>NC_140071.1:3452506-4652506 GCF_964194135.1 Talpa europaea | reverse complement strand
TCCCCAGATTGCAACGACAGCAACTTGGAAGAACTTCTGAGCCTTCCAGAAAGAGAATTTAAAATTGCCATGATTAAAAAAGTGATAGATCAGAATGAAACCAAGAGCTGGTTCTTTGAAAAAATAAATAAAATAGACAAACCCCTAGCCAGGCTCACAAAGGAAAAAAGGGAGAAAGCACAAATACACAGGATCATAAATGAAAGAGGAGAAATCACAACGGACACAGAAGAAATCAAAAGAATAATCAGAAACTACTATGAACAGTTATATGGAAAAAAGTTCAACGATCTAGAGGAGATGGACAAATTCCTACAACTCTACAATCACCCAAAGCTAGATAAAGAAGAAATAGAACACCTAAACAGACCAATTACAAGCAGCGAAATTGAAATGGTAATCAAAAACCTCCCCAAAAACAAAAGCCCAGGACCTGATGGATTTACAAATGAATTCTACCAAACATTCAGAGACGAATTAGTACCTATCCTTCACAAACTCTTCCAAAAAATTGAGAAGGAAGGGACAATACCAAACACGTTCTATGAAGCCAATATTACACTAATACCAAAACCGAATAAGGACAACACAAAAAAGGAAAACTATAGGCCAATATCCCTAATGAACACTGATGCAAAAATCCTCAATAAAATTTTAGCTATCAGAATCCAACAATGTATCCATAAGATAATTCACCACGACCAAGTAGGATTCATTCCAGGGGCACAAGGATGGTTTAACATACGAAAATCAATCAACGTTATCCAACACATCAACAAAAAGAAATATAAAAACCATATGATAATATCAATAGATGCTGAGAAAGCTTTCGACAAAGTGCAACACCCATTCATGATAAAAGCCCTTGAAATTCTTGGGATACAAGGAACATACCTCAACATCCTAAAGGACATCTATGACAAGCCAACAGCCAGTATCATTCTCAATGGTGAAAAGCTGAAAGCAATTCCATTAAGATCTGGAACAAGACAAGGATGTCCACTCTCACCACTGCTTTTCAATATGATACTGGAAGTCCTACCCAGAGCAATAAGACAAGAGAAAGACATCCAAGGAATCCAAATAGGAAAAGAAGTCAAACTATCACTATTTGCAGATGATATGATAATATACATAGAGAACCCCAAAATCTCCACAGAAAAACTAATTCAACTCATCAATCAATTCAGTAAAGTGGCAGGATACAAAATCAACATGCAAAAGTCAGTAGCCTTCCTATACACAAACAATAAATCTGAAAAAGAAGGAATCAAAAAAACCACCCCTTTTATTATCGAAACAAAAAAAATCAAATATTTGGGAATAAATCTAACAAAAAAGGTAAAGGACCTATACAAAGAAAACTATAAAACAATGTTAAAAGAAATAGAAGAAGACACAAAGAAATGGAAAGACATCCCCTGCTCATGGATTGGAAGAATAAACATTATTAAAATGGCCATCCTACCAAAAGCAATATACAGATTCAATGCTATTCCAATCAAAATCTCAATGGCATTCTTCAAAGAAATAGAACAATTATTGATGAAATTCATATGGAATCACCAAAAACCCCGAATAGCCAAAGCTCTACTGAAAAAAAAAGAAGGAAATGGAGGCATCACACTCCCAGACTTCAAACTATACTACAAAGCCATAATCATCAAAACTGCATGGTATTGGAACAAGAACAGATATACAGACCAATGGAATCGAATAGAAAATCCAGAAATAAACCCACAGATTTATGGTCAACTAATCTATGACAAAGGAGCAAAGACTATGCATTGGAGCAAAGAAAGTTTGTTCAATAAATGGTGCTGGGAAAACTGGGTCGCTACATGCAAAAGAATGAAGCTTGACCACTACCTCACACCATACACAAAAATCAACTCAAAATGGATTAAAGAACTAGACATAAGACCTGAAACCATAAAATACATAGAAGGAAATATAGGCGAAACACTACGGGATTTGTCCCTCAAAGACATCTTTACAGACACATCACCCAAAGCAGTGATAGTGAAGGCAAAGATAAACAGCTGGGACTACATCAAATTAAAGAGCTTCTGCACAGCAAAAGAGACAATAACAAAAACAAAGAGAAACCCCACCAACTGGGAGAACATTTTTGCACCCAACACTAATGATAAAGGACTGATCACAAAAATCTGCAAAGAGCTGATGAGACTCAGCAACAACAAAGAAAATAATCCAGTCAAAAAATGGGCAGAAGAGCTAAAAAGAAACTTCTCTGATGAGGAAATGCAAATGGCCAACAGACATATGAAAAAATGTTCAACATCACTTGTAATCAGGGAAATGCAAATCAAAACTATCATGAGATACCATCTTACACCAGTGAGAATGGCACATATTAAAAAAACTAGCAACAACAAATGTTGGCGAGGGTGTGGAGAAAAAGGAACTCTTCTGCACTGCTGGTGGGAGTGCAAACTGGTCCAACCACTGTGGAGAGCTGTGTGGAGATTTCTGGACCTACTAAACATAGAGCTTCCATAGGATCCAGCAATTCCACTCCTAGGTATTTACCCAAAGGACACAGAAACATCAATTCCAAAGAGCACCTGCACCCCTATGTTTATAGCAGCACTGTTTACAATAGCTAAGCTTTGGAAACAGCCCAAATGCCCAAAAATAGATGACTGGATCAAAAAGATGTGGTACATATATACCATGGAATATTACTCAGCATTCAAAAAAGATAAACACATGCAATTTGCAGCAACATGGATGGCGCTGGAAGGGATCATGCTCAGCAAAATAAGCCAGAAAGAAAAAGTAAAATACCGGATGGTCTCACTCATAGCAGGAATCTAGAAAACTTAAATAAGGGACCAGGAAAATGAATATAAGAAAGTGAAAATCAAAATCAACAAAAAACTATGAACCAGAGACACTTTTTGGGGGGTGGGGGGCGGGAGGGGAAGGATTGGGGTCAGAATGGGGCGTTTGCAATTGTATGGGGGAATATAAAAATAAAATTTAATATTAAAAAAAAAATGCACTGATGGATGAAATCTCTCCCCCAAGTAATAAAAGACAACACAACTTGATTTCCATCTTGAGGATCAAGGAGAAACTGTGTTCACCTTCTCATGAGTTTCAAGTTATGTTTAACCAACTACCAATGAATATTGCAAGTTTCATTGTTTGAAAAAGAAGCTGATGAACATCATGTTGAAGATGTGTGCCTGTCTGCAGGCAGTTAGCACCTAGGCAGGAATGTGATGAGTCTGTCACCCAAAATCATCCATCACCTGTCTCATCATGAAGATAGCTTAATTTCCATAATCTCTAAATTGCATAATCACTTCTCAGTGCATAATTATTAAATGGCATTAAGCATTGCATTGGCGAGTGTCAGGACCATCAGTTCCAGGCATTTCACTGCTTGCGAGACAAGGCTGGTGGCTGAGACTCACAGAGCAGCGTGTTCCTGGAGGATGAGTGAGCAGATAGGAAGCAGGAATTGCTGCATTCCAGATGGCACGGTGTTCCGTAAGCTCCAAATTGGCACATTTTGGTTATTTTACCCATTACTTCCTCCCCTCAAGACCATTAAAATCCCTAGTTAAATCATTCAACAATCCCTGGAAATCTACAGCTCTCGACTAAATGAAAATTTATGTAATCTTATCTTTCAGAACTTAAAAGGGAGTGATACAATTGAAACCTATAGTCTTTGAAATTTTAGAGATTAAACAAATAGAATTATTAAAATAGAGTTGTGGCATTTCCATATATATGTATATATGTGAATATATATACTGTATCACAAAATAAGTGATTTGCTTAAAACTAATGTGGTCCATTTCCTTTTTTCATGGGATCACAGAAATTCCTGAGACTTAAAAAATACGATGCTAAGACATGACAGTACATAGCCATTACTTTACAGGACACCTCCGGATTCTTACATTTTAGTCAAGACTGTCATTTCTCACTGACTTGATGCTTTCTAAGGAAGAAAAAATAATTTTCTCTCTTGATTTATTCCGCCTGTCTAATATACAATCCTAGCTCTGAATTTTTATGAGGCTTCTTTCAAACATCCATTGGTACAGTAGATGATGAGCTGGTTTTTAGACTAGTAATTGTTTTCTATGGGTACCACAAAATTATTGGGTTCTAGAGATTTCCGTTTGGTAAAATACTGAAACAGTGCTCTGTAAAACAATTGGGGGGAACATTACGGAGGTGATTTAAATTAAACACATCGACGAAGAAATGCTAGAAAATCCATGTCCCCCTCTGTGTTGTGTGAAACTTTCTACACACCCGTAGATAACATCTGGATATAGCAATCCTAATTAAACAAACACAGCGGGGAAAGATCTCCTTATTGCTAACCCATCTGACACCTGCAAGTTCCTCATTAAACTATACATACCAATGAGAAGAAGCCTTTAGCATTAGCGGAGCCTACCTCTACCCTCGCTGCTAAATCTAAGACGTCAGCAAAATGAGAAATCTGTGTTTAAATATAGACTCTCAACTGCCTTGTTTTACTTTGAAAAGTTGGTGCTAAGTCCACTTTTTGATTTTTATGCTCAAAAACCCCCTGCATGGTGCATACTAATTTTATCATGTAATGGTGAAATTCGGTATATAATTTCTTATTCAAATGTACACTATTTTAAACTTTGAGTTTTAATAAAACCAGAAATAAGGCCAATTCTTTTTCCCTTTAGGAAAATGTTAACACTTTCTCAAAAAAAAAAAAAAAGTATTCCAAACAAGGTCTCACCAAACTCTGTATTTGAGAAACATTTCCTGAATTTAGGAGGTGATTTATGGGCAAATGAGTTTGGTAAACACTGAGTGCCTTTCTCTACCTTAATTGTTTACCTTTCACACGGTCATGAAGGTCATGAAAATGTCTGTGAGAACTGATCATGGAAAATTCCTGTTTTCTTTGATGGCAGAATCTTTTCCCCACTGAAATGCCTACTAGAAAAACAAACTCTGGTGCCAGCAATCCTAGAATATTCCCTGATCTGCATTTAGCATGTGTGAAGCATTTCATGTAGTGAGGCTACACAGCCCTACACACACACACACACACAAACACAAACACACAAACACACACAAGTCACTGACCCCAGGCAGCCTGGGCCCCCGAAGGGCTGCTTGCTTGGATGACAGGTGGGAAATCATGAACCTCGCTCCTCGGCAGCGAGTAAGCTGGTTTGGAGCCCAGCAGGTCCTGCCTTCCAATCCCCAAGCCCTTGCCTCTCCCATCTTAAAAAAAAAAAAAAAATTGAAAATGTCCTTTATTCAAATGTAAGATTAAGTTAAGCTCATTCAAAAATAACCTCATGGTAATGTAGAATACCTAGTCTCTCAGGATTTGCTAGAATGCCATTATTTCCATAGGTTTGCTGGGCTGAGGTTTCAGGAGGGGGCTGGAGGGAGGTGGGTATAAGGATGGGGATGGGGAGACACCTATATTCAGACTGTGACATCAGCAAAGAATCCTATAGGTCAGGACTGAGCAGTGTCTCACTCCTGACCCAGGTATGGACGCAGAAGGTGGTCCCTGGGGGTCTTCCCATGCAGAGTTCTGGTAAAGCTGGAGAAGCAGTTTTTTTTTAAATATATATATATATATTTAAAAAGCAGGTTTATTAGGAAAAGGTTAGAAAAGTAAAGTGCACCTGCATAGACACAAGCGGGCAGGAAGAGCTGCCCCAGCAGGGACAGGTTTGCTAAGAGAGTCCTGCATGTTTGCAGGCGGGCAGCCTTGCCAGGTCAGGGGCAGGCAGGAGGCTGCCCTGCAGAGGTAGAGAGTTGGTGAAAAGAAGCACCTGCATAGTCACGGGTGGGCAGTAGGAGTGCTGCCCCGAGAAGCAGTTTTTGACCTTGAGGGAGACAACCAGCCATTGACAGTATGATTTTTTAAGTTTTAAACACGTCTATGAATTTTTAATTTCAAACCCAGCATATTTCAATTGATTCAACGATGGTTCCCTCTGCCAGGAACAACGCAAAAGCAACAGGAGCAAGATCTGCCCTGGCACCCTCCGGCCTGGAATGGCGGCTGCCAAAGGGGCCACAGAGGTACCAAGGAGCCTGCGACCGTGGCATGTTCTTCCTTCAACTTCTAGGTGGAAATCTTGAGAAGGAAATCTTTCTGACAATTATTTAGTCAGGAAACTACATGCCAGAGTTGGCGTTAAACCCGCTGTTCTATCTCCTCCAGCCTCTCTCCCTAAAATGGGGTCATTTGTTTTTATTCTGCCTCTTGTGATGTGGATTCCTGCCTCTCCACCCCCTGAGAAACCTCCTTCTGTCTCCTCCATCAACCTACTTGAAGGTGGAAATGATTCTTTATATTTCCCATCCTTTAAGCTCTAAAGCCTTACACATGGTTGGTGGGCCACCAAGATTTATATCAATATTCTGTTTTTATATCATGCCATTATTTCGCACCATTAACCATTCATTAATGTGACTTTCTCCCCTACTAACATACTTTCAATTAGCTGATATTTTATCACAAGAGGAATGTCACTAAGGAAGCTGAATTTTTCTGATCTTATATTAACACAAAAATTTCCTCTTTCCTGGTACTTGTATCTTAAATGTTTGCAGATATCTTTATGCAGATGTCTTAAACATGAAAAACCCATTGAAGAATTTAAATACATAGTCCTTGGAGTTTTATCATTGTGATCATTCCTCCACTGATACAGATTAAGTTCATTAAAATGCCGCTATTTTAAAATAAAAATGACACAGTTGCCTTCTTAAGCTTAAAACAAGTCCATTCAATTATATAACTTTTAATTTTCTAATTCATCCATAAAATCTCCAGTTTTGCTGGAAAATTATTTTTACTGATTTCAAGAGCACAATTAAAATTGCGCCTGGACTTAAGAGCTTATCTTTGTACTGGCCATCTAGGCTAAGATCTGATAATTATGCCCTAGAAGAATGTAGGTAAAATCAACTTACAAGGTTATCCAAACTTATGGGGAAGAATCACTCATGCCAAGAATCCACTTTCTTCACCACATTTACTGTATAGAACTGCATTCTGGTTAGGATTACTTTTCAGTTATTTTGAATGCTAATTATTTTTTATTAAAAGCCAGTTGAAGTGGCTAAAACAAGATGTCAGTAATTTCTCTAACATATGCATTCACCATATACAATGATAATTATATTTACTACCAAATATATATTCCTTGTAATTGATTTCAAGAACACAAAGGAATTAGATTGTGTTATTTTTAATTACACATCTTCAAGTTTAATTACTTGGCACATAATTTAATCATTTTTAACTATATTTTAAGTCATGGGACATAGAAATGTAAAGTATGAGTATCAACAAAAGCACCCCTGAAAATGAGATTAGTTATATTTAACCTTGATGACCATTCACTTTAATCATCTCTTTATTAGAAAATAGGGGGTCTTTTTAAATAAAATTCATGACATGGTCAATATAACTGGTCAGTTATATAATATGGATCCAAAAACATTCTGAAAATTTCAAATAAGTGATCCTATCCAACAATAAAAGATTATTAAGTATAAATTGAAGGCTTGCTTCAGTCAAGATTTCTGCTGTCCAAATTACCAACTTGGGGAAAATAAATAAGCTACTGTCAGTGTGAAAATACTGAGCTACCTTTAACCACAATGAAGTTAACATAAATGGAGAAAGTAATATTTTGGTGAAATATTTAATGAGCATAAAGTCTTCATGAGTACAAGTAAGCTATATAGAAGAATATTCTCCAGAGGGGAACGTACAAAACAATGCACTGAAGAACAAGAAAAACTTATTTTATTATTTATTTAAACTTTATTTAAGTTAAAGAAAGTTGTTTTATTGTTATTAAAGAATTCATTGATAATTAGTTAAGAACATAATTATTTAAGAGATATATAATAATAATTATTATTATAAGCATCTTTTTAACTTGTGGCAATTGATAGTGTCAAATTTTTTGTAACAGGGATTATCCATTTCCTGGCTTATTATTAGACAATGGGAATTTTGGCAATATTTCTCATATATACTGACTTATAGAGTCTACATGTGTTTATGTAATCTGCTGTGGCATCTGAAGTCAAGTCCATCTTCAGTGATTTCTATTAAAATTTAATAAATTATTACAAATGAGCATCCTATGGAAATATATTTTAAGTTAAAACTACTTCCCTAAAGCATTGGGTACTTCTGCTGAGAAAAACACTAGAAAGCATAGAAATATTCTTGATGCAAATAGCACTTAAACCTTTGGATGAGGGCGTCCCCTGTGGCGCAGTGGTTGAGCACTGGCCTGCGAAGCTGCCCGCAGCCTTTGCAGCACTGGTTCGATCCCCGGCCACCGGCGAGGGTCCCACATGATGTGCAGACCTCTCCTGCTGTGCCCACTGCTCCCCTCAGCAGTGTGCTTTGGTCCTTCTGCCTGTTCTGCTCCCCGCTCTGGCTCTGGTGAATCATCTCACCCTCCCGCACTTCTGACTGTACCCAGTGCTTGTATAAATAAATAAATAAATAAATAAATAAATCTTAAAAAAAAAAAAAAACTTTGGATGATACAAAGGCAATTGTTCTGCCAAATAAAACATAAATCACATTGTTCCAAAGGAAAGTAATAGTCTCCTTTAATTCATTATTACAGAAATACAAGTATTTACGGGATGTCAAAATCATGGGTGACTGCCAGGTCTTCCACTTAGCTCACAGATTCCTGGAGAGATCATTATAGCCAACCTTCAATTAATAATGAAAATAGCTGAATAACTTGCAAACTATTAACTTCTCTTGAATTCCTTAGAGAGGTGGGGCTTGGGGGTAGACCCCTAACACAGTTCTAAGGTAAGACAGGTGCTCCTTGGGGAGACAGCACATCAACACTTCCCTCCCTGAAGCAGGGAGAGTCACCTGAGCTGGTAACAAGTTTTTAGCAAATCGTTAAAGGTCCATTGAGGGCTCCAAGAGACACAGATGTCTCATGTATTTTGTTTTGTTTTGTTTTGCTTCCATAACAAAGCATTGCCTACTGCTTGGCTTTACTAAGAGAAATTGGTTTTCTCATAGTCCTGGAGCCCTGAAGTCCAAGATCAGGGGGTGGGCGGGGTTAGTTTCCTGCAAGGCTTCTATCTTGACTTACTCTCGGAGGCCCCCTCATCCTTGTGTCCTCACAAGGCCTTGCCTCTATGCACCTGCGTCCATGGTGTCCCTGTGTGTCCTCTCTCTGTCTTCCCTACTTATAAGGACATCAGTCAGATTGAATTACGATCCACCCTAACAAAACTGTTCTAATTTAATTACCTCTATAAAGAGCCTATCTCCAAATACAGTCACATTCTAAGGTACTGGAGGTTGGGGTTTCAATATATAAATTAGGGGAAACAGTCCCCAATAACCTGGCAGCCTCAGATAAAGGAGAATTCACACCCACTCATGGGTTCTCCATGGCCCTCACACAATATGCTGAAAAATTTTCCTCGTGTGATGCACGCCTGGGGAAAGGGAATAAACAGTTTGGGGAAAGCCACAAAGCCCAATCCTCCTCTGTCTCCCCAAGAGAACAGGAAAATCCTCAGCCACTGAGGGGAGAAGCACCAGTGTCAGCGGATAAGGAAGGAAAGAGCCCCCGCGCCTGGGTTAGGGTAAGAAAGACATCCTGGGTCCAAAGCAGGCGGTGTCACTGACAGATACAAGAGCTACGGGATGCCTGACGATAACCCACACCCAAGACCTAGAGACAGAGTTCCCGACAAAGTCCCAGATTCAAACAGAGTACAGAGGGCACCAGGGCACAGAGGGCACCAGGGCACAGAGGAGGCACTTTCTTACGCTCAGGCACCAGGAAGGCCCCACGCTGGTGAGGAAACAGAGAGGGAACACCTCAGGCCAAGCAGCCCTCACTCTTAACACAGTCAGGGAATTTGAAATCTGGGTACAGTGAGTGTGACCCGAGAAACAACATAAATCCAAACGACCTGGCTGCTGAGTAGACTGGCTCAGCCCCCAGAATAAATGCTCACCAGAAAAAAATATATATATATCTATCACTGCAGAGTGTGTGGTCATTACAGGGAGAAGGCGGCCTGGCCTTCTCGGCCCTCCTGCCCGTAGTCCGGGTGCTCCATCAAGTGCACGTGTGCCTGTCTGCACGGACCCCGAGAAGGCTCCTCACGGCGGCTAACAAAGGGGTTTGCATTGAACCAGCGACCACAGATATTCTTCCCTCTAATTGGGGATGAAGAAACTGATACTCGCTTGTTAGCCACGGTTATAAATTGCAGAAAGAGAGTTCAAACTTGGTTCTGTGAACTTCAAACGAAGTGTTCTTCCCTTTTACCAGGTTGTTTCTTGTTTGATAAATTCTGAAAACACAGGCAGCGAATCCTTAATGTGGAATTAAGTCATTATGGAGGTGTCTGTACTGCCACGTTTAATTAACTCCATGGATGAGGAGGAAGGGGTGGTGAAGTCTTAGATGATGATAGTTCCACTCCGCTGGGGCTTTGGGGGCCTTGGATTAGCCGCTTCGTGGAGGCTGTATCCTGTGCGGGTCCACAGGGGTAGGGATGGAACCCAAAGAGTTCAGACAACCCAAAGTCTAGCCAATGATGCTTTTAAAGGTATCTGCTTCTATTTTTTATTTCTTTGGAAATTCAATGTAAACTCTGTAGCTTGTCTTTTAATTACACACATACTTGAAATCAAGCCTATGACATGTTTTCCTGTGCTGGTGTGTTCTGGGAGACACTCTGCAGCGGCTGAAAGGCCACAAGGCAGGTTGTCTGGGACCGGAGCAGACGGGGGACGGAGGAGTCCTGGGGCCCTCAGCGGCTTTTTCAGGGTTTTATTGGGATTTTACCAGGTACACGGCAGGCAGGGGTGCCTGGGGGGCCGGAAGGCTGGCAGGCCTCCCAGCCCCCAGTGTATCTTCCCTTTTCCTGAGCTCTCCGGCCCTCTCTCGTGGCCTCTGTTTCTCTGCTCCTTTCGCTCTGCTTTACTCTTCTCCTGGCATCCCTGTGACGCCGCCCTTATGAGCCCAGTCTCAGCCCAGGTGTACGCACCTATACATGCCCACACCCCAGTCCAGGGGCCGCCATCAGGCATGCACGCAGGACCACAGGGCTCATCATCCGGAGGGCGGAAAAGCCGGACACTTTTTACCTCACCCTACACACTCTGTGCTCCCAGCCCTGCTCACCAAGCCCAGACCACCCAGCCCTGGGCTTCAGCATCTGGTAAATGGTACATAAATGGACCAGTTATGCTCCTCCAATGATTTCATTTCTCAACCCCTCATCACCGGCGCCCACAACGTCCAAGCTTTCTGTATTCTCACGTGAGTGCGGCATATGCCTACCCTGCATGCCACACGCCTACCCTGCACGCCACACGCCTACCCTGCACGCCACACGCCTACCCTGCATGCCATATGCCTACCCTGCATGCCACACGCCTACCCTGCACGCCACATCCCTACCCTGCATGCCACATGCCTACCCTGCTGTATCCACACTGACAGGAGCAAAGATGACTCTGACTTTCCCATGGCCGAGGCCAGCAGCCTCCTTCCTTCGTCCTTCCCCTTTGGGGCTTGTATAGGGATTGGGCTTCCATGAATCAAAGTGTGGAGAAAAGAGGAAAAGGATTCCTTGTGAAAATTCTTAAAAAACTATATAATTTCTTAAAATGCTTCAGGATTGGTATTAGTATCCTAAAGGATGTGAGCTATTTATAAAAGCCCCTGTAAAATATTCACACACTAATTCCTGGAACCTGTGACTATGCCGCAAGGTATGTCAAGGGCGTTAGAGTTGCAGGTGCAATTGAGTTCGTTAATCAGCTGATGATAAAATAGAATAGCTGGGTTTGCCCAGGTGCATCCAATGGAATCATCTGCATATTCCAGGTTGAAGAGGAATGCAGGGCTTCAAAGTCAGAAAAAGTTTCTCTCTCTGCCCCTCCGCTGAGTTTAAAGAAAGTTTAAAGCCACTCATGCAGTGTCCTCTAGAAGCTTGGAAATGCAGAGTGGATTCTCCCCTAGAGCCCACAGTTGGAGCACCACCCTTGAGCTTAGCTCCATGAAATCGGAGTGGACTTCTGACCTCCAGAAATGTAGATCACAAGTTTATCTTGTTTTAAACTACTGTTCAGGTCATTTTTTGGAAAGATTTAATTATTTATGCATGCAAGAACTGGGGCACAGGCTAGGGGTGTGGGGGTAAGAGGATTCACCAGAGACAGAGTGGGGAGCAGAACAGGTGGATCAACTGAAATACACTGCTGAGGGGAGCAGTGGGGAGACAGGAGAGGTCTGCAGCACCATGGGGGCCAGCTCCCTGGCCGGGGATCGAACTTGGGCTGCAGTGGCTGCAGACAGCCTCCTAGCACTTTGTCTCAACCCCTTGCGCCACCAGGAAGGCCCTATCTGGTCATTTAATGCAACAACACCCTGCAATTAATATAAGCAGTAAATAAGATGGCTTACTTTTGTTGGATTAAATGTTTATCAAATACATGGCAAGAAGACCCGTATTTTCCTTAAACACCTTGACAGTTCTAGTTAGATGTATCTTTAATAAATCTAAACATCATGTTGTTGCACATAAACTTGATTTTCAAAATGCAAAAATCCCTTTTTACAAGACAATGCTTCTATTTTTATAAACTGCCCACACATTACATCAAGGGGTTATGTCATGAATAAATAGTGAAAGGCAGATGGAACAAACCGTAGTTTGCTATGGCAATGAAAATCCATTTTTGTATAATTTGTGTAGCACATGTATATGGAGTCACTCCTTTAGAATGAAAATTTATTCAAAACTGATTTAAAAAACAATCTTTCTCACAATGCAAAATGCAGACAGGAACTTTAAACAAGTTATAGTTGTTCTGTTAGCTTTGTAAGCCTTTGACATGAGGGAAAGCGTAATTAGCTATCTCCCAAAACATCCAAATTCACCACCGAAAAAAAAGAAGAAATGATGAATAAAGTCAGTTAAGTCAGTTATATCCTCTGTGGCCTACTGCATTTACTATCCAGAGATACTTACTCTCATCCTCTGGCCTGGGAATATGCCCCCAATTTTTTTCTTGACCTGCAAACGCCTCCCACCATCACTGACATTCTTGAAAAGGTGTTTCATGTTCCTTAACCACCTTCTAGTCTAGCCAGTGTCATCTGACTTTTACTCATCCTCCTCTTTTGACACTCCCGACACTGTCACCAGTGACCCTGTCTTGGAAGACATCCATGCGGCACTGACATGTGTCAGCAGAGTGCCAGGCATTCAAGGGTGTTGCCCTGTGTGCAGAGGTCTTGAGTGGGGTGACAAGTCACCCCTGGGTGTCCAGGAGGTAGAGCCACGGTCTAGACTCATGTGGAAACTGGAAATCACGTCACTAGAATTTCTAAAACTACAGCGATATTTGTGGACAGGTTGCTTATTTTCATGTTTTAGACAATAACACAAAAGGGAATTCTGTGACATTTAAAAATCACTCTTTTAATAAAATGTCTGGAAATCTTTTTTTTTTAGTGGTATTTTTATTGTGGTAATAATTGGTCACAAACACTAATATTTTGGAGTGTGGGGGAACACCTCTTCAGGTGACTTCACACAGCACACCCACAACCAGCACAGCATCATTCCACCCTAACAACTCATTGGGGCCCCTCACCCTCTGCACCCCAGTGTCACATCCCCCTGCTAGGAGTTAGAGTTTGGTAGTGAGATATCTAGGGTTTGTATTGGTTTAGTTTTGACTATTAAAATATATGGTGTTCACATCATGAGTAATTAAGTTTGAATCTGAACTTAATTGAGTATGTTTGTGACTTAGTTTGTGTGAGAAATTATATAGTACGATGCGTAATAAAATTTCAAATTCTTTGCAAAATGCAATAGCATGTATTATTCTGTAAATTATTTAATAAGACTAAATTTAAGAAAATAAAAAATACAGTACTTAGATGCTCATTGAAATTATTTGATTTATTAAATAATGTTAAGTATAAAGAGGGGTATTAATTCAAAGACAAATTTCTATGGCTGATAAGATCCACTGAACTCTGGGTTTTGTAACTGTATAACTTTTGTTTTAATTTTTATTTATTTATGCATACAAGAGCTGGAGTGCAGACCAGAGGTATGGGGTGAGAGTATTCACCAGAGACAGAATGGGGAACAGAACAGGTAGAACCACTGAAATCCACTGCTGAGGGGAGCAGCAGGGAGACAGGAGAGGTCTGCTGCACTGTGGATCAGCTCCCTCGCCAAGGATCAAACTCCTGCTGCAGTGGCCGCAGATAGCTTCATAGTGCTGACACTTAACCTCTTGCGCCACCAGGGAGGCCCCTGTAATTGTATGATTTAATAAATGAGAATATGCAGAATATCTTAAAAGCACACATATACTTGCACAAATTTTTATGATTCAGAGTGAAACAGTCTTTAGTCGACCTATAATTCTTTTACCTGACTCTTCCTTATGAAATAGCTAAATACTAACTTGCTTGCTATGTATGCTATAGAAAACTTTAAATATACTTTCAATTTCATGAGAAAAGCAAAATGTTCAAGATGTCAAAATTATTGATGTTCTATAATGAATGATCTTCTAAAAGCTAGTTGAGCAATTTGTCACATCCTTACTCAAAATTAAAGCCACATCTTTGGCATGTTGTACCTCTTCCCTGATGACATTTTCAAGATAAATTGTGAAGTTAAAATGTCTAAGCAATCATTCCATATTGCTAAATGCTTTATTTTTCTTTCTGAGTTCTTATTTTTCTGATAAGGAAGTCTCTTTGGTGTGAACATTAAAAGAGTGAACATTATTGATAAAAAATATTACTGAGCCCATGCACTTGATTACCAGGGAAAAATAAATCAGATTACATTTTAGCATTGGAAATTTTAACTCAAAGATATTTTAATTTTATAAATGGACACACAAAATTAGCTGTGTTTCAAGTATATTGAAATACATTTCCTATTTGATAAAAGTGTGATAAACTAGAACAATGATTCCATTTTCTACAGCTTGAATGATAAAAACATTTGTGAAACTAGCTGAATGAAAATATGAGGCATCTAAATGAATAATTCAAAAAACTTATAAATATTCATATTTCTCTTAGTTTTCATTTGGGTGTTCTTATCACTTTTGCAATAAGCAGCTATTTATTAGATAGACTTTAAACTGGAAATGTTACGTATAAGCATTTATATAACTTTCATTTCCCAAAAAATATTTAGAGAACAAATAGTAAAGCAGAGATATTTACAGTTTATGAAAAGAAAATGGGGTTCTAACCATACATTGGAAAAGTATAAAAGTTTATGATCTAAGGACTCCTAAGGAAAATGTGAGAGTGTTTTTGCTCTGCAAGTTACTGAATTTTGCAATTGTATTCCTGCTGAGCAGAAGGGAAATTGACCTAAATTTCATATGCTCGCCAATTCTGCGTAGTTAGGGAATGGCTTGGAAAAATAGATTTGGAGAAGTTTTTGTTTGATTGCTTCAGGAACATGGTTTCAATTGGTATATTTGATTTATTAATATTGATCTTTGTACCAATTTCACAAAGCCACATGTTTACCTTCCACTTCAAAATAAATTATCCTTATTTGGAGGGTAGATTTTTACTTTTGATTGTATTGATGAACTGGTATCAAGAAAACATTGAGCAAATATTTTTATGAAATCTAGTGTTCAGCCCTAGAGAGAAGAGGCTTAAAGAAAAGAGTAATTTCCTCTCAAGAAGCATGGACTCTAGTGAGCCAGGCAGATGTAATGCCCTGCCTAATGGCTTCTAAGTAGAACTGAGGGTCAGGGCACTGCTGGACAGCTCAGAGGACAGATTCTCATTGGACTGCTGGGGTCAGAACTGTCATAATGGTCAATGTGCATTTGAGATAAAGCATGATCAGGGCCTCTCCTGCTGTCAAGATCTAAATGGAATAGCAGAGCATTCTGAGCGCAAAATTGATAGAGGAAAATGGCAGAGTCTGGAACAGTATGGCCAGTGCTAGAAAGTGACTCGTATGGTTGGAATTGGTGGAAAAGACAAAATAAAAGAGGAATAAGTAGAGTGTGCAGGGATAGGAGCAAAGCAAAGACAGAGTGAGTGAAAAATGAGAGCCAGCAATAGCATAAATACCACTGTCCAGAGTCAGAATGTGCTGGACTTGTCTAAGGAGATGCGGGTTCTGCTGTAGGATGAGTGCTGGGAAATGACGCAACCATCTTTATGTCGTGCCACCTTCTCCCAAGTTCCTGGAACTCATGTGATCAGACCTCCACAGAGTCAACCTCCTTTGCTCCCCAGGTGTGGTGTCGAAAACACAAACACCCTGTATTACCTTTCCCTCAGAACAGTGTGTAAAATGAAATCCTGTGGAATTAAGAGGGAGGAAAATAAAGAACTTACAACTTCCCCTAATGTTCCTTTCTGCATTAACAGTAGCTGGGGAATCTTCTCTCCAGGAGATGACATTTTCTGGATTGAAATTGTAATCTGGCCAAAAACACCTCCAAGGAACCTAGCTTTTCCTGAGAGTCAACATCACCCCACAAGTCTTTCAACTCTAAGTCCAGTTCCCAACCTCTACTGGCCAAGATAGGATCATTGTGGGGACTTTTGCAGAATCAACCAGCCATGTATCCAAAATTTCAGCATATTATATCATCAAGATAACTGTAATTTACTAAGAAGCAAGAAGCAAAGAGACGAGAAGAAAAAGAAAAGAAAATGTAGGAAATGTGGAGAGGAGGTTAGATAAGAAAAGGAAAGAAAAAGGAGAGATTAAGAAAACATAGAGAAAAATGGAAGGGGAGGGATATACGAGGTAGCACACTGAAAAAAAAAAATGAATATTTTTGAATGTCTCTTGCAGTTGCAAAATGGAGAATCCAGTTTCAGGAGTTGTATTTGCTATTTGTGTAAGCAAAACAAATTGTGATATATTACCCCCCAGGGTCTGCAGATCATAAATGTGCCACTTCCTTGGTTCAAGATCTCTCCCAAGCTGTGCTCAAGGTGCTATTACTATTTTGTAATTCTTCTGATTATAAAATTCTGGGTTAACTGTTCTATTCTTATTCTTGGACTTGAAAGAAATCCCTTCACCATGCCCTGGCATATATGGTTTTTGACAAGAACTATGCTTGCATTTTAGTTTTTGTTGCTTTATGTGCACCACTTCATTTTTCTCATACTTTAAGACTCTTTACATTTGGTTTTCTGTTTGACTGTGATGTACTCAGGTATGTTTGTGTTTATATTTATCCTTCTCTAGAAATGTTTCTACCACATTTTTGCACTCTCCTATAATTACACATGTTAATCCATTTTGATATTGCCAGCAGCTCTTGGATGTTCTGTTAGTGGTTTCTTTTTTCTCACTGTTTCCTCGTGTTTTATTTAAAATAATTTGTGTTGATTTCATCTTGAAGTTCACCCATCCTGTCCTCAGCTATGTAAAATGCAATAAGCTCATGAAAGTTACACTTCATCTCTTACAGCATGGAATTTCTTTCCTCTTTATAATTTCCATCCCTTTGCTTGAATTGCCCAACTGTTCCTGCACGATGCCCAAGTTTTCAACTAGATCACAACACTTATAAGTGTTGTGAAATGCCCATGTGATAGTTCCCATACCCTGACCATCTCTGGCTCGGTGACGCATCATTACTCAGAGTTCAGAAATTCTGAGATGTTCTAATTAGGGTGTTGACAAAGGGGGGAAATCATTTTAAAAGTTTGAACTGACTACTAGAGCTGCATTAATTAGACTCTAGAATTATATTGCCTAGGAAACTTTTAGATGCATCCCTCATAGTTAATATTTAAGTAGTAATGCAAGAAACTGTCATTTATATAGGTAGACACATACTAGGTAGACAAACAAGTGCCTAGTAAGCCAATCAATGTTAAATCCTCAGAACTGGGGAGTCAGGGGGTTGTTGCAGTAGTGACAAGGATACCATTATCATTACAGGGAGCATACACAGCAAATAGCATTTGCTGGGTGCTACTCTAAGCACTTATGAATTCACCATTTTTCTATGAAACAGGAAATATTAGTACCCCTTTTTTTAGATGAGTTGCAGAAGTTTGCAAAGTTTAATATGTGTCCAGTGAAGTGACAATGCCATTGTGGCAGCCAGCAATGGACTCCAGACAGTCTGGCTCCTGAGTCTTAGCTTCTCCACGATGTTTTATTGGCAGGACCCCACACATCATGTCCTAGTCTACCTACACTTTTTCTATTGCTCAAAATGGAATGAATCCTACTGCCCTTTATTCATATAACAAATTAAAATACAAATTAAAATTTTAGAGGAGATTGTTTTGATGGTATCTCTCAATAATAATGTTATTTTCCTTCTGAGAAGAATTGATGTGATTTATTTGAAGACTTTGGGTGACAATTATTCACACAAATACAATTTAAATGTAGACTGCTAAATTTCATAGATTACAAGTTTATTCATGAAAACTTGTGTTGATACTGAATCAGTATTCCTTTTCTCATCTAAATCAGCATATTATTATGAGTGTTGTAGATATTCATTTATTCAAGATTATTGGTGAATATTTCTGATGTACTAAGATAATTTCTAGGAATATCCAGCTGGATATGAACAATGAATACTTAAAGTTAAGATGGAAATTAAAGAACATGCTGAGAATTTAGGGGGAAAGCTAAGTGCATCAATACACAATTCAAATATTACCTGCCCCCCAAAAGTTACAAATATATATGATTTTGGATTCATTTTCATTTCTCAGTGACCACAGGAAGTCAAGCAATGAAAATTCAAAATGCCGAAGTTTAAAGCAGCACCTCATTGTCCTACACCAAGTGCTAGTCCCTTCACACCTTCTTATAGAACAATTTGTCTTTCCATTGTTAAAAAAAAAGATGCTCCTCAGTCTATTTATGATGAGTACTTCATAAAATTCGTGATTTTTTAAAAGATTTATTTATTTATACAAGAACAGGGGTACAGATCAGAGGTGTGGTGGGTAAGAGGATCCACCAGAGACAGAGTGGGGAGCAAAACAGGCAAATTGACTGAAATACACTCCTGAGAGGAGCAGCAGGTGAGACAGGAGAAGTCTGCTGTGCCATGTGGGATTCTGGCTGGCCAGCGGGGATCGAACCCGCACTGCAGAGGCTGCAGATAGCTTCACAGTGCAGCACTCAACCGGCTGTGCCGCCAGGGAGGTTCCAAATTTGTGAATTTTTTAAAAATAAGAAATGAATGCTTTCTTCAAATATTAACTGCAGTGTATGCTGATGCCTGACATAAAATAACTTCACTTTCTGCATAGCATTTTCTTTTGTTTATTTGTTTGTTGGATGGTTTCCTTATAGCTAGCAAGGTATAGTCCACCAAGAGTTTGAACTAATTGGTGGATTGAAAAAAGAAAAAAGTAAGTTACCATAGGGAACCAAAACATTTGTGACAGGGAACATGTTTAAAATAAGTAAAAAAAAAAAAAAGTAAGGTTTAAAAATCAAGCATCTGTGTCTGTGATCTGTTTCATTCCATACCTCCATGAATGGCACACAGCAAGGCACCTGCTAGTATAGTAACTGCTCTTGAATTGTGACAAAATGACTTTGTCATGGTTAGACTTCAGGTCACTTCCCTTGAATCATTTGCTTTCCTTCTAAATTAAGCATAGCAAAATCAATATTTTCTTCATCTGTTCTCTCTAGGTAGACCAGTTCCTACATCTATTACAAATATGCTTGAAAACATAAAGCAGGTGAAAAAGAAAACACACACACACACACACACTAGAGGGTAAAACCACAAAACTGGTAGATGACCATGTTAGTGTACAACGTAAATCACGCCACATTAATACTCATGAGTTTATTTTTTGGGAGATTCAGAAAAATAGGAAATGATCGATCACCCAAATCAATTTAAAAAATTGCTTGTTTTTCAACCACCAGGAAGAACAAATAACTGGGGTCAGAAGTCTTCAGAAAAGGATTCTCCTTCCTGATGGATAAAAGGAGGGGAGGTGGCATTAAATATGTTTTTGACCCTCTCACAGATAGTAATTCTGTAACCATCTGGTATACCTTTCCCTGTATTTCATAGAACTGCTGCAAGCAATGTTCCCAGTGGTGTAATTACAGCCTTGAAGCTATGCTTATTTCACATGTACTAGATTTTGCCTAATTATTTTCCAAAGAGCATATTCCAATTTATTTTATATTCTTTTAGATTTCCCCAATCCAACCTACATTCCACAGTCATTCCATGGCCACATCCTCACTGATAGTTGATAGCATCTAATTTTTAGTTTTTTGCCAATCTGAAAAGCATGAAATAATATCTTCTTTTGTTTTTTGCAGCTCCCTGACTACTTTTACATCTGAGGATCTGGCATATTTTCATTAGCTATTCTTATATTTTCTCCTTTAAATTACCTGTTCATCTTCTGCACTGTTGGCAGGAGTGCAAACTGGTCCAACCACTATGGAGAGCTGTGTGGAGATTTCTGGACCTACTAAACCTAGAGCTTCCATATGATCCAGCAATTCCACTCCTAGGTATTTACCCAAAGGACACAGAAACATCAATTCCAAAGAACACCTGCACCCCTATGTTTATAGCAGCACTATTTACAATAGCTAAGCTTTGGAAACAGCCCAAATGCCCAAAAATAAATGACTGGATCAAGAAGATGTGGTCCATATACACCATGGAATATTACTCAGCATTCAAAAAAGATAAACACGTGCAATTTGTAGCAACATGGATGGCGCTGGAAGGGATCATGCTCAGCTAAATAAGCCAGAAAGAAAAAGAAAAATACCGGATGGTCTCACTCACAGCAGGAATCTAGAAAACTTAAATAAGGGACCAGGAAAATGAATAACTATAAGAAAGTGAAAATCAAAATCAACCAAAAACTATGAACCAGAGACACTTTTTGGGGGGTGGGGGTGGGAGGGGAGGGATTGGGGTCAGAATGGGGGGTTGCAATTGTATGGGGAATATAAAAATAAAATTTATTATTTAAAAAATAAAATAAAATAAATAAATTACCTGTTCATTTACATCTCCTGTATTTCTATTTGTATATTTTTATTTATATTTGGATCTTTCTACCCTATGAATATTGTATAGTCCATTGATTTTTATGAATATAGTTTCCCAACTGTGGCCTTGCTTTTTATATTTCAGATTTGAATTGCCAAGAGTGTATTATTTGCATATATGCTGAAGGCACCCAATTTTATTCTTTAATATGGATTACTAATTTTCCCAGCATTCTTTATTAACTAGGCCATTCTTTCCCATATGATCTGTATGGCCAAATCTGTCATGTAACAGGTATCTGCATCTCAGTCCATGTTCTGCCTATTATATTTCTTTAACCAATTTGTCTATTACTGGGCTAATATCAAACTTGTCTTAATTACAAAATTTTAATATGTCCTTATAGCTAAAGGAAAACTCCGACTTGTTATCTTTCAACTTAACCTTCAACTTAAAGGGGCTTAAAGAACCCCTTCAAACCCAGAGTTATGGTTTTAAAATATCATTTGACTGCCCAGTGAGGGCCAATAGTAAAATTGAGGAGGCCATTAGGAAAACTGTCCAACTGAGGTATGAAGATAGCTAACCCTAAAGGAGTGGTGATGGAGAAAGAGAACTGAGTAAAGGCAGCGAATATTTAGGAGATAAGATAGACATAATGATTGATTGAATATGTTTGGGTAAGGAAAAAAAATATGGATGACTGCAATGCCCTAGCTTAAAGAATTACATGACCAATAACGGCATGGTCAAAGATCGAGAATATAAGCAGAAAATAAAGAAGATCAATTACTCATTCAGAAACTAGCAAGTTTATAGTTAGCCAGGATTAGACTGTGTTTTAACCTACCAAAAAAAAAATCACACTTGCAATTCATGATTCATTTGTCCCTACACTTGATATAATTACCCCTACACTTAATATACTTGCAATTTAAAAAGAAAGAATGTTAGCAAATGGGATGTAGCTTGAACACATGAGGCTGAAGCTCTGTAGATTCTGGTATTATTTGTTAATTAGTAATGTGATTTTTAGGAGATTTGAAAAATGTGCCTCATCTACAAGATACTCATTTCAGAATTTTCATAGGCAAATTTCATGCTTTTTAACATTTTATTTTCTAGAGATTCCATTGTCTACCTTAACTTTCTATTTATTAACAAGTAACAAAATTAAGCATGATGCCATGTGAAAACAGGAAGGAATTTAAAGATTGTGCGGTTACCTCATTCACACACCACTTCAAGGTAAACATTTGTGACACACCCGTTAGGAGCTTAGACTTTCAAGTAGACTGAATGAGGTCAGTCCTTCTACACTTGTATGACTTCAAAGTAACTGAACTCTCTCTCCTGTGCCTCAAATCCTAGTGGCAATTTTATTAATAAGTCATATGATTGCAAATATCATTAAATGTGTATAGGCAGGTGCCTGGCACTTAGTAAATATCATTAATACCAGTTACTGTCTTATTAAATTTTACTTCCATAGAAGAGATATATGAAATCCAAGAGACTGTCAATTGTCCACCATCAGATGGTTAGTGGGTCACGCATAGAGTTGGGACCAGAGTCTATTTTTTTTCTTCCAAATCTGACTTTCTTTTCAGAAGTCTGATTTACATTTGTCATTCCACTAATCATATATGTGGAAGCAAAGTGCATATCCTATGCCACACATGTTCAATCACTGAAGATTTACTTATTGGTTTCCATCTGTGGTGCCATGAGAAAAAGATAAAAAAAGATACTATGTTGGTCAACTATGCTCAGGGTGCATAATAGTGTAATGATTAACATCATGCTGAAGAATAGTTCCTCTTACAGCTGTTCCTATTATAACCCTCCCAGAATGGAGGCAGGGATGGGTGCCCTACTCAAAACACAAATCATGCCAGTAAGGATAGAGACAGGATGGATCGAAGACTACGAGCTAGAAAAAATTCAGGGATGAAGAAAAGTTATAAAAGATTTCAAGGTTCTCTTTTCATCTGATTCTGCATGGATTGCATACCAGTCAAGAGATGAAAGTAGATAATATAATATCTTGAACTACTGTGAGCAGTCATGAATACATTAAGGCACCTGCGCAGCTGCCCAGACTCCAACAGTGGGTCTGAGAGCATGGCTACAAATCTGTTACATTATTCCAGCATAAGTAAGTGCCCATATCTTCAGTGAGGTTAACATACTTCAAAAAAATAATCATTTCCCTTATGTATGAGTTTAAATCCAATCCCTGCAGATGGATTTAAGAGTATGTATGAATTGTCAATACGAGGGATATAACAGATTGCCAGAATCTGCACTCCAAAGTGCATGATTGTGGAGAAGGGAAGATTGGTTACAAAGACTACAATTTGGGATAGTCTGAAGTGTTAATACAATTTTTCATATCCACATTTTCTAAATAGCATAGAAAGAGAAGACCAAAACGAAGAGGCAAAAATATTCATCTTCTACAGCTTTAATGTAGTAAGGCAAGATACTTTTGTTTCATAAAGAAAATTTCATTTGAGATTTATCTTTTAGAGGATTTCTATTATTAGGAAAGCAAGATGAAACCAAACTCCACTACCACCCCTCTATAAAAATTCTTGCTGTTTGACTAACATCGTTCGATTTCAGAAGAAACCGTGATAGCCGCAGGTTTATCCACATACAGTAAATTCTGACCAAGCTCTTGGAAAGCAGACCTGGTTTAGATGTCATAAAAGGTGTGGAGATGGTACCGCCATGAAGACTTGGGAATTTCACAAGAAACATACCTAGGCTTCAGTGCTGACTCCTCTGCTTTTATCTTGGACGATTAAATTGAAATTTTTATAAGAAAAGGATATTAATAACCACCTTAAGATAACATTTTATGGATTAAATTTAAATGATATAATGTTTTGGTAAATCCCTTTGCAAAAATCTTGCACTTAAAACAATGAAAAAATGTTAAGCAATGAAAACAATTAATAAATGAATAATAATGTTAGGTATTACTATTATTACCTACTTTAAAATAATAATGGGATTTTATCCTGTGGAAATTATGTATTTGGAGAACATGTGTGCCAAGACAGAGTTTATTTTTTAACTACTATGCCAATTGGATACTGTGAAGACTGATCTACTCCAAGATCTTCTAGGAAACCTGCTGTCCATACCCAAGCAGCCATTGGTGTCTTGTTCCAAGAAACATGACATGTAATATATCGTAATGTCTTTGTACGTGGTCTGACTTGGTGCCTGATGAATAGCTTCATGTCTCTTTGCCTTTGATATGTAATCATCTCACTGCAATGTCTAGGTATGGATTGTTTCAATTTATCTTGCTCAACATTCAAAGCGCTTCTTTGATGGAGAGAATCAAGTCGTTTTTCCCATCTGAGGACATCCAGTGTCTTATTTTTTGATAACTGTCCTGTTTACACTTTCTCTTGTGAAATTCCCTATTAATGTAGCAGCCCTGTTTGTCTCCTCTTGATTTTCCTTCAACCTTTTCAGGTTTTTCAATTGTTTACATTTCGCAAACTTGGCTGCTTCGCTCCTACCTCCTGTGGCAGGCGTATTCTGCAGAGTCCAGCAGCCTTTTAGGAAGCCTTCTCTTGGAAGCTGGCTGGCTGTGCAGGTACCCTGGAGAAACCTGCAGGTGAGAGGACTAGGTGGGGGGGGGGGCGAAAAAAGGGGGAAGGCAGCGCCAGCTAGCCAGACAAACCAGCACAGACTGTGTTGGAAGTGAGTTCTCCAATCCTAACCCCTCAATGTGGATCACCTTAAATTCTCCCCAAATATCTTGCCCTCAAAATTACAAACAAAATAAAATGGTTGTGTGAAGACATTAATCTGAGGAAAGGGAGAGGTAGATTTCTACTTAGCAATAGACTTCAGTGAAACAGCTACCACCCGACCCCTTGATCGCTTCATGCACAGCAATACTATTTTGGAGTTTCTTTTGAAGGTTTCTCTGATTTCCAATTCTTCTTGGACTGTGTCAGTCATTATGTTAATCTGTTTCTTTATGTAATGACATTCAATAATACGATAAAAATAATAAAATCATGGATTCATTAGATTTTTAGGTCATGAAAACCACATCAAAATTATTTTTCATTAGTGTTTTATGCCCTTTGATTTTTCTACCATATAATTCTACCATATAATTTTTCTACCATATAATTAATGTCCTCCCAGTTTGTTCCAAATCTTTTTTTCAAATTTATGGATGTAGGGCCTCCCTGGTGGTGCAAGGGGTTAAGACACAGCATTATAAAGTTATCCACAGCCACTGCAGCATGAGTTCGATCCCCAACCAGGAAGGTGACCCACAAGGCACAGAAGACCTCTCCTGACTCGTCTGCTGCTCCCCTCAACAGTGTATTTCAGTAGATATACCTGTTTTGTTCCCCAATCTGTCTCTGGCGAATCCTCTCACCGCCCCCCCCCCCACAATGCTGGCCTGTACCCCAGTTCTTGCATTCATAAATAAATAAATCTTTTCAAAAATTAAAAAAAAAAAGATTTATGGATGAAACTGAAACTGAACTTATTTTTCAATAGTTATTTAATATTAATTAGAGTTCATTTTTTGAGCAATATAAGGCAGGTCTTGAGCATTTGGATTTTGATTTAAGGGGTAATTAATATAATCTCGTATGGTGTTAATTTTTAAAATCTCTGCCCTGACATGTAACAGAGTAAGGAGGAAAAGAGAAGAAAAATGTCTCACAATTTCTCACAAGTATCTTACAAAAAGTGTAACTAAAGTAAACAATATTCTATCACCATCCAAATATAATTTGGTTATACATACAACTAAAGCTATAAATAAAATAAAGGTGAATTAATTCTACTTGCACCAGTTCAAATTGAGTCTTGAAACAAATACTAAACCGACTTCAATTTCTTATCACTTAACTTTATAATACAATAGAAGACTTTTCTCTCACATATCGAAGTCCCCAAAGTAGCTAAGGTCAAACAAAGAACTTACTGCATTGAAATCAAAGGATGCATTTATTCAAAACAAGTACAAAAGACGTAAAAATGTTGAAAAAAGAAGCCAAAAATTGTCATGTTTTATGATAATAGTCTCAGTCTCTTCCACTTAAAAAATATCAAAGCAATTAAATTTGAATTATTTTTTCCTGTATTCTCTACCAAGCTGCTGTTAAATAATTAGAAATCCATTAATATCATCAGAGTTTTCTTCACCCAGTAGAGGGCACTGCTACATATGGAAACCAACATACTACGAGGTTTTGTAGAGTTTGTGAATCAGTGACCCCATTAACTCCTGTGCCTGGAAGAACTTAATTTTTATTCTTGAAACATAGACTCAAATCCAATGGGAGAAAATGGCTATAGAGATATGGAGAAGAAAAATCATCTATAGCTAAGCAATAACTACAGAGCTGTGGCAGCATGGATAACACTAATCTTATTCTTCTGAGTTATAGAAATATTTAGAATAATGGGCTAACATAGAAATATACATCAAAGTCAGAAATTAGACTTTTTAAAATTAATATTGAACAGTATAAAAAATATGTTATCTTTTTTTCCTCCTTACTAGAATAAGTTCTTGAGAGCTAATGTTCTGGATGACATCATAATTTGGTGTATAAATTCCAGTGGAGGAAGCTTTCACTCCAGTTGACTCTTCACAATAAATGATTCTCTCTCTTTAACTGAAAACTCCAAATTCATTATCCAGTTTTACATCACTATTTTTCTTATGGTGACATCAACATTCTAGCACCAAAATTTGAAGTAAAATTCCCTAATAAACATCCTCCTCAAAGATATTGGAACAACACCAAAATCTTTTTTTTCAGCATTCAGCCAACTTACTTCAAAAAAGCAAGAGTTTTAATATGTGTGTCTGCTCCTTAGGGAAACAGCACCCCTTCTCAACTATAGTTTCATTTATTTCTTCTCTGTTTATCCAACCAGCTCTTAAAAATTGCTTTCTGATTTGTCCAGCAGATGATGTATAGCACCTTGGATAGATTTACTTTTAAAACTTAAATGTTAGCAGCTCCACCAACCTTCTTAGTTTGAATCATGGCTTTAAAACCTATTTTATTTTTTTATAAATATCATTATGATTAATTATTGAAAGATGTCAACTTGAATGTTTTGTCTTTAAACTGCCTTCTTGTCAGAATTTTGATTTAAGAAGAAGGAATTTTATCTTCTTTATTTTATAAAATGCCTAGCAATAGATTTTTGATAATGATAATAATGATGATGACACAGTTTCCATGGGATTTCTTCTATAGTTCATTATTTAATCTTGACTAAGAGGAATGTCTGGAAAAATGATTTAGCTAAGCCTGAGTATGAGGAATGCATATCCAGCCACTTTATGCTGCCATCTCTAAGTCAGCATTGCCATATGCTGACTCTTATTGAAGTGCTCTGCAGGGAGCAAGAGAAATTAATAATTTGACAGAAAATTATTTTCAAAATAGTGACTTTTAAACATATTCTGTCTATAAAAATTGCCAGGAAACAACTAAATTAGTCCACATTTAATCATTTGACCTGAAAAAAAAAAATGAGCCCAAATTACTCTTTCATCATTACAAAAAAAAAATCATTGATATAAACTACTAGAAAAGAAGAGAGACAAATACGAACCCTATCGTATGACTCCAATGAGACACACTTTAGTTCTAGACGTTGCCACCTAGTTAACTGGTCTAACCTCAGTTATTATGTCAGTAATTGGTAGCAACATCACCTTCTTGACAAGGTTGTACCAGGCTGATGAGCAAAAGACTCCTATCTTAATAACCAGGATGGACCCTGCCCTAGCAAAGGCTAATGGCTCTTATTAATTGTTCAAATCATCTTTTATCTGATGGTGGGCAATTTACTGTCTTCTTTGAATATCTTCTTCACCCCTTATATTGAAATGATAATACCCACCTATTTAGCAAGGAGATTTGTTAATTTGAAATTAAATAATAAATGTATAAGTGTGAAAAACACTTTGCAAGTGATAAAGTGCTGTATAAATATTAGGATATAAAATTAATTGGGAATATATTCAGGAATCAAAATTGGCATAAGAAAAAGTTGTGCACTCTTATCATCTGGGGAATTTCACAGGAGATGATTTTCAATGGAAAGTCTACATTGGCTTGAAGTGAGCAGATCATTATTTTAACAGTACCATTATAATTTTTGTCTGTTTGTGGAAATCATGTTTACATGTTTCAGTTTTGACTGAGTAGTGACGGATTGATTTAGTGGTTCAGAACTGTGTTGGCATTATGCTTAAAACACAAGACTATCAAGATGCATATGCATTCACCTTTTCAAGATAAATTTTATCTTCTAAGTAAGTGACATCCACACTTTCACTCAAGGAAAATTGTGCTAATACCAATTTACTTTACTAATACGAGGATTCATGTTGAGAGTGGCCACCACACATGGTTCCTTGGGAGGTCTTAAGGAAGCAAGGAAGGAAAGACTTAGATTGATAGTCTCTGAAGAATGCAATGCACATGTGGAAAATACAATGTCTCTAGACAGTGACATTCCACCACCAGAGCCACGAAGGGTTCTTTCCTGAGGTTCACTGGAAAAAAGAAACAGTGTTGAATAGATTTTAAGTTCCATTCAGAACCTCTTTCTCAGGCACGCCTCAATTCCCTGCAGTCCTCTGAAAGTCCATTCAGCTGTCTTCTCAGCAGATAGGAAAAGGTCACTACTATGCTTAGACCAGCGCTGTCTGTAGTAGTGAGAGCACTGTAATATCCATGGGTTTATTCATCTACGTAATCATCTAGGAATCACCAGTCTCATACACAGGGAGAACAAGAGCAAGAAATATCACACTATCATTTGGAGAGATAGTTGGGCAGATGATGAGAATAATGATGATGGATGATGAGGGAGAAAGAGAAGAAAGAAAGAAAGAAAGAAAGAAAGAAAGAAAGAAAGAAAGAAAGAAAGAAAGAAAGAAAGAAAGAAAGAAAGAAAGAAAGAAAGAAAGAAAGAAAGAAAGAAAGAAAGAAAGAAAGAAAGAAAGAAAGAAAGAAAGAAAGAAAGAAAGAAAGAAAGAAAGAAAGAAAGAAAGAAAGAAAGAAAGAAAGAAAGAAAGAAAGAAAGAAAGAAAGAAAGAAAGAAAGAAAGAAAGAAAGAAAGAAAGAAAGAGAAAGCGAGAGAGAAAGAAAAGAGAGAGAGCTAGATCACTTCAAACATGTGAGTTATAAGGACAAAGGCTTTATCTTTATAAGTGGTAGAGACTTATTCCTCCAATGATCTTATTCATAATAAAAGTGGAGGGGAAGTAGGAGAGAAACATTGCTTACTTCAGTGAGGCAAGGATATCTTTAGAGATCTGTTTGAATTGTTCACTCAAGAGACCTATGGATGGACATCAAGTTCCCTGGCATAATAAATCGCTCAGAACATCCAATGTAATACACATACATCTAATAGTTTTCCCTGTTTTATATACATAAGTTCCTCTTCTTATGTTGCTAAAATGAAGTGATACTTCCTACCACAGGCCCTTTTCACATCTTGTTTTCTCAGCCTGGACTGGAACCCCTGGATCTGGGACAGACTTCTTTCTGATGGGCTGTTTAGACACTGAGACACTGCCCGTAGGAGAACTTCTGCAGACATGCATCACATGAAAGCTACACCTCTCCTGCTGGACTGGAACCACACACAAAGCAGGGCTGGTGTCTATCTTCTCGTTATTGTATCTAAAGATGTCTGCTCAGTGAAGGTGCACAGCAGGTCTTAGTAAATGTATAAATGAGGGTGGGAGGTCTGAGCATTTAAGCAGACAAGCAGGATCTCGCATTTATTGGAGTTCTGTGTAATTGTGTGTCACCTTAAAAAGCAAATGATATTATGGAACCCTTTCATGGTTAGAAAGTCGAAACTGGTAGATAAGCTGGGGAATAATGAGGTACTTAAAAGCATCCAGTGGACCATGCATGTTGGGGTGTCAAGTGCCAGGAGGGTGGATGAAGGCTGCTGAGGGGGATAGTGATGGAGCAAAGGAAAGTTGCGTTCTGGGGGCAGTATTTGAAGCCATGCTAAGAACAGAGGGTCCACTGAAAGTTAGTTATTCATTGGAATTGAAATGTTCACTCAAGAGACATATGGAGGGACATCAGATTCCATGTTAAGACCAGTTACCTAATAAATCACTCAGGACATCTGATTTAATACACATACATTAAATTACAAAGTGAGAGATGATTTGGGAGTATCTGCACCGTTACAGGAGGAGCGAGCAGAGGAGGAGGGTGAAAAGAAGGTATGGACAAAATGCTGGCTGGAAGGCACTTGCCAATATAAAATCCTAGACATTTTCTCAGTTATTTTAATGTGAGCTTAGCCAATTGCAAATATTATCATGATAAACAGTTGAATAAACTAGAATAAAAAAAAGTCCAAGAATGTTAGCCGTGGAATGTCAGCTAGTTCAACTCCCACTCGTCACAAGGACACTCAGCAGCCAGCAGCCCGGTGCTCCGTGGCCAGCGACCATGCATTGCAAGGACAGGGTGGGATGAGAGCAAAGGTCAACTTCTTCTCGCCAAATTTGTCAGCATATTTTTAAAGGACTGTGAAGTAAAATGCCCTTGTTTGACAGAATCTGCTTCTATTAATTAAATCAGCATTAGCGAAAACCATGTAATTCTGTTTAATTCTGATATGCCTTTATTCTTCAGAGGCAGAACAGTGTTTCTCTAGATATGCTTACATTTTTCACTTGGTGGGCATCCAAGCAAAGCTCTTTGCAACTTATGTATCATGTACACTAAAAATACTGTCTGGATATTTGTTTCAGAATAGAAGGAATTCTAGACTAAGTGATAAATGGCATTCCCCCAACTGCACCCATAATGATTCCATTTTGGTTATAAAGTCAGTTCCAAGACTCGATAGAGTCCAAAATGTCTATCTTAATGCACTTTAAATTTATGACATTAGGAATTTCAGGGATGGGGATACAGTTGCTTTTGTGTGCTTTAATCCATAGGTAAAAGGTTGAATTCTAACGCATTTCTTTTAATTAATTTATTTAAGCAATATTTGAATGGCCTACATCACAGTGCAAAGTATGAAAATGGAGCTATTCAGGAAAGAAAAAATATAGAAGCCACAGTGCTGATATCCAAGTCATCTTATTTTCTAGTGAGGGAGAATGTGCGGGCATATATTTTTCCCTTTTTGAACTTTTGTTTGTATTTTCTGGAAACCCACATAGAAATTGTTGCTATGCCAAACAAGAGGAGAAAATCGTTATTACTTAGAGAGCTAGGAATTCAATAACATTACAATTACATTATTAATGGTCAGAATTAAATTATTTCCTTTCAATCTGTTCCTTTCTAGTACAACCGTGTCTTCAATTAGAACCATTGAAATAAGATGTAAGCATTAGATGCTAAAGAATATCAAAGGAGCAATAAAAATATTCCAATAGTCCATTATCTGATCCATTCTTTTCATATTTTTTGAACATTTTTTCCCACAATTTCAAATAAATCTTTTCAATAGTTCAGAACTATTTCATCATCTGCCAAAGGGATATCCACCCTGAAATGGCACAAACCCTAAAACACACCATGCTGAGTGTCAAAGCATTAGCCGGGGGGTGGTTCCACATCTTCACCGATGCTGTGGAGGAGCGGTGGGAACAGGTGACAATGGTAAAGGGCCTGACAACCATTGGCTGATGATGACGGATTCTTTGTCCAAAAGGAAGACTCTTCCACTTTGGGTTAGAGATGGATCAGCAAAACCTCAGCTCTGAACTAGCAGCCCCACGGATTCTCATTAATTTTAATTGAATGTCCAGTCTAGATATAATTTTCAAACCCAATTAAAAAGGTACTTAAGGTATGGGCAAAAGTCACTGCAAGACTGCTAGCTATAATTTTAAGAATTTGAAAGATGAGATTGGTACCTGGCGAAGACAGAGACAACACAGTGATTCTAGTTGAGAAGGGTAAGGGGAGAGGGTGCTGTAGCACAAGGAAGCTTGCCTTATTTATATACTTGCGTGCAAGAAATTTGAATTTTAAAAATGTCAGTTTTAAAACACCTGGATGAGAGCAGGTACTAGGGAACAAATACGGCTGCCTAAGGCGAAAAAAAAAAGATATGTCAGATCCCTTTGATTTCTCACTGTGAATAGGAGCCAAAATTAACATCTTATGCTGGGAACACCTTTTATCTTTTCAAATATGATCTGCCTTGTTAAGAAAATTCATCTTTTTCATGACAAAATTTTAATATTTTCTCATCTAAACTGACCCATTACTGATGTTTAATCACCAGACTCCTGGCCGGATTTGACTGAAAGATAGACTTTGTGGAATGTAACTTGCATTTTACAAATGTGTATCACAAGATAAGACAACGTGGCGACTGTGTTATCTAAAATAAATACTTTCACATCACTTTCTTTGCTCAGTCTGATCTTCCCAGCATTCCTGCCTGCACCGCAGAGTGGGGTTGCTAAGTCAAGTAGCTAGAGAGAAGATTCTCTGGGGAAGGGAGGGGAGTAGGAGTTGTGAGTGAGTCCAGAAAGACTCAGAGCTAAGCCAGAGCAGGCAGTGAGGTGTGGTCAGAGTGAAGTCCTGAAGACCGAGAGAGCTGACATAAGAGGAGGGGGCTCATGCCCTGGGTCAAGTCCAGTGGACACTAAAAACTAAAAAGTGCCAAACAGGTGGCAGGTCGGGGTGTTACATGATGACAGGGAGGACACATGTGATTCAAGTCCAGAGGTGGTGAAGGCCCTGCATAATGTGAGGTTCGCAAGAGCTGTTTCACAGTGGCCTGACCCCCAGCTTTCAGGAGAAAGATTTATGAGAACCTCAGAGAGCAGACAGAGCTGAAGACAACAAAACTGAAAATGGCAATATTTATTACATAAGTAGATATACTAACAAATATTCTGCTGTAATAATATTATATTCCCTAACCTGGACCTTCTACCCAATGGCACAGAAGGCAAGCACAATGGCATCAGTTTTTGAGAAATGAACCAGTTTAATGGGAGGGTCCCTAGGCAGGAGGCCAGGCTCTTGAATCAACGCCCCTGAGGATGGAGGAATGGTTCCTCATCTTCTATTGTTTCTGGATCAATGGGTATCTGGCACTTATGGGATTGAGCAGCATTTACACACTCACACACACACACATACACACATATGTAGCATTTATGGGATTGAGAACAAAGGAAGCACTAAAAAAATGCAAGTTGGTGGAGTCTGATTGGTTACTTTCTGTTAAATCACAATGTAGCTCCTATTCTGCTCATTCTCTGCCCGGAGAACAAAAGATGTCCTTGAGATCAGTGGCCACTTTCTGGACTGTTCTCTGAGACAGGACCATGATTCTCTGATAATAAACCTGCTTGTTCTTGTTTCAAATGGGTAGGAGTGTTTTGCGCCGTTGTCCCACTCTTAAAAGCCTGTCCTGCTGACTTTCGAAACAAGCAGAAACAGCAACAGAACATCACAACCATCACTGTGTCATCTCTAGGTGTGTGTGTGTGGGGGGGGGGAAGTGGGGCATAACGGTTTTGATTTAGATCATTTTTAAATAAAAGCCTACATTTCAAATGTATACATCTGAGATTTAATCTAGTTATGATCCATTCGGGAATCAGAGCATAATCTCATGATCACCCACTGGGCAAGTCTGACGGGACAAGGATCTCAGGGTGTCTCAGCCCAGGACCCCACAGATGGGGCAGTCCTGCTTCTGGAAGGGACTGAGAATGGCCTGGATCCTTCCTAATTTTCTGCCTCTGAGTTCCGCTCATCTGAACTCTTTCTATTTAATCTCCTTTTTCATCATGCTGACTTCTTTTTTTTCCTCCTTGCCATATGGAAGAGAGAAACAAATGTTCCCTCCATTGCCAGACTTACAGCTGTGGATGGATTAAATGCCTGAGGAAAATACTGTGTTCAGTGGCGCTCAGATCAGTGACCGGTCACAGGGCTGGGATCTGGGCGTCCATCGCCTGCCTGTGGCCTCTGCTCTATTGAGGAGGAGAGAGTTTAATAAAACCTGAAGTGTCACATTTTTAAATAATGTTTTTATATAGTTCTCACACTAAACCAAGTGAGGTTTCTGAGATTAAAAAGGCGAGGGGAGGGAGAAAGTGTCAATGGGGTGTAAGAGATGGCGGTGGGGAAATACATGATAGACAGACAGACAGACAGATGTTGGGAAAATTATATATTGGTTGTTTCCTAATAATCTCACATCACACATGACAATCTAGAATCAGAGTCTTTAACAAATGTATTTAAGGTCACCTAACTTCCAGTTCAAGCAGGGATTTCATGGCATGGTCAGAACTAGAGCATGGTGGTGTTACAGCCACCTAGAGAGGGGCTGTGCCTGCCAACACCTACCATTGTGAGAATTCCACCATACTGGTTGATGAATGATGTTTCCCATCTCCTCATCCACAGCTCACCCATTTGGCCACATTGACCTTCTGTGGTAAATCTTAGTGGAGATTATTTGAGGTTAAAACAGATATCCATTGACCCAGAAACAATAGTTTTCCTTTGAGTCAGGATAAAAATTTTTGCTTAGATGTCTAATATGATTATGGCATTGATGATGATGATGATGATGATGATGATGTGATGATGATGATGATATCACATATGGTTGAAAGAGTCAAACTCTCTTAGAAACTTATGGTAACTGGATAGATGAGCTCTGTTAGATGCAAGACTGATCCAGAGATTATACAAAACTTCAGGACCACGAAAACTATGGACATCTCTCCCTGGAGATATTCCTTGTGTGTGCGTGATGTCAGGTTGGAGGCCAGGGGATATCCTTCCTCACTGAAATTCCTCCTGTCATCTCTGAACCTGGCACCTTCAAGTCCTGAGCTTTTAGGGGTTCCAGTGGGGTTGGTGCTGGTATAGTGTGGTTCACACCACTTGGGGTAACCATTCCTCTGCATAGCATCCTCTTGCCCAAATGCATGACCTATGGTCTTCTACTAGCATTCCAACTCCCAGGGCCTTTTTTTGTCAATGTAATATTTTAATTGGTTTACACCTTCACTCTCATCATAACAGCATTTCAGAGGGTGCTCAAGGACCCCAGAGATCAACCTCACCTTTGGTGAATGACTGGCATGCATAGCACTGTTGTCTTCTGTCTTGATGACTTGAGATTACCACCATGAAAAGAATGTGCTACAGCATCAATGAAGGGAAGAGACATCAAGCCCAAGCTGTGAAAATCCACATACAAGATTTCTATGACTTCTTCCCTCCAGTCTGAAAGGACTAACAGAGAGTGTGTTCCTTTCTCCAGCAATTTTTCAACCCAGAAAATTCAGTTTAAGAATCCAAGTGCCGGGAGATGGGGATTGTCATTGGGAGATGGTCGTACTCTCTGCCCAGGTGTTCCACATAATCACCTTTATTTGTGCCAACAATCTAAATACAGCAAAACAATCTCATCAATCAGGAACAGAGACCAGTCTGACAGCCACGTTCCCAGATGCCAACCGAAGGCCACCTCTACAAGCTGGACATGCTGTTTTAACTGTTTCCTGCACAGGTGATAAAAGGAGATAACTATATGTCTATTAACAAAACTAAAAACATTTTTGAAAAAGGAGACACTCAGAAGAAGTAACGCTATAATGAATTTGTGCCAAAATGCTTGATACAATTAATTAATCAATAATATTTGAAGTAGGTACTTATTTTTACTTTGGTCAAGTGGTTTTAATCTCAGAGTTTTCTTTAGATTTTGAAGCATGAGTGGAGGACCAAGAAAGTTAAGGAAGCATAAAACAGCATAGAAAGAATGTGATGTTCTGTGTAAATGCACATTATAATTCAGAAAACAAAGCCATCCACTTCTCTAGATATGGAATCACACCCAAAAGCACATGGAGGTAAGAGTTTATAGGTGCAATAAGAGACAGTGTTAAACAATAAATTTTGGCATTCTTCTGTAACCCAAGAGAAGAAAAAAAGATTTTTTTCCCCAGAAGTATATAATGGAATTGATGTTGTAGAAAAATATATCTGGCTTGGACCCAAGGACAGTTCCTGCGGAACATGGTGTTACATCCATGCACACCCACCTGAGCTAAGGATATAAAAGCTAAAAGGTAAAGTATTTCCAACTTCAGTGCTAGCATGAAAGCATGCTTTAAAATTCCGAGCTCTAACTACAATGTTGAGGAGGGGGAAAAGAGGTAAATAAGGGATCTTGATGGAAAGCAAGCCTGAGAAAAGTCCAGGCTTGAGTTCTGAGCATCCTGGCTATGAAATGAAAGAGCACTGTGGATGGTCAGTTGTCTCATTCACATTGTCACTGTGGAGCAAACCTTCCCTGCATATTATTTGCAACATGACATTCCCACAGGAGATGTACTGAGGGGGAGGGTGCATTTCCCTGCAGGTCATTCAGTGAGTTCTTAGGCAGATGCTGTTTCTGCAGCAGCCCTTCTTGAGATGGAAAAGTTGTCTCAACACAGCTGCAATTCTACCACACATTCAGAAACAGAGAGACCCGGAATGCAACACTCAGGGGATCCCACCTAATGATGGAATCTGGAGAAGCTGAGAGCAGTGCTGTTAGTCATCCACTATCACCGTAATTATAGCTTCTCTCAAATCACCCTGTAATGATGCTGGACAGACACCATCAGCTTGGGTTCTTTGGGGGAAGACGTGGACTGTAAATTTAGCAAATCTGCCCACTGACCCATAACTCAATTTTAATAATTTTATGGGATTTAAAATGATTTCTATGCTATAACATTCTTAAAAATACAGCCAAGCGAGCACGACTACTTCCTTTGAAAGGGGGACCCATAATTTTTCTACCATGGGTCCCAATCATCTCTACCCTTCTCATGTCCTCTTCTGGGTGCACCCCTACACTTGTAATGGGGTACACCCTCAGAGTGGCCTGTTGTCAGCACCCTATGACCACAGTCATCTGAGCCTGGCCAGGGCTCCCATCAATGATGTGTGACTTGTTCCCCAGAGTTAAGCTGAGATAGTTACATTCTCAACATTGAGAATCTGAACCCAAAAGGAAGACACTTTGGGAGTGAAGGCTTGAGTGCAGGGGCCACGGAACTCTGAAATAGGACAGCTTTCATGGAATAATAAACACCGAAAAGCAGGAGAATGAAGGTTCAGGCATACAAAAAGAGTGAGGCAAAAAGAAGCAGATCCACAGAAAAAGTGAGAAGTCATAATAAAGGAGGTAGAGATAACAACTGCCCATCTAGGAGCTACCTGGAGTCTTGCCTTTGAAAACACACCTTTATTCAGCTTCTCCCAGCATCAGAGAGATGGCCCCACTGCATGTGAGCATCAGAGAAAACTAGACTTAGGAGAAGAAAATGGAGCAGACATGCAAAGGCAAGCAGGCCAAAGCGAAATCCAGAGAAACCACTGGTGCCTTAGTGATGAGAGAAAGCAGCCTTGAGCCCACGGATCCCAGCCTCACACCCTACAACTCTCTCCGTTTGTTCTTTATGTTTCTGACGCATATTATTTGCAAGTCTTGCAAAAAGCTCCCTCCTCATTTGTTGAGCAAGTTCTTCTTGTGGGAAAAACATTCACCATCAATTAGCACTATCTGTTGTATTATAGATTGATAACAAATGTATAACTGCATATTTCATTTCCTTGTAAAAACATGTAAATAATCATAGTTGTTACTAATCTATTGCATTTGTATCAAGTGCAGGTCTCAGCTTAAACCTCAAAAGGCAAGAAGGAAATTGAGACATTAGTTCCTTCTCTGCAAAAAGGAAATTGAGATATTAGTTTTTATTACTACTACAATCAAAAGTTACGTAACAGCAGATCCTCTTGACTAAACCAAGAGATGGCATGCATGTCTAATGGAATAAAATAGAAAGCTATCTCTAATTAATCTCACATATAAGTTACATTAGTTTAAACTGAATCTTAAACAAATGTGATAAACAGAAGAATTGACTGAGCTTGGTTATGTTGTGAACTTTAAATAGAATAAATCAAAACATTTCACGTTTGAGTTGTTTCTGTATGAAATACAATTTTCAAAACTCAAAGTGCAAATTCTCTTTTTGATTAGTTGGTTAAGTCTTTGTAACATATATACACATATGTATATATATGTATGTATGAATAAGAGGAGGCATGAACATATTATGTGTGTATATGTGTATATATATGTGTGTGTATGTTTAGATATATAATGAACTTGGAAATGCATAAAACAAATTTCAACAAAAATAAATTTACTTAGGCATGTTAACATGGAAGAAACAAGTTAGCTTTGCTTATATAAAGTTACTCATTTATTGTCTGTTTTGAAGCAGCTTTTGTGCAATATAATGAGTATTATGAGTTTATTTTGTTTGCATGAATTGTAACAACAACAAAAATAAATACAGAAACAAGAGAATCTGTGAATATACGAGAATGAAGGAATCTGTAAACCAGGTTGCAAAGTCCCAACAGGGCAGGCGCTTTTGAAATTGAAATTTTTATGTTCAATGGGTTATTCTTGGTGGGAAAAACTTACAGTGTTTGTGGGATAGACAGATATTGACATTATCCTGTAGAAATGGAGATGTTGGGGGAGAAGATCAGACGGGGGAATGGTCACATTACAAAAGAGAGAAGCTAAAATGGCCACTGAGAAGAGAGTGGGACCAGGCCCATGGTCAATGGTCCTGAAGCGCTTGCCTGCAGCCACTTCAGCTGCTGTGGCTCCTGGGCTTGCTCGGTATCTCCTTTTTCTCTAGCCTTTTTAGTCTCCCTGTTTGATCATTAAGAGGTTTGATGATATTCTCAGCAACTAATCCCTAAAGGATGTTTCAGGCTGGTTTCTGGATGTCTCATGTTAACTAGATCTAAAAGATCTAAGGGAAATTTGGGAGCTAGGAAAGAACCAGAATGATATTGTGGGGTTTTTTCCCACTGAAATTTCAGAGCATTAATCTCAAAATCAGAAATAGTAAGAACCAAAAGATACCACTGAAGTCTTGTTTAAACCTTAATTTTCGACTTCTTTTATCTTAACGTTGAGACCAGCTTTGAAACTGAGCAGTAAAATAGTGGTTTGACCCCTGTGTTCTCTCTCCCTGCTTGTCACTTCATGGGGTGACACCCAGGCTTATTCAAAGGGCCCAGTGTGTAGGCAAGTAGGAGAGCGGAGGGTACAACTCTTCTTTGATATTCTTTACAGTTGATAATGAGACCAAAAATATAATGACCATACTTGAGAATATTAATTAACAGAATAAATTGGGCAGCTAAAAATATCATCGAAACATGCTTTTCAAATATAAACTTTTAAAAATTAAGAAACACACAATACTAAACTGGTCACACACTCTATAATATTAAATTACAGAGATTGATGTATTTAGGCTATGTCAAAAATTAAAGCATGAATAAAAGACATTCTATTTCTTCCTCTGGAATGATATTTGAAAGTTGGTGAGTTCCTATTATACTAAAAAAAAAAAATTTCCAGATCTTTTTCTTTCTTGTATGAACTATATCTGAAAGTAATCAAGTAGTTGATGTGGGAAAATTGCTTATTATACAAGTATTCCAAATAATAAATACTGATAGAATTAAGATATCATGCAGGATTAGTCAGAAGCAGGTAGCAGTTACCCACTATTATGTAACAGATCTTCCCAAGACATAGCACTTCAAAAGAACAGGTACTAGCTTAAAATTCTTTGCAGAGGCAATTTGGTGAACATAAAAGTTCAAGCAGGCAGATCTGCTGGTTTCACCTGGATCACCCATGTGAAATCTGTCAGTGATGCTGGTGGAGCAGACCCTCGTTCACACATCTGTCAGTTCATCTGTTAGAACAGGCAGCAAGACAGCGAGACTGAAAGGTCTTCCTTGAGTGTAAATTTCAAGCCCCCAAATTCATGTCCATTGATTATGTCAATCAAGGCAAATCTCAATACCAGCCCAGAGGGAAGAAGGTGAAAAGTGAATCCCATCTTTGAGTGGGAGGAGCTGGGAAGTCCATTTCCAACAGGGAACAGAGTTAAAGAGGGTGAGAATTTATGGAAGGATTTGAGATCTATCAAATAGTTCTTGGCAATGATCATTTAGCATGGCTAACATCTCAAAATTGAAGCAAATAATATTATGGGCCATTAATCAATACCACCTAACCAATACCAGAAAATAAAATTGAAATCTGACCAAGCCTCTGGGGATAAGAAATTGAGGGAGCAGAAGAACAAGCTACAAAAAATCATGGACAAATACAATTGCAATAGTGTTTATAGCACATAAAATCTTACTCCTTCTAAATAGTAAACTGCAGGGAGAATAAAAGTTAAGTCAAAAAAAGCAGAGTTTGGAAAAGGAAAAGCAACGTTATTTTATTTGCAGATAAAATGGCGCCCTACATAGAAATTCAAGGGAATCTACTAACAAAGTATTATGAATAGTGGGGGCTGTGTAGAATATCAATAGAAAAATGGTGTTTCTCTACAAAGTGATAAACAGGGAATCTAACAATACCCTTTATCATGGCAACAAACATTTGGCGTTCTTCGGAAGAAATCAAAAGGAAGTTCACCAAACCCTCTATAGAATAACGTTTAAAAGACAAAAAATGAGAGAAAGTGGTTATGTCTAAAATGTTAGTATGAGATTTTTATAAAAACAGAATGTATTAACCATTATTATCTGTGGATTGAAAGCAATTGCACCTCATGTTGGAACTGGAACTTGAATAGTTGTAAAGTGCATCTGAATGTGCAAGAGCACACAGCCAGGGCCTAGACACCCCTAAGAAAGTGTGAAAGGAGGGTTTGCCTGCCTGGCATTAAGCTAGACCATAGAACCGTGGGGCAGAAACAAGCAGATAAAAGCAGGGTCCAGGGGAAGACCTGGAATATGGAGATGGTGTAAGAGACCTAACATTGCCTATCCCCGTGGAAGTGAAAGACAATAGGGAGTGCTGGCACCATCAGTGTGGAGTTTGTTCTCATTCTAGTCACAAAAATTCAGATCAGTTGGACTAGACTTAAATATTAAAAGCTAAAAAGTAGATTTTATGGAAGAGATGTTAGGAAGATATTTTTACATTCATGGGTTAGATATTCTCAACTGAAAAGTATTGGCCCCTTGGTAAAACAATAATGTATTTTGACTACGTTAATATTTTTAGATGATTTTCAAACTTGGGAAATTGCAAAAAAAGACAAGAAAAATGGAAAACCTCACTCCCTTAGATATTTTCAACACAGATAACTGATTAGTATCCAGAATGTATAAAAATCTTACAGTTCATTAAGAAAAACACAAATAATAGGGAAAATGGCAACAAAGATAAACACTTCTCATAGGAGTAAAAACAGTCCATTTCCAATAAATATATTTAAAGTCCCTCAAACTCATTAGCAAGTTGGAAAGTACAGATTAAGACATTAGCTAGGTAGCATTTTATATGTGCCAGATTGACACACACAAAAGAAGAGGAATTTGTAGTGTAGTAGCGGTTGAAGCATAAGTTATTTAAGCCACTTGGAGAACAGTTGGGTGTTCCCTTTTAAAAATAAAGGAACATATAAGTGTGACTCAAAGATCTTGTTTCTAACTATATACCAATTAAGAAAAGTGAAGGAAAGGAGGGAGAAACATGTTCAATGCTGCATTTTTCTTCATGTTAAAAGTATTGAAAAAAAGCAAATTCTATCAACAAGGAAAACTAAGTTGTGGTGTTTTTCACCACATGAACATCATAAACTACAACAGAAAAAATATATTCCATTACATGTACTAATACAAGGCAAAATCCATGCAAAATTCTATAGGAAAAAAGCTACAAAATCCCCCCAAAGTCCAAAATGGATGATTTAGGTTTAGTCATTAAAGAAATGTAATCAAAACGACAATGAGAAACCTACTTAACACAAGCTAAAGATGACTAAAATAAAAGACAGACACTGGTAAGTGTTTGCAGGATGAAAATAATTTAGAACACTTGCATCACTGCTGGGAATTTTAAATTAATGAAGTTGTTTGGAGAAATGTTAAGCACAGGGTTTTCCTATTATCTAGCCATGTCACTCCTAGGTATATATCAAGACAATATAATACACTGGCCACCACAAAACATCCGTGTGATTGTTTGCTGCAGCTCTATTCATAGTAGCTAAAACATGCCCATCAGTTGATAAATGGATAAAGAAAATGTTTATCTATACATTGGAGAATTATTTAACAATGAAAAATGAAGTACCGACATAAACTTCAACATGAGTGAGTCAAAAATGCAGTAAAAAAAAAAAAGTCAGGAAAGAGCTCACACTATATGATTGCTTTGAAATGACATATTCAGAGAAAACAAGTCTTTAGAGGCAGAATACACTTTAGTGATCCTGAGAAAGTGGGGGTGCAAGGGATGGAGAGGATCTGGCAGTGAAGGCCCAGATACTTTCTTTGGTGTGATGGAAATGTCCTGAAATCAGACATTAGTGATGATAACACAAGTCTGGAAATATGCTAACAAAATATGGAACTGTGCATTTTAAAAGGCTGATTTTACAGTGTGTGTCGTGTACGCCACTAAAGCTTACATTTAAAATAGACTAAAACCTGCCAATGACATCAAGGTTACTTTCAATTTAAAATCTTTTTTTAAGAGTAAATAAAAAATGCTGAATGCTATATTAATTTTTCAAAGGCAATTTGAAGATATGCTAATTTCTTAGAAACTGGAATAAGAAGCATATTATCACTGCTGAATTTTTTTTAGCCCCAGAGTGGCATTTTCTTATCTTTTCATTTATTGAATTGTCCATTTTAGAATTAGCACTCATTGAAGTGAGATAAATTGTCTATTTTTGCAGATGAGTGAACCAAAGTCAAGTGAAGGAAATTGGAACTTTTAAATGATGTCCCAACTTTAAATTACAAAATGATGATATTACCCATTTTAAAGAATTTGATTTTCTACTCATACTATTCCATGTTCAGACTGTTGATAAGCCCAAAAAAATCAAGGGAAAAAAATCCTATCACGACACATTTCAACAGATCATCCTTTCCAATATACACACTTCTACTTTGCTAAAGTTTGACAGATTCTGCTTGCTTTGATTTATTATGTTTTACCCCAAGATGATTCCTTATTGCACCTTTTCTTCTTAGCTAGTATAAAGCTGAAATTTCAAATAGATTTTGTTTTGGCTTCTGAAGTTGCAAATGAAACTGAATGCAGCACAACAATATTGCTGGAACTAAATGATAAAATTAAATTAAAATTAAGGGATTAAATATTGGGGTTGTCTATGAGATGATTTATCATCTGTTTTCAAAATGACTGTTTTCAAAAACCATGGGCTATTGAGTTATAGACAAAGTAGTCACTGCATTTAAATTTTCTTATGAAGCCATAAGTTTCATATTCATTTAATGTGTCTATATTTAAGTTAATTGAGAGATGAACATTTTATTTCATTTTAGATTCTAATTCATAGATGTTACAGTTAAGGAGGTTTTTGTTCTTGTATTTAACAAGTTACGTTTTTGTTTTTCTTCTGTTTTTCTGTTATTGTCTTGGATCCATAGATAGTCTGCAGACATTTAAAGCATCTACTTATATACACATTATATTTGACTAACATTCTGGCTTGGGTAGAAACAAAATTTTCCATCTTTATATTTGTCTTCACTAGATAAAATACTTGGGGGTCACATTTTATTCCCCTCAGAATTTCAAACATGACACCATCATCTTTTCATACCAGAAATCATTGCATGGAAATCCTCTTAAGTTAAAAAAAAAAAAAAAAAAAAGAAACACAATGAAAAAAATAGCTTGCAAATACTAGAAACAAAAAGAAACTTCCCTATTGGTTTAAAAAGAAATAAACAACAACTTACACTATACTTAATAGCAATGGAAAAGGAGACTAGGGATAAATTTAATAAAAGGTAGGCAAGAACTTGGAGAAGTGTGATACTTTATTGAATAACATTAAAGAAATTTCAAATACACAGAAAGCTAATTTCTCAAAAAACTCCATTACTTGCATGAAGCAAGGAGAAAAATTTTAATCCCAAATGCTCAGACTGATTCTTATTCTGGGGCACTTTGCTCAGCTGGTGTTGAAGAGTTGTTTATTCCAGAATGAAGGATAAGAACACAAGGAATTTCAGAGAAGGTGCAGACCCAGGCAAACCTCAGAGGATGGCTTTCTTAAATCAACTACAACACTATTTCCTATGCACGATCCTTACCATTTTCTAGATGATTTCCAGAGTCACTGCATTTGACATGCCCAGCCTCCTCCCCAGGCTTACAAACACATCAATATATGCAGAAGTGATGAGTTCCCCATCAACAAAGAGGGAAAGAACTTTTTGTATTTGTCTTTTGTTACTGTGATGAACAAAAAATAGATGCTCAATAGCCAGACGTCTTAAAATATCCTGGATTTAAAACCCTGACTTCACAATGAAATATGTGAGTTAATTGCAAAATATGCAAACCTGAATCTTCTCCTTCATCAGGTGGGGGTCAAGGATAGCTCTCCTGCTGCTCACACACAAGATGGTGTGGGAAGGTGACTCATAAACTACACATCACTCCCAAAGGCTGAGGCAGGGTGTTGCCACATGTGATCTTTATTTCATTTACCTCCTTGAGAATTTTATTTGTATTGATTTTCTTGTTATTAGTAGTACACACCCCAGAAGTTAATGCTCATATTGCCATATGGCTAGCTTTTTTTTTATGAATAATTCCTTTAAACAAGAATTATCACTAAACTTTTCAGTCTCTATATGTTCTGATTCCATTGTATTGTGATTTCCCAAAGGTGACACCTGCATTGAAAAAGTTATCCAGTCATCAAGTCAATATTTACAAAAATAAATCATGAAAATGTTCAGCAGGAATGAAAGTCCATGGATGAAATGGCATACATAAGTTTTCCTTCCCTCATTAGTAATTCACTAATTATTATATGAAAAGAATCAGTTGTTTGTGTTGGTCACAAGTCTTGAAATTTCACTACTCGAAGGAACATGGAGCACTTGCAAAAAGGAATTAACATCATCTTTTTCATTAACTGTAACCAAAATACACCATTTTATTCATTATGAACATGGCAAGAAACCACAGTGCCATCCGAGGTTCTGGTGACACTCACAGACAGATACCGTGATTCTGTCATATCCTCCGCCTGTAGCTGCTTTAGACACCTCAAAATATCATTTTTGAAATTATAGAAGTTATAAGGCCTTGAAACTTAATGTACTGATAATGAAACACATATATTACTAAGAACAGCCTGCTTTATAATAGCTTGATGCTGGCATTTATAATTGCTGTGTTTGTAATCTTAATTTTATGACTTTGATTATACTATTTTGAAAATGTCCTTATACCGCATAAATCTGTCAAAGAGTTGGTTTTTGACAGATAGGTTTTTTTAATGATTAAGAATCTCTGCCTTAGTGGATATTTAATTCTACTTCCCAGCCTCTATGGCCAGTTACTGAAAGTGGTGGCCGACGGCATCCACAACGCCTGGCCATGTACCAGAAATACGAACCTCACTCAAACTGCAGGATCAAAATCTGCATGTTAACAGCAACTGTTGGTGAGCTGGACATTTTTCAGTGTGTTATCCTATAGCTTTAACATATTTCCTACTGCAAAACCTCCTTTAGTGTCTATATTTTTCATGGCATTATCTAAACATTAACCAATTCGCAAGAATCAAAACAAAGCAGAAAACAAAGGAAAGAAAAAGCATCACAATACCTATTCTATTGCCAATAAACAGTGTGTTTTCTGTGTTTGATTTGACACAAATACTACTTACCTAAAGGATTTATTAATATGAAATGCAAGGTGGAAGTAAGCCCTATAAATGCAAGGTGGAAGTAATCCCTATTCTAAGGCATACGATTCTAGAATAAACAAATAAATACATCTTGATTCTTTTCAGTCCTATTCTGGAATTTTAAAATCCTGGGAAGTATGTGTTTATCTTGGATGCAAGAAAGAAGAGACAAGTCACAAGAGAATACTGACAAGAGGCTCGTATCCAATATCTACAAAGACCTCATGCAATTCAACAAGAAAACAAATAACCCTTCAAATAATGAGTAGAACAACTAAATAGACACTTCTCCAAAGAAGACATACAGATGGCCAACGGGCACATGAATCGCGTTCAACTTCATTGATCTTCAGGGAAATGCAATTCAAACCGTAGTGAGATGCCACTTCACACCTCTGTAAATAGACCCCATCAAAAAGACCAGAAACAAGTGTTGGTGAGTGTGTGGAGAAAGAACTCGGGCACACTGTTGGTGGGCATGTAGACTGGTCCAGTCCTTATAGGAACAGTAAGGAGGTTTGTCAAAATATCAAAAATAGATCTACCATATTATCCAGCAGCTCCACTCTTAGGTATCTACTCAAAAAATACATAGACACTGTTTTTGAAGGGATATGTGCACGCCCGTGTATCCCGTGTACACTGCAGGACTTTTCACAGTAGCAAAGTTATGGAAACAACCTAGTCCAATGACAGATGCCTGGATTCAGACAATGTGGTATATCTATACCGTGGAATACTACTCAGCTATGAGAAGGATGAATTTTTCATTTGCAACAAACATGGATGGAACCAGAGGGGATTATGCTCAGTGAAATAAGTCAGAAGGAGAAAGAAAAATACCTGATGATTTCACTCATAGGTGGAACATAAGGAAACGAATGAACAGACAAAACTAAATGGAAATAAATGCTTGAAATCTGTTGGGGCCACCAGAAAAAAAGCAGGGAGGAGGCCCAGTGGACTGTGGAGGAGGAGTCTGGGTCCCTTGGTAGTGGGTGTGGTGTGGCAACACACAACTGAAGTGTGTGATTCTCTACCTATAAATCATATGCAGTGTTGGAAACACTGTGATTGCAATAAATACTATAAATAACAAAATAATACAATTTTAAAAGAAATAATGTAATATTTATACCACCTCTAAGGACCCTTTAAATTAATGAACATATTTAAATGTTTAATTTCAAAACAGTATGTTAAATAAACTGCAGCAATTTTCCATGGTTTTCCTTTAATCTTCTCTTCACAGATTTCACAAGAGTTCAGAATATTAGCCTCTTGTCAGAAGGATGAAGGGAAATTATTCTCTCCCATTTGGTACTATGTTTTTTTGTTTTAATGATAGTTTCTTTTGCTATGTAGAAGTGTTTGATGTAGTCCCATTTATGATTGCTTCTGTTTCCCTTACTATTGTAGTCAAATCCCTAAATATATCACTGAAATCAATGTCTTGTAAAGTTTTGCCTACATTTTCAATGTATTTTATGGTTTCAGGTCTTACATCCAAGTCTTTAATCCATTTTGAGTTAATTTTTCAAAGAAATTCAAGATGAGGCTGAACTTTCAAAACACAAAGTTCATAAAGTAAATGATGCAATATCTTTCTTTGAAAAATTTGACGCAGTAATTCCTGCCAAAAAACCTTTTTAGCTGTGCGGCCTTCCAGGAATATAAATAAAATGATTAAGTACAGAATCCCTTCAAAATATGAGATGAGGCAACATGCTTATGTAATGAGAATTTCTGAAATTAAATTAAATGTGCATTTTTGTTATTCCTTTGCAGCAATATTTATTGACTATGATGTCGAAATTCTGACAAGCTCTTGAAAAAATGAGTGGGTAAGCAAACACTGAGGCAGCAACTTTCACTTTTTTAATTCCATTGATTCGTGTTTATAAATTTTACTTAGCTATGGTTTTAAGAAAGGTGTATTTACATGTTCATATACACATCTACTATTTAATCAATAGTCCTACCTGAGGACCTTTTTACCTCAAATGCAGTAGAGAAAATAGCATATTTTTTTTTAAATCTTCCTTCCTGAGAAAGTCCCAATTTGTTGGATCAGAAACTAACTTTTCATCATGAGAATAAACTAAAAATATTGTTGAAAACATTGAAAGATACTCATTGATAAATAGAATGGAAGCTGTATTGGCAACTTTCATTACGATGAGCAAAACAGCTGCATAAATGAACATAATCATTGAACGAATTTGATTCTATTCTTTCCAGGGCACAGAATTCAAGATGCAGAGTCATAGAATGAACAGGCTCACATCAAAAACACAAACCGGGCCTCCCTGGTGGTGCAAGGGGTTAAGCACTGCATTATGAAGCAATCTGGAGCCTCAACAATCTGGAGCATGAGTTCAATCCCTGGCCAGCCAGGGAGCAATCCACATGGCGCAGCAGACCTCTCCTGTCTTGCCCGCTGCTCCCCTCAGCAGTGTATTTCAGTAGATCTGCCTGTTCTGTTCCCCACTCTGTCTCTGGTGAATCCTCTCACCCTCCCACACCTCTGGCCTATACCCAGCTGTTGTATGCATAAACAAATCTTTTTTAAAAAACTGTTAAAAAAAACCAAAACACAAACCAGTTAAAAACTGGACCATAATACAGAAATCACCAATCTCTGCCCAGTCGTAGGGAGTAATGGACAGTGGCCTCCTTCCTATCTTACAGAGCGAGGTTGAGGTTGCATGGTCATGCCCTGAGGCCTGGAAATTTCCATGCTGCCATTTTGAACTTGCTTCTTGACCCGGCCCCTATCTTCTAAACACATGATGTATGTTCATTTCCTTTAATAACCAACAATTTTTGCAGTATTTTTGAATGTTTACTGGATTGCCATTGTTTTGAAATCTATTGAACACAAGACAAGCAAGGTTTGTTCCTGTACTGGGACATATTACTGTATCGTCCAGACTTCCCACCAGGAAAACTTCATTCCACAGATGCTCAGAAAGAAACATCAGCTGAGACCACTTCAGGGATTCCCTCAGCTGCAGAGTCCCTTATTACTATTCTACAACCTCATCCCACCTGGAGGCCCCAGACTGTGTGTGGGAACAGTTTTGTCTTCTCCTTTGCACCTTTACCTCTCCTTCTGCCCACCCACCTCCTTTTTTTCCAAAGGTCATCTTAAGTCTAGAGCCTATAAGCTCTCCCTCATAAGCACCTTGAGCCCTTACCGATTATTTTGTCTCAGTGCCTACTTTCTGGATAACCCCACCTGAGATAGTGCTGCTTTAGAAAAATTAAGCAAGTGAGAATGATCTTTGTTTTTCTTCATCTTATTTACTTTTTTTTTTTTTTACTTTTCTCCGTCCCCCTAGAGATCTGTTTTGGAAGGATTCCAGATGTCAATTTAGTTACAAGGAAGTTTTTGAAGATGATATTTCCTTGTTGATCCAAAGGAATGAAGCAAAGATGGCTTAAAAAAAAAGAATTAGCATTTTTTATTCAGGCAAGTTATTGTATCAACTCTTTTATGTCATTAAGGAGCACATAGTACAAATGTCAAGCAAGGAAGGTTCATAAGATCTGTCTTCAAAAGTAAGTTGTATAGAATAATCCAAAAGCACATAGCACACACTAATGTCTCTCTACTACCAAGATCAACTCATGTTTAGGGGGAATTATAGCTAAAACCAAGCATTCTCTGAACACTTCACCCCCCCACACACACACACATGCACACACACACACGCGCGCGTGCGCGCACACACACACACTTCTTCCTAAAATACACTCAAGGAGGGTTCTGTTGACTGTTTGTAATACTCAAAGGGTCACAGATGCTGGGGTGCCTGCTGACTTTCATCATTCTCATCAATAGCCTTCTCAGAATTGTCAATGGTAATGACCACAAGTCCAAACAGGGGCTGAGCCACACATTAGGCCTGTATCAAAGGCATTTATTACTTTATATAATCATATAAAATGAATTATAGAAATGACTTATAATTTAAGTGTTGTGTGCATATTTCCAATATGTCTAAGAGTTCTAAAACGTATGAATATACTCACAAATCTGCTTAAAATTTAACCCTGGGTAACACTGAATCAACCATAAAAAGCAAACTAACCTAAAACTCTTATTTTGCTTTTAATTTTTTAATTCTGTTCCTTCAAGGCAGAAGGAATACAGAGAAATGTGAACTCTAATTTATCACTAGACAGTTCTGCTCCTCTGCTTAACAAAAACACCTTCCTCTTAATTGCAGTTCTTTTCCCTTATCCTCTACTTTTCCATCTGTTTTCTCCTCCATGTGCTCTCTGCTTCCTTCTTACAAGACACAGATGCTGGGCACTGTGTGGTGGATCAGTCAGCTGTTTAAAACTTTTTTATAGTCCAAGATTTATTTACACAGGTTTTCGAGAAAAGAACATACATTTTTCCCTATGTCTCAATTAATCATATATATTTTAATCTCCTAATTCAATAAGCACGGCAGAGGTGGGTCAAAGAACAGTAAGAATTTCCAAAGATATAGCTCCCCATCACAACATTCAGAAACAAGGTCCATTACCTATTGCTTTAAAAAGATCATTGACAAATATAAAGAAACACAACTGACAAATATATTCTAAGTTATTTGTAAGTAATGCATCATATTAATAGAAAAGAAAAAATCATCCTTTCCTGAGATTTATCATACCCTGGATTATGTTTTTGGCCTCTTTATAACCTGCTATAAACCTATATAACCTAGATAAGCCTATTATAAAATTCAAATGTGGTAAAATCAGAGAATATTTCAAACATCTGACAGCAAAATTATTGTGCATATTATTTTTTCCAAGTATAGCATTAGTTTCATTTCTTGCTACTCTAAAGACAAAACAAACTTGTATTTTTTACTTCTTGAGAATTCATGGGCAATATTTAGCGATAAATTTAAATAATTGGAATTTTAATGATGTGTGTAAAACAATGCTGGAATATTTTATCCATTTATGTAAGCATTTATGTATCTTTAAGTAATATAGCTTAAATATGACAAACGTTGAAAATTTACTTTAAATCTTTATCTATCCAATTTTTTTATTAACAGTAAATCATTTATTTAGTTTAGATTGACCCCAGTATGCTACAATCTATCGCTAGAAAAATGCATAATTTTTTTAAAGAATTACTGTTGGGAATAATTAATATGCTAGACACTACTTCACAGCTTAATGAAAAAAGATGAAGGTTAGAAGGGCAAGCATTTTATATATGTAAACTCTCATTTGAGCTTAAACTCTATTCTACTGCATCTCTTTTTTTTTTCTTATAGATTCAAATATCCTCATCAGTACAACTTGAAAATTTAAATTGATTAAATGAGTTCTAAGTCCCCTTGCTTCTTTCTGAAAATGTCATTTTTTCTAGTGCATTATTTTAATCTCTTTTAGGATATTCTGTATCTTTTGTTTCTCATAACTATCAATAAAATATGTAAAATAGAACTGTTTGCATTCAGTTCATGAAATAACATGTATGTGTGTATCATATATTTCTTCTGCAAAAAGCACCCTGTTTATATGGAATAAGATCTTTTTCTCATTGTAAAAATCAGTTGTTTCTTTATTCTTACATTGAAAAGAAAATATGGCCAAGCAATACAAATTCATAATCACTCAATCTACCTATTTACCTTTTCATTCAATATCTGTTGAAGCACTGAGTTTTATATGCTATGGGTCAATCTATTTTTCATCAGTTACCGAATATCCTGAAAAAGAATAAAGTAAATAGTATATTACATCATTACCTGAAGCCACTTAACTTTCAAAAGTATATCCACAGATGTTTTTAAAAGAAAGCAACTATGAATATTTGTTCTGTAAAAAAAATGAAATATTTGCTTTTATGTGGCAAAAGAAATGAAGCAATCTATTGAAGTATTCCAACATAATGTGATTTTACTTGAAATGTCAAAACTCCATTTGCTCTGTCACTGAAATAAGATAGGTATTTTTCCCAGTGGTCTTTATTCAGGGGATGATATACTAAAAATAATCAGTTGGACATATGTGGTAGTGTAGAGAAGAATGCTAAATGCCTTTAAATTAGTATTCTTAGTGAAATTAAAGATAGAATTATATTAATTTTACATGGTTCCTAAGTAATTTTCCCTCTTAATGGAATATTTAATGTTGAAGAAGTGAGTCTTATCTACTCTTAAATGTGCTAAATGTTCAAAAGTCTGCAAGAAAATTAATCCAAAAAAATATTGAAGGTGTATTTGAAGTTCTCTTTAGGAAAGCGTAAGAAATAATCTCAAGCTGCTTTGCATACAAACCTTACAAAATCCCTGAAATCCAACGAGATGGTCACAGTTAAAGTGGAGACTGAATTATTTGATTCCACCAGTGATAAATAACCAGCAGGGTTAACATGCAAAATGACTGATATAATCAAAACCAAGTTGTTCTTTTATTTCATTGACTTTTTGTCTTCCATTGCTTACTTAATGCGTATTGAATATAGTTTCCTCTACTCCTGGATGAAAACCCCGCTGGAGTCCAGCACATTTATGTTCGTTGTTGGGAAGAGATCATTCTGCGGCCACTTTCAATATTTAATAGCACACCTATTCCATAGCAATATGTTCATTCCTGCATATTAATAAACACAGTGACAGAGAAAATTAAGTCCTTTTCCTTCTACTTCTAATATCAACCCTGCTGCAGGCTGCAAATCTTTCGGGAAGTTGGGAGCTAGACTGCATTTGGCATCATCTTCCCTTTTGCTTCTCCTCCTCCTCACACCCACCCTCTGCTTGGGGTCTAGTCAGACACCTAAAGAGGATCTCTTGACCTGGGTGGTCTGTCTCGATGCCACGTGGGCAAATCTGCCATGCAGAGGACTGCCTAGAGCTCTTTCCACAGCCCTCTCCAGTCATCTTTGAACCCGATTGTGTCCCAGACTCCTCTGGCCATTGTCTTTTAGGGGACACAATTTGCAGAACCTAGATATCACTCTAGATCTTCTATTATTGTAATCTGTACCATGAAAAGCTAACCCCTGGGTTTTAGGAAAGACATTTGTAAGGAGAAGGAGCGGGGTCATAGCACTGAAGAGTCACAAAAGCCCCACTGTCCATATACTCACATAATTTACATTCTAGGTACAGGTGTTCAAGGATCGTGGGGTATGGTTTGTTGTTGTTTTGTTTTGCTTTTTAACAATATTTCCCTATAGTGATTTGTGTATCAGACACTTTGGGGCCTAATATATTTCTTATTTGATCCCACACTGAAACTAAAGCAAGAAGAGGCCAATTATAATCTACTGCCTCAGTCACTTATCATTAAGGCATTACAAGACACTACAAAACTTTATGGACTAATATACTAAGTGTTCTCCCTGATGTTGCAAGATGACTGGGATTTGGCTGATTTGGCTTGGGCTCCTCAGGGTTTGGTCAAACGCTGTAGGTAGAAGCCACGTCTGTTCCACATGTCTTTCATCCTCTTGGGACCAGTAAGCAACTAGGGCATCTTCTTGGCATGACCAACCAAAATGTGAGGAAAGGAAACCCAAACGCACAAAACACATTTCAAACCTTTGCAGATGGAAATTTTTCTAGCATTAAATTGTCCAAAGAACGTCTTTAGCAGGGAATGATAACATGTCCACCTCCAGTGAAGGAACAGCCAAGACTCGCAGCAATAGACAATGGGGGGATGGAAGTATTATGGACAGCATCCCAACTTACCTGCAGTCTCTAAAAGTTGTGGTTAAGTCAGAAGTTTCAATTCTGCATTAAGGGTCATTACAGAGGTACTCAAGACCGCTGTCTTCGGAGAAGTTAGCTTTAGAGACTGAGGTATTCCGTCACCACATTCACCTTTGCCCATGATGACATCATGAGTGGAAATGAAAACATTCCACGCTAGGCGTTGTTATACTCCATCTTGAATCCATGCCCTCCCTTCTTCTTCACACAATGCACCTAAGCTATCCTGTCTCTTTGAATTTGCATTCAAATTTAATAAATTCTTCTATTAAAGTTCTACCTTGGAATGAAGTAACATAGTATCAATCAAATTCAGAATTTAATTAAAATGACTGTTGCCTACATAAAATGGTTTTTTAACCTCTAACCACTCATTAGTGTTTGTTCAGGGTACCATTTGTCTTTTCTATGTATCTTTTGTCTTTTCCTTGTTTCCTGCCTAATACTTCCACTAGGTACTATTGTGAGTCTCAGCCTCAATCATTATGTTATCACATTGCACAATTTGGATCACTTTTTAGAATTCTATGTGATTTCCTCCCCAGGAAAGCAAATTAAAGATTCATACGGTGTGGAAAGATAAGAGCTTGTGCTATACCTATAGAAAGTTTTAAGATATTTATTTCTCTAAGCTTTTCATCTGAAATAATTAGACTTATTTTAAAAAGTTGCAAAGATAGTCATATATTTCCTATATATCCCTCACTCAGATTCTTCTCATATAACAACTTACATTCATGGTAAAATGATGAAAAGTAAAACTGTAATCTTACTTACACTGATAAACCATTATGAACTAAATTATTCACTTTGTTCAGATTCCTTTAGGTTTTCCCTCAAATAGCCTATTTTTGGCCCAGGATTCAAGCCAGTACATCATCATGCATTTATTGCTACTTGCTTTTTGATCTTTTCTCATTTGTGACAGTTTTTGACTCTTTCCTTGTCTTTCAAAACCTCGTCATGTTTGAAAAACACTGGTCAGGTAGTTTGTGAATTTTTCCTTAATTTGGGGTTATCTCATGTTTTCTCATAATAAGATTGATGTTATAGATTTAAGGGATGAAGACTCCAGAGGTCACATGCCCTTCTCATTACTTATCTTGGGGTAACATGATGTCAATGCATCTCATTTCTGGTCATTGAATATGGATCATTTGGTAAAGGTCCAATGAAGAACTAGTAATTTTTCCTTTTCCACACTCCATGCACTGGAATTAGGTCACTATGCCCAGCCTACACTCAGGGAGAGTAATTAAGCTTCACTTCCTAGGAAGAGGAATATGGAAGGAGCACCATAACACATATTAAATCCATCACGATAACTAGTAAATATTTTAGGAAAGCTACTTTGAGGCCATTCAGATGTTCTGTCCTCCCTTAAAATTTAGGCACATAGTTTTAACATTCATTGGATTTTGCATATCTCTCTTATTATTGTGATGTTCTAATGGTGATTTCTATTTTTCCTTTTTCCTTCTACATTTATTGAATGGAGTTCTTATGTAAGGAAGAGTTGTTCCTTCACCCTATTAATTTCCTTCATTCTTCAATAACTTATTTATATGAGTATAAACTCATGGATATTTATTTTATTTTGGTGCAAACACCAAATATTATCATTATTCATTTTGTTAAATAAATTATTTCATATTTAACCATTGGCAGCTCTTTCAGATTTTTTCTTACATCCTTTGGACATGCCCATATATTTTTCTTTTTTTAAAAGCTCGCCCTCATTTTTTTGGCACCAAAAGTCAACCCAACTTCGTTTTATATTTTCCCTGCTTCACCCCATTTCTCCAAGAAATTGTATTCTTTTGCTGGAGAATGTTATTTAGAACCAAGGTCTGGACTTGGTTAAATGCTAAGGTGTACTTAATTTTATACAGACTCTCTGTCCTAATCATCCTTTCCCAGCCTTATCCCTGGTTAAGTGAATCCTAAGACACTCTATTAAAATAAAATAAAGTGGAGATCAGGCTTGAAGATTACTAAACTACAAAACCATTTACACCTCATAAGCAAAACTAAATCTAGCTCATGTCAGAACATTAGCAAAACTTAACTTAGGTTATTTCTGGGAAATGCCCTTTGATAATCATAAGAAAGCTTTTGCTGTATTCTTAAAATGGTGTAATGTAATGACATTTAACCAATCCCCTCTCTTCTGCCCACACCAATGGTAGGAACCAGCCACTGCAGATTTTAGAGGATTTCCTCCTTCACTTTCTAAGCCACCCTGTCACATAAGCCTTGGAGCTGGCCCTCAGTTTCAGATTGCAAGTCTCCCAGTTTGTGAACTGTTCTTTGATGCATAATAACTCTTTACTAAATAGTATTTTGCTGCTTGGGTGTTATTTTTAAGGTCTCTCAATTTTTGACACCCTCTTACTTTCGTTCTTTTCTTTTTCTATTTCTTCTAAAACCCCTGAACATTCTGAGAGCCACCTCCCTCCATGTCTGCTCTTCATTCTTTAATATCTGTCTTAGGAAGCTTAGTCAGTCTCATGGACTCACAGCCCACATACCGGCTTGACCTTTGCCTGCTCCCAATTTGTCCATTAATGGAATACTTCTTTAATGGACTCGTTGATTGAGATGTTTTATTTACCACATATAACTTCATATGTCTTCAATAACATTCCATTTATCATCCCTAGAATTTCCATGGAGATGAGAAACAAAACAGGGCTACGATACATACAGTAGTTTGAAGAAGAGTTTGAAGAAGAGGAATTATTTTCTCTCTTCCTGGGCCTTTATATTTTTGTATGATAATAAGAAGAGATCAAGGATGCAGCGTACAGCTGGATGTAAGCCTTCCTTCTAAATTCTGTGTCCTCAGGAAAGTCATAAATATTAGAAGAAATAAAATCCAGGATTGTTTAATATATGAATACCATATTAGTTAAAATGTAGGTTCAGATACCACTGGAAAAGAAACTCACTTGCCCAGTGGTTTACAGTGGGTAGAAATATCTCTTACTGAAATTTTGAGGTATGTGGTTGCAAGAGGTCTGTTTCATGAGGCATATACATGTATTTATTTTCTCTACCTTTCACTTCTCTGTTACTTTCAAGGCTTATCAGGAGCTGTTCCATGACTTTAGGATTACCCACCTTTTCGCTTGTCATTTTCCAGTTGTCTTTCATAAAATGGCCCCATTTTCTGTATTAACACTTAACTGTTAAGATATTGTGCAATATAATCAGGTTGCTCCAAAATAAAATTCTTTCTTCCATGACAATTTAAATCAGCAATGTCAGATGTGGGATCTGATGCTTGGTTTGAGGAAAGAGGAAAATAAACTGGAACATCAAACAATTTTTATTTAATTCATGGTTTGAATCAATCATAAAAATTAATATATATGCATTCCAAAACACAATTGACAAATATAATTATCTGTTACACTCCCCAGGAATTCATTTTCCATATCACTGTCTAATGGTCATCAGCAAAATGGGAGACTGAGACCAATGGACTCACAATAATTTCAAGATATTATTTTGCTCATTGGGGATCCAAAGCCTATATATTTAATTGGTACATGTGATTAAATAAATATGTAATCATCATGACCTTTTCCTTTTCAAAACATTGACATCTATATATTATCAAGTTTGGGTGTGAGATGAAGCATCATTTTGAAAAAGTCTTATAGGAAAGCTGAAATAAATCAGTTAGCCTCTGCAATATCTGCCTATCTTCCTGGAAATTCCTCACTAAACTTCTTGGGATCTACTAGCATTTAACCTTTGTTACAAGCATCGAGGTCTTTCCAGACAAACAGCCCTAAATATTTTGGATCAGCCACATATCTAAAATCATAAGACTTAAAGAATATTGTGGTCATGTGGATCCTAAATGAAAGCATGGAGTGAACAGAAGCATTGTGAGAAAATAAAAACATAGGGAGAGCAATCCTCCTATTTTGGAAAATGAAATACAAAATGATGTCCAACTCTAATAGGTGAAAATTGTAGGACACTTACAACTCTACACTTCTGATGCTGAGAAGGGGCTGTCAGAAGAATGCTGCAACCCAAGTGAGCCATCAGGACTGATTGTTCTCAGAAAGACCATCAGATGCCAACCTCATTTACCTGGAGATGATGATACAAAGGTGACAACCAATGAATTGTTTTTAGAGATTAGCAAAGTGAACTGGCTATGCCTCGGAGTATAGCATTTCATTTCTCCTGATTGAGAAAAAGAAGAATTATGTTTTCAAAATAAAATCTCTGTGCAAGCCATAGAAAAGTGAAATGGTAGCCTCTGGACCAAAGAAATATAAAAATATAAAAGGAGGAGGGCTTGGTAGGAGCTTATAAAAATGAATAGAGCAATGAAGCAAAGCAATAACACAGAAAGATGGTAAATTTTGATATATCATATTTTGGCCAGCAACAGAAGTTAGCTTACAGGGAAGAGACAAAGATGACCCTGGGGAGTAATAGAAGCAAAGAAGGAGAGAAAGAAAATATGCTGTGTATAGTCTCATAGTTTGGAATCTGAGTTTAATTTTTAAAAAGTCTGGTTTCATAAGACAGAGACATACAGAAGCAAATAACAAAATTTTCTAACCTACAATCAAGTATATTTGAAACTCAGCTACTCTTGTGTTTTTTTATTAAATTTAATCTCAAGTTAGATATTTAACTCTAAAATATACTTCACAAGACACATTTTTAAAGCACAAAAACTCTCCTCAGCATTTTTAGGGAGATTTTAAGGAATTCACATCAAAGCATTGTGTAGTTATTCTTATAAATTTAATGCTGATGAAATTTGAAAAGAAATTCATGGCTGCATATTCAATCACTTTGGTTCAGCATTTCTAGGAAAGTAAATTTGTAGACAGTCATAAAAGAGAATAATGATCCCTAATGCTGAGATTGCCAATTGTCCATAACTAAAACAGGGTGTCTCTTCCTCTGCTTTTATAATTCCTATACTCCCACCACTTTCTTCATTCCCAAATCCCACCTCTAAATCCCTAAATATGTTTTTGTATCTTTCCTTTTGTGCTTGCAACTTAATTTCAACTCTAGTGAACCTTTCTATTTCAGGTTTAGAGCATACAGGTTTTCTTGATGTTCTCTGCATTGAAAATGATGTTAAGTCACTATGTAGGTGAGTCCTTGATGAATATTTAGTCCTATACCACCTGCTGCTATATAATCAGAATTTCCATCATAAAACAATATTTTCTAAATGTTCATTGTCCTTGTGATCTTGAGTCATTATACAAGTTCTTATGCATTGTTCCATAATATTGTAAGTCAAATGTCACAATCTACATTTATAATTAGCCATATGCCATGAATATTATTTTGTTTTTCAGTTATTATATTTTCTTATCATCTTCAATATTTAATGTATACTGGATAACAAATTCTTATAAAACTTAGCAGCTTAAAGCAACAAATAATTCTTATATCACAGGTATAAGATTTCTGGGGGCAGGAATCTGCACATATATTATGTGGGTAACAATGGCTCTAGTTATTTCACAGGCACAATCACATTGTCAGCTAGGGCTGCAGTCTCATCTGACAGCTCATCTGGGGAAGGATCCATATCCAAGCTCACTCACATGGCTGTTGGCAGGTTCAGTGTCTTCTGGGTGTTAGTCTAAGTTTGTCACTTTTTAACTACAGGTCTCCTTCCCTGCATATGGAAGATGTCACAGGGAAGTTCACAACTTACTTCCACCAAAGTAAGTTGTTAAATGAGCATGAGAGAGTATGCAAGTTGTCTCTTTATTACCAAATCTTTATTTATTTTTACATTTTCTAATTGTTGAGGGGAGTCACTTGGTCCAACTCACACTTGAGGGAAAGAGATTACAGAAAGACATGAATATCAAGAGGTGGAGAGCTCTGTGTTTCATCCAGGGGCCATGCCCTACCACATCACTTTTAACCCCAGATTCCCTGATTCCTGATGCAAAAGTGAAATGACCTCAATGACAGTGGCTTGTAAAACCCCCTTCTTTTCAGGATGAGATACCAAGTTGTGATTTACATTATATGAAAGGGTTGACTATAACAAAGGCAGAGTATCTGCAAGGACCTACCCCAATCACACGGGCTCTTTAAAAGCAAGAACATCTCCATTTAATGGTAGAAGATGAAATGAGATAAACATTTAAGAGGGGGTCAAAGTGAAGCAAATTTTTCCACTGCCAATCTTTACGATAGAGGGGACCACATGGAAAAGGCCAGAGAACTGCCTGTAGGAGACCCGCATCTTAAAGCCACAAGAAAATTAATTCTTCCAACCACAATAATGAGTTTTGAAGCAGACACTTCCCTCAGAACATCCAGATGAGAATTGAAGCAACACTTCAATTTCAACCTTGAGATGCCTACAACAGAAATCTAACCCACATCGTACCAGACTTCTGACTTAACAGAAATTTGCGATGATAAATGGGTATTGTTTTAGGTGGTTGTAGCAATTTGTTATGCAGCAATAAAAAGACAACCAATGTTAGCTCTTAAAGCAAATCCTCCCTAGAGATTCTTCAATGTAAAACAATCATAGAAATGTATGCATCTTAGTAGCAGTTGTGTCTTTTTGACAAAAAAAAAATACATACTGCTTTTTAACTTGTGTTTATAGCAGTATATATTATTTGTAATAGTAATACATGCTGTTACAAATAAGTACATATACATGTATGTATATATATATATATACACACACACATACATACAAACAAGGGTATTATGTTATATTGACTCTATTATCATATATGTATATATTAAATATATTAGTTATTTTTTAAATTTATCTCTAAGGATTGCTTTCTTCATTTATTGCAGTCTGGCCAACACACCAGGCAGTAGCTAATAATTTAAAGCAGTGTTTCTCCAGTTTTTGTGGGTGGTAACAGCAAAGTATAATACATCTTTATAATAAAATTAAGACTTTGGACAAAATGAGAAAGATAAATACCAGATGGCATCACTTATCTGTGGAATATAGAGAAACCAAACAAAAGGTCAAACACAAACTTTGAAACCAATCCTTGAAAACTGACCATAGATCTGCGGCATCCAAGAAGTATGTATTGATTTTTGTAATTGAATTTCCACACCTTTTATTTGAATGTAAACTTCAAATGTAGAACTTTAAATATGCCTAGCTTTGGTCCCTGTTCTTTTCTGGCCAAGGGAAAGCAGGTTGTGATAGGGGAGCAGGGAAAGTTTAAGTAGTTGCACTAAACAGAGAATTCTAAACTAATCTTATTATAGCAATGAACCCCAAATAGCAATGCAGTACCAGACAGAAGGCTTGATTCTCATTCATACTGCATGCAAGAGGAGTTTCCTCAGAGGGGACCAAGAACAAATTGGAAACTCTTCTGAATACTGGAAAATTTACTTATGCATGTGGTCAATTGGAAAAAAATATCAAGCACTAACACATTTAAGACAGTATTAAAATATATCACATTAGTGTTGTTGTGATTAAAGCTAGATTATTCTACGTGGAGACAATTCAAAAGAATTCAGAGAAAAGTTTCTAAGTTTTTTTTTTAAGACACTTTGAGGAGGAAGTCTATATTATTGTCAATTATTTGTTCTCTTATTGCATCAAACTAAATATCACATTTTCTTTCTCTTTGCATAATAGTCTGTAAAATGTATCCATACTTGTCTTTGATATCAGTTAAATTTTCAAAGAAATGTATTTTAGAGAGAAAATTTTGGATGATGTTCAAAAAATAACATTTTTGCAAAGTTGCTTTGACAAATAATTAGATTTGAAGTGTGTATTTAAGTTTCAGACTGGCAATTGCTGCCTAGTAGATTCTTTTTAAGTCATAAAGCACAAAGTAAATTATACAGATGACAGACCTTAAAGTTCTCAACTTTTTCATCTAACAGTCTATTGTAGATACAAGGGAAAGTGGCTGACAGATTTTTGAACAGTGGTAAGTTTGTTGGAATATAAAATCTTCAATCCCAAATTCCACTTTTAATATGGGAGATAATAATAACAAAAGTTATTCCTTGAGAGCTTGAACATCTATCTTAGATACCAAAATTAGAAATCCACCAACTATAGCTACATAAATAAAAAAATTATAACCCCCCTAAATGATTCTAAAGTCACAAATTATCTTTCATATCAAATTACCGTTATCAAGGAAAATTTATTGCAAAGTAGAATGATCTTTTGATCATTGCTATAATCATTGCTATCCTCATATCATTGTGATCATCCTTCAGACAGGGTCCTTCCTGGTGGCACAAGGGGTTAAGCACTGCACTATGAAGTAACCCACAGCCTCTGCAGCACGAGTTCAATCCCCAGCCGGCCAGAAAGCAACCCACATGGCGTAGCAGACCGCTCCTGTCTCACCCGCTGCTCCCCTCAGCAGTGTATTTCAGTCAGTCTGCCTGTTCTGCTCCCCACTCTGTCTCTGGTGAATCCTCTCACCACACCACACCTCTGGATTTTACCCCAGCTCTTGTATGCATAAATAAATAAATCTTTAAACAAAATCCTTCAGTCATTTGAGATTTCATATATACATGTATAAAAAGGATCTGAAGTCAAATTTTGCTGGCATGCATTTGCCCAGCCAGCACAATTGCATCACAAGCAATGGTCCTAGCTTCTGGTTTTTACTTCACTTTGTTATTATTGTATGAGAAGAGCAAAATAGAAAGTGTCAACTAGGAGTGCTGAGAGCATGTCTATGTTGCTTCATTCAGTAATGAAGCTCAACACAATCTGGTTGAGTTATATATAATGGGAGACTTAATCAAAGATCTCAGAGTGAGTTGCAAGGAAAGTTAGTCCACTGTTGTTAACAAAAGCAGTTATCTTTTTTTTTTTTTTTTTTTTTTGGAAAATAGATCCACAGTTGGACAACTTGCTTAGCAGCTCAGGCATCTCCATCCCCAGGGAAGAGCATGGAGCCCGCCCTTGTGCCACACTATGAGGTCACAGTGTCCCTCCTGTGGGCATTGTGAATTGTTTGACCCATACCAGGCCTTCCATATCCCTTGCATCAATTTATCTCAACTGAAGAAAATTCCTTTGGTAAAAATCAGCCAAGAAGCAGAGGAAACTTGAATTTAACATTCTGAACTGAATTAAATATGTGCCATGAAAATGAAGGAGAGGTGGATAAATCATGAATCAATAATTTTAAAACAAAGATTTTTTTAAACAGAAAATTGATTTATTTAGGAAGAAAACTTTTTAAAAAGACAAAATAGTCTTAGAAATGAAGACTTCACCACACAGTACACAAGGCCAAATGAGTTTAAATAAAAAAAAAAAAACATTTAAGAAAACCTAAAAAGTAATGAATAAATGAAAATTAGATTTTAAGAAATGAAGTTTTTAAAAGTTACACCGGAAATGGTGGCAAAATAAAAAGGCAAGGATGGAATAATCTTCAAATTATGGATGCCCACTGGGAAGAAATACAAAACAAAGAAACAGACTAATACTTAAATATTAGCACCAAGCCAATATTAAATAATTAAATATATGAGCTAAGAAAATTATCCCAAACAAAAGGTGAGCAGAATCTACATACTGAAAGGGTTTACTCAATAATCCAAAGATATCAGCTCTGAGACATCGCCTGTGAACTGTAAGAATATAAAACAAAATCTTCAAGGCTTCCAGGCACAAAGATAAAATAACTGCTAAGGCAAAAGGAGCAAAGTGACATCTGTGTCACAAACCACATGCAGAGCAGGGCAACCAGGGAACAGGTTCCTGAAAAAACTCAGCACAAGCAAGTCCAAGCCAGGATTTCACCTGAGCCAGGTTTTCCTTCAACAATCAGGGCTTTGAAAAGGCATCCAAGAGTAACTCCATGGGGAAAGGTTGGCTTTTTCAACAAATGGTGTTGGGGAAGCTGCACAGCCATTTGCAAAAGAATGAAATTGAACCCTTATAGCATATTTAATAAAACAACTCAACAAGAATTAAAGACTTAAAACTGCCAACCTCTTAGGAGAAAACAGGTGTCGAGACACAGGTATTGGTAAAAGCACAGCTAACAAAAGCCAAAAGAGACAAATGAGACCATATCAAAGTGGAAACTTCTGCACAGCCAGGAAACAACAGAGTGGAGGGGAGAAGATAATTGCAAGTGGAGAGAGAGAGGGGGGGTAAGAAAGTATGGGGGGCTAATATCCAAAATACATAAGTAACTCATGTAACTCAAAAGCCAGAAGACAAGAGAAACCCTGTATGTAATAAGTTCTATTGCTTATTAAAAGTGCCACCTACCAACCCCACAAGCTCTGCCTCTTTCCTCGGTCTCTTCTTGGCTCTATATAGGCAGATCAGTTTTGAATTTCACCCAGAGAACTCCCAGAATGGTGTGCCAACAATCACATCTATGGAGCATATCTAGAAATATGATGGACTTCATTAATCTGTTAAAAGAAAAAAGACAAGATGACATCAGGTTCTTCCCATATCACACACTCAGAAAGTTCACATAATTTTGAGGCCTTCAAGCCAACAATGCACAATCTGAATCTGATTATAAGGAAATATCTTTCAGACCAACAAGAAGTTAGAGACCCCCAACGATTAACCAATATGTTACAAAATTGTCAAGATCATGAAAGACTAAGGGATTTCTGACGTCATCTGGAGGAGAAAATGCAGGACAGGAATCCTAAGAAGACCTGGTCCAGGGAACAGTTCCATGTGGGACAAGGGTGGAAACTAAGTTTCCAGACACCGTAGAAGCATTGTCAGCGCTCATTTCCTGGTGAAATTAGTTGTACTACAGTTAGGTAAAATTTTCACAGTTGGGAAAGCTGAGTGAAAGCGTATGGAATCTTTGTGTTGCTTTTGCAAATTCTTAAATCTGAAATTATATTAAAATAGAGAAGTTTGAATGAACTTATTTTGAAAAAATATTGGGAAAATACATATAAAAGTATACAAAGATGATGAAGCTGTGACAAATACATTTGCAACTAGCTACACCTAAGCAGAGAGAACAGTGAAATGGAAGGAAATCCTAGACTGAAATGGAAGTCGTGAATATGATGAAAATGGCCATTCAAATCAGTGGGAGTAATGATTATTTCATGGTGTTTGGAAAATGGACTTGCTGTTTAGAAGGGAAAATATGAGTTACCACGGGGTTTAAGCTATGAAATTAGCTATAATTACAAGAAATATTTATAAATGTGAGGTGGAAAGGCCTTCCTGAGTAGGAGAGAAAATTAAAAATGAAAACAGAAAGTATGGAAATGAGTACAGAGTTTAATGACAGACTACGGAGGGAAAAATGAGTTGCTCAATAGAAGATAAACATAAGGCCACAGGCTGGGAACAGGTACACCACAGAAGCATTAACATGGCACAAAAATATGTCAAAAATGTCCAAATGCAACATAGTCACATAAATGCAAATTAAAGTAACACTGAGACATTTGTTTTATGAATCAAATTGGCCAAAATTTGCAAAGATGTGTAAATCGGTGTGGGTAAGGTGTTGCATGCACCCCCTTAAATGGCTGATGGGGTGTCAGCCAGGCTGACCATTTTTGAGGTCAATTTTACAGTAACTAGTGGAATTTTAAAGCACATACTCTTTCCACACTTTTAGTCGTGAACTTGACAGTGAACCTGTGTGCACATTGATTCTCGATGAACACCTGAAGCTTACATTCAATGCATTGTTATTTCAATAATAATAATGATTTCCCTGCTAGGAATTTACATCTTCATCTATTGTCAATTATACCCTGCAGATGTTTATTTCCCGAGAGTAGAAAATCTGTGAGTGAAGGGACTGACTCTTTATTCCCTGCAAGGTATCTAGAAAAACCTGCCAGGTTCTCACACCCTTGATATATTTTTTGGTTGAATCTGTGAATCAGTGACTGTCAGTTGTAGCATTGTTTGTACAGCAAAAGCTAAAAACATGTATCCATGAAATAATCTATGGTACCTCATAGAGCACAATGTTATACAGAGATTTTGTTCTGTATTTTACTGAGAGATACCTGTGTCCAGTCGCCTAGTTAATAAATAAATCTTCAAGTTCAATGTGGAATGTGGTCTATTAATTATTTATTTAAAAAGCTTTACTCAAGAGTCTGCCATCAATACCTTTTTTTTTTTTTTTGTTCTCTATTTTCTGTCTCTTCAATCTAGACAATGAGCAATTTCTTTGCCTAGCTCTGAAATAAAACTGGAACAGGTTTTCCCAATTTCTCCAATCCCTTGCAGATAATAAAAAGGCCCCAGGTCATTTCCAAACAAGTGACAGACACTCTTGTTTCTGGATTTAACCCCCCCAGGCCAAAGTCATACGGAATTAATTCCACACTATTTTCTCATTGGCAAAAACTCTCTCTCTTCCAGGGAAGCCTGATAGAGCCCTGGGATGTGGGGTGCAGGAGAGGGGTTCGGGGGTTCGGGGAGGAGGAACAGTGGGCCTCCTTCTGGAGTCCAGATGCCACAGCTCCCTCATGCTTCTTTTCCCTTCACTTCCTTACAGAAGTCCAGGACTCCTGGGCCTCCCCTGGTGGTGCAACGGTTGAGCGCTGGGCTGCGAAGCTGCCTGTACCCTCTGCAGCGCTGGTTCGATCCCCAGCCACCAGCAAGGGTCCCACATAGCGTAACAAACCTCTCCTGCTGCCCGCTGCTCCCCTCAGCAGTGTATTTCGTCAGTCTGCCTGTTCTGCTCCCTCCTCTGGCTCAGGTGAATTCTCTCACCCTCCCGCGCTTCTGACTGTACCCAGTGCTTGTATAAATAAATAAATAAATCTAAAAAAAAAAAGGAGTCCAGGACTCCTTATGGACAGTAGGGGAAACTGCCTCGTGGAGGGGTGAGGACCAGACACAAGCACCAGCCTGTCGACTTGGCAGACGCCTCTGCTCACCCCTTCTTGGAGGACCCCTCATCTGGGACATCAGGCTCCAGAACCAGTTTCTCCTCCAGGTCCCCTCCCTCCGAGGTCAGTGGGTCAGTCCCTGGGAAAGCTGCTTCCCCTACTCCTACCCCCACAGGAAAACTTGCCCCCACTCCTAATGAGAAGCCTCAAAGCATTAATCCTTCCCTTGCTCAGTAAAGCACAAGAATGAAGACGTTTATTTGGGGCACTTAAAATTACCTGACATTAAATGTGATATAATGCTTAATGTGTGCTATCGAGATTAATCTCATTTAGATGAATTCCTTTTAAGCTATTTTCCTTCTTCAGGTTCAGCCAGGTTTAAACAGTTGTCATATAGAACATGTTTAACCAACGTTGGCGGGTGTAATTCAGGAATCTGGGTCAATAATCCATATAATAGTAAAAAGAGAAAAACTGGAGAAATGCTGTGTTTTTAATTGTCAATTTATATTAGCTTATAGTTCTATTAGTTTGAAAATGCAGGTTCTGCTTTTCGAATTAATAATAAGTACCCTGTACTCCATAACGTTATATTTTTATTCATGGTATTTTGATAAGGGTTTCATAAAAATAAACACAAGCACTTTTTCCAGCACCAAGCACTGAAATCTGGCATGGTGTCTAGTGGATAAAGTTGCAGAAGGAAGTGTAGGATGATATATGCTTTCAAAAATCTATTTTCAGAACACTGCAATAATAAAACCAAAAAAATGTATCTGAAACTTCCTTCTTTTGGACACTTTCTGCCTAGACATCACCTCTGATTATGTGTGTTCCCCTGGCTACAAGGACATAAGACTCAGCAGAGAATTTTAATTACATTTAGCTTTCATTCATTTATACAATAGTCTTAAAGGTAAGGGACACATCCTTGATTAATTAATAAAAAGACAGAATTTAATGGTACAAAGAGGCAATACATTAGGGAATCATAATTTTGTGATACTTTTGTGTGCAAAATGATATAACTGGATATCATTTCTATTAGATTGATATTAATGTATAAATATTGATTTCTCAAGGTTGATGTTAAAGTAATATGTGAGAGAAAAACCTGAAAAATTAATTAAATGAAATAAGATTCAGATGAAAGTAGATTAACACATTAAATAGAAAAATCTCTTTTGTTATTGCTGAGTAATATTCCGTGATGTATATGGACCACGTCTTCTTGATCCAGTCATCTATTTTTGGGCATTTGGGTTGTTTCCAGAGCTTACCTATTGTAAATAGTGCTGTGATAAATATAGGGGTGCAGGTGCCCTTTTGAATTAATGTTTCTGTCCTTTGGGTAAATACCTAGGAGTGGAATTGCTGGATCATATGGAAGTGCCATCTTTAGCAGATTAAGGAACCTCCACACATGCAATTTGCAGCAACACGAATGGAGCTGGAAGGGATCATGCTCAGTGAAATAAGCCAGAAAGAACAAGAAAAATACTGGATGGTCTCACTCATAGCAGGAATTTAGAAAACCTAAGTAAGGGACCAGGAATAAGACTCATTATAATAAAGTAAAAATCAAAATCAACAAGCACCTATAAACCAGAGACCCACTACAGTGGGGTAGAAGGGAGGAGGATCAAAACAACGGTGGTGGGAATTTTATGGGGACTATAACCAAGATGAAAATGCATATATTGTGCTAAAATGAAAAATGATGTAAAAATATACAAAATTAAAAAACATTTTTTTTTAAAAAGAAAGATCAAGTTCTAAAATAAATAAATAAATAAACAGAAAAATCTCAGTCAAAATTGTAATCTAGGGCTTCTGTCTGAAATCATTAAAGTTTGAATAAAATGATGAGCTATAGTCCTAATTAGTAATTCAACAATATAGTTGATAATACAGTATGCCAATTATTAAATCACTGACATCATTTAAAAATATATATTTGACATTTTATAAGGTTGGTTGAGAAAGATATATATGAATCAATGTGCTGTTTAGGTGAGCAGGAGTTAATAGGGATTGACTGTTGCATCCTATTTTAATCTAGTTTATTCCCAGTTTCAAATTTCAAATATTTTTGAAAATACTTTATTTTCCATAATATATGTTCATGTTTATCTTTTGCAACTTTTTTATGTAATAGTCATAATATCCTATTTTAAAATAATTTACTGAATTTTTTAAATTAACTTGGGCAAGTATTATTTAATGGAATATTTCCACATCACTAAATATTTACTGGTCGTGACATACAGCTTCTAATATGTGGAAAAATACTTTGTAGATTGTTAATATTTTATGCCTGTTTATCTCCAGCATATAGGGATGACCTTTTCAAAAAATAGGAGATTAGGGCCTCCCTGGTGGTGCAGGTGTTAAAGTCTCAGCACTTTCAAGCTATCATCAGCCACTGCAGCACCAGTTAGATCCCTGCCCAGGGAGCTACCCACATGGCGCAGCAGACCTCTCCTGACTCCCCGCTGCTCTCCTCAGCAGTGTATTTCAGTAGATCCACCTGTTCTGCTCCCCACTCTGTCTCTGGTGAATCCTCTCACCTTCCCCCCACACCTCTGGCTTATACCCCAGTTCTTGTCTGCATAAATAAATAAAAATAAATCTTAAAAAAACGTGAGATTAACTTTGCACATAAAAACATTTTCACTCTTAATCTCTAAAACCAAAGAAAGCAACAAAGCACTTGCTGAATAGAGAAGATAAGACTATTGGCTACATTACTAGAGAGTACTATTAATTTTTAATTCTGAAGATGTCTTCCTGGCACCCGGTCTGGACAGGGTAAGCCAGCATAACAAAAGTCCCTGCTGCCTTCCCCTTTCACTTCTGTGTCACTTAAAATTGTGGATCAAGGTCCACCAACCATGGTCAGACCTGCCAGGGGGTCTCCCTGGTGACTCACTGACACTGGGGACTGTGGAATGTGGAGTTGAGTGAGAAACAAAAGAAAACTATTAGTGTAGCCACGTGGAGAGGACATCTGGGTTCCTGTGGATGACAAGTTGGGTTAGTTGAGGAGGAAAAGAAAGCAGGAGGGAGGTAGGAGGGAAGCAGAGAGGGGAGGGAAGGCAGGGAGCAGAGAAGCAAGAAGACATCTTCTTTATTTTTTTTTCTAAGAGTTTGCATTTTATTTTTTTTTTAATAATAAATTTTATTTTTATATTCCCCATACATTTGCAACCCCCCATTCTGACCCCAATCCCTCCCCTCCCGCCCCCCACCCCCCAAAAAGTGTCTCTGGTTCATAGTTTTTTGTTGATTTTGATTTTCACTTTCTTATAATTCTGCATTTTCCTGGTCCCTTATTTAAGTTCTCTAGATTCCTGCTATGAGTGAGACCATCCGGTATTTTTCTTTTTCTTTCTGGCTTATTTCGCTGAGCATGATCCCTTCCAGCGCCATCCATGTTGCTGCAAAGTGCATATGTTTATCTTTTTTGAATGCTGAGTAATATTCCATGGTATATATGGACCACATCTTCTTGATCCAGTCATCTATTTTTGGGCATTTGGGTTGTTTCCAAAGCTTAGCTATTGTAAACAGTGCTGCTATAAACATAGGGGTGCAGGTGCTCTTTGGAATTGATGTTTCTGTGTCCTCTGGGTAAATACCTAGGAGTGGAATTGCTGGATCATATGGAAGCTCTATGTTTAGTAGGTCAAAGCAGTGATAGTGAAGGCAAAGATAAACAGCTGGGACTACATCAAATTAAAGAGCTTCTGCATAGCAAAAGAGACAATAACAAAAACAAAGAGAAACCCCACCGACTGGGAGAACATTTTTGCACACAACACTAATGATAAAGGACTGATCACAAGAATCTGCAAAGACATCTTCTTTATGTGACCTGCTGCATATACCCCAATGTCGTGTTGAAAGTGTTTGTAGATAATGAGGACTCGTTTTGTATATTATCATGGAAGAATGTTTTTTATTCCCACTGAGAAAGTAGGGATGGGTATATTAGTATAAATTGAGGCAATAGGCAGGGCAACACAGTCAACAAAACAGGAGAATAATTTATAATGTTAAATAAGATGAGCTACAATGAAAGCCTCACAGTGGTAGTATATAGTAAATTAGGTAACACTGTTTCTCATGCTGTAGAAACTTCAGGAAATAGAAGAAGGCAACAGCAAGAGGTAAGCTTCATATTATTCCTCTTAGCCCAGATTAAGTGGAAAAACAAATATGCCATATGTAATCATGAGTTCGGCAAATCTAATTGATGCATTTATACTAACTACTCTATTTGTATTCATTTATAAGACTTCCTAGCAATTATCCAGGAAACATTTTAAAAGCCTTACAATGTATTAAACTGAACACTGAACTTCATCCTATTCTTCAATTAGAACAGAAAACTAAGAAAAAAAATATGGAAAATGTTTACTGTGCCACTTAGCAATTTTAAGTGATAATTAAGGAAATCTAAGACCAAAGGGAAATCAAGTCACATTTTCAAAATATCTGGAAAATAATGATGAAGGTATTACCTACTAGAAACTATGTAAACCAACAAAGCAATACTCAGAAAATGGACCAAAAATGCTTTCAGCACTTGAAAAAGTGAATTAAAATACTCAATTAAGCATTCAATTTAAAGACTTAGCAATAAAACCATAAACTAAACTTGAAAAAAATTTAAGGGATGAATTAGCAATGATTAAAGCCCCCGCAAAAAAGAAAAAGTTTAATAAGAACAATATAAAAACCAGTGGCTATTTCTTTGAAAGCAAATAATAAAAAAGAATAGAAGATTTTAATCAAGAATTTTCTCGAAAGCAAAACAAATATAAATTTACATAATGTAGTCAGCATCAAATATACACATATATTCAATAATATTTAATATAAATTAAATTATGATTATAATATAAATTAAAACTAAGAATCTAAATGTGGCAATGCACTGAAAAATGAAATCATGAACAAGTAAAGTTTATTCCAGGAAGGCAGAGTACTAGACATTTAGCAACTTAATAATTGAATTTGTCATATTAGCACATTAAATAGAAAAAAAATCATGAAAATAATAATAACATAGGGCCTCCCTGGTGGTGCAGGGTTTCAAATCTCAGTGATATCAAGCTATCGCCAACCACTGCCTCCTGAGTTGGATCCCTGCCAGGGAGCTGGCTCACGTGGCGCAGCAGACCTCTCCTACCTCTCCAGCTGCTCCCCTCAGCAGTGTATTTCAGTCAGTCCTCCCGTTCTGTTCCCCACTCTGTCTCTGGTGAATCCCCTCACCCCCTGCACCTCTGGCCTATAGCCCAGTTCTTGTATGCATAAATAAATAAATATAAATCTTTACAAATAATAATGTAACTCACAGGAAGATGGGAAAATTACTGAGAAGTGTGCAAAACCCATTAATGAGCAGTTGCAAATTAAGAAACTAAGAAACTGCATTTCAATGATAAGTGTATCCATTAGGAATTTACAACAATAATTGCCTAATGGGGAAAACTTTGAAACATTTATCTTAAAGTCAGGAGCAAAACAAACATGAGCACTCTACCAAAAGCCTCAACATAAAAAGTTGGTAAAGAATATACTGTAAAAGAAGAGAAAAATGATAAAATATTGAAATGGAAGGAAAAGAACACTCTCATTGTTGAGAGAAAATACATTTATTTAGGAGTGCATTAGAAACACACTAAATCAATAATTTCAGCAATGTTGCTGGTCACGCGATCAATAGGCGGCTTTTGATGAAATGCCTATAAGAGTTAGAAAATTTATTCAGTAAGATAGAAAATCACATTCCAACAGCAACATTAGAGGTTACCTCAATGTAAATCTTACAAATTATGCATAAATTATCTATAAAACAAATTATGAAGTCCAGATAAAAATCAAGATGAATAGAACATCAAAATTTACACTATTCTGTGTTTTTAAAATTAGAACGTGTACTTAAAAATCACACTGCGTGTCTTGAGCTAGTTATCGGTGTTAATATCCAGACATTTTAAATGTGTTGATTGATCTCTGGAAATCAAGGATTTTCTAAAACCAAATATACTGGAATTCCAGAGGGAACAAATTGGATAATATATTGTCTTATAACTAACATGTAGATTAAGCTAGGAAGCATGTTAATTCACAGGTAATGGGGCTAAAGAACTGTCTGAGTAGCTCACAGCCCCTGCAGAGAGTCTTCTGTTGACAGGCAGTCCTGCTAGCTCTAACTTCCATTGGGGGTTGGGTTCTTATTCCAGAACATTCCCAAATCAAATACAATGGCATCTCCTCTGATGTTGGGGTTATCTCCAGCATATAAATGGAGTGTCACAATTCTATCTTCCTTCTTTTTTCCCCAAATTTTGCTTATTGAGGTAGTTTTACATCTTTGTATCTGCTGCAGTTGTTATAGGTTTAAACCTCTAATGGATGCTATCATACCCACCACCAGTGCCCCAACCATCCTCTAAGGGCTGATGGCCAAAATATATAAAGAGCTCAAGCAACTCAACAAAAAGAAAACAACCCAACCAAAAATCGGCGGTAGAGCTAAATAGTTACAGGCACATGAGAAAATGCTCGTCATTGCTTATCATCAGGGAAATGCAAATCAAAACCACAATGAGATACTACCTCATACTTGGGAGAATAGCCCACATCAAAAAGACCAGAAACTGCATGTGTTGGTGAGGATGTGAAGACAATGGAGTCCTCGTACACTGTTGGGAATGTTAACTGGTCCAGCCCCTATGGAAACAGCATAGAGGTTCTTCAAGATACTAAAAATAGATCTGTCATATGATCCAGCAATTCCACTCCTGGTATCTGCCCAAGTATAGAGAAACACTAATTATATGGTACATGCACACTCCTCTTCCTTTTTTTTTTTTTTCTTTTTTAAGTTTACAAAGCCCAAACCAATTATTTTCCACAGGGTATTCCAGTTGGTAGGCGCATTCCTGCCCTGGGGAGGCTTCACCCCTTCTCTGTGAAGAACTAACTCTCCAAGTTGAATTCCACAGTTATGAGCCCATCTTTGTGAGATCTAAGGATTTAAACTTTAGAAATGACTTTCACAGAAAAGATAGGAAGAGAGGTTTTAATCACTGAATGGAAAACAGAGCCCAAAGTGTCCACTCTTTGGTTGGGTAATGTCACTCCAGGCCAATACATATTTTTTGGTGTATTTCCTTTTGGAAGCAAGTAAGCAATTCTCCATCTCTGATGAGTAAGTTTTTTAATGCATACTTTTAGAGTCACTGTTGATTGTCTTAAAATTACTTTTTACCTAAATGTGGATGTATTTATATCTCACAGGGTCCAGGGTGTATTTATTTGTCAAGTGTTAATTTTGCTTCAGAAAGAACACATACACCTGCTAAAGTAATTTGTTACAGATTTAAAATAGCTATGGGGCCTCCCCTGGTGGCACAGGCTGTTGAGCGCAGTGCTGAGAAGCTGTCCGCAGCCTCTGCAGCGCAGGTTCGATCCCGGCCGGGCAATCCCACATGGCACGGCAGACCTCTGCTGTCTTGCAGGCTGCTCCCCTCAGCAGTGTATGTCAGTAGATCTGCCTGTTCTGCTCCCCACTCTTTTTCTGGCAAATCCTTTCACCCTCCCATGCATCTGACCTGTACCCTGGTTCTTGTATGCATGAATAAATAAATCTTAAAAAAAAAAAGAATTAAAATAGCTAGAATAAAGTCCATCACAAGATGTCCATTCACGTTTAATTCTTTATTCCTCTGGGTGACTGAGACAGTTAGAATGCTGTGCTGAGCTAGCAGAAGACTCTGCAGGCGATAAGGGACAGATAAAATTGCACAGGTTCCCTTGTCAATGGGAATTGCTTAGATCTAGAAAACATTCACCTGGGTGCGGGGAGGGAGGGTCTCTCCTGGGAGAACTGGCCTTCCCTGTGGTGCCTGCTCTCCCGTACAAAATTTCTCATCCATATTCATCTAGAAGAAATGGATTCTTAGTTGGCTGGTGAATGATAAAAAAAATAAACAACAATAGGAGTGGAAATGAATGAACAACAAAGAAAACACAACAGTATTATATTTGTACTTTTAGATCAGTGCTGTGTCCCCAGTTTTTCAATAGTCTAATTTAAATGTTTTATTGAAAATCCAGGGACTCTCTTATTGGAAATGGAGTTTTTGCAGGCTTACATATTCACAATTCTATCAAATCCAAAATTTATAAATTTAGAGGACAATCTAATGTTAACTGGAAAACACAATATGCTTGTACATATGTTTATCTACACACATGAGTATGGATGCAGCTCTTTACACTCAGGGATCATGAAAGTTTAATGCGTGTTAAGGCAGGATGTTTTCAAAGACTTCAGACCAGTTTTGAATCTCTTTGACAAGAACAGTCATTTATAGTTAAAGCAGATTTTCTTGTTGTTTCTAGAAAAGAACAAATTCACTGTTTAACATTATCACATCTTTTTTTAAACAAAGAAATTACACCAAAAATTGAAGTCTTTAAAAAAAAAAAAAAACTTTCAAAATATGTTCAAAATGGGGAATAGTAAAGAAATAAGTTGGGTAGTTGACTAATATGTTCCAATAAATGATTTTTCAAGATTCCTTTGGCATACTCCTGGCATTGCCTTTCTATACTTTCACCTGAATAATATATTGATGGCAATTTGTACAAAAGTTAGTTGTAATTGCTCTCACTTATAAATGTACAAATGATGTAAGTACACTACCAATTCTATTTATGGTTAGTTTTTCTAATCATGTTTCTAATCATGTATTATTTTTGGAGTCATAAAAAATAAAACTTCTTAATAAATAACCTAATGACCACAAATCAACTAAAATAATAGTGAGAGTAATTGCAAGTGAAAGACACATACTTTCTAATTAGTTCTGGTGAATGGATGTTTACTCTATAGGTCTTATAGTCCTCTGATTTGATTTTTAATTTAGAGACAATTTTGATTTTCTTAAGAAAAGAAATAATTATAATATTTTCTTGAGATAGGACAATACCTATGATACGTTCAATTCTATTTGTTAAATTTGTCCATTTTAGGACAGAAAAAAATTCTATTTTTTGTGAATCACAGATTTAAAAATCAGAACATTTTTATCCCTGAAATCTAAAAATGGTTACTCCCAAGTATAGCACAATACAATCAAATTGTCATGGTGTGAAAACATCAAGATGATACGGAAATCATTTGAAGGGATTTGCAATCAATTGGAAGATGTATTAAAAGGTGATTTTGAAAAAAAAGAATCACTGGTGACACTTCAGTCCTCAATCTTCAGTCTTCAAGACCTTGTAAAACTCATTCCATGAAAACTCACATGAAGAATGTGAAAAAAAATTGTCATTCACACTATCTTTAAAAATGGTGGTTTGTCTCAATAATCTATTATTTCACAAATTCTTGATGCTCTCATGTCTATGCAGAATTATATTAATATAAAGTGTGGTGTTTTAAAAGGCAAAGCAAAAAGTAAAGCTATACCATTATTTACAAGGACATAAAATTTTTTTCTAAAACATGACATTCTGTTTCTTGGTCAAAGCCAAATGGCATAATAAACCTAAGAACACTAAGAACAGGCATTATTATTTTATTTTTTTAAAGATTTATTTATTTATACAAGAACTGGGGTACAGGCCAGAGGCGGGGGACAGTGAGAGGATTCACCAGAGACAGAGTGGGGAGCAGAACAGGCAGACTAGTGAAATATACTGCTGAGGGGAACAGCGGGCAAGACAGGAGAGGTCTGCTGCACCATGTGGGTATCTCCCTGGCCGGCGGGTAAACAAACCCGTACTTCAGAGGCTGTGGACAACTTCACAGCACTGTGCTCAACCTGCTGTGCCACGGAGGAGGCCAGGGCATTATTATTTTAATGAAAGCATTTTTGTTGCCGTATAGAGAACAACCTTAAGTCAGCACATACATGATTCTGATGGATCAAATGAGATAGAAATTGAGAAATTGAAGGTAAACAGAACTACAGTTTCCATGAGAAACAAATCTTTTAAAATTTGTAGTAATACTAAATCAAAATAGGTAGATGATAGATGACAGATAAACAGACAGACAGACAGACAGATGATATTAGAGAAATCAGTACTTCTAATACATTTGGCATCTCTACATATTTTATAAAATAGTTACATGGAACAAACATGCTAAAATGTTGGCTGGAAGTTTGCTTGAGTTAGGCTCCTGGGAGATTGCCCCTCCCCCTACAGACAACACAGGCCATTGGTGTTCATATTCCTGCAACAGCCCTTCAAGTGCACAACGGAGCTCACTCATTCTTTTGGGTACGCAGTCTCTACCTGACCCTCCAGCACCTATGAAAATATTGAGTTCCTTTGCTACAACTCAAAAAAGCTGGAATCAATTATTTGAAGCTCAGAAAGTAGTGCCTACTTTTAACCTTCCCAAACTTTTGCTGCGTTGGTGGTTACGGGTTAATTGATCTCTACTCAGAAAATCAACCTGAGTCCATGATTTTCTGTAAAGATGCTATAATGGGAAGTGCTCTCTCCTTGGAAGGACATATTTTAAACCAATCTTCTGAAAAAGATTTTAAGTGGAAAAGCCTCTATCGTTAAAAGTATAATTAATTTTCTCAAACAAAAATTGTTCAAGTCCAAACCTTAGATTTTCTCCCAAGGTATTTATAAAGTGAAGTTTCAAACAAGAATTGGAAAAAAACCTCTCCACAAGAGCATAAAACTTAGAGTTTCAGTATTTTCCCTGATGCTTCTTTTGTGGAAAGAAATGATATGGAGGTGATGGTGTGTTGTTTTTCTACTGAGAGCTTGGGTGTAAGATTTATATATTTGTTTCCTTCCTTTGAGCAGTAGGAATAGAAGAAAAGCTATCCCAAAAACTCTCTGTGCTGGGCTTCATGAGAAAATTTAATCCGAGTACCAGATAGTATGAGGCTAACTCGTCTGACATTTCTGCCTTAGGGTTGTTTTTAAGTGATCTCACCTTTTCCTGTCAATGGAATTCACTGGACAATTGTACAAAGCTCCCTTTTAGGATAGGAGAAAATGAAAGCCTTTTCCCATCTAATAACATGCCGAAGGTTAAATCAACAAAGCTAAGCCAATGTTAACTTCTAGATTTCCAGACAGAAAAAAAATAACATATTTCACATTTTATTTTGTGTTATTTGTTCTTCCATTCTTTATAAAATTAGCACTAGTCCCATAAGCTATGAACTGGGATTATTTGGTGAATTATCAAGCTCCTGATAGTTTCTTTAACAAGGTAGCATGAACATTAGCAGTATTGGGATTTCCCTATTAATAATATTTTCAGGGAAGAGTTTTCAATTCCACATCTCTGTTAAGATGAAATAATACAATGGAAATACACCCACAGTCAGAGATGAAATATATGAAAAATTTTTCAGAAATGACTGCAACTAAAATATTTTTAGTGTTTTCCATATGGTCCTTAAGCAGAAAATACTCTTTACCTACAAAGAAAAGAAATTTTTGATAGTTTTTTAAAATATTTCTTAACTATTTCAATTACAGGTCCAAGTTCTCTTGGAAATGTCCTTTTACCTAATGATGTCCTTTTACCAGACTAAGTTATTACTATCTGTTTTGATTTTTTTATTGAGACACATACACACATTCACACACAAACACCAAACTGGCAGATTTATGGATATAAATGCTGTCCTCAGAGTAATCTAAAACCAAATTCTTATTGCTAGAAAAATTGAAGCATAAAGACATTAAATGTGCTTTTTCCCAGATAGCTACTAACAGAGACTGTGAAATATAATAAATTTCTGGAACAAGATTTGCTTCATTGTCCACTGATGACATATAGACTACCAATAAAATACCTGCTCTTTTATTAAGTACTAATTGATAAGTATTGATGAGAACAGTCACAATATGTTGTTCATGCGATTTAATTTTTTCTTCAAAGTACTTAACAAACATCCTTGAAATGAAAGTGTAGATTTGTCTAATGCTAGAGAGGGTAAAAATGAGAGAGTGAGAAATTACAGGATAGGATCAGTAATAACTAAGGATTCAAGTAGGAATGGAGTCTTGGATCTCTTGAAAGTTCATTCTAAGTTCCATATAAGACAGTGCCACTGTCTACAGAATTATCTTTTTTTTAACACCTCCACAGTGCAGGAAATTCTCTTACCAGATTTGTTTTCAATGACTAGTACCATTGTTTTATTAAGTTTCATACAATAGTAGATACAAAGGTCATTAAAATAAGCATTGCTTCTGTCTCATTAATGTGTTTGATAACTCTTTTTTATGCACACCAGACAATGCAACCTTTCTTTAAAATAACATTTTATGTGCACCGAACATACTGACCTCGTTCACAAACAACGGCATAACACTAACAGAATTAATAGGATTGTTTCAAGGTATTATCAAGTATGCATAAAATAACACATTAAGACAGAAGTTACAGAGATCTAAAAATAATAATCAGCAATCAGTTCAAACCATATTTAGATTCCCAGGAGGCTGCTTCAATATCTTCTGAATCCAATTCCTGAAGGGATAAGACCCTTTTACAGCAATTAAACAACACTCCCCTTTAAGTCATGAAAGGGTGAAAATCTATTTTCACAATCAACTGCAATTATTGGTCCATTATCCCATTGTTCCTCTGAGGATTGCTCATGATCTTGGACCTCCTTAAATACATGAGCTTTGCACCCTTTCAACCTAAGGCACTAGCCATCGCAATGTAAAGACAAGACAACTCAGTAGCAGCCAGTCATGAAATAAAAATAGAGCACTCCAAACAGGTTGCCTCTGAATATTCAAATAAATATCTAAAATTAATCACACCATTCTGAAAATGCACACCATAAAATACACAAGCAAGTGTATTGATTATGTGAATTTAAACGATATTCTGGAGAGTTGTAAGAGAAATCACAAGAACTGAGACATGGCCATCCACCAAAGAAAAGGCAGGGAGCACCTATCCTGTTATGATGGCTGGGGGCTGCAGGAGCTTCAAGATTAAAAGCAGAACTCCACCTGCCTAGAGATTTAGTGAGGAGGTATGACAAGTAATGACTTTGAGGTGAGATGTGATTAATGCCCTCTAAGTGGGGCAAACCAAGTTGGACGGTTATAGCCACTTAAATCACACTTGGCTCGAGTAGCCAGGGGACATTCAATAAAAAAAAAAAAAAAAGGAACATTTCATCAGACTTTTATCCTTTCTGGGGAATCGCAAAGATATCCAGGCAAGTTAAATTTATGTCAATGCATTTTCTGATCCAAGGGAGGGTGGAGAGGCATCCCTAAGACCTATACACTTCCTGTTCCAAATGATTATGAAAAAGTGTTAAGACATTCATGTTGGGAAGGGTACATACCTACTGGTCACTGGCCAAGAAGTGTAAGGGGCTAAATGACATGGTGTCCTGTGACTGATAACAGTCAAAAGACTGTCGGTCCCCTAACATGCTGTACCTCTTGTCTTGCCTTCATTGGGACAAAGGTGAATATTGCTTGAAGTTCCATGGCTTAGAGCTACTTCTTGCCTCCAAGAAAAATTACTCCATTCCCAGGCCTCCCTGGTGGCGTAGGGGTTAGTTTCATCATCACACCGCTAAGGAGACAGGGAGCTGACACACATGGCACAGTAGGCCTCTCCTGTCTCATCCACTGCTCCCTTCAGCAGTGTATTTCAGTAGATCTGCCTGTTCTGCTCCCCACTCTGCCTCTGGTGAATCCTCTCACCTCTCACATCCAAGGTTTTGTATGCAAAAATATATAAATAAAATATTTTTTTTAAAAAAAAGAAATGACTCCTTTCCCATGAAATTAATGGAGCCACCTGGTAAATGCTGTGTGGGTCCCTGTGAGTCACAGCCATTTCCATATTTCCTGGAATGCGATTCCACTGGTTAAAAATTCCCAGGACAGAAAAACAATCTGAGATATCACAGCAATGCACTTTGTTTTTTACCCAAGAGCTTCCTCTCCAGATATTGATCCTACTGGCTTCTTATTTCTCCCTTGAGCCAGCAGTATTCAAAACCATCACAGGGCACAGCAACAAGGGTTTCCAGCAAATGAGAACAAAGGAGTGTGTTCACGAGGGCTAAACATGCCCTTCTTTACAGACATGATCAAACTTGCCCATTTGTTTTATTAAGGAATCTTCCGATTAAGCTTCTGATTCAAGTTTTAGTTAGAGAACCCTTTGGAATATTTCCTACTTACTAGATTAAAGAAGAAAGAAGAAGAGGCCAGTCTTGTAAATGTATTTAATGCCAAAGTAAAACACAAATCTCATCAGAAAGATTAAATTTCTTCCTTGTAAAACTTCCCACAGAAAACAAATTTTCACCTTTTTCTTGAACTCAGGTAAGGTAGAATTCTGTCTTAGATACTGCATTATTCTTCTTCCATCAGTGCAGAATAAAAGTTCCTCGTACAACTTCAACTGTTCCCACATATTGCAAAATGTAAGTTAAAATACGTGTCCGAAGTATTGCACCACTAAATGTAAGGTTTCTTGTCCATAGCACTCGTTTTTCTCATAGCCATTTTGATACTTTCAAAGAAATAGGGGTTAAATCAGTGATACTCGAAGATTCCCTATGATCTAACTAGACTCAGACGCTCCCTATAACTGCACATCAGAAATATTCCTGAAATTATATTTCTTTTGCTAGTCTAGTGTCCCCCTTATTCCTCCATGGAAAATTCTATAATGCATTCAAGATTCATCTCAAATTCAAACTCCTTTCAACATCTTCACTCTAGCATTTCACCACAATAATACTAAAGCATCAATTTTGTCACATTCACAGAATCTATCAGTTTGTATTTTCCCACTATTATTGCATATGTATTTTGACTCAACTGTTCAATTTTTATTGTGTAAAAATGACATCAACTATTCTAAATCCTCCAAAGAAGGAAAGATGATTCAAAAGTGTATGCCACTCAGAAATCTTTCTGTTCTGTATGAAGTATTGGACATGTACATAGATATCTTTCATGCAGAGTTCAGCATATAAAGTAACAGAAGTGACCCAGGTGAAGAGTGAGTGGAGGAAATAAACCCGAAAGGGGGAGCACCAGAAGACGATGATGAAGACTACAAGTGACCACAGGGCTAAGAAGTTTGGATTTTATTCTGTATAAGGAATAAGTCAGGTTTTCCAGAAGTGTAAAATGGTCAGTGACAGCTTTAAAGAAAATTACCCTGACCCCAATGGCTGTGTGAAATCATGTAGCGAATGATTGGAGGTGGGGTAGGTATTTCACTATCCTAAATTAAGAAAGAGTCAATGAAAGTAAAGAGGAAGAAATAGATTCAAGATGTTTTTGAAAGGTAGATTTAGCTGCACCCAGACATGGACTGATGTGGTATCAGAGGTAAGAGGAGGAAAAAGTGGTATCTCTTAAGTTTTGGGAACTGAACACCTGAAGGGCTTGTGGGAAAAGAAATGAGACATATAAGAATAGAAACCTACTCTGGAAAAGATGGCAATTAGAAAGGAACACTCAGGAATGGATCTGCATCCAGATTATAGGAGCCGATGTTTTCTTTTATGTATTTTATAGTTTTCAGGTCTTATATCCAAGTCTTTAATCCATTTTTAATTGATTGTGCATGGAGTTAAGTAACAATCTGATCTCATTTTTTGGCATTTGTCTATGTTTTCCAAAATCGTGTGATAGAGAGGCTTGCCCTTCTCCATTGTATGGATCCTTTGTTAAAAATTAACTGTCCATGTTTGTTCGGGTTTATTTTGGGATCTTTAGTCTGTTGGTCTGAATGTCTGCTTTTGTTCCATTGCCATACTTTTTTTATTACTATCACTGTATAGTATAGTTTGAAGATAGAGTGTGTGGTGGTTCCATTTTTTTTTTCTTTTATCTCTGGATAGGTTTAGCCATTCAGAATCTTTTGTGGCTCCATGCAAATTTTATAATTGTTTGCTCTATTTTTTGAAAAATATCATCATGATTTTGATGGGTAATGCACTTTCAAAAGCTTTTTCAGTAGCCAAAATCCAGAGAGTACACACACGTACTGATAGCACTCAGGCTTCTGGAATAATAGTGCATGAATTTGGGAAATTTGGAAACCTAGGAGCTAATTACTTGTCAGTTAGAAGACACTAAAGAGATCTAAATATGTTGATGTTGCTCTAACCTTGTGTAATAGGCATCTTTTCTTCCTCGGGTCCCTATGGCCCTACTGGATAGTACTTCCTTTATGTCCAGCATAAGGGGACCTGTTTGCCTCTTGTACTTTAGGGTAGAAGAGTTACTTTTCCTTGGATAGTACTTGAAGATTTATCTACACAGAGACACTAATCTCATAAACAACCAAGCCTGGAGATTCCAACTCAGACATGAGCTGCAAGGCAAGGCTATTCTTGATTATGCACACACTGTACATGGAAGAAATACTGACTCATTGTTTATATGAACAATCAGAACAGTGTTCCCAATGGGAGGGGAAGATACAAAGAGAAAATAATATAAGAACATTATTACTTCTCCTGGCAAATGTTATTAATTGTATTATTTTTTTTTTCCACAGATGGAATACAGATCAGTCTCAGCTTGTTGGCAAAGCCATGATGGACAATTACATTGTTCTAGATGTCTTCTTGGCTGGTCATGGTGGGGCCTGTGCCGTTCCCAGTTCTTTTTATTGTATTTAAGTCAATGAAACAGGTGAGGTAAAACATTGCTTTGGGGAAAAGCTATTTGGCTCTCTAAGGTTCGTCCTCAAGCTTGACAGATTTGCTCTCTTGGTCTGGGCTGGGCAATCAGAACTCATAGTTCCAAGGTATCTTGGAAGGAATATTATTTGTTCCCATTTTCTGCTCTGTCATCATGATGCTGTCCTGATGTGTTCTGTATTCTAGCTCAGAATCTTAAATTCTTCTGTCTAATTGCCAGATGAGCTCCATGATGATACCACAACAAAGAAGTCAAGGGAATCTTCAAATATAGTTGATGAAAAAGACAAATGAAGAACTTCCAAACAGAAAAGATCTACATTCATAGCCTTCATGAGCACATCATATAAAACAACATAATTCTGACCCACAAATTCTGCAGCTACCAGCCCAGGGGGCAGCTCAGGAGACTCTGCTTAGATTGAGTCACTTGAGGGGAGTTCAGGAAAAGTGATTTGTCCTGAGTTAGAAATGGAAGCATAAAATAAGGAAGATGAACTTATTGAACTTATGGAATTATATTTGGTATCTTTGCATTGGAATTCTAAATCACAGCATTCTCCTGATAATTTATGATTCTGTAAAACTAATTTCAGAGATTTCATTTTGTTGCAAATATTTTTGGGGAGAATTTAGAATACAAATAACAATGAACAATTCTTTTTAATTTTTTAACTTCTTACTAATGTAAGATCCTTGCAATTTTAAAACTAAGTTATTTGATGTAGCAATCCAATTTGATTTAATTCCATGCTAATTCTGTGTACCCATGAATATATTTATTTTTGCATCTTCAATGTACATTGGTTCTGGGCCTCCCTGATGGTGCAAGGAGTTAAGATGCAGCCTATGAGGCTGTCCGAAGCCACTGAGCACGAGTTCGATCCCCTGCCGGCCAGGGAGCAACCCACATGGCACAGCGGACCTCTCCTGACTCGCCCGCTTCTCCCCTCAGCAGTGTACTTCTGTCAATCTGCCTGTTCTGTTCCCTGCTCTGTCTCTGGTAAATCCTCTCACCCCCCACACCTCTGGCCTGTACCCCAGCTCTTGTATGCATAAATAAATAAAGCTTGAAAAAAATGTACGTTGATTCTATGAAACGTTGTTTATGTTCCTCAAGAACTCTTTATTCTGCTCATAATTCTCACATGTTATATTATTGCATGAGTAATACAAGATTATAATCGCATGTATTTATATGCAATACAATGTTTATATACTTTATTAAATGTATTAAATTTATAAAATATATATTAATATATAATATGAAATTATACATAACTTATAACATAAATTTAATATTATATTAATTTTTTGCTTCAATAGTGTTTCTTCTATTCGCAATTTTTTTAAAGACTTATTTATACATGCATACAAGAGCTGGGGTACAGGCCAGAATTGCAGGTGATGAGAGGATTCACCAGACACAGAACGGGGAATAGAACAGGCAGACTGACTGAAATACACTGCTGAGGGGAGCAGCGGGGGAGACAGGAGAGGTCTGCCTTGCCATGTGGGTTTCTCTCTGGCTGGCCAGGGATCAAACTCCTGCTGCAGAGGCTGCATTTTGCTTCATAGTGCGGTGCTTATCCCCTTGCGCCACCAGGGAGGCCCTCTCCTATTCTTAATCTAATTTGGCCTCTGTTACCAAAATTTATTTCATAAATTTCATAAAGATGGAGTAGCAACAAGACACTAGATTATATTACACGACCCCAATCATCTCACGAACCATTTCTTCCTCTCTGAGTAAGTTCCTTTCTTTCTGGAAACTCCATTTTTTCCATGTATAAAATGAAAAATCTGGGGCAAATGGACCTTCACCCAGCACAGGTGATGAATATAAGCCAGATAGTGGCATGGCCATCTTTCACCACTGGGATATTTTCTTAAGAACTTTCTATCACTTGGCAATGACCACTCTCACTATTGACCCACTAATGAGGTTTCTGCAACTCAAGCAACCTTCTCAGCTTACATAGGGAAAGATGAAGCACTACGGCAAGGATTTCAGAAGAACCAGAGCTTCAACTAGCACAGGGAACTGGTGTAAGGGAACAGGGACTCTTAGGAGAATATTTCCTAATTAGACAGGGCAGGTAAGCTTGAGTCAGAGACATTCTGCCAAGTGAACCTAGTGTGTTGATATTTGAAAACTACTGCATATTTAGTAATAAGTAAACTTTAAGTCTGCCTTCATAATATGACTGTCATGTTAAAACTGAAATTGTATTTATTAAAATAAGCTTGTGACTCAATACTTACCCAGGGGCATTATGTAAGTGTACATATGTACCGTTTATTCTTCACTAGTATTAAAGTTGCAAAAATTGCTTATGAAAGTTACTGTGCCACTTAGTCCTCATTTTCAATTATTGTGACTACCTTTACCAATGTACACTGGAGCATAAAACTGAGTAAAAGCTGAAATTAATTTCATGTGAAAAAATCATTTCTGTCATTATTTTATAAAACTTGGTTTAGTGTTCATGCTAATAACAAAATTCCATGTCAAATATTTCCCTCACTTTTAGTAACCACATTTCCTATAGAATTAAGAGCAAAATGCACAGAGCTCACTAATTTCCAAAGTGTCCCAAGTGTTCCTTTTTATTGTGTTACTTTATGTGATAATTTGTACTAATAAAAACAAAACTACAACTCAACAGCTTTTCTTTTACTGGTGTCTTTTCCATCTACCTCAAAAGCCTATTTAGGTTTATTTTTAAAATAATCCATCACACAATAACTTATTTTAATTACAAAATGGAAAGATATTCTATGCTCACAGATTAGAAGAATTAACCTTATTAAAATGCCACATTAGTTAGAACAACATGCAGATTCAGTGCAATCACTGTCAGAATCCCAACTGCATTCTTCACAGAAATAGAATTTTAAAAATCATAAGATTCACTTAGAATTCCAAATGACACCAAGTAGCCAAAAACTTCCTGAGAAAAAAGGCACAGAAATAGAGGTATTGTGCTCCCTGACTTCAAGCTGTAATTCAAAGGGATAGTAATCAAAATATAATAATACTGGGATAAAAAAACAGACACACAGGTCAATGGAACAGAATTGAGAACTAAGAAATAAACCATACATTGATGGACAACTAATTAACAAAAGAGTCAAGAATATACAGTGGAGCAAGGCAAGCCTCTTCAATAAGTGGTGTTGGGGGAAAACTGGGCGATCATGTGGAGAGAGTAAAACGAAACCATTATCTCACAACATATGTAAAACTTTGCTTGAAATGGGTTAGAGACTTGAATGAGGGACCTGAAACTAGAAAATACATAGAGGAAAGCATTGGTGATAAAGTTCATGATATCAGCCTTAGCAATGTCTTTGGAGATTTGACTCCAGTGGCCAAGGAAGAAAAACCAAAAGTAAACAAATGGGACTATATTAAATGAAAAATCTTCTACACAGCAAAAGAGAAAGACTCCCACTCAACAGGCAAAAATATTTACAAATCCTATATGTTGATTTATGGTGATGTTCACTTGAAACATGTGTGATATTACAGAACAACATTACTTCAATATACTTCTTTTAATTTCCACCTGCCTCTCACTGAGGCGATGGAGTTTGCCTGCGGAGAAGCATCCCGAGCACAGACCATGGCTACACTTGGAAGAACCTGGATTTTCCTATTTGTTGAGAAGATGTCTACTGGGAAAGCGACAGGCAAGAAGGAAGAGATAATTTAATGAAATCACTGGTCATGGGAACCAGTCCTCTTTTAATATAGGCCCAATGAAAATTAGTATTATAACCCGAGAGTTATGTACTTTTTTTGTTTTTGTTTTTGTTTTTTGTTTTTTTGTTTTTTTTTAAATAATAAATTTTATTTTTATATTCCCCCATACAATTGCAAACGCCCCATTCTGACCCCAATCCTTCCCCTCCCGCCCCCCACCCCCCAAAAACTGTCTCTGGCTCATAGTTTTCTGTTGATTTTGATTTTCACTTTCTTATATTCATTTTCCTGGTCCCTTATTTAAGTTCTCTAGATTCCTGCTATGAGTGAGACCATCCGGTATTTTTCTTTTTCTTTTTGGCTTATGTAGAGTTATGTACTTTTTAAAAAAATTTTGACATAGAATTGACAAACCTGAAAATACACCCATTGAGAGCAGACAGCTGATTGGTTTTCATTCAGAGAGATGTTTCACCCCAAAAAGAAACCCTGCATCATTCACTCTCCCACTGCCCCGGCTTCCACCCAAGTGCTCGGACTTCATCTACTTTCTGTCTTTGTGGGGTTGCTATTATCTTCATTTCAAATAGATGGAAGTCTGCACCCTGTGGTCTTTTGTGTCTGGTTTGTGTCACTCAGTGAGTTGCACTGGAAGCTCAAGAGTTGACTTTTTTCCTTGTAATGCAAGAGCCTGATTCAAAGATGTGCTGAGACATTCATATTAAAGGGGCATCCACTTCAAAGAAGGTTAAGTCTAACAGGGCCAGCTGCACTGCCAGATATCAGTCAGGCCAGCCCCTCCCACTGAGGTTCCCTCAGAACTGTATACAGATCTTAGAAGATTTACAGATAACTGGCCAGTTGGGATTGACTTGAATATTTTTCTCTCCCCTTTTTCTCTGGTCTTTGTTCCTGCACTTTAAATGTCCACTCTTATCATTTGAACAGACCAGCGAAGAATAAATCTGAGAAGTCCCACTCTTGACCACATTAGAAACAGAAGCCCTGCATCCTTTCCTCTCGCTTTCCTTCTCTTCCCATGAGCTACGATGGCCCAGGTGTGCTGGGTAACTTTCAAGTCTTCTACATAATAATAAACTTCTTTATTTCCCCAAAGTTTCCCATGGTTATTGCTGATGGCTATCTTGCAATCCTATTAGAACATTAAGGGCTGGTCCAATCCCAGTTTCAACAGGCTGAGGCCAACCCATTACATGTTTTCATGATTCATTCATATTGTATCATGTACTAGTACTTCATTCCTTCTTTTTGCTGAATAATATTCTATGGCATGTCTATAATGCAATATGTTGATCAGTTGATGGACAGTTAAGTGGCTTCCACTTTTTTAACTACTATGAATAATGACACTATGAAGAGTTGTATACAGGCTTTTGTGCAGACATATTTTCATTTCTCTTGGATTCTCAAGAGTACTCCAGACTTCAAGACTCTACCTTAGAGTCAGATGCCTAAGAGCTAGGTTGTTAAAGTATACAGTAATGATGTTTCTACATGTTCCATGCAATAAAAGTAAAGCAACCATGTGCTTTCTAATGAAAATAACAACTTTGTGACATTGAGGTCTTGCTCATTCTCCCATGGTATATGTGCTTTGAGTATTATCATTTTTCTCTTTAGCCAACTCTTTCTCATGTGCTTCATTGGGCTGAGGAAGACCATGGTACACCAATGTCAGGGAGGGAGAACACACCCAAAGATCAGAGCCTGCTCATCATTTTTCCAAAGGACATGGTAAATCTGGAGAATGGAAAGTGCTTAGAACAGAGAAGAGGAGTTAGTAAAGTAAGCGAATGTGTTAATAAATTCACTACGTTGCATAGTAGATGAATCAAAAAATAGTGTAACAACAGTACAATGATATGCGATGTGAATTTCCAGCAACAACAGACAAGTTTTTAAATGATAAGCTTTTCTTTTATATTCCTTTACTTGTCATTTGAAAATGCAAATGTAACTGCATGTTTTCAAGTCATTTCCTCTCTCCCAAGGTGTGCCAGGAAACCTTGTTTCTGTACACCAGCCACTTTCACTGTGTTTTCCTGTTTCAACTACTAGTCCAGGTTTTTCTAGTTATTGTCACATAGTGTATGAATGGAATTCATGACTACTAAGTATGAAAATTTTCTTGGGGAAAGAAATACAGGGAAGAAAGAGAGAGGGGAAACATAAAGTGAGCTCACACTCTGGTGCTTGCTCTTCTTATAGGGACATAGATCCCATCAGAACTGGACCTTATTTGACTTAAATAACCTCCCAAGAGTTACCATCTCTAAGTATGATCACATGGCAACAGGCCATCAATATATGAGTTGGAGGTGGGAGGGTCAATTTTGTCCATAACAAAAACTCAAGTAATTTTTGGTAGTTATGTATAAACTCAAATTGTGACTTCTCCTCTTTACTGATGACACAGTATCAGGGCTACGAAGGCATGCTTCTGCATATTGTAAGTGTTGGTTATCTAGTTAGTGAGCCTTCCACACATGCTGATACATGGACACTAAGTCAACAGCAGCATCCCTGGCCTTTTCCAATTTTTTATACCAGGATTTTATTCATAGATTAAATAAAATACCATAAATTGATTTCTGATGGGTCTTGATATAGAAATGAAAAAAAAAATCTAGGAAATGGGGATATAGTGGTCAAAGGGTACAAACATCCAGTGGTAGATAAGATTGAGTTCTAGGGAGCTCCTGCATTCCTGAGGAGTGTAGTTCCTGACACTGTTTTGCACACCACTTGAACTTTGCCAAGGAGAGTACATCTTGAGTTTTCTTACCACACACAGAGAAAAAGGTAATTATGTAATTAACCTGATTGTGATAATCATTTAACATATATTAAATAATCACACTGTATACCTTAAACATACACAATTTTTATTCATCAACGATACCCCCATAAAGCTAGAAGAATGAGATAAAAGAGTCCTTCCATCATTAGCATCAGCTTTGTATTTTTTATTTTTATTTTATTTATTTCCTTTTTTATAGAGGCATGCTTTATTTATTTGTTTTGCTGGTTTGTCTGTTTGTTTTTGTTTATACATGCACTGGGTACAGTCAGAAGCGCGGGAGGGTGAGAGAATTCACCAGAGCCAGAGCGGGGAGCAGAGCAGGCAGAAGGACCGAAGCACACTGCTGAGGGGAGCAGCGGGCGGCAGGAGAGGTCTGCGCGCCATGTGGGACCCTGCTCTGGTGGCCGGGGAGCAGCCGGGGATCGAACCGGCGCCGCAGAGGCCGCGGGCAGCTTCGCAACCCAGCGCTCAACCGCTGCGCCACCGGGGAGGCCCAGCTTTGTATTTTTTAAACAACAATGAATATGTCAGTCTTGTAAGACTGGGTTTATGAAGTTGTCAACAATATCTTCTGGTGTCCCATATGAGCAGCATATACGTACTTACTGTTTTGTGTACTGATGGTTCAGAATGGTAATCGATGTGTTCCTAGTTTACTTTTGTTACTAGGGGTAATGTGACCATTGCAACATTTTTGGTCTTGTAAAAAACATTGTGTTTGCAAAGATAAATCACGTCTAATATGGAGAAAACTCCTGCTCACTCGCTGCCTGAGAGATGAGTTTTCTGTGATGAAACTGTCACCTGTATTCAGAAATACCTTGTGTTCATGCATTCCCCTTTCATTGGCAAATGTAGACCACTTCCCACTTACCAGAACTTCCACTGGTATTCTGGTTTTTAAATACGACATTGCTGCATCAAATTTCAGATTGAAATCTGTAATATTAACAGCAAGTCATTGTTACTTTCCTAGTAACCGTCTGCTAGCATCACATGTAAAAATTTGCATAATCTTTTTGACTGATGGCAGATAATGCTAGTCAGCAAGAGTCCTCTAGCATTCAGTGATGGACTGGCAAATAATAGGAATAACAGGACGCAGGTCAGTATCAGTGTGGTATCCTTAAAGCATAAACAATTTTAACTAAGAAATAAGTTATCATGAAAGCATAAACTTGTGTCTGAGGTCTCATCCCAACTCCTGTGACCTTGGACAAATATCTCATCTCCAGGCTTCAGATGCACAAAAGGGAGTTTACCCAAATGATTCACAGTATCCTTTATAGATAAAACAGTCTATGATAATTGTGTGAAATTAAAAACTAATTTCCTTCAGGCCACAAACATTTTAATCAGACATAGATAAAAAAAGAATTCTTCTGTTTAATGCCATCCCTGTCAAAAAATGTGATTTTTTAATTCAACCCCTCTTTTCTCTCAAACAACAAGCATGGTCACTCACCACCTATGCAGTTGTTGAACTTGAAAGTGGACGCCTGAAACTAATAAACAAAAAGCAAGCATGGGAAACACCTTTGCCACGTCTGTCTTGCCTCCATGGTGTGTGACCCAGATCTGGGAAGGAAGGGGTGAGGGTCCCATGGCGCCCCACCCCACGCCCTTATCAGGCTTGGACAACAGGCGCCTGGCGTGTATGTGATTTTGCATGCATGCAAGTGAGGGAAGAGAGGACGGCTTCGTATGTGCCGTGTGGAGAACACTGTGCGACCATGACCAGGAGAAACATGCACAAAGCACTCTGCACAGCAGCTGGTGCCGTGCAAAAGCACACGCATGTGGTTCTTGCCTTCTGCTCCGGTGTGGTGTTGTCCCAGATGACCACACCAGTGTCTGATCCCGTCCAGTCTCTTCTTGCAGTGGGAGTGGCACTGACTGTTCTCCAGGGTGGGAGAGGGCTGTTTCCTCCTGCTGGGAGGGGGAAGGACAGGCCTTTCCAGATCCTTGGCATCACAAAGTGATGCCACCTCCTCCAGGTAATGCAAGGCTGCAGCGTCTTCCTGACTCAGTTACCACTTTGCCTCTCATGGTCTCCTGCTCAGTCTGTAGCAGGGAATCAGTTGCCATGCTGTGAGGAAACCCCATTCCCAGGAGATACCACACGGGGTGTCCCTCAGGGTCTCAGGCAGCAGCCAGCACCCAGCTGCCCCCCCCGGGGCCAACCCCCAGGCCTCCCAGCCCCGCTTCTTGTCTTCACGTTTTCCATCGGAGGCTCCACTCAGGGAGGGGAGACCAGGCCTCCTCAAGTCCCCTCCATTTCCTCACCTGCAGAAAGGTGACAGCTTGCTAAGGAACTACTGCTGTTTTGAGCCACAGAATCTTATGACAAGCTGTTAGACAGATAACTAACACAATTTTTTTTTTTAATTTTTGTCAGTGATAGAACTTTTTAAATGGGCCTCCTCCCTACAAGATCATCAGTACTTAATAAATGTTGACCGGCTTGAACTAAAGCAAATTTCATTTCACAAGAGTAGAATAGAGTGTGTACCCCACACGCTGGGGTCAGATAGAACTTTTGGATGATGACGATTGCAATAAAGATAATGTGCTCCGAATGGTGGGCTGCAGTCATAATATGAGGGCTATATCTTTGTTGTCAAATGTTAGTGAAAACAATATAGTTAAATAAAATAGTTTTTCTAAAATTCAAATTATTATTATTATCGCAAAATAATGCTTTCATTATAAATGCTTCAATCAAAGTAGGGAGAAACATAATCAAATCTAGGAGACCCCTAGTATGCAAATGATGATTTTATTAATATGTTGCTAATATCTCTATTTCCTTTGATGCTCTATCTTTTTTCCTGTTGATGCATAATTTACATTCAGCAAAACTAATCTGGGGAAGACAGATCTGTGAGTTTTGGCAAAGTCATCAGGAAAATGTGTTGGTTCAAAGGAAAAATCATCTGGTCACCTCCATGGTGCTAACTCTACGCACATGTATCAACGTAAGAGGCGCATAGTTCATAGTGGTGAAACTGACAAGAACGATTCTCCAAATTGCAGAGAATTTGTGTTAAAAACTGCATCCACACAAAGGGTCAGGCGTGCAGATAACACTGCTACGAGACAAGAGATCCGAGTTCTCCCTCTCACTGAGTGCGCTATGAGTTTGAATGCCAAACCTATTCCCGCCCCTTTGCTTGCAAATGGCAGCTTTGGCTACAGATTGTCCGACTCCACTGCCTTCGAAATAATGTGGAGAGGCTCTGACTGCGGTCCTCACAGTGAGGTGCTCATACTTTTCAATGTAGGGGTGACAAAAAGGCGCTATCAGGTGCAAAGCTCTGGAGCCTAGTCAGCAGGGCAGGTCAGTCTTACAGACAGTTAGCTTTGCGAGCTCTCACTCCTGCTGCCTACACACTGCTTCCCCATCACAATCCACAGGGGCAGGATAGGACTAGGTTGGAAGATTGAGTTCCTTTAAAACAGTTTGGTAGTGGCCTCCCTGGTGGCACAAGTGTTAAAGTCTCAGCACTATCAAACTATTTCCAACCACTGCAGCATAAGTTCAGTCCCCGCCAGGGAGCTACCCACATGGCGCAGCAGACCTTTCCTGTCTCCTCGCTGCTCCCCTCAGCAGTGGATTTCAGTGGATCCACCTGATCCGCTCCCCACTCTGTCTCCAGTGAATCCTCTCACCCCCCACACCTCTGGCCCACAGCCCCGTTCTTGTATGCATAAATAAATAAAAATAAATCTTTAAAAACAAAACAATTTTGTAGAAAAAGTGTGCAGAGTTTCAGTGGGTACTAGAAAAGTGCGTCTTTCATCTCTGAAAAACCCAGACTTGTATCTTGAAATTCCAAAACAGAAATGAAAAGAACCAATAAGTAAATACAAGGTCATGTCTCAAAGTCCTGCTCACCACAAAGGAATGGTTTTCAACATATGAGTTTTTCCCCAGATTTATCAAGATGTATTTATATATAACATGGCGAAAGTTCAGCACATACATTTTGGGGAGACACAAACTTCCAGGGCATGACAGGTGCTGAGATTACAATAATTCCCAGCATGCTTTGGGACACTCCATCCAACATAGTTTGTTCTTATGGGGGTTCTGGTACCCGAACACCTCCTGCTCCCCTACCTCCCTCTTACACTCTGGTCCATGCTAACATCTCCCCTTCCCAGGCGGCCACAAAAGCGCTTCTCCCATCCTTGCTTCCCCCCACACTGCCTTCCACCCTCCACAATTCTCACTGAAGGTCCAAATCTGATGATGTCATTCCCCTCATTGAACTCCCCAATGTCTTCCCACCAAACTTAAAATACAAAGACCTTTCTGTGACCTAGTTGCACATGGTTATCTGGCCCCTGGCTGTCCAGAGGCTCTGGATGCCCTCCTTATCTGCTAGAACACTCTTCCTTAGGGCTTGATGGGGGTTGTCCCTCTGCCTCCAGGCAAACGCACATGCCAGGTCCCCAAACACTCCTCTCACCATAGTCAAACCTGCCCCCACTTAGAGCATGTCCGCCGAACTCTCCTGCAAAAGTCACTAACACCCTTTATATCACCAGCACCATTTTTTTCTTGTTTTTCCTTGGAGACCTTACCACTCACAGAGTGATGATGCACTATGGAAGAATGGGTGTATTTATCACTGTCTTTCCCTTCAAAATACCAGTTCTATGAAGAAAGCAAAAGTGCTGTATTCTCTGTCCCTAGAACACACACTCTCACTTAATTGGCATTTAGTAAATATTTAATGAGCAAATGAATAAATGCATGATGGGGAGGGTTGTGAGGTTGGCAGTATGATTGGCTAAAAGCAAACTAAACCCTTAACCCCCATTACACACAACCTATAGGTGATGGTTATGTTGGATCTAGCAAGAATTGACAGTAGAGAACTTTATTTAGAAACGTAGCAGAGAAGACAGTAAAAATAGACGAAGGATCTAATACCCAGGATATTAAGCAAATTGACTCAACTTTTAATAAATTCAAGAAGTCAAATTTCTGACAAAATTTTATCCACAAAAATTCATGTAATATGTTTCTAAATAAAAGGCATATGAATTACTTATTGTTAAATTTTGCCGGGAACTAGAACAGATTGTAGCTTTAAATAAAATAGACTGAGTTAAATAAGCACAATTTGGTTGCTTATTCCTGATTTAGAAGCAGCAACTACTTTAAATTTATCTATTAAAGTCAGCCTAAATTTTCACCAACATTTTAGTACATTGATCATTGAACAGAGGAGATAAATAATCAACATTTATGCTTCATGAAATGCAGAGAGAAATCCTGTGAAAAGGAGAATGATGGACACATGTCAGCCTGCAGAGATGTATATTAAAAACAGATACAAATTAATGGATTTTAATAATGAAAGTAGAACTAATTAAAGGATGACTCAGGAAGTTTGACTGCATTAAGCCAAGAGTTCCTGGGGACAACAGGGAGCAAAGAGGGTGACTGTACATAAGAAGCTCAGGGACCAGGGGGCTGGGGTTGCAGGTGGCAGCTGAGAGTGGGGTATGAGAGTCACCTCTAGACTGACTCTGAGTGGGGGTCAGCGGTGTGATGGGCACCGTAGACTGTCAACGATGCTTCACTTTCACATTCAAGGATAGGAGGGGAAGCTCACTTTCCAGTAGGTGGAGAATTAGATTAGCTGGTGTCACGGATGCTCACTTCTGAATAGAATTAGCAGCAGCTTGCAACAGTTAGTAAATCCAATTTTCTCTTGAAGGCACTGGAAGGAAATTTCCCTAAACAGATGGAATGGAGTGAGAGGGAACTGGTTCCAGGAACACTCAGGGACTCGAGGGATGGGAACAACCCATTAAGCCCCGATACCTGGAATCTCATCCAGAATCTATAACTCCTACGCTGAACTTGTCCATGCCACTGTTCTAACCTAAAGGAAGCCTTTATGTTTCTCTCCACTGAATTTCACTTAGTTTTAGAACACTGGGTTCATCTCCTGAAATGTGTTTTGGGCTTTTTGTATCTCCTTCTTCTCTGATTTTCTTCTCTTGCATGTCCTTCTGATGTGATGCTATTTGTCCCTTCACTTAAATTTATTGGCCTACAATATGAAGCACAGTAAGGCCTCTTATAAGTTAAAATTAAATTTTAAATAAAATTAGATTTTATTATTTAAAATTGTTTAATTTTATCCATAAAGGGTAACTAAGGATAAACTAAGAGTCCTCTTTTCAGTTTGACCTCTATTTATTCAATAACTCTAGAAAACCATCTCATACCAAAATCATCCAGCTCGGTATTTTCCATTCTTTCTTTCTCAGAAGTTTTGCAAAGTATTTTATTTTCTGTCCTATAAAAGTAAATATAGAAAGTTTCTAAGGAAGTCTTCTGTTGTCTATTAGTACGGGGACTCGGTTACAAAAGGAGAGAGGCATGGTGTGTGTGTGTGTGTGTGTGTGTGTGTGTGTGTGTGTGTGTGTATGTCCGTGGGCACACATGCAGAGTGTGTTTACTCAAGTAGCCTCTATAGATAAGCCCTCCTTGGTGATGGTTAAGTGTTCAGAGTCCACTGTCATTTAATATGAAGCCAAGAGACACTGCAATGTCACCTGAGACTATCATGGTATCTTAGTGTATTAATATTAATATTATTCATCTGCATTATCAAAAAAAATTTAACTCTATTTCCCATGCTCTGCTTAATAAAAAGAAACTGAGTTCTTCAAAATCATTTTACATAAAGCAGTCTAAGTTTGGAATTTTTTCAGAGTCTTGGCATATATGGGAAGCTAACCACTGAAACTCTTGGGATAATGTGAATCCCATCAGCGCTTCTCCGTTCTAACCAACATCAAACACTGTAAGGGAAGAAGCCTTAGGAAATGTGATAGGGTTTTGCAAAGCCGTTTTAATTGTTATGGCCACGCTTACTAAATTTGTTTCTGTGACTACATTTTCTCATTGAAATATATTTCTCATTTTTATCTTTGTATTATAAATATTTCATAACCATATGCATGATCAGTAATTTTAAAATTAATTCAAAATACAGCCTATTTGTAAGCTAAGAAAACTTTACAAGTATCTATCTACCCACCCACCCATTAGGAAACCAATGGGAGCTCCCTCCGTGAATCTATAGTCTCCTCCTGGGGTGCTCTTACTTCTGTTGTACACCCCAACTTTCCTAGGGCCCATTCAGTTTAAGGAAATTACTTTCCATACTATCAGCTTCCCTGAAATTTATATCCCATGTAACCCTTGTCAGGTTTACCAAAAAACAAGGTATATCATGCATTCCATCCTCATCTTTTTATATTTATGACATGTCCCTCTTTATTTCAATGAATTTTCTTTTTTTGAAGAAAATGTACTGATATTAATTTAGACACAGTAGTACTTTATTTTGCTTCCTTTTTTGCTCAGTAGATTTAGATTTTTTTCTTCCTTTATTTTCACTCTTAGTACCTTTGTATTTAGCCTCTCTCTATAGACATCATATAGTAGGATCAGAGAGTAACATCTTCCTTGGTATTCACTCTGTCAATCTCGGCCATTTAAATATAGTGTTAATACTATTAACACTTGATATAATTAAACACAACTGGATTTAGAGTCCATTTTATTTTGTTTTCCTGTTTATAGCTTCTTTTTTTTTATTCTGCCATTTTTCCCTTGTTCTTGCTTTGGGTTATATGAATATATTTAATATTGTATTTTAAGTTGTATATTGATTGTGTAGCTATATTCTCCTGTGTCATTTTCATGCTTAGTTGCTAGAGAGAATAATTCAGTATATCAATGAAAATATATTTTATAGATACTATAAAGACATTCCATTGCATCACACATTGATAGACACATATTGTTTATCACTTATCTAAAGTAGATTTATCTTGAAGTAGTGTAGATTAAGTTCCTAGCAGAAACAATTTCCATTTCCTATTTCTTTTTAGTCTTTGATTTCTGTCTTAATCCTACTGTTGTATGAGAAAGTATGCTGAATGATCCCAAACATTTCAGACTTGTGATTTATTTTATCATCCAGCATATGGGTGATTTTGTCAAAAATCATGCTCCTTATAAACTTGGTAATATTTTGTATATAATGGGTTGATTAAAGTTTATTTTTAAAATTATAATAAAGTTCTGCAATGCCAGGTAGATACTATCTTATAGATCCATAATATCCAGTTTTCATGTTTTTGTCTTTTTTCCCCCTATAGTCCTATATTCTTTTGCATTTACCTATCATTATTATTTTAAATATCTTTTTTGCTAATTCGAATATCTTCATCACCTGTGGGTCTATGTCTATTATATATTTTATATATTGTCATATATACGTGATTTGCCATATATTCTATATTTTAATGATAATTATCATATATTGTTGCTTATATATTTGTGTCTGTCCTTGCATATTACATTTCACTGAACACTGGAGGACATGCACACCAGGAAATTGTGCAGGTTGGCCTGGAAAGGCTCATTCTTTCCTGTGCTAGGCAGATGGATGACCTGGTCATCTCTAACCCAGACAGGGACTTAGGTGAATTGAGCTGGGATCATAGCAGTTAAAGTGTCCATGCTGCTGTCTCTCCTAGCAATTCAGGGGAAGCTTTCTAGGCATTTTAATGGAGAACATGATGTGTTTCCCATGGTCACTCTCTCAGGCTGGTCCTGGATGCAGATAACGTTCTTTTATACAGCGCTAGACTGTGACAATTATATTCTGATTTTCAGAAGCCTTTTTCTTAGCTTTTTATCCCTATACAGATTAAGAAATTAGCAAGTTTGAAAGGGAAAACCGATCACAGTTCAATCTGAGTTCTCTCTCCTCCAATTTTTACTGGGATCTTGATCAGGTTTCAATTTGAGGCCCTCTGAGACCAACAGAACCTTTATTGGCATCTGTAACGCTGTGGTCCTGTGCCCAGGAAAAGCCTCAAAACTCAGCCTTTTCACTGCATGCGGTGTTGGCAGAGATTCCAGGGAAAAGGCAGACACACAGTATCAGTTCAGCCATCCCACTCTCCTTTGTCTGCAATCTTGGATGTTCTGGGCCTTTTTGCTTCAATAGATTTCTGATACTTTAGCGACATATTTTTTGTTTTTTATTCAAAACTTCTAATTATTTTCAGCAGTAGTATTGGGCTGCCATGAACAATTTCATCCTATCCAGAAATAGAAGTCTAGTGTGTTTTTCAATTGGGATGTTTATCATGTTAAACCACTTGAGAAGTCATTTGTAATTGAGCCTTTATCATGGGAGTGATCATGTAATAACATCAAAATGTATAACATAAAAAACCGGCTACATAAAGAATGAACTAAACTTAGAAAATGTAATGATAAGAAACGGATGGGAAAATTACAGGAATATAATCTTAACTGAATAAAAGGATGTAGGTACATTTGTGGACTTCAATTCAGCCAAATTGTTTTAGTTCTGGGTCATGGATTATGATTTTTTTCCATAATTTTCTAATTTATTTGTTGTGATAATTTCTTGCTTTTATAATAAGCAAGACCAAAGGTTCAACAAAATATTTACACCAACTAAATATTCCATTAGTTGGAAAATTCATTAAGAAGTCCTTATCCCTGATTATAAGGAAAAGATAAAAATAAATGAATGTGACTGAAGAATTACAAACTCTCACTAAGCAAATACATAAGCCACACACAGGGACAGAACCTTGGAGAACACAGAAACTGTTTGATAGCATTATTTTCAACAGATAAACTAAAGTAATAAGTTGCATGGAATAGCCATCCAATTTAAACAGTGTATATTGTGAAACAGGATATTTTATAAAGCCTATAAAGAGATGAACCATCTAGAAATATAACAAAGAGAAAATTCACTTGAGTCTGGTCTGGAGGTTATATTTTTGTGAGTTCCTAAGGACTCAGTGAAAACAATAAAAACAACCAGTTTATAAAATGAAAATCAGGGTAAACTGTCATCATCAGTCTGCAAGATAAAATGATTTGCGTGTGAAAGGAAAGTGTTAATGCTTATTAGGAAAAATGAATATGAAAAGTATTCATTGACTGGGTGGTATTGCCTCCTCTCTTGATGACTGAATAAGATATGTGTAATCAGATAACAAGAGTGCTCTGGCATAGCAAGAAGATAAAACAGCAGAAGTAAAAGGGCCTTTCAATGTCATCACTACTATTAGCCAACATTCATTAACCGCTCACCATGTACCAGGCTTAGTGCTGTGTGTTTACCATCGATTGACTTGTTCCTTTAATTCCCACTACAATCCAAGAGGAAGATGCTATTTGTTTCCATGGGTTATAAAATGGGAGCTTCAAGAATTGTAATGGGTAAATTCATTTTGGAATGTGCACTCTATACAAACATGAGAGTCTTACTGGAGTGGATCGAGAACATCAAGCAGACCATTAATTGCCACATTGGGAGACAGTGTAAGAATCGTTGGGTTATGTAAGGTGGACTCATTATGCCACGCTTTGACCTGGTTTCATTTACGTGTTAGTAATAATAAAAAAATTCTCATCTTATGTCATTCATTGATCTATTTTCAAAGTGAAAAGACCAACAAAAGCAAGCTTCTCTCTGAACACTCCATCAGCTCCCCTGTGGTCTCAATGACACGTTCCATGTAGCAGCAAGAGAAGCTGGGAAGTGTATTACAGCAGATCACATTTGACCACTGAACCTAATGTGAGCCCCATACAAAAGAAGATGGTGAGGTAGATCTCACAAAGGCAACCAGACGTGATTTAGACTTAATCAGAAAAGTGAATTGAAAAACTAAGGAACAAATGAACCTAAAAGGTCAAATCAAAGCTGTACAGCAAAACAATACAATAAGATGGGGATATGGACAAATATTTAGAATTAAGAGAAAAAACTGAATCTGAGGCAACAAGCTGATGAAAATAGCATTAGCACAGATTTTTCCATGGATGCAGATATTTTTTAAATCCTACAAATGTGATTAATAATTAATTAGATTTTTTTTTGCAGGCAGGCACTGATTCTAAAGGATTAGCAGTGGGCTAGGCATCCCCGGTGGTGCAGTGGGTTGAGCACTGTGCTGTGAAGCTGTCCACAGGCTCTGCAGTGCGGGTTCGATGCCCAGCCAGCCAGAGGGAGATACCCACATGGTGCAGCAGACCTCTCCTGTCTCACCTGCTGCTCCCCTCAGCAGTATATTTTGGTCCCTCTGCCTGTTCTGTTCTCCACTCTGTCTCTGGTGAACCCTTTCACCCTCCCGCGCCTCTGGCCTGTATCCCAGTACTTGAATACAAATAAATAAATCTTTTTTTTTAAAAAAAGGATTAACAGTGGGGTCCAAAGTTTTATTAATTAACCCAGATTTCCTTCCTAAAGCTACAGTATACATGATCACAGTATACATGATCACAATAGATGCTACTGATTTTTTTTTTAAGATTTATTTTTTATTTATACAATAGCTGGGGTACAGGCCAGAGGCACGGGAGGGTGAGAGGATTCACCAGAGACAGAGTGGGGAGCAGAACAGGCAGACTGACCAAAAGCACTGCTAAGGGGAGCAGGGGGTGAGACAGGAGAGGTCTGCCTCGCCATGTGGAAATCTCCCTGGCTGGCCAGGACTTGAACCTGCACTGCAGAGGCTATGGATAGCTTCACAGCACTGTACTCAACCTGCTGTGCCACCGGGAAGGTCTGCTACTGATTTTCTTAAGAGAATCATTTTGGTATTTCATTCTCAGGACCTATGGGAACTTTGCCTCATTTTCATAACAAATATTGTGCTATCCTGAAAGATAATTCACAGCTATTAACTGATTTTTCAGTGCCTGCACACTAACCAAATATAAATACAGAGAACAAATAAGAAGCAAGTTATCTAAAATGGAATATGTTTTCTTTATATAAATGCTGGGTCTTGACTAGGCTAGAAGAGCTAAGCAGACACTCAGAGACTTCACTACATGGAAGATTCAAAGACATGAAGAATGCCGTAGATATTTCATAAAACATTTGCTGGTGAATGAATGAGCGAGTGAGTGAATGAATGAATGAGTAGGTGATAACATCATATGAGCAACAGCAGTAGGAAATGTTAGTTTGGGTGAGAGTATAAAGTTTCAAATCAAATAATGGTATGAACCACACACCAATCTTACTAAGATGGCTAGTTGGCTAATTCAAATTAACTACTTTGAAAGTCTTATAAAAACAGAGTAACATTTTCCAACAACCTAAGTGCCCATAGACAGAGGAGTGGATTAGGAAGCTGTGGTATGTATATACAATGGAATACTACACAGCTATAAAAAAGGAAAAGATCAACTCTTGACTTTTGCATCATGGATGGAATTGGAGGGAAATGCTATATGAAATAAGTCAGAAGGAGAGAGACAAACAGGGGATGATGTCACTTATAATCAGAATATAGAGACCCCAAACAAAGGGTCAAATAAAAATAAACCAATAACAAACTCTAGAAATACAACTATGGAATTTAGGCTACCAGAAGGGGAGAATGAGTGGAGAGAGTCAAACATGGAGGGGGCACAGTGGACTATGATGGAGGACCTTCACTGCCTTAGTGGTAGGAGGGTGGCATCTGGCCCTATGCCTGTAAATCATGTACAATGTTGTAAACCAGGGTCACCTCAATAAAAAACAAACAAAAACCAAAATAGCATTTTCCAGTAACAAATGCATATGCTTTATGACCAGCAAGGAGCAGTGTTTACTAGCTTCAATAACAGCTATATGTGCAGTTACTATGACACTAGAACAGTTCCTATTCTAAAGAATTTGACTGAAATGGCAAATTTTACAGGAGTGTCACAATTCTTCCCATTTAAATGCTCAACAGCACATCAATCACTCACATGACTTAATTTCCCAATTTGACAAATTTCCACTTGCTTATTAATGAGTAATTCACTTTAAAATTTACAGGAAAATTATCTTTATTTGAACTTCAGAAGTAAAATATGGCAATACATTTAAATTGCTTTGATCAAACATGGGTTTCACGTTCCTAAAACTGCCATATTTGAACTATAAAATGATACACAAATTTACAAAAGTAGCTTGAATGATTAGGTTTTATGGTGAAAAAAAGCAAAACTTCTACATAAAAATAGATTTGCTTCAAATTCTGAAAAGCGATTGGAAACATTAAGGGATACAGCACTTTGGATTCAGATGTATTTCTGTATGTCATAACGATGGACACATAAACAGAAACAGCACAATAAAGGCTTCTCATTTTGTGTTGAGCGCTCTAATTTGAAAATAACAAGCTAATAAGTCTAGTCTGATAGTGATAAGGGCATCAGAATATTCCTTTTTTTTACAAGAATATCCGAAGCAGGAGGCAAAAGATGGCAGCAGTGAGTTGTTTCAAGATCTAACTCTGCACATGATTATTTTATGTTTTAATATTATCTCATTGTGCGTTTAATAATATCTTAATGGACAAATTATTTTAGAAGAAGGGAAATCATAAATGTTCCAATAAAACTTGGCACAAACATAATAAATCAAGTTACCCCAGGGTATCCCTGGTCTCCAACAACACCCACCTCACCCACCCAACCTGTCAAACAACGTGATCGTTTCACCTCCAAGCTGAAAGATGAGTGAATAGGGTTTGCCATTGTTTGTTTAAAAAATAACTCTCAAATACTCTAGAAAATTATTTTGTTGCTTAGCTCTATGGAGGCAATAAAGGCACACATTTCCTGTGGATAGTATCTATGTGCCTACTTAAAATTTAATCCCAAGTGTAACTGGCCTCCCTTCAACCACAACTATCCCCCCACATACATACACTTCTTGAATTAGAAGATGCAAAGACCAGGTAAGAGAAAACAAAACAGAAAACTGGTCCAAGCTAAGGCAGGAACAAGAGTACCCTGTCAAACATAATGTGGCCTAAAATGGACACTGCCTCTTACTCCTCCCACACCAGCACACCCCACGGATTCAATTGCCTTTCTGAGAAATGGATTAAAAATTATCCTTCACCACGTGCTGAAACAATGGCCTTCCAGGGGCTTCCTTCACAGGCATCGGGTCTGTGTTCGTGTGGAGCTGGTTTAAAACTTGGAACCAGCCTGGAGAACTGCTTTGGAGGTGAGATGAACTCAAGGCTGTCCATGCACAGTCCAGTTCTGGTGCAGCAGAGTTAAAAATGAGTGATCCACATGCAGGCCCATGGGTGCCTGGCGGGTGGGTGCAGTGCAGTGATTACACCAGGGGGGGAAATCCTCTACTTCTCCAGACTAACAGGGATGGTAACCAATGATACTTTACTGGGGGGGGGGGGGGGAGTCCATTTGATGGCTTCAAAAGTTCTCACTTCATCTGTGGCTCATTGCATTGTTTTCTACTCGACCTGTCTACTCGACCTGTCTAAAACTTCTGCTTTGCTCTTACTTCATAAGTATGGAGACTAGCCCTGGATACATGCTCAAGTCAGGTGCCTGTGCTGGGTCATCTCTTCCCACCCAGAGGAGAAGCACGTTGTCACCCAGAAGCCTCAGTCCCCAGATAGCTCTGCCGCCAGTGCCCTGTGTCTGTCATGATTATCTGTCTCAGAAATGAGCTCTGGGGAGAGGCGAGCGCTGGCGATCCCCAGCCCCGACACTCTGGGAGGTACCGGGTCGGGGAGGGTGAGCTGTGCCATCCTTCAGAGGCCACTGACCCTGGCCCCGGGACAGGCTGTGCTCTGCCTGCCCAGGGCTGGTACGCGCAGAGGGTGCCCCCAGGGCTTCTGGGCAGCGCAGCAGGGGTGAAGGCCAGGCAACTTCCAGGCACAAGCCCTGGGCAGCGTTCAGGCTCCTTAAGGTGATCCTACAACGGGGCTGTTTGTCTCAGCAGGAGCCCAGGGAAGCCCCACGGCATCAGGGAGCTGTGGGCCAGGAGGTGGTGCCGGACACACACCTGGAAAGGAAGCGGGCGAGGCCTGGGGCCTAGGAAGACCAAGGACAGGCCCCCGGGGAGCGCGTCTGTTTCTCCCTGCGCCAGGGGCGCGAGACAAGACGGTGCAGAGGGAGGTGCAGGAGCACCAGGAAAGGAAGAGGGGGTGCAAGAGAAAGAGGGGAACTCATGGCCGCCTCTGCCAGTCCGGGCCGGGCCAGGGTCTTTCTTGAAAGTTGACCCACATTCCAGATTCCAACCCAAAGGGATTCTGTGACGGGAGACAGTTCTTCGCCTGCGAGGAGCCTCCGGAGGAGCGGGTAAGCGTGGACAGGCGGCGCGAGCCCCCGGGCTTCTCCGCTCGAGAACACAGGCCCGGGCGCCTGCCCCGCCGCGGCCAGCCGGCCCCCCAGCCGTGCCCAGCCCGGGCGCACGGAGCCGCCGGCGCCCCCGCCGCTCCTGCCCTTTGTCTGCGGGCCGCCCCCGGCCCCGCCGCCCTCCGCGGCCGCCGCTGGCCCGGAGCGCCCGGCCGCGAGCCCCGGGCCCAGCCGGGGCTGCAGGCGCGCCCGGGGTCCCTCCCGCGCGCAGGGGCCCCGCGCGCCCCAGCCCCGGGCCGGCGGGGCGCTCCGAGGATGCTCGGCGCCGTCCCGGCCCTCGGCCTCCTCCCTCTCCGCGGCCGCCGCTGCCGCCGCGCAAACCCGGAGCAGTGGAGCGCGCACGGCCCGCCTGCGCCCTCGCGGCGGCACTGGGCATGCTCGGCACCCGGGGCCGCTCTGGGCGGCGCGGCGGACGCTGCCTCACTCGCGGGGCGCCCGAGCCGGCCGCCGGGGCGCAGGGGGAGGCCGGGGCAGCGGCGCGCGGCGGGGGCAGCCTCGCCCTCGGCGGCGGCGCGGGCGGCACGGGCGGCGCGGGCCGCGCGCGGGCGCCCCCGGGAGCGCTCGGCACCGGGCGCCGCGGCGGCCCCAGGCTCGCGCCCGCGGCGGCAGGCGGCCGAGCGGAGCGGCGGGCGCGGCGCAGGCGGCTCTCCCGGGCCGGCCGGCGGCGCCCGGAGGCGCCCGCAGCCCGCGGAGCCCGCGCAGCCGGGCAGGGGGCGCTGCGCTCGCCGCGCGCCCAGGGGCGGCCGGGCCGGGCGCCGCGCCCTCGCGTCGGGAGCCGCCTCGCCCCCGCGGCGCTCGCCCCTGCGCCCCCGCGCCCCGCCGGCCGCCCGGGCCCCGGCCGCGCTCGCGCGACGCCAGGCACGATGCCGCGCGGGGCCAAGGTCGGGACCTCGCCCTGAGGCGGGCGGCGGCGCGCACGCCTCCCCGGACCCGCAGCGCCGGCCGCCGGCGGCGGGTGCATGTTCGCCAGGAAGCCCGCGGGCGCCGCGCCGATCGGTGAGTCCCCCGCGGGGCCTCCCCGCGCGCGCGGCCCCCGCCCCGCGCCCCGCGCCCCGCGCCCCGCGCCCCCGCGGCTGGTGCGCGCTGCCCGGGCGCGATCGCCGCGCCGGACCCTCGCGGGGACGCGGCGCCGGGAAGGGGCCGGTCAGTGCCGCGCCCGCAGCGGCTCGCGCGCGGCTCCCCGAGGCCCCCCTGCGCCCCCCGCCCCGGGCAGGCGTATGTGGGGCAGCCCCGACCGCGCGGCGCCCGCCGGCCCCCGGAGCCGCCCGGGGCCCCCGCGACGTCCCCCCTGCGCGGGCGAGGGCGGGTGGGGGTGGGGAGGGCTCCCTCCAGCCGGTGCCCTTACGCTCAATGTCATGACGATGCTTGGCTAGAGGAGCGGGGGACACTTGGCCAGACGCGCCCATGGCCGTGGCCGCCCCTTCCCGCGGCCGGCCGGACCCGGGGCCCCGCGGGGCTGTGCGTGGCGCTCGCCGGGGACGCCTCGTGAGCCCGATCCCCGGCTTTCGGGGGCCGGCGCGCCCTGACAATAGATAGCGAGGCTCGGGGAAGCGCCGCCTGGAAGCAGGTTTGGAAAGCGGCGCGTGTGTTGGGGCGGGGGCTTCGCGAGGCGATATTGGGGGGATCGGTAATTAATGGCTGCGAGCGACGCCGCTGGTCTGGCGTCGCCGAGCCGCCGCCTCCCCGGCCCGGGTGGCTCCGCCGATGGCCGCTCCGCGCGCCCCGGCCGCCGCGCCCGCAGGCGAGTCGCCGCCGGAGAGGGCTGCAGCCTCCGGGTCTGCGGGGTGGGGGAACAGGCTGGGGGCTGTCGGGGTGTGTAGGGGTGGGTGTGCTTCCCACCGAGAGCAGTTACTTCCCAGGCACCTAAACTTGGGTTTCGCCAGGTGTGGGGGGAGTGGAGGGTGTGGAGAAAGCGCAGACCAGGGGCAGGCGGCGCCTCCAGGTGTGTCTTATTTATTCCCCCCAACACCCCTTTGCGTTTCCCCTAAACTGATCTGATTTGCTTTGGCCCTGAAAGGTGTTGTGGACGCGCGTGCCCGATGTGAGGGAGCACATAGGCGGGTTTGGCAAAAGAAGATGCTAAAAGCGCAGCCTCGGGCCTGGGTGCGTGGCTTTTCACTTTTAGGAACTGTGTGGCCAGTATTTGGGGTGTTTGATGCTGGTGGCAGCGACTTCGGTGCAGACAGGGAGGGGCCGAAACTACCTGGGAGTTGGCGCATTGTGAGTCCAGCTGGAGGAGCTCGGGCTGCAGACGGTGGTTCAGTTCATCTCTGTGCTGGTCCCCACACGATTACAGGGCTTGAGAGCTGCGCACTTCCCCAGTCCCCGGGAGAAGTGTTGGATAGGACTCATGGATTTCCAGGGGTGAACCTGGCTTGGCAGTGGGGGCTCGCTCTGGGCAAAGCATGACAGGGGTGGGCATCCCCAAGTGAGGACCAGATAGATGCTCCATCCTCAGGTGAGGACCAGATGCTCCATCCTCAGGTGAGGACCAGATGCTCCAAACCACCTCGCAGAATCCATTTTTGATGTTTCGGGGAAATGTTAGGGAGCCTTCTCCCTGGTCTCTGCAGTCCAAGATCTGAGGGCTTAAATGAAGAAGACTGCATTGAGCATTGAGCGTGAGAGGTTGAAATTTGGGGGGCTGGTGATCACACAGCCTGCAGCTCTCAGCCTTGCAGGGAGACTCGCTGGGTCTGCGCTGCTCCAGTCGAAAGGACCCTGACGCCAGCTTCCCCAGTATTGCCTTAGTCTCACCTTATTCACACTCAGAGAACTTTCCACCAGCACACTGAGCACACGCTTACGCGCGCCTCATTGTTTCAACACAGTATTTCTTTCCCAAAGCAGCATCAGGGGAAGTAGACGTTCATGTCTGTCTTTTCCTCCGGTGTCTGTGTTCTCAGTTCCGCGAGCCTGTGTGTGCCCAGAGAGCAGCCGATGGGCGAGCGTGAAAGCCCATGTGTTGTGTGTGTGTGAGTTTTATGCTATATTGTGGATTGAAAATGATAGTACCTGATTGAGTGACAATCCTAGTAAGTACATGAGGTGGTTGCTGTAATAAAATTGTCAGAGTCTTGCGGAAGGGAGTGATTTAATTTGTTATATGTTTGTGTAGTTGTATAACCTGATCATTATAGGTGTCACTAATGTTTTCATTGTTTCTGATAAAAGCCATCCACTGTCAAATTACACTATTTCCATCAGCTTTACATCTTTCACAATAGAATACAAGCCAATTCGTTCTCCAGGGGGAATGGTTCATCAGAGAGAAAAATGAAATGCAAATGATATTAGTGGGAAAATGCAATTTGTAGGTTTGTTAAATAATGTCTAAGGTTAATATCACTTGCATGATGACCTTTAAAATGAAAATTGAAGTTATGTTCTCAAACCTAACATTACTTTTGACATATAATTGAATATGCAGTGCTTTCCCTGGGAATGTTATAAAACAGGCTTTTTCTGTTGTGCCTCTCAGAGTCCCTTTAACAGGCTCTGCCTTCATGCCAGATTGTTGCTGTGCAGTCTGGGCAAGTTTCATCAGGTTGCCCTTCTGGAGGAAGACATTAACTTTATGTTTTAAATAATTTAAAATAATTTATTATCATTTATCCACAAAGTCAGGTGTTCTTTTTATGGTCTGGTCTATCCACTTGTAACAAGCCAGTGGGCTAAAGTAGGAACTGTTGCATTTTGAGAGCTGCCAGAAGTGTTATTGTTCTATTTGTTCTCACGGTCAGCCCCAGAAGATCTGAATATCCACTAATGGTTGTTTCTTTGAACATTATTTTCACAGAATGGGTGATGCTAGCGTTACTCTTCTGAAAAGCTTTTATTTTATGATAGAGATTTGTATTTTTCAAAGGTACCACCTCCTGGAGGGTCCTTTTGTTGAAACACCATAATTTAGAGGGTAAACAGATGCCCAGAGGAGAAAGGCAGATATTTTTGAACCCCGGGCTGTTGCTGGGTGCAGTATGCCTGTTGAAGGGTCCTTGCTGGCTGATGTGTAAGACAGAAATACACTTTCAAGGCCAGACCCTTTAGTTGGCTTCCAGGAAGCTTTTCATCATCCGGCCTCCCAAGCTGTTCTGAGAACCCCAGCACTTCTTGGTGTTCTCTTCCATGGGTGCGGGTGAAACGTTAATTTGCGTGGGAAGAGTTCATGGTACTTGTTGCTGGCTTCAGGTTTGTCTGATGATATGCCAGAGCAACCCCTTTTTAGATTCATGTGAAATATTAAACATGCCATAGATAAATAGTTTCTATCCCATTGTCTGCCAGTCTAGCCTACTGATTAATAAACTGCCTGGTTGGATTTAACGAATCCAATTATATTCATAAACAGTACCTCCAGCACAGGAAACTTGCAGAAATATTCGATCATGCTGTGCTTTGGTCCATTAAAAATGTTAAGACTCATAACAAAAAGTGTATAGTTATGGCACCTCCAGGTGTTTGTCTTTTGAGCACATAGCAGCTAAGCGTAATTTCATTCTTTGCATCATGGTAAATTGATTTGTAGGACGTGTCTTAGCTATATACTTAGGATTTGGAGTTGTACTCTATATCAGTTAGTGTTTAGAAAATGAAAATAATGACTAAACAAGTAAAACACTGCCTCATCAAAGCTGTCTGTCTTAGATTTTCACCTGTGTCCCTTGGCAAGAGTCCTGCAATGTTTTCTGTAAAATGAATCCTATATATCAAAACTGGTTAGTCTGATGTCATTTCAGATAAGAAATATATTTCTGGAGAAAAAGCTGGGCTTTGCATTAGAGTGAACATATAAATATGGTGTGTATATATAACACTATATGTTTATAGTGTTATATTTACAGTGTAATGTATAGTTGTATGTATATAGTGTTATTTGGGCTATACCTTAGAGTAAGTACATGTAATGCTATGTGGCATTCTTTGGCCAGGTGCAGAAATATGGAGAAAGCACTGGCTTTGGATGAATCCCAGCTCTATCTCTTCATTGCTGTGTCTTTGGCCATTTATATGTTCCCCAGATTTATTGCTCAATTATTTAGCTGCAAAATGGGTACAATAAGACAACATTTCAAAATACTGGTTTCAGAGTAAAGTAAGTACATAAGTGACTTGTCAGTTGTAAATATCTTTGCAAACACACGGGCGATGGATGGATAGATAGATCTTTCTCACCCTCTCACCCTCTCACCTTCCCTCCTGCCCTCCCTTCTAATGTCAAATGATAATTATGTCTCCTTTATATATTGCTAAAAATATGGGCAACCACCCTCTCTAACAAAGACTATTAAATGAATCTATTCTCTCCCGACTTGTATTATAATCTTATTCTATAGATTCACACAGGAAATGTGCCAGATGTTTTATTCTGCAACCTACAAGTCCTTCATATTGAAATATATAATAGTTCTTTTATAAGTCTCTAAAAGAGAATTAATTATTTAAAAAAGATTCCAATTCACTAGTCAGAAATGGCAAAACTTTGATACCTTCTATTAGCACTGTATTATTCACCCTGTTACTCACACTAAGATCAAATTTTCTGTAGTGATCTAAACTGTACAAAGAATATTTTATGGTGTAAGAGGCATCACTTTTGGTGAGGCCAAATGTTAAACATCTACTCTGTCTAGAACCACAGAGCGTGAATCCAAGTGTACTATATCATCAAAAGAAACTGGAAACAGCTAAATTAGTTACATAAGGAAAAGATTCACTCCACCCCTAATTGAAATCAAGCTCTTGGAAAAAAATGTAAGTGTGTGCATTGGTACCTTTTCGGACAGAAATGCTCATTTTCCCCTTGTCACTGTATCCTTAGTAGTTTCAGCGAAGTGCCAAGCTCTTTTTGGGTCTCATTTTGCCCAACTACTGTTATGGTAGAACTGTGACCCCACAGCACGCAATTTCTAAGATAATAATGCTTGCTTGTATCTTAGAATTTGTTACAGAATGTGACCTGTCTAGCAGAAGACTAATTTATCTTCAGTCAGAAAAACATTTTGACTATAAATATGGCTATTTATATTCAAATTTATGTGTTGTTGTGGGAACTGCCAATTATAAGTTACCAGAGTAAAATGCATGTTATAATAAAAGACCTTCCAGTTTTTCAGATCAAAGTAAGCAAGTGAGCCAATTATGTTTTGTTAAATAAATATAAGTGTCAAAATTTCTGCAAGTTTTGAATGATAGGGAATGTGTTAATGGGATGTTTCCAGCTTTAGATGATGGGGAACAGTAGAGTCAATCATTGATGTTAGTGAATGCATTTATCCTGCTGAGTAAGGAATGGAGTTTTCTCCTTAGTTACATTTTCACATTAATATATGTGGTTATCGGGCCTCCCCTGGTGGTGCAGCGGTTGAGTGCTGGGCTGCGAAGCTGCCCATACCCTCTGCAGCGCTGGTTCTATCCCCGGCCACAGGTGAGGGTCCCACATGGTGCGCCGACCTCTCCTGCCGCACCTGCTGCTCCCCTCAACAGTGTACATCGTGAGCCTGCCTGTTCTGCTCCCCGCTCTGGCTCTGGTGAATTCTCTCACCCTCCTGCACTTCTGACTGTACCCAGTGCTTGTATAAATAAATAAATAAACCTTAAAAAAAAAATGTGGTTATCACAACTGTCCTTAGAAATTTGATCCCATAGATATGAAGTAAGAAAAATGTATTCTGTACACATTTTTATACAATTTAGTCATTTATAACTTTATAATGCTGATTGTGATATTTTCTCAGGTAAATATGTGACAACATAAATCACAGAAAGGTATATAAATTTATCTTGTATTATAAAATTTATGCAGAAATGTGGATCATTGGTATTTTTAAGATCCCAAATATTAGTGCCCCTGCCACCTTTCAGGTTCTGAGAACATTGGAATATTAGAGGAAAAAAAGATAAAGGAGTTGTTGTCATGTGTGATGTGTCACTCTTGATGAGCTGTGGCTTTGATGTGATTCTGACTGGCATCCCAGAACTTGGCCTTTTCCCTGAGAGTGGGTTCTGAGCCCATGAACCCTAGCCATGCTCTCTGCAGGCAGAGAGATCTCCAGAGCAGGAGGGCAGGAGCAAGCCAAACTGCTATTCTTGCAGAGAAGGGAAGGGCTGGTGCAAGGGCAGGAGTGTAACATTAATTTTCCTTTACCTGGACAGAATTAATAAGAAATAGGGGAGAATAGTTCCACATTGACCTGGCCTATCAGGAATTCTGGTTGTGGAATTCTGGATATAGTAGCTTTCACACTTTTCCTTAGTAGTTGAGCTCTCTAAATATTTTATGGTATTTTGACACTACCATCAGGGAATGTCTAATCCCTGGCTGATTTATAGAGAGTTTGGTCCTTGAAATTCAGCTTATTTATGTATTACCAACTTTAAAATAACTTATTCTTCATGTTTCTTCCCTATTTCCTATATTAGACTTTGCCAATAAATTGGATGCCTTGGTAAGTTGTGCAAATTAGGCATAAAAAGTCAAAATCTGACTTTCAAAGCCACATGTAAGTGATGATCCATGCTAGCTATTATTCATAGCACTTTCTGGCTCAGTGTAGAATAATCAGAATTTAGCTGTCATTTAGTGTTTAACTTTTAATAAGGAAAATAATGGATATAATCAAGAAGGAGCCAAAAAAGAAAGGATTTCCAAATAAAACATAATGTTTTATTTGATTCTGAGCATGACTACTCAACTTAAAGCACATTTCTTAAGATAAATTTTATTCTTTGCTCTTGATGCTTTTATTCGGTCTCTCAAACATTAGAGTAACATAGCAGTCATTATCTGCAGTAACAGAATAATTTAATTTCCAGGAAGAGCACCTTCTTTGGCAGCAAACCAAGTATCCTAAATATTAAAGAGCCCAAATTCAGCCTCATGTCTATAATGCAGTCTTCACTGATTAGGTCAAGCATATTTGCATTTTTGTTTATTTCTTTTGAGTCATTGAAATGAGGTGGAGGATTTCTTCAGAAAGTGGACAGGTGAAATGGATGTTACGTGAAAACTCTTGAAACAGTAAAATCATGTTATGTTCACCCAGGACATGATAGGTGGTGCAGGAAGGATGGGGCTTGGTGCTCATGGGTAAGGCAGTTTGGTTGAGTTGGGTGGGAAGACAGTCATGCTTTTAAATCCATAGCAGATACATCAATATATTCTAACGTCTCTGTCCAAAGGAACATTATACAGCTGGGAGTTCTCTTTTGCAAGGATAGTTAATTAGGCGAAGTGTTTATGATAGTGGAAGTTAAAGAAAATCAAGAGAAAGAAAACTATATTGAATATGATACCCAGCACACATACCATGCATGTACCCAAAACACAGAACAGAGTGTGTATGACAAGGTTTCTAGTGTTTTTTTTCCTATCAAATATATCATAATTTGATTTATTTTTTATTGCCAGCTTGGAAGAAAAAGCTTGCCTTTAAATTTGTAATATTGTATTTGTAATAACAAATATGTAATTACATATTTGCTTTGATATAAGTTTCATTAATTAGCTGACTGCATGATAAAACATTAACAAAGTTCATTCTTCATGGAATGTTTATTATATGTATTTAATCAGTGCTGTACATCGTTTTCTTGTTTTTAAATTTGAGATATAATAAGTAGCTTTGGCAAGTGGGGATCTTTCTAGAACTCTGTAGTATATCAATGAAATATTTTAATCTATATCAAATAGTTTTTTTTAATGTTTCAAAAGTAATGCATGCTTGTAAAAGCTTTGAAATTATAGAATGACAAAAGAAGCTAAAGTTTGTATATGAGCTCAGGTTTCAGAAATGATTGTATTTTGGCAGAAATCCTAATATATCACATCGTTAGAAAATGTTTCATGTTCTGTTTTGTTATTTTTCAACATGTGAGATGGTTTTTCTCATATAATTAGTATTCATTTTTGGTGTCTGTTTCCTATACCTTTGTGTACTTTAGTTTGCATAAATAACTTGCTATTTTTGGAGATTGATGGTATTTTCATTTTTTGACTGTATATGTATGATACTGTGATTAAAAATAAGGAGCTTTCATCAGCTAATTTTCTCTAGATTACTTCTTAGAACAGAATGTTTCCAAAGCTATTGATATAGGTTGTCAAACTGTCTTCCAGAAAGGTTATATAATATGTATTTCTTTCATCTAGACAGGAGTGTTCCACTGTCCCTGTTATTTTAACAATAGTGAGCATTATAATTTCAGAAAAAGCCAATTTTCAATTAAATATAGGGAAATTGTGTTTTCCTGTAATTTAATTTGTTTTTCATTGTATATGGCTGGGATTAAATATTGCATTAATTTATTACCACTTTTAAGTGTTCTGTGAATTGTCTTTTCGTATTGTCTGCATATTTCTCCATTGGTCTATTTGACTTTTTTCTTACTGCTTTATATTATTTGTCTATAGTAATTGCATTACCCATTGCTATGTTTTCCAGTTTATTCCTAATTTTGTTGTTATTCTCATTTTGTTCAAGCTTGTAGTTAAATGTATCCCCTCTTCCTAGGAGGGATCTTTTTAAAGAAAATGTTCTATTACTTTGTGATTGGGTGTCTCAGTAGTAAATATGGCATGGAGCCAGTGCTGGGGGGAATAACTGAGCAGTTGTGTTCCAGCTTGGCTGAGACCATAGCTCAACTTTTCCACTTTTAATTAGTGGATGTGTTACTATTGAGTGTCATTATTGCTAGAAGGGAAATAATGATTCCTGAATCATCAGGTTGTTGTGAGGACAAATTAAGACTCTGTACCTAAATGCACAGCAGAGACACACCTTTGCTATTTTCAGTAATAGAGATAACATCTTCTCTCTAACTCTTGCCCTTGCTTTCCCCACCCGAAGTGTAATCACACACCTGCAGAGGCCCAGGCGCCTCTGGAAAGGGCCAGTCTGAGCTCACAGGTAGAAACTGTGTCGTGGTCCCTTAGTTGTGTGGCCTCCAGTGCTGCAAGTTCCTTGGGAAGAGTAGCTAGAATGCCATTGACAGGCACATACGTGATTTTCTGTAGCATGCATGATTCATCACATACATGATACATGGACACATGTATGTTTGTGTCATATCATGTGTGTGTCTCCAGGTACATGTCACTTTCTCTCTGGTTACATAAGACTCTGCATCACCATGACTCCATACCTGTAATCTGTCTTTTTAAATATTGATCCTTAATTTATAGGATAATAATTGTTACATAATAAGCACTCAGTTAATTGTGGGCTGTGCATATGCATGTTTTAAAGGGGTTCATACACTAGAGTCTGTTGGATTGGTCTTCGTTCATTTTGGGGCTTGGAGGAAATAGTGGATTAGAATTCTGAGTTCTGGGATCCGCTGGATACCTGCATTATCTTGTGACTCCACATATGTGATTATTTTGTCTTTTGAATATTAAGATCAAAAGTCACAGGCTTTTGTGAATGTGGTATGATAATTCATGTGAAAATGCAAGCATTTAAGTATAAAATACATTGCCTGGAACTTTTGATGTGCTTCAAAAATAGGCTAATTTTGGGAGGTAAGAGTTGGAGTCAAAAGTTTTTCTTATCTGTATAACTAAATCTCTGACCTCCATTACTAATATGGTTATGAAATGTTCAATTCTCTAATGGTTGTACATTATACACCATTGGGTCTTGCTTAAAGGAAGAATTCTCCTTTCTCCATCAGTGGAAGTAATTCCTGTTATTTCTTTATGCTAGTTGAAAAATTATAAGTCATACCAAATGGCTCAAAATGTCCCTCTATTTTTTTTTCTTTTTATACAGATATATGCTGCTTGAGAGGGCAGTGGAATGAGACCCGATTGTTCCTCAGAGTATGAAGTCTGTAGAAATGTCCCCAGAATCTGATTTTCTCTCCTGGTGGGTTGCAGAGCCTGGTGCCTGGAAGGCTTTATCACAAAGGTTTTAGAAGTGTGAACTGTAGCTGGCTTCCATTTTTTGAGCATATTTCCTTAAATACTTTGAACAAAATTTTAGAGAATTCTTATCACTCTGCTACCTGTCCATAGGAAGAGATCATGCTTCAAACACAGAAAAAAATGTATTTGTTCCCCATCCTCAAAACTTTTGAAGCAAGTACAGAGGGAATTTGCTACCCCCTAGTATGAGTATGTTCCTTCAAGAGTAGCAAAGTGTTAAGTACTCAGGAGGAGATCATGATCATGGTTTTTTCTACTGCTTAGAGCAGTTTCAGATATGGTCCTTTTTTATTATAAATCTGAAGTCTCTTTCTGCAGTTGAGGGTGGATTGCATGATAAATTGTAAAGCGATTCCTTGTTTCTTGTGTAGGCAGTAATGGGGGTACACTTAGCTTGTACTTGTGAACCCCAGAGTGTGAGAAGATAGGGGCAAGAAGATGGCTGGGGAAACTGAGGCTCAGGGACACCCCTTCTTCCTCTACAAATATAGACTGTGGACACAGAAGACAAACATGTTCTGGCGACCTCTCAGAGAGGAGATGGGAGTTTGGCTGATGTAAGAAGAAATTTGGGGGACAAAACAGCTTTTTGAGTAAGCAGGTTGACTGTACATTAATCATTTCACTCAGTCAACAAACTGAATATAAGTTTTGAAGAAACAGTAAGTTATAAATAATAAAAATACTAGAAAACAACAAGTGCTCCAGAACTGGATCATCTGCCCCTCTTGGCATAGTTTAGCAATTTCTCTGTTAAAGGATGTTAATTTTTGTCCTTTTCAGAAGTGGAATTCAAACTCAGGTAGCCATTGCAGCCTTCCTTCCTGTCCCAGCTCTGAAATACTTCACTTTTCCCATGTACACGTTCTGTTAGATTTTGTTGATTGTGCCGAGGACTCAAGATCTTTCAGTCCTATGTCTACATAAATTACATGTACATAGGATAATAAATAGGAGTTTTTGTGGCTTTCTGATGGCCTGACCATTACCCACTTTGCGGTGGCACAACTGTACCTACAGAATGGCAGGTCACCCCTGAGTTGAACTGAACCAGGTGTGGGAGGAAATAGAAGCAAGTTATTCCTTTGAGTTTTATAGCACATGATGAGGGCTTTCCTGTATTTCATCTTTTGAGAGTGATCTTTTGAAATAAGAATTTCAAAAGCAGCATCACACATTTTTGAGCCAATTAGATTTTGTCCTATTTGCATATATCTGGAAGATCCTAAGACGATTGTCATTTGAGTTTAATCTACACACTGTTCCTTACAGTTACTCATCATCTTAGCTAGCTGAGATGTGGCGGTCCAGGATTTGGTGGCTACATGATTTTTGAGCTCTTATCCAGAGAAGATCTTCTCTAGCTCACCTCTTTTCGTTGTTGCTCTCAATGTCCTCTACGCTTACGCAGTTGTATTTAGTGCCTGTTGCTTTTCCTCCATATTTTTGGGAATGAATTATTGTATGAACTATGAGACAAACTTCAGGTTTGCATATATTGTACTTTATTGGTTTTCAGTATATATACACCCATCTTTTACATTAAACAGCTACCCACATGCTGTAGGAACAACTTTTTTTTTTTGTCGTTGAATAGTTTTCTTTTAAGTAGCATGTTGGTGACTGTGTGTCACTGCTAATGTTACCTTTGGAGTCAGATATCACTAGGCATTGGGGGAAAGGTGAGGCTGCTTCTCTTCCATGACAAAGCGTGGAGGCCAGTCCCTGGTGGTGACTCGACATGCTACATGCAGTGTCAGTTCTTCCCAGTGCTCAGTTCTTCCCAGTCTGGAAAACCTTGCCACTTCCCCAGACGCTCAGCTGCACATGCACATGAAGCTCAGAAATTCAGACACAGTGTGATACTGCAGTGTTGGACATGGTGCTATGCTCTGGAGGACATCACGGTGCCAGCAGCTTTTGTGATGCTATTTGCAGGTCACCAGGGCAGTGGTGACCATTTGGACAACATGCCCATAGACTGATATGTAGCGCTGAGTGGACAGTTGAGTTCCTTTCTGAATAGAGTCAATATTACCTAAAAATGACCTGCAGAATAGGCCTGCTTTCCCTCAATCGGAAGTTCTGGAAGCCACCATGACATGTCTGTTGTAGTACAACCGTCCTGGGAATGACCTCATTAAATGAAGACATCATGAGATTGTCTTAGTCAGCTGTCTTAATAAGATACCCCAGAATGGGCGACTTAAACACACACTTGTTCTCTCAGTCCTGGAGGCTGGAAGTCCAAGATCAGGGTGCCAGCTGATTCATTTCCTGGTGGACACTTTTCCTGGCATGCATGTGGCCTCTCGCTGCATCCTCAGCTGCCTCGCCTTGGTGTCTGCATCTCGCTTGCTGCCTTTTCTTAGAAGGTCACTCGTGTGGACATTGAGTCCATAAACAGACCACAGGGCAAAACCAACAAGGCCTGTAGCTGAAAAAGACCCACTTTGGTTTCAGATCTGAGGTGTTTGGCATAGAATTATTCCCTAATTGAATGAAAATTATTGGTCAGTTATGTGGATCATCCTTGAAAGTGTTTTCAGTGACTCTTCAATTCACTGTAAATGTTTTGCTTTGATCTATAAATATAGAGTGTGGCACTGAACAATATGCTAGATTGGATACCCAGGTGCACATTTTTATATTTGCTAAGACGTGGTGTCCAAATTTGAATTTTGCATGTGTTTTTCATTCAGTGTTTCTTATCTTGATTAAACCTCCCACTTGTTATCGTGCTGATCCAGGTTGCCAAAGTCTCCTAGGATTTCCACAGAAGGCTCCTCAGGGGCCACCTGCCTCACCTGTGCTGTGCATCTCCACAGCAGCCTCTCTAAGCCCCAGCACAATTCCCCTTTGCTTCAAACTCAGCAAGGAAAGAGAAAGTCCACCCCTTCCGGTCTTACCTCATCTGTCCCCTCACCCCCGCCTTATTGGCTGTGGCTACCTTGGCCATCTGTCTGTCTCCTGATCATCTTGCTAAAGCTATGATTACCTGTTCTGTCTTCACGGCATGCATGAGAAGTGGGAGTTATTTATCAGTTTATTATTTTTTTGGCATAAAAGGATAAACTTTTTTAAAATTTTTTTTCTATAACCAAGATGAAAATGCATACATTGTGCAAAAATGAAAAATGATGTAAAAATATGTAAATTAAAATAATAATAAATAAAAAATGTAAGTTTATTTTTATGTTGATTTCTCCATTAGAATACAACCTCCCTGAAGGTTGGTCATTGGAGTGACTTTCAAATACATCCTATGTTCATACAGTACAAATTGGAACTCATGCGCATCCCAGCTTGCCTGGTTTCTAAGTAGAGAGGCTTTACATGGGATAAATTTTTAATATACAATAACCATTGGGTGCTATCACAGATAGACGTTGAAATGGGAGGACTTGATGAAAGACAGCTAATCTATCACTGAGTGCATGCCCGAGATCAATATGATGATTATTAGTTAGTAGGAGCTGCCTGCACTGCCATGTACCAAGCGAGTATATTGCTTTTACGTATCAAGTCAGCTGTCAGGTGATTTCCTGGCATCCCCAGTACAGCAGGTGGTTTTTCTAGGGCATATTATCTCATGGTCAATGGAATACAAACATGCCAGCAGTTTTGATGAAGGAAGACATTAAACTTACTTAAAAATGAAAACCGGCAGTGTCCAGAACAATAACCATTGTCTCAAAGAAAAGTAGGCATGGAGTGCAAAACAGCCAAAGGGTCTCCCACGGAAGAGATCTCCCAGGATCTTGTCTTGTGAAGACATTATCTTTAGAGAAAGAACTGATGAGTGTAGGCACAGTTGTGGGAAATCATCCTATATAATTGTCAGAAGTAGATTTATTTTCTCAAGGTGAATTTATATTCCATTTCCCATTATATTTAAATTGAAGAGAGCATCTATGATTCTGAATATTGTCAGCTAAAAGAAAAGTAAATTATTACATAATTATACAAATGCTAATCTTGGCATGAGACCTGGAATGATATATGTTGGCAATGTGGTGATGTTTTCTAGAGAATAAATGTTAACATGTTAGAGATAGAGGTTTTTTTTTTTTTTTTTTTTACTACTACATAATAAAATACCAGGAGCCTGTTTCTGTGACTTCCAGAGAGGTATTTTAGTACTTTCATGTTTACTTTTATTTCATCTCATACAGGAAATGTCTGTAACTCAGAGTTAATATTAACATAAAAAGAAGTATTTGCTTTTAGAAACTTTCATATCTCATGTTTGGACTCTGCTATCACAAAAATCTTTTTATTTAAATTAGCTATTCCTTTATTCACAGTATGTCTTTGAAATATAAAACCTGCCCATAGAAAATGCTGGAAGTTGTTGAACTAGGGTCATTGGATGGGCGAGTTTGCGCTTAATCAGAGTATTTTCCTTTGATGTTAAATTGTTGCTGTCCACTCAAGCAATAATTTGGATTAAATGACTTCTCTCTTGGAGCATTGTGTTCATGGAACCCTATCTCTGCATCTTCAGCTTTTGAAATCTGTCTGTAATCATGTCTTAAAATCACTGGCCAGGTTTCATGTTTGAGCTCACATTAGGGGTTTTGTGACTGAAAAGACGGTGGTGTCCAGACACCAGCGACCTCGTGGCCGTGGAGGTGGGCAGTGTCCAGCCCCTTACAGTGTTGAGCTGCAGAGCTGAGGTTCAGCACTCTGGCTGGTGACTTCAGCACAGGGCATCCAGTCTTACGCACACAGGGAAATGAGAACCTCGCCTGATTAAGGTAGTCCCTGGGAAAGGTTTTATTTGAGAGTCATTCTGGGGATTTGGAAAATAGGGATCCAGGGCTACACCCTGCACTGTTGATGAGGGTAGGTGGACTTGCTGACATGCAATCCATATTGACCTACAGAAAAAGGTAATATAAATCTGTCATTAACCTCATTCATCAAGGAGCTAACTGGTAATTGCACAGTAACATTTATAATCTCCACCAGAAATCCTTCATGTATTGGGTTAATAACAAAGATTCAAATTCTCATGTGTTTTCAAGTACTAAGGGATATGCCAGCGCTTGGGTCATGGGGGAAACCATTGATTGGATTAAGGTTGGCAAGGCTGGAAAAAATTAACTTAAGTCCCTGAGAAACCTAAAGAACTGCCAGCGGGTTTGTTTGGCCCTGGGGAGTGGGGAGGAAGGAGCCAGTTGTCATTCTCATCAGCAGTTTTATCCTTTCTGGATTTTTCAGCCTCCCTGATCGATTGTAACTTTTGTCTATAAGCCCCTTGAGATTTATTTAAAGGATGAATAAATGCAATATTTAATATTTTCATGAGACTGTTTTTCTTAGTTTCACTGTTTTTTATTTAGTTATTTTTTGGCTCTTGTATTTTAAAATGTCAACTGATCCTTCTGGATGTTGTTAAACCTCATCTAAGAATGCCATTCATTGATGCAATTAAACTCACAAGTCTTCTCCAAATGGTTACATCAACATGGATGTGTTGGTAGTGAAAAGTTGGGAGTATTAAATAACTCGGTCTCTAAGAAGACAAGTAAGAAATTCATACAAATTGTCAATGGAAAAAAATCTATTTTGCACCCTTAATACAGCGATATGTGTTGAAAAGGGCACTTGACTTTTGTGGCTTCCTCCTGAAGGCTCATACCCCTGTCTAAGCATGAGAAAAATATCAGGCAAATCCCAAGTAAGGGCCCTTCTACAGAACATCTGATCAGTAATCCTCAAACTCTCAAGGTCATCAAACTAAGGAATTTCTTTTTTTTTATTTATTTAAATAATAAATTTTATTTTTATATTCCCCCATACAACTGCACATGCCCCATTCTGACCCCAATCCCTCCCCTCCCGGCCCCCACCCCCCCAAAAGTGTCTCTGGTTCATAGTTTTTTGTTGATTTTGATTTTCACTTTCTTATAGTTATTCATTTTCCTGATCCCTTATTTAAGTTTTCTAGATTCCTGCTATGAGTGAGACCATCCGGTATTTTTCTTTTTCTTTTTGGCTTATTTCGCTGAGCATGATCCCTTCCAGCGCCATCCATGTTGCTGCAAATTGCATGTGTTTATCTCTTTTGAATGCTGAGTAATATTCCATGGTATATATGTACCACACCATGAGATACCATCTTACACCAGTGAGAATGTCACATATTAAAAAAACTAGCAACAACAAATGTTGGCGAGGGTGTGGAGAAAAAGGAACTCTCCTGCACTGCTGGTGGGAGTGCAAACTGGTCCAACCACTATGGAGAGCTGTGTGGAGATTTCTGGACCTACTAAACATAGAGCTTCCATAGGATCCAGCAATTCCACTCCTAGGTATTTACCCAAAGGACACAGAAACATCCATTCCAAAGAACACCTGCACCCCTATGTTTATAGCAGCACTGTTTACAATAGCTAAGCTTTGGAAACAGCCCAAGTGCCCCAAAATAGAAAACTAAGGAATTTCTAAGAAGTGGTCAGAGCTAAGAGGATCCCAGAGACACCTAGAGGCAAGATGTAGTGTGAAGCTCCCTGGGCTTCTGGGAGAGGGGTGAGGACATTAGGGAAAAATTATGTAAATCTGAATAAAGTAAGGACTTTAGTTAATAATGTATCAAATTGGTTTTATTTAATTTCTTCTTTTAATTTGTGGCTTTATTTACATTGTTAAGTTATAACAAATTATACGAAGATGTTAGTCAGAGGGGAAGCCAGGAGTGGGGTGTATGGAAATTCTCTGTGTTATCTTTGCAATTTTCCTGTCTAAAAGAGAGTGATTATTCACTTTGCAAACCCAATTTTTAACATGAGATGTTTTTAAAATCACCTGTTCAAAGTTTTTAAAGGTCTCTACCAGGGAAAAGAGGTTTTCCTTTGATTTTAATACCCTTGGATTATGTGGTAATACTTTTGAATTTTTATTCAAATTGATTTATTAATTATTAAATAGTAAGTCAGCATAAAATATTTTTTTATCATCTAGTTCCAAAATTTATGGTTAAGGCAAAGAGAATAATTTGTCAAATTACAGAAAAAGCAGTGAAAAAGGAAAAGCTATTTTCTCTTGATGATGATTTATAACCGTAAGACATGGGGAACTTAAAATTTGCAAAATGTTGCAATGTGTTTAGTATGTGACTTTTATAGAATTAAAGGCTGTTATTGTCATATATTTTGAAAATGTTTCTTAAAATGGGTGGGAATCTTTTCTTCCTTCCATTTATAACCCTCCCCCAGTAATTCATCTTTATTTTATGAATCACCTTATTGACAATCTTTAACATCTTATGACTAGCCTTCTTCTGAATTCCATGTGGTTCTTGGAACATGTGCATCCTGGTTAGGATTACTAGATTTAGCAAATGAAAGCACAGGATGCCTAGTTAAATTTGAATTTCAGGTAAACAGTAGTAATTTTGTTTCAAGGTCAATATGCCCCAAATACTATGTGGGACAAACTGGTACTAAAAAGTTTTTGTAGTCCCTGTACCATCCAGATTGAATGAGGTCTAACCATGATGACCTCTGGGCCATAACAGGCCAGGTATTTCTCTTGCTCTAATGATGATGATGATGATGATGATGATGATAATGATGATGACAGTAATCATAGAGCCCACACCATACATGTGGTAGACGTAGCTAAAAGAAGGAAGGAGAAGGTGGATGCCTTCCTCTTGGTATACTGATTCTTCAACAACATCAGTATCTTTTATTTTTTTTTTTGAGGTTCACACCTCCTCAAATGTATGTCACCATGCCTCACCCACCACCAAGGACCCATAGTCCTTTACCTTCAACCCTTGAGTCCCTCCCAATTTCGATTCTACACTCTCTCTCCCTCTCCTAGTTGGATCAGTTCTGCAGTCATATTTCTGGGTCTGTTTTGGTCTAGTTTTGTCAATTCCTTTGTTTTCTTTTTGTATTTAACACACGAGTGAAGTCATCTGATTCTTGTCTTTCTGCTTGTGACTGACTTCACTTAGCATAATCCTCTCCAGGCCATCCCTGTTGTTGCAGATGGCGAGGGTTGATCTTCCTTTATACTGAGTAGGGTCCATAGTGTGTACCCACCACATCTTCTTACCCACTGCTCTATCATTGGGCATGTAGGTTATTTCCATAACCAGGCTATTGTAAATAGCGCTGCAGCGGACATCAGACTGGATCTCCCTTTGAGTAGTGACTTGGTGTTGTGGGGGTCAGTACCTCAGTGTGGAACCATTGGATCATGTGTTAGATACATTTCTGATATTTTGAGGAACCTGAAAAATGTTTTCCATGGAAACTGGGCTAGTCTACATTCCTACCACCGGTATAAGGGTTCCTTTTTCTCCACATCCTCACCAACATTTGTTGTTTGTTGTCTTTTTGATATGGCCCATTCTCACTGGAGTGAGTGGTAACTCATTGTGGGTTTGGTTTGCATTTCCCTGACAATTAGTGATGTTGAACATTTTTCCATGATTCTGTTGGCCATGTGCATGTCTTTGGAGACTTGTTTATTTTGCTCATTTTTTGATTGGGTTCTTTGTTTTCTTTTATCAACATCAGTACTTAATGACACTTTCTTGTGCTAATTGTTCTCTTAAACTCAGCTCAAAGTGTACCCTTACAGAAATATTGTTTTCCATTTACTATATATTGCCTTTTGTATAGTAACTGATAAGTTACAGGACTGTAACCTTTAAGAGGGAATTTGCCATAATTTTCTGGGCACCTCATGCAGATGAACACAAAATATCTTGATAAAACAGTTTATGGTTGAACAAGGAGGTTGTGTGTCCCTTGAAATAAGCTGGGAGTTGCTGCTTTAACAAATAGACCCCATATTTCTGCATCTGAAAAGATGAGGAGTCATTCCGTCTTCGTTGTGTGTTGGTGAAAGATGGGATTGGAAACTTGGATAATCCTAGACAGTCTGGGACACAGGCCAGTGCATCTGACATTATAGAACTTTCTTCCATGATCCACTGGGGCAGAGAAAGGGAAGCATAAAATTGAGTCCTATATCATTCAGTCCAGTTTCATCAGGCGATGAGAGTTATGTGGCCATGCTGAACTTTACAGGGAGAGATGAATGTGGAAGTACCATTTGCCTGGGGGAGGGTGATAACTGGATTACTGGTGAACAGCCTTCCTGTGGTAGACAGAAATGTGAGTGCCTGATGTGAACAGCTACATGTGCTTTAACTTCTAGGAGTCTGTCTCTGTGACTTCCTGTTCTTAATCACACAGATCTTGCTTAAGAATATTAGTTAGAAACTGAGGATTTTGTGTATATGTCAGAAAAAGATGATGGTCAGACTCCTGTGGTGGGCACACAATAGGGCGACTCACAGTCGGGAATACACACTATGATGTGCTTACATCAAATGGTAGCTCACTCCAAAGCGATTTGCCGTTTCTTCAGTAAGTCTATGAAAATTCCCTATTCTAGAAACGCTGTTTCCAGATCTGAAGAGAAGCAGATCCGACTTTTCTGTATGTAGCCATATATTTAAATGATCGTGAAGACCTGCTATTTGCCTTCAGTGCTGGTAAGCGGTGCATCCCACCCGGAGACGCTTCAGAGCTCACTTTGCTTTCTGCTCTGTCCTGCTGCCCTGTCATTTCCCGGCTAAAGGCTAAGCTGTCTGTCCCGAGGACCTCAGGAGTCGGGGTGTCTTGGTCAGGCTCCGTGCCTCCGCTTGGCAGCTGCCTGCCTCCCCCTCCATGCGGGCACCGTCTCCATGGAAACCGCAGGCTGCTCGGCAGGCAGCTCAGCTCTGCTGTTGGGGTGGCTGGAGCTGGCAGAGGCAATCAGAGCGCGAGGAGGCCTTGAAGAGCCCTGGAAAAAGCTGCCAGTGTAATTGCAGAGACAGAAATGAAAAATGTTATTAATTTGAGACATCCAGGCTTGCGGGGACTCTCCTGGGAGGCCTCTCACCCCCATCTCTCCTCAGCATCTTGGAGGCCGGCGCTCCCAAAGACAAGTGATTCCAGCTCCCCAGGACTCTTGTGCTCTGCTGGGGTCCAAGGAAATTTGGGAGGGCAGGAGGCTCTGAGTCTGGGCAGTGGCTCCTCTGCAGAAACAGCGAGGGCTCTGCTGAAATAATCTTGAAAAAGATGTAAGCACAAATATGGCGGTCAGTGGCTGTTAAGCTACAAACTTCAGTTCAGGGTTCTGGAAATAACTTCTTGTCACTTGCATAACTGGACAAGTCTAGAGGAGTTCTCGCTCTTCAGTTTTTGGAAACTTTAGGTATTTTTTTTTAATTGTAGAAATATGGCATTACATAGATTATGTAAGTGTCAGGGGTGCATCATTCAGAATCAGCTGGTGGATCTGCTCCGGTAGGGTCACTGCTGGTGCTCCCGGCCTCTCCTCCACCATACCATCGTCCTCACTTCCCCGATTTACTCCCCCTTCCTCTTTCCCTTCCAGTAACCACAATTGACCGTAGTCCAAATGTGTATTTCTATTTAATTTAGTTCATCTCTTTTCTGTGTGCCACATACAATAAAGTCTTAACAGAGTTTGTCTTTCTCCATCTCACTTTTTTCGCCAAGCATAATGCCTCCTACATCATTTTTTTCTTTTTTTCTTTTTCACAGCTGAATAGTATTCCATGGTAGACTATTGTACAATAGTATACAGAGCACATCTTCCTAATCCACTCACCAGCAGGGTGCTTGGGTTGTTCCCAGTTCTTGGGTGCTATAAACAGCGCTGTGATGAATACGGGGTGTGTGGATCTTGCAGAGGGGTTTTCTGTGGGAACTACTCAGTTTGAGATGTGAATCATCAAACACCACCAACCATTAGCTTCTCCTGTTTACTCTAAGCTTTGATCTGCCCTGAAAGTGGAAAACAAAAGCAAGCGCAGGTGCCATTTGTTTCTTACTCTCCTTTGAACACCGCCTGTTGGGGCCTAGACTTTTCCTCTGCGGAAGCTCACCCCATAGACAGGCCAAGAAATTTACAAGAAATAACACATAGCGGTGAGGAGAGAGCACAAAGGAGGAAGAGAATTCTTTAGGGAACAGAACTGAGGGAAATGTGCAATATATATAGTAGAGTTCTTTATAATTCTATTTGGCCATGCTTGTGAACACACACTGATGTTGTTTTTCAAGTATGAAATGAAAAACATTTCAGAAAAGATAAAATCGTACCTTTAAGGTATGTCTGATTCCTTGCAAAATTCCTGCCCCTTACTGGCCTCTCTCTGAGTAGCTGTGAAATTGTTGCACTAGCTATAAAACACATTAAAAAGAAGAACACTTGGGCCTCCCTCATGGCCTTGGTGTTAGTCTCAGCACTATCACTGCTGAGGCCTGAGTTCAATCCCCGGCCAGGGAGCTGACCCACATGGCACAGCAGACCTCTCCTATCTCCCCGCTGCTCCCCTCAGAGTGAATCTCAGCGTATTTGTCTGTTCTGCTCCCCGCTTTGCCTCTGGTGAGTCCTCTCCTGCTCTTTACCCCTGGACTACACCCCGGTCTTTCTACACAAAAATAAATGAATAAAATCTTTAAAAAAAAAAAAAAAAGAAGAAAGCTTGAATTGGTGATTGTCTTCTGTTTTTCTTTTTTTTATCCATGAGAGTCATTATTTGATTCTGCCCCAATAGAAGATCTCATAATTGTGCATGTTATTCTGGTGCTTACATACTTCTAGCTATTGCATTTATATACGGTTTTATGGAAATTAATGTTTATAATGTGAAATTGGATTTTTTTCTTTCCTTTGACTATAGCAGTTCTTTGCAACTGAAATAGAGCATAAGCCCATCACATTTGATTCTGTTCTGTCGTTAAGATCAGTGCTCCTTCCTGACAGAACATGATGATGGTGTGATGATTATGGTGATGGTGATGATGATTACCGTAGTGAGGAAGTTTTTCTCCTAAATATCTTATTTGCCACTTCTGGATTGGGTAGTGGTATGAATTCAAGACTTCTCAATAATAGATACTTTAAACATTATTCCAAGCCTACTCAAATATCAGCAATATTGACAGTAAATAAATATCAGCAAATAAATAGTCAGTAAATAAACAGTAAACATTTACTGTCAGTAAAATGGCTGTAAATGAATATTGTCAATAGGGGGCCTCCCTGTTGGCGCAAGTGGAGAAGCTTCAGCACTTTGAACCTGTCCTCAGCCACTGCAGTTTGAGTTCGATCCCCAGCCAGGGAGCTACCCACATGGCGCAGCAGACCTCTCCTGTCCTGCCTGCTGCTCCCCTTAGCAGTGTATTTCAGTCACTCTGCGTGTTCTGTTCCCCACTCTGTTTCTGGTGAATCCTCTCACTGCCCCCGCACCTCTGGCCTGCACCCCAGCTCTTGTATGCATAAATAAATCAATCTTAAAAAAATTGACAATAAATTCATTATCTTTTGAAAAACTATTTCATTTATAAATTAAATGTCTTATTTCTTGTAGCTTGATTTATAATGATAATTCAAAATTGATTTCACAATTTAACTTTGAGATATCATAATGAATTTTAGAAAGTGTGACTTAACGCCAGTCAATCTAGCAAATAGCAAAACCCCAAGAGGACAAACTGGCATGGGACCTTGAGACCACTTTTTAGCATTTAATGTAGATGCTGGACAAGAAGAATGATTGATCATTAATTAGCTAGTGTCCATCTCAAAAAATTAGAAAAATAACAGGGCAGTGAGGACATTGAAAGAAAGTAGATAAAAGCCAGCATTTACAAATGTGCATAGGACAGTCATTCCTAAGTTTCCAGGTATGATTTATAATTTTATCAGTCACAGTTCACTTCAGTAGTTTCAACTGGGGAATTTAACGTAAGGGATTGTACAGCTGATATGAAGCAGAGAAATAACACAGAAATGAGCCTCGATCAAACATCACTGCCTTTGGCCTGGGCAGGGTCACTCACACTGGCATGAGGTACCTTCTCTCCACCCAGGAAACGCTCAGCAACCTTTGGAGACATTTTGATGCTCATGATGGTGGGAGAGGGTTTTTGGCATCTGGTGTGGAGAGTCCAGGGATGCTGCTCAACACTCCACAGTGCACGAGAGGTTGAGAAAGAATAAAAAAGAGAGGAGGCAGTGGCCCCTGAACCCCGGGTCTGGGTTTCCCAGAGAGAGAGGCCCACCCAGCATGGCATAGAGCACTGCAGGGGACACAGCAGCTGCCTGAGAGGCTGAGGGAGGCGGAGAGGAAGGAAGGGCAATGCTCTGCCTCCTGTCTCCTCCCATCTACCCTCCTGCCAGGAGCTCTCCAGGCTAACCTCAGCTGAAGTAGCTGTTAGGGATGCACAGAAAAATGGCTTCCTGACCACCCATGATACAGGGCAGAGCCAGAGGGTAGATGGGACGGACCAGCAGACAGTCATGGTGAGTCACCATCTTAGCAGATGGAGCCATTGGTGTTTCAAAACCGATAACATTCAATACTTGACCATAACTAATAATTCCTAGTAAAATCATGGAGAACATTCTTATCCTAAATAATCATGACATCCCTAGTGTTGCAGAAAACTCTGTTCTCACCACTTGTTTGACCTCAGCCATTATAGCAAGACAAGAAAAGACAGGAACAGATTGAAAAAGAAGAAAAATGTTTAAATGTATTTGCAGATAATATGCATATTTATATGTAAACTACAAAGGAATTTGAGCATTAACTCTCAATACAATAAAGAGCATTCTCCTAGTTTCCTGGATTATAATCAGTTTAATAAGTATTGCTTATTTTTACATGCTTGATTAATAGTGATAATTCAAATATCTTTTCTTCGAAAAGTTAATTTTGAGACATCCTCATGAACTTTAGAAAATGCTCATAAGTCGGTGATAATTAAAGGAGCAAAGTGCAAAGCAAAGACAATGTGAGCTTTGAATACTTATTTTAATTGGTGACATTATAGAATGGTCATTAAAAACTTTGAGGTGACCTTTTCTCTAAACCAAATTCATGGACTGTTTCTGCTTCACTTTCCATGCAAAGTCATCTTTTTATTTTGCATATACATACACTGCCCGTTTGTTGAAGGAGTATGATTATGTAGATTTTAGCTCTATGATTTAGTGTTAAACTTACACACTTTTAGATGAGATTCTCAATGAAATGTATTGTGACTGAAGTCATCGTGTTAAAGGTTATATAGACAGTTGTAATTTATACATCTGGATGTTCCCTGCTAGCCCAAAGATCCAAAAGTAGAAAGTCCCTATGTATATGATCAGTAGGTTATCTTTTGGGTCTGGGAATGCTGTTCCCCTTAGGAATATTATTGAGTGTTCTCAGACTTAACAAGTCACCTATCAAACCACGCTAAATAAGAAATTTCTATTTTTAGATAGTAGGGGGAAAGTGTATGCCTTATATATAAGCAATAAAATAAATATGTAACTATGAACACATACATGTGCAAATAAAATGACACACACGACCTGCTTGTGGTCTTTCTACTCTCAGGGATTAGGACAAGGGATTAGTGAACCTTGTCTTCTATTTGTTTACATGGATGGCAGTAAACAATGATGTAAAACATGATGCTTCCAGTGATGTCATGGCTGTTATGAAAATGGTGACTTAGACACTTCTCATCATTTAGTGTGTTTAATTCTGTATCCTTAAGAATATCGTGAAAGCAAAAATACACCTGCTAGAGCACCAGCATTTGGCTTGGGTCACCTTGATTGATTTCTTGGCAGTGCTCATGGATGGAAACTCATGTGCTGGGGAATCTTTCTAGTAAAATCCAGCCTCTATTCAAGGCACTAACCCAGCTGCTGAGGGGCTTTGGGTAGTGTTTCTTCTTCTCCAGGGGATGAAGGTGTTTGAGTTGGCATGCTCACAGTCACCACCAGAACGGGTTCAGTTAGCAGCTTAGGGAGCAGAAATTCAAGCTGCAAGGCCGAGGGAGGGGGTTGTGAAGCTAGGGAGCAGAAGACAATACTCTGATCGCCTTGTCTCTCTAGTGTTTGCAATGCAGGAGAGCATGGGCCCCAGAATGAACAATACAGGAACCTTTATTCCCAGTGGAGAACTCACAAAAATGAAGGTTTTAACTACAAAAAGCATGAGGTTTAAAGTCTTGCTTTTCATTTGTGTAAACCAAATTAGTATTAGATAATTTATAATTTTTTTCAAAACTTTTGAAGGTAGTACCAGCTTAATCACTGGTGGACACATATGTCTCATGTCTAGCTTAAAAGGTTTATGTTTTCCTTTGAAAACTAAGAAGGGATTTACCTCCATTTAGTACAGGTTATCTGTATAACAGAGTGTCTTGCTAATTTCCTCAGGTACACGTTTCTACACTTCATTGGCCCAGTGCCATTTGTTATCAGTACTGTGGGTTTGTACATCATGCAGGCTGTGAGAACTTTCCCATGAAGTTTGTAAGAATGAGAGAATTTTATCATTAAAAGTTGCTGTTTTAACTTAGACATAGGATGGGGCCTCAGTAGGTGGTTACCAATGTCCCACAGCCATGTATCTTCCTTCAAATCAAGAGCAGAGGTGCTTGGCACTCGATCCCAGGCTAGGAGGCCTGGAGCATTTGACTGGTAGGAAAATGGGGAATTTATGCCCTTACCCACATCATGACAGTTCAACAAAATCAATACTTTTTTTTTGCACAAATGGGAGGAATCTATTAAAGGTGTTCTCTTCAGGGTACAAATATCACCAGCAGAAATGTGAAATGTAAGAATCCCTAGAAGAAAATCTCAGTATCAGAGGAAAGAGGACTCTCCTCTGCTGTGGCATTGTCTGTTGGCTAGGAAAGCCCTTCCCTGTAGCGGGAAGCGCGTCGGTGCCGGGTGATGGAGAGCAGAGAAGGGTACTCTGTGTACTTCCATGCAGCAGAACTGAGTTAAAAAACATGCCAGGGGCAGCCTGCTTGGGGGCTCTTTAAAGGGGCTCAACCCTATGGCGTCAGGAAGAAACTGGACTTTTACATATCTGAAGTGGCATCTACGTGTGTCAGGTATTGTACAGCTGAACCTTATGTAACATTATACTTCAGTATACATTTATTTAAAAAACACATGTAGTACATTGCCCCAAATACAAATAAAATTTTCACAGCATCTTAATTTAAACTCATGAATGGGTGCATTAGTTACTGGTCATGGTAATTCTACCCCACATGTAACACTAAGAGAAAATATGTAAAATAACTGAGAGAAGCTATGTTTATAGCAGCACTATTTACAATAGCTAAGTGATGGAAACAACCCAAATGCCCAAAAATAGATGACTGGATCAAGAAGATGTGGTACATATACACCATGGAATATTACTCAGCAATCAAAAAGATAAACTCATGCAATTTGCAGCAACATGGATGGAGCTGGAAGGGATCATGCTCAGCGAAATAAGCCAGAGAGAAGCTTCATTTGTAAGTTGAAATTAATGACATGTTTTCAGAAATCTTCCCAATGAGTAGCTTTAAAAAACAAAGAACATGTTGTGTCTGTGTTGGTTCCCACCCCCTCCCCTCCCTGGCAGGTAGAAAGAGTAGATGGAGCCTCTGAGCTCTGACTCTGTTGCCTTCTTCCTTGTCACCCATGGGTGCCTGTCACCCACTGTTCCTCCTGTTGGTGAAATGATGGGTCAGAAATCTGAGCAAGAATGCAGTCAACCTGCGTATATTACGCTCCTTCTGTCAGCTCCTCCTCAGAGGAGGTGTTGGGGTGACCTCCGTAAAGTGCTCCAGCTGTTGGCTGCTGGGGAGGCTGTGCCCAGAAAGAGAGGAGGCAGAGCGAGCTGTGGCCTTCAGTCCAAGCAACAGATGAACTCAGCCTGCCGGAAAGCGGATGCTGTAGGTTGCGTTTTATCCATGTTTTTGTCATGGGAGGGGCTTCTGCATACACCATGCAGGTGCTTTTAACTCTGTGACAAAGTGGCAAACTCACTGATCGCCAATGAAGTCTGCTTGGGCCTCCATTCAGCTTGGAAGGGAAGCCTGCAGGGGTTAGTGAGAAGCAGCCTCTGCCCTCCCAGTTACCTCTCCCCACCCCTGGCCCTGGGAGCAGACCCACAGTCGTGGATGGTTCTGCTCGCTGCCTTGTGTGGTTTGGAAAAGAGGGTCATGCTTCTGAGTAACAGTTTCCACCTTCTATGGCAAGTCAGTCATTTCAGGGAAGTATCATGATATTGATGAGCTTTCCGATACTTGTGCTTGAGGGTGTTCTGCCTTAAGCGCTGTAAACAGACTGGATTTTTTTTTTTTTTTTTTGCATAGGCATTTAGGACAGAAATGCACTGAAGAGCTACTTGGTAATGAATTGTTTTTTCCTGGGAAATAACCAGAAGTCATCAAAATAAATCCTACTTCTTTACCCTCCCAAATATTTAATCGGTTCTCCATTCTGGTAACAGGATGTGCCGGTGACTGACAGCTCTGACTACAGCACCTCTTGTTCTTATCCAGATCGGGTCTCCAAAGGAAGGATGACCAGCAACTGCATTTTAAATTCCTAAGACATGCACAGCATCCTGGGGCAACCACACATGCAGAGCCATCATGTGGAGTCACAAGAGAAGCCTCTAGAGGGTGCCAGAAAGTCTGTCTTTGGTAGTTTCTGAGAACTTGGTAAACTGTCAGGTACATTTCTAGAGATTTCACCATCTTGTCCTTTCTTAAAATATGGAATGTTGTTATCTGTGGTCAGCCCCCACTGAGAGGATTTGCTGGGTGGTCCTGGGATCCAGGTCTGATAATTTGAGACCTTGTAGGACAAAGGCATTCTTGTTGAGTGAATGAATAAATTAGCACCTCCTTTCTCTAACAGAGGGCACATGATTGAGCTTTCAGGTTGCTTTTAGCTCTGATACACAATTCTAACACAATCATTGTTCCTTCTCAGTCCCCTCCAAGGCTCATGGCAGGGGGAGGGGGTGTCCCGTTAATTCAGCAGAACTGCTGTCTCCATGAGGTGGAAGAAACTCTCAGTCAGGAATGTTCTGATACGCTGATTCCAAGAATCTGGGGTGTCCCTCTCTCTCTCTTGAATGTTTTCTGCGACTTTATCTTTTCTTCCCTTAATACAAACAAAAACAGCAATTGTCTCTTGCCTCAAATAATTATTGGACTTTTTCCCCCTGAAATCGGTACAAAGTCTGAGCAAAGGGCAGTTTTCCTGGCTAGAATTAGCATGATATAAAATTAGCACCTCAGCCCTAAGAGGCATGTGCAGCTGGTTGCAACCATCCCTGACCCACCTATTGCCCATCAGCCCATCTGCTGGGTAGCCTGGGTAGCCTGGTTGTGGCCATTATACCTGAATGCCACACAGCATTCAGAGGCGAGCTTGAATGGGACTCAGGTGGCACCACACGGAGTTGTGATAGTCAAACGAGGCTGGTGGAGAAAGTAGAATGCCTTAGCAGGCATTTGTCATGGTGATAGATGCATTTGCAGATAGCCAGAAGAATTGCTACAGCTTATCTGCTGTTCCTGATAAGGTGTCAGGAGGCAGCCACAGGAGTGAGCACATGATGATGGGAATCGCGTATTGATTGGGACCTCAAGGAAGAGCACGTATTATTGATCCTTCTCAGGCTATGTGCAAGGCCTCCGGGCATGTGATTTCTCTCTCTCCCTGTACATTTAGCCTGAGAGTCGTGTAGTTAGTTATTAGGCCAACACAGGAAAGGCTGCTCCACATGGAAAAGGCAGGGGAATGTCTGTGGTAGATGATTCTTTAGCGAGGAAGCGCCTGACTTGGCACTGTCACTCCATACACAAATCTCTCTAAATTCTCCAACTAGGTCTTTGAGATGGTTTTTTTTTTTTTTTTTAATTGCCTGCATCCTAGAGCACAGTGAAGTCCTCCCTATTTTCATGGATGTTTCACCTTGACCCATACTCCCATTTAGATGACCTTTCAGATATGGTTCTCTTCCACTGGACATTTTCTCAAAGTGCCTGACAGTTCACTTGTTCAGGTTTCTAGTAGTCAAGCCCGGTGTCTGCACAGGCTTTATTAGTTGCAGCCGATTGTATTAACTTTCCAGCAAGTTAACAAAAATGCAGTGGCTTAGAGCATCGCAAATTTGTTCTCCTCTGGTTCTTTAGAGTAGACTATGGATCTCAGTGGGTGGAATCACAGTGCATTGTCCACAGAACTGTGTCTCTTTCTGGAGGCTCAAGAGGAGAATCTGTTTCTGCCTTTTCCTCCATCTAGGTGTTGCTCACATCCCTGGCTTGTGGCCTCCTACTGTATCTTCAGATCCTGCAACAGCAGGTTGAGTCCTTCGTATGTCACATCCCTTCTACCTCCTCTGGTCTCCTATGTCCACTTCTCAGGACCCTGAGGGTCACATCAGGATAATCCTGGAGAACCTTCCTGTTCCACGGTCAGCTGATTAGCAACCTTAAGTCTATCTGCAACCTTGATTTCCTTTGCCTGCAACATCAAACATCCTCAGACCCCAGGGCTTGGAGTCTGGGCCTCTCTTAGGACTGTCCTTCTGGCTCCCGGAGTGATTCAGTCTGACGACGTGGAACTCTGGCTGACTCCATGATGGGTCTCACTGTCTGCCCCAGTGATATGTGGAGTTTACTTGGTTTGTGAGACTCTCTCCCTCTCTCTTCTTTCCCTTTCTCCATTAATCAAGTATTGGTCAAGTCTCCTTTCTGACAGCAGAAATTTCTCCCCATCTCAGCACCTTGAAATCTCATGTTTAATAACAGATGGGGCACCAGCTCCAGGTTGGTAGAAAGCCAGGCATGGGCTGAGACCATGTCATGCCTCAGAAGAAAGATGGTACTTTAAGGAAAGTGTCGGCTTGTCTTGGTGGTAAGATTATTGATTTGTTCTTCATGACTCATGTTTAGAGTGTTCATAAATATCCAGAATGCACCATTTTGTCTGTGGTTGGCACGACTTCCGCAGATATTGGTCGTGCATTAAAGATTTCTACTGAAAAACTGCAATAGCTATTTCTAAGAAGAGAGACATTATTTGTCTGCCTTCAAAATTAAACATTTGCCTCTGTGCACTAAATCTTTTCTTGAATTGGATCAAGAAAGGGTCTGTTGGTGGTGCCCTGGATCAGACCTGGGAGTGATACCTTTCATTTGGGAGAAGTGTCTTCCTCTGAGGAAGACAAATTGAAATGGATTAATTATGAATAAATTTAACCAAGGAGGTGAAAGACCAGTGTGCTGTAAATGATAAACACTGATAAAGTGAATGGAAGGAAACACACACACACACCCACCCACCTACCCACACACACACACACACACACACACACACACACACACATGATCTATTATAAAGTAGAAATGCTGACCTGAGCAACCAGTGTTCACAATCCACTTAGGGTGAACCAGTGGGGAGGAGCCAAACCACTGAAAGATCTGAGTTCTGCTTTCAGTGAACCATAAATTTGAACTTCAGTAAGCTGATTTCAAATACATGTCATTCCCTCTTTCCAGAGACATTTGAAGGGAAATCTAGAATTAGGGGGTGCAAAACCATCCCTTTCTTCACCACAACCATAAATCAAATCATTCTTAATGTGTATTATCTGTTATATAATATAATGCCTTAAAAATGTGAGGATGATCTTCTCCAAGTATTTTGAACACGAGTGATGCTTTGATGTAAGTGGGGACGGTGATGTCGAGATTTTATGCTGATTTTACTTGCACTATATTGATATTTCCCCAGCAATTCTAAAATTGTGCTTTTAATACTCAGATTTCATTTTCATAAACATCAACAATAAAAAGGAAGAGCTTATTTCTGCTCCCACCCTAGCTGGGTAATGCACACACATGCACCCATTGTCCTCAAAATTAAATTTACTGCTGGAAATTATCAATAATTTCATTGTCCTCTTTGCATCTGTCCATGGAGCGCTTTCACATCAAAAATAATTGGTTGGGAAGTTACGAAAGCTATTATGCCTGGGATCCTGTTGGGATATATTTGGCCCCGTAATTTGATTAATTCCCATTGAGTAAAATCCTTTGTGATCTACAGCCTCACGTTCTCAGAGAGAAGAATGGAAGAAAATATCATTTACACTAAGTAACTGTGGTCTTTCCGCAGTCAGCAGTTTTGCTATTGCAAATATGCATAGCAGTGTGCTGGGAGCCAGGGGGAATGTGTAGAAACATTAATATATGGTTTATTGTCATCATATGTGATTTCGTCTCTTCGGCCTTTGACTTATTCTCTTTGAAAGATAACTTTAAGCTTTATTAGAAGGACAATTTTTTTTAAAGATTTATTTATTTTTATACAAGAACTGGGGTACAGGCCAGATGCGCAAGAGGGTGAGAGGATTCACCAGAGACAGAGCAGGGAGCAGAACAGGCAGACTGATGAAATTCACTGCTGAGGGGAGCAGCGGGTGAGTCAGGACAGATCTGCTGTGCCAGGTGGGATTCTCACCGGCCGGCTGGGATCGAACCCGCGCTGCAGAGACTGCAGACAGCTTCACAGTGTGGCGCTCAACCGCCTGCGCCACCAGGGAGACCCTAGAACGACAATTTAAATATGAAAATTTTCATCTATGTTTACAGATTATGTGAAATATGAGGAAATCAGGGCTAGCAGGTTGCTTTTCTAAACTAGGGAGTGTTAGTGTGGGGCCCCGACTCTTACAAGCAGCACAGTTGAGTCTTTAGTCTAACTCGATTGCAGATTTCATTTTAGCCTGAATTTCCCTGTTCGTGAGATATAGGGGATTTTGTTTTTATCTTGTATCTGTCGGTGATATTCAGTTCTTTTCACTCCTATTCGATTTTGGTATTTGATGTAACATTGTCTTTGTATCACTTCGTATGGATTGATAATAAATATAAGGGAATTTGGGAACTATCAGGAGGTTAATACAGAAAGTTGCCCCATGTGTCAAAAGAACTAGATTGAAGTAGAACCACAAAATGATGTTTTCATAATTAAGATAAAATGAAAACTCCCTTTTGAATGGAGAACTGGGGAGTGAAAAAGAAAGTGAAGTGGCCGTGGTATGATTATTATATTTTGAGTAAATCTTCAGAATGTGAACTTTTTAGGATTCTGAGGTAACACACTAACATTTTTATTTTAATACTAATGCCCAGCAGTGCATCAAGTCATCAATTTCTTTTCGTGCCCTAATGCCAAACGGTGTAAGTGCACTTTAGGGGCGAGCTCCTTTGGTAGATGGAATATAAATTTATTTCAAAACCATAGCGCCGTCAAAGCAGAAAAAGGTCATGGTAGTGAGAACCTGAACAGATTCTGTATCTGAAAGAAAACTTGTCTCCTGTTTGACTCACTGTCCATGCAACATAAGCAAACGTGAATTTCTGCGGCAAATGCATTCCTATTTTTTTTTTAAGATTTATTTATTTATTTATACAAGCACTGGGTACAGTGAGAAGCGCGGGAGGGTGAGAGAATTCACCAGAGCCAGAGCGGGGAGCAGAGCAGGCAGAAGGACCGAAGGACACTGCTGAGGGGAGCAGCGGGCGGCAGGAGAGGTCTGCGCGCCATGTGGGACCCTCCTCGGTGGCCGGGGAGCAGCCGGGGATCGAACCGGCGCTGCAGAGGCTGTGGGCAGCTTCTCAACCCAGCGCTCAACCGCTGCGCCACCGGGGAGGCCCTGCCTTCCTATTTTAAGTGGGACATCGCTAGTATTGTGGTGCTTAAAACAGAATCTTTGAGAAAAGTTTCCTAACAGTGGTCCATATCCACGTGATTTCAATTTGACTATTTGGTTAAGTAGCAACTGGAAGACGCCTTGATTTTTATTTGCTGTGTCATTCCATTTCATCCAGTTAGCGCAGAAGGGGATAAGCACAGAACAAGGCTGGGGCGCTGCATGGGGAGAGGCAGGGGGTGTTGTTACCAGTCCCAAGTAGGGCGTCAGGGGTCAGGGTCGGGGATACGGAGGGGTCTCCTGGGAGCTGATGCTTGAAGAGGGTGGGGAGCTACCCTGTGGGTATCTGGATGAAGAGCAGGGGGGTGGGGAAGGTCCCTAGGGGTGAGGGTGCCTAAAATCCCCGAGGAAGGAGGAGGGGGCTGGGCTGGGGCTGGAGCACAGGAGGAGGCTCCTCGTGTAGTCATGAGTCAGGTGGTAGGGGGAGGACAAATCAAGGGTGTTTGGTTTTCACTCTGGAGAGTTTTGAGAAAGAAGTGACACCATCCGGTCCTCGCCTTAAAGGATTGTCCTACATACTTTGGCGGGGCAAAGGCAGGAGCAGGGAGCTCAGGGAGGAGGCTACTGCAGGTGTCCAGGCAAGAGCCGCTGGTGTAGACTCTGGTGTGAGATGCTAACGTGGTGTGTCCTGGGGTCAAGGGTTTGTGGCAAGTTGGGGGGGGGCGTGTGAGAAGCACCCCATGTCTCCACACTGTGACCGAGCAGCCGCAGCGGAAGGAGAGAGTGGCCGCCCACTGAGGAGCAGCCTAGTGTGCCTGGGAGGTGCCCAGGAGGCAATGGACGATACGATCCGGAGTCGAGCAGAAAGTATGTGCTTGGCATCCTGTTGTCCGGACATCAGGGTGGACTCTGTGTTGAGAACGTGTGTGTGATTTTCTGTTCCAGTTGTTTTCTGCTGTTTACAGGGCAGCGCAGGACAAAAAGCACTTTTCGGTCCCTTTCTTGACACTATCATACACCAGTGCCTTTCAGTTTGTCATTTACAACAGAGAGGTATCTGAAGACGTTATCTTTATCCTTTAACAATAATAAAAAAAGAAGTGATGTTTTATTGGGAGAAACATTCTACTGTAGTTGTAAAGTGTAGGTGACAATTTGGGAAGACTCTTCTGTATCTACCACATTTAGTACCTGAGGTCTTGGATTTATGGGGATTTCCAGTCTTCTCTAAGAACCATGATGCTTAAATGCTACATTTCATTAGCTGAGGGTCACTGCTTGAACAAAAGTAAATTAAAAATTTTAATTGCTTTCTGAATTTTCTGGTTTAGCTTCTTTATAATGTATCAGAGAGTAAATGAAAACACATGTTAAGAAAAATATCCAAGCAAAAACCCCAGACTTCCATAGGACATAATTGTTATAACTTGTAAACTTATGTGTATGGTTTTAATTTTTTTCCAAAATTTGTAACTAGACTGCTTCTTATGTGCCTTATGGAATTTTAGATGCAATTACCAGAAATTCAATTAAGATAGTAAAACAATAAAATTTACAGATGAGCTTAGAAGTACTTAGCTCTAATTGAGGATTGGTTATAAACCTCTGTTAAACATGACTGATCTGTCTGCGGACATTCAGGTTATTTCTGCATCTCGGCTCTGGTAAATAATCCTACATTATTGCGCTGGACCTGGCTGCAGATAGCTTTGCAAATTAGTCTTTCTGTTACCTGTTACCGGAGGCAGAGGTGATGGGATTAGGAGGGGGGTAAAATGGGCTAGAAGGGATTGGATTCCTTTAGTGATAAACATGCTGATGTATAACAATGTCAAATTGTAATGCTGTCCACCTGAAACTTACATGATGTTATAAACCAATGTTACCTCCACAAAATAAAACGAAAAATGGCTGTGTATCTTTTAGAATGCTACAAAACAATTTAAAAACAATAACCTTCACCACTGAGTTCTGAGGTTCACGAAGAAGGTAATTATCCAGAAACTGTGATTATAGAATTGACCAAAAGTTGAAATATTTATAAATTGGCAAAAAATGGTTGCACAGATAGGAATGTGAATGATCTTTTGCTTAAAAAAGGTAAGACTTCTCAACAGAAAAATGAAGCAAGAGATTAGAATATTTTTCTGGACAGTGAGTCTTGGTTCCCCAGCATCCCTATTACAAGAAATCTTTGTGTGTTGTTACAGATGTGCCATCTAGGTACTCATTTCTCTAAGGATTCAAAAGTGTTGCAATACTATAGGGTAATGAAATCCCTTGCTAGTTAATTCCAGTGTGAGTTACTATAATAGCGTAAGAACACTCTTTAAAAAAATAAGCTGAGGAGCAAGAATGGGTTGCAAGAAGTAGCAATTTCATCATTCCCAGTACTTCTGCGGTTTCTATTTCATGGGAAATTGAAGGGGACGTGCTGGAATCACCAGTCCACAGGCATTTTCCGGCAGCTCCCAAACCCGGGACGGACACAGCGGAGTCCAGTTTTTGAACGAATTTGTTCTGACTGATGAAGTTGTGGCGTTTTCCCATTTTAATTGCAGTGGTAGGTAGAGGTTTAGCCTGATGGACCGTGATTCACCTGGTCAGCCAGCGCGTGATTGACGCTTATGTAAAAATAGAACAATTCAAACCGGATTGTTTGGCTCTTATTGCTGCAGATCCTCAAACATCTGGCAAATGAAGGACTGGAGGAAATTGCCTGGCTCTGGGCTTCTCTGCCTGTGCTGATTCTGTGGGAAGTGTGGGGGTTGGGATAGAGCACAGGACACCAGGTGGATCTGTCCTCGTCCTCTTGTGCTTGGTCTTATGGAGTAGCCCAAGGGCAGCTGAGCACAAGGCCTGCGGGGACGGGCAGGATGCTGGGAGAGGAAATGTTGGACAAAGTCGGTGTGGTGTGAGGGGTGTGCGAGCAGCAGGCATTATGTGGCTGAAAGGCTGAACAGTGGTTATCGAGGGTACAAGCCAGAGATAGTTCTGGGCAGAGCATTTGCAAAGCCTCTGGGGCAAGCAAGACCTTGGTCCCTCCCCTGGGTAGAAAGGACGGCCATGAGAAGCAGGTGGCCACGGAGCTCCTCCCGATCACGCCTCGCCTCGTTTTCTTCCACGAGCTGGAATCTCAACTTCCCGTAGACATTGCCTGATCCCGGAGTCTGGTACTGGACAGAGGGCGTTTTAATTATTCTTGTCATTGTGCTTTAGTAGATCCGTTGGGGGTGGTCTGCCCAGACTCTAGCTTGAGGTCTGCCTGCGGAGGGAGCTCCCAGGGGGTTCCATGCACGGCCACGGTGGGTCAGGTCACAGGGAGGAGACATCAGCGTGCAGGGACCCAGAGCCCATCAGGAGCTCCCCGTGGCAGAGGCCTGGCAGAGGGTCCCCTAGGGATGCTGCTGCCTGCAGCTGCTCAGAGTGTGGGTCAGAGGTCCCCACCCCACTGTTCTGAACACATGCAAGTCTTCATGCATCGGGCCATCAGCGAGTCAACCTCATCCGCTTTTTCAATCAGTGAGATAATGCACGGGAAGCCTTTTACCTGGGGGTGGTATATTCAAGCTTGAAATAGCGATTATTGTTGTATCTTCTGCTCTTCTTGAGATGATTGAGTTGGGAACCAGAAGGGTGCACAGGCACAGAGGAATTAATGCTGTGACGCAAGAATATGATCCATGATAGATGAAGAGCAGGCTGCTGCGGGAGTCCCGTGGACCAGCGCTAGTGATGGCGCTAGGGCAGGGCAAACACTGGTGTGTTATTGCTTATATTGTAACTTCAGGCTTGGCAGTTCATTCAGTCAGCAAACATTTCAAGGTGTCAATCCACACCAGCCTCCATGCCCTCACCCCATTTATATCAGTTGGATATTTAATTACCTATAAAATTTTGAGGACATCATTTTAAAGGAAGTAGTTAATAAAATCAGCATTCCTTATTTGTGCTCTTATTAGGTAGAGTCCAGAGTTGTTCTAGAAATGGTTTAAGAAGGCTTGCCGGGAAGCCTTGGCAAGAAGGAGGGTCAAATTGAAACTGGAGGGAAATGCGTGGGAATGAGAGGCGCCATCCAGTGTAAAGTCACTTTCAAACAAGGGCCATGGCTGGGTGGAGCCACATTGTCTGTGACTTTGCTGCCTGATCACCCTGGGGGGTGGAATGCAGCCGCCAAGAACGTGTGCATGAAGGAGTCCTGGGCTTGATCTGGGCGCCGAGCAGGTGTTCCTCAGCGAACACAGTGCATTTGCCTCCCAGCAGGAAAGCTCCCTCCGGCTTTCAGCTGGGTGCTGACCCTCGCCAGCCCTGGCCAGCCTTCTGTGGACCCTCTTAGAAGTTCATATGGAAGCCGTAATGAGCGTGTCGTCTTCCCTCGCCTCCTTGCTTGTGTACGAGCTCAGACACCGAGGCGTGCAGGCAGGCCTAATTCCCCTTATATGGAGGGTTTTTTTTTTCTTTAATAGCACAGGCAGTCAGTGATTACATATGCACATTTGTAGCTTAGCTCAAATTTATTAAATATGACACTAAGTAGGTTAACCCGTACTTACTGTATATTAGCTCTTATGCTTATTGACCCCAGAGAGCAGAGGCACCCTTCCGAGTCAAGAGGCTTGCATTATTCTAGGTCCAGACGTGCATGTGCCATTAGTATGTGAGGATGAACTCCCTGGCAAAGGGTAGCCGGATTATATTATGCTCTTGCTTCCTGCACTCCCTGCTGCGCTGCGCACTAGCATAAGCATCATTACTGCAAGCGTGTTCCCCCTGGGACCCCATGTCTTCCCACCCTGGCTGTCTCCCTGCTTCTCACACAGACTCTTTCCTGCCTCAGTGCCTTTGCACCTGCCATGGAGTTCCCTGCCAGTGTCTTTGGCAGAGCGTTACACCCTGATGTGGCTGCTTCACTCATCTTGTCGCCTCAGGATCCGTTCCATGGGGAGACTGTGTCTGTGTGTTTTCTGACACCAGAATTGATCATTTAAAAATAAAGAACATCAATATGTGAAAAGCCATGATTTTAGTATTGAGAGTGAACTTCAGAATTTTGGCATCTAGTCCTGATGTCAGTAGCATAAAAATCATTTTAAAGTACAGCTATCTAATAAGGGATGTGAACATTTAAAAATGTCCACTCTCAGATCAAATAATTGGACATTATGTGCCTTTAACGCTCACTGTCTTAACCGTTGAAGCTGGTTTGGGAGTTTGATCGAGCATAAGGGGTGTGAGGTAACATTAAAGGACGGCCATGGATGATCATGTTTCCATATTGAGTTGGCAGTTGAATATGCTGAGCTTTCGGTGTGATGCTTTTTCTTTTTGGGGTACCAGTGGGCCTCACCTCAAGTTCTGATCGATTCCAGGTCAGGTATCCGTGGTGAGCGTGTGACACGTAGCTCAGTTTCTGCACATTGTCAGTAAATGCGGCGTATCACAAACCACATACATGTTGGAAAGAAGATCTGGTTTTTGCGTTTCTTTCTAGTCTCAAATCTGGGACCCTTTGTAAGGGATCCTTACACCTCACCCAGTGATTCTTCCTGCAGGGCTGGTCCCGGATGCTGTTTCACATTCTACCCTGAGAATGTTCTGCAGCATCCACGTCCACGTCACCCCCTTGACCTCTCCTTTCTGCAAGTTCGCCTCTTCTTTAGTGAGCCCCTTCCCCTCTGAGACTCAGATTGCTGCTGAACCGTGACCCTGAGCTAAGTTTGGCGAAGAGAGAGAAAGAGAAAGAGAGAGAGAAAAAGAGAGAGACAGGCTTTCTTGAAACCCTTCAGCAATGTTGTACTTAAAAAGTTTTATCACTATAAAAGTTAAGAAGTTACAAAGTCATCCTTCAGGGTGACTCTCAGCCTCAATGACATGACCAGCCCTCACAGTCCACCCCCTACACACCCCCACCTGCATCCTCATGACCTCCATACCCAGTGGACCATGTCCGGGATCCTCCCCAGAACTCTGCTCACTCTCCTTGGCACAGGGGCTACGCTGCAGGCTTTGTGTTCATGTTTGTTAGCCTTTACAGGTGTAAAGACCTGGTAATCATAGAAAGTTCCAGCACCCATGGTCTATATTTTATTCATTTTTCCTCTCCTGGCTTATAGCAACGGTGGCTGATGGCTATCGCAGGAAGGTATTTCTGAGTTGAAGCTCTTGGGTCCTGCCAAAACAAGCCCAGTTCCTCAGCGGATGCTGCAATTCTTGGTGTTTTTGAAAGACATTTTCCTGCCGCCAGATGCTGTCCTGTGTCCCGAGTCAAGGCAGCGAGGAGTCCTGTGCGATGCTCCGTCCGTAGCTTTTCTTCCCTCTTCTCTGTGCTCGGACTTGGGCTCCTGTCCCCTCAGTGCCAGAGCACGTGGTCCTGCTGCGGCAGAGGCCCCTCAGAGAACCTCAGGTTTAAGGGGACCAGGGCCCCGAGTTCTGTCCCAAAGTTGTGGAGTCGAGGGGTGCTCACTTTGTGAAAAATCTTAAAATCGGAGCCAAAAACAGCATCTGTCGGGCAAATTTCACATCCCGCTCTGGTTTCAGATTTTGAATCTCCACCTGATGAGAAGGTGCTCCCCACCTCCTCCGGCTGTTCCTTCCTTGGCAGGGAAAACGCTTTAACCTGCTGGATGCGGTGCTGGACGGAGCTGGCTTCCCCACGCTTGGCTGCCCACACGTGCGCCTGTTGCGCGGATCTGGGGTCTGCAGCTGGGCTCATTCAGAACTCACGGTAAACCGGGGGATGATCTCCGCTCTGGACATGAGGGGAGGGGAGGCGATTTGTCAGCAGCCAGGCCAGTGAACCAAAACTCAAGCTCCACAGGCCTGACCCCCGAGGCCGGGCACCTCGCCCCTCTCCCCTGGCACCTCTCTGGGTAAAACAACTGCTGTTGTCTTTGGTTCAGCCTGTGGCTTGGCGCCTTCTCCGCGCATCCTTTCAGCATCTGCAGTTAATCCCTGGCTTAGAGCTGCCTTTGGGGCATCAAGGATTTTATGCTTGAATGGGAAGAGCCCAAGCAACCATCTCTGTTTAAGGAACTGTGTCTTAATCAGATTTCTTTTGCTCAGTGCATACAGCTGCACATACAATTACAGAATATTTTTTATTCTGTAAGTGTTATCACTTGCTTTATTAAAAAATGACAACACATGGCAGTGGCCCAGTTCCAAGGGGGAGAGTGGGTCCTCTTTTCAAAAGAGACTGCCATTTTGAATGTAAAGCTTTGCGGGCGTCCTCATGGCCGCCCTTAAACATAAAAGCAACAACAAAGAGCTGTGCGGCATTATCCTGATTTTGTAGAGAAGGAGCGGAGTCCTGCGATGTGGAAGAAATTCTTCAAGGCCACATCATAAGATCCTGTCCCGGTTTAATCTCCCGGTGCAGTGTAGACATCACTCGCGGTTGGATACCTGTAGGAAGATGCAATACACACCTTTATTCCACTGTAGGGGACATTTTGGAATTACTGGGCACATTTTTTACATGAGATTTTCGAATATTTCTTGACCCCCAAAAATGGTTCCTGAGCCCACTTTGTGAGCCACACTGACTTCTGGGGCTTGGGATCCAAGTGTACAGAACAGCCACTAGCTTCTGTGGACTCACCTGCTGCGGAGGAGACTGGCAATAAAGAGTGGACTTAAGTGGACTTAAGTGAGGAGATGGCTTGTGTGCTCGAAGCTGCTGAGGTCTATGGAAAATAAAAGAGAAGTTGCGTAAGGCCAAGAAGGAAGGGACAGCAGGCCAGGGATGCCTTGGAAATTTGGCACCGGGCAGTTAGGAACAGGTGCCACTTAAGCCAGAAGCAAGCTCAGCGGGAAGGAGGGATCCTGAGTTGGTCTGTGGGAAAACTAGTCCAGGCTCAGAGAGCAGGGACTATGGGGGGGCTACAGCATCCAGAAGACAGTGCCCAGGAGAGGACAGGCCACTGCCTGTGGGTTTTCACCCACATGCACAATTGCGAAACCACTCAGGTTCAGAGAACAACCATGGGGTTTATTTAACGAACAGGGGAGACTGCATTCCTAAAGCCACAGGTGGCTGACTCTCTCCCCCCAGGTAGTGTCCACAGTGTCCAGAAGTCCCAACACAAGCCGCTCATCCACAGCGATGTCATCCTGTCAGCAAGGCCTGGAGCTCCTGGCACACCAGCTAGCAGCGGGCCAGGGCCCAACTCTCCGCAGCTGGAGGTGCTCACAGGTGGGGCCACTGGGAGGACACTGCAGCAGCCCCAGCAGTGGTCTGGAGGTCGGGACGGACAATACTGGACGCTGGACCAGACAGCCACAGAGGCAGCAGCACCGCGAGGTGGTGCTGGATGTTCAACAGCTCTCAGAGGTGACCCAGACATAGAGTGCCAGTCACCGTCAACAGTGCTGGGCAGTGCTGGCCAGTATGCCGGTCACCTCTAGTCCGCAGGAGGCGATGTCAGAGATGCTGTGCTAACGGCTCTTTGGGAGTGGTTGGCCCACACCAACAAGGAGCAGCTCGTGGAGACTCCAGGTTGGGACCTACTGGTGCTCTTGCAGGCTGTGTCAGAGGCAGGTGGGAGGCAGGTAGGGCAGGTGTGGCAGGCCTGGCCTCTGCAAAGTGCCTGGGTTTCTCTTTGGAGGACAACTGCTGACCCTTCCTTCTTCTTCAGAGACCGGGACCAGAGTCTCCTAAGCTGGCTCCCACCCTGCCTTATATCCCCTTCCAGGATAATAAATCTGATTGGGCCATTTTCAATCCTATGGCTGATTGGGCCACTTAGCACCAATCACCTCAGGGCAGGCTCACGGCCCAAGGGCTCTGGGGAGCCACAGCCAGAGCCAGCCCCAGTGGGGCCGGGTGTAACACTGTAAAGGGGGGAGTCTGTAGCAGCACCCCAGGGTGGACTCTGCTGGCAGGCTGCCAAGTGGCCTGGCTTCTCTACTGCCTGTCCCTGGAGGGAGCCACAGCACTGGAGCTGGTCCCGTGGATCTCCACACTCCTCCCTGGAGCCCTGGACCAGGGGCTGTGGCGCTTGCTGCTGCCTCCTATGCCAGAGCTTGCTGCATCCCCTGGTAGGGGAGCCGCTGCTGGCCTCTGCCTGCAGCCTGAGCCCCAGTGGGCCCCTGGTGGCCAGCAGTAAAATGCCCACCACCTGCTGCTGCTTTCACTGCCCACAGTCAGCTGCTGGGGCCCCAAGGGCAGGGGTGGCGAGGGGCAAGGGAGAGGCCTGTGGCTTTCAGATCCAGCCATCAAGCTCGACCAGCACTAGGGAAGGGCTGCCCACGGGCACCAACTCTGGCCCAGGTGGAAAACCACTGCTTTCGAGAAGAGCCAGTCTTGCCCAGCGGCTGGAGCTGCTTGAGGGCCGCTGGTTTCAGAAGTTACACAGGTTCCCTCAAACAGGCTTTCTCATGTCTGCCTCAGATTTCTACCTCCTTGTTTCCTTACCGTTCGGCCATGACGAAAAATTGCATTGACCAAGTCTGGTCTCATTACTGAACAAGGAGTCCATGTTCATTTATTTAGTTTGAAGCATGCACTTTGTAAGCTCTTTGCACTTGTGGTGATGACCTTGGGTTATATGACGGCGGCTTGACTGAGCATTTGGATTCGGAGGACAGTGACAGGGTCTTGGGGTTGAGCCCAGGGCCATTGCCAGTGCTGGGAACTGAAAATACCAAGTTAATAACTCAAAGTTAGTGAACGCAAAGGTAGGAAATCGGAATAAACAGCAAATGCCAGTTAAGACGGGAGCAGGTTGAGCTCTGCAAGCTAATCCTTAGCGTGGAGACAGAGAACAGCAGCAGGTGGGGCGGGCAGGGGAGTGTGTGGCTCACTTGAGGCAGAGAGAGAAATGTGCCGTGGCCAACTGGAAATCACACTCACTCCCATCTTTCACTTGACCTTTGCAGAAGGCACGGGCAGCATCCAGCCGCCCTCCGTGCTGCCCAGTTTGTCTGCTGCTGCTGAAATTCTGCAGAGCTTTGCCTGGCTTGATTTTGGGTAGCAAGGCTCAAGTTTGGGATTACTGTCACCATCAGCACCTTATGGAACATGCCGTGTTGACCAGAACCACAAATGGAGCCGGCCATGGCCAGCACGAGCGCTTGACAGGAACACACAGGACACGCCAGCTCCCAGAATCAAGCCTATGGCTGGCCCCGAGCAGACCTGGCACTTGCGCAGGAAGGTCCTGCTCGGACCCTGTTGAGAGCCTCCCTAGTAGCCTCAGCACACGGGCCGGTGTTGCTGAACAAGGCGGGAGGGCCAGCTGTTCCTGTGGACAGTGGGTGGGCAGGGCCAGTGACTGGCGCCTCCCAGTGGCAGAAGTAGCTGTAACTGAGGCAATGCATGCCCTTCCCTTTCCTCAGGCAGAGGACAGACTTCTCCCTCAGCGGGACAGTTTCAGCCAAGATCTTTTTGACGGCATTAGAATTAATAAAGAAATCCACTTCACGATAAGCCATGTGGACCGATACTGTTCTGTTTTAAAGATGGACGCTGTCACTGGTGAGTGTATTTTCAGGCTTCTCCTGGGAGATACAACTGGCAGGAAAGTAGGAATTTCTCTCTGATTCTCATTGGGGTGAGAGAGAGAGGGAGGGAGATGGATGGGTTGATTGTGGGGACTGACTGACAAACCGCAGCTTTTAGGGCCGACTGACCCACTGGATATTTAGGTAAGCGTTGATGTTTCTCTCTGCCCACTGGGCTGCTGCAGCAAAGTACCATTCACCGGTGGCTTTTAACAACACTCGTTTCTCACAGTGCTGGAGGCTGGAAGTTAGTGATCAGGGTGTGGGCCAGCCTGGCCTGGCGAGGACCTCCTTCCTGCTCCCTGACCTCCCTGGGTCTTCAGGCAGTGGGAAAGGTGAAGACGCTGCCTCTTTTACAAGGGCCTTCGTCCCCCTTACAAAAACTCTGCCCTCGCGACCCAGCCAGAATTCACAGGCCTTAACCCTCCTGTTGCCATCACATGGGGGTAGAATTTCAACCTAAGCGTCTAGGGAGGATGCAGCTATTCAGAGCAAAGCAGCGGAAGTCTTGAATCTAGAGTCGGCCTGGCCGGCTACAGGATGGGGACTCGGCAGAGCGTCCATATGACAGTCAACACAATTCCCGGTGGCCTCAGTCTGGGCTCTCGAGACCTTCAGCTGATTGGATGAGGCCCACCCCTGCCTGGGGGCCATCTCTTTTACGTAAGGTCAACTTTAAGTTAATCACAGCCACGGACACCTTCCTAGCAGTGTCTGCACCACAGCCTTGCCCTGGTGACACCTGAATAAATCGTCATTAAATGGAAAACCTTTATACATTCATGTACTGTACAAATAGTCTCTTTGAGCTATATTTAAGGAAGTTGGTCTCAGACAGTACAATGAATAATTATTTCAAATAGAAACTTTTGTTCTTCATTAATGAGATGCAGATGTATGTGAGTGAACTATTGTGATGTTGGATTTGCACCCCAGGTTTTATTATCTTTATGAGGGCTCAGTAACAAAATGCATTTGAAAATAAATGATCAAATAATTCCCATCGATTTAAAAATAAATAATGTTTTGCATTAACAATAGTGGCTTTCTTTCTCATTCCCCAATCCAGTTTCATTTGCGAATTTAATCATTTATTGAAAATGTAGAGTAGGAATAATGTCAGTATTCATAAAGGACATAAAGTTGTATCTTGGACATCAATCATGTGAATGATTCCTTGCTTTGCATGTAAATGAAAAGCCGGTTGTTAGTAGCTGTGTTATTACCAATCTGTATTCTTAGTTTCATATCTCGGGAATATATTTGTCTTTACAAAACAAAACTTGTTCATCATGTTCAGTGTGACACAGAATTTTAGCCACATTCTCAACTTAGGTTTCGCGTTTTCTGGAAGATTTTGGCAAAGTGGCGAGAACCATCCTTCATGGCCATGTCATGGTGTCTTTGCAAGAACAGTGTAAACCCAGCTCTCTGTTTGCACCCTTGATCTTTCTTCCCATGCCCCGTCCCTTCCTTCCACTGCCCCGTGGATTTTAAAGCTTATCTCTCATAGTCAAATTTCTGGAGGAAAGGAGAGGCCATCTGAGACCTAGAATGGACTTTTCTAGATCTGCCAGGTGCAAGGTTTTCCGACCCAGGCATGTAAGTGCTGGCCGTTCTCTCCCTGTTTCCTGTCACCCTGTTCCTGGGAGCACCTAGCACGTCCCACACCCCACCTAGCCCTCTGACCCTCCAGCCTGAGATCCGAGGCACACACTGAGGTGTGATGCTCCCTTGGTGAGGAGCACAGATCGCTTCCGTTCTGGTCCAGGGCAGCATCTTCCACACACACCTCCCCCCTCCCCCCAGCAAACAGATCCAAGTTTCTGGTGTGTCACCAACTCCAGGGGCAGGTTTCAGATGCCTTAGCAATCTCTTTGCAGATCACAGAAACCATCCAGGCGGGCTTAGTGGGACATTCCTGGAATTTATTGACTCTGATAAGGCAAAAATCTAAAGTTTTAATGCGGGCCAGGCGTCCCGCTGCTCGAGGCTCGTCTCTCTGCCCATCATTCTTCTGCAGCAGGCTCTTCACAGAGTGTCAATATACCCATGGGGAGTCCAAGTTTAGATTTTAGAAGTTAAACACCAGCTAGGAAGAGTGTACATTTTCCAGATGGTTCCAGGAGACTCTGAGGATTGGTTCTGCTTGGTCCAGCCTTGGTCTCTGGGAGTTGTCTGGCCAAGAGGATGAGACTGTTCCCCTCAAAGTAAGGGTTCTGCACACAACACGCCTGCCTGGGGTACCATGTGCCCCAAGACACCTGGGTTCAGGGCAGGTGGAGACATAGATGCAGAAGCCATTTGTCATGGAGGTTGGGGGTAGAAGAATGGCCTGGGCAGAGGTGGGACAGGGTGGGTGGGGTGGACCACAGCTTGGTTACTCAAAGCTCAGATAGACAGGATAGACTTTGGACAAAGAGAGGAAAGCAGGACCACAAGCAAGTATGAGGAAACCAGCAGAATGGCCAAGCCCTGAAGCCACAGAGAGAAGGTTTCATGGGGAACATTTGGGGGAACCTCTCACCCTGCCGGAGAGGATGGAAGTGTGTACATTAGGGTTAATGGCATGGTCTGGCAGGGCCACCTGCAGAAGCCAGCCTGGTGCAGTGGGTGGGGGCTAGGTAAGCGCCATCCCAGCAGGAATCCCCTGGGTTCTATCAGCTTTTCTAACCAGATGCCATGGCATTTGTGGAAGGAAAGAACGAGGTGGCTTAGCTTAGCCACGGAGTGTTTATGCACAACGAAGGCCATCACGTCTGTCAGAAATATGTCCTGTGTGAGTCATGTTGGGGGGATGGAGTCATTTGGTGACATTCACAAACGATGTATCCCTTGCCAGGCAGCCCCAAGTTCATGGTGTGGGCGGTCATTCATTTCCCTAAGTAGCATCATCAAACACCATATTGATGTTGTCAATTGAATTTTATTTTGTACTAGTTTATCTTTATTTAATAACTTTAAATTTATGAGGGTGTAATTGCCGTCAACCTCAGGACTGTTACGCCTCGTTGTGTATTGGTCTGTGTCTAGGTAACTTTACCATCAGTGTAATTTAAAACAAGGAGATCCTTTGATTTCTTGTGAGACATATGTTTTAGGCCATATTATGGCCTTCTCCTGTAGAACTTGGCAGTGTTTGAACAAAAAGAAGCTATTTGGCAAATATTTTGCTGTTCATTTTGGACCAAAAGAAATGACAGGGAGGGGCAGAGGCAATCACTGTGCATTTCCCAGGAGGGAATTTGTGAAGTTTTTGCAGAATTATGGAAAAGTCCCCATCATTCTAAAAATCTTGGGTTCTCTTTGCCACTATAAAATATTAAAAATGAGTATTAATTAACTTTTTTAAGACTCATAAATTATGTCCATCTTTTAGCATAATGGCTATTATTGTAAGTTTTTAATGTGTTGCTCCACAGTGGAATCCACAGGTCACTCAGGCAGGAAGGTACCTGTATGGTGCCACAGTCATACTTCCTCACTTAAATATTTCAGTATCAGTTTCCACATTGTTTATTTTTAATCACCCCTTTAAGACACAGCAACTTGCCATCTGCACAGCAGGCAGCAAAATTTTGATAAATAGTTCTTTGAAATGTTGAAAATGTCACTGTACTTGTGTTTTTCTCAAGCTGACAACATATGGCACATTTCTAATTTTTCTACTAGGATTTCTGTTTTAGTGACTGACATATACTTGATTTAAAAAATTTGCAACATTCTTCAAGTAGGAATGGTAAAGAGACAATGACTTTTTATATAAGCCAATTTCTGACTTGAATTTTCAGTTTTTAAAGTTTTAAAACTCATCAATTTCCCCCTGAATTTTCAGTTCTACTTGTCTGTATTACCATTCATTCATTCATTCATTCATTCAACAAACACAGCAGCTGAGGACCTTGATGTGCCAGGCTGGCTTTTAGGTACTGTGGATACATTAAAGTGTCTTTTCTCAAAGGGCTTTTGTTTTTAGATATTTTGCTTTAGTTGATTTGCTTATACTTTTCTAAATGTAGACTAGGTGCAATTTCAGGGTTCTCAACAGTCAGTGTAGTGACAAACATCCCTTGAAATATCTTTTCTTAGCTTTGATAGCCTTGGATTTTGTTTGGATTTAAACTTTTCATTTTGCTTTATAAATAGCAAGTCATAGTTGTTTTTGATGACTCAATTTGCTGTTACAGAGTGACTTTTATGGGCTGAAATGCATCATCTGAAGGCTGGATTATTCCCTCACTTGTGGAGCTAGAAGGCCACGATGAAGGGGTGCCACTGGGGGCTGGGCAGTAGAGTCTGTCCCCACCCCTCCTAGCATTGATGGTAGCAGGACGGTCTCTGGTGGTACTGGGCTTCTCCTGTGCACCCCGTCTGTCTGCCTCTTCACCTGCCTTCTCTGCGTTCTCCCTTCAAATGAGGGACATGTCCCATTGGATTAGGACCTCACCCCACTCCGGCATGACTTCCTTTTAACAAATCACATCTGCAAGGGCCTTATCTCCAGATCAGGTTGAGATGCTGGGGTCTAGTACCAGCGTGCATGGGGCACACAGAAAAGAGGGTCCTGGAGGCCTCAGTGGACTTCACAGGCCATTAGTGCCAAATAAGGGACCCGGGCACCAGGCAGGGAGGCCAGCATGCAAGGAGACAGGCACCTCCAGACCCCCACAATTCTTCAACATAGGAATTTTGGGGGATGATGTGGTTCAGCCCATAAAAGTCGCCATGGAGTGGATGAGATTAATTTTGTTCATTTAACAAATATTTATTATGTACCCAGCAAATGGTGTAGCACTGAGTCAGGCATTGGAGATACCAAATTTATTTTGAAAAGAAGACATGATGAGGCCGTGACTTTATGAAGCTGATGGTGGGGTACATCCTCGTGGTGGTGGTAAGCCCCCTGTGGAGTCCCTGGCTACCATCCCCTGAAAGTCATGGCGGGAAGCTGCTTTCCATTTTGAAACTGCTTTCCTAACGCGGCCGAGGATCCCTTGTCAACAGGCCACCAGAGAGTCAGGTTCCCTGACTGGGTCACAGCAGGTGCTCAGTTCTGGACACACTCCAGCTCCTGTTCAGCAAGACAATGTGGCTCTGGGCAGGACACCCCCAGTGTCTTCCTGCTGTTAACTATAGCCAGGCTGTGACATGCAAACTCAACTCAAACGCTTTCCGTGGATCCTGCTGGATGACACTAGCAAGATTCACCACACAGGATGGTTAGACGTTAAGACTAGTTTCCCAGGTGAATACTGTGATTAGGAAGAAAAGGGACCTACCGGCTGAGGTTTTTTTTTTTAACCATCAGTGATCAAAGAGCTGGCAGCAGCATAAACATGGCATATCTAAGAGAGGAGAGATCAAGTAAACAACAGGTGCTCCCGGAATTCATCCATTCTACAATTAAAAACAAAGTGATATAGACTTTTCGAGCTAGGCTACTTTATGCTATAACAGATTTCCCAATTTGTAGAATGCGTGAAATAATTAGAGCTAGGAGATTGCTTTCATTTTAATGGGAATCTGCAAATGCAAAACCTAATTTGCTTCAGGGGTTGCAGTATTAGAATTCAAAATCTGGCAAAGAATATGTGGGTTTCAGTCTATCCATCCCTTTCTGGGGAGTGTTCATAATGCTTTCTGAATAGACGGCTTTATAAAGTGTAAAATGTCTTTGGGGACCTAGTGGACATTCTTCTTAGAAATATGTGTTAAAACTATTTCTGCAAGAATGTTTTATCTTAAATATACCTAGGTTTTATTTGGATAAGTATGGGTTTTCTTTGGTTAAATAGGATGCCCTGTTGTCCCGTCTACTTTATGGAAATGTGGGGCACGGAAGGTCAGTATTGGGAGGGAGCTATTGTCCTCAGCAAGTGATGAACAAGCAGAAGTCTCGGAAATGTAACCACCAGGAAAATTAGAACTCCAGCGGAATTCTTTTGAATGCAAATCTAACAGCAGTATTTGAACCACATCGGGCTAGGATATTTCATATTAGCAAGTCAGATCAAACAACTTTTAAGATCATCTATGCTGGATCAAATAATATAATTCTATGGCCACATTATGGCCATCAGCCATACTGATTTGTTAGCTTAATAGTAACACAGAAAAGTATTACCCAAAATACGGGAACAGGGCCTCCTGGGTAGCACAAGGAGTTAAGTCTCAGCATCATGAAGCCATCAGCAGCCACTGCAGCACGAGTTGGATCCCCAGCCAGGGAGCTACCCACATGGCACAGTAGACCTCTCCTGTCTCCCCGCTGCTCCCCTCAGCAGTGTGTTTCTGTCGATCTGTCTGTCCTGCTCCCCACTCTGTCTCTGGTGAATCCTTTCACACCTTTCCCCTGCACCTCTGGCCTACACCGCAGCTCTTGTATAAATGAATAAAATAAATCTTTTAAAAAAATACAGGAATGAATTGGTGAAAATGCTTAATAAATCCTGGTTGCATTAAAACCAAACAACTTTCCAAAATTTTTCATTGTTTTGCATTTCTTTGAATCACTTGGCATCAGAGCCAGTCTCGTAAGGACCACGCACCATCACCTTGCATTTCTTTTCTTTTTTTTTTTTTTAAAGATTTATTTATTTATTTATACAAGAACAGGGGTACAGACCAGATGCACAGGAGAGTGAGAGGATTCACCAGAGACAGAGCGGGGAACAGAACAGGCAGACTGATGAGATATACTGCTGAGGGGAGCAGCGGGCGGCAGGAGAGGTCTGTCGTGCCATGTGGGACCCTCACCGGCTGCCCAGAATCGAACCAGTGCTGCAGAGGCTGCGGGCAGCTTCACAGTGCAGCGCTCAACCACCTGCGCCACCAGGGGAAGTCCTCATCTTGCATTTCTAATGGTACCTTGAAGATAAACTAGCAAGACATAGTGAAATCCGAGCCAATCTATTGTAGCCTTTACTCAGAGTAAAGACAAAGTAGTTATTTTCTGTGGTGTTAGCTTCAATTTCGTGATGGTGAGCTAGGTATTTTTTTCTAAGCTCTGTTGTCAGTCTTGATTATATATTTTTGAAAGCAGGTATATGGAGAAGCAGGAGACTTTTTATTTGCCTATTTTTTTTTTCCTCCTGCAATATTCGAGTGGGCTGGCTGGGAAGCTCGGCTTTCAGTGCAGCAATATCATAATCCAAGATGTGCAAGTGTCCATGAGGATGCGTGGTAGGTCAAGGTGGCATCTTTGGAAAATGCCCATCTGCAAACAAGGCTGCTATTGACTGCCTGGACATAATTATAGTGTATAATATATTGTTATATATTATGTAACAAATATATGTATAAATTACATATTGATATATAAATTCATATATTACAATATATCTATAATATATAATTACAGAATGACTATAGTAATTATAGTCATTCTTTTTTTAAGACTTATTTATTTATTTATACAAGAACTGGGGTACGGGCCAGATGCGTGGGAGGGTGAGAGAATTCACCAGAGCCAGAGCAGGGAGCAGAGCAGGCAGAATGATGAAGTACACTGCTGAGGGGAGCAGCGGGCGGCAGGAGAGGTCTGTTGCACCATGTGGGACCCTTGCTGGCGGCCGGGGATCGAACCGGCGCTGCAGAGGCTGCAGGCAGCTTCACAGACCAGCGCTCAACTGCTGCGCCACCAAGGAGGCCCTATAGTCATTCTTGAAAGAGAAAACAAAATGAGTTGCTGTCATTCTCCTGAGGGAAAGAACCCATTGGGCACTTCTCAAGAGTCAGTGTTTTTGGGGTGGGCTATGTTTTCTTGTTTCTTTTGCATTGCCCTGTTTGCAGATTATTTTGTAGGCTAAGGAATGCAGCCTTTCTCTACAGGGCATTTTTGAAAAACAGGAGGCTCTTTGCCTGCCCCCCGTCATATAAACAGCATTAAATCCTGGTTCTGATTCCTGGCTCCACACTGACCAGGTTGGTACTTACTCCCTGCACCATGCTCCACATGCAGAGAAGCGCGACCCCACCTGCTCCTGGTTTTCTCCAAAGCAGCTGCATATGGTAGACGTAAAATCTGAGCTGCTGGAGCAGTTCAGCTAATTCTAGCAGCCATATTAAAAATGTAAATAGAGGACCTCCCTGGTGGCACAGGGGTTCAAATCTCAGCACTGTCAAGTTATCACCAGCCACTGCAGCATGAGTTTGATCCCTGGCCAGGAAGCTGACCCACATGGCGCAGGAGACGTCTCCTGTCTCCCTGTTGCTCCCCTCAGCCGAGTGTTTCGGTAGATCTGCCTGTTCTGCTCCTCACTCTGTCTCTGGTGAATCCTCTTACTCTCTCCCCCCCACCTCTGGTCTGCACCCCAGCTATTGTATGCATAAATAGATAAAAATAAATACAAGAATGCAAATAGGAATGGGAAAATTAGTTTCAGTAGATACTTGACTTTAACCAATACATCGTTTCAACATAATCAGTATAAAATGACACTTCACATGGGGATTATTGCTTATAAAGTCTTCATAGGCAGAGGAGTTGCGGTAGTGCAATTGTGTGAAGTGTGTGTGTGTGTGTATGTGTGTAATATAAATATATCTATTTATCTATTGTATATATTGGTTATTCAGATGACCAGACCTGTTTCTCCTACATGCTTGCCTCTCATCTGCAGATCCTGCTTCACAGCTGCCAAAGCCCTTGGAATTGCCTGCATGTTGAGTGATAAGGGTGTCTCTCCTTACAGTGAAGAGATGACTTGAAGAGAAAAACCTAAGGATGGGGGCTGGTTGCCAGGGGAACCAGTCATGTGATGAGAGGGTTGGAACTCACTGCCAATCCTTAATACCCTCCTCCGCCTGTCCCACAGTCTGGGCAAGACAGAGTGGCTGGAGCTTGAGTTCTGTTGTCAATGGCCAATGACTTAATCAGTTTTGAAAACAATGAAGCTTCCATAAGCCCCCCAAGAAGGGGCTTCTGAGTTGGTGAACAAGTGGAGATTGAGGGAGAAAGAGGGCATAGCTGCTTCCACCCTCCCCCATGCTGTGCCCATGCAAGTCTCTTTTCTTTGGTTGTTCCTGAGTTAGGTCATTTGTAATAAATTGCTGTTCTAGTGAGTAAATGGGTTAGTTTTCTGAGTTCTGTTAATGCTGAGACTTGAAAAGGAACTGGCATTGCAAGAAAGGGACATCTCAAATGGGCGAATGAGAAGTAGAGAAGATTGCATGTTGGAAGGTTATTTTGCTTTTTTCTTTCATTGATATTTGTTGTGAAAGATTGAAATGATTCCTTGAACATTTGTAGAAAATTGGGTGATTTCACTGTACGTTTCTCTGGTCTAAAATAGTGGGCATGTCATGGGCCTCACAGTGTATTTCAGGCACTCAGGGTGGCAGTTAAAATAGTTTGTTATGGGCCTCCCTGGTAGCACAAGGGGTTAAGAAGCAACCTATGAAGCCATCCACAGCTGCCAAAGCACGAGTTCAATCCCTGGCCAGGGAGCTACCCACATGATGCAGCAGACCTCTCCTGTCTCCGCGCTGCTCCCCTCAGCAGTGTATTTCAGTCACTCCTCCTGTTCTGTTCCCCACTCTGTCTCTGCCGAATCCTCTTTCCCAACCCCACACCTCTGTCCTGTACCTCAGTTCTTGTATGCATAAATAAATCTTTAAAAAAATAGTTTGTTGTATCAATCCAATTAACATGCAAATATTTTAATTTAAATATTCTGTATAATCAGTTTATCACATTGAAAATTTCTTTTTAAAGTTTGTTAGTGGTTGACTATTAATATAAAGTGGAGTTTCTAAATCACTCATCCGTATCACAAGGACAGACTTTGAGTGTGTCTTGTTTTCAAGTTGAATACATTTTTTACCAATATTTCCTCCTAGCATCCCTGTAATTTCTCCTTGTGTCTTCTTTCCATCAAAAGTAAACCCCAGAATGGTAATTTTGGAGCCTTTTGACAGCATGGATTCCTGTGAGCTCCAAGTCATGGTTCTAAGATAACATGAAGCAACACCGGATTATGAGGTTGGGTCCAGTTTCCAACATTTGAATGATAATGCGCAGGTTTTAAAGTTGAGTCTCACTCATAGAATGGGCATCTGCCTGTTTAAATGTTTATATCTTTGAAAAAGATAAAGTATGTAGCGCATATTGTTTGTATTATATGGGTCAGGAAGCTTTCCATTTCTCTGGATGCAGTTCACAGATAAGAAACAAAGTTATGCACTAACCTAGACCCAAATCCTTGAGAGACTGCAGTCAGGAAGACCAGTTTTGGAGGCCTGCTGATACTGCTGCTGTTGATGGGGCAGTGGTCTGGAAATAGAAGAGCAAAAGGAAGTATGTTGAACTGCTTTCAGAATTGATTTTATCTTAAAAATATGACCCCACGTTCCAATAACCAACTACTCTGGATATTAGTGATCAAAAATTCTTTACCTTATTTTTTTACTCTAGAATAAGTCTGTAGTCTGAAAAAACAGATTAAAAGCTTTTGAACTGGGAAAAAAAAAACTCAAAAATTCCAAACTTCTCATTCAGGGGTTCTGATTGGTCCCTAAAGATCCTCAGACTTAAAAGGCTGAGAATTACAGATTCAGCTACTTAAAACCAATAGTGTGGGGCATGGTGGAACTGTCCAGCTGTGAATTGAGAGTACAGGCTCCAAGTCTTACTGTGACGAGTCTTCCCTACCTTGCCATATGCTGTCTAAAAGAAAACTGAATAACTTACTTTGCCAAAAATTCCATAAAAGCAGTGAAGTCATGAATTTCTATTAAATTTGTTCCTCCAGTATTCACCATTGACCATTATGTTTTTCTAGTATGTTTATAATTTACAAAGCATTGTAAATCACATTTATTTAATTACATTTATTTTTCAGGCAATCCTTCAATATTGAGACAATAATATTCTTTCAGTGACTTGCTGAAGTCACGCAGATAGTAAAATCCTGGATGTTTTGATTCAGATGATTTCATTTTTCCCTTTCCTCATCAGCTTTTTTCTTTTCCTTTGAAGTGAGTGTCTAGTAAATATTGGCATCCCAATGTATGTTTGATCTGGAATATGTGGTCCTTTCTTTGTACTTCATCATTAGGAAAATTGACACTATTTGGAATATTTCATGGGAACAAGGAAAGCATCGTCATTCTCTCCAGTGACTGTGTACCCTACTGGAAGTGCTAGCCAGTGCAATAGGACATGAAAAATTAAAGTTGGCCAGCTTATGCTTTCACAGCCACTTACAAATAAATGTAGGTTGCAACAATTTCTAATAATTTGTAACTGGAAACCATCCCGATGTTATTCAGCTAGTATAAGGATGAACAATCACTGGTTCATCCTTGCATTGGGATAATAATTAGCAATGAAAGAGTAGGGGCTTGAATGAATCTCAAAGGCATTGTGCTTAGCAAAATAAGTCGACCTTCAGAATGTACATAGTATAGGTTCCTTCATGTTTTTGTAAAAAAGATAGAACCCTACGTGATAAAAGACCGATCAGGGCTACCAGTGATTATGGAGTCTGATTAATGCCAAGCCATGAGGGAGATTTTGAGATGGTGAGTATGTTCTGTGTCCTGACTGTGGTGGTGGTTATATAAATGTGCACATGTGGTAAAATTAATAGAACTGTATAAAAAGTTGATTTTGCTCTATATTAATTTGAAAATAAAATTATAATAAGATGAAACCTATAATTAAGAGGGAATGGGATTCTGATAAAATCTACAGAAGAACTTTTTCTGTAGAGAAGATAGGATGGTTGGGGGAGAAATTCACAAGAATGAATTTTAAAATGTGTTTTCTAAAGTTACAGAAATAGTATATTATAAATTACCTATGTAAACTATACATACAGCATGTCTTCCATCCATACACATAAATGCATGTATATATATATATATATATATATATATATACACACACACATATATATATACTTGAATTACAGTTGATGAGAATGGTATGTAACTTCTAAAGTTGCATATTTTGTAACTAGTGTCATCTAAAGATCCATGTGGTAGCACTTCTGCCCTGATCACAACCTCTAGGGTTAGATTTGGGTCGTGTGTTTTCTAGGAATGAATCTGTGACGTCGAATGCACTGTATTACATGATGAGTCATCATGTAAGAATTCTACACTCATCAAGAAGGGCAATACAAGTGGTAAGGACTGCAAAATTCTAGCAGCTGGTTTTGGTTTTACCTCTGCATAAACATACAAGCTATTTTTCACTGATTTCAATCTCAAATATTAGATTAACTTAATTTAATTTAAATGAGTCCCTATTAGATATTCTGTCAGAATGATTGGTTAGAAATGAATTGTTTTAAACAGGTAAATTAATTTATCTTCCAGTAGTGGTGTTATCTTTTTACAATTATCAATTACTCTTATTAAATTGCCATTTATTATTTTTAGTGCATATACTATGATACATTGAGTACACTTTGTGGGTGTTATAGCTTCATTTGACAGCCAGGAGACTCAGGGAGGTTGTTAAGGATGAGTGAGATGCTGTCTGTGGAGAGGGGTAAGCTCCCCCCTCATACTCAGAAAGCGTGCTATGTTTTATTCTCTTTCTTTCCTCATCCATCCACTGAACATTGGTCTTTGTTCCAGTCCAATCCTTACTTTCTACAGCATTCTCACTTAGAAGGTGGGCAACTTGATAGACCCATGGATTTAGATTTGGTAGACCTTCTTGTTTGTATTTGTAGTTTTAATTCCTGCAGTGTAGGAGTCAATATTTTACTCTGTGATTCATGACCGTATCCAACTCAAGCTCCTGTGGGATACAGGAGTTCATGGATTCTACTTCACTGAGTGCTTTCAGATGATCTTTCATCTTCTATTCAATAATCAAACACTGCATAATTACTTGTTTTGGCTTCTTTTGTTATCTAGGGAAGCACAGTTTGGAGGCCTAGGGAACATCTGTATATTCCAGTGGTTGCAATGCTGTAGTCTAAAGCGACATGGGTGGAGGAAAAGAATGAGAGAAAGAAAAGAGGGGAGAAGGAGGGCAGAGGAAGAGTGAGATCATGCTGTTCCTTTGAAAAACTAATTTACAAATGCACAGGTTTATGTAGGGGGCTGTCTTAATATTTTACAAGCGTTTTGATGGTGCGTACTGAGCGTTGGCTTCTGTCCTTGGGTGTGTGCTTTCATGCTGTTTCCTGAAGTCTTTTTCTAAGAATTTTCCTTCAAGCTACTCCTTTGCTGCTCTAAGAGCAAATTATTCCTTTCCCTACCATTCTGCCTTCCCCACAAATGTTTCATTTGTCATAGCACTAATATCTTTTATCTCTGTCGTGTGATTAATGTTCTCTAAGATTCAAGTTTTTTTCATAGTATATTGAGGACTTGGTATTTGATATACATACAGTACAAACTTAAGTTGTAGGCTTAAATCCAGTGAGTTTTGAGAAATGTGTGCCATCTTTTAATTATCACATAAAGTATGATATAAAGTAGTTCTGTCATTCCACAGCACTCCAACTTGCCCCATTGCCTCTACTCCCAACCCCTGACACCCCTATCTGATATCTGTCTCTGCTCTTCTGCCTTTGTGGAGTGTCATCTCAATACCTTATGCATCCTTGTGTGTCTGCCTTCTTTCACTCAGCATGGTGTGTTTGAAGTTAACTGCGTTGTGTCTCGTGTCAATAGTATGCCAAAAGATTCCTGCATAGTATGTTTTTCATAGTATGTTTTTCCTGCATAGTGTGTGTTTCACAATTTGTGTATACATTCACCAATGAATGGATGAAGAAAATGTGACATGAATATATAGTGTTATACATATTACATGTATGTCTCTCCACCCAGGAAGTAGCCGTGTGAATGAGCACTTCTGCTCCTCTGTCTGTCTGTATATCTGTACCTATCTCTCTCTATATATATACACATATACTCACATATATGTCTTAAAAATTAATGAAACCCTGCCATTTGCAATAACATGCATGAAATTAGAGGATTTTATACTAACTAAAGAAACCAGAGTCAGAAAGATAAAAGCCACATGACTTCCCTTGTATGTAGAATCTAAAAAAGTAGAACTGATAGAAAATAAGAATAGAGTCGTGGTAGCCAGAGGCTGGGGAAGGGAGAACAGGGGTGATGTTGGCCAGAGGGTACAGATTTTCAGTTGTGAGTAAGATCTAGACATCTAATGTTTATCATGGTGGTTATAGTTAATACTAGATTGTATGCAGTTTTGCTGAATAGATCTCATGTCTTCTCACCACAAAAGACACACAGATAGAGAGATAGTTTAACTTAGACATAACCATCTTTTCTAAAATATATTGGCTGAATTGAGAGTGAAATAATAGTTTTCAAAATTGCAATTAAAAAGTAAATTTTGGTGGTTAAGTATAAAGTATATAAGTATTCACTATGCATTTAAATATTTGTCAACCATTATTTAATGCTACCTGTATACCATCAGCTAGAACTCAATATTTCTTTGATGTTCTTTCTTAGGTATAGTTTATGTAGACTGGCATTGGTAAAACTAAGTGTAGCATTCAGTAAGTTCTGACAAATGAATATTAGAATTTAGTGTGTATGTAGTAAATAAAATCATTGTGAAAACTATGGGGAATGGCAATTTTGACCATTGGTGAAAATTGTATTATCCACAAATCATATTAAAATCTTAACAGAAATTTTATTTCTACATAGGAAAACTCCACGGAGTTAGCATTTTGACCAATGAGTGGTAGTTAAACGATGCATTGTAAATCCCTCTGAAAGCTTAATTTACCATGAAAGGACCGTTTTGGCCTGTGATAATTCCAGTCCTCTCAGACTATTGCCAGTTAGCCTTGGAGTTAGCTGAACCTGCATTAGTGCAAAAGTAGAGAGTGAGTGTCCTTTAACCCCACACCAGGTGATGCCTGATGTTTCCAGGAACTTACTGTGCATGCTTTAGAGGACTGGAGGGACCATTACCTACCAACAGGTGACCACCCAGCAGAGGAGCATGTTAGTTTGCAGACTAGAGAGATCATCTGAATGGTACAGTTTCATAAACTGTGAGGAAGTAAATCCTGTAGGTTAGGTGAGTGGCCAAGAGAATCTGAGTTGAGTATATAAAACTTGTTCAGAGCACATCCTCTGTGGAGCGTTGGGACTCTTGCTGCTACCCTGATTGACCCTAGAGTAATGTCAGCACTGGCTGTGCTATTTTAATTTTGGAGCAGAAGCTATTGTAGAGTGCACAGTATTTTGCAAATATTTAGGTGATTGTTGTGGCAAGCCCACAGGCCTGCAAGGCAGGGAGGCCAGCCCAGGCCCAGGCAGTGGGGGCTGGGAGGCAGCTGAGCCTCCACCACCCCCATGAATCTTTTTTGCTCTTTCTCTGGGCTCTCTCTGGCATCCTGTCTCATGTCGTCTCGTGGGCTCACCTCTTCTGTAGTCATGCTGCTGGACCTCGTAGCCTCTGCCCGTCTGTGAATGACACTGCCCTGCCCTCCAGGCTCAGGTGTGCACACACACATGCTTGCACACCCGTACTCCAGGCATACAGTCAGGCATATGTGCCTGCACCCACATTCCCAAGCATCTTCTGCATTAACATGCCCAAGGGCCACAGGTGACAACCACAGAGACTAGTGGCGTCGTCAAAAGCCTGCTGAGGTCATACCTGGCAGTGATGCATTTTAATTTCCACCTGCAGACGTGTCCATTGCACTGTTCTTTTGTGTTTGGACCTTGTGGTGTATAGCCCCATGGACGGAAGTAGGAGCTGTGACCTCTCATGAAGAGGCAGCTTTGGGTTTCAAGGAGGCTTTCTTGACCCCTAACATGACAGAGTGGTGATTGGTATGGGATGCATATGGGATCCACAGACGGAAAAGGGTTCCCTGCATCTTTATCTCCCATGTCCTGTATCAGCAGCCAGGACAGGCAGCCAATGCTGTTTCTTACCTGAAGGTTCCAGAGGGTGAGATCTCACCTTTTCTGCTCCCATGATGTTGGAGGGAGGAGAAGCAGAACCAGGAGAAGCAAGATGTAGTCCTGTGTCCCTTCTCCCAACAGGAGTTCTGAAAGAAGAGGTTTGCTTTGCGTGCTTCCAAGTTAGAGCAGACTCATCCGGGTACATTTTGAGGCTTGTTTCAGAGTGCGGCTTACTGAGCTCTCAGGTGTCACCTTGAGCTGCCTTAGTTGGGAATAATTCATAAATAGGCACAACAGGACCCAGAAATCTGCTGAGTCTCTTCCTGGAGAATTTGCCAACAGTGTCCCGAGTGAGCATTAAGGGCTCTGCTAGATGCAGCAAGGATGCCTTGACGGGGATCCATGCAGATGTCGAGAAACTTGAGAGCACCTGTTGACCTAACCGGAGTCTGCAGGGAGGTGGGTGGACCCTGCTTAACCAGAGACTGAAGCTTCAGCAGCCCCAGCTCCTGTAGCCATATCCTCTAGGATGCTCAGGGAGTGCCCCAGGCACCTCCAGTTGCTTGCTGGTGAACAGCTGGAAGAGATAGGCCAGAAAAGTTTGGGGAATCTATCTCCCAACCCTGCATGCTAATCACATAGGAGTCAGCACCATCTTGGAGTGGGACAGGCCCAGGTCAGACCCTGAAACTCAGCCTTGATTCCAGACACACAGACGAGTTACTAAGACAGTTAAACTATTCCATCTGGCTACAGTCACCTCCACTGCAGTAAAATGTATTTTTCCACCAACTGGCAGTTCAGCTCAGCAGGCTCAAAATCATTATGGGGAAATGGGAGATAGGTTTTTTTCATGCTCCAAGGTAAGTGTGAGTACATCTGAGACCTCTGTCTAGTGTTTTCCTTACATTGTCATTTGTGTAGCTAAATTATTCAAAAATATATTTACTACATTGAGGTAAAACTGGAGCCAGTAGATGATATATACCTATTGGACACCTCTTACCCGCTGCGGGTGTCCCGGGAAGTCCCACATGGAGAGGAAGATGGTGAACTTGCATTAGTACCCGCAGCCTCTCCCATGCGAGGTCACAGCTCCTACTTCCTTCCATGGGGCTATACACCACAAGGTCCAAACACAAAAGATCAGTGCAACGGACACGTCCGCAGCTACAGACCCAAACTGGAGGCGTCCACCAGAATGAAGACAGTTCCTCAAAAATATCAGGAATGAAAATCACCTGAGTTATTATTTTTCTGTCCATCTAGAATATAGAGGTTTTTATTTCTTTAACATTCTGCATGCATACCTCCTTTTCACTCATTCTCACAATGCATTAATGAAATGGATTGAATTCCTGCTCTCCAGACAGTTGAGTGGTGCCCCAGAAGGCAGTGCTCAGGTGTCCAGGAGGAATCCACAGTCTTAAGGGGAAAGAAAACTAGCAAGCCTTTGTAAAGGCTCCCCCAACACAGACAGACAAAAACAAAAACAGTTTCTCAAAACAAATAGGTCTTTGAGGCAAGTTGTAGCTCCTTCCCTTACCCATCCTGACACAGCAGCACCCCCGCGGGGCTGAGGGTGCCCTGACCACATCCCACTCTTTGCACCGGTGGGTGACTGTGGATTTTATGGCTTCATTTCACGTGGTCTGTGAGCTTTCCCTTTGGGACGGGTGCAGTGTCATGTGTGCATGTCTACACTCTGGGGCACATCCTTATTGTGTTAAACTCACTGATTAGTCTAATATCTCCCTGCCACTTCACCAGCTCAGAGGTAAGCGGAACATGGAAGCTACAGCCAGTTGGCCTCACACAAATGAAATTCTCACCATCTTGGAGTGAGCTAAGCACTGACTCACAGGGCTCCTGTCACAGCTGGAAGAATTAGCACGTTCGTGAATTAATGCGTTCGTGGACATTACTATCCTAATATTAAAGTCCTTACCTTAACATGTGGACACATGCTTTTCATTCTTTCCATCTGTTCATCTTTTCCTCCCTTCTGCAGTCTTTCATTATTGCTAATTGGTTTCCATGTTGCTTCATTGGTTAGCATGTGCTAAGAATGAGAGCCACCTGCTAAGTTAGGGGCTCTGCAAGGAAACGTAGGGTTTTGATAGTGAACAGAGGGAGGCTGTAGACCGAAGTTACAATTTTGTCTGTGTTCAACTAGAAAATACTGTTCTTTTGCCTCTTGATTGTGCTCCGTCCTGGGCATCAGGGTGGGCTCAGGGGTCGGCAGCCAGTGGCAAGCGGGGAGCAATGAGTTGCTGTCTCCCTTCTCTCATGTGCGCCTCCATGTATCTCAGTGGGTGTCTTGCAGACCCTATCTGTGGCATGAGGATGGGAACAGCTTTCTTCTTTGCTCCCCCCAAATTAGGACCAGACCCCTCACCTCTTAGCAAGCCTTGGGGGAGGCTAGAGGCAGCTCCTTCGGCTGTTGTCCATAGGGACCCTGCTTTGGGGTCTGCTGACATGACCCCTATCAGGAAGAACACGTTTCTCATCCTGTTACAGAAACGTATTGCTGGCTTTAGTCCTGCTGCCCGAAGGCGTTCTTGGGTGGGCGAGACTCAGCACTGCTTTCTTGTAAGGGGTGTTTTTACCATTGAGCAAACTTGGATTAAAATATTTGGGGATCATAATGCGGGTAATGTTTGCAGCATAAGAGCAGCTGATCTGTAATCAGAACTCATTGTGAGTCTTATAAAAGTTTTATAAGGTGAAATTCACTAATAGCTGTCAATTGGTTAAAATAGAATCTGTCAGATGACATCTTTCATTTAAGCAGTAGCTATTATTAGCATAATTGCGAAAGTAGGCATATTGATGGCAGTGTTTCCCTTGAATTCAGTGTGTAGACTAAGTAAAATAATATAGTTTGAAATTCTGCATTAGCATTGGTCTGATTTAACATGTAATGTTAATTCATCGATACAGAAACCACATTTCTATATAGTTTTGAGTTAAAATTCTTCATTTTCATTTCATTCATGGCAATCTTCATGCTATTTTTAAAAATCACACTTAATAGCCATTTATATCATGTATGTGTTTTAGGGGTACAGATTCAGCCCTCTCCAAATATATGTTATCATACCATATCCACCACAGTCCTCCACCATATTCCTGGCCAATAGCTATCGCTCCTCTTAATGAACTTGGGTTTTATAGTGATTTACATTTTTAGGTGTAATGTACAGACGGAATTCCTTTAACAAGAAGGATCCTGGCATCCACAAAATTCTCATTTTTGAGAGTCTTACAGAATGAGAGAGAAAACAAGGTCTTCAAAAAAAAGTGTTTGCCCTCTACAATGTAATTCTCCTGTCAAATCTCTCCTGGCTAATGATAACTCAGCTCCAGTTGATCATCATAATGGGAACACCAACTCACTTCCCTTGTTTACCCGTCTTAAATATAAATCTGTATTGTAACTTAAGAGCCAGAAATATGGCATTTTTTCTGCACTACTCTTTATTTGATGTTTCATTTTATTTTGTCAAGTGGAGAAATCTGTCTATATCTGGATGACATTGAAAAGTCCTCTTCAGAATGAGACCTGAGGATTTCTAGCAAGATCCTTGACATTCACCCATTAAAACTGCAGTTTGGATGTGATTCAGACTAGCTTGGCCTTACCCAGCAATAACTCATCATTTGCTTCATAGCTTTCCCTTTTCAACTAGCCAGGTGCCATTCTCTCTGCTTTTCTATGCAGCCCATCAGCCCACATACTGTCACTTTGCATGCAAACTTGAAGGTAAGTTTCAGACAGATCAGCCTTGCTGTCATAGAACTATTTGAATTAGTAATTCACTCCAGTGTCACTATGTCCATCAGTGATATTGCACCCACATGAATGTGAACTGCAATCATCAACTGCATCTTTTAATTCGGGAAGTGTCCACTGGGAACATAGTGTTTCCTCGATGTCAAATTGTCTCCACCCTTACAGATAAGAAGACTGCTCTCCATAGCTGCACAAAATGCATGGTTCAGAGTCTAAAACTCATTGAAAATCTGCATTAGCGTGATTTAAAGTGTTTGAAGAACCACCTTATTGAAGTCTAAAAAATATGTCTTCATTGTAAAGCAGATACTGTAAAATAAATAAAATGTTGCTGAAACAAGTAAAATGTGTAGATGATGAAAATATATGTCAGGTACAGCACACATAAATTTAAAATCCAGCAATTAAAATGGTATAATTATATTGGCTATTTTTGCTAGCTTAACAGTTAGCCCTCTTAAATAATTATGCAAATTCTTATGGGATTTACCTGAAGCACTAACGGTGCCCATTGATGACTTGTGATAAAGCATGAATTATTATAGCTTCATCTGAAGACCTTGTTAGCATTACAATTATTAAAATGTTTGTTCTGAAAGGGATGTGGACTATTTTAGAAAGTAGGTGCTGACATAAAATGAGATGTATGTATCACCCAAAATTTCGGTTGCTAGGGAAATATTTGGATATGCATGTCAGTTCATATAAGACCCAATTAAGAGCAGAAGTAGTTGAATACACTCTTCAATGAGTGGTGGTTAGAAATGAGAGTTATTCAGTCTATTAAAATGATAATTTAATAGAGAATACTTCATATTTTGAAGATATTTTAGGGTTTGAGTGGCTGAGACAGAGCTATGCTATTCTGTTCTGGAAGAACAGAATAGAAATAAGATTAAAATAAACCCAATTATATGGTGTCATAAAAGTGTGTGTCTAAGTATGTGTGTGTGTGTGGGGGGGGCTAAGGTGGTAGTCCATATTCCTTTGGACTATAAAGCAGAAAAAAATAAATAATCATGGAATTTACTGTTCTATATATCTAAAAAGTCTACCGGTATTGTGGTCTTCAAGCGTGGTTTGATCAAGACTTTGTAATATATCTATGAGATTGCCTTCACTTTGCCCCTCTCATACAAGTTAGCTCAATACCTGCCTATCTCCCTATCATAACACAAAGGCTACAGCATTTCTCAATATCACTTTTCCAAATATATCATCTATAGACAGGAATCTTCTTTTTCTTGATCAAAAGTGCTCAGATTTGCTCCTATTTTCCTCTTTGAGGTTTTTGTCCACCTCTGAGCTATTCACTGAAGGGTGTTTAAAGCCTGCTTGGAAGTCTTTGGAGCTGGGATACTGACCCATTTCTGTCTCAGGTTTTGTGAGAATGTAGTGATCAGACCAATTCAACACCAAAGCCATGGTCATTGAAAAATGGGCTGGAAAAGGAATAAGTGCCGGGAGAACCCTGTAGTGTCTGCTGTTGGGGAGAATGTGAAGTGGGAAGCTGGGAGGTTGAACAGGGGCATTGGCCTATTCCCAGGCTTGCAGTTCTAGAAGGACACACCTACTTCCAAACTGACCTTAACCAAAGAATATGTTTTTCATTGAACTCGAACAAATACTAATCTAATTTATGGATAAAAATAGAACTAGAATAGCAAGGGTTGCAAACACAGAGTGATGGTAATGATATATGACTGTAATTAATGTCATTAATTTGATTCCTGCGACTCAGGTGCCTCCTTCTCTGCTCATGTCTCATTTGTCTCAGAGAGACCATATTGCTCTATTCCATTTTAAAAAAGTAACTTCTCACCCAGCAATCCCAATTCATTTGCCCTACATGATGTTTGCCCCACCTGACCACCCTTCTGTAATGTACTAATTGGTTTATTGTTTACTTCTCTTTTTACAAGGTAGGGATTTGGATTATTTGAACATGGAATAGTGCTTGCATTTGGTAGGTGTTGAAAACATACTTGGTGGCCATGTAGCCATGGATCCTTTGGATTTGACATGTGTGAGGATGACCATTTTAGTGAAGATTTCTGAAGAAGATAGTGGAGTAGAAAAGCACTTCCACATCCTTCTTGGGATGCCTTGTCTGATGCTGTTCCCAACATAAGACAATGATACTTCCTGCTGTTCAACCACAGACACGCTGTCTGGTTGGGCTCCCATACAAAACACTACAGACTGGGTGGTTTAAACAACAGAAATTGCTTTTTGTCACAGTTCTGGAGACTGGAAGTCCAAGGTCAAAGTCTAGCCAATTCAATTTCTGGCGAGGACTCTTCCTTACTTGGATCTGTTTTCCTTCTTGCTGTGTCCTCACACAGCCTTTTCTTGTGTGGGCACAGAGAGTGCTCCCAGATGTCTCCTCTTAACAGGACACTAATCCTATTAGGTCAGGGCCCCACCCATGGAGTATCTTAACTCCAAAGTCAGCCACACATGAGGTTGGGGCTTCAACATGTGAACTGGAAAGCAGGGGATCAAGCATAGTCTGTGCAGACAGCTGACTTGTGGGTGTAGTGTCTGCATAGTGGCTGGGCTGCAGGTCTGTCTTTATGTTGCCAGTAGGATTCAGCACCCTCTGATTTCACTAAGTGGATTCATGTTCTTGAAATTTGGGAATTCATGAATACATAGTATACCTTATCTTTGAAAACGAAAATAGATCAGAAACTTAATTCTTGCTTAATTTTAGCACTTAAGTAATGCCTGCTATACAACTCGGAATCTACTGGACCCTGTCTAATCCCCACTGAGGGTGGGTGGGTCCAGATTTAATTGCGTGAAATGGAAACATGCCTCCTCACACCTTGACTTAGGCAACAGAGAACTTCCGAGCGCCTAGTAGGCTTATTTGTGTTAATACATCATCCTATTTCATGACAGTCTTTAACTAATCTAATCTAGGATCAGGCAGTTGTATTACATATGTGCACTCAATCGGGAAATCGAATGTTGATGCAATAGCAAGATCCTATCAGCAATTATACAGGCCCGTTCCACTGAGCACCAGAGCTGGTATTTTATGTTCCCAGGGCAGTGTTTAACCGCTGTCTCTGTAGTTAATGCTCTCTTCCCAGTTCTCGGTTAGGCAGCAGTGTTGTGCTGTGGCGAGAACTAGGCATCTGGAGTCGGAAGGCCAAGGTCAGGTTGTCGCTCAGCTGCACTGTGTGAGGTTTGTCCAGGGCACCCAGTGTCTTTCACATCTTTCACGGACCCCGAGTGTGCCCAGTTCTTAAGGAACCCTGTACGGCTTTGTCATCTGGTTATAAGTCCGCACATATTTCTAGTAATTTAAAAACAAATCACTTCATTTTAAGGTGATTTCTTGGGGTTTGAAGTATAATGTACACATCTAACACATACTACAAACACCAGTACCATTCAGACATGGTGCGGGGGATATTGACAAAGGAACCATTTTCACCATAGTATGTCACCAAGTATGCAAGTGTGTCTTTAAAAATGATTTCTTAAACACTGACTCCAGGTGTTGACTCATTTACCCTAGGATTTTAAGCTCACATTTAAGGGGATATGACAATACTTAATTAGCTGGTTTAAGAGGTTCATTGCATTTCATATTAATCAATAGCATACCTGTGTACACATACACACCCACATACACACACCAGTAATTTGGTTGCTATCCAAATTATAATCATGCCTTGTAACAGGCATTAGACACAAAGCTGTTTTTCACATTAATGATTTTCTGACACAACACAATTGATGTAATTGCAAATTATGTCATAGTCAGTGGAAAATATGCTCATTTTTAATTTAGAAATCAACATTTGTTAAAAGTAGTAATCCACATTTAAAAATTTAATGCAATGCACATTTAATTTTCAACACAGTGCTTTAGGCAATGGTTTGACATTTCTTATTATTTATCAGATTGTTTTTCAAGATTAAACTAAAGAAATTAATTTACTATAGTTAATCCTTGAAAAAATGATGAATATCACCCCAGACTCTACAAACACCCTTAATGAAGGCCTCTCTTTGTTACATTGAAAGTGTCATAGTTATTAATTGCTTTTTAGGCTTATGTCATAGTCTTAGCAAGTTAACGCAAATAACTCAAATTAACATAAAAGCTCAGATGGGAGCTTTAAGCAAATGCTCAGGAAATGCACATGGCATCATTTAAAACTACCGCGCTGGATACCAGATACGGATTTCCTATATAACACATGGCATGGTCTATGAAAATATTTCATATCTTCAAGAATGTGAAGTTCAGTTTGGGTGCATGTGGTCTTACATTTAGTTCTTATCTATAGGATGCCAGGTTTCTGTGGGCATGTGGTTTTCTCAGTATTTAAAGAGTAGGGGGTACTCAAAAGTAGGGGGTACTCTAAATTCATGCCTTTATTCCAGAACCAGCACTTTCTTTGATATGTTTACTGGCTCATTAAATCCAGTATTTCCCATTGTTCTTGTTCCTGAATTTCTACCCTTGCTCTGAGAAAGGTCAGACTCCCTCTTAGTGCAGTGACTTCCCTCACACCCATTCGGCCATTGTTGATTACACCCCGCATCTGACAAAGGTGCCGTCAGTTGTTGTCCATGGTTGTCTGTTGGTTCTCCTAACACTGAACTGTGAGCCTGCTAGAACTGTGACCCATCCCTGATTCTTTGTATCAAGGGAGCTTTACCCTGTCCCTGGGTCCATTTGACATGAAATCAGTATTTGCTGCTGCTGAGTAAGCGCCCTTGACTTTGGAGGCCTGTGAGTCCATCCTGACTTGGCTCTTCCTTTCCCTGACAGCACAGATTTCTTCCACGGCTCACTCTTTATCATCCGTTAGATTCGTGCTTTGAGGATATCTGATGGAAGGAAGTGCAGAAAGTCAGTTACATAATGAAATTATGGACATGTTCCTTGAGTTTTTACGTTCCAGCCCAAGGAAAGGTGACTGAGTTATCTGTGTATTATGACACATAGACTTTAGAATTTGGACCCTGAACACTTCTAGTCCTTCAGAATTTATCTTTATGTTCTATTGTCTTATGTATAGTTTCATATCATTTTGAAAATGATGTCATTCCCAAGAACGCTAAAAATAAATGGATAGCCCATTTGGAATTTATTTGTGCTAAGAGACTTTAAATAAGACATCCATCATTAAGAACCTTTTTTATTAAATTGACCAGATTCTCTGTTCTTATCACAAAAGTTTGTGCTTTTACATTTGCATAAACATTTATAATATAGCTCGGCGCTCAACCTGCATAATTCTCAAGAAGTTAAGTTCCCGGAATCTTCTGTCCCTTGTACCCACAGATTGATTTCCCCCCCAAGCATTTTCAGTACTGCTCATTCTGGCAGCTCCCAGTCTTACTGGACTAAAGCTTTCCATGGCACAAATAAATTTCCATAGTTTCTGCATAGATGTTTTGTTGGGAAGTTGTAAGTACTCTTATTTTCACAATATTTTGTAATAATACATATCAAGAAATCTACTTATAACTGCTGAGCTTTTGGAGAGTACTTGACTTCTGGAGAGTACATGGAATGAAGATATACTGAAAATGTGCTTTATATTTCAGTACAAAGAAGTCCTAAAAAGTTTTAAACTGTGTGTTGATGTATCAGCATATTTCAAATAACTAAGGGAGCTACACTCATTTAAAGCCCAAACTCTCAGCATTGGATTTGACATATGTGGATAATTGGTCAAAGGCAAAATAGTGTGGTGAACACAAGTCCTCAAGGATCTAGAAACCCCAAGTTCTTTTGTGTTTTTGGAAAAGTCATTGGGGACAAAATCTGACCTGGACCGAGGTACAGTAATTTATTGTTATTTATCACACTTGAGAACATGTTTTATTTTGCCTCAGAAATATACATGTTTCACTAATGAAAATAGCCTGGGAAGAATAGAGTCCAATTAGGAACCAAGAACAACACAGCAGGGGAAAAAAATGAATAACCATAAGAAAACAATTTGGGGGGATATTGGCTTAGCTGAGAACCATCTAGAAATAGCTAGGAATAAGGAAGAAGGGCAGGGACTCCCTGTTTCAGCCACATGGCAGATGTCATCCCCAAGCCTAGTGGTCTTTGCAGAGGACCCTGGCATATTGGCCCTTGACAATCTCTACAGCCTCAGTCACAGTCACAAGTCACATTTTTCATAGTGTGCCCATTGGCCGTGGTGTCCCCTGGCAGCTCACAGATGCCTACAGATAGAAGGGGAGCAAAAGGAATGCATGACCTGTTCAGTTACAAACTCTACCCCAGACCCTGCTGGTTGTGTTGTATCAAAACAGTAGCTGCATCTTTTTACACCCCAAAGAATCAGAACATGCTGGAAACAGAGGATCCAGGATGTAGATGACCACCTGGGGAGCCGGAGAAAGGCAAAGGTTGGACCACGGCCCCACCAGCAGGCAGGGTGAGTGGTGGTTGGCTGGAGAAATGCACAAATGAGGTTTTGCATCCTCAGCTCTGCAGCAGAAGGACTGATTCTGTGTCCTCTGTGTCGGGGCCTGTAAAAGGGAGGTGAAAGGAGGCAGAGACCTGTGAGCCCTGGATGGTGGCAGAGCAACTGCAGGGAGAACATTAAAATAGAAACCTTCCAGTTGTCCCAGAAATTGACTTCTGGCAGCTCTGAAAAGCATCACAGAACAGTTGGTAGGAAAGTTCTTGAAATCCCTGAGCTCCAGACAAGTCCTGAGAGAATGTGATTCTAAATTGAAGAATTCCCAGTCAAGTGTGGCTTCGTTGAAGTAGTGATTGATCTTGCTGCTTATTGGGCAGTGTTCTTACCACCTGTTTATCTCCTGTGCCGCCCCCTCCCCACTGGACCACAGGCTCTGTGAGCCTAGTGCCTTCTATGTGTGTTGGCAGTCGGCGAGGGGGGTGGTGGGGAGGGGAGAGTTCTGGCTCCTGGCACATGGTCTGCCAGGTGGTGGTTGTTCGTTAAAAATTTGACAATAAGTGAATGAAGGATGTTCAGTTAAGCTCCAGTGACTGAGTCTGCACATTATGTTTTAAATCTATGGTGTTTAATGGAGTGTGGGAGAGTAGGGAAGCGGGTAGGCAGTGGTCACGTGCTTCTAAAATCCCTTTGGATAGAAAAGTAGAATTTATTTTCAATCTGGAGGGTTCCTGCCATCCCGTCCAAATTCTTATATGGCAAGGAACCCACTCTGATGAGCGCTTCCACTGTAAACGGTGGCAGCACTGATGGAAGATGTCCTGTTTTCCCTCTGTACCAAAGTGAAAAGCAGGAATGAGAAGAACTGTAGAAAACAGCACGTAATCAACATAATCTTACATTATGCAGGTGAATTGAGACAGCAGCAGTTCCATGATCATGGTGGTTTTAATATGCATTTCATAGGAAAACACTGGCAACCACTTCTTTCTGCTCCAGTCAGCCTGTGGGAACTTGCAGGCTTGATCAGTGGGTCTCTGTTTAGTGGGTCTTTGGTGCATGAAAATTGCAAACAAAGTACCAAGGGGAAATATATAGTGTTTTACAGTTGGCCTTGCAAACTCAATCCTGTAATGACTGTGAAGTTAACAATTTTTAATTTATATTGGAGACGAAGGCTACATTTTCCTGGATTGACAGTGGATTCAACAATGTAGATCGTGACTCTGAGCTGTATGTTATTTATCCCTGATCTTCTGGACATGGTTATCTTGGTCCATATTGGCTGACGTAATCCTGGAGAACATTGATAGCAAAAGAGACTTATGAGCAGTTAATCACTTAAATTAAAAAAAACCTAACCTGTACAGAGGCATAAAGTTATAAAATAAGTACCAACAGTGGGAAGCTGATGCTAGTTGGGATGGTTTCCGCTAGTCACATGCTCATTATTAAAGTAAGGAAGTGTGATACCTCCTTTCTCCTTTGTTTTCATCAGTAGGACTTTGGCTATTCACGGTTTTTTGTGGTTCCATATGAATTTCATCAGTATTTGTTCTATTTCTTTGAAGAATGTCATTGGGTATTTTTATTGGAATAGCATTGAATCTGTATATTGTTTTTGAGAGAATGGCCATTTTAATAATGTTTATTCTTCCAATCCATGAACAGGGGATGTCTTTCCATTTCTTTGTGTCTTCTTCAATTTCTTTTAACAGTGTTTTATAATTTTCTTTGTATTGATCTTTCACCTCTTTTGTTAGGTTTATTCCCAAGTATTTGATTTTTTTTTTTTTGGTTTCAATTATAAAAGGGATGGTTTTCTTGATTTCATCTTCTTCCGATTGATTGATTGTGTATAGGAAGGCTACTGATTTTTGTGTGTTGATTTTGTGTCCTGCTATTTGACTGAACTGGTTGATTATTTTGAGTAGTTTTTCTGTGGAGTTTTTAGGGTTCTCTATGTATATTATCATATTGTCTGCAAATAGTGATGGTTTTACTTCTTCTTTCCCTATTTGGATTCCTTGTATGTCTTTCTCTTGTCTTATTGCCCTGGCTAGGATCTCCAGTATTAAAGTAGGAAGTGAAGAGACAATGTCTAATTGATGCAAACTTTCTTGATATAAGAACGCTAGAAACTTCGCCATAGCCACTAGGTAGAGCACAAATAGAAAGGAATCACACATATTAAATGAGGAAACACATTTGCTTTTCAAGATGAGTTGTCCTGAGCTATGTAACATTTAAGTATCTACAAGTATTATTTTGCTAGTAGAAAGATATGTAATCAGTGGCCTTATAGATCATGTTGGTTCAGGATTTTACCTATTTGTATTTATGACAAGTTAAAACATTCATTAGGAGTCTGATAAGTGCAAAAGCATTATTGAAGAAAAGGTAATTTCCTCAATCACCTGTGATCCATCAACTCAGAGGCAATTGCTAAGAGCATTATTATCCCTCCTCGCAGATCTCCCTCCCCTAACACACACAGTCTCCTTAATAAAAGCAGGGTGAGGGCAGTAATTACTAGTCATCTTTTTTTTTTTAAAGATTTATTTATTTATTTATACAAGCACTGGGTACAGTGAGAAGCGCGGGAGGGTGAGAGAATTCACCAGAGACAGAGTGGGGAGCAGAACAGGCAGACTGATGAAGTACACTGCTGAAGGGAGCAGCGGGCGCAGCAGGAGAGGTCTGCACACCATGTAGGACCCTCGCCTGGTGGCTGGGGATTAAAGTGGGGCTGCATAGGCTGCGGGAAGCTTCGCAACCCAGCTCTTAAACCCTGTGCCACTGGGGAGGCCCTACTAGTCATCATTTTTAAGGGTAACTTCATGATGATAACCTCTCATAATAATAACTAATGTTTATCCTTGATATGATATGTAGCATGCCTCTTATGTGGTGTACATATATATATTGATTTATTTTATTTTTCCAACATGCTATGAGATAAAGTGCTTTTACATCCTCCATGTCAGCGATGAGGTAATCCAAGCCCAGTGTGTTACAGATGTATCCAAGACAGAGCAGGTAGCAGATTCGAGGAATAAATCCTAGAAATGAGTAAACAATATTAACTGAAGCTTTTTAACTAAAACAATAATAACTAAAATCCAATTTTGACTGATTAGTTTATATCTTAGGAAATGCGAATTAGATACTAAGTTAGCTTTGATCCTTAACAATTCCTGGAGGTATTTGGCTGTATTCAAAATATACTGTAGATGTCTAGTTAACAGTTCCTATTACTTCTATTTGCTCTTAAATTACTAGAAGTAGAATGTATTTTTTAAATACACTAAAAACTTTAGAACAATTTTAGATGTCTAGAAAAGTTGAGAGGTAGTTCAGAGCCCCCATATGCCCTGCAACCACTTTCCCCATCTGAACAGCTTGCACTAGGTGTTTCCTACTATTGAAGAGTCAGGACTGATACCTTGTCATCAATGGCAGGCTGCACTTTGTGCACAGTCCCTTAGGTTAACTTGACATCACTTTTCTGTTCTAGGCTCACAGCTATTCTAGCATGTGATCGCATTTGGACTTCTCTTGTTCTTACTGACACAGAGTTTTGGGGCTACTGGTCAAAAATATTGTAGGATGCCCCCCCCCAGAAATTCGTTTTTATCCTGTGTAGACTGTTGTTGACATGTTCTCTCATTGGGGATGTTGACCTGATTACCTGGCTGAGGTCGTGTCTGGAACAGTTTCCCTCCTTTTGATCTACTCTTAGTCACTATGCAGCCCACACTCACGAAGGGGGTGATGCTCTAATCTTTCGAGACTGGTGTGCCAATGGATTATTTGGAATTCTTATGATTTCTCATCATTCATTCAGTCAGTCCTTTATATTATTACCAACATGTGGATGTTGATTTCATACTTGTATTATAATGCAATACTACTTTATTTTTTTGCTCAAATTCTGCCAACTTGGATCAATGGGCCCCTACTCCCTTGCACATCCCCAGTATATTTTTTCACATGATGCCCTGCCTTGTCCAGTATTTACCCAGCTGCAGTAGTAGAATCAGCCATTTCTCCAGGGAGCTCTGGTTCCCTTCATTGAGAATGGCCTTTGAAACAACTAGTGTGAGGTGTGTTCTTTGTCTTTGGGTTTTCCTTGTTTAGAGACTCTCAGCTGCGAGGGCTAGGAAATAGACCTCTAACTGTAAGAGTTATTATGAGTAACTGTCTTTTCTCTGTGAAGCTATACATGAGTTCATTTGATGTCTCCAAATCTAGTCCCATAACACAGGGATCCTTCTATCCTCTTCCCCTTGCTTACATGTAACTTCTTACTACAAATGTGAGAATTTCAGTCCATACCATTTGCCTTCCATTTATGCAATCGTTCAACTACACTTTGCATGCCTGCCAGGAGCAGAATTGTTAACCTTTACCCCTGGTGGGAAATACCATTCAGTAGATTATGTGGTTACAGTTAGTTTCTTTTTCCTTTGTTCTTATGGTCTCCAGACCTTCTCTTTAACCCACCCCACCAGCGTGATTTTTTTTATACATTTATAACACAGTTCAGTTGCCTTGACACATTCTACTTTCCATCCTCAGATTCCCTGATTTCCTCAATGATTTCTAAAAATTGCAAACATTAGATGTCATTTTGTGCTTCAATGTTTTGGGGTTTTTGAAAAATACATGTCTTGTAGCCAGCATTCTAGTTTCATCCAGAATCATTTCACCAGCCTGCTGTATGCCCTGAGTGTCACTGGCCAACAGTTTTTTCTCTCCCCAAACCTCTGTCAAGCCACTGCTCTTTTCAGCATCCTACAGATACCATGTTTGTATTTAGAATCATACATGTATAGTCCCTTCATATCAGTTTCTTTGGTTGAATAGGTATTTAAGAGTCATCCACATCTTTTCGTGGGGTGATAATTCATTTCTTTTTATTGTTAATATTCCATTCTGTGGCCATTCCAGAACTTGTATATCCACTCACCTATCAAAGGTGATCTTGAATACTTCCAGTTTTGATAATAATGAATAAAGCTGTTGTAACCATTCACATGCGGTCCCCTGCCCATCTTTATTGAGATATAATTCACATGTAATATTGTGTAAGTTTAATGTACACATTATGGTCTGTGGTCAACTAAGCTAGGTAAGTACCTAGAAGTGTAATTGCTTAGTAGTATGTTAAGACTATTAAGTGGCCAATTTGTCTTCCTGAGAGGTGGTTCCGTCTTACCGCCACGTTAGTAATGAATGAGTGTTTTGCTGCTTCTGTATTCTCGACAACAATTTATGTTGTCAGGTTTTAAGAAAACCATTCTGATAGCTCTAGAGTGGTACCTCATTGTTGGTTTAATGTACCAGTGAAAAGAAACTACAGCTTCTACTTGAAATAGCATCTACCTAGAAGTCCCCGAATCAGTCTTTGTAAATCGTACTCGGCAAAGTAGGAACACTTTACAGACTCATGGAATTCCTCATAATAAAACTAACAGTTTAGTATGATTTTTATTGATTTGGGTGCAGTGGGGAAAAAAGAAAAAAGAAGAGCATTGTCATAGGACAAGATATGGGCAGGGTGAACATGGAGATAATGCTGATTTCTGGCAGGAGTGGCATAAAATAGAGACTCTGTGAGTCTTAGATCCCCTTTTAAATAGAGAAACAGGGTGTGGAACAGGAAATAAATTCCTGATAGTGCTGGACAATGACAGCATTCAGAACCCTTAAAAGTAAGCTGTGGGGGGGTCACACGTGACAGGAAAAGGGTTCCTGGCCTTAGTATTTTAACTGGCCTTCAACTTGGTGCTTCTTTCTCTCCCCTCCAACGTATTGACTCTCCAGAAGCCCTGTCATGTCTACCTGTGAAATACCAGTGAGCACACTTGCTCACATCACTGACGAACGGCAGCCGCCCGGTCTGTTCAGCCATGTTCACTTCACATCCATGTTTCCCTACTGGAAACAAAATAATGTTGCAAAAACACTAAGTTGAATTTCTCAATGGGCCTTCTCTCTATGAATGTCAGAAGTCCTTAATTTGGTCAAAAGCCTGGCACAAAGTCATTCCTTACTAATAAGCCTTTCATGCATCAAGGTTTCCTCTCTGCTTTATGCTCTAGGAATCTTGAAATGTGTCAACATCCCTGTTATTTGCTGTTTCAGGGGAAATCTAGGACACTCGCCTATAAATATATGAGAACAAATATTGTGTTTATTATGTAATTGTGCATGCAAAGGGCTCGAAGTTATTAGTTGAGTGAATACATATTTGAGAAAACAATGTTCATTATAATACAATTAATAATAACAAGTGAAATTATCAAATTAGCTAATAGTAGGAACTTGTTAAATAAATTAGAGCCATAACTGGCCTACTAGCGTGTGGTATTGAGGCCCTTTTGGTAGCGTGTGTGCATTATATCAAACATTAACTAACTCTGTTCATGTAATATGAATCCATTATCAGACACATCAGATGGAAATGAGTTTGGAAAACATTTATCAAAACATGAGCATATTAGTCTCTCATGAGTGTCAGGATTATTTTCTTTTTGGGCACTTTTTCCTCTATATTCCAAATATCTTTTAATTTCTCATGAAATTGCTTATTTAAAAATTCATTAGAAAATATATTTTTGTTTTATCTATCACTCTGTTTAACTCAAAATAACTGATATTTCCTAGTGATTTATTATTGTAAGATACTTTGACATTTGATTAGAAAGAGTGCTTGTTTCATATTTATGCTCATAAAATGAAAGTTCGTTTCTACACAGTGCACTGTAGCTAGGGGTATAGTAGCAGATGCAAAAGACAAACAAGAAGTTGCTGCCCATGGAGTTCCCTAATTAGTGCCAAAATGTGCCAACCATTCTCATTTGAATTGCTGTTACATACTGTGTCCCCCCAAAAGCGCTGCAAAATGGAGTCTATAATTGCTTAATTGTCATAGGAAAGAAAAAAACAGTGCTGGGGTACACGCGTGCCCACTTCTGTGCCTACTCAAAGTAGGTCATTCACAGCTGAGGAGAAACCCAGATTTTGTTGTTAAACGTAGCCAAGAACTGATGTGAGAGCTGAATGAGGTCCAGAACTACGGTGTCTCTGCCCTGTGGCTTGCACTTAGTAAATGCAGCTATCTGCCCCTCCGCGGTGGTGGGTAGGGTTGTTCGTTATTCCATTATGTTCTAGATCGACTCAGAAAATCACACCACTGTGCAGGCTGACACAAAAGCTCCCTGCTTAACTGGTACCTATCAGCCAACAGGACGTCGTGCCAGTGTGCTGTTTACCTCAGGGAACACAGCCACAAAAGAGTGTGTTCATCTTGGAAGATAAGATTGTAAAAGATAATTATGAAGAACACCCCTGAAAGCATCGAAACTGCATATTATTCCTGGAAGAAATTAGCTTCTGAAATGCCTTCTTTCAACCCCTATAGGTGCACAGAACACCCCTGACAGTCACCAGACACCACAGGCACCTCCTCATTAGATAATTAGCATGTTTCCTCGTTCAGCAACAGCCTTTTCTGGAGAATCATGAGAGCCAGAGAGGGGAATTCCAAAGTGTATGTTATGCCTTATAAATCAAGTGTCTACTACTTTATCTTTAGGCTTCAAATATAACATTCAAATGAGTATGATCACCTGGTAGCTGAACACTTTGTGATAAAATGTTGTTCTGACAAAAGGAGCCGTTTCTGCCTGCTTATCTCAATGGGTTCCGTTTTCCTCAGTCACTATTTTCTGTGTTGCAGAAGAGTCCAATGAAAATAGTGTAAAAGCTTGGCTAGTGGGCAAAGGGTTTGCCACCTGGGCACCCAGCAGAGTGCCTGGAACACAGTAGGACCTCAATAAATGTGTGACTTGTGGAGGAGCAAATTAAGGAATTTGTGATCATCAGTTTGTCTTTACTAGTTCTACCCAGCAGTCAGCAGGCACAACATACTTGACATGTGTGATGTGATTCTTTGACTGTACTACTGAGTATTATATCGTATCTGTATTAACTTTTGAAATGTCTGTCTCTGGGTGTTTTGTGCTATTAGGCGTTCAAATCTCTTAGACAATACCCAGTGTTAGGAGCACGGTATCTTTATACAATGTCAGATGGACTCATCTTGGGAGCCCCCATATGCTGCTAAGTGTCTATCCAAACCCGATGCTCTGGAATGTGAGTCATTGTTTAAAGATGTAAATACTTTTCAGCAACAATTACTTGACCTCTTTCAGGTCTCAGGCCTTTTCATGGTCTTTATTTCATTTATTCAACTCAGAGACCTGTGCAATTGACGTTATCCCTCACATTTTAGGGGAAGTATTAACTTAGGTAAAGAAAAACGAATTTGGTGGGCAAGCCAAGCAGGTCATTGTCCAGTATTCTGCAACAGCAACTCTCCTATTCTAATCTGTTCCTTCATGAAGTAATTTAAGACCAGGTTTGGTGTAGTAAAAAAATGTCTGCAGCAATCTGGCATGAGTCTAGATTCCAGCCTTGCTCTTTGCTCCTTCCATGACTTTGAGTAAATCACATAAACTTTTCCAGCCTCACTTTCTTCATCTGCCAGCAATTCCTTGCCTGACATGATTTGTCACTTAAATAGCATCTACTGCTGTCTGCACTGTCAGAACATTGCTTCGTTCTACACCTTACTAATATGTCCGCAGCGTCAAGTAGCTCCCTCTTTATCCATGCAGTGATTTGGACAGAAAGAGGTGCAGTCACACCTCATGTCTTCCATTCTAAGTGTCAGTCCCTCAAGGAAAAGTGCATTGAAAATAATGCAACTTAAATAAAAAGGAGTAGAAGCTCATCAGAAGCAACACTGGAAGAGTGAATGTTTTGAGAACGTGTACTCTGCAAATGGGGTAAGCCACGTACGTGCAGAGACACTTGGAATTGTGCCACTAAATGAGAAGTAGACACCAGCAGAGGAGCCACAGCTTTACTCCAGGGATAAAAAGAGGACACAGCACGCTGGAAACAAAACCAGCACGGGATTAGGACATCCCCAGGGAAGTGAAACGACTAGAAATCACTGAATGGGAAATTAAATCAAGGAGTAGAAGATGAAGTCAGGTCACCCCTGGCCAGTCAAACTTGGAAAACCTGGTTAAAAAGTTGTAGGTGTTTGTGGCTGATGGGGTTGGACATGGAAGAAAGACTGGACATAGTAGCCCCCAAAGGGATGGAACACACAGCACATATGAAATAGCTGAATATCTCCAATCTGGAAAGAAGATTGAGCTTTTACTTTGGGAGACATTACAGATTCCTATTAAAAAACACCAATACAAACCCCTGCAGAGAGAATTATTCATAAAGTTTAGCAGCATTAAGGGAACATTCGTTAGCATATGGTATGTTGAAAAACATGCATTGTGTATAAGTAAGCTATTCTGGATGTTTCTCCTGATTAACTTATGGGCATTATTTATACACACGCACACACGCACACAGACACATATACACACAAACATTGTAAATATGTGAAGATGTATGTATTGTATATATCACTAAATAACATGCACATATAAGTATTCACAGCACACTATTATTTTTGTACTGATATGAATTGATGTCATAAAAATGGAAAATTCATGTGTTTCACTAGATTCAGGACCTCTTTTCTTCTGGAAGTGGAAGGCTGTGATGTTGCCATGGAAATGTATGAATGAACAATTAGTGATCTGGAAAACTTTTATAGATACCATTCATTACATAAGTGTTGGGAGAACAATTAAAATATCTAAAAATCTATAATTTAGCACTATCTTAAATGTTAATGCTCGACTGTAGGTCAGTCTTATGATAAGGAGGAAAAGTAAAATTCAGCATGTTATTGTTAAGGACCGAATATTTTTGTCTTCCCCAAATCTGTGTATTGTAAGCCTAGCCCCCTCCCTAAAGTGTGATGGCATTAGGAGGTGGGGCCTTCAGTGGTGTTTTGCCTTAGATAAGGTCGTGAAGGCAAAGACCCCACAAATGGGATTAGTGCCCTTCTAAGTCTTGATTGCTTGCTGCTCTCTGCTCACCACGCTTTAAGGATGCACGGTGGAGGCCACCAGGAGGAGGCCTGCACAGAACCAGGTCTGATCTTGGACTTTCTTCCTCCAGAACAGTGTCAAATACATGTCTGTTGTTCAAGCCAGCCAACCTGTAGTAGTAGTATGTTGCAAACAGATGAAGACAGTTACGAAAAGGGGTTTGATAATGGCATAAAACACACATACAACTTCTGTGGGGTCAGCTATGAAGCTAGGTGGTGAAATAGTAGGGCCATTATCTTTGAAAGAACGAGGATAACTCATTCATAATAGTGTCCAATATATGAAGTCATTTTCATGAACTTTAATCCAGTGGTCTATGTGGTCTACATAAAGCACAAAGATATTGCACTAGGAAATATATCGATATTCTTTAGTTTGGTGATGTTTCTCTGCTGATCTACACCAGTTATCTCTGTGTTCCTAGTAGGTGCCTCAAAGAAAACATAGAATATTTGGCTTAGGAAATATTTCTTGGCTGAATTGGCTCATCTCCTGGGGACAACATTTCTGTTCTAGCCAACATGGGTTCATTCACCTTTGAATATTTGATGTGCATTTAGATAATTCACTAGCTAGTTATTGTTTTTAAATAGTAAAGGATCCTTATTAATAATAAGTACTTCTGCTTAGGAAAGTGACACAAAATGGAGATTTTGCATATTTTAATTTTAAAACATGCATTCTATTGAAACCGAAGCTTCTGTCTTAGACAAGAATTGCATCTTACTATTAATGTAATCAACTTGAAATGTACAATAATAGTTTTAAAGTGTGGTGCTGAATTCCTCAGGGAACTATGATAAAAATAAAATGCATGAAGGGAGGCTAACAAGCTTATGTTTCAGTGTTCCTATTAAGGTTTTATAAGAAAGTTTGTTTTCTGTGGTTTAATAGTATGTTTGTTAAAAGAACTTTTTTGTGGACAAGATTATTTTTTTCTGGGCATGCATTCCTATCATATAAGCCAGTATAAAATAAGTTCTCCAGTTTTTCAGGAGTATATTCTATAAATTAATGACCACTTGTGTTGTAATTTATTGAAGAAAAGCACTTTTAAAATTTCATCTTTTTCATTGGGTTATTTTCTACCTATGCTTTAAGATAGATAGCTTATTCAAATTCTTGTGGGTAATTTGCCTGTTCTAGCCTGCTCACTTGTCTTTGAATCTATGTGCAGAGTTCTGTTGTCTACATCTCTTAGTGATGTTTTAATCCGTGATATGTTTACGATGTATCATTTCCTGAAAATATTGAGTAGAAGTATACTACTCAATTTCATAGAGTCTATTGGGATGGTAAATTTCATAATTTGTATTACCTAGGAATGCTTCCCCTGGCATTAGTATTCAAATTTACCAATAATTGCTAGTATATTGAAGATTTTGCAGATGAACAAATGAGCTTTACAGAACTTAACATCCTCAAAGACTACTCAGCAAAGAAAAATATATTGGATAAGCAAGATTTGGCTTTAGATATTTCCAATTCTGAGACATCATTCTTATCGATGAATTAAAGTGCCCTGAAGGTCTGCGAAATTGGAATAATGATAATTTCTACCCCAAGTGGGACAAGAATTTTTCTTACCATGATTTATACTGTATTTTATGTGCTGTACAGTACATAGTCCATGTGTCTTATTGTAAAACCTTCGAATGCAAAACATTATCTGCTAATGCTTGTTACAGAACGATGTTTGCAACTGTAGAAGTTCTCTAAGCTTGTAGAAACTGTCTTTCGACCTCATGGTGTTAATTCTCTCTTTCTTACACACACACACACACACACACACACACCCCTACATAAATCCGTGCAACAGAAATATTCTCACATATAAAAATTCCCAGTAAAAGGAAATAGCATTTAAAATATTTAGAGAATTATAATGAATATCTTGATTTGAAGAAACTTAAGCTATTAAAATCCTTGTTCTTTCCTCTTTTTCTCTGTGGTGCATTTAAGCTACCTCTGAGTTCTTTATAAACATACAGAAAAAAATAAAATATCACACTACTGCATGGTTACTGAGGGGGAAAGGCAACTCCTCATACTGTCGTTTTATAAGTTAAACCTAGCAGCAGTGCTATAAATTTAAAGGATTAAAATGTATAGATGTAGAAACATAATTAAAATTTAAATCTAAAATTTACATAAGCTTTAATTTCTAGAGTACTAGCAAATATTTATTGCCAAGTACATTTTGAAACAGCCTGTTATTTTCATAACTGTTCTTGTGTAAAAATCCCATCAACACAAATCTAACTACATGTGCTTACATGTAATCTATTCAGATAAATAATGTGGAGATTCGAGTTAGAGATGAATTACTTGAGAATAACATTTTAATACTGAGCCTTTAATTTGGGGTTGTATGCTACAGTGATTGTTAAACAATATATTAATGCATTTTTATCTTGGATCATAAGTTTTTCCTTCAATAATGATACCACCGAACCCGAAACCCTCATTCAAAATGAAAGAGAAAATAATCCCTCTTTTCCTTGCCCTGTTTCGGTTGCCCTGGCTAGAGGCCAGGGCTCTTCTCCAGCCCCTGGTTCTGGGCTGTGAGGATGGCAGGAGCACACAGCATCCCTACCGCCCTAAGCGTGCATCAGAAACTGAAATAAATGATAAAAGATCATTTATTTTCTGTGAGTGGAGGGAAATTTTAAAAGTCTTTTTATCATTGTTTCATCACGAGGCTTGGGAAAAGTGTTTGCAAAATCAGTCTGCATTTAAAAATGTTTTTCTCCAGTTAAGTTTGGCCTTTTTTCACCGATTTTGTGGGTTTCTGCTGGTTTATTTTTGATGACTCTCAGTAACGAGATAAACACAACCCAGTGTGTGTGGGTATCGGTTCTGTGAAACCCGAGGTGTGTGACAAGTCCAGAGTGACAATGAGGGTCACCAGCTGGTCTCCGATAGCTTGCTCCTTGGGTTCCACCGGCGCAAGTGGCACCCACTCTGGCCTTTTTGCTACCCACTTCACTTACTCTTGTACTTACTTATTCTATTGCTTGTAACATTGGAGCTGCATAGGTTTCCCACTGAACTCTTTTGTTACAAAAACATAAGCAAATAAATTTCATGTGTGCATCAATATTTAAATTTTCATATTGACTTTTGTGATACTTGACTATTTGAAAAATTAAAACACACCTAGTTTTAAGCATATTTCTTCATTTTTGTAAGAAAGGCTGAGCTGTTACCTTGAAAACTGGCCAATGCTTATGTGCCTGAGGAGGACAGTTGGGGAAGTCAAGTCAGCAGCTCACAGGATGAGACAGGGTTTCAGGAACATTGTGGTTGTGAAAGACCAACTTTAGGATTATTTTGCTGGAATATTGCTGCAAATGAAAGCCTCTGGGTCCAGGTTCCAGGGGAAGAGCTCGGCCCTTGATGGGCTCTGTTCAGAGCAAAATAGCCTAAAAATAACTTCTAAGGAAGTCATCGGGCTGGTTATGAATGGAAATTGTCAGCAGAAACACAGTCTGCATGGCCACAGCCTAACCTTGGGAAACTGTGAATAATTGATGTGCCCTGGAGAGGGGATTGGGGTTGCAGGTTAAAGCAATGATGTTAAACATCTGAGTGTTAGAGGAGCAGCTGATTTTGGGGTGGGAGGAGGGGGGTGCCAGCAGTGAACCTGCATTCATTACCCCATGGGGCCAATGCACTCCCCTTGATTGCCTAGAAGCTGAGACCATACCCTGGCTCAGAGAGAGGTGGCAGGGAAAGAAGTGGTGGAGAGAGAGAGAAAGAGGTCACCTGTGGTGGCTGAACCACAAGCCAAGGAATGTGGGCAGCCAGGCAGCCTGTAGCGGTTGGCAAGGGGGGAACCCAGATTTCCCCTAGAGCTTCCAAGGACAGGGCTGCCTTGCAGATACCCTGATCAAGTCAGTGGAGACCTACCTTGGGCTCTGCCCTCAAGAGTTGGGACCTTATAACTGAGTCAGATAATTTTTTTCCATCAACCATAGAAAACTTGTAGGGTAAGGTGGAATGTCAGGTTTTTTCCATGTGAGTGATTGTTTCTTCGAAGGAACACCACTTGGGATTTTAAGAAGTGTTATTCTCCTTCCAAGGAAATCTTTGTCTCCTTCATCCATCTTGTTCCTTCAGCAGCTTGACCGGCCTCTCCATGTTCTAAGTGTTCCAAACTCCTCAGGTTCTTTCTAGACCCTCTGCCATCCATTTCTCCCTGCCATTCGAGGTCTACTCTGATCTGGAAGCCACCTCCTCGCTGGTCTGTTATCCATTTTCTCTCATTCATTAAATCTGGAGCTGCAGATCCTCTATCAGGAGGATCTTCCACGGTGCACATTCTCTCCATGGCTTAATGTCACCCAGAGGATCAAGTTGCATCTCTTGAAGCCAGGTGACATCTTGTTCCCAGGCTTGGCTTCCTTCTGTACAGTCTGTATCTTTCCCTTCTAGTGTGTGACTCCTCCTTTTCCTCCAGTGCTCAGCCTCAGTGTGACTCTCCCCAGGAGCGCCCCCTGAGCCTCCTCAGTAAGCGTGAACTTGGTATTCATTGCCTCTCAATCCTCAGGGTGACGGGCACTAAGGGTCACCGGGGCAGGCTTGGGTTCACAGCCCTCCATGTGTTGTCTTGCATGGCAGGATCTCGCTATGCTTGTTTCAAAATTAAATGAGTTATGAAAAATAAACAAATGCTTATGATCCCTGATTTGTTGTTGTTCACCCAATGGCATGAGGTTGTGAAAAGAGAGAAGAGAAAATGAGCGAGCAACTACGAGACTGATAAACCCCAAATGACTGGTCTAGTACATTTGGAAAGAGGAATGACAGTACTTTTGGGGCCAAGAGCTTTTTTTTTTTTAAGATTTATTTATTTATTTATACAAGCACTGGGTACAGTCAGAAGCGCGGGAGGGTGAGAGGATTCACCAGAGCCAGAGCGGGAAGCAGAACAGGCAGAAGGACCGAAGTACGCTGCTGAGGGGAGCAGTGGGCAGCAGGAGAGGTCTGCGCGCCATGTGGGACCCTCGCCCAGTGGCCGGGGATCGAACCGGCCCTGCAGAGGCTGCGGGCAGCTTTGCAACCCAGCGCTCAACCACTGCACCATAGGGGAGGCCCTATTTTTTTTTTTGCCAAGAGCTTTTTCCTGAGCCAAGCAGACTAATTCTGAATACAAGGGGTCAAGCCACGTAGCTCTTCCTTACCCAGAAAGACTTGGAGCTGTGCAAATGTGGAAAGCCCACCTGCTTGGGTTCTACACATTTACTTTGTTTTCTGCCAATCACTCATACACTGGAGAAAAGATGGTATAAAATCTAATTTTGGAAATGAGTGATGTTTATCATTCTTGCTGTCCCTATTGGCTTACACTTATCTTTCAGTCCTGTGGAAAAATCAGCATTCCTTGTGGACAAAGATATTTCAGCATGCCTTCCGATTGTAAATTAATTCTAAATACTTTTAAAATTTCCCAACCAGAGATGAGTCTACAGATGAGAGACACACATCCTCATCCTCGCTTGGCGAGCCCCCAGTGCACTCTCCCTGGTCTCTCGTTCTCTGATCTCCTCCACCAGGGAACATCTGTGCACACAATTTAGCACCTAATTGCATAGCGCCTTGTGTCAGTAACTGTTGCCTTTCAGGTTCACAAGCTATTGTTTCTAAGTGTAGCTCAGTTACTACATTTTCCACAGATTGATAGAAAAAACATAAACCCAGTGGATGCATTAAAGCACAGAGATCAGTGATTGTGCTGGGTGCTCTGAAGCCTTCAGGTAGTTGGTTTGCCGCTCTCTCTTCCAGAAGTAGCACTCTGGGATAGAATTCCCAGGGCAAAGCTGGCTGTGAGTGAAGCCCCTGGAGTCTCAGGTTGGAACATGAAGGCACAGCCCCCTGGCTGGCTGCTGCCCTGGTGGGCTCACCTGGTGGAATGACCTGTAGCGGGGCACAAGCCCCTGTCCTCAGCCAGCCAGAGTGGGCGAAACAGCAAAATGAGAAGCTTGGCAAGCTTTGCACCTTGCACAATATTTATCAGTCAATTTGAAATAATTATATGCCACGAGCATGGACGTCGTGAAATGAATCCCATGTCAAGGAAAACTTCACAGAAAGTCAAGTCTAGGAATAATCCCAGTGTTAGAAGAAGAACCTTTGCTGTGGCAGAGTCACACCCACAAGGGGCCTTCCCTCAGCTGAAACTTAGTGTCTCGCAGTTTGGAGGTCAGAATGTGAAGTCAGGGGGTCCACAGGTCTTCCCCTGAAGAAACCAGAGAGAGATCTGTTCTAGGCTCCCCCCAGCCTCTGCTATGTTCCTTGGCTGGTAGCAGCAGAAGTCCTGTGTTCCCGTGGCTGTCTCCTTTTTGGGGTCTGTATCAGTGTCCCCTTTCATAGTCACACAAGTCAGTGTGGATTAGGAACCCATCCCATCCTAGTGTGACCTTAGCTTAATGAATTACTTCTGCAAAGACCCAATTTCTAAATAAGGCCACTCTCTGAGTTATCGGGGGTTAGGACCTCAACATATGGGTGTATGGGGGGCACTGCTAACCCATCGCCAGTACTGTGTTGATCCAAGATAGGAGTAGTGAAGGAGTCCAGGGTTTTTGGCTGGGTCAGCTAGGAGAATGGAATTGTTTGCTGAGAAAGGGAGGGCAGAAGAGCAGGTGAAGGGAAAAGCGGATATTTGAGCCCTGGAAGGGTGGATTGATGGGCCTGTATAAAGAGTGTGTGTTGAGAATGAGGATCATGGCTCCTGTAAACAAATAAAACAAGTCACAAAATATCTAGTTCTCTGTCTCTAGATAATTATATCAATAATCATCTTTCTGAAAAATACACTGACTGCAGAAGATGATTTTTAATTACTCAAGTCATGTAGGTATTTTCACAATATGCTGCACGGGTAGTCATGACATGTGTTTAAAAAAAGTTCTGTAACTGTGGACTGTTTTTTTTTTTTTTTTCGCCTAAATAAATGTAGCTTATTATGCATTTTGTCCTTGGGTTAGTTTATCATTTCAGGTCTTTGTTGGCAAGAGTTTATTGGCTGTGAATGGAATCTGGCGAGGAAGGTTTCCTTTGGGAATGAGGAAATGGAAGCAGAATAGAAGCATTGTGCTCTGCTAGGATATTTTTCTTTTAAGAGGACATTGCTGTTTTATTGGTAGGAGTAACCATGGAATTTGATAATTAGAAGAAAGAATAAGCAAAATTCTAGGCGACAAGAAGTGAGAATTTTATAAAAAGCCATGTCAAGCATGAATAATATCTTGAACACTCAATTCATTGGCCTTGATATGCTTCCTCTTAGAACCCTGCTGTAATCATATTTAAATTTCTGAAAGCTTTCACGCTTGCACAAAAAGATACAGGGAAGAAATGTCTTGGACTTTTTCTCTCTGTTATAGTAGCAGACCATGTGATAATAAAATATTCATGTATTCATTGATTTAACCAATATATTTGAATTACTTGAAAATGGAAAGCTAAACATAGGCAGCAGAAATAATTTGATACTTAACAATTTGTCTTAACAATCATTAATGATGAATCTAAAAAAATATATGCACTTTTGGATAATTTAAAAAATACATGTGCATCTATGTCTTAAAGAAAATTGGACCTTGGTATCTAAATCAATCAGCATTGCCCAACAATTTTTGAGGGTAGAACATTGCAATAATTATGATCAGTCCTTCCTAACTATGTAATTAGAGCGTTGAGTTTGGCAGGAGTTCTCTCATTTAAACTGATAATCATTGCAGAATAAAAACTTGGAGACCACATGGTCTCGAGAAGAGAAAAGAGAAATTGATGGTGAGAAATTCTGGTTTCATTCCCAGATTTAGAATAGCTCCATCATATGACTTGGAGAGCAAGTCAATTAATTCTATTTGTAGAATGTGAAATGCAGTCACCCCCTTCCTTGGCATGGCACCCACATCTTTCATTCTGTTTGACCAGAGTGAAACCAGTAGGACTGCATCTTGCTTGCCTAGCGTCTGATCAGATCTAGTAATGCTCAACTTAGCATTAGTCATCACTCAGAAAATACAGAGGGAGAAGAGAACGGAATTCCAAAGGTTGTGAATGGCTCTATCTGAGAAAGGTTACACATCCCAAAGTTTGGGGTAATGAATTGATAGGACAAATGTGAGTTACAAGGTAAGAAACTGACTCAGAGTCCAAGATCTTTTCATGAAACACTTTTGTGACATAGTAGAGGTTACTTCTGTGACCCATAACATCGTGTTTGTGCACTAATGTTTGCCCACCACTTCATCAAATACATTCTGGTAGCTAAAGTTGCACTCATTACCCTATGACTCAAGGGGCATCTGATACAGTTTTAGTCGTCTTGACCACTGTCAGCCAGTGTGGCATAAATGGTCATATTCTCTGCCCCCTCCCACCTTCCCCCATCTGTTCTGATGGGCACACCATTCAGAACTCATCCCTCTGTCTGTTCTAGCTCAGGACACATTTGACTTATCAACATTTTCCTGTGGCTGGTGTTGCACCATCTCTCTTTCCTTTTCCTTCACGGACAACCGAACCTCCCAGACATTCCCTGCTCCTGACTCTAAGACCAACCCATTTCCCACCCAGGCTGTTTGATCAAAGTAACTTAACAGGGTGGTTTGAAACAACTGAGCTTTATTTTCTCTGTGTTCTGAAGGCTGGAAGGATGAAACAACAATGTTGGCAGAGCACATTCCCCAGAAGCTCCTAAGGAGGATTCCTTGCCTCTCCAGCTCTGGCAGCCCCCCGTTTTTCTGGGCTTACAAGATGCGTCACCCCACATTGCCTCTGTCATTGCGTGGCCTTCCCTCCTTATGCCAGTGTCTTCCCTCCTTTTCTAAGGGCACCGGTCCTTTTGGATCAATGGTCGCCTTACTCCAGTTTGACCTCATCTTACCTGTTGTAATTTCAAAGATTCTATTTCCAGATTAAGGTCACATTCACCATACTGTGGATTTAGGTCTTCAGCAGATCTTTTTAGGGAAACAGTTCAAACCACAACAGTTGACTATCTGGGCTCCTAACCCTGCTGCATGGTTTTCATCTCCCCACTGGTAGCTGCCCCAAGTCTCTTTTGAATTTCAGATGCCAATTCAGCCTCACAAGATGGATATGCCTGCCTTCCTTTTGTGAGAGATATCTGTGCGTTTCCTGTGTAACTCTGTGCATCACATGACATGCAGAGGCCAAAGGGACATCTTCAAAGAAATGAATGTTTGTGTTCAAAGTCATTAAGAAAAAGTCATCAGAATCATTTATAGAAAACCTCACATACCAGGCACTTTCTGGGTGTTAGTGGACTCAGGTCTTATAGAAGCCTGTAAGACTGCGGTGTCGTGGCCACTCACAGAAGTGAGCCAGGACGGAGTTACACAATGAGCGGCCACATCATACCTTGCTCATCCCACAGCCCTGTGACCTTGCCTCTCAGCCCAGGGGGCTCCAGGGCTGCCTGAAAATATTCTTTGATGAAACAGTGAGAAGCATATGGGAGGCACCCTGGGGGCGTAACATAATTTGGGTTGGGGGTGATGTAGTTTGAGTGGATTGGCAAGGGGCGATTACTTTCAAGAGAATTAATTTTGTGTAAGAAGTACAGGTCCCCATCCCCAATATCAAAACCAGAAATGGAAAACAATGTAACTATATGTCAACCTCATTTTTAAGCCTGGAAGAAATAAAAAAAACTAAGTAAAATTTAATCATGTAAGTGCAAATCAAATAATAAAATAATTGAATATAATTCTGTTATGAGTTTAAATAATAAAATAACAAAATGAATTTTATTCCAAATTTTCAAATTCACAATGAATTTTTATTCCAGATTGAGTCATCCTGAGATGACTCAACGTTAGGAAACTAATTAATGTAACCTAGTACATTAATATTAATCAGAAGAAAATCTTAGTGTCATCTCTACATCTGTCTAAAGTATAATACCCAAACATATCAAAAATTAATTAGCAGGGTAGTATGGAAGGAACATTCTTTAACTACTTTAGGAGATGCCAAGCAGAAATATCACATGTAATGAATACAATATTAGAAGCACTTCCATTAAAATCTAGAATATAACGTGTTAGATTTCCTCTGATTTTCAACATTATATTGGAGCTACTAGGCAATCCTAAGGGAATCAAGGGCGAGGAAGCAAGAGGCATGCTATTATGTGTGGACTTTACAGTTGTATACCCAGAAAACACAAGGGAGTAACTGACAAGCTATTAAAACTAATAAAGTGAGTCCATTAAGATAGCTACATCTCTCAAAAATGCAAAAATCAATAGCTTCCCTATATACCAGCCATAAATAACTAGAAAATGCAAAAAGAAATGCAGTCTCATTCACAAGAACAGTGAAATGATAAGATACAGAGGAAAAATCCTAACAAAATATGCAAACATTTCTGGGCAAAAATTATAAAATTTTACAGAAACTCATTTAAAAAAGGGGGGAAACAAGACTTGCAGGCTCACTGCAATGGGAATGGGAAGCCTCACTCTAACAGCCCTGCATAAAAAGGAGAGAATCCCCCCTCTTGTGCGGATTTCCTTTCTGTTCAAATTCTCTTCTCAAATTCTTTTCTGTTCAAAAACTCCAGGAGGATTTTCTGGGAGTGCCAAAAGTCACATGTAAATATAAGTGAGCAAAGCAATTCAAGACAGAAGAGTCGTACTCCTGGTAATAAGGCGAAGGACAAAAGGTAGTATCTTTGTTTTCATGGGAACTACCTTGTGAAGTGCTGAAAACATTAGACGGTCTCAAAATTGGTTCTGTTGTGGGAGGGAAGAAGACGACATTTCATCTGTGCTGTTGTCTCAGTGTTGGGCGTGGCTTGTCACTATGGGGAAGTGAAGTGAACATTTTTTGCCTGTCTACTACTCACAAATATAAATTACAGTTGATTGAAAGTCTAGATATTTTAAGAGCATAAATTACTAGGTACAGTTATGGAAGGTTTATTAATTTTTACAAATTTTGTGTCTTTGTGAACAAAAAATTTGCATTGAGAGTTTTGACTCAGTTGAACTGTGAATCTTCTGTGAATCTTCTGAAGAAAGTCTCCAGAGCTAATGTTGAAAGTCAAGGGCCGTGTAGATGAAAACAACAGAGATCCCACAGCACATGTGTTAGCGCCCGAAACACTGGTAACAGCCAGTCCTGGGCAAGATGTGGAGCCGGAGGAAATTGTCCTTTTGTCAAAGCTGGGAATGCAAAATGGTGCAGCCACTTGTAGGCAGTTGGTCAGTTTCTTTACAAAACTAAACGTACACCTACCCTGTGATCCCCAGCTGTGGTCTTTGGTGTTTACCCGAAGGAGTTGAACACTCAGGTGTACCCAGACACTTACCCTGGGTGTTTACAGCAAGTTTATTCATAATTCCCCAAACCCAGAAGCAACCAACATGTCCTTCAGTAGGTGAGTGGACGTGTCCACCCAGACCGTAGGGGATTGTGCAGTGCAGAAGAGAAACAACCTGTCACTCTGCAAAAAGACATGGAGGATCCTGAGATGCAATTTGCTAAGTAAAAGCAGCCAATGTGAAAAGGCAACATATTGTGATGATTCCAACCATAGAATGTCTGGAAAAGGCTGAAATTTGGAGGCAGTAATATGATCAGCAGTTGTTAGGGAACTGGGGGTGACAGATGGCTAGGTGGAGCACAGAGGAATTTTAGGGCAGTAAAAATATTCTGTCTGGCATCAAAACAATGGGTGCATGTCATTATTGTTTATCCAAACATAGAATGCACAGCACCAAGAATGAACTGTGAGGTGCAGTAAGGACTCCGTATGATGAGGAGGATGTGTCAGTGTAGCTTCATGCATTGGGACACTGGGAAATGATGAAGTATGGGGACAGGGCTTATATGGGAAGTGCTGTACCCTCCCCCCACTTAGCTGTGTGCCTAAAACTGCTCTAAAAATGGATTCTTAATAATGAAAAAAAAAAAAAGGCAAGGGACTGATGCAAATACACGCTTATAAAAGCAAAGAATGAATAGACCCTGACTATACAAAGAACTGCCATGAATGGATTTTCAAAAGCCACACAGGCTTATGGGATTATGTCAGAATGGAGACTCTCAGCCCTACCCCTGATAGGCCCAGTCAGCCACTGGTGGCTCAGCAGGTCTCCGGGCGAGCCTAATTTGACAAGCATTGTTAAGGCCATTATTAAAGAAATTATGAGAGATGACAGAGCCACGCCATGGAACACTATGCTACAATTAAGAAAATCTGGGACTGATCTGGAAGCCTTGTCTTGCCAAGATAGATGTTGTCAACAAAGCGAAATGCGGAGCAGGACACGCGGGGCAGGCTTTATGCAGGTGGCACATAGCCCTTGAATCTGACCTTGGATCATTCCATTTGTTACAAAGGAGAGCGCATGGCACATGCCACCGAACCTGATGGATCCTCTGCCCTGGTCTCTAAGTGGCCACATGTGTCCACGCCATAGGGCACCTGTTGGGCTCTTGTAGAATTTATTAGCTATTCACTTGAAGGTGCAGTTTTACATGCTAAAAAGAGGAAAATGTGAATTTTATGGGTGTTAATTATGGGTTGACAAAGGGGCCTTTGTTCTGTGCATCAGACGAGTGGGTGATATTTGCAGAGCACGTGATAAACCCTGACACACTGAGGGGAGCATTGGAAATCCGCTTGCAGTAATGGGCCTCAGATTGTTTACTGCTTTCTGTTTATTGCTTTCTGTTTATTCAGTTCAAATGGTTCCATAGAACATTTTCTTTTAATGCTCACAGGTGAAACACATGCTAATGCAAGGGAAGCAAACTTGAAGTTTACTAAAGGGAGGGAGAGGTTCCAAATTATCCTGAATTTTTCCATGGTGACAGGTGTCAGCAGTATGCTACATATGTCCCCACAAAAGCACATCTTAAAAAGTGGCTATTTAGAGGTGGCTTTTAAAAAGGAAGAGTAAATTAACTGCTTCTATAAACGGGTTTTGCTTTGGAAAGAGAATATTGAAAGTTTGAGACCATTGGTAATGGTCTCTGTGGTCATTATGTGATTTTATTACTAAAATTACTTCAGCCATCATGTCTTTTTACATATTTACTCACTTAACAAAACCTGAAAAATAAATGATCAAACATTTTTGATTGTTCAAACAATCAATTTTATTGGAATTTGGGCCTTTTGGTTCAAACATATTACATGAAACAACTGGACGTTTAGATGAATGGAAATAAAAAGCAACAACCTCAAATTTAATAAAATAGACTTCATTCATAAATTCACAATTTTTAGGAAAGTGATGTTTCTTTTTTTAATTTTCAACTGAACGATGCTCTGGATTCCAAAAAAATATTAAAAGATGAACAATGAAGGTTCTCATGATTCTAATAAATAATCACAACTCATGGTTTCTTTTTAAAAATTGATTGTATGGGGAATATAAAAATAAAATTTATTAATTAAAAAAAAAATTGATTCACTGAGAGTTTACAGGATTCTAGCAATCTCGGGTCAGATCCACATGGAAATGATGGCCGTGCATGCGCAGAATCCAGTGCCCAGTCTGTGCACTCCCGGGGCGTTCTGGTTTGCGCTTCAGCTCTCTCTGCTCCCCTCCTGAGTGCTGATTCCTCTCATTCTATGCTAAGTCATCCAGAAACTCTCTTGTGCTAAATCTTCCAGAAACTTCCTTTTGCTTTCCTGCCCTATGTGTGTGTTTCTCCCTTTGGCTGACTGCTGGCAGCTGTGGGAAGGGCCTGGCTGGCCTGCTCTTTAGCGGGGCTCAAGGGGTTGGTTCCCAGCTGTCTGCGCTCCATTGTCCCTGTTACTTGCGCATGTCCTATGGCGCCAACAGCTGTTTGTTCGAGGTTTTCTTCATTCATTCACTCATTTATTCACTCAGCTTTTCATTCATTCAGCTTTTCAACACAAACACTTAGTGGGGACTGGCTTAGCTAAAATGAACAAAATAGAATTCCTTCTCAGAAAGGAGTGGCCATCTAGGGAGAAACAGTTAATACCATGCAGTCAGTGGGAGGGGAGAGAAGACCATAGAGCTTATTTGAGTGCAGAAAAGTCTCAAAAGTAGGATTGGCAGGAGGAAATAAAGGACTCTTTTCTAGGAAGCTGGTCAATAACTGATGAAACCTCCTGTTTTTAGAAATTTTTATTCACTAAATTATAAAGGTAGGGTTCTTAGCCCCAACTAAGCTTCCAAATGGCCTGGGACCCAACCCCAACACAGTAAATTAGAAACTTTGGGGGGTGGAGGGTGGTACTATAATTTTTCCAAGATAATTAATTCTGCGGAGTTGGGAAGTTTGGGGTAGGTATGTATTTTATGTTCATTTGTAAGGGCAAGATCTTACCACCTGGACGTTTATCTGTCGGGGCAGGTGCTTTCTTGATTGTTATTTTCAGATGTAGGTCTTTGCTGGACTTCAAGGCAGTCCCCTTATAGATGGGAAAGTGCTGTCTTGGAGCATAAAATTATTAGGCTGATTTGATGTGCAGAAATAATTTTAATAGCCAGACCGTGGAAGTCCTGAATACCATGCGAAGTTAGTTCAAATTGAAATTGGCTAAAGGTGGATAATCAAACTAAGCAAAATCACCTGGAGTTAACAATTAGCTGTGGTCACTAGGTAATGATGTCAGCTTGAAATCTCCTGAAAATACTTTTAAATGGGGTTTCAACAGAAGACATGTGGATTTTTAGCATTTCTTCTCCCAAAGCAATACATTTGAAGGGAATAGTTTTCTACAGATGAATATCTAGTGTGTTTGTTGTTGGAAAGAAAGTGTTATTAACTTATAGAGCCCTGTCAATGCATATTAATTTCTTCGATTTGAAGGAAAAGTGCATTGCGAATTGAACATACTCTTAATGGGAAGTAGAAATATTTCCCTAAAGAAATACAACTGTATTTTACCATTTGCTTCTGCCTTTCTTATTGAAACCCCTCCCCAAAAGTTGTGTAGCGTAATCTTCAGAGAAATAATCCTTCCTTACTCATCTGAAGTCTAGAATCCATATTGCTCAGGCATGCATGCATGTACCTGTACACACACACACACGCACACACACACAGGGAGCCCTTTACTAAGTGATGAGATCATGCAGAATCCAATAATTTCCAGTGTGAACAACCAAAAATTTCAAATGGAGTTCTAGTAATCATTTCTGTTAATTAAGAATTTTTAAATGCTCCAAGTCCAGTCTACCAGGGAGCAGAAAGAAAACCTTTCAAATGTTCTACTTAATTAGATGAACTGCAGAGAAGACTGGAATAGTCACAACTAGAGAAGCTATTTCATGACCTGACTCAGGGTAAATGGCATGTAGATGATTCCCTAGGAAAGCGGCCAAAATAGAGTGTTTAATACGTCATGAAGTTCAGTGATAAGTATTGTTGCATTTATTTTACCTGTACGTTATGCTCACACTCATATCTTCAGAGTTGGTGATGCAGTTGGAAACATTTAGTAAGTCTGTTTATGAACAGACTTTTCAATCCAGACATACTTATATATACAATTTTGCTTCACTGTTTTTGACCAGAATATTGTATGAGGCAGTCATGGTTTAAGTTAAGAAAATCTATTAGTATTAACAAAGACTTGCATTAAAAAAAATCAGGGTGTTTCCTATTTCATATCCTGCCCACTATTGTAACGCAGACAAGTCCTAGGTCAGGATCCCGGATCCATCCGTAACGTTCTCGAACATACGAATGACTTCCCCACTGCAGGACAGCTGTGGGGTGGCTGTCATGGGGCTGTATTGTTGAAACAGTTTTGCCTTTTCGTGGTGCTCAAGCATTAGGAAGGTGAGGGTTTCCTTTGGACACCATTTTTGTGGTCTGCCTTCTGGCCCCCAACCTATTCCAGCACTAAGACAAAATGAAATTCCTGTGCAATAATAAATAAAAATGTGGGTAGACGCCATGATAACCCTGGCTATCACCAGTTGCATGTACTTGTTAGCCCAGTGGGAGAACCTTGGGCCACTGAAGGTCAATGCTCATTCATGGAAGCGATGAATGAAAAAAATGGCAGACTTAGGACAGAAATGTTGAAGAAACGTCTTTATTTTTTACTTCAGTTCTATTTCTTTAGTCCAGAATAAACTACCAGTTTTCTTTATGGTCCTAGGATAGTTTCTCATTTGTCTTTGTCACTTGCTTTTTCTTCTGGCTAGCATTTGAAAATATTTTAACTGTCGAGCTTGCTCCAGTTTTTCTTAACTTTAGGAAATAAGTGAATCGAGGACATAATTTTCACAGCATCTCTTTGAAAAATCACTAGCATTTGCTTTTCTGGGCTGGTTATCCATGACTTAAGGTGCAATGCTTTATTTATAATCATCTCAGTGATTCATCAGGCACAGGGCACCCTGGGAAGCTGTGCCGCTTTAAAAGTGATAATAAATTAATAGAGTCACAGGAAAAAGTCTCCAGGAAATATGCAAATTGAAACAGTCCCTTCTGAGAGGGCTGTCTTACACTTCACTGTTCTCTTTTTTTTTTTAAGATTTATTTTATTTATACACGAACCAGGGTACAGGCCAGTTGTGCAGGAGGGTGAGAGGATTCACCAGAGACAACTGAGTGGGGAGCAGAACAGGTGGATCTACTGCAGGACACTGCTGAGGGGAGCAGCGGGGAGACAGGAGAGGTCTGCTGCGCCATGGGGGTTATTCTGAGGCTGGCGGGGATCAAACCAGCGCTGCAGAGGCTGCGGACAGCTTCATAGTGCTGTGCCCAACCGCCTGCGCCACCAGGGAGGCCCCATTACACTTAACTTTTCTACAATAGATTTAAGATGCTGTATAAGTGACTCTGGATCATGGAGACAGAAAGAGCAGCTGCTGCGGGCCTGGGTCCTCTGTCCCCCAGGGCACTGGCGTGTGTCCCCTGGGTGATCATCACCACTTCCAGAGTGGACAAGCTGGTAGAGTGGGCTGGGAGGCTGGCGTCACACTTTACAATAGGTGCTTGTGTTGAGTGGGGTGAGAGGGTCGCCCCAGCACTGGGCCCTGTGTAAGAGAAATGCCCAGGGAGGCGGTTGTGCAAGGCGCTGTCCACCGCTGTCCAGAGCTCCCCACCGACCTGCTGGGACTGGGTCACGCTTCTGCACTAGACAGCCAAAGCCAAAGCCAGGAAGAGGCTGGAGTTCCAGCTCCTGGTCTTACACTCCTGTCACTCCTGTCCCTGTTGGGGAGGAAAGTGATTTCTCTCCTGAAACTCATCCAGCATTACACTGTCCAGTGTTACTTCTATACATCTAGATAATTGTATACATCTAAAAGCCAAAATGTTGCCTTTTACAGCAAAGTGGAAGGAGTTGGAGGGAATTATGTGTAGTAAAGCGAGACAGAATGATAAAGCCAAGTAGTAGCCTTGACATTGTGGATGATTTGACAAAAGCAAAATGCTTATTAAAATTAGGGGACATTGGTAAAGGAAGTAAGGCTTCTGAGCTTAAGAGGGCGGGGTGATGGAGAAGGTATCGAAGGTTTGGCGCAGGGGAGCTGCTCAAGTGGACACAGAAACGGATTAAAAGCCACCTTTTCTACTTTCTTTCTCCCTGGCAGAAGTGTAGACTTTTTAAAATTTTATTGTATATATATTTTTACATCATTTTTCATTTTCGTACAATGTTTGCATTTTTATCTTGGTTATTATAGTCTCCATACAAGTCCCACCACCCTTGTTTTGATCTTACTCCCTTCTCTCCCCCTGTAGTGTGTCTCTGGTTTATAGTTGCTTGTTGATCGAAAAAGAGAAACTCATGCCATTTGCAGCAACATGGATGGCGCTGGAAGGGATCATGCTCAGTGAAATAAGCCAGAGAGAAAAAGAAAAATACCGGATGGTCTCGCTCATAGCAGGAATCTAGAAAACCTAAATAAGGGATCAGGAAAAAGACTAATTATAATAAAGTAGAAGTGTAGACATTTAATGTTACTCCAGAGACACTAACCAAAACCCTCACTTTCCTTGTGTCCACTGATTTCAAAGAAAAGATTTAAAAACTAGAATTAGATTAAATTAAAACCAGAAAAATGTTGGGGAAGATGCTAGCATCTCATCAAAATTCAGCAGCGGCACTTCCCTCTGCAAGATAAACTCTGATACTGACAAGTTATTTTCACTATATAACCTCCAAGCTTGGAATATATTCCATTTTGGAGTTTCCTTTTTTCCCATCAGAATGTTATTAGTGTATTTTTCATTTCACTGCTTTTGATGGTGCTAATATAGATTGATTTGGGTAAACCCACATTGAGCAACCAATTCACATTTTCTTCACTTTAAACCTGAGCTTAAACTTTTTTAAAAAAAGCTTTTAATATTTGATGTTCAGGTCACTGAAAAGGTTTTAAAAATGGTCATCTTGTTACAAATCACACTGTAATAATGAACATAACTTCCAGTATTTCTTGTAAAATTCTGCGCTTGTCCTGCTCCCAAAGAGATGACTTGCAAAATAATCATTGACTCTTTTTCATCCACACACTATGGTGACCTTCTAGTTATGTGTGAATAGTGCGATTATGATACATTATGTTGCAAGCTATTATTCCCAGTATGCATTCTCATATTTGTAACAAGAAAAAAGACAATGCCTAAAATATTTCCATTAGAGAAGTAACCTTAATCAAGAGAGTTTATTTTTACTTCTGACTATTAAGTAACATGCATGTTACTTAATCTGCATTGCATATTAGAAAAAAAGTGGTGCACTCTACCCCTGCATCAGTTACATGCTCCTGTGCAGCAAATGACCGCAAGCTAATGGCTTAAACCATTGCCCGTGTGTTATCTCACAATCCCCTTGGGTCACAGATCCAGGCAAGGCTGCTCCTGCAGTTCACGAGTCCCCAGCCTGATGCTGGATGTGGCGGGACTGTGGTCTTGTCTTCCGGGAGCCCTGCTTGCAAACTCTTTCTGATAGTTGCCAGAGCTCACTTCCTTTTGGTTGTAGTATTCACTGGACTGTCTTGTTCACTGTTACTAACAGATGCAGACAGTGTGCTGTGTTAAGTCCCCTATTTCTAGGCCTGCTTTAAAAGTCTTCACCGCATTAGGTAAGGCCCACCAGGATCCCCTTGGTTTGGATGAACTGGAAGTCACTTGATTAGGCCCCTTAAATCTACCTGAAATGAATACCTTTGCCTTTGCCATCTAACGTTGCCTAATCCAAGGGAATCCACCATCTCCACAAGTCTTGCCCACCCAGCTGTGGAGCCCAGAGCACAAAGGCAGGGCTGCTGGGGGTCACTTTCGTTTCTGCCTGCCATGCCCCACCCAAGAAAAACTCCTAGATTGTTACCATTGGCATTCTTCATCACTAGGATGTGACGGATCCAGCGTCATTTCCTTTTATGAAGCACCTAAAGCCATCTTGTATGTTTTGTAAACTTTTGTTACGTAGCTTTCCTCTCTCTCCCGTTCTTCACTGTACACTCGACTCCATGGACATTGGTGTGATGTCCTGTTTTTGAATTCGTTCAAAACTGTTGATCCTGTTTGGCCGTAGCTTATGTCATTTTCAGAAAGCAGCAGTAGCTTTCACAGCGTCAAGTGTGTATCTGTCCTCTGGTCCCAGCACAAAGTCTGCTCCCTCTGGGGCCGTGGTGGGAGCGCGTGTCTGCATGCTGTCCCTCCGTTGTGCAGTTTGCTGCTCCTGGCTCGTCCAGCTTCTGTGCTTGCTCTTCCCCCTCCCTCAGAGAGCATCCCCTGGATGTCTTGGGAAAGGCGCTTGGAGGTCAGGCCTCTGCCAGGTGCGCTGGAAGGAAACTAGGGCTCCTCTGAGTAGTGGGGCAGGAGAGCAGAGGCCGTCACTGCAGTGCAAAGTGTGAAGAATGGCTGAGGGTAGCAGGAGCAGCTTGGGCGCTTGCGGTGCACTGAACACATGTGCAGGGGAGAAGCTGCCTCTGCCTGACTTTCTTTTGCCCCAAGAAGGCACAAAATCTAGGGAATCCTTCTGACTTTTCCCCAAGCCCCATCCATCTTCTGTGGGCTGCTTGGGGAGCCTGGGAGAGGAGACCCAGCATGTAGGGGCCTGCGCCTCTGCCTCTCCTCCGTGGGGCCTGCTGTCCACTGCTCTGCTCTGGAGTCTGTTGACTGAAGGCTGCTCCTTGCTGGGTCTGTCTCGCAACAGCTGCAAGTCACCTTCTCAGAGCCCACTGCACCAGCATTGAAAGTATTTTTTATGGTCACATTTGGAATCTTGCTTGGCTCTCTCCTTTGGTTCTAAACATGGGCAGTAAACAGAGGACACTTTATTCAGCCCCCGAAATGGTAGCATCATAGATATCAGGGAATTGGTTATAATCGTAAGACAGCGACACATACAAGAGAAAGTCCTTCTATCATAATAGACTATAATAATGAAATATGTGAAAGATACTGAGCTTTCCATGATGAATATGGATAGTTCAAATGTAACAAAGGTTCAATTAGGCGCAAGTCAATGATGGTTTTAGAATATTGCTTGAAATAAATTTTTGGGTGTGGCCTATAACTTTCATTAAAATACTGCAACAGCAGATAACAGAGGATGGAATTTTATAAGAAACACACACACACACACACTCACACACACTCACACACAGCAGGCTTGTTTTTATGCCTCTAGGTTCATCCAGAGTGTAGATAAATCATTGTCGGTGAATGATGAGGGCTACTCTTAAATTTCATGTCTTCAAAAGGAAAATTATAAATATACTAAGTTTAAAACAAGCAACATTTTCATATTTAGTGTTTAGGAGAGACGTGGGTCTAACCCATCTTTACATATTGAATTTGCCTTGCAAAATGCAGGGCATCCCCAGTTTGGCGCTCTCAGAACCGTTTGGAGACAGGGATTTGGGTATCAACATATACATATATTTAAAATCTAGATAATCCCAAAATTATAGACACGTTTAAACATCCTCATGACAATAATTTAAAAGTGGTCCATTGCCTACAGCACTTAATTTTAAGCGTATTTTGCCCTGTATTTTGCTGAATGCACAGCCTGGGAGCAGATGTGGTATTGTCAGGTGCTGTGAGTCGAATTCAGTGTGGACAGGTTCAAAGGAGAGAAGACAGCAAATGCCTGGTCTCAGCACAGGTGATAAATCACTTGCAAACTTGTAAATTTTCTGTTAACTGTAGTTTTGAGAAGAACAGATGTTTTCTCTTGCATACAACTGTTTCAAAACTTGTCTTAACAAGGGTTATGTTCAGAAAGCGCCCTGTGGTTTCATCAGATCTTCCTTGTTACAATACTCATCCCCAAAAGACAGTTGAGACTCTCAGGGGGAGGGTTAGGGGAGGGGGTAAAAGAGGGAGGGGGCAAAGGACTGTGGAGGACTGTGGCCGCCTGGGTGGGGTGTGGGGACACACATCTGGGCAGATGTGAGCCTGTACCTCTGAATGGCATGCAGAGCTGTCAACCAGTGATCCCCAAGTAGAAAGACTACAATTGGAAAGCAGTTGAAATGCATTTAAGAGCAAGAGCAAGACCCCGAAGCACGCTGAGGACAGGGGCTGGGTGTTGCTCATTTCTCAGCTTGACTCAGAACCATCAATCCTTGGCAATGGATGATTGATACTGACCCCCCCCTCAGTAGTAACAAAGTGGTCCCATGGGAATCTTGACATTAGCGGGATGCAGGAAAGGCGGGTCTTTCTGGCCCAGCTGGGCAGGAGCGTGAGCCTGGTGCTTGATGACGTTCCTCAGCTCCCTTGTGAATCGGATACGTGTGCTCAGCAGTACCTGCTTGCTGGGCAGCCAGGCGTGGTGTTGTAAGACCCCTGGTGCCTGCAATAGCAGGTCTCTGTTAATGTGGTTCTCGCGTCCGCTTCTAGCTTGGAAGCAGCTTGTCAGTGTATGTAATTAAAGCAGGGCCGAGGCAAAATAAGGTAGTTGGCTTGCACGAAGTTTCGGGGGCTTGTAACATGTAATTAGTAGTGTGTTGTTAAAGATTTCTCTGGAACCCGGGGCTCCGGGTATGTGATGTCTCATCCTCCAGGGGCACTGAGTCCCGGGCAGCCTGGACCGCCTGGCCCTGCCCGTCTGCCCTCAGGGCTGGCCTGGGCCAGGTCCCAGCGGAGCAGGCGCCTCCGGCTCCAGTTTCCTGTGTCACCTTCCTGGCTGCAGAGCAGGACAGTGTAGCCTCTCGCGCCTTCTTCCCTTCTCTTTTAGAGGCTGGTGAGACAGTCTGTCTCCCAGGGTGGGGGTGCAGTGTGGGAGCTCCCGTTCTCCGGACTTGGGGTGGGGGGTACATGGGTTCTGTCACATTCTGACCGCTGCCACCTCAGGGGTGACCAGAGGGGCCTCGTCACAGAGTGGCCACCGTAGCCTGGCACTGCCCGGCTGAGAGGGCTGGGGGAGCACTGTGGTGCCTTTGGGGGCACTGTAGGGTGAGCAGATGCGAGCCCTCCCCAGCTCCTCCAGGCCGAGGGAGGTGGCAGGTGACTGGAGGGTGTTCCCTTTCCAGGGTCCTGCCAACCACTGCAGAGCTGGGGGATCCAACCTGGGGAGGGGAGCAGCATCTGCTTGCCTGGACCTGTTGGCCTTGGGGCTTCCTGAGAATTATGAAAGATGGGTCCAGCCTCTGCCCAGGAGCTCAGAATCGGGTTTCAGGGGCTCATGAGATGGGACCCCCTCAGCTCCTCAGGAGATACAGGGATGCAGAGTCCAGGCACGTGCCTTGAGGGTCATCGGGAGGATGTGACCCAGTCTCCGAAGGTTCTGCTGCTGCCTGAGGCAGGTGCTGAATTCCGAGCTGTTCTCACAAGACACAGGAGGGACTTGTCTTCCTGGGACCTGGATGGGGCCCTTCCAGGAAGGAGACCCCATGCTCAGCAGGGACAGGTTCCTGGGCCCTTCCCTTTACATCCTCTTCTTATCTCAACTCCTGCAGGAGGGCGAGAGAAGAGAGGAAGGTTGTGGGGTGCCCCATGCGCCACCCTCCAAGCACTAGGAGGGGAGATGGATTTGAGGGTGCTACTGGATGTGCAGACCAACTTGAGGACGGAGTCCTGTGTCTCCAAGCGTCCTCACGAACTGAGAGGAGACCTTTTTAGTAACCGCGTCACTGACAATTTAATAAACTGAACCGAGCTCTCTTCAAGGAAACCAGCCAGAAAGGGAAGACTGACAAATCACAGCGGGTAGAAGTTACTAGAAAAAATAAAACCATTTGATATTTATCCATCAACAAGTGGTGACTCCTCATCTATCCAAGGGAGAGGCTTTAAGTTCAGGGGAAGCTGTGATGCCCCTGGCCTTCATCCAAGTGACTGGCAGGTGACTTAGCAGCACACGCGGACTGGGACCAGCAGCTTGTGGGCGCCTCTCTCCACGGGAAGCCTCGCATCCAGCCCCCACCAGCCCACGTGGAGTCCCCAACTCTTGTTTCCATGTCTGCTTGTGCCTGTTGGGCTCTCCCAAATAAGTAATTTAGCTCCGTAGCACATGTACCAAGGAGATAGGGTGGATGAAGCCAAAATCAACTATTGTCTCATGAAACTAACAAGGACTGGCCAGTGAGAACAAAAAGATGGGACTAGGGTATGTGAAAAAGTAGTAACAAGAAGCCTGGTTAAAAAAAAATCCTAAAAATCCAAAATTGGTTTGCACTCAATCTGTTTCAGTTTTGTTTCTTAATTCCCCCTCCTCTTTCCGTTAACTGGAACCTGAGTTCCTGAAGGAGGCCCCCTGGGTATGTGTCCTGTGTGAGGCTGATGGGGCCCTCACCATAGCCCAGAACCAAAAGGGATTGTTCTGCCCTAAAAAGACAGGAGATTGAGTATATGTTATGTTCTAAGTTTTAAAGAAAACTAAGGGGTGTATTCATTTTTGTCTGTCTTTTCTCCATTAACTATTTTGGGGGGGGAGGGCAAATTGTTATTTTAGGACAGTTTTAGATTTCCAGGATTATTAGAAAGCTAGCACAGATTTTCTGTATGCCTCACACCCATTTCCCTGTCATTAACATTTTACATTCCTACATTACATTTTTGACAATTGCTGAAGCAATGATATGTTATTACTGCTTGATACCCACCATTGCCCCAGATTGCCTCAGTTTCCCCTAATGTCTTTCTGTCCCAGGACCCCACAATGCACTGACTATGGCCCCTTGAGCTCCTGTTGGCTTTGCAGTTTCTCCACCTTATCTTACTTTTGATGATCTTGACAGTTTTGAGGAATACAGATCAGGTATATTTTCGGTTATTCAGCCTTTGAGATTTGTTGATATTTTCTCATGATTAGCCTGGGGTAGTGGGTTTGAAAGACCTCAGGTGCAGGGTTCCATGACTGCCTGTGCAGGCTCTTCATTGTCTTCGATGTCACTTGACTGATGCTGACCTTGCTCCTCCAACTGAGATGCTGCTCAGAATCACCTGGAGAACTGGATTCACAATTCAAAGCTGTAGGTGACAGGTGGTTGGTTCCAGTAGTGCAGGGACTGGAATGCAGTACACACTGATAGGCTCTTAGGACTGAGTTGAACTTGCATGCACTAAATGTAGTAGATACTCACTGATGAATGTCTGAAACATTTATTGTTAAAGTGCAGTGTTACTTAAATTAAAAAAAGGCAAGAAATGGACCTCCCCGGTGGTGCAGCGGGTTGAGCACAGCACTGTGAAGCTGTCCACCGCCTCTGCAGCATGGGTTTGATTCCCAGCAGGCCAGGGGGACTCCCACATGGCACGGCAGACCTCTCCCGTGACACCCACTGCTCCCCTCAGCAGTACTTTTGGTCTGTCTGCCTGTTATGCTCCCCAGTCTGTCTCTGGTGAACCCTCTCACCCTCTCACGCCTCCGGCCTGTACCCCAGCTATTGTATAAATAAAAAAAAATTCTTTAAAAAAGCAAGAAATGATTAGGAGGGGTTACTAGAAATATGGAGTAAAGTTCAAGGAAAAAGCTAAAGACCTTTGAGTTTTCAATATTCTTTTATTTTGAGACTGTATTAGAAGGAAATCCACAGGCTCTGAAACTTTAAAATTTGTGGAACGTCTAAGTATTTCTCGAATCCTAAGTTTGTCAGAGTCCCTTGGGCAGCTAATAAAAACACAGGGGCCTCGTGTCCCTGTGTGAGGCAGGACCTGGACATTTATAATTTTTAACAGGTGTATCAGGCAAATTGTGATATGACTAACATTTAAGAACTAAAACTAAAAATGTTGGATGTGGGATGATTTTCCTGTGGGAGATGCCTGTTGATTTTTCCTACCAGATATCCAGTTCCCTAGTTTTTCCTGCCAGGCACCCAGCCCCTCCCAGTTTTTATGATGCCTTGGACTAAGATCGGGAGTGAGGCTTTTGCTCAAGTCTGGCCAATCAAGCAGCTCCATTTCTACTCCTCAGAATCCAGTGCAGGCTGGAAACATAAACCAGATCCACCTCGTTAAGCGGAGTTAAGCACGTGATGGGAACTAGGACTATAAACATGGCATCTAACCAATGGCACGTATTGAACCTTGGCAGACTAAATGCAAAGGCAAACTTGACCCCAGAAGTGCTTTTAATCAGTAGTCAATGAACTGATTATCGGATCGTGGGCAAAGTGCCATCTTGGATTAGCGATAGATGGCTATTGTTAAAGTCATTGTGTATGGAGGCCCTGTTTACCGAGGAGAAAGGTGATTCATTTGTAGCTGAAAGGCAAATTCACATGCCAGGAAATGTTTCTTGATAGTTTGCTCATGTGAAGGTTAATTACAACAATTTAGTTAAATAATTCATTGAGTATCTTAAAACAAGGTAATTGAAAGTGAGGCTGTACTTATTAATTTTTCAAAATAACAAAATTATACCACTCCTTTATATGTCATGAATATTACGTGTTGGCTGAGACTTCCTTAATGAAGATGAATGCTTTTTAACAAGTAATCCCCTAAATTTCCCTTTTAGAAAATCTGGATTTTTATATACTGCTTTTATTGGAAGCACTGATGACCATAGAACTTAGCAAATTATTTATTTTGCAGTGCTTCCTTCCTATTTTCAGTTATTTTGATCATCATAATTAAGAACTTGTAACTACATTATATTTAGGTATATTTCTGTCCTCTGGTGTGCAAGATTTTGCCTTTTTTTTTTTTCCAAATGCAATTTTTTGTTTACTACCTGATTAACATGGGATGATCACCCAGGGATAAGCCAGATCTCATGTGTGTGGAAATCCCAGCTGAGTTCCTCATCAGCTGTTGGTGAGGTTGAATATATTATTTAGTCTCCTTAATTCTCAGTTTTCCCATCTATGAAATAATTGACATTTCTGATATTACATTTCAGACTGTGGATAAAATTAATGTATGCAGTAAGGCTGGAGTATAGTATGTATTCAAATGACAGCAGCTCCTTTAGAATCTCCTCGATTGCATCTCTAACTTTCCTCCATCTGTGCCCCTATACAAACATTCATTTTCTCAGCAGGGCCTTATGATTAGGAATTATATTAATGAAATATTCTTCAAAATGCATTGTGGGAAAGTGTCATGTGGAAGCTGGCAGTCTCAAACCCCAGTATTTCCAGCAGCCTTTCTGTAGCTCATTGAATCAGGAAGTCCACCTTTTGCCCCCAAATCTGCCATGCCTCCTCGCGACCACAGCAAAGCCAAGATTGGGGTGCCCTGCCTGCTCTCCAGGGGCATCAGTTTTTAGGACTGCTCTAACAAGACACCACAAACTGCATTGTTAAAAACAATAGAAATCTATTCTTTGACAGTTCTAGGGCCCAGGAGTTTTAATCATGTGTCAGAAAGACTCCAGCAGAGAATCTTTCCTGCATTATGTCGATTTCACTTAGTTATGGGCAGTCACCGCTGTCACCTGGCTTGTGGCAGCATATGCCAGTGTCCACCTACGTCATCACAGGCCACCCTCCCCGTGTGTACCCCAGTTTTTCTCTTCTTATACAAACACCCTTCCATTGAATTAGCTCACACCCCCATCCAGTATGACCTCATCTTACTGTATCTGCAAAGACCCTATGTTCTAATAGGTTACATCACAGGTTTCAGGTTGACCTAAATTTGGGGGACACTATTCACACCAGCAGACCAGGGCTTCAGATGACTGCTCCATCCCTAGTGCCCTCGGGAAACCAGGGCCCCTCGCAGGCTTCACCCCTTTTTTGACACCGCTGAAAGCAGCATCCGTGAGAATCCCCATAACCCCAGTGAGCTCCACAAGGTCTCTTGGTGATGTTAGCCGTGTGCCTCCGTGAGGTACAGACACCATAAACTGCAAGTCCTCCGGGGGATATATTCTTTACAAGAAATCTATGTCAAATAGCAAGAGAGCTGGGGAAATGAAATGGAGGTGTGCTGGTAGCATTCTGAAACACCCATTGGTCGACCCAAGCCTCCCCTGCTGCCCTCCGCTCCCCTCCACTCCTCTTCCCATTTGAAAGATGAGGAAACGAATATTCTGGTTACTTCACTTCTCTGAAGTCGCCCTGCCGCTAATACAGGGCAGAGGAGAATTTCATGTACAGTTTCCTCCAGCTCAGAGTCCACATTCTCTCCTGGTCTCCAAGCATTTAGTCTGTTTCGTGTTCACTTTGGTCCGCCTGCCCACTGACCTTCTGTCGTCTTATGTGAAGTCAGCCTGGTGGGGTGATCTCTGAAGCGGCCATGTGGTGAAAGCTGCACTCCCCCAACCTTTGAAAGCGAGTCTGTCCCAGGTCCTCTTCCTCCTCTTTATTTTGCTTTATTTTACTACTTAAAAGTCAACACAGATGGGCATTTTGAGGGATGAAAGGAGAACTAGGATGGAATTGGCTGGCAGAGGTGAGGAGCTGGTGGTGTTTCCTCCTGAACAGCATCGTAGGCGGAGAATCGCCAATATTTCCAGTGTGGTGGTGAGAACTGCCTCCTGCAGCTGCCCAGAAGCCCATTTGCTGACTGCACCTTCAGGTGGGGGTTGGGGTGAAGGACCTCAGCCATTTTTATTTGAATCCTTGAAGAAAATTGGCCCAACATAATCCAGTCAGTGGGATAACACAAAATTGACTATTCTACATAGTAGAAAAAATATGTTCCTCAGATCAAGACGGAGCTGTGTGTTATTTCCATTTTGCAAATGAGAATTTAAGTGACTCTAATAATCAACTTGGCTAGTGTATAAACCAGCGTTTCAGACAAAAGCCAGCATTGCTTTGTTCTCTGTCAACAAAGAAGCAAATTGATTTAGGCTTGAAATGTATTCCAATGAACTGTTCCATGCGTTTATTGAATAATAAACAACACGATAAAGTTGAAGCGTATTCAGTTGTCGCTTTTTAAAAATAATACTTGGATTTCCTTCTGTTCAGTATTATTTGATGACCAATTTCAGTGCTACAGATGAAAATGCTCTTCTTACTTGACAACGCGCTCAGTATTTTATTTCCTGTAACAAATTGTTCAGAACAGCAAGCACAAAATTTAAAAGATAATGTGTATGAATGAACCTAGTTTTCATTCTCTTAGTATTAAAACCTTTTTAATGGTTTCTGCATGATGATTTCCTCTTAAAATTGATTGGATATCAATTTCAGTGCTTTTCACATGCTTTTTTTATTAGATCCTGATATATGGAAACTAGCTGTAAAACAATACAAAATTCTCAGAATTCTGTCCTTGACAGCATCTGGGGCTACGGCTGTGCTTGATATAATTAAGTCTGCATTGAAATAGTTTCCAAATCAACTGATTATATTATTCATTAAATAAAAATTAGATGTTTTTGAGTAATATTATTAGAATTGCACAAAATAGGAAGGTGAAAAAATGGAATGGACTGCTTAGGGAAACCCTTACATTTGTGTAGATTGTGTGGGTGAGTTTTTTGTTCCTTTCTAAAATAGGGGAGTGAACTCTTAACAGATTCGGGGTGTTCCCTGGCCCCCACTGGCGTTTGACATTGCTGTCACTGCAGTCACTGTTCAACATAAAAAACTCCTGCTGTGATATTGTCAGTCCAGCTTTGTACAAATGGCCAGAAAGTTGGATCCAGCCTGATGGGTTGAGTCATCTTACACTCTGCTCTTTGAAGCAAGGCTGCCTGTGCCTTAACTAATCCATGGCCTCACTTGTTACAGATTCTATAGCCGCTGCAAATTTGAGGTATGAGTCAACCTGAGAACTTCAACTTGAAGAGACAGAAGGTGAATTCATGTGATGCTGATTTTCCCCCTTGAAACATACTCTAATACAGAATTTCCAAATTCTGCTCCATGGCCGGGCTCCCTGTGTTCGGGTGTAAGAGAAGAACACGCTCTCCTCTACTGGGCTATGTGTGGCATTTTATGGGAACAAAGGATTCTGTGGCCAAGAGATCAGACAACTTTCTCTGTTCTTCTGAAATTTAAAGGGATTTACCACCTTTTAAAAGAAAAGGACCGTTGTGCACCTAATCTATATTTTATTCTTTAAAGCACAGTTTTTCACCATTTAGAGTTCAGATGTCTTTGTGAGAGTTTTATATAAGTTTTGATACTTTGTAGAAGTCACAAACACATAGACATCCAACTTTTCAGAGATAATAAAATGTTCAAAGTCCTCTGTCAGCCTTTCATGGGCCCCAGGTTAAAAGCACTCATAAAAGTTGTCTTATTATTATTATTTTCATCTTTAAATTTATTTATTTATACATCCAAGAGCTCGGGTGTAGGCCAGAGGTGCAGAGAGGTGAGAGGATTCATCAGAGACAGAGTGGGGAGCAGAATAGGCAGATCTACTGAAATACACTGCTGGGGGGAGCAGCGGGGAGACAGGAGAGGTCTGCTGCACATGTGGGTCACCTCCCTGTCCGGGGATCCAACTCGTGCTGCAGTAGCTGCTGATAACTTCATAGTGCTGAGATTTAACCCCTTGTGCCTCCAGGGAGGTTCTGTTTCATCATCATCATTATTATTATTATTATTATTGTTACTATTATTATTAAGCACATCACCAGGAAAGCTGAGAGAAACCTTTATCAAAGCTTTATGTTACCAAAATGAATTCAAAAGATACATAATTTTAAGTTCAAAAATAAAACTTTACAAATAATTACAAGAAAAGTTATTTATAAAATTTGAGAAACTCAAAGGCAAAAATAATAGAGCACCAGTGATTGAATCAATTTTAGCAGTTTAAGTTTCTAGGTAGTGAAATCACAATGAATGTACCATAAATGACAAATAACTTGATAGATCTAAATGCCTTTCTAGTTAAAGAGTTCATCTTATAAGAAAATCACTATTGACACTGTAGAAAAATGGGCAAAGAACAGAATGTACAAAGTGTAAAGTAATAAAAAAGGATAGTCAAGAGGAGGAAATCTTTTATTTTCCCTGGGAATTAAAATTCTGGGGTATGTTGGTCTTTCAGAGCTGCAGACTTCACCAGAAAATGCTGGTACCCAGCCTGGCCCGCTGATGTGCCTGCTGAACCCATAAATTGAGCAGCCTGCCTGGTATGAAATGTTTCAGTGTTTCAGAAGCCCGAAAATGGTTCAAGGCTTGAGGCAATAAAACCTTCCCAAGGAAATCATTTTAAGGAAACATATTAAGGCAAGCCCAGAGGTTTCCATTGCACCCTTTTTAATAGTGGAATAATTGGAGACAACTTAAATATTCAAAACAGCAGATGGAGTGGATAAATTATAATGCATCAGCTAATTTGATATGATGGAAGCATTAAAATGACACTGGGTAAATGATCACCGATACAGAAGTGTTCTGGAGGAGATAAAGAAATGAAGACTACATGTTACTAAGGAACACAGAATTGTGAGTGTGTGTGAGAGAGACAAACTTCAGTCTTGCTATTGCTTTTTCTAAGTCATAGTTTCTAAATGAGCATTTTAGTTCTTTTGTTAATTGTTGCTTATTAATAAGTCATTTACAATGTTGCAGACCAGTGTTATCGCAATTAAAAAATTAAGAGATTTAGCCACAGACATATGGGGAAATAACTCAGTAAGCCAGTTCTGCTGATACGTGGCCTTGGACTCCAGCCTCCAGAGCAGTGAGAAAATAAATTTCTGTTGTTAAAAAATAAAAAAATTTCCTATCAAACTCTAACGTTAATGCTGGTGATATAGGTCTGTGAGAATGTCACTGTCTCCAGGATGAAGCCCTTGTCCTGTTGAACCCACTTTTATACTGTAAAGCTGCCAACATCACATGCATCTGTGTTTACAGACGTGATGTCCTGTATACAGTGGCTTTAAGAGTGTCATAGTAGGAATATTTGATTCTGGCAGAATCTAACTCATTTTGGATACAATTTAAGAAAAAAGGTGGTTTGGGGATTGTTTTGCTTCATAAGAATGTGCTTGTGTCTCCCACAACCCAAGTCGAGGAATGTGAATGAGTCTCAGGAGACAAGTGAGCAAGTGAAACTCATCACCTTCCTGCTCCTGTAGGGCGCTAGCTGTGCGCTCTCCCTTCCTCTCTCCTGCCCGGCCTCTCCCCTCCCCATACCCCAGCCCTCCCCCCTGCTACCCCCATCTCCTTCCATCACCCTCCTCTACATAGCAGCAAACGCAAGCTCTCACCGCTCCCACACACCCCCTCTTACAGCTGTGGTTACTGGTGACAAAGCAAGTAGCCCCCCACCCCACCCCTGGAGTCCTTCTCTCTCTGTCAGATGCCCAGGACAGGACTGGATGGGGCAGCTCACAGTGTGGAGGGTGAGAGGGAGAGAGAGCAGCATGTATGAGAACGCTTCAGTCCCCTCCTGCTCCCCAGGTCACCTTGCATGCACTGGGAGTTCCCTGAGTGCAGGGGAAAACTCGGCCACTTTAAAGGTGTGTCCACCCTATTGAACAATTTTTCTTTTTTTTTTCTTCTTTTTTTTTGCATAACACTTGATAGACTAAATCTGAATCTTTACCAGCATTTCAGGATCCTTCAAGTTGTCTTACCACTGAATATTCATGTTAATGCTAGATGATAAGTTGCTATCACATTCCATGAATTCGAGGTCCGTGTTTGAAAAATTTGAAAGCCAGGATTCAGGGCTCCCTGTACCCAAGTGTGGGATGCTGGTGATGTCTCCGAGCTCCAGGGAGTTTTCTGTTTCTTCTTTTCTGACACTTGACTCTGGCTGGTCCTCTCCAAAGACTTTCCCAAGTCTAATGCATAGACTGTTCTAGCAGTTTAACCTACGGTGGTAGCTTACTTGTATAGTTCCCTCAGGCCGATTACATTTTTTTAAATGTGTTAGCTGTTTTGAATTTCATAATTTCCCCCACAGTTCTAGCAGAATATAGTCCTAAAAATACACAGAAATGTATTAAACCTGGAATTAGACTGCCAACATATTTTCGGATCGAATGTTTAATTTCATAATTGGAAAATGATACATCTGCCTGGAGAAAATCAGTGGGGTTGGAAAACAAATTATGTGTCGACAGTGTTGGTACAGAAAAATTATACATATTTATGAATGGCCAAATCATCTTATTACTGGAATTTGAAAATATAATTATCAATCATTTATAAGGTAATGACTTCAAATGAGTGCCTTCTCCTGGGGCATTTGATTTATGTGTGTGTGGATTTACACATACGTCCTGTCCGTTGTAAGCATCTGTGGTACCTTTTCATTTGATTATTAAATTTTCATTAATACAACTCAGATGTGAAGCTATTAAGTGTCTATTTCAGGGCTATAGGCAAATGGACATTATAGAAAAAGATGAATTAAATGCCAATTTTAAGCTTTAGAAGAATGCTGTTTTCCAGCATTTCAACATTTTTGTGTGAGACATATTTTAAGGATATTGTACAAATGGTTCAAAGACAGTGTGACACTAACTCCTTTCAGGATTCCATTTCATAGTCATAAATGTGAAATGGAGCCTCCTACTGATGGGTAGCTGTGGAGGTGCCTTACCCATGTCAGTGTGTTATCACGTCATTTCTGCTTGAGCTGAGCGGCCTCAGTGACCCCGGATGGGATCCTTACGGGAATTCTAGAAACCCATAAATCAGGTTTTCTGATGTGCTGCCTAGAATTTTCTGTATTTGTACCAAGTAACCAGGGATTCGGCTGCATATTGAAGTCTGAGATCCACTGATTGGATTCACAGGGGAAATGCATCACTTATATAGCTTAAGCAACTCCAAGAATAAGACAATGCTTTTTCCCCTTTAAGAGAAATGGGCTTTATTAAGTTAGCTGAGTGCGTTCCTTCCTGCAGAAACATAAATCAGAGTCGCTCCATGCGCCTTCAATCGCTGAATTCTCCAAATGTCTGGCCGACAGAAAATGACTCGGGAGCCTGAGGTCCTGGGAAATCAGGTTCTTTGGGGACAGAGTGTTTTTCTTGGAAGCACTTCAGGGATTCAGCGCTGGCACACGGTCATCCTCAGAAATGACTGCAGGTCGCTCTTGTCAGTTAGCTGAAGGTGCTTTGTGTTTGCAGGATTCCTGAGAACCATACATGCCCAGTCAGCACTGGAATCTGGGTTTCTCTTATTCTCATTGATCATATGAACTTCAGAAATGTCTCTTAGGGTCCCAGATGTCCGGCTCTTTCCTAACATCCTGATGGAGAAGGAAACTTTTGGGGTGTGGGTGCCCCTCACTGCCCATGATTCAAAATAGCACGCTCCAACTATAGTTCTGTGGTTGTCTACAAGGTGACAGGCTGGTCCAGATACCACAGACAGGCCGGTTCACTTAGCTTTAGGAAGCTCCATGCCAGAGCTTTTTCATGCTTAATGTATGAAAACACTAGGCAGGGCAAGGCAGGGTTGACCCCCACAGAAACCCAGCAATCTGTCATTTCAACTCGAAGTTTTTATCTGTTGGTTAAGAGTTAGTGAGCCATTATTAGAATATCCTCTTAATTGACTAATGAAACCATGATTGTTATGCATAATATTTGAATCTGTCAAATATGTTTCTTTTCCCTTATTAACCAAGAATGTACTCTCTAGTAGCCAAGGGCATTGCAGCAAGGGAGGCTGAGCAGAACTGCCAGCTGGTGCTGCTGATCGGTGTTTGCGGAGTAATAGGCTCGATTCTCGCGCCTTCTGCGGGACTGGCCATCAGTGCCTGGTCAGTGGGAAGACAGTGCCGACTCCAGGAGGGTGGTGCCGATGGCAGGCTGCCTTGATCTGCGTTCTTAGGAGTCCATTTTCATTACCCTCACAGAGAGGCTGAATGGTGTTATGCTGAGGTTTACCAAAAGCCTGGAAGTCAAAAACAGGCAACCTTCTGACACCCTGTGCAGAGGCATCATCATCATTCATCAACCGCACCCCAGCTTAGTGTATACTCAATAGTCCTTTGTCATGGAGACAAGGTGCTCAGGCATGAACTCTGAATTTTTGGAGATGAAATTGGAGAAATTCTGTGAGTATATATGAGCTCACAGCGACATAGACAGTGCACACTCTCTCCCTGTGGCATCTTTGTTATTAATGGACATTGGTTTTCCTGCCATCAAAGAGCATTGAAGCAGTGGGAGTATTGGTCCTGCCCTATACAGCTGCACAGGTTGTGCACTGCACAACTCTAAGGGACACTGTCTGTCTGTGCTCCTCATCAATGCTCAAGATCTTGTTAAAATGCTGATTATTTTCAGCTGTCGGGTGCTAACCGACGCTGCTGGTGTGCTGATAACACTGAGTGGATGCCGAGATGAAGCTGTGGATTGTACCCTTGAGGTGTGTGATAGGACAGCCCCAAGCTGAGTCAGTCTTCCCATAGAAAGCCACATTCCTAGCCACAGCTGTGTGCCACAGACACGGGCCACTGTTTTGTGTTCTTGACCACTTTTATACATTACTGTGAGTACTGCTGACTCACAGATGTTGCTCTGAACCAAAGGATAGCTTTGAAAATTTATGTTACCAAACTTTAGAGGTCAGGAGAGTAATAGAGGAGGAGAGTAATAGAATTCACAGCACATTAGTTCATAGGTGACAAGCCCAGGAGAACTCTAGGAATCTAAGTACCAGGGACTAGGACATGACTCGGGGTGTCCCCATTGGCAAAACCAGATTCAATGATCATATCCCAAGAGGACCGCATTCGGCCCATATGTACCCCACCTGGCAGAAGGCATGGGGTAGTGAGTGGTTCCTAGCGCCACTGTAGCACATGACCACACACCTAGTAGTTTAAAACAACACACATTCACTGTATAATTCTGGAGGTCAGGAGTCCAAAATGGGTCTTGTTAGGCTGAAATGAAGGTATTGGTTGGGCTGCATCGCTTCCAGGGACTCTAGAGGAGAATCCATGAGCGAATCCATGACCTTGTCTTGTCCCTTTTGTAGAGGCTGCCAGAATCCCTCTGCCCTCTGGAAAACCGGCATTTCCAGCCTCCAACTTCTCCAGTGTCCTGTCTCCTCCTTTGTACCCGAGCCTCCGCCTTCCCTCTTCTACTTATAAGCATCCTGGTCATAACAGCTTGTTATTTCATTGAGCCCAACCGGATAATCTGGGATAATCTTCCCAAGGGAGGGCAGCTAATCAGCAGTCTTCCATCTGCAGAGCTCCCCACCCGTGAAGGAAACATACCATTCTGGGGATTGGAACATGGACATCTTCGGGGCTCATTATTTTGCTACTTTGGATGGGAACTTTGGTTGTGAGCCTCAGACACTCATGCAACTTAAGAGGGAGAATTCCCTCCCAGAAAGGCAAGGTTCAGCCTGGCTACAGCACAGAGTAGGGCTACAGCTCAAAGAAGCAGTTTCCACTGCACATGTTGAAGTTCATATTGTCCATTTTTAGGCCAGGAAAGTGCATTCTAAAGATGTTTCTCCTTGGAGTGAGGAATACCTGAAGTTCGCTCAGTGAAACCTTAAAAATAGCATTCAAGGAAGCCGGTCCCCTCTTTCTTCTTTACGACTCTCTGTGGAAGCTCTTGTGGTGGCGACTGGCCAAGCTTGGAGGACAGTTAAACCCAAGTCAGCACTTCTGCCACAAAAGAGTTGCCCCAATCCGTTTATGCATAGGTCATTAATAAGCCAAATAACCAGTGCAGGATGTGTTACTATCCTAAGTGAATTGGCCTAAAGGACTTTGAGTCTGTTGACTTGTTTCCCAAGTGTGTTGACTTGGGTCACTGGGCAGAACCGAATAAATCTGGATGAAAGGTTTCTCCCATTCTAATGCCTTTTATCAGCCTTTGCAGAGCATGTAGAAAGTAGATCTCTAACCTAGATTAAGAGCGGTTGTCCAGCAAGATTCAATTACTGTGTTCTCTTTCTTTTGCACAGTTAAATGTGTGATTTCAGATTCAAACCCACGCATATGCAAAAGAAAGCAAGCCCTGGGGCAGGGTTTGGGGTTGACTGGCCCTTGCAGGAGATGTTTTTCCCATCTGGACTTGCTCCTGGCCCTTCTCAGACAGCAAACTTGTCATTCACGAGGCTGTAAATTAAATTCACAAGGTCATGGCAAAGGATGTGCATAAAAGTAAGCAAGAGAGAAATTTGTTTGAACATTCTCATTTATCTTAAAGCAAGCTCTCACTTGGAAATTCAAATATAGCTTTATTTCATCTTTACTTTGCAAAATCATTTTCTTTTTTTGGATTATTTTGTGTTTTGAATAAGCAAGTGTTTCTTAGGACACAGATGAGGCGTGTCCTGTGCCAGGTGCTGGGGAGAGTGGGAGGTTGGAAGCGGGCTTTAGACTTGACATAAGCCAAAACTTATGTTTGTGTTCTCTGCTCTGTTAAAGACTCAGGCTGTGACCTTGAAGACATTATTTAATTTCTTTATGCCCTATTACCCTGCCGTTTATAAAATGTATCCTCTCCTGGAGGGCTGCTCATGTGCTTCTGTCTTTTGCAAAACACATGTAAAAGCATCGTCTTTATTTGAGTGGCTGGAGAATGAACTGGAATTCAGATTTCACCGAGTTGTACCAACAAATATATAGAGTCCACTTTTCAAAATTTACCTAGATGTTAACTCATGTGGCCAATCTAAATTTTAAATAATGGAAATTACTTTGGTGACAGTTAAAAGCTACACATTTGGGGGGGATGCAATTGTGTGCATCTTGCACAATTGGTGCCACTTGCTGAATGGCAGCTTACTCGAATGCAGCCAAATCAGTTTCCTGTGTTCAGACTCGGGGTGTCATCTATTCTGAGGTGGTTTAAATCAGCCTGCAGTAGATCTAATAGCTTGAATTTCATAGTATGTTTGTGTGGTAGGATAGCAGTTTAAATATAAAAAAAAAATAACATTTCTATATTAATTTGATTTTTCCGAGGTACCTATTCAGTGATTAAAGCATCACTGGATCTAATGAGATACTGAAAATAAAATATACAAGTTAATTTCTGATAAGTGTTTTTCACCCTATTTTGTTCAATTCGTTGAACAAATGTAGAGGCAGGATGGGCCACTGAGCAGGATTTCTATGATCCGAGCAGACTGGGTAAAGGAGAATCCTGGAGCCCTCCGGCTTTCTTAGGCTTTTATTGAGCTTTTGCATGTAGAGCAGCAACCAGGTACACAGCAGACAGGGGAGCTGGGGGGACCAGCAAACCCTCCCAGCAAGTGTTCACTCTGGGCTTCTCTCTCTCTTCTGCCTCTTATCCTGCCCCTTCTTCTCTTGGTGACTATCTCCATACTGAGCCATGGCCCACAGAAGTACACAACACAGCTTACGACAACAACAACACCTGCAGGTGCCCCATCAGGCAGGGCAATCCTAATGGTGGGAGGGCAGAAAAGCCTGGAAACCGTTTACCCTTCAACATGTCAATGGAACTTTAATCCTATGTACAAAGTTCAGAGAGTTTATTTTTTTATATGAAAAACAGGTCATGGAAAGGATTTTTTTCTCAATGGTATAGTTTTTTGTAATACACCGAAATGAGATGATTTTCCAATAAGATGACGTATAGGTTGGTATTCTAAATTGAAATGCTGTCACTTGTACAATTTAAATAAATTTAGCCTTGCTCTCCGGTGATCACTGCTTCCTAACAGCCTCCATCAGGCCGCACTGCCTCTTCATTGCCCTCTGCAGACACAGCCGTGTGCGGGCAGGGCAGGGTACCGCTCCTTCCAAAGCCCACACTGTTGCCTTTGGTGGAATTAACATCAACAAGTACCACGAGCCCCCTGTTCCTCCATGAAGTCAGTAGTTGATCTTGTAGGTAAATGATTTCACACAAAACAAATGCTCACACAATGAAAAGACCAACAAAATAATCCCTTATCAGACAGAAAAGGTTTAACATGGTCCACTCGCTTCCCATTTATTCATTCAATAGCAGGTATTGAGAATGCCGGTGGGTAAAGTTTTAACCGTGAGATGGGGACCAGTCAGTACAAAGAAGTGACTTAAAACAGGAAGACATTAGGTCAGTTCATAAATGCTATTTCCATTTGATTTCATTGAATTGCCCTCATGTTCACCCATCACCTAGGACTGTTGAGGTCATTGATGTGAGCACGGGCCTGCTCCTGACGGTGACAAGTGAACGTTCTTATTTGTTTTTTTAAGTGCATTAACATTGGTTGAAAACACTGTGTGTGATGTAGGGGAGTAAGTTCACCCTTCGCAGGTATGTGTCACCACACCACACCCACCCTAGACCATCGGGGCCCCTCCTCCCTCTCCTCGTAGCGGCCTTTATGGCTAAAGTTCTGCAGTTATGTTTTTGGGGTTTATTTTGGTTTTGCGTTGTCAGTTTCTATGTTTTGTTTCTCTGTTTTCCACATACAAGTGACATCATCCAGGATTTCTTTTTCTCCTTCTTATTCCCAGAGAACATGGTGCATATTTTCTCCTCACCCTGGTCTCCCCTTGGTGCACCCTCATGAGCCCTTGTTCACGTTTTTTTGTTTTGTTTTGTTTTGTTTTGTTTTGAGTAAGGATTCTTAAGACCCTTGTGAAGCATTTGAAGACTCCTTCTAAATGTTTATACTTCTTGCCTAGACCTTCACAATCATCTCATCTGTGATTAGTTGTAGAGCATTCAAATGGTTTAAGCCAAGCATTTATAAAGAAAACAAAACCTCTTATCCTTGGTGCAGTTATAGCTCATGGGTTTACAATATGTTAATTAAATGGTGTAATTAGAAGTTAAACTGGAATGAATGGATTTGAAAGAAGCAGCGAACTCCTGGTAGGCTGCTGAGGAGCTGACCACATGCTGGGTGGGGATTACAGGTGGAGTTACAGGTGGAATTACAGGATTACAGGTGGAATCAGTTTAAAAAGTTTCTAGAATATGTGCTGCTCAGACAGTGTATGATTAATGACGGCGCTTCCTTTGCTGCTTTGAGGTTGTTGAGGTCTTCGGACCTCAGTTTCATTATCTGGAAAGTGGGAATAATAATGTAAGTGCAGCACAGCTTTGTTCTGTTAATTGAGCCAATTCTGGCGAAGAGATTAAGAGAGTATCTGGTACATTGTAGTCACACAGTCAGTATTAGGCTAATGTCTTGTAAAAAAAAAAAAGTATTTGTGAAATAACAGAGTTATGGACTATTTATGCCCAAGTACGGATGAGTGAGTCAGAAAGATGAGTGGTGTAGGTACATATTGGAATACTGCCCAGCTATCAAAAATACACTCTTTTTATTTGCGGCATCATGGATGGAGCTGGAAGGCTTGATGTTACGATGTTAAGTGAAATAGGTCAGAGGAGAAAGATGAGTTTGCATGGCGTTATTTATATGTGGAATATAGAGAAACAAAGCAAAGGGTCGGATAATGCCAAACTAAGAACAAATCTTACAAATGATACTACAGAGCTGAGGCTTCCAGACACGGACAAAGTGGGGTGGGGGCACACGGATTAACGGAATGGACTGTGGGTGCTTTGGTGGGGGATGGGTGCAGTAACACCCAGGGGGAGAGCCCCTATCTCTAAGATGCAAACAATGTTGTAAGCCAGTGTTGGCACAATACAAATATATATTGCTCAACTGTAACTTAAAATTTATAATTTACCTTAATAGCTACTACCTCATTGATCCAACTATACTTTTATTGATAATATTCTTATGTAGACTTATTAAAACTGATAAGACACTGATAAACATTCTACAATCCTTTTTAATCAAAGAAATAAAGTAATAAATTAAAAAAAAACATCATTGTGGGAAAGATAAAAATTTAAGAGACTTAATTGGATTTTCTAACCCAAATCAGCGTAACTACAGGATAATTGGAATTTTAAAGGCACGTCATGTTGGTTTATCTTAGTGTAGTATTTCCTTACGATCCTTGGACATTCATATATAAATTTTGATATATTTACATATGAAAAAATTCATATATTTAAAAAATTCAATCTCAAGTTTTGTTTCTATGCTTTCAATATTATCTTCATGTTAATAAGGTTTTCACATTGGTAGGACTTTAAGCCTTTTTTCCTTTTAAAATAATATTATCTTTAATTGATTGAAATTTCATGTATTAATTGTCTTTTGAGGACTATGAAGGTTTGCGAGTGAAATAGAGCCATAAAACAATAGATGATAATCAGGTTACTCTTGGACCTTACCCTTCAGAAAGACTGGTAATAACAGCAAAATTTTGCAGCATAAAAAGTACAGTTTTTCTATCTAACTGGCAGAATTTGTTTTTGTTTTTTTGGTCTGGACAAAAAGCCACAATTTCTTGTAAGGACTTTGCTTTATTTCCTTTCAATGAGTTTATATGTTTGAACTCTTATACTTGGCTATTTATAATAATTAAATATTAAAATATTTGACATCTCATCCAGGAATAATTTCTGTATTAGGGAGTTATAACTGATGATGGGAAATACTGTAAATATATTTATAAAGAAGAATGTAGAGTGGGCCTCCCTGGTGGTGCAGCGGTTGAGCGCTGGGTTGCAAAGCTGCCCGCAGCCTCTGCAGCACTGGTTCGATCCCCGGCTGCTCCCCAGCCACTGGAGGAGGGTCCCGCATGGCGCGCAGACCTCTCCTGCCGCCCGCTGCGCCCCTCAGCAGTGTCCTTCGGTCCTTCTGCCTGCTCTGCTCCCCGCTCTGGCTCTGGTGAATTCTCTCACCCTCCCACGCTTCCGACTGTACCCAGTGCTTGTATAAATAAATAAAAATAAATTAAAAAAACTTTATTAAAAAAAAGAATGTAGAAGTTGGAAATCCAAGACAAAAAGGAGACTTTTTTCATACAAAAGGTAATTTAATTGTGAAAAAAAAGTTATTTAAAATGCACTAAAAATGGTACAAATGAATTTTAAAATATTAAGTATTGTAATTTTTAGACCAGGCATATAATAGCATCTTAACAAATCTATTTACTCATCTCAAATTTTATTTTTTTTAAGTTTTTATTTATTTATTTGTTTGTTTGTTTGTTTGTTTGTTTGTTTGTTTATTTATGTGTAGAAGAACTGGCGTGTAGGCCAGAGGTGAGAACATTCACCAGAGACAGAATGGGGAGCAGAATAGGTGGATCTAATGAAATACACTGCTGAGGGGAGCAGTGGGGGGAGCACCATGTATGGGTAATATCCTTGCTGGGGCTCAATCTCAGGGCGTAGTGGTGATATTGTAACAGGGTGGTCCCCAGGAAAGGGGGAGGTTCCCTGCCCCACCCAAGGGAGGGTGGAGCTGAGCAGGAAGAGGAGAAGCTGCAGAAGAGACTGAGGAAGGAAGCAGGATGGAGCCAGGAGGCCTGGAGGAGGCACATGGAGCCGAGAGACACGTGAAGAAACTGCACTTGTCTTTTGGTCGTGGACTGGGTGACACAGATGTGGGTGAGACCCGTGGGGAGGTGACCATGGCAGCTTTTATCTTGATGTTGATTTTGCTCTTTTCCTTCCGGGCTTGTCTGGTTATTTCTGACCCTTTGCTGTGGGTCCCCACTGGAAGATGCTTTAGACTTGTGGCAGGCTTTGGGGCTTTGCTCTGGGCCAATCCCATTTGGATGGACTTTTACCCACGAGGGGACGGGTAACTTTGGGTGCTTCATTTAGAAACTAGACTCTTTGCCTTACCTGTATTGGTTCCTAGTTTTATTAAAGTTCCTTCCCATTAAAGTCTTATATGTTTTGTGTTGATGCGGCGGATGGCAGAACCCATTTAGAATAGGCAGGTTTGCGGGGTTTGGGCTGCCCCTCTCCCTGTCCTATAACAATAGCACTGAGACTTAATCCCTAGGCCACCAGGGAGGTCCCATGTCTGCTTTTACAACATGATACCTTGCAAATAAATAACTGGAAACAAACCTTTTCACCAGCTTTTCTGAACTTTTGGTGTTTTGAATAATCTTGATCTCTTAGAAGGTGATGGACTTCATATCACTTTAAAAATTTGTTGGCATTGTGGTGACTTAAAAAGATGACATCCTTGATCACAATTGTAATTAGTGTGTTAGTGGCAAAACCTAAGGATTAACTAAAATTATCCAAAAGCATCTCCCCAGAAGCTGCTGAGCACTGCCTTCTGGTGGGTAGGCAGTACAAACTGTTGTGTTCAGACCTGAGAATTCTGAGGTCTGATCAAAAAGACCTATGACAAAATATAAGGTATTTGGCTCAAAATCCTTGACCACTTCTGACAGCTGGGACTGGACTTGCTATTTATTTTTTGAGTCTCATTCTCCATTTGTGAAATGAAGTCATAGTTATGACTGTGCATTTTTGTGAGGTTTAGGAGCTTTTTAATCTATCACAGTGAAAGAAACACAGAGCTATAAACATAGCAATATACAAGTGACAAGGCCCAGTGAAAGCTTATAGTTCTCTGAGCTTAGAATCAGCTTTTTGTCTGATGGATTTTATAGTTTCAAATATCATTTTATGGGCAGAGCAAATGAAGAGACCTTTTCCCAAAGAAGACATCTAAATAGCCAGTGATGTCATCACTAATCAGAGGGAAACTCAAGTTAAATCACGTGGAGCTACCGTTCCATAAATACAACCATATTAGAATGGCTTTTATTGGAAGGCGAGGAGTTAGCAAGCATTGGCTAGCATTTGGATAACAGGACTCTTGTTCACTGCTGGTAGGGATGCAAATGAGCATAGCTACTATGAAAATCAGTATGTAGGTTTTTCAAAAAGTTAAAAAATAGAACGACCATCTGATCTAGTCGTCCCATTTCTGGGTATTTATCCAAAGGGAATGAAAGCAGGGTTTTGAAGATATACCTGCTGCATCCCGTGTTCACTGCAGCCTGATTTCATTATTCACAGCAGCCAAGCTAGGGAAGCAGCCGATGTACCCAGGAGCAGGTGATAAAAAAGGTGGGATGGAGTGTGCACATATACTTTACATATAAATTACATGTGTAAGTACAGCGCAATAGCCAGCCATGGTAGAGAAGGTAAAAGAGTGAAATCCTGCTGTTTGGAATAACAAGGACGGACCTGAGAGCATTGTGCTAAATGAAATAAGTTGAGCAGAGAAGAACAAAGAGTGTGATCTCACTAGTGTGTAGACTCCCAAAGAAACAGACGAGACAACTAAACAGTTGACAAAAATAGGGCTAGGGTTTGAGAGTTACCGTTTTACAACATCTAATCATTCATCCACGTAAAAGCTTTTTATTGATCACATATCAGATATTTCAACCACTAAAATGTAAGTTTTAATGAGTATCTATATACAAATAATAAGAATTCATGAATATAATAAACTTCTTGCAAACATATGCTTTGGGGGTCACTCTTAGCAAAGCTGTACTTTTTTCTTGAATTGAGTGTTGTAAGCTCTTTATGTCACTTAGCATTTAAAGACTTCCTGTCTGTGAGTACAAAGGAGCAACATATCTTGGCAGCCATCAGAATTTTGTATGGCTCTATTCAGGTTTTGTTTTATTTTGTTCTTTTTTTTTTTTTTTTTTAAAGATCTGTTTACCCATGCATACAAGAACTGGGGTACCGGCCAGATGTGTGGAGGGTGAGAAGATTCCCCAGAGACAGAGTGGGGAGCAGAACAGGCAGACGGACTGAAATACACTGCTGAGAGGAGCAGCGGGCAAGACAGAAGAGGTCTGCTCTGTCATATGGGTTGCTTCCTGGCCGGCTGGGGGATAGAACTCGTGCTGCAGAGGCTGTGGATAGCTTCACAGTGTGGTGCTTATCCCCTTGCGCCACCAGGGAGGCCCCCTATTTTTGTTCTTTTAAAGGCAACATGTCCAAATCAGGGTATCTACTTTCCTTGTAGAGGAGTCATTGAAACTCTGTTCTAGAATTAAATTTAAAATGCTCATTGACAATTTCTCTGCTTAGATGGGGTGACTGAGGAGCACAGATCTCTATTTACAGCCTGAGATTTTGCATTTGACTTCCCATTGATAGCAGTTCTAGGGGTGTGGGTGGATGTGTGGTTCAGCTCCAGGATCTTGAGGAATTGTGAAGTAGCAGGTACATATTTGGAATCAATATGAAGGGCAAATTGCCACAATTCAAGTGGACGCTTGGAAATACTGAGAAGTGAGAATAGGTTGCAGGCCAGTCTGTGGTTGCCATTTGGGAACTTTCTGTTTAATGGGCTGTGACGGTCATTTTGTATTTCACAGTCATTAAGTTGTCCTGGGCTGGCCTTGGACCATGCTTTTCTTGGGGTTGGGGTACCCAATCTTATGTCAATCTGTGATTAAGTAGAGGAGCTTAAAGTGGAAAACTGCTCTCTGTTTAAAATCTTATTCAGGAGGATAGTTGAGAAAACAGGTTTTCCTAAGTTTTGACATTGTTGCTCAGTGATCTGCACAGTAGGAAATGGATGGAAAATCTCAAGATCCGTCATGGGGACCAGTGCCTGGGGCCTTCAGCAGGGCAGTGGGTCCAGGCAGTGAGGAGCACTGTATGGGGAGCTCCATTAAGAGGCCAAAAGAATTGTCAGCCTCACTGAATCTCTATTATAAATGTATCAGAACTTCCCTACTCACTCAGAGAGACACAGGTTTTCAGTTTCTATTTCAATTTCTACTCTACTCACCCTATTCTGATGGCTCTGTAATTGCAGAATCTCAGATTGTGTTTCTCTGGCACGAGGAGAAATATCCCTGTGTCTTTGTTAATTCATGAAATCAACTATTGAAACGTATCTCTGGTATCTGAAGGAGCTAGAAAGGTTTTCGATCCCAGAAGTAGGTCACTATCTGCTTTATAGTATAGACGAACCTGGGATTGTATAATTGTATATATTTTATCATAATCATTAATTTCATGCAGAGGTATTTCCACTGTCAATGTGGACCCAGGTGTGAAGTGTGTGTGTGTGCATGGTTTCACTTCTTTCATATTACGCATTACTCAAACACATTAATTGGATTATTTTTATTTTATAAACCTGAGAAGATTTATAGGACATTTATGCACCAATTGTTGTAAGTATAAAATTCCTTGGCAAGTTTAAATAGGGCTGATGATGAATTATACATGTTCTTATTTAATAAGCATTTCATGTTGGCAACTCTTTCCCACGTGCTGTCCTAGGCACTGGGTCCAAGGATAGACAGTCCAGTGTTCCAAGGATTTGTGACTGAATCAGGGGACATGTAATGGAAAATATATGATGCTTTCATCAATCTAAAATGTTGGGTAGCATATAATTGATTTAATAACACTTTCACTTGCAACTGACACAGGATCCATTCCAACTGGCTTAATGGAAAAGGAGACCAACCAACAGTGAGGTTAAGAAGCATTCCAAGTTTCCAAACCATTAGGAGATTTAAAAAATCTCATAAGGGGTAAGATCATTACCGCTCATGGTGATAAATGCAGTGCTGGAGGAGGATCCTAGTTGCAAGAGTAACAATGAGGAGGAAGGGATTTATATTGTCGAGTCCTTCAAAGGCTGCAGAGAAGAAGAAATGCGTGTTGGGTGATAGAAGAGGAAAAGAGTTTGACAGCTAAACAAAGTCTCGGAGATGAGTTAAGCATGAAGAAAGAGAAATATGTGTATGCAAAATTTTAATCAATAAGTTATATTTGGAATGACAAAAAGCTTGGTGTGATTATAGTGTAAGAGGAGTCTGGAGAAGGGAAAAGGCAGCTTGGACCAGTAACACACATCCTCTGCACCAGAGGATGTCTTCCAGACTGCACTGGAGCCATCAATTTGTGGGCAAACAATGGCAATTTTTTAAGTTTCATTGAATAGAACAGAGTGAATGCATCCTATGCACAAGACTTCACATCTCGTGATATTTTGTTTCAGTTGTGTGTGTTTCAGATGTGTGGTTGTGTGTCACTGGGGCCCAATATAAACATTCCCCAGCTCAAGGAAAGGTTTGGAAACCTGTGTTCAAGGTGTTGAGAGCCACTTGGATGGATTTAGGAAGAAGCACATCATGGCTGGAATCATGGTCAGGAATTTGACTCTCCCACTAAGAAATCAGAAGCTGTTTGGGGGAGAGGGAGGAGAGGAAGCAAGGAGAGAGGAAGGGGAAGCATTCATGAGTGTTCAGGCAAGAGAGGAGCGGTGGTGCTGATAAGTCAGGAGGGGTGATGCTGAATGGGGTACAGTTGCGGGCCTCTCTGGGAGCCATTTGTGAGCTAGAGGCACGTAGAGCTCTGTGGGCCCAGCTGGAGGTAATCATCAGTCCTTATCCACATGTCTGGTCTCAGCTGTGTGTGACTTTGTTCAAGACTGATCTGTTCAGTGCTCAGTGAGGGGGGAGGCACAGAACCCTTGGGGACTCACTTGTAAGCAGGGACTTTCAACTGTGATTTACTGGCCCACTGATTGCTTCTACAGGTACCTGTAGAAATGTTTCAGGTCACTTGTTAAGAATATAATGTTTCAGGTCACTGCATTGTCTCACAGTAGCGAGTTGAAGTTTGCAATCATCAACAGATTGAAGGTCATCACCTACCTCTTACCCTCCTCTTCAGGGGTCACCCTGCATCATAGCAGCTACTGCCTGTTGCCCTCCGCTTGGGGTTTCCAGGCCATCCAGTGCTCCCTGAATCCCAGTTGCCCACCTTCCCTGCTCCTTCCATCTCACTTATAATAAGAAAGATTGAGTCTGACTCTTGCCTCTGGGCCTGTAACCCTATTCAGTGTCAACCCGTCACCCTGTCCTCTTTCATAGCTGTTTATCTGTCATTGAGTTCAGTGAGGACCCTGGTTGCATTTGAGAAGTCTTTGTGCACCATCCCTGCGTCAGCCCACCCACCTCTGGGTGGCGTGAGTGTGCACCCCTCGCTCCATGGCCGGTGTGGACTCCGGTGTCTCAGGTCACAGACTTGGCTCTGGAGGAACTCAGGAGAGGCAGCTGCTTGTCCTCGGATCTGCTGTCACAACTTCCACCTCTTAGGTAGTACTTTTTTAAGGTAGAGAAGTTGTTGACATCATGTTTGTTATGACCGATGTGCGTGCCCAAGATCATGTTTTAGGACTCAGGAGAGTGAGACATGGGAGAACAGGGCCTGGAGAGGCCCCCTCCACCCTCACTGACCTCATTCTGCAAGAATGTGGCTGCTTAGGTGACCTCTCGAACGATCTGTCCTCAGTGATTAAGAGCTCAAGCAATGACATGAAATGGATTTTCAGCCTCCTCTGGTTCCCTTTTCTCCAAACACACAGGTAGAGTGTGCAGACAAGGGGCCCTGCACCCAGAACCCAACCCAGCCCCACGCCTTCCGCAGCAGCAATGACCGTGTCCCACACCCCATGAAAAGTATCTCACCCCAGCTTATCTGGTAGAATTGGACATTCCCCTGTCTCCTGGCTTTGCCTGCCGACTCCCTTTTCTTTGCCTGTTCTGAATTTGACTCAGTGCTTCCAGCCATCCTTCCATGATGTGCTCCCCAAATGCTCCCAGGTTCTCTTTGCAAGTTGCAAGTGTCAAGTCCCAGCAATCCTGAACCTGCTGGTGGACGATTTTACCTGAGAAGCCAACACCCCAGGGTACACGTGTTCAGGCGGTCGGTGGGAAAGCTTTATACTTGCCCAGGGATTTTGTAAATGAAGGCTTTTTTTTTTTTTTTTTTTTGCATCAAAGTAAAAAGATCCTTTTAAATACCGTTCAGAGAAATGCTCCCGACGCCAGGCCCTTCTAACTCACATTCCACGCTCTAGGAAGCAAGCGTTATTGATTTGACACTAATAGTTCATACATTAACTCAGCAAATATTTATTAACTGGCTGCTATACATTAATGACTAAACTAGGGGCAGGAAATCAAACAGAAACTGAGACAGATTGAGTTTCTGCCCTAATTGTATTGCGTTTGGACAACTTTTAATTATTGCATCACTTATGTTATCAAGACAAGCTGTATTTTCAAATTTCTTTTAAAAAAGAAGAGGCGAGGATGGTTGTACTTGTGTGCATGCAGAGAGCTGGTGGAATGATGCTCTGCCTCTTGGTAGAGGATGCTGGCCTCACATGCAGCATTGTGATTTTGCAGGTGTCAGTGACAACATGCGTATAAGGTGGCTGATGCCGTCACTGCCACCCACATATACTCACCGGCACATTCTCTGCACCTGGACACTCATCATGTTTATTTTTTTCTTCAATTTTACATAATGGTTGTCTTTTACATAATGGTAGTCTTAATGTTGGGGTGTAAGTTTGTGAAAACCTAATACGTTAAATTACATTCAATTAAAAGCATTAAGTGGCATAGTTATCATGACAATATTTGGAGTATTCTAGTGGCCAGTGCCATTATTCCCTTGGACAGATGGTGATGGCACATCATGACAGTGATGCCCATTTTGAGCATGGAGCTGAAAGTTCATTGTGCTGATGTTCTTGTATTTAGAAGATAGGATCAGAGACACAAGGGGCATGGTCTTGAAGAGGGTGGGACGCATGAGGGGATAAGAAGGCCTGGGATGGCAGCAAGGGGCTTGCTCATGGTTCTTGTGGTGGACAGGAGACAAGGAGGCTAATAACAGGGAGTCTTGGATTAAAATCATTGGCTAAAAGTACAGCAAGAGAAGAGTTGTAGAAGTTTCTAGCAGTTGTAAAGTACATGATTGGAGGAGACATGCCTGAAGAAAATGCGAAGGGGGAATAAAGATGTGACAAGCAGTGTTGAGAAATCACTCATCTTTACCTTCCCTCACTCACTCCAGAGTGTGGTTTCTGGGTAGAGTTGCTGTCAGCTTCCCAGATATTTGCAGTGGAAGACCATTCCAGGTTAGGTACGTGTTGGCTTGTAGCTTTGTAGGCCAGGAGGACTTCAGCCCCAAATCTTTTTCACATATTGTTTTGATATCTTGGCCGATGGCCACTCAGTCAAGACGCTGGAATCACATGGGCTCCTCTCTGATGGTTTCACATCCCACATGCATTCTCCCAGCAACCCAGACTGTTCTCCCTTCAAATTATATTTATAATCTGACATTTTTTCACAACCTCTCATGAAAGAGTTGACTGTTGGGTATAGATCGAGATTATCAGTAGAATTTTCTGTGATGATAATCACTTGTATTTTTACTGTCCAGTGCAGTAGCCAGTGGCCACCTGTAGCTGTGGGTCATTTACAATGTCAGTAGTGCAATTAGAAAACTGACTTTTTAATGTTACTAAAATCTGAACAGGGACTACCCTATTGGGCAAGTCTAGCTATTGGGCCTCATTGAGTCCCACAGCATATCAGGCATTTATAGATTCCAGAATTTGAAGCAGATGGAACCTGCAAATGTGGGAGGAGAAAGAATCAGGATTTGGGGGCAACAGAGTGTGAGGGTGCTGCGCTTGCAGAATGAGAGGGTCTTTGCAAGGATTGAAGCTCCTGGGCTGCAGAGAGGGGGCTTCAAAGAGGAGCAGCTCCCACAGGACGTCCAAAGGAATGCATTGCTGAGTCAGGGAGGAGGGAAGTAAGACAAGTGGCACAAGAATGTCAGTGGTGACTGACCCGGATGACTGTGACACTAGAGTCATCAGCTACTTTGTTGAAACAGCCACGTCTTGATGCCAAAGTCATCAAAGACAGAAGTGGATAAAGAAGGAAGACATTTAATTACAAAATAGAAGACTTTTACTTTCCGTGTGATGGAATCCTTGAACTGAAACCAAGATAGTCAGGCAGAGAAGATTTTAATGTTGCCAAGTATAATGTAAATGTGTAGTGACTCATGTTTGTGAACTAAAAGCTTAGAATATTCAATTTGAACTCAAAAAGTCTTATAAAACATGGATAGAAGAATTAAAATTGAAAAGGAGGTGCTGTAGATGGGAGCTCCCAAATCTTCTTATTACCACCATCACAGCCAACTTTCTATGAGTTTTTACTGCATCCTCTACGGCAGTTGCCAAGCTGTGGCTATTTCTAAGACTGTTGTGTTCTTCAGGTGTCTTCCACCATGGGCCACACCCTTTGTAGGCTTTAGTTGATGGAGGTGCGCTGATTGGAAACAGCACCTACCACTTCCTGATACCTGTAGCTTGAGGGTGAAGGGTGTAAATAGTACCACCTTGCCACCTTTCGTGTTTAAGCCCGTCATGCCCACCCCCTGTGGAAATTAAGGGAAAGACATTAGAGTGAACCAACCTGGCTTTTCATGGTCTGCTTGGGCGGCCAATAACATAGCACCACAGACTGAATGACCAATTAAGGAACTAAAATTCATTTCCTCACAGTCTGGAGGCTAGAACTCTGTTATGAAGGCACGAGGGGGGGCTGAGTCAGTTTCTGTTGTCCAGTCTCTTTCTGGTGTGTAGACAATGGCCACTTCTCTCGAGTCTAACACAGCAGAGATTTCCGCTCCCCTGTCTTCTAGACCTAAGGGACTTGGGCACCACCATTAAGGTCTCATGAATTGCAGTTACCTCCCTGAGGCCTTATCTCTAAATGCAGCCACATTAGGAGTTAGGGCTTCAGTGTGTGAGCAGGTGAGGGGGTCAGATGCTCTGGTCTGTGCGGGCAGCTGGACCATCCAGGGAGCCGGATCATCTGCTGCTTGTGTTCTCCAGACACGGACCATGTTAGGCCAAATTCTGCAGGAGTGTGAGCCCGTCTCACATGGGACACTGCTCATTCATGTACAAGATGGGTTTGTTGAAAATGCAGGGTGGTAGTTGTAGATTCTCATTCCACTATATATAGAAGAACTTCTTACACAATAAATACAGAGTGTGAAGAGGTGTTTATGTGGGATGCAGAAATGTCTGGGAAAACGTCTGTGGAACTTGTACTTTGATAAAAAGCGAAATCAGTTGGGAAGAATTTGTCTATGTTAAGTTGGCAAAAGCAGGAGAGGATCCTAAGGGCCAGTATTGGTGCACTGTGGGGAGGGCAGTCCTGTGACACCTGGTGGGCAGCTCTGTGGGCCAGCCAGGCAGCAGAATAACTTGATTTTGATTTTCAACAGCCTTACACATGCACAGGGTCCTCATCCCACCAAAACCATTTCTGGGGATTTGCCGAACATGTCGTACTTGTAAAAATGGTGTTCAAGTTACAAACAAAAGCAAGTTTGGTGAGTTCTGACACATACAATTACCAAATACTAAGTGTGCATTCCATTATTAAACTGCAGAAACTTCTTACTGATAGAAGAAATAGTACTGTGTTGCTGAGCAAGAAATTAAAAAATAAATAAAACTTTACTTTAGTAATCCATTATGTAAAACTCATCATGCAGAACAAGTTAAATCAGCAAAAAATAAATTCTATCAGAAAAGCCTAGACTGAAATGCCAGTCCGAGGAAATACACTTATCTGGGACGGCAGAGCTAATCGTGGGTGTTCTGCCTCTGCATCTTTCTTTTTGCCTCTCCATTTTCCAGATTTCCTGGATTTAGGAGAGATTAACTACTCATTTTGAGTGGATTAGCGGTAACCAAGACTGAAGTACTTGGCTGTAGACCACAGAGTCGGAAGGTTTTTGTATTTCTGTCTGGCAGTCCTTGGCGTGGTTCTGGCTTCTTGTACACATTCCTGCCCTTCTGTGCTCTGCGCAAGGAAGACCGAATGTGGGGTCTTCAGCATCCATAGGCAATAGTGACCAGTGCCCGAATTCAATTTGATGTTAGGGAGTAGGGACTCTGGAGGTCTCTCCGGATTATTTTTGATAATTTTGAGAGGTCATCTGGGCAAGCAGAAGCTCTGTGACCAGACAAGCCTTGAAGATTCCACTCCTCACCAGTTATTCTCAGAGGAAAGGGGCTAATAAACAGACTCGATTCAATGTCATCGTCGATGGGTCAAGGCTGCCAAATGCCTAAGATGCACCTTCATCCATTGCCTAGTAAATCCCGTATTTCACTATGACAGGCCACTCATGCTTTTAAGAGTTACCGTTCATAGAAATTGGTGTGTAAGGTAGTATTTAGGAGACCTTACAGGTTTTAGGCAATAGGCCGACAATTCAGAGGACACTAAAATAGAGTAAAAAGGCAGAAAACCCAAGTTATAGACTGACTTATAATATTTAGTGACTTCGGGATTTTGGATAATTTCTTTGTCAAAAATGTGTTCATAGAATACATAGAAGTTAAAATAATAATTTAAAATATTTAAGTCTCTTCCTGTCTCAGCTACAGGCTGCGCTTGAGTATTGCCCCACTTGGACACCACTGACGTGGATACAGGTGGACGTGCAAGGTTGGGGGTGGACCGCCCACTGGCCAGGGCAGATTTGGGACACAGGAGTGCCATTTTCTTTCCTTCTCATTTCCTGCCTCTGCCCACCTCCCCCATCCTTCAAGCTGTTATAGAGCAGCCCCGATATTAAACGGGTTCCTGGCTGTGGGTCCTCACCCGCGCGCTTTAAAGAGACTTATGAATACTCTACTACAGACACACACAAAAGGGTTAATAAAAGGTTTATTTACAAGAGAAAAAGAAAATAAGGAAAAGGTACAACTCAGGGAGAAAATAGGGAAATAAAGTCTTTAATGCGTCCTACCCGATCCGACGACCTGGAAACCCAAAGTCACTCTCAGAGCTGACCGGACGCTGCAAGCTGGCCGAGAGCCCAAAATGGAGAGAGAGAGCCCCCCAAAGCCCACGTGTCTGCCTTTTGTATCCACCTGGCTGCTGAACCCCACCCTCAGGTCCCAGCCACCTTCCCTTTGGTGGTGATGGGATTTGGAGTTCCCAGTGTCTTTGGCTTTGACCTGGGGTGGGGGTGGAGTCCACAAAGCCTATATGGAATTTGCTTTGGGACATCCTTTTCCCCCTAACAAACCCTCTCCTGGATAGAAAGTCATGCCTCTCAGTCTGCTTCACCGGAGTGCAACATTTGCTGATCTGTTGATCTACGTTCTTATAGTTTGGAAGTTTGATCAAATAAGAAAACCACCTATGAAAGCAAGTGGAATATACAATTTTCCTTGCTTATTTTCCTCCAGTCCCACTGTCGTTACTTAAATCTCTTTCTTTCATTCTTTTGCTGTCCATCGCCTAAAATACTTTGAACTCTTTTATTGTGGATGCCTTTTCCCAAATCATACTTAATACAATCTTTATTCTTTATTGAAATTCTGCTTACTGGTTTTATGTCCTCACACCCTCCCATATATTTTGTATTTTTACCAGCTTGTTTTTCCAGTGCTGTTCTAATTCCCACCGGTTATTATAAGGAACTTACTTAAAAAATTAAAAACAGATCAAAACTAAGTTGGAAGGTATGACAAGAAAATTAGAGGACTCCCTTTTTATCATCATTTTAAGTAAAATTCTGTAATGGAACCCACTTGGGTTGGAGTATCCTAAATTCATAACTAAATGTGGCTAATCCCATATGTAGGGGCTGCTATGAAAATTGTGTTGCTTAGTATAAAACCCGGTATGCTCATCTGTAGTATAATAGGAAGTACCACTTAACATTCACGCTGCCCTTCTTCCTGAAAGAATATGTAACATAATAGCTTTAGGCAAAAACAACCTTTATTTTCTCCCAGGATCTTTATTTGAATGGTGATTTTGAAGTGCTTTGCTAAAACTTGCCCTAAGTTAATTATTACTTCCTCTGCTGATAACCATCACTAGGTAATACATGTAACTAAAGCTTTGGTCTTAATTATTTGTGCATGAAAGACAAGTATAATGGAACAAAATGACATTTGAGAATCCTGGGTTTAACTTGTACCTGTGTGCCCATTATGAATTAGACTGATGTTGTTTGAGTTTCTCCTTTCTTTTTCATTGAACTCGGACAAAATAAACTGTGGTAAATGAACCAAGTCGGCTTCAAGGAGCTTTTGTCTATTGTCGGTCACAGAGTAGGAATTTGGTAAATATTTGTGGAGTGGGCTAGTTATTTACTACGTTTACAGTACCAGCTAAGCTTCTTATTAAGTGAATTATAGTATTTCCTTAATTACTTATGAATGATTGATCATTTACTCTGTGTGATTTCCTTATAAAGGGGAATAAATAATAGGTTTTCTTTAGAGGCGTAACTGTACCACTACACAAGTCATGAATGTACCTAAAACAGATCTAAAGTGGTGGTTAGACTAGCTTCTCTGGAGACTCATGCTTTTCTGTCTCCTTTGTCTTTCTTATAATCTCACGTGCCATTTCCTTCTTGTCTTTTTGGCCTTCACTTCCCAAGACAGAACGGCGTTCGTAGTGTCTTCTGGAACAAGGGTGGGTTGATCTGGCAGAAAACATGGCGTTTACTTGTCATCTCCCCTTCTACAGTTAGGTCGTGTGCTTCTCTGTAGTGAAGACTTTTCCTTTTCCCCAAAATCACCAGTTAAGGTTGCCTGACAGTTGCATGTGCTCCCGGCCTCAGCACCCGCTCATCGAACCTGTCCTCTTGCCTTGCAGGAGCTATGCCTGTCCCAGACCAGCCTTCGTCAGCCTCTGACAAGACCAGCTCCCTGAGCCCTGGCTTAACCACCTCCAACGGAGATGGCTCAGAAACAGAAACCACCTCCGCCATCCTGGCCTCGGTCAAAGAACAGGTAGAAACGTTCCACTTTTGTGATTGGGTCTTGGGGGGGAGGCTTGAAAATTTGTTTTTCTTCATGAACTGTGATGGTGTGATTATGGAGGAAGAACATCAGGATTTTCTAGCAGAATTTGGTATGTGTTACCAAATTAATATTTAGAATGTGATTATCATTGCTCTTGACCCCATGTTTTGAGTCATGTTGTAGGCACCTTTCCTTAAAAATGATTCCATTGGGGGGGAAACTTTACAGTCAAACTCCCCTGTAGCTGCATTTTTGTCAGAATGAAATGATGAAGCTGACATTTAATACTATGCAATGCATGTATCCCAATTATTGATCTTTCGATAATATAACATCAAGTAAGCTGTCAAAATATATCCATGAGGCTGGAGAGTGAATGTGGGACAGCATTGCATCATGTTTTGTTGGGGCAAGCTGGTCCTCCTAGTATTTCTGAGACAGATCAGTTGAGTATGTTACCTGTAAAACTTAAAGTCTGAATGACTCCTCCGTCATTTCTTTGCCATAAAAATGAACAAGTAAATACAATCTGAACTCTTTGATTTAAAAGAAATTGTTTCAGAGAATTCAGATTTCTCTTACATAAAAGGTGGCAAAGCTGGAAGATCAATATTTTTTAACTTCACTTCTTCTTAACGTGTGTTAGAATAGAAACCTGCATTGCCTTTTCAAATTGAACAAGCACTGTGTCTCTTGTTACGGTTGGTGGATGCTGACTCAGCAAGAGTGGTGGAGGGAGCAGAGTACTTCCTGTTTCCAGAAACATCTCAGCAGAGCTATAGCTTAAATGGTACAGTTACTCTAATCACAAAGAAGGCTTCCAGTTTCTTGGAGGTCACTGATTTTCAATAAGTGAGGGCAGACTTAGGTAAGATAGGAAGCCACTTAACTGGTCTTGCTGTCAGGAGAGGATCTGAGAAAAGGTCTGTTGAAAGGAGGGAGATGTAATGCTGTCCCTGAAGTTGGACCACAGGTGAGGGAGCCACAGCTAAGAAGGCCTACGAAGGACACTGCACTGGGCAGTCTCGCTGGTGAAAATGGTAGTTGGGAAATTAGGTCCAGGTGTGTACTGTCTGTGTAGTCTGCTTCCCAGAGCCCACCTATGAGATGTTTCTGAATTTTTTCATGGATAATGGAAAAGGGAAGCCAAGGTTCTTCCTCTCCCCATATTCAAGATGCTGTTTTGTTACAGTTGATTTATGCCATGGTGTCTTGTTTTGGTGTGGTCTGGAAGTCTTGCTAGACCATTGATTTAGAATGTGGCAAGAGTCACTACAAGTAAAATAAGAGGAATCAATATAGCAAGAAAACTACAAGAGCTGCTTGATGAAAACCTTTAATATTTTATCACGGGACATAAATTCAGAATAAATATCATGTGCCATAATCCTGTATAGAAAATTTGATATGATAACAATATTATTCTCTCCCAAATTAATATGTAAAATTAAGTCCTTCTAATTAGGATCTCTTGGCTATTTGTTGTTTTTTTGCCAAATGGATTAAATGTTTTAAAGATTATATAGAAGCATGATACATGTGATTTGCAAGGAAAACACGGTTAGAGAGATTCTGACTTTACCAAATATATTAATCACAGCGGTGTCCAGCTGGTCCAAAATAGAAAGGCTGGTCTCTCTGTAGGATGTCACTGAAAGTTCAGAGCAGATTCAGACATACATGGAGACCTAGTTCATATGAAGTATTTCAGTTTAGGGCAGAGTAGTGGCTTACATGGTTTAAATATAACCGGATGAATTAAAAAAGCAACAAGAGTCCATGGGCTTCTTTGGTATGATCTGATGCAAACAACCAATCTCTTCCATCACCGGGAGCTTTGTCCTAAATTGCCCTCAGGTCTCCTTCCTCATTTCCCCCCTTAGGTACAGACGACCATCTGTGGAGTCAAAGTCAACTGTATTTTGTAATTAGCTGTGATTAAGAAAAAAGTGACTTTAAAAGTTAATACCTTCTGTGATTTTTAATATTTATATGCATGACATATTTATAAATCTGTTTACTTGAATATCATTTGTCTGGGCCTCTTTAAGTGCTCATGATAATGAGCTTTCTTGACTGAAAATTTTATTAACATCAGTTAATTTCAAGGAAAAATGACATGACACTTGCTTGTTCCTCTAGTTCTATCTCCTAGAACATCCGGTTTGCAAAGGGAAATCATTCTTTTGTCACAGGAGTCATAGATTCTGACCTGATGGCCATATAATAGGTCACATAGTTTGTTTATTCATTCAACAAACACATTACACACCTTACATAGGCAAAGCATAATAGAGAATAAGAAAGGAAATGCAGACATCAGGAAAACTCCATCTTACAGACTCCATTGAAATAAGATTTTAATGAGACTATGAGTACTGGTTCTTAGGTAGTTAACATTGTAGCAAATAATTCTAGTCTATAACCATAGAATAATGACATTTAAGTTGTGCAAAGCCCTAAGCCATGCACTGCATCCCTCGGAGCCTGTGTGGCATGACTAGTACAGCCCCTCATGTGCTTGGGCACAAACCATGGATTGTCAACAAAACGATGCTCATTGGCTTTTTTCTTTGATCTGATTTTCCATCTTGATTGCCTTTTAACTGGTGATTTCTACACTTTATACCTAACACAGCTACAGCAATGATTTATACTGTATTTTATGGGTACTGATCTGTATTTCAGACGTATCTGTCATATTTCCATAAGTTGTTAAGTCTCTTTCTGGTAGGGCTCCATTTCCTCTCCTGCAAGCCTGCAAGTGAGTGGCCTGAGCTCGAAGACAGAGGAGGGTGGAGGTCGGGTATGTGATGACTTCTTGTTAGGTCATTTGAGTACAGATCTGAGGAAGGTAATCTGTGACCACTAATTACAACGAGGAGCCAAGAGGATGTGGTGATGGAAGAAGGGGTGACAACAGTCTCTAAGTTTGTAAGAATGGGAGGTGTCCCTGTGGTGATGGCTGTGACCCAGAGGGAAGAAATGAGTGATGCTTGAGAGCATTAAGGGCATTTGGGGGAAAATCCACTGAGTAGGTGAGAGCGAGCAGGACCCAGTGCACCAGTGGATGGAATGACTCTTCGAACGAAGAGCACACCTTGGAGAGGAGAGAGAACTGTGGGCAGGCCGAGGAGCAGGCTGGGGGTGAGTGGCTTTCGCCTCCACTGTCACTGACAGACACTGTCAGCCTGTTCTGAGTTGGAGCGTGCAGGGGGTCTGTGGCGAGCTGGGCTGAGCCAGGCTGGGGGTGGTGGGGAGGGACACCAGAGAGTGGTGGTTATGGCAGCTCTTGGAGTCCACGCTGAGGGCATGGAGATAAATCTGCAAAGTTGGTGGGGACCGTAGAGGGTGATAGCTGGGGAGCCATGTGCTTAAAGTCAAGGATTGGAAAGCAATTGTTAATGTCAAGACGTGGCTAGGACTCTGAGACAGGAGATGGAAACAAGGAAGACAGAGGAAGCTGGTTGGCTCTGTAAAAGCTGGCGGTGAGAGAGCGTGCTCTGTGGATAGTACAGCGCCCCTCACGGAGAGGAGAGACCCAGGTAGTCTCCTGTCTACAAGGGGGCCAAGCGTGTAGGCTGTGATCCACCTGAGATTAGTCATCCTCCACTTCATTTATGGGTTCTCATGTTTTAAAAATGTGTTCGAATGCTGTTGTATACCACAGACATAAATGTGCAATCACTCATCCTAGGTCTTTTTATTTCTTTTTATTTTGTATTAAGTCAATGTGCGCATTGCTTTGCTTTTAAGAAAATCATGACTTTCTGAAAAATGTACTTGTTGCAAAATAAGATTTTTTTCCCCTTTCAGTTGACCTGTGTTTCATTTGATCACCACCTGCTGCCAAGTCAGCATGCAAAGGGTCTTCTGATATAGACTGGGAAATTTACGGGGGCTTTTTGAAAGCCTTTAGAGCTCATGTAGTTCATTGATCATTGGAAGTTATTATGACTCAGATAAATGTGCTTTTGTAATAAATCTAGCAGTCAGTGACATTTAATAATGAATAGATTGAATACACAATCTCTAGGTATATAACAGTCTATGCAAAGGTATTATTTCATTGCATTTATTTGATGGTGTTTACTAACTGCCTCCTCTGTGTACAGCTGTGCTTCCTCGGGTGGTCACAGCTTTGGGGTTCTCCAAGTAGTTAGTAGAGGAGATAAAAATACAACACACAAAAAGTAATGAGTTAGGGAATATTCAAAAACTGTACATGAAACTTTAAGAAACACTCCATTATCTTTATCAAACTCCCAGTGATTCAGGTAAACAGCCTCCGGGCCTTGAACCGCTGCATTAATGTCTCTTGTTCCTTAAATACTGTAAGGATTGTAAATCATGTTCTTGATGGCAGAGGAAAATTTTAGTATCATTATTTTGGATATTGATGATTTGTGTGTAATAAAACAGAAGTTCCCCTCTTTTCATAATTTTTTCAATCTTGTCATTATACTTCGAGTAGGAAAGTAGAAGTAAAGGCATTTTGAGCTCCCACCTGGGATAAAACTACTGCACAGGCCTCCTTTGCATCTGTTATGTTATATGAAGCCAGTAAGAAAGCTTTTAAGATTCATCTTACATAAAATCTAAAGAAATCTTGATTTTTTTTTTATATTGACTCGTGTGAAAATAGCATGTTTTTATTTTGTTTAGTTTCCATGTTTGTAATTGTAAAAGTACCTTAGCTCTGTATAACAAGGTTATTACTTGGAAGGAGCATGTTATAAAATGCTTCCTTAATTAGTATGCTGCCAGGGGAACATATCATTGCAAAATCTTTCAACATTAGTGCAGCTATAAAGTGCAACAATAGCTTCTGACAACACGGTTTGGGATATGACCTACAAGTATTCATCAGCTTCCAAACTATATTTTAAAACAGCATTTTATGCAAGCAATGGCAAAATTATATCTGTGGGAAAAAAGAAGAAATGAAAACACCTCTCGGAAAGGTCAAAAAGATGGAGTAAGATTATCTGCAAAAACTAGTGAGCTTGGTATTCGTTTAGTTAGAGGATAGAGAATTATACATTGCCTAGTACCTCATGCAGAACTTTCTTTCCTCATGTACCAAAATTAAAATGAGAGTTACTTGGTTGATGACTTTAAAATTTATTTCTTGTTTCAAGCCAGATGTTGATTGAAAGGGTGGGAAAAAGCATAATTTTCCCCTAAGTGTCATTGCCAGAACATGGACTATTTTAGGTACAGTGGGTGTCTGTTCCAAGGTGTAGATTGGATGTGGAGGCTCACAGCCAGGAGCCTGTGGGTCGTAGAAGCTGGGGAGTTCATAGCCAGGAAGGAGCTGAGCTGCAGTCAGCAGGAATTAGAGCTTTGTGAGGATCATACTTGCAGGATGGGGCGGGTGTAGACATATCTACCAAACTGGGTGATTAGACTCCCAGCAGAACAGGAAAGAAACATTGTGTATGGAGAGTTCCGAAGTTCAAGGTAGGAAGGAAAGGGAGCTTTTGGGGGCCACCAGACTGACTGGGTTTGACGTGGATGTTTCTTGCTGGATCTTTTGCAACACAAAAGTGATGGTTGAAGCTAGAGATCAAGGAGCAGAAGTTGTCACGAGCTATTTGGGTGACATCCGGGGACTCAGTGGCAAGAGTGGAGTCCTGGTGTGTCTTTCTGGATGTGTGGACAGTTACCTGCCCCTTCCCCCACCCTCTGTTATGCGCCTTTATGTCTACTCTGTCTTTGCCTGTAAGTTATTTCATTTTTTTATTAAAGCTTGATTTTTCCTTACAATTTTAGTTTGTAACTGTTCTTAAGGTACCTATGTATTGCGCTTTCTTTTTAATTACTCCAGTGCTATGAATTCATTCATTTGGCTGCTGTCTGCTCTGTCCCCTTTGAAGGAATTAGTTGTTGGTTCTTAGGGGATTGGAGACTGTAATGGGGAAAATAAAAATGGAGTGAGCTTTCATTTGCTAAATTAGAATATAACCTTTTAATACGTGGGGTTTTGTAACATGACATTATCGTGTATTCCTACTGCATCTTTCATAGGCATTGCTAGAATTCATTGTCAAATGCTGATGTGAAATCAGACTGAATATTTTAAAGGTGATAGTTTCATAATTTTTATAGATTTTCCATTGTGAAGAAATTCATGCATATGGCAGCAAAATGAAAAACTCAGAATAGAATTAACATGATTTTACTTGAGAATAATACTGCTCTGGATATTGTGGGAAATATTGGGGGAGATTTCCCTCTAAGATTTTTATATGAAAGTATAATTATACTCAATTTTTGTTTTCCTTTATAAGTATTTTATCTTTGTAAATTTAGGATGATATAACAAGTATTTTTTCAAATCATTAAATAATTTTGAACCTTTTTCTAATGGCTACATAATATAGGTTCACTGTGAATTACTAAGTATCATTATTTTATTTAAGTTTTCACATCTTTGTTGATCTATTAGAAGGGTTCCCTTTTCTCTGAATGAAAAATAAATGCCATGTCTTACTTTCTTGTTCATAAATCATTAGGTCTGCTTTGACAAGGCTGCCGGGAGCAGAGTTTTGAGAAAGAGTTTTAGGACCTTTACAAACTCACTGGGAAAATATGTCAGAGTTAATTACTGATAGTAGCGACAGGCCTGGCATACAAAGCAGGATACTGGCTGTGATAGTCAGTGCCCTGGATGGGGTTGGCACAGAGTAGGAGATTAACACATAGAATATTCTAGAAGGAGTAAATGAGAAAAATGTTCAGTATTCAGAGAAACTAAACCAAATGTGGTAGGAATAGTCAAGATAAAATGAGAGTCATCATAGAACCAGGCAGGAGACCATATTACACAGTATTCTCAAAAATAACAAAAATGGCTTTGAAAGGGACAGTTAGTAAATTCCTTTAACATGTATATGTTTTAATAAAATACAAATTGCCTATTTCTACAAAATCTATATGTGCAATTTCATCAAATATAATTAAGTAATGGGGCCTCCCCGGTGGCGCAGCGGTTGAGTGCTGGGTTGCGAAGCTGCCCACAGCCTCTGCAGCGCCGGTTCGATCCCCAGCTGCTCCCCGGCCACCGGAGGAGGGTCCCACATGGCGCGCAGCCCTCTCCTGCCACCCGCTGCTCCCCTCAGCAGTGTCCTTCGGTCCTTCTGCCTGCTCTGCTCCCCGCTCTGGCTCTGGTGAATTCTCTCACCCTCCCGCGCTTCTGACTGTACCCAGTGCTTGTATAAACAAACAAATAAATAAACAAATAAATAAATAAATAAATGTCTAAAAAATATAATTAAGTAATGAATATTCTTTAGTAATTATTTTATTCAGTATTTTCTATTCACAACCAAAGAAACTCAGACTGTAAGAAGTATTGTTGACTTTCCTAAAGCTTTATGAGGAAATGCCGTAGCATTGAAACGAGACATCAGATTGTTTCACTCTGAATCTAGTGCTCTGTCCATCATACTACCAGGTCCATAATTTAAATGTAATGATGGGGCTTAGAATTTTTGTGTTTTTCCCAAGGAAATATTTCTCTCTGACCAAGGTTTTGTTGAGGTCAAGTTCAGTGGTGTCCCGGCCTGTCTAACTCTTACTTAAATAGAAAAAGGGAGGGAGTTAGACGTCGTTTTTGATCTGCATTATATTTTTTGGAAGGAATCATTAATGAGATACCAAACAAAAAAGAATTCAAGGAGTTATTCCCCTTGTTGCTAATTAACCCTGTCTGTAGTGAAGGGGTGGTGTGGGGGGAGCTGGGGGTACATACCACTTGTTCGTGTTGCTGAGGATCTGAGGCTGGGACAGACATGTTCTCTAGCATTCCTCAGCGACACAGGTAAACATGCTGCAGGGAGCCCATCGATCATGTTTAAATTGCTATCACTCAGCAGCAGTCATTAAGGGAATGTACAGGTTCATGCCCCAGACTCCATATGAGCCAGCTCGATGCCCAGCTGCGTTCAACAAGATCAGCACCTCCTTTCCTACAAATAATGCCTTCTGACTGCCACGTTCCATGCGTGGCTCCCAGGGATTGGACCCCTTGTCATCTGACTAGGAGAAAGCAGCAGAGAAAGAAGCCCTCAGTGTCAGCAGGAATCAGACAAACCCACATCACCTTGACAGGTAATCTTTGGCCTTCAGATAGCCAGTACTCAGTAACCCACTCACCGCGTCAATATTTCCTCGTCTACCGATGCATTTTGCCCTTTCACATCCTGGAAGGTCTGCTGCATTGAAGAAATTGTATTCAGAATTCAAAACTCAGTTACATAAAAGTCAGTGGAGGATGATTCCATAATTATAGGTACGTCCAAACAATTCTGTGAAAGCTTTGCCTCTGCGAACTCCTCCATTCTCAGAAGTAGAACTCTGAGGTGTCAGCTGAGGTTATTTAAACCTGTGAGTTGGTTGGAAGCATTTGAAGTAAGATGGTAGCCCTGTTGGCCAGCACCTGAGCCCGTCACGTCCACGCTGGAGGAGAATCCCTGCGCGGCACAAGCCAGTCTTGCTCCTGGCCCACCTGTTAACAGACGCAGACTCTTGAGTCCATAACACCCTACCCTGCAGGTGCTTGCCAGAGACCTGACGTTGCCTGCTGGGGACCTCCTGTCCAAAGGCAGAGGTCAGTCATTTTTAAAGTGAAGATCTAGGGTGGAAAGTCTGTTTGGGGAGCTCAGCTCTCCTCGGGCATGCTCTCCGAGTGCAGGAGCAGGATGATACCAGGATACCCTGCCATCACGGAGACCCAAGTGAGGTAAGAGATGGGCGCTTGGGGCTGTACAGAAACCTGATCATGAGACCATCTCCACTCCATGGTCACTTGATCTGACATGAACGAAACCTGCTAGCGCCGGCTGTGAAGCAGACCACGACTGCCAGTTGTCCTCGCAACAGGAGTGTTTATTTCTGAAAAACACCTAAATTCATCAGTTTACTTACCAGACTAGGGTTGTGGCCACGCCTCCTCCTCACTGTCCTTTCTTCAGCTCCCAGAGCGGTGCAGGACTTAGGGGAACTGCGTGAGTGAGCTTCCTGTGTTTTCCTGTGTATTTTAGTTCAAAAGAAAGTGCTTCCACGGTTGTGTTGAATTCCCTGGCCAGCTGCGGGCCATGAGGGCCTCACCTCTGGGTCCTGTTGATTGTGATCTTTTATCCCTGCTGTCATGGCTGTATGGGGTCTGTGTTTTCCACTCTGAGCTACCTGCATATCGTTTTTGGAATTAATCCATTTATGTTGATGAATTCCAGACCCCCAAATTGCAATTTCCTTTATGAATGACCTAAATTAAAACTCATTTAATCAGGTTGAATGGGAGTTTCCATTTAAAAAAGAAAGGTTCTAACTTGAACACTCTTCATTATTTAGCCATACTGACCAATGTCTGTCACTATGAACTGGACTGTGTGCCTTCTTTTCTTTTTTTTTTTGTGGTTCCATTTTTTTTATTATTATTTAAATTTTATTTTTATATTCCCCATACAATTACTACCCCCTTATTTTGACCCCAAGCCCTCCTTTCTCCGCTCCCCTCCCCTCATAGAGTGTCTATGGTTCATAGTTGTTTGTTGATTTTGATATTTTCTTTCTTATAGTTATTCTTTTTCTTGGTCCCTTATTTAAGTTTTCTAGATTCCTGCTATGAGTGAGACCATCTGGTATTTTTCTTTTTCTTTCTGGCTTATTTTGCTGAGCATGATCCCTTCCAGCGCCATCCTTGTTGCTACAAATTGCATGTGTTTATCTTTTTTTATTGCTGAGTAATATTCCATGGTGTATATGGACCACATCTTCTTGATCCAGTCATCTATTTTTGGGCGTTTGGGTTGTTTCCAAAGCTTAGCTATTGTAAACAGTGCTGCTATAAACATAGGGGTGCAGGTGCTCTTTGGAATTGATGTTTCTGTGTCCTTTGGGTAAATACCTAGGAGTGGAATTGCTGGATCCTATGGAAGCTCTATGTTTAGTAGGTTCAGAAATCTCCACACAGCTCTCCATAGTGGTTGGACCAGTTTGCACTCCCACCAACAGTGCAGGAGAGTTCCTTTTTCTCCACATCCTCGCCAACATTTGTTGTTGCTAGTTTTTTTTAATATGTGCCATTCTCACTGGTGTGAGATGTTATCTCATTGTAGTTTTGATTTGCATTTCCCTGATGACAAGTGATGTTGAACATTTTTTCATATGCCTGTTGGCCATTTGCATTTCCTCTTCAGAGAAGTTTCTTTTTAGTTCTTCTGCCCATTTTTTTGACTGGATTATTTTGTTTGTTATTGTTGAGTCTCATCAGCTCTTTGCAGACTTTTGTGATCAGTCCTTTATCATTAGTGTTGTGTGCAAAAATGTTCTCCCAGTTGGTGGGGTTTCTCTTTGTTTTTGTTATTGTCTCTTTTGCTGTGCAGAAGCTCTTTAATTTGATGTAGTCCCAGCTGTTTATCTTTGCCTTCACTATCACTGCTTTGGGTGATGTGTCTGTAAAGATGTCTTTGATGTGCAAATCACGTAGTGTTTCGCCTATATTTCCTTCCATGTATTTTAAGGTTTCAGGTCTTATGTCTAGTTCTTTAATCCATTTTCAGTTGGTTTTTGTGCATGGTGTTAGGTAGTAGTCAAGCTTCATTCTTTTGCATGTAGCGACTCGTTTTTCCCAGCACCATTTATTGAACAAACTTTCTTTGCTCCAATGCATATTCTTCGCTTCTTTGTCAAAGATTAGTTGACCATAAATCTGTGGGTTTATTTCTGGAGTTCCCTTTTGTCTGGGAAGGTCCTTATTCTTTCTTCATAGAGGAAGGAGAGCTTTGCGGGATAGAGTATTCTTGGTTGACATCTGTTTTCTTGGAGTCTGTTGACTATGTCCCTCCACTCTCTCCTTATCCGTAGTGCTTCTTTGGGGAAGTCTGATGTCAGTCTGATAGGTTTTCCTTTGACTGTTATCTGTTTCTTCCCTCTTGTCAGCTTCATTATTTTTTCCTTGTCTTGGATTCTTGGGAGCTTTACTATTATGTGTCTTGCTGTATTTTTCCTTTCGTCATGCAAGTTTGGTGTTCTTCTTGCTTCTTGTATATCAATTCTCATCTCCTTCTTCACGTTTTTGAAGTTCCCTTCAATTATTTCCTTGAATATTTTCTCTGTTCTTACATCTCTCTCCTCTCCTTCTGAGATTCCTATAACTCTTATATTTCCTTTCCTCATGGAGTCAGATAGTTCCCGAAGTCTTTCTTTGGTCCTTTTCCTTCGTACTTCTCTTTCCTTTTCTGTTTTGGTTCTTTTTATTTCTGTGTCTTCAAGAGTACTTATTCATTCTTCCATTTCATCTATTCTGCTTTCATTGCTTTTCCTAGAGTTCTTTAGCGCCTCCATTAATTCTCTGATCTCCTGCATTTCTTTTACTTCCCTCTTTAGGGACTCAATTTCATTCTTCTGAGCGTTGTTTTCCATAATCACTTCCATCAGTTTTTTCATCACGGCAATTTTAAATTCTTTTTTGGAAGGCTCAGAAGTTCTTCCAAGTCACTGTAGTTGCAAGCTGGTGGGTGTTTTTTTTTTTTTTTTTTGTGTGTGTGTGTGTCTTTTTTCTGAGGTGTTGCTGCTTTGCTTGTAGTTTTTCTTTTCCCTGCTGCCTGTCTTCTAATTTGCCTTATGCATTGGGACACTGTGCCGCTGGTACTGGCTGGCATCTTTTTGGTGTGTTCTTTCGGGAGTTTCAGAAACTGGCAATCCAAATGAGTCAAAAACTGTTATGCCAGAAGTCTAGTGAGGCAATGGTACTTTGAGTATGTTAATGGTCACTGTCACAGAATCTCTCCTCCTTCTGTGTTTAGTTACAAATGTGTGTCTTGAAGTCCCACAGACTTCCCTGGAGGTGGGGCAGCTGGATTGCACTCTGGGTTCCAAATCTCTGGATCCTCCTCTGGGCTCCGAATTTCTGCAGGTGGGACCAGGCTTGTGGGGGCCTTCAGCTCACCTCTGACTGCACAGGGAGCCTTCTCTCTCTGGCTCCACGGGGAGCCTTCTGCCAGATTCAAGCAGTCTTTATTGAAGAATGTTCTAAATGGCACTTTGGAGACAAGGCAGGTGCCTTCTTTTCTTGTAAAAGAAGAAAGTAACTCCACATTTGTACATAAGTAAGCCACTTCACATAAGTAAGCCACACACATACCCAATCTTTTAGATATATGCAGTTGTGCATATAAACAAATTTATTTGTTTATATAAACAGATTTGCATTTGTTGACTATCTCCCTCAGTCTTTTTAACAGTTCTTTTAAATAATATTCTCCCCAAGAACCCAACTATTTGTTTAGTGTAATTTGCTTATCTTGTATTTCCTTTGTGTTGAAGAGATTTTTCAACATATTTGCACATGATAAAACAGTTAATATTGTCATATTAAAATCTTCTAATTATTGCAGATTTTCAAGTTATGTTTCTCTGTAGTTGCTATTTATTTAAATGTTTGTTTAATAGTGGTGTGATGTATGTGTTATACATCTTTTTTTTTTTTTATTCTTTACAAGAAGATACAGCTTGAGCATATTTCAGTAGAAGGTTCCAGATGGATAGAACATTTACTTATAAACAGCTGCCTGTAAGAATAATTTCAGTCTTATCTATGGATTATAGGAAATAGAAACTTCATATAAAAATGCTATAAGGATTTTTATTGACTAATAAGTGCTGTTATGGCAAATCCCCTGTTATACCCTGCTCATTTCAGGGTTTATTTTATTAAATTGCTTTATTGTAGTAACATTGGGTTACAACATTGTGTATCTTTCAATGGTATAGGGTCACACCTCATCAAAAACAGTGTAAGTAATCCTATCACCAAAGTCCCAATAATCTTGTGGGTCTATTTTGTAGCATTCCCTTAGGGGAAAAAGTAAAGATGGTGTATTAAAGCACCTACTTTTGAAATCTGCTCCACCAAACATAAAATGTGAGTATATTTTCCTATTTATACAAGAAGATCTTTTTTGTTTTTTAAGAAATGTTGACCCTATATGGACGTTGCTGCCTTGGGAATTAGAACAGATGAATTTTGACAATATATTTAACCTAACACTCACTGTGACAGAATGTGTTATTGACCAGGCTGGGCACCAGGCTGGTCCCCATCTCTAGTATCCTTATGATTGAAGTTGACACTGTTAATTGATAGAGGGGCTCTGCAGTCCCTCCTCTCTGTAGGTGGCTTGAGGTAGAAGTGACACAACATGACATCTAAGTCTAGGCATAAAGGCTGCAACCCCTCCTCTCAGTTCTCTTGGATGTTCATTCTTAGAAGTCAGTTGCCATGCAGTGGTGTATTAAGACCTTTGTCAAGTCACTCAGTCTAGGACATGAACCCTCAGTGGACATCAGCTTTGACTCATCTGCCTTTCCAGTGAGCCATCCTCAAGGCACCCATTCAGATGGCCCCACTGAAAACATGCAGAGCAGACTCACTCTGTTCAAACTAATATTTGGATAGGAATGACCAAGATAAATGATTGTCATGGTTTTAAGCTAATAAGGGTTGAGATAGTTTGTTGCACAGAAGCTGGTAACTGATTCACCTTCATTATATAAGTTTGCTGTATTGTTCTTCACCAGTCTTTCTTAGATGGTTAAACATATATGCAATCTCAAACTTGAGATGTGTTTATGAAACCCAAAGGTCAATCTGGGGTTTCTTTAGTTACTTAGCAAATTGATTAACAGGGAGAAGATGTTTCACTAAGACTAAAACAACAATAAATTGGCCTTCAGAGTTTTATTTATTGTCAGAATGTTATATGAAATTGTCTATAAATATAATGCTAAGGAAGAGTGTGAGAGGTGTTTTGAAGTTCCTTGATTACTCTTAAATGTAATAAATTTCAACTCTCAGAGAGAATATGTAGCTCATTCTCTCTCACTTTTCTTAATTACACTCTTCCTAAAACAATGAAAAACAATAGGTGTCCAGAAACCTGGATAATCAGATCATTTGTGTTGCTGTGATATAAATTCTGCTGAAACTACAAGAATGTTGTACATCCCACCAGATGCCAATATCTGAAATTTAAAATTCTGAGGAAAATTAAAGAAAGCAAATTGCAATCCTTATCTTGGTAAGCAGGAGGGACAGATTATTTTATTTTATTTATTTATTTATTTATTTTTTGGGAAAGAGAGATCTTTCCATAGAAGAAGGAGTGCAGAGCTAAAGGCGACTGACACAATGTAAAGGACTGGCATTACAGAAATCTTAGACCTATTGGAATATTCTCATAATAATATGAATAAGAGCCTCAAGGGGATGTCCTCGTGAAATCTCATGGACATCAGCTACTATGTCGTGAGAAGTGCTCTGGGCCCCTTGGAGGCATCCTTCTTTGTAGCTATTGGGAGGCCCTTTCATCGTGACTGGAGTTGGAAGTTTTTCTTTGCTCAATAGTTTTAACTAAGAAAATTAACATTTTGTTCATGAATGATACAAGTAACAATAATAATAAATTTCATTTCTAATCACCAAGTTTGAATTAATTGTGCAAAATCCATTCCAGTAGTTCTGATGTTTTATTACTATTGGATTGTTTTGTGTCAGTGAAATGATCTTCCATTTTATTCAAGTGGTTGGAATATTTTATTCAAGTGGTTGGAATATTTTAAAAATTCATAATGGGTATAGTGAAACTCATTTTTACTTTTAAAAAATAATCTCTATTTGGTAAAAAAAAAAAAAAATCCTGGTATCAGATGCCAGTACTTTGCAAATTCTTAACTGATTTTGATACACTTTTAGCTGGGTTGAATGAAATACATACCAACTGTGAGCAATTGTATGTAGAGAGAAAATAGATGCAATTTAATATATTTAGAGAAAGTTGAGAGTTGCAAGGTCATGATGTGAATATTTCAACAGCAATAATAGCTCATATTTAATTTAAAAATAATGTAACCCATGTAAATCACCTTCGTTCTTCACGATAATGTGATATTCCTGGGCTTTACTTGAATATCACCTTTTTCATACCCTGCTCGGGAAGGGATGAATGAGAAGCTGCATTTCACCTTGTTAACATTCCTTTTATGATTTTATTATTGAAACCATTTAATTAGCTATGTGCATAACTCGATTGCTACTCTTAGTTACTAGGATTTACATTTAAAGCATTAGGACTTGATAATGGTTCATTCTCATTTCATGCTTCCATGTATAGGAATCCAGATGTTTACCAGGGGACAGGACACCCCGGGGTGGCTGCCAGGCTCAACGTAGGCCCCCACTTTGTGTACAGACACTAACACTCAGCGTTTCTCTGGTTGGCCACAGAGGATGAAGGACCTCAGGATGGTGACTTGAACAGACGTGAACTTACCAGCACATTCCTCAGTCTTTCTGTCCCTGTGGGGGTGAAGGGGGTGCAATGGCTAGAATCTAACATCAAACCTGGATCACTGGAGACCTTGCTTTCTGTCCTGTGAAGAAAATCAGAACACTTGGTGTTTTGGGTTTTTGTTTTTTTTTTTTTCAGTATCCTTCCAACACATGTTAGCATGTGCCCTGTGGGGTACTCAGATCTTCCCCGAAATGGGTCAGGTCCCATGCACACAAAAGTACAGCAGGCGCTTAGTGTGAAAGAACATTATTTTTTTAAGATTTATTTATTTATGCATACAAGAGCTGGGGTACAGGCCAGAGGGATAGGGGGTGAGAGGATTCACCAGAGACAGAGTGGGGAGCAGACCAGGCAGATTGACTGAAATACACTGCTGAGGGGGGCAGTGGGCGAGACAGGAGAGGTCTGCTGTGCCATGTGGGTAGCTCCCTGCCCGGAGATCGAACTCATGCTACAGAGGCTGCAGATGGCTTCATAGTGCTGCGTCTTAACCCTGTGCCACCAGGGAGCCCCTGAAAGAACTTTAATAGAATGAGTGTGCATGGGGAGAGAAGACAAGAAAGGTTAATAGTTTCTGAATAAAACCCCCCAAATTACAATCCCCTCAAGGGCAAATGCTCAGCCAAACAGGGTTGCCTGGATCAGGGCTGAGGCCTGGAAGCTTGCCAGCAGTCTGCGTTGGGGAGAGGGGAAACCCCCATAGGGAGAATAGGAGAGGGGCTCTGAAGCAGGTCTCAGAGAACAGCTGCCACCGCCCGCCTCCCCAGGGGTCTCGCTCACCCACATGTCCCTGTCAGGTGTCCACATGTGTCTCCTCCCCTGTGTGCTTCCCAGCACTGCCATGGCGCTTCTCTCCTCCTTCCTGAGCCACCTGCCTTCCCTGTTGACAGCTTTGGCCGCTCAGCTCCGCTCATCATTAAGTGGGCCGGGAACATGGTACCTCCCCCTTTCATGGTAGTGTCCCTGTAACACACATTCTTTGTTGTTGTTGTTTTGTTCATTGTATTTTGCTGAAAATATTTCAGACTGAGATCTCCTGCTCCTTACAATCCGGTGGGTCTTGGGTCATCTCGTAGCTGGAACTTGATGGGAGCTTTTTAAAAGCAGGCCCAAGATCGTTCCCTTTCTGCCTTAAACCATGGATAAGGTGCCTTTTTATAAGCTGTTAGTCCAGAATATTGACTCCAGGCCCAGCCTGTAAGAACAGAATTCTCTGTCAAGAAGTGCAATCACTTCCCACATGCCTGGAAAACGTGCTATAGGTGGTTCAAGGATCTTAGGTTAAAAGACTTGATTAGTGACTACCTGGAGAGTTCTGGAATAAACAGTTAAACCAACAAGTTGTGAACACTTGAAAAAAAAAGTCACCACATACATCTGAGGAGGTGTGAACCTAACCCCTAAATCATATGCAGTTGTAAACCAGTGCTGCCTCAATTTAAAAAGAAAAGAAAGAGAACTTTTTTTTAAAGATTTATTTATTTGTACATACAAGAACTGGGGTACAGGCCAAAGGTGTGGGGGTGAGGGGATTCACCAGAGACAGAGTGGGAAGCAGAACAGGCAGAGTGACTAAAATAGCTGCTGAGGGGAGCAGTGGGGAGACAGGAGAGGTCTGCTGCACCATGTGGGTAGCTCCCTGGCTGGGGATTGAATTCGTGCTGCAGTGGCTGCCGATAGCTTCATAGGTCTTAACATCTTGCACCACCAGGGAGGCCCCGAGAACTGGTTTTGAAGTCTGATAAACCTAGGTTCACAGTTTGCCTCCAGCATGTTCTAATTATGTGCTTTTGTACGCACTAGTTACCTTCTGAGTCTCGGTTTCTTCCTAGGTAGAGCATTATATATAACTGACATGCATAGAAATGTCTTAAAAAATAATGTGTGTATTATTTCCATTAACAAAAGGCATCACCAGGAGCCAGGGATGTTCCCTAGGAAGGAAGCAGTACAGATGGTCTTGCTCCTCTTTCTTTTTCTTTTTAAATAGATTTCCGTATAGATAAGAGCAGCGACAACCGAAGCGACAATGCTTCCTGACTTCAAGAAAGCTTGTGCCAGTCTCTTGTGAGATTCTTGTGTAAAAGGAGTAAGTGAGGAGTTTCTGCTTGGTGGTTCACATCTGCACCAGTGTGAAAATAAACTCCCTCCCAGAGAGTGTTGGAAATTAAATTGGGGCACGCTTTTTCCTTCTCCTAGTCCATCTGCGGGACTACGGCAGTAGAGGGAAATTAAATCTAAGACTAAATCTGATCTCCCAAAAGCTTTCATTTTATTTTTGTATACTGCTCTTGTCGCTCTTAATAGTGGTAATCATAATAGGCACAGCTAAGAATTCCATGCCACAACTATAAACCAGAGACATTTTACAGGGGGCCAAGAGAGGGTGGGGTCAAAACAGGGGTGGGAAGAGCTCAAGGGGCTAGGGTGATGGTGCAGAGGTAAATGGGTGGTGGGAATCCACGGGGACTATAGCTGAGATGATAAAGCATACATTGTATACAAATGAAGAATGATGTAAATATATATATAAAATAATAAAAAAATTAGAAAAAGAATTCCATACCATGATACAAATACATTTTCATTCTCGAAGCTTCTACCTCCTTCCAACCTGTCTACGAGAAAGGCTGTGTTCTCCCCTGTTGAAGATGGCCTGAGAGGGGTGATACAACTTGCCCAGGGTCTACTCCGCTTCAGAGTGGGTTTCCAATCTGCATTTCCTTGCCTTTATAGTGAGTTGCTTCCTCACTGCTCTTTAAATGCACTGGGCCTCCCCGGTGGTGCAGCGGTTGAGCGCTGGGTTGCGAAGCTGCCCGCAGCCTCTGCAGCGCCGGTTCGATCCCCGGCTGCTCCCCGGCCACCAGAGGAGGGTCCCACATGGCGCGCAGACCTCTCCTGCCGCCCGCTGCTCCCCTCAGCAGTGTACTTCGGTCCTTCTGCCTGCTCTGCTCCCCGCTCTGGCTCTGGTGAATTCTCTCACCCTCCCGCGCTTCTGACTGTGCCCAGTGCTTGTATAAATAAATAAATAAACCTTTAATATCTAAATAAATAAATAGATGCATGGAAATACGATCACGTGACCAGGTCTGCAAATGTGCCTGAGTAAGGTATTGAAGAGAAGAGGGAGGAATTTGGGCAATGATCTTTAGACAATATGAGTTTCTTTAAAAAAAAAAATGACATCACACCTGAAAAGATAAAAACAGTTAAAGGCGTGCTGAGACATTTGTTTCTCTATCTGGAAGATCACTCGGTCACTTTTTTTTTTTAAAGATTTATACAAGAACTGGGGTACAGTCAGAAGCGCGGGAGGGTGAGAGAATTCACCAGAGCCAGAGCGGGGAGCAGAACAGGCAGACGGACCGAAGACACTGCTGAGGGGAGCAGCGGGCGGCAGGAGAGGTCTGCCACACCATGTGGGGTTCTCCCTGGCCGATGGGGAATCGAACCGTCTCTGCAGAGGCCGAGGACAGCTTCGCAGTGCTGCGCTCAACCGCTGCGCCACCAGGGAGGCCCACTCGGTCGATTTTTGCTGGGGTTTCCCTTTTTCATTTTCTGCCAGTTTCAGCGCCACAGGCCCTCTCCTTCCATCAGATCCATTTGCTCTGTTTTCAGATTCAATCTCAAGAAAAATCTTTAAGTTCTCTTTAAAAATAAATTAGGCCATCACTCACGGCAAATGTACACTCCCCATGTGATGAAATGAAATGTAGAGGATTATTTATGATTAAGCTAATATTTAACTTGCTGTCAGAGATGCGGTCTTGTTACCAATGTGACCTGTTCAAGGGGCGTAATGTGGAATTTCAGGTTGCCCGGGCTCCCCTGCCATACCTCCCTGGCAGCGGTAGGTCGAGATGCCATGTTCATATTGTTGTCATTGATTCTTTGAACCACTTCAGTTCGTCTTCAAATCGATCACAAATTTCCTTATAATTTGTACCCTAAGAAAGATGCAGCATTGTACTGATAGCTCCCTGTTAATTTTCTTTCTATTTAAGTGGAGTTGGTTTTTAAATATTTCTAATGATACTGAGGTCATTGGTGGAGAGCTTTTATCTCCCTAATGAGAGTTCTAGGCCAAGGATTGGCCTGTGTATGTGATGTTTGAATTTCTAATGTAGTTAGATGTTAAATATCTCTACAAAGAATAAAGACTTTTAACCCAACCTTTACGATAAAGACAGTAAAAATAGTATTGTCAGCAACACATGGTGTTGGTGAAATTGCCATGGACATTAATTTCTCTTATGCAAATATGTGAAAGTCAAGTGCTAATTGTATTTACTATTTCCATGAGGTCATGATGAACATTAGTTTTCAGAGACAGATACAAATATCCTAAGTTTTCATTTGTTTCTTCTCCCCAGTTTGTGACACTGTGCTATTTTGTAGTGAACGGAATTATTACTTCATTTTTATTTATCTTTAGAGTGACCCCGATGCTCACACAGAAGATTTTATTATCAAGAAGTAACCCTACTTTCCTAGGCTGCTGTTCAGTACTAGTTCTTCATTTTTGTGATGCCATATAATTAATAAAAAAAAACCTTCTATAAATGTTCCTTCTTAAACTAGTTTATATGTGCTTTTTAAAATCCATTTTATCCCTTGTGTCTAATAACTAGGAATTATTAAACTAATCTCTAGAATCATGACTAGTTGTATTTTACCCTCTGTTTGCTATAGGCAAAAGCAATCTTCATGCCATCCATTTGGAAAAATATTATTTATACCCATTTGCTCAGTATCATTGAAAAATGGGGAGTTTTGAATAAATAAAAATTTACATTTCATTAGCATTTTTTATTTAAATTATCTTAAAAAATATCTTAACATTGTTCTATGTTATTAAGTGAATTAAGACCAAGCATTGAAAATGTCTCAACATTTCCTTGATGCCTTTTCATTGGTGGGATTAGTGGAGATCCTGCATTTATGAGGAATTTCATAAATTTTATCAGGAATTTATGAAAAAAATTCATAAACAATTATAAACACAGGGCTGTGAACATGTTGAGAGTTGAGTCTCTATCCAGCAAAATATCTGAGAGTTGCTTTCAGAAAATATTTCTGAAAGTCATTTTCTTAAAATCACCTACCTCTTTCCCTTTGGGGAAAAAAAAATGTAGTGACATCATTAGCTGCTTGAACTCCAGGGCCCTGGAACTTTTGAAGTGGTGATTTTTGCATAAAAGGATCAAAGTCATTTTCTCCCAGTTGATTGAATGAATGATCGTTGTGTGTGTGTGTGTGTGTGTGTGTGTGTGTGTGTAGTTGTTTATACCTTACCCACTGCTTCTGCAAACACTGATTTCATTTTGCACTTCATGATGTGGTCAGCAGGGGACTCTTAATGTAGCTAATTTCACTCTGCAGGTAGAGAAACTGTGGAAGCACAGGGTTTAAGTCTGTCCTCTAAGATTACACATGTTATAAGCTCCCAAACTAGAAGCCAAACTAGAAGCCAGTGTTTGAACTTGGAGTAATAATATTAGTAACTAACCAACACTGATGGATTTGAAGACTAATTTAAAAGTATTAACTGATCTTTATTGTAAAGGTTGGGTTAGAAGTCTTTATTTTATGTAGAGCTACTTAACACCTTATTCGATATCTGGTTAGCATTAACTAACAAGAACTATTACCTAATAATAGTATTAACTAACAAGTAGTATCAGTGTTAACTAACAGGACTGACTCTGAGGCAGACAGGGTGTAATCTTTGAGTGCTCCCCACTTACAACCACCATCACAGAGCTCATCTGAACACAAATCAAGCGAGGTTCAATGAGGCACGTTCACTTACCTGATTTCATGTGCTCAGGATGTGGCCACATGTGATGCCCACCATGCGAACTCTCCCCAAGACTGAACTGTGCACAACTGCATTTTCAACATTACCAGGTTTCTAAAGTATATTTTATTACATTAGTTAATCTTTCTGTGCTTCAGTTTCTTCATCTATTAATGTGGAGTTAATAATCTTGTCTGCCTCACAGCATTTGAGGGTGTCATTTTGCACTTCATGATGTGGTCTCTGTGATCTTAAAACAGTGTATGATTTGAAGTAAATATAAGAAATATTTGCTATTATTTTTATGAGCCTAAGAATAGCCACTTAATTTTTTATTTAAAAGGCAGTAGTAAACCCTGAACATTAGGTAATACAGTTTAGGATTAACCCAATTGGGGCTTACAGGTACATCTCCATCTTAAGTGGTAGGTGGTAAGTGTGCTACAGGCTGAAAGGACGATTTCAATTAAATTAAAACCATTGTCATCCACAACAACTAGTCTTGGGTAAGAAGGAGAACCCCAATGAATCACAGTGAATCTGGGGGGAATACTAGGAATGACGTGACAAGGCCTTCCCATTTTGCGTCCCCACCGGTGACCATCCAGATCGAGACTGAGTTTGCTTCTCTGAGTTGGCTGAAATCAAAGGAATAATTTTTACAGTACTATTGGAGAGAAGGTTTATTACCTTTACCTCTAAATAAACCAATTACAATAAAGCCATGTGTCTCTGACGGGAAAAGCAGAAGGAGTTGACTGTGAAAGTCTCCCCAAATAACCCTCTCTTTCTGCCACTGTCTAGTCCTTAAGGCTGCAGTGTTGGCCTCCAAAAGAGGCCAGTGAGGCCAGCTCATGGCTGGAGATCAAGGGAGAAGTTCTGCAGAGCAAGCAGTCGGTCTGTGGTCCCAGCAGGTGGGTGGGGAGTTTGCTCTTGGCATCAAGAGGATTCTGGGACCAGGTGTGACCACATCAGCGTTGCCTGGTGTCACAGGCAGGCATAGGGATGAGGGAGATGAGGTTACCCAGGTAGAGGGCTGGGGACCCCTACATCTCTTTCTTTGAGTCTTCATTTTTGGATCATCGTCTCTTTTACTTCAACCTGGACACTGGGCCATTCTCCTAGTGTAGTGAAAGGCAATGTATTCAAACATAAGGAATTTTCCTTTTATTCTGAGGACAGTGAAAAATCGCATTTAGATTTGGTGGTGGGTAAAAGGGTAGTGTCTACTTTGTAGCTGGGAGATGCTATGATCAGATTATCCTTTGAGGGGAAACTGACCCCAGCAGCCTTTTGAGAATCAAATTGGGAGTTTAGGTGACTTCGTAAACTGTAGGACAGAGAAAATAATAGATACCAAGGTGTACAGGGTTGGAGGGAGAAGAGAGAGCTGCAGGCCATGGGACTTATCACCAGGTTGAAAGTGTCAGGAAGGCCTTGCAGCCTAACGCGTCGGGCAACAGAGGAAGTGGAGACAAAGTAAGGCAGGTTGAGGTTCAAATGAACTTCCCCATCTCCCTAAATTCCGTCCCAGGAATAATCGTCTCTCTTTTGCCTACCCCTCCCTCTAAGCGAGGCTTAGTGGGTGGAACTGCTTGTAGAGTTCTCTGTGCAAGTTTCTCCTTCCTCATTAAATCAAAAGATCCCCGTGTAACCCCAACAGTGGAAATGTTCTGTACTCTCTGTATCAGAGTCCAAAGTACTCATGGATGTTCCATGAAACACTGCAGGCTTTTTCCTCAATAACTATTCTTGTTTAGTTATACCGACCAATCTGATTCTTATGGTATTTCCACTTAATTTTATTTAAATGAGCATATTTTCTATTTTTTGAAATATACTGACATGATATGTCCTAGCCCACAAAACATCAGTTTTATATTAAAATACTTTTTATTATGAAACATCTCTTTATTAAAAAGAGCCCAGTCTTATGCTAACTGACAACATCATTTGCATTAAAAGTTACATAACCTGCATATTTTCTTTCCCATTTCAAAAATGAAAGAAGCAGTTCTTGCTGGGCTACTCTTTTTGCTTTCTGCATAACTTTTTACTTTGTACATTGTTTTTGCAGTACAGCGTATGTTCTTAGTAAGCAGGACAAAAAAACAAATTAAAAAATCTCTGAAAGTGCTTGGCATTACAGTGTACAATTTTAGAATGCAGTACTCATTCATCATCTTATTTTATCTGGTGTTTGGACAAGTGTCTTAACAGATCAGAGAAAAGAGAAGCTTACAGATGATTAAATTATACTAAGGCACATGCACAACACACGCACACACACGCACACACACACGCACATGCACACACACACACCCCCTATGTGACGGTGTTGTTGAGAATCTTCCAGAGTCAGTGATCACTGAATAAGAGAAATTCACACTTCTGTGTACTGGGCTTGGGAGTTAACTCGAGCTGTTAATGTCCTTAAAGAATAATAGTGATAACTTGTCATCAGGGAAATGCAAATCAAAACTACCATGAGATACCATCTTACACCAGTGAGAATGGCACATATTAAAAAAACTAGCAACAACAAATGTTGGCGAGGGTGTGGAGAAAAAGGAACTCTTCTGCACTGTTGGTGGGAGTGCAAACTGGTCCAACCACTGTGGAAAGCTGTGTGGAGATTTCTGGACCTACTAAACATAGAGCTTCCATAGGATCCAGCAATTCCACTCCTAGGTATTTACCCAAAGGACACAGAAACATCAATTCCAAAGAACACCTGCACCCCTATGTTTATAGCAGCACTGTTTACAATAGCTAAGCTTTGGAAACAACCCAAATGCCCAAAAATAGATGACTGGATCAAGAAGATGTGGTACATATATACCATGGAATATTACTCAGCATTCAAAAAAGATAAACACATGCAATTTGCTGCAACATGGATGGCGCTGGAAGGGATCATGCTCAGCGAAATAAGCCAAAAAGAAAAAGAAAAATACCGGATGGTCTCACTCATAGCAGGAATCTAGAAAACTTAAATAAGGGACCAGGAAAATGAATAACTATAAGAAAGTGAAAATCAAAATCAACAAAAAACTATGAACCAGAGACACTTTTAGGGGGGCGGGGGCGGGAGGGGAGGGATTGGGGTCAGAATGGGGGGCTGCAATTGTATGGGGAATATAACAATAAAATTTATAAAAAAAAAAAAAAAAGAATAATAGTGATAAGTAGTTTTTTTCCTGGTCCCTTATTTAGGTTTTCTAGATTCCTGCTATGAGTGAGACCATCTGTTATTTTTCTTTTTCTTTCTGGCTTATTTCTCTGAGCATGATCCCTTCCAGCGCCATCCATGTTGTTGCAAATTGCATGAGTTTATCTTTCTTGATTGCTGAGTAGTATTCCATTGTGTATATGTACCACATCTTCTTGATCCAGTCATCTATTTTGGGGCTTCTAATTATAATAAAGTAAAAATCAAAATCAACAAGCAACTATAAACAGAGACACACTGCAAGGGGGGTAGGATCAAAACAAGGGGGGGTGGGAATTGTACGGGGACTGTAACCAAGATGAAAATGCATACATTGTGCAAAAATGAAAAATGTTGTAAAAAATGTATAAAATAAAAAAAAATTAACAACAACAACAAAAAGAATAGTGGTGAAAAAAGCACAATGAACTTGTAAACCCCTGCCAGGAACTGCAGATTGGCCAAGTTCAACCATCTTCTCCCTTCCCAATCTCAGCTATGAAAATAGGAAAGCTGAATTTTATCTTCCAGTGTCTTTTGTTGCCAGGTGTGTCCTGTGTCACAGACCTGACAGTTAAAACCAGAAACCCGCTGAGTTTCTGGAGATAGTTCTTACTTTCGGGAAATGGTCGCTGCCCGGTCCCTGCCCATTAACCCCGCCTCACATGGGGACCAGTGGCTGGAACTACAGCAGCAGTTCCCAGCGCTGAGCTGGCCAGCAGAATACCCAGGGGGGGAAGCGTTGGGAAAGATGGACTGACCCCTCCAAGCTCAGCATGGACTGTCCCCTCCAAGATCAGCATGGACTGACCCCTCCAAGCTCAGCATGGACTGACCCCTTCAAGCTCAGCATGGACTGACCCCTCCAGCCCAGCATGCAAGAGAAACATGTCTAGGTCTGCAGTATTGTTAGATCAATATGCGCACATCCCCGCAGACACAGTACAAGTAAACAAAAGTCATTCTTAGCGCCATTGTAACTGTTAGAAATAGTCAAATCTTCCCAGTATTTGGAGAGAACACCACTAAACCTTTGCAGAGGTCATCACCTTTTCTTACTTTCATCCTTTTTCTGTAGGAGATGTTTCACCCCCCTTGACTAATGTCTAGTGGCTTTAAGATGAGGCACACTGTATACTCTGAGGATGAAATGCAGCTGATTCCACTGCCCTGCACACTTTTACATCTTACTATTTTTTTTTTTTTTTTTTATTGATGCATCTGTTCAACTCCTCCTGGACCTTAAAGTAAAATACTTTTAAAACATCCTTTTAATCATGCTCGTATTTTTCCTCTGAATATATGTAAGTTACCATTTATTGTCTAAGTTATGTCCTGAACTGGCAAAATACAGAATTTAGAATTGGGAAGTTCTTAAAAATATTTAATTATGTGTCTTGAAAGATGTGAATGGAGCTTGTAAATCTGCATGATATTAATGAAAGCCAAACAGTGAGACTTATTTACAGTTATAGCCTATAAAGACCCTTAAGTTTGGGTCTTTTTTTCTCTCTCTCTTTTTAGAGGGGAGCATTTTAAATTACAACCTTTATGATTGTAAGTTTTTGTTACATTTATGTCACTAGACTGTGGGTTAGAAGCAATGTACAGGTCCTGCCTGCCCTTGGCCGGAGCATAACACCAAGGCGTGAGCAGGTCAAGGACAGCTTGGGGCAGACACACCCTAAGGTCTGTCCACCGGAGTCAGGTAGGATAAAGGGGAGCTTGCTCTGTTGTAGAGGGACAGTCAGGGCATGGTGGGAAATGAGGACAGGTGGGGTGAGAATCCGGTCAGGAGCAAGGCGGTGCTGAGCCTGTGACCATGAGGGTTTGGCAGAAGGTGGTGAGGGACAGGTCAGGCTTGACACCGTATTGCAGAACATCCCTGGACAGATGTGCACTCTCTCAGAGACCAAGCTCAACTTGGCCATTTATTTATAAATGATAGTTAAGAGTACAAAGTGTATCCTAATGCATGAAGAACAGGAGTTTCTCATCTTCCCTCTTGATCACTGGATATCCACTGCTTCCCTTTCAGATGGCTCATCCCAGAGTGTTGTCTTCATGCGCTTGTATAGACACCTGTTTTTACATAATGGGATCTGGTTATTTTACATTTGGTATCTTACTGAATTCATTTTTCTTATCTGCCTTATACTTTTTTTTTCCATTTTATTTTACTTTCATCTTTTCTGTTAGTTCTTCTTCTTTGGATCGAGGTCTGGTCCACAGTTTGCTCAAGAATGGGGCTGCCTGGGGGCCAGAGTTTGGGCTGGTTCACTGCTGAGCCCCATACCCTGTCTGCAGCATTCTCTGGACCAGAGACACGTCTCCCCACAAAGGAGCAGATCCCCTGCACGGGGACAGTGTGGTATTTGTCCCTTAAAGACATTTGGTTGGCTCTTTGGAGATGATTTATTGCTATACAATTGACAAATGTCATCCCTTCAAATGCTCGTAGCTGTTTTCATTTACTTTCCCCTCTGGCTTCATCTCCAGACAGTTTCTCTAGTTTAATTGTCAGAAAGTGAATCACCGACTGAGGCACTGAGGATTCACTCACTCAATTGCCAAGAAATCTGCCTCCTGCTTGAGCTCTGGAGACCAGCACGTCGCGTCTGTGTGCCCCCCGGGGCTGCCTCTGGCTCCCCTCTGTGTGGGGGATATTCCATTTTGTTATTTGTGATTCTAGTCATTGTTTTTCTTCATTTCCAGTTTCAGGGAAAGAGATCAAGTAAACACACTTTTCTTAGGCAGCTTTCCTCCTTTTCCTAGCTCTGAGTCCCAACAGCTCTCTCATAATGAGGCTGGACAGGCTTCTCCAACGGGAAGCTGAATGTGCACCAGTCAGGTGTGAGTGCAGGTGCCGTGGCCTTCCAGCGGGTCACAGGTTAGGATGCGTGCAGTGGAGCTGATGAAAATGGACACGAGGGCCACGCCTAAGCTTGTGTGGCCGCTGCTGATGTTTGCCATGATCCGGAAGCCGGACCTGGAGCCGCATGCCAGGCACGTAGTGCGTGGGTCCAGGGCCCTGGGTGTCACTGAGGTGCCTTCGACACTGCCACGTGGCACGAAGAGGCTGTTACTCATACTTTTGTTAGCCCCACGTTACAGTTAACCATCTGCTTCTCTCTGTCATCTGCTTCTTGGCTTAAGTAAAAAATGGTCTGTGTCACTTCAGTTCTCATTAGGTAGGCATCTGTATGCTGAGAGGGCGTCCTAATTAATCTTCATGTAGTAGATGTCGGCCAAGGCCAGGTGTGGAATTGTTCTGAGATGTGAGCTGTCTTCATACCTTTGTAGGTGGTCCTTGGAGGTCAGGCCCGAACAAGATTGATAGGACGAGAACTATCGAGGCTTCTTGATAATTAATTTCAAAGGAGTCTCCCTACATCTAGTCTTCTAGTCATGGCTATTAAAGTCATGTGTTCAGATTTTTGATTTAAACATTATTTCCTTTCTCTTCTGTCTTCCTCATGAAAGATGCAGAAATGGTAAAATTGGGAACTAATGATGCTTTGAGGTGGAGATTCCAGTACAAGTACTGAGTCTGAGGTCTTTAGAATTCCACAGGAGTCCCTCAGACAAGAAAGGATTCTTTTAACTTCCCTCTCCCAGATAATGCTTTCTTGCTCTAATCCTTCTTAGATGTTTCACTGACTCCTTGGTTCTCACCAAAGATACTTGGTTCTAATCAATATATATTTTGTATCTTTGTTCCTGGCTCCCATTCTTTGGTAACTGAACAAACGACCCATATAAATAATTCCAGTACAGTCTTTTAAAAAATTAACTGTATCAGACACAAAAGACAGAAAATCATGTTTATTTATTCACTAAATTCTGCTCTTAGAGATATCTGTGTTCCCAGGACACAGACTGTTTTACTCTGAATCCCTCAGGCAGTGAAAGCTGTACCTTGAACCGACTATTTCCTCAGTAAACACTAGAAGGAGAGGTAAGATGTCCCTCAAGGTGCTCTTGATTTTAGCAGCAGGCAGAGCACCTGGGAGCTGTGACAGTGCCCAGCTCCTGGGGTCTGTGCTATGCCGGCTGCAGTGGCCCTGGGGAAGGCGGGCAGAAGCGTGGGCTTGTCTGTCAGCAGGGTGGCCCGGTCCCCATGGGCCTCTGACTGCAGGGACATTGCCTTCCTGCGGGAAGAGTCCACCCTGTAGAGCAAACCCCGCGGGGAGTTGCAGTCTCCTCAAGGAGGCACCAAACTGCAGCTTGCTCTTGGACCTGTTAATATCATTTTAAATACTTGTTACCAACGACCTACTTTTCATTTCTTTGGACAATTAAAAGCACATCCTCCTTAGGAAGGGTTGACTAGAGCAGCCTGTCCCCCCCTTAGGGTGAAGTTGACAGACCCCAGCACAGCAGTGTGGAGTCCTGGCCCTGCCTGGCCCTCCCTGGCCCCTGAATGCGTCATCCTAGAGTTTCCTGCCACAGGATTCTCCTGCTGCCATGTTTTGAGTGTAGCAGGAAAGCAAGGAGAAGTGGCAGAAAACATGCCAGAAAAGGGGGACTCAGAACCTAGAGAGATAGAAACTGAATCAGGGCCATGGGGTTCTTGCAGAGTGCCCCCTGGGGTGCTCTCTGTGGGGCGTGATGGCACGCCTGTCTAGACCGAAGAACCAGACGAGCTGCTCCTCTCAGATTTCCACCCCCAGATCCAGTGCAACTAGCCTTGACCTTCAGAGGTGGCTGGATGTAGCAGCAGGTAGTTGGGTGTGGAGGAGGATGGGGTGGCAGGTGGTGGGAGAAACAATAAATGATGGGAGGAAAAGAGCTGCAGGGTCAAGGAGCTCCTGTTCACATGTACCGTCTGGGCGGGAAATCTCGAAACATGTGCGGGCTGAGCCTCGCCTTCATGGAATTCCCTGGCTATTTTATTCCTAAACAGACATGCAGGGTGTTGGCTTGAACCTGATTTTATTTTATTTTAATTTTTTTTTTAGAGGCATGTTTTATTTATTTATTTGTTTGTTTGTTTGTTTGTTTGTTTTGTTTATACAAGTACTGGGTACAGTCAGAAGCGCGGGAGGGTGAGAGAATTCACCAGAGCCAGAGAGGGGAGCAGAACAGGCAGAAGGACCGAAGTACACTGCTGAAGGGAGCAGCGGGCGGCAGGAGAGGTCTGCGGCCATGTGGGACCCTCCTCTGGTGGCCGGGGAGCAGCCGGGGATCGAACCGGCGTCGCAGAGGCTGCGGGCAGCTTCGCAACCCAGCGCTCAACAGCTGCGCCACTGGGGAGGCCCTGAACCTGATTTTAAACAGTGCCCATCAGAACAGAAGGGCAGAATGGGAGCTACATCAGGTACTGGGTTGGGGGGGCTTGATGGCTGTTTCAGCTACTGCTATGCAGCCATCACGAGACCGCCGAGGTGAACATCAAGCAGCACTGGTGGGGCACAGCCCTGGCGATTGGCTCGGTTCTGCTGGCTGTGGCTAGTGGCCCTCAAGTGTCTGAGGTCACCCAGACATCAGGAGGGGCACCTGGGAGCCCCAGTTCTGATCATGACATCACCCTCCAGTCTAGTCCCTGCACATGTTCATAGCCGAGGTTGGGGGAGGGGGAAAAGAGGGGAAACAAACCAAATTGTGCAAATGCTTTGCAAGCCCTCGCCTCTGTCCTGTTTGCCATGATGAGCTGCAGGGTCCGTTTCAGAGACGAGATAGGAGTCCCCAAGTGGACTCGCATTAAACTCGAGTTGAGTTAGCCATTAGGGCTGTTAGGGGTTTTTCCTGCAACAGAATCCAGCCAGCCTTGCCTGATAAAACCATTACATATTTTCTCAGCATCATTTTTGCGTCACAGATGGAAAACTGAACAAGTGAAAAAATACATTCAAGGCCTAATAACAGAACTCCTGTACTCACACTGTAGGGGACTTAGATACTGGATGAGGGGCCACTATTGTCCTTCCCTTATTATGCCTTCTGGGCCTCTCCTTCTACATGCATGTGTAAGTATGGGTTTTAGGCATTCTGTACACAGACTATGTTATAGTCAATGAAGCGGGTAAAATTATACCCTCATTGTCATTGTGTACACAATCCCATCTAAAATTCATCAGCGATAATTCCATGCTTCGGAATGTAATTTCATATATTAAGTTTCATACAAAGTAAAATATAAATATTGAATTACAGAAATTCTTTGAGATGTTTGTATAATCCCCTTATGCAAGATGTCTACTGAGTGAATTTGTTTTTTTTTTTTTTTTAATAGAGGCATGTTTTATTTATTTATTACTTGTTTGTTTGTTTTGTTTATACATGCACTGGGTACAGTCAGAAGCGCGGGAGGGTGAAAGAATTCACCAGAGCCAGAGCAGGGAGCAGAGCAGGCAGAAGGACCGAAGTACACTGCTGAGGGGAGCAGCGGGCGGCAGGAGAGGTCTGCGCGCCATGTGGGACCCTCCTCGGGTGGCCGGGGAGCAGCCGGGGATCGAACCGGCGCTGCAGAGGCTGCGGGCAGCTTCGCAACCCAGCGCTCAACCACTGCGCCACCCGGGAGGCCCTACTGAGTGAATTTGATATTGTCTTTAGGCTGTCAGTTCACTTTGAACTCACTTGAACTCCACATATACTCATCTTGAATATTTAGCCATCAGTCCCTAGGTCTCCCCAGCCAATGGATGCAATGCAGCCACTGTCTCTGAATCTGATGATGAAATTCTCGACCTAGAAGGTTTCTAGCTGATGACGTAGTGCTGGGGCTCCTCTGTGGGGATTTTCTTCTGGGAAATTAGGTCTTATTAAAGCAGGAAAGGAACCTGTATGTAACAGCTAAACGTGAAAGTGATACTCAGTACAGTTTCCTTCCATGCCTGCAGACACTCCTAAGGTAAACACGGATCCCCAAGTAAGCACAGAAATGTCCATCTGACCATTTCCAAGATCAGAGAAAGCCTTTTTAGCCAGGGCTGATCTTCAGCTATCACCCGTGCCACGGTCACACCAGCGGTTGAGCACTCTTTGTTCGTGCTGGTTGGCGTATGATTTATATCTGGATTTCCAGGGTGCGTCTGATCTCCCTTAGGATCTGCAGGAGCTCAACCTGAACACCCTAAGAGGGTTAAATGCTGGCGCTGAATACCACTGCTTTCCGCAATGAGAGCTCATTTTTACTGATAAGAACAGATACTCCACTTGATCTTAGCCCAAGTAGCTGAGAAGCAATGAGAACTCACTTCTAACATCTGTTACGCTAGCAGGCCGCTGCCTACCCCCATGCAAGCTCCTTCTGCTGCAGATTATCAGCAGCCAATGAACTGAGAATGGTTTTCACATTTTTTAATAGTTGAAAAAAATTCCAAAGAAGATGATACTGTGATGTGAAGATTCAAATTCAAATTATAGTACCTATAAATAAAATTATATGGAGGCAGCTTGCTTATTGTTTATGCATTGTGGATTGCAGCTTACAAATGCCCATGGCAGAGATGGGTGGTTGGGACAGGACCTTATTATCCAGAAATCCAGAAATACCTACTGTTTGGCACTTTATAGAAAGAGTGTGTCGGCCCGGCTTAAACTAACACCTGGGTAATGTCACCCAACCCATGGTCAGCATTTTAAAGTAAATTGTTGATAACCATAAAAAGTTTAAGGTACTTGCATAGTGTGGCAAATGCTTGAGTAATTCATACATCACAGGTGATGTGAACTCTTTTTGGAAGTCTGTTGAGTGACACTGGACATACTCGGTGATTAAGTGCAATCATAACTTTAATATTTAATACAAGAATATGTAAGGTTTAATGCTTATAGTGAGATAAATGTAGCCTTTTAAGGGATGATCTATTATAATTTTTTACTTTTTTAAAGGTTTATTTATTTATGCATACAAGAACTGGGGTACAGGCCAGAAGTGTGGGGGGTGAGAGGGCTCACCAGAGACAGAGTGGGGAGCAGAACAGGCAGATGGACTGAAATGCACTGCTGAGGGGAATAGCAGTGAGACAGGAGAGGTCTGCTGCGCCACGTGGGTAGCTCCCTGGCCGGGGATCGAACTGGAGCTGCAGAGGCTGCAGATAGCTTCATAGGTTTCTCCGTAACCCCTTGCACCACCAGGGAGGCCCAGTTTTTTTACTTTTTTGTGTTTATTGCCTAACTAAGCCTGTATTTATTCTGAAGGCTGCATCACTTTCATAATATAAAATCACATGATAATATAAAACATCAAACTCGGACCAAAGCTCCATAAAAGGAGTTGTGCCTGATCTTCTTCATTAAATAAGCAGGAGGGCCTCCCCTGGTGGCACAGCGGTTGAGCACTGGGCTGCGAAGCTGCCTGCAGCCTCTGCAGCACCGGTTCGATCCCCGGCTGCCGGTGAGGGTCCCACTTGGTGCACAGACCTCTCCTGCCGCGCCCGCTGCTCCCCTCAGCAGTATATTTCGTCAGTCTCTCTGTTCTGCTCCCTGCTCCCTGTTCTTGCTCTGGTGAATTCTCTCACCGCCCCGTGCTTCTGACTGTACCCAGTGCTTATATAAATAAATCTTTAAAAAAATAAAAAATAAATAAATAAGCAGGAATGGGCATTGTTAGGAATTAAAATATTCCATCAACTGTACAGATGTCAGAATGCATTTTCCTAACACATGCCTAGGAAAACATCTCTGAATCACTTGTTCCCTGGCCTTTCAATTATGAAAGATCAAAGAGGGAAGCTGGGTGTCCTGTCCTTAGTCCTAACGATTCTACAGAGAAAGTTCTGCTCTTTAGTTTCAGTGGGATGGGAATGACAGGTCCTAAGCCAATACATAGGACACAGAGCTGTGAAGACAGAAGTCTCCCCTTCCTTGCGTACCCCTGAACAATGGCCCAGGTAGGGTAATATAGGGTATTAATTCCTCCGAGACACTTGTCTTGAACAGTCGGCAGTGTGGCAGGATTTGACAGAATCGACATTTTTAATAACATCCTAAATAAACCAACTTCTTCCTTTGTGTGATCTCTCCTCTCCCGGGCTGCCTCTTCCTGAACTGACCTTTTTCTGATCATAATCTCTCCTAGTCCCTGATTGAAACTAGCGATTTTATCTCAACTTTCTATTTACTCAATCTCATCTCCCCTGAATCTTCCAACCATTCCAAAGCCTCACCTCTGCACGGCACATCTTTCCAAAGGACCTGCTGAAGAAGTTGGGGTGCCTTCTCTGGCTTACAGATTTCAGGTGACTGGCAACATTGTCAGCTTCTTCCTCCTCGTGCATTTAGTTTCCATTGGACTGAAAATGCCCTAATCACGCTCGTTTTCATATTCAACAAGTACCGATTGGTCAGTTGATTGTTTACTGCTTGCAAAGCAGTATCCAAGAGGTTGTTGCCCCAAAGGAAGGGAGGAGGGGTGATATACACAAAATTAGGAGAGGCGCTTCTGTGAGTCTCTTCCGTCCATGGCTAGAGGTTCAGCCTGTCCTCATTACTTGCAGATTCCGTATTTGTGACTTTGCCCAATTCCCAGAATATTAGCAGCTCCGCCATCAGTGTTCTGCTTCTTTCGGTGTCCTTTATGGGAATCACATAGAACGGGGGAGGTCAAACTAGATGTTGCTGTAACGCCTCGTTCCAGCTCCCACGCGGAAAACACGAGTTCTTTTTGTAGTGGACTTACTTCATGCCCTTTTTTTTTACATGTGTGGGTTTGGGGGTCAGTGTTGCTATCGATATGGCACGTCCTGAAGTGCCAGGTGATGCACTGAGGCTGTGAGGTGCCCTCATGAGAGCGTGCATGTGTGAGATCACCCTCCGCTCCTGCTCTCGAGTTCCATGTTAATGAGTCAACAAGCTGTATTAAATGTGATGTCTTTAAACAAAAACGCACACAAAGCAAGGTGTTAAGTATCGATGACTTGATGCTGTCATCACAGAATCTTAGGAACCTGATGCTTTCAATCCCCGAGGAGCTACAGCTCATTTTTAACTGATTCAGGGCTCCTGCTGACTTTGCAGAATATAACTACACCAAGTAACAGGGATTTGATATGCTGTTATTTAGCTTAATTATGTATTGTGTTATTAACACTGTATTGTCTTTAAGCTGGTACTTAATGTTTAGAGAAAGATCTTAGAATAATTCTTGGTGACGATGGTCATCCATTCATTCAACAAGCATGTGCTGAGTATATCTGTGTGTCCAGCAGGAGGGTGATAAGAGCATCATCCTGCCCATTGCAGTGAAGATCGACTGGTTTCTAGGGGCCTATGCAGGCTCTTAGTGTGGCCTGTATGATCCTCTCGGCAGTGCTGGGAAGCAGCTATTTGGGGCCTTATGGTAAAGAAATAATTTAAATTGTTGCCCAAGATAATACAGAGTATATCTTGCAAAACTGGGTTTCAAACACAGGTTGACTTGAGTCTAAAGTCTGTGCTCTTCAATACTGTGCTATTACATTACTATTTATTTTCAAATTATCTAAAAAGACACACTGAGGATAGACATAAGGACTCCATGCTACCACTATACATTCAGCTTGTCCTGGATTAAATGCTGCAAAACAGCCCCTCCAATTCAGGATTCGGTGGTTTAGATACTGACTTTCTTTTGCCGTTGGTGGATGCTTGGTCATCTTGCTCTTCTTTGGAAATTGGAGTTAACTTTATGCAAATTTTTTTTAGTTTCTGGAGTTTATGAATTTGCATGTAGTGATGTATGAAAGTGAAGTCCCAGATATTTTCAGGATTAAACTCTGAAGTGGGATGGCAACTATTGCTAAAGTTTTGGCAAGACAAGATGAAGCGATTTTGACAAATATCTCAGTCAAAATAATCTAAAAATCCTTTTTCAGTGTCCACTTAATTTTCTGCATTTCACCTGATGGCATCTGTCCTCTGAGCTTCAGTGTCTCCCTCCTTCCACATGGCCCCGGCCTCTTTTCCAGCAATTCCCGGTCCTCGGGACCCTCCTTGGAAACTGCTCTCCTTCCAGCATTTTCTGTGCTGCTCACCCGATTAGACAAAGTCCACGAGATCCCAGCCACGCCCGCATTTCTGGCTAGATCCTTTTTACACAATATCCGTTACAAATAGCCTTCCAGGTGGAGTTTTATATTTTTTAAGCTGGGGCTCCTGGCCCTTTATTTTAAAAGTAATTATTTTCTTGGTAGAAACTTTAGATAAAAGGTAAGGTAACATGGAGAAAAAAAATCCCCAATAATTACATGCTTGGCATTAGCCGAGATTCCAATTCAAACATACACTGCAGCCACACTTGCAAATTATTATTCATCTGCTAAAATGTGCTGTTTTAATGAGCCTCAACACACTGAAAAAAAACTTTTATGATTTTTTTGAGATGTCAGGTAAACTTTGTTAACCAAAGTTGTAACCGTGTACTTATTTTAATGATTAGTTACATAAACTTTAGATGGTAGAGAACTACTTGAGGGAAAATGTTAGCACATTGTGGAAAAGGGCACTGAGAACATTTAAAAAATATAGTTGCATAATTGGATCCAAAATATGCCCTACTTATTCATTATATGATTCAAGTTCCCTGGAAAACAAAGGCACTCTGGTCTGAACTGCTTGTCTCGACGAGGAAAGTCACTTTTCAAAACCTCGATGCTTCTGTTGAGTACTTGTGTGTTTGGGGAAACTATAATTTCCAAAACCCACACTAAATGCCACATTCTGTGATCTGTTCTCTAGACATATCATTTCTTGCAGGATATTTACTGTATTCACATTCATTTGTCCTTATCTTGCGGAGACTCTGTCTGATGGGCTAAAAAAAAAAATTAAACAAAGCAGCTGTTATCTTGGTCAAAATCACTACATTTGGTTAATTTAAGGTTTCCTTGTGAGATTCTTCCAGCTGGAGTCATTCACTTCATGTTAACCCTTTGTGCACACCGCAGCGTTTTCTACAGTGATTCTAAATGACCGTGTGTTGTAGTGTTTGGGAATGGGATATGCTGCTGAATGCACAGATTTTTTAAGTGAGAGCCCCACCTGCTTGGGTGTGGATCTTTTCTGCTTTTGCATGTTGCTTCACTTCTCTGCCTTGCAATGAGATGGACACTGCATCGGTTGGATGGAGCTGCTGTTGTTGCCACTCCTATGTTTAGTTGTATATTTACTCTGCTACATCGCCGCTGCGTAAATATTTGTCAGCAGTTGCCCATTTTGAAGGCCTGTGCTGGTGGGCTGTTAGATGGCTTTCGAACTCCTTTTCCAGCACTGATTTTATTTCCCCATCAAAGTGTGATTTTCTTTGACTTTGTCACTTTCGTTGAAGTCATTTTACAATTGCTGCAATTTGAAAATTGCCAAACTTGGAATGATAACCTTTGAAAACTGACGCTCACATTATTATTTTTTAAAAGAATAAGACATTTCCCCTGATGTTTGACTCGTGCTAAATAGTCTTCACAATTTGGCGTAGGAAGGAAGAGTGTGATTCATGCCTGTTGTTGGTTGGCTACCCTAGACACAAGGCCGGGATTCCAGGGCTACTGTGACAACGTAGCTTCCACACTTTACAGTCTACACTGTTGAAAAGAGGCTCGACAGCATCTGTCCTCCTCAGATTAAGTTGGAGGGAATAAATTTCCTCACTTTAGCTTTCCAGGTAATTTGATGTAACTGGTCCCTTCTTTCTTTATTGTCACAGGTTCTTATAGCTTCTCCTTGTCAAATCTCACAAGATTATACCATAAAATATTAAAAAGGTGTTATTAAGAAAACATCTATTAGGCCATTTCTGCAGTACGGTAGTTAATAGCCCCCTGAAACTGGCTCAGTATATGTGGAAAAAATCCTTGATCCTCTGCATGGTGGCATTTGCGAATAGATTTATTTACTCAGAAGCTGCATTAAGATAGGGATGGCTAACTCCTAAGAATCTGCCCAAAGAACATAAAAACACTAATTTGAAAGGATCCCCATACCCCTATATTTATTGCAGAACTATTTACAACAGCTAAGTTATGGAAACAACCCAAATGTCCCAAAGTTAGATGAATGGAGCAAGAAGATGTGGTCTATATACACGATGGAATACTATTCAGCAATCAAAAAGATAAATGTATGCCATTCACAGCAACATGGATGGAGCTGGAAGGGATTATGCTCAGTGAAATAAGTCAGAATGAAACAGTAAAATATCTGTTTCAAACAGTAAAATATCTGGTTTCAAACAGTAAAATACCCGGTTTCACTTACAGGAGGAATATAGGGAACGGAACAAAGAGTCAAAAAAACTTGCAGGTAAACTGTAGAGCTGAGTCATACAGCAGGGGAGGGAAGAGCACAAGGAACTATGTGATGGATCTCAGGGGCCAATGAAAATATTTGATGAAAATAGAATAATAGAGAATAGGCTGGTAGATCATCATTTTGGTGTAAATACTGTTCATTAGTCACCATACAGCTCCTCTGATTCCGTGGACCTGCTGCCTCCTCATTACAAGGAGAAGCCTCCCTGATGAGTGAGTGTAGAAAGGGATTGTTTCTGCTGATGTTCTGCCCTCTCTCTGCCAGCCTTGCCTCATGCTCTCAATCTGTGGGTGCAGGTTTTCTGCTTCCCCAGTCACCATGTGGCCGCTATATCAGGATGCAGGGGAAAATTCCCCCACCCCATCTGTGTTCTTCTAATGCTGGATGGATGAACAAATTACCATCAGCAGATGTCTAGGAATAAAAGTGAAAATTTAATAACATGCGCCTGAAGAATTCCAGGGTTGTGAGTTCTAAAGTAAAATGGATCAGACCAGGGACATTTATCTTGTGCTTAAGCAGCTGAGCATCAAGGAGAAAGGGGAGATTTTGTATGACAAAGAGGGGTGATCTCATCCAGAGTGAAGGATGAGAATCTCAGAGAGAGGACATATTTACAGACCAACCTGGATGGTGTTCCGCAAACTACATTCTTCTAGATCATAAAAATGGGGAGTAGTGATAGACTAGGAAAAGGGCAGACAACTGAGGTAAAGACAGGGCTTCTCTCAACCTCTGGGGCCTTCACTCCTCTTAGAATCTTCTTTCTTTACATGATGGTGGTAGGTTTCCTGAGGTCACAAGACTCTGACCTTACATTCCCCATATCAAGGTTCCATGTAGCAGAATAGAACACTCTGGGAACATTGAGAATAGCCCTCGTGAGAGGGAAGCTTTGCCCTGTTTTCTGTGGTGTGTGTGAGAGGGTAGCTCCGCCATGTTCCCTGTAGTGTGAGGGATGGTCCGCATGTGAGGGCCACTCTGCCCTGTTCTCTGTGGTGTGGGGATTGGTCCTCGTGAGAGGGAAGCTCTGCCCTCCTCTCTGTGGTTGGGTGTGGCTGTTATCCTGAGAGGAATGCTCCGCCATGTTCTCTGGGGTGGGGGCGGCTCTTGTGAGAGGGGCGCTCTGCCATGTTCTCTGTGGTGTGGGAGGCGGTCCTCGTGAGAGGGATGCACTGCCCTCATCTCGGTGGTGTTGAGGGGCTTTGCCCCTGAGAGGAACGCTCCGCCATGTTCTCTGGTGTGGGGACTGCTCTTGTGAGAGAGACGCTCCGCCATGTTCTCTGTGGCGTAGGGGGGCGGGTGGCTCTCATGAGAGGGCAGCTCCGCCATGTTCCCTGTAGTGTGGGGGTTGGTCCACGTGTGAGGGCCACTCTGCCCTGTTCTCTGTGGTGTGGGAGGTGGTCATCACGAGAAGGAAGCTCCCCCATGTTCTCTGTGGTGTGGCGATTGGTCCTCGCGAGAGGGAAGCTCCGCCCTCTTCTCTGTGGTGGTGGGGGGTCTGTTCTCCAGAGAGGAACGCTCCGCCATGTTCTCTGGGGTGTGGGGGCAGCTCTTGTGAGAGGGGTCGCTCCGCCATGTTCTCTGTGGTGTGGGAGGTAGTCCTCGTGAGAGGGAAGCACTGCCCTCTTCTCAGTGGTGTGGGGGGCTCTGCCCCTGAGAGGAACGCTCCGCCATGTTCTCTCCTGTGGGGACAGCTCTTGTGAGAGAGACGCTCCGCCATGTTCTCTGTGGTGTGGGAAGCTGCCCCAAGCCAGGCGAGCACCGGCCCCCTCACAGGCTGCAGGCTGCTCCATGCTAGTCCTGAGTCTGCATTTGGTATTTTGGGTCTCAATTTCCTTATGTGGAAAATTGAAAGACTTAAATCTGAAAAGCACAGGGTTATTTTTGAGACAGATTTAGATCCCACATGTGAAAATCTTGAAAAATTATGAAACGTAGTAATTTTAGCAAAGTAGTCTGGCGACTCTGGGCCTTCTTGCTGAAATTGCTGTAAATCCGAGCACGATGTCAGTGGAAGGCAGAGCTTAGCCACGCTCACTGGTCTCAGAACATGGCCGGTGGCATCGGCCCTTTGTGGTGGTCTTCTGAGAGTGTGGTGCTGGCTTTGTGCTGTTTCTTTAACTTTTATTCATTCATTGCCTGTTGAACTGTTCCAGTGTGCGGATCACCCTGCAGGTCACTGGGATACGAACTGGGTATGTGGAGGCACAAAGGAAATCAATCATCCCATACCCCTCTGAGCTCTCCAAGGCTGGCAAATAATCAAACAAGCATCAGAACTGACGAGAGACAGAGAGAATAAAAGGAAGTTGGATAACATGTCTACCCCCTGGCTGCATGGGAAAGACCCAGCAGGCCTAACTTCATGCCTCACAAACATCTGACATGGCCTGGTCCTAAGACAGGGGAACTGGGGGATGGAACGGGGAGGTGAGTTAGGGAGCTTGCCAAGGAAGGCCCAGCAGTCAGCAGTGTGGAGATTGAAAATCTGCCTTCTTGCAGGAAAACAGATTATGGCGTTCTGTCCTCCTGGTTGGAGAGGAGAGGCCCTTACAGAGAGGAGTTTATGTGTAAATGTTTTTGTCATAAGCACCCTCCCCCACTCCCCAACTTTAGAGCCCCTTTGGTAAAATCAATCATTTGCCATCAAGGCGTATTTTGGGATGGCAGAGTTTTGCTCCCCTGAAGATCACTGGCTCTTGTCTAGTCAGGGAGCTGGGCGGGGAGCTGAGATGGAGGTGCCAGAGCTTCTGACCCAGCTTGGAAGATCTGGGTGACAGTCCCAGAAAGATGAGTAAGTGAGCTGTGCCCAGCAGCAGTTACAGCCCTTTTATCTCACTCAGTACAAAATACAGTGGCCTCCATTTCTTTTTTTTATTATTTTTTATATATTTTTTACATCACTGTTCATTTTTAAACGATGTTTGCTTCTCCCGCCCCCTCAGGTGTAGTCCCCAGAGAAATGCCTTGCCCAGTGCACCTGTGCAAATAAGGCATCAGGGGAAGCAGTGTCCTTCAAATGGCCTAACACACACCAGCCTGCTTCACCACTGCTTTCTCTAGGATTTCCGTCTACACCCACCCAGCCTTGCTGCTGCCCCACCAGTCTCCAAACTAACCCGCGCGTACCAGCTTGGGTCTTTGCCTGTGTCCTGCCTGAGCAGACAACTAGAAGAGTCTTTTGAGGGACCAGGGAGATGGCTCCGGGAGCCCCATCTGGAGCTGACGAATGTGCCTCAGAGAACCCTTTGACTGTTCACATGGAAAATGCTTTTTAGTAGTAATGGCATCATCATTGTTCTAATTTTAGAGCACGTGCCCCACTCCACGCTCCTTCCATGAGCGGCTCCCTCCTCCTCCAGACGCTTCATAACTCCACCTGGAGGACGGGGATCTTGAAGTGAGGGGTGGCCGAGACCCATGCCCAGCTCCCCTGCTGGCGGGTCCCCTGCTGCGCTGGGTGGTCACCCTTGCGCTGTCATTATCCACCTTAGCCTTTGCTGACGGAAGAATTTTCCAAAGTGTAGTGCGTCTTTTGAGTTTTTTCTTAATTCCTCGGCTTGTTTACATAAGGGTGTGGATGTTCAGTGGATGTGAATGTTCGTGTTTTGGCAACTTGAGGAAACAAGTTTTGGCAACTTTAAGGGGAAGCTCCTCTGATCTTCATTTCCTCAGCTCTAAACTGGAGACATCTCCCACAAAGTCTTGATAAGGCACCGTTCTATGCATTGGTGTTCCACAAGTTTCTCAGAACAGAGATCCATAATATTACAGATGCTTGTCAATCACAGCTAGCCGTAACAGGATTGGTATTAGCGTTAAAATAATTATTGTATTATTTAGTGATGCAACTTAACCTAGAAAAACCTGCTGTCTATGTGCAAAGCTTGCTGTCGGGAGAGTTTCTCTATTTATAAGTAAAAGGTTGAGTTTAAGAATATAATGTTTGCTTTGTAAAGCAAGCCACAGTTGGAAGAAGTTGCCTTGTTTGAATTTATCCTTGTATCTTAAACCTGCAATGGACGTTATAAGCGACTGTAGACCATCATGTTGCCAGTTAGCTTGTGGATGTGGATGTACAGTCAAATGTTACTTGTTACTTGGAGGATAGAAAGTTCAAGTCATTATAAATTGATTGTGAGAGATCATGAGAAAGAAGATTGTGAACTGTCCATGTGTTTATTATGGTGTCATTAAAAAAATAGTTGACCCGGTGTTGGCTGAACATACATTCTTTGGACCGCTGTGGCCCCAGTATTCTCAGGTCTGTGCTGAGCCCTTGGCCGTGCCTTGGGCCTTCTGCCCTGTGCTGTCAGTGTGTCCCAGGCAGAGATGCTCACTCAGTCTTAGATGTCAACGGCTTGCAGACACCCGTGAACACTACCCTCTAGCTGTCGCGATTACCTACTCTTAAAATATAATATAAAATATATGTGTGCTAAATCATATGGAATTGCTGATGTGAGAGTGTTTTAGACACAGAAGACGGCACTTGTGTTAGGTTCCATGACTAACAGCATGAAAGCAAGAAGGTACAGATATCAGTCTGCTAATTTCATGAGGGTCGTAAAGGGAGTATCAGGTTTATGTAGCTGATCATAAAAAACATGTATGGTTGAAACTTTGCTTGAGAAAGTTTACTGTTTTCTCAAAAAAAAAAAAATGATATACTTTTTCCCTGGATGATGAAGTGATCATTAAAACAGCAGGTTTTAGCAGTTGAATAGGTAACCATTTGAAAACGTGACTGCAATATTTATTTTTGAACTTTTACAGGGAAGAGGGAGGGAGTGAGTCATTCTTTGTACCTGCTGGTTTAACTGGAAATAAGAAGTGTCCTAAGAAAAGAAGTTCTAGGAGTTTAGAAGTGGGGAAAACTGCCTGTCCTTAAAACAGTTAAGGAGATGATTAAATGAACATCTGAGAAGGGTGACTGACTTCCCGCGTGTTTGCACGGTCACCACAGGTGACCAGCATCGCTGCAGCGAGAAGGCCTCTGGGCACCCTCACCCCCCCACCCCCAGCTTCCTAACTGTGCTACTTATGGCCGCTTTTACCTGTGCCCTCTCTCTTTTTGTCCTTATGTAGTTTCTGTTCTTTGCCAGGCATTCATCCTCCAGTCTTCATTCTGTTCTTCTGACCCTTAGCTAAATGCAAACCATGAATGTTGAAAACAGTGTTTCTTACCCTCCTAATTTCCTTGACAAGTACAGTAGACATAACTGGTTGCGAAGGACATCTTGACCTTGAGCTTTGATGATTAGAAAAGGACCTGGTTTGGGTGGGGGGGGCGAGGGCAGAATCACAGCTCAGAATTAACTTGGAAATCACACCTTCTCTAAGAAAGCAAACTTGCCTTGCAAGCTCGTCAGTCCTTAGGACACGCTCTTCGTGTGTGGAGCACAGGTCAGCGTGACAGCCACACACACTCTCTACAGGAAAAGGCAGCGTCATTCTTTTTTCCCAAGAGGAGGCACGTCTGCAGAGATCAGTTAAAAATGTGTCACTCTCTTCTGTGAAATCTGCGAGCCCAGCACTTAGACTGTCATCATCCCGTTTTGGAACCATCCAGAGCTCAGTTTGTTTCCTCTCTGTTCCTCATGCAAAGCTTGGCACGCGGAACTGGAGGCCTGGGCACAGATTAGCGACCTGAAGCTTTGACCTAGAAAGGTCGCTCAGTCATCGTGATGGAAATCCACCTTCCAGCTGCCTGCAGCTCCACACACTATTTCTCTGTGGGGTCTCAGCAGAGATTTCTAGTTTACCCGCCTTGATTTCTAGTGATTTTGAAGAAGAGAGATTGGCGAGTCACCGCCGTAGAGAAGGGAGATGCATTTGCTGGACCTTTTCAGCTGTGACACACCCATATTCTGGGTGCATATTTCTGGGTGTATGTTTACCTGCAATTAAACATTTAGGGAGCGAAGCATTCCTTCTCTTTCTGAGCACTTTACAAAGAGCAGTCTTGTAGAAAAGGGAAGCGATCACTAATCATTGGCAAAGTACCCTGTAAACGCGAAGGCAATCTAATAATTACGGGATCATTAACTTAAGTTGTGCTGTGAACCATTTAAAAAGATAAATATGGGTTCTGGGGGAAAATCATTGTCTTTACTCAGGGTTCTGAGTATTCTATTGATGATCCTTATCGTAGATTATAAATCACTCTTAAAATATGTGATTTAGGGGAAAGTAAATGTTAGGAGCATGTGAAACCTGCAGTTCCGTGCTGCTTTTGATGCAGTTTGTTTGGAGTTCTGAACACTTACAGTATGTTTTGCTGAAATCTTTATCACCCATCTTGACTTTCCATTCTTATTTGGAAGCCTAATATTTTGTTCAATGCAATGCATTTAAAAGAATATTTAAGTATCTTGAGTGTGAATTTCTAAGTGATCTGCAGAGATGGGTAGGTTATGTTAGAAACTAGTTAAGAGCTATATCAGCAGTGCAGACTGAACCATAAGAATATGCAGGGGACATTATAAATCCAAGGCAAGATTGGCTGGCAAACAAAGAATGTGGAAAATGTGTTCTAAATTGGATGGTGGGGCTATGTATTTTGTTCCAAGAAATCTAATAATTAGCCTTATTTAATTATGTTTCCTACATGTTTAGTTTCTAAATTTTAATTCCCTCTTCCTATCTTTTCCTCCTCATTCATACATATTTATTTCTGTGTATTTCAAGTGGCTGGTTTTTTGTTCCTGATCTTTAACCCCATTCTGAATAGCACACTGCATACCAATGTATTTAGCTTCTGAGTCTGCTCATGTGTGGCATGAGAACCCTTTGTGTTACCCACCTGAACGCGTTTCCTGTGTTTTCTGTGTTCAGTAATTTCAGTCTTTCTATCCAGTCTAATAATTGCTTCTCCCGCCCACCTTCCGTGTATAGTGAAATGTGTTAAGATTTTCATAGTGCCCAAGTGTTGACCCTTATAAATGAAACAAAAGGAGTAAATAAGATATTAAAAGAGGACTCTTGTTTTTTTTCTGCTGAATGTATATAAAGAAATGCCTCCCAGTGTACATTCAGTAGCATCCTTTATATTTTGAGTCCTTTCACCATCCAGAATAGACATCCTCCTATTTTTTATGTGTCCAGAGATCACCAGGAGAGAGTGCAAGTGGTTCTGAGTAACTTGCATTTGGACCAGCCCTCCCCTCCTGGGCCTCTCCGTGCTCTTGCTTTGTCCGTTTGTTTCTAATAAGCCTTGAACCCAGCCCAGTGGAAGCATCTGAGGCTTTAGACACATAGAGTCAATTCAGTGTCAAGATCTGAGTGTCAGAGAAGGTGATAATGCCACGTGTCCCACCAAGTATCTTGTCTGCAGAAACCAGAGAGTCAGATGCCGCCCAGCTCTGTCCTGACAATGGCAGGAAGTTACTGATGGGCCCATGTGTGTTCCCAGGTACCTGGGGGGAGCAGGCAGCCCACTTACCTGCACAGAAGGAGAGCAGGCTGTTGCTGCCATTCCCATGTTGACAGCTTGTCTGATTCCTGCTAGATTGTGATAATTACTTCAAATGGTGACCATGGGGATGCTGCTGAGAAAAATTAACCCTTTCCTGAGAGGTCAGTAGGTTTTCATAACAAGTAATTAGTGAACTTGCAGGAAGCTGGCACGATCAGCCTTTCTGATGGGTGTTAAGCAGATTTGCTTTAAGGACTTACGCATAAAATTATCATATGTTTCTGCATGGAATGGTCAGTGGTAATTACCTTGTGATCAATGATTCTATGAGTAAGATCACTGTGCAGTAATAAAAAAGGTTGATTTGTACAAATAAGTCTGTATGCTTTCTGTTGCATTTATCCTCCCTTCATTAACTTTCCCTACTGAAAGTGAGAAGAGAAGGTTGTGTTTCTGAAAGTGCTAAGGGTTTCTAAGACAGAGTCCTTGAACCAGTATGTGGCACAAGTCATGTGGGTAACTGGCAAGATCAGGTTTGTGTCCGGGCTTGAACCAGTGCTGGGCAAGATGTGTATGTGGGATCAGAAAAAGCCAAACACACAGAAACACATTTTAGAGGGGTGGTTTTGGGGGGCAAGGGAAAACCAGAGATGCTGTTCAGAGAACAAACTTCCAACTCTTAAGATGATTCAGTTCTGAGGAACTAAGGAGGTGACTCCAGTTAGTAATCATGTAGAATATGAACAGAAGTTGCCAAGATACAGACCTTAAGGGTTCTCGCTGCATCAAAAGAAATGGTAATTATGTGATGTGATGCAGATGTCAGTTAATGCTTTGGTGTAATCGATTTGCAATGTATAAATGTATTCAAATAAACTCATTGTACATTTTAACCTTTTACAATGGTGTAAGTCAATTATAGCTCAAGAGAGCTGGGGTGGCCAAGTAGGAGAGAAAGGAAAGCAAGAGAGAAAATTGTAACCTGAACAAGGCAGAACTCCAGTGTCAATGCATACACAAATTTGCGGGTTGTGGTTCAGAGACAAGGTCATGACGGTTAATAACTAAGGTTCAAGCAACACTGGGCCAGGTGAGGCTGTGACTTCTAATGGGACCACACATGGAGGATTGGAACCCCTGACCTCATACTCCAAAGCAGCTTAATTCCTCCTGTCTGCTCCAAACCGAAGTGCTGGTCACAAGTGTAAATAGTGTGGCTTTGGATTCTAGAGGAAATGATAAGTAAATATGCTCTCAGGTGTGAAGACAGGGGCAGGCAGCCCAACTTAGTCACTAAAAGAAAAGTATTTGTGTCTGTGGTTAGGCGGGGCTCTGGAAAGTGCTTAAACATCCATTTTAAGAAATAAGAGCAGCTGGTAAAATAAAAGCTGTAGAAAACTTAAGTAAAACAGAGACATATATAAAGTATGATTTCTTTTAAACCATATTATAAAGCATATAACTAATAATTTGATTTATAAAATCTTCATACTTAAATGATAGCTGGCACAACCCAACTGAGAATGGTCCCACCGAATGATTATTTATGCATTTTTTTCAGAGGTGTTTACAAAGATTCACTTTAAGGCGACACTTCATTTTCAAAATTGTAAAACTCAACATTTCATATGAACTCATACAGTCCTAGAGGAAAAAAAAAGAAAGGATGAAGGAATCATATTAGATTCACAAATGATGTAAAACAAAGGCATAAAGAAGCAGCAAAATTCAGGGAGGATTATGCAAAATCGTTAGCTGTGAAAATCACACTTAAAACAAAATTTGTTTTGCTAGATCTTGCGCTTTCTCTAAATACACCTGTGTGCCTTTTCTATGATTAAAAAGGGCCAAAATTCTCAAGACAACCACAGAGAAATTCTGAGATACCTCTACATTTGAACAATAGTCAGGTTCAACTGGAGTCTTTCATATCTTCCCAAAGTATATGAAGAACACAATTACATTTCCAAAACTCTGAAGAACTGCTGTGTGGCACTGCTTAAAAACCAAGTCAAGACTTCGGCTTTCATGCTTCCTCTGGTGGGACTTCTTGAAACAGTGCCGGCCAGAGTCAGTTGAGCACTTAAACCAGTGCTAATGAGTTGGAAGCAGCTGGGGTCTATGAATCAGTGGTCATTTCTCTGTTAATATATTTATGTTCAAATAATTATCCAGATGACCAAATAACTTGACCAAGAAAGCAATCTGAAAATAAGGAAAAATCAGTAGATCAGGAAAACCTGGGGAATAAATCTCAATAAGGATTAATTTGCTTTGACTTCAACTGTTCTCGGTTTTCTTCTATCATTTTCTCAGTTCTTTTACCAGCTTTCCAGAGACTAAGGAATCAAGTGCACTTCCTTATCTTCCTAAGAACACAATAATGACCAAATTGGAAAAAAAAAATTACTCATTGTGTATAATTAATAAGCACAAATGATAAAACGGTTCACTAGAATGAAATTTGCATTAAAAATAGGAAAAATACCATAAAATGATGTATGATTATTTTAATGGGATATGTAAAAAGCACAAATGGAAGTTTCATGGGACCAGGTAAATGCCAGAAATGGAAGTGGGTATAACAGCATCCCTACTTCTGGCAACACAAATGTTCCTTGTAAACATCATTTACACTATTTCCCATACCTAATTTGAGAGATTTAATTTCTCACATTCACAAATGTTCATTAGTGGACTGTATGTGATTTTTAAAATAATCACAAAGCCTGGCACATAAATAAATACCCTCCCTTTAGGTCCTGCTATAGTTCAATGTTTACCCCATTTTTTAAACTCACTTTTGTTAGTTTAAGGAAAAATAGCATAAGCATTCCCTCATATAATTAAAAACATTAACATAAAAACAAAAAAAGCAAATCTTTTAAAAAATTGTTCTGGAGTTTTTAATCACTTAGATGAATCTTCAGTTTATTCATTTGCATAGCTGTTGATTGGCAACTATGGGCAAGGTCTTGTTCTCTGTTTGCTTTATCCGCAGACTCTCTGTTCCATTACATCAACAGCCCAGCTTTCTCTTCTCCCTCTAAACCCCCCCTTACTACTTCATAGGCTTGATGAACTCAACATGTCTAAAACTCTGATTTTTGCCCCAAGTCCTGGTCTTCCTTAGCCATTCCCTTGTTGGTGAATGGCATCTCTGCCTACCCAATTGCAACAACTAAAATCATGAGAAATTTTCCTGCAACCTTCTTTTTCCTTCCCTTGCCTGGTCAGTTATGAGCAAATCTGCTGGGTCTTGCTCCATGATAGTCCTTGATGTGCCATGTGCCCACCTCTATAGCCACGGCGCTCACTCTCAGCATCTTTCTGTCTTGCCCCATTTGGTCTCCCATGTCTGCTCTTGCTCTGCTCCTGTTCATTGTCCCCTTAGCAGCTCCAGTCTTTTAGTCGTTTTAAGTGCACATTTCAGCATGGTACTCCTCTGTCTAACCCCTTTCTAGGTCTTCCCCCCATTTGGGTACTGGGTTTCTTAACATTGGCACTACACCCAGGCCAGGTAACCCTTGGTTGTGGGGCTGTGTATGGTATTATGTTCAGCAGTGTTCCTGGTCTCCACCTGCTCGGTGTCACTGACATCCCGCCCTACAGTTTTAACAACCAAAACGGGGCCTCCCTGGTGGCACAAGGGACTAAGCAATTCACATCCTCTGCAGCACGAGTTCGATCCCTGGCCAGGGAGGTGACCCACATGGCGCAGCAGACGTCTCCTGACTCGCCCACTGAAGCACGAGTTCGATACCTGGCCAGGGAGCAACCCACATGGCGCAGCAGACCTCTCCTGTCTTGCCCGCTGCTCCCCTCAGCAGTGGATTTCAGTAAATGTGCCTGTTCTGCTCCCCACTCTGTCTCTGGTGAATCCTCTCACACCCACACCTCTGGCCTGTACCCCAGCTCTTGTATGCATGAATAAATAAATCTTAAAAAAAAACAAAAAAAGAGTCTCCATTCCTTAGTAAATGTTATGTGTGTGTGTGTAACCATTTAGCATTACTCTAGGTCCGTGCTTTATCTCATTGCTACCCAGCTCATCAGATTTATTTCATGCCACTTCCTTGCTTGTCTCACTCTGCCCTCCTCAGTCTTTTGAGAAAACCAAGATCTTTATCTCAAGCTTTTTCCTTAAACTGCTCCTTTTGTCTGGAAAAGTCTCTTCACTCTCCATTCCCTTTGCCCTAATTCATCCCTGTCCTTCCTTTACTTCCAACATCATTTCTTAAAAACAAAAAACAAAAAACAAAAAAGCTTTTCTAACTTTCCAGAATAAGTCATATATTTGAATTACACCTTTCTTTTAACCTGGCAATTGGTCTTATAAACATTCATTATAATGCAATTAAGTGATTAATGTGATTAAATGATTAGATAAAATTCAGCAGATCTTCCTCAAGTATGCGAGAGTGAAGTAATTCTACCCCCAAGATATCTGGATCATAATCGTCAGAACCATGAATATGACCTTAAGTGCCGAAAGGAACTTTGCAATGTGGATAAGTTAAGTACTGAGATAGGACATTCTCTTGGATTCTGTTTTATAATAATAGGGAGGCAGGAGGAGATTTGACCACAGAAGAAGAAGGTAATATATGTTCAAAGAAAGTCACCACACTGTGATTGTCAAGATGAAATAAGTTGGCCAAGAGCCAAGGAATGTAGGCAGCCTTTAAAAGTAAGAAAAAGGCAAGGAAGCAGTCTCCCCAGGGCCTCTCAAAGGAACCAGCTCTGCCTACACTTTGACATAGTTTAGTGAAACTGACTTTGGATTTATGATCTCATGAGCTGGTAGTGTGTTAAGCCACTAAGTCTGTGCTAAATTATTATCTCAGCCATAGCAACTAATACATCAAACATGAAATAATTCTAGTGGTGATGACATCTTTAGAGATAGTATAGTTTTGACATCAAATACTTTGTAATCTAACAAGTAAAACACACACATAATTATGGGGAAAAAGAGATGAATTATAACTGAAGTACAAAGAAGGTGTTGTACTGGTACAAAGGAAGGATTAGCGTTATTCTGTTGGAAAGATCCAGAAAGGATAGGTAGGCTTGTTAGAAACGTTAACCTTTTAGGGGCACACAAGGGCTCATGATGTTTTGAGGCACAGGGATGATGTAAAGAAATTTCAAGCCATTGAAAGAGCTTACAAGAGGAACAGAAGCATGATGTGCATTTGGGAAGAGATCCAATTGACCTTGAGTATTGAATGCACTGAAAAGCACACAATGGGATCAGAGTTTGTTTGGTAAGGTAGACTGGCATGGATAACAGATGATCTTGACTGACAGCTAACCAGCTATTCACATTGCGTATAACCCATGCACAGTCAGCTGAAGTCATTCAGGAGATGGTTGAGCTGAAGCAATGGAGAGCGGCAGTTGGTTGGCCAGAGACCCGAGGCCTCAAAACAAAGCAGGTAGTTTGTGGCTCATCAGTCTAAGGTGGAGATCACCAGATCATAAATAACAAGGGTGGTAGCAGAGGGCATGAAAACCAATAGGATATCTTCTGAGACAGTTTGGAAGTGGCAGCTATGACGGTGTCATGGAGGCCAGAAGAACGAAGGAATTGATGCTGTCACCCAATAGAGATTTTCAGATCTGAAATGAGGACATCCGATGAAGGAGCTGTTTTGGTGCATCAAAACTGAATGAACTTGACTTCTGCATGAGACATGCAGGTACAGGCAGGTAAAGCCAGCTCCTATTCAGAAAGCACTGGAGATCCTGTGTCCAGAGGAAAAGGCTGATGGGTATGGGGAAAGAGACCTTCTTATAAGCCCATTTGTTGCCAGCCAGCAAAGCAATTATTGCAAAGTCCAGGCAAAGATTTGAATAGTGGTTAACATTATCAGCACATAGAATGTATAAAAATATACGTATTATTAATCTATACAACATTTTTATTACCCGAGAGAGTGAGAGCCAGCCTGCATGAAAATTCCTTGGTGTTTTTATAGACTTGCGTTCTGAGAAACTTGCTAAGAACACGATCAAATAGAATGAACACACATCATATGAAGATGAGAATCTTAGTACTTGGTGACCAGGATGGAAGCAGCTTTGCTTTGGAGTCCCTTGTTCCTGAATTTTTAGGACTTAGCACAAGGCCTGGTCATACTAAGTATTCCAAAAATACTTAGATTGAACAGATTGGAAAAAAAAAATAGTGTGTCTGAGCGGACATACGCTGTTTTTGCAGCTTCTTTTATTGAGAGAAACCCTCAGCCCCTGAGGGTCTGATGGGATGGTGGATTCCGCCCTCAGCGATGGGGATGAGTCATGACTACAATCCAGGACTTCATCTCCCTGATCACAGCAACAGGTTGCTGGGTGGGCATCATCCCAGGAAGAGCCCATCCGAGTCTGGACTACATTCAATGGATGTTGAGAAATCAAAGTACCTCTGCTCTCCCCTAAATGCCCATCCTGCCCCCCCCCATGTCCACCTAGTTCATGTGTTGAAAGGTAGTCCTCTGTGTGAGAGCATTTGCAGGTAGGACCTTTGGAAGGGGTTTAGGCCTTGAGAATGAAGCCTTCAGAAATGGATCTGGTGTCCAAATAAAAAGTCACCAGAGCTCCTAGTTCCTTCCATCTTGCCAGCTGTGAAGCCAAAGGAGGGAGTTCATCTGGTCCTGAGTATAACTCTGGTGTTTAAAAACACCCAGTCTGTGATGTTTTGTTATAGCAGCCTGAATGCATAAGATGATCTCTGTAATCCTAGAGCCGTTGATGTCTGCCTTGCCATAAACATTTTCTTACCCTCATCGTGCTGTCTGTATGACCAAACCCAGGAGTCGTGCAAGGACTTGGCAGTGAGGGATGGGGTTGATGGGGTAAGGATGCTCCTCTCTTCTTTGTGTCTTGAGCCAGCACTGCCAAAACTCACTCTTCTGGACTCACTTAGGAGAGCCAGCAAATTGTACTTTTTTCCTTAAACAAAGCTGTAAACCCACTACAGTCTTAACGCAGTATGTTAAGACAATGCTTGATGCTTTTTATCTCAGGGAAGCACACCCTTCCCCCTTCATGGCTGCAGAGTTTGCATTATTTTAGCCATGTTCATTTGTGGGGTGGATGCAAAGGCTGTAGAGCCTCATATTCAGCTTAATCCTCAGTGCCTATTACTAGTCAGTAGTGCTGGAGGGTCTGATCTCCGTGATGTTTAACTTCCTTACCGAGGCTGATGGTTGAGGCAGCATTCCCAGGAAGATTTCACCTGACATCTCTTAAAGACAGCCATCTGTGCTGTGGCCTCCTGAGCTGTCCCCACAAAGGATCGCTGGTTAGGAGTTTGACCATTGTCCCTCCTGACTCTAGCAGGAGGCCTCTAGCTCTCGCCAGTTCATGAAAAATACAGTTCTGAAGTTCTGAAGTCTCCACCCAGAAAATCCAGTCTGCTCCTGAGACTGAGACCTGGATTTGTTAAGCTGCAGACATTGGAATAGAAAATGAAAGGCCATTTCTAGCAGACTAGAAGGTAACTCCAAGTTGGGGTGGAGGAGGTTGATCTGATGCATCGGTTTTCTAAACCATCTACCCAAATCATTTCTCTGATAGTGAAGGGGATGCTGGCATAACCCACAAGCTTCATGGTCAATGCCAAGTCACGTTTAACTGCTTACTTTCAAGTTCTGGCCTGATAGTCCTTATTCCTCCATAGTCTGTAAGAGGGTGGATGTTTATCCCATCATGATCAAGGAATCTTTTGCTCTTCATTTTAGCTCACTGCCTGTTTATGGAATGTTAGACCAGAATAGTATTTTGAAAGGGTAAATAGTCAAGACAAAAATACATTTCCATGATAAATCAGCCCTCTGCTGTGCTTGGCTGAGCCCTCCTGGATCAGACCAACATGACCTTCGCCACAAATCTGGACTTTTTACCTGTGTCATTGGACACACTGGTGACATCTGGGGTTTTGGGAGGAAGCAATACACACGAAATGTAAATGGAATTTTTTGTGATGTTCTCTTTCACATTTTTGTACAACAGTGACTGAAAAAAACCAACTTGAATCATGGGTTTTCAGAAGACCAAATACACTTTTTTGAATTGTCCATGTTTCTTAAATACTTCCTTTGTCAGAGATTTAAATATTTTTACTCAAAAGCTATTCCCTTCCTGCATCTAATACTGCCTCGTGTTCACCCCTGTGTCTGGGACTGGCCATTACTTAACAGCCTGTTCAGCATCACCTTCCCAGAAAACCACTTAGAATCAATTAGACAAGGAAGCAGAGGAAGGACGGTCTGTTTACACCAGAAGCAACTAATTGAGAACCACATTTGGGTTATCTTTTAGAGAGGATAAATAATTGTGGAAAAGTGAAATGTTTGGTAAACTTACCATCACTTCCTGGGAATAATGTCTGCAAAGGGAAATAGCCTCAGCAGTAATTGAATTAATATATTGCCTCAGAAATCCTTCATGGGATTCCAAATCAGAATTCAAGAAAAATAGTATAAAACCTGAATGGAAGATAAAATACAGTTTATCTGCACCTAGGAGGAAGCGGTCAGAGGCCTTCTGGCCTGAGAGGAGATGGCACAAATTTGAGATGAAAAAAACTATTTAAAAATAGGTGTTAAAAATAATAGTTCTGAGAGATGTGAGGTATATTTTTTCCTTTACTCTTGTGAGCATCCAAGAACTATGTAGACATTTCTGAATCGCTAATTGCTGTTCTAAAACTTCAGAGATTTACCTTCCTCAGATAAAAACATCCACTGTCCCTTGGTGAGCTTCTTCCTGTCTTTAGACTCGGAATCTCCTGCCACGCTCCACCTCCTTGACTCCTCTTCCCCTGCCACTGGACCCTGAATGCCTGGGACTGAGGATGCTGGAGATGTGTGAAATGCTGCTTTTGCAGCCCTATTGTCTAAGTCTAAGAATTTTCCACCTCTTCTCTCAGTAACCCAGTTGGGAATAACTCAGCAATGGTGACAATAACAAGCTGAGCTGTGCACTTTCTTACCACACCTATTTAGGCTTAGGAAGCAAGCTGCGGTGCAGAAGTGTGTCTGTGCCAGAAAGACCACAGAGAACAGAGCACTGGGCAAGTAGTGTGGATGCGGGTGACGTCTGCCCTTAAATCATATTAACAGATTTATGAGTGTCACAATCACAAGGAATTGTTTTGATTGCTGCTACATTAATTTTTTGGGGAGGGTCAAATCAACACAATATGCAGGAGAGAAAGGAAGAAAAATTAAAGAAGATTAAAAGTGGAGGGGGTGGGTTGCAGCAGGTGGTGTGAGAAATGGGGGCCTGAGAGGAACAGGAACTGGCCTCTGGGCTTGGTGACTGATCGCTCCTGTTTTCCTCCCTTAGTCCCACTGTGGTCACGATCAGATCAGCGCATCCACCCAGGGGGGTGCACGTCCCGGAGAAAAGGGGTTCTGTGGCGACAAGTCTCTGTTGGCCATGCAATGGGAAGTTTGAGAAATGGAATAACTGAATGAAAGCAGCTGGTGGGTGCGGTGGAAGTCGGGGTTCTCTCCTGCTGTGCTTAATTTTACCAGATTGGTTTATTTTACAATCCAAGTAGGAGTGCGGCATAGTGAGTATTGGTGTCTCCCCCCACCCCGTTACCCACCTCCACATCCCCTCCCCTCCTCTGCACCTGCCCCTCCTCCTGCTGTTGCTCTGCCTTTCTTCCGTCACCCTCTCATCTCCCCACCCCCCTTCTCTTTTGCATTCCTCTTTCTCCTCTTACATATTTTTTAGTAAACGCTCTATGTTCTCCAGCTAGGTTTTCAGTTGTACTTTGAACGCTCAAATCAACTAAAACATCTGACCTTCCCTACACAGTTTACAAAGCACTAGATGAGACCTGATGTGTGTTGTCTCAAAAGATTTCTTTTAGACTGGAATCTCTTTTAAATTCACTATTGTCCTAAAGGCCAAGGGATTATTTCATTAAGAGAAAAAGCTCTAGGGCCTCCCTGGTGGTGCAGTGGGTTGAGCACTGGGCTGTGAAGCCGTCCATAGCCTCTGCAGTGCGGGTTCGATCCTGGACAGCCAGCGAGAATCCCACAGGGCGCGGCAGACCTCTCCTGTCGCGCCCGCTGCTCCCCTCAGCAGTGTACTTCAGTCAGTCTGCCTGTTCTGTTCCCCACTCTGTTTCAGGGTGAATCCTCTCACCCTCCTGCACCTCTGGCCTGTACCCCAGCTCTTGTATAAAAATAAATAATAATCTTAAAAAAAGAGAGCGAGAGAAAGAGAGGTCTCTAGGTATTATTTCACTTTAGTATCTACTGGCATGCCTTATATTTGGAAATAAAAGACACCCAAAGAGTCAACACCTACACAGATCAAATTAAACAGTTGTTGAAATACAAAAGCCATCCTATTTAGTCATTTTTGTTCATAGATGCCTTTCTGGTAATTGGATATTTACATCTATTTCCCAAATCTCTGTGAATAAATATGACTTCATTTTAAAAAAATGATGATGACCATGTCCAGGTGTAGTGAATAAGGTTTCAATTGCATTGATCTTCCCTGGATATTGAACTCATCCACTCATAATTATGGTCAGGGAGAGGCACAAAATCAAAACCGCGTCCTGAGTCAGCACCTGGGACAGCGCTCTCCCTTCCTGTGGTTTTGATATAGGACCCGGAGGATCAATGACACGGCTTCAAACTACCCTCACATTACATGCATGCCTCTTTCAGTTTTATATTCCATTTCCCCTCTCATCTGAAGTTACGAATAAATCCTGCATAAAGTATTCCTTCGCTTTTAATGTAAAAATCAGCTAAATTCCTAATATGGGATAAATAAATCTGCATGCTAGTATCAACTTGAATCTTTGATGTGTTTGACTTGAGGACATTGCAAACCTTCCAAAACAGTAAAACACAGCCTTCAGAATAAGATTTTAAAATATGGGAAAAAGAAGATTAGACTGAAATCCCAAATGGGAAACAACAACATCCCAAGTTAATTTTAACTCATAAAAACCAAAGCATCTGCATAATTATTTATGGCAATTTGAAATAAGACTTTGCTCAAATTTTAAAGCAGCCTTTAAAAAAAGAGACTGCAAATGCTATAAACATGCATTTGTATTACAGTGGCATTTATATCTGTGTCTATCTATAGCTACAGTGAGAGCTATATCTATAAATAGATTTAGAGATAAGTATATAGAGAGATAACCACAGGCAGTAAAAATCAACAGCAAGTAGTTTCTGTCCTCCTGCTGCTCTCGGCTTGGGGGTGGAGGAAATCAGGTTGAGCCCATATAAGGACAGCATAAATTCTATAACTTGCTGGAAAATTCTGTGATGCTTTCCCAAAATGGAAGTCCTAGATTTCCTGCTTGGATAACCTGGATCAAAGTGATTAATTAAAGCATCAGGAAGGATTTGACCAGATTTGGGTCCCACATCTGCAGATTTCCTATAGTTCATCGAAATCAGGTTCTCTCACTTGGGCGGGAGAAAGAATTCATTCACATTCCGGTTAAAACTCTTCAGTGCCTGCCTTCTTTTATACCGAAGCAGGCAGCAAGCTCTCTCTGTTCTACTCAGATGCAAAAAGAAAACAGTTCCAATGATGAGGCACAATTACTTCCATTTTATGAGTGCATTACAGCACACTTTTATTTTTACCCAGACATGTTTCTTCGACTAAATCTGGGGAAAACTTTTCTTTTTATGTTGTCATTTCTGACTATTGAAATAATCCCAGCCATGAAAACTGTAATACTTCCTCTCTTTATAAAGGGCATATTGAACTTTCTAGGCAAAAGCAGGCCTTTCCTTAGTCTTTGTTAAAATTACTTTGTACCATTCGGGTTTCTAAGGTTTTCCTTCTGGGCTGATGAACGCCTGTTCACTTGGGGTGTTCATGCTAGGAAATGCACCCTAGCCCAGGTCAGTAGAGTGAGATCTGAACACAGCCTTATTACAGTCAGCCCCTCGTTGCTTTTTTTTGGCAGTGTACAAACTGTGCAACTGGACCGGGAGGCTATGATTTAATCTCAGGTTGCAATTTGGGTACGTGCCTTTATCCCTGTAAACCTTAGGCTTGGGATTTAAGACCCATCTTTCTTCTCCATCTTCCTCTAAGACAAATGCCATTTATTAGAGGTAAATTTAATAATTATACTGTGGCATGCAGTCTGGTGAGGAACCCAGATCTTTGGAAATTATATCTTTGTTCCTAACACCTGTGTGTCCTTAGTGGTGATTATCTAAGTAAACTGTGCTGCATTTTGCTTTCTCCTTACATATTTCAACTGTCACATTGTGAGCATGGCATTCGAAGGTAGCTGCCTGGTATTTTGGAAGGACAAAGCAAATGGATTTACAGAAAGGCAGATAAAGCTGAGGGCGCTGCAACCAGGTATCCTCTCTCTTGCCGTGCTGGTCCCTGAACACACGCAGTTCTCAAGGCCACATCAAGAGTAAGATAGAAGAAGCCGAAGTCAGTCCTCTCCCTCTGTGTGCTGCAGTTATGTAAATCTGCCATTCTGGATTGTTAAAACTCTAGGGAAAGACATACTTGATGTCACACCCCATATAGCTTTAATTCTGCAACGCCAAAAGGAAGGCCCTTACAGTACCAACTCTATTTCCCCTCAAGTGAAATCCCTGAAGAACATGGTGTTTGTGGAAATGTATTAAGAATTACCCAGAGGCCTCAGGAGCCCAGTTTGTGGTAAGGAACCAGCTGTGTGCTGGAAGTGGACGCCAAGCATAGCTATTCGTACCCACCTGTGTGCAACGATTCTTTAATGCCCCAATCTAGCAGTGAATCAGCTAATTGAATAACTTGCTCCCTCTCTCACATCTGTTGACAGGGAGTGAGGCACGCAAAGTTTCTAGCTAGCCTACTGCACCCCGCTACACGCTTTCACCCCCAAGGGCTTGATTGAGAGACCCTGCACCTGTCACAAATATTTACCCCGTTACCTAGAAACTCACCCCTGACTTCAGTCATTTGGAGGAAATCTGGTCAAGGAAATAAATTGACATTTACCCACTCACTGTCTAAAAAACATCTTGACTACTATATAACCAGGTAAGACCAACTATAAAAATTTCAGTGGCTTCTCCTCCAAAGGAGTCATCCCTTTAACTGTTCTTCTTCCTTCAAAGTGGCCACTTCACAGTGTTAATTTGCATCCATTTTGCAATGACACACTTATTCCTACATGAAGACCGACTTCCTACTTCATTTTCTGTACAAGGTCCACTCTGGGGAGGATAGAAAATGACACCATTGATACCAGCCTCTCCCACAGGTTTCCAGAGGGGACACTGAGCCTTAACTGAGTTACAGCTGCTACCTTGAGGAAGTTATGTCATCCTTCCAAGACTTAGGACATGAATGGTGGGTTTTCTGTGATAATTTTTTTTAATACATCCATGAGTTTATGCTATGAAATTTAAAATAAGGTACCTATTTTTATTTTTTAAAGTCTTCATGTAATCAGTCCAGAAAATTCATTTTTCTCTAAGTATGACACCAAAGTGACCCATTTTTTCCAAATGCTGTTTTGTTAGTAATAAGGTGTGTGCTGACGTATTTGATAGACATGACATTTTGACTGACAATATCAGTGGAAGGCTCTGAGTTCTCATATGAGAGAACTGCATTTTCAGCTGAGACACTCAGATCTGAATGAGTTTCAAGACTAAACCTTTTTAATTAACTCCTCTGGAGCTTTGAGATCTGTTGGCAACTATGCAATTTGAAGATGGAGTGGCAGCTGGTCTTGAGATGGTTGCTGCCTTCGTGGCTTACTAAAAGATGCTGCTCCGAGTGTTGTCACTCACACCCTCCTACCATCATTCCTCAAGATGGTATCATTCAAGGACATGATAAGTTACTTAATGCTGTGAGACATGATGTGGTGGTAAAATAAAGAATATCTTTAAAAATTGTTTTACATGTTTATCATCTTATCATTATTTTCTTATTGACCTTAGGTCAAATCTTGACTCCCTTCTGGATTATTTTATTAGAAATAATCATTGTTTAATAGAGCCTTTGAATTGAATACTTGTGTTTTAAGACTTTGTATGAGTTTAAAAATTGGCTTTAATTAGGCTTTCATTTCTAAATACTGATCTAAAACGTAGTATTTTAGAATGACAAGAATTTTAATTTTCTGTTAATTGAAAACATGCATTTTATACATACACATGGAGTACTTATACTATTAAGAACATATCATAGTTTAATGGTTTTTATTAATAAATGTATATTTTATTTTCCAAAAGTAGTTATCTTTTCTTCCAGGAATACCTGCATCCTACTTGTGAAGCGTCTGAATAGTTCATTTGAGTCTATTTTCCATTTTGTCTATTGACAAGCTGTATCTATTAAAATATTGATTGCAGATAGGAATGAAACTCAAGTTCACGGTTGCACATCTTCTTTAAAATAAAATTCTTAAAAACAGCTGAGAACCATTTGATGTTTCCTCACCCTGGTAATTCCCTGTAACTTGGGATTTAGGATGTCACTGAGGATGTCACATCCTGCTCGTCACATGATGTCCCAGTGTCACCTCCTCAAGTGGGTGCAACCTGGGAATATTTTGGCCATTTTGTTTGCCAGAGACTTTTGTCTAAGTGACTGTCTAGCGATCATATTTAGTCTTATAGCATGAATTAAAATAAAAGTTTTAATATGGTTTTCTCATCATCTACATCAATTAGAAGGACTTGTTCATTTCTTGGAACTTTGTGATTCCAAAGTGTAGCAAGTAAAAGAAAAAATATATATTCTATCTCTGAACTAAAAACGTATAATTCTTATTTAGTCTTTGCAATCAGGAGGAAGTAATTACTCTTTAATATGGGAGAAATAGCACTTTTCATATTTAGGATCCATGATCCTAAATATTTGGATCATTTTTAGGATCATATTTAGGCTTCTCAATGGTCCAGCAAAGATGATATTTGCCAGCAGTCTGCAATGTGTGCTTTTATGAGAATGTCTTGGTTGTCAAGACTATTTTTCCTTTTGAATTAGTTCACAGAAGGCATCTAATATTACAATTTAATCTTCAACATTCTTTTGACCAACAGGGAAGCATTTCCAACCACACTCACTAAATTATTCCTAGGATAGAAGTCATGTGCAGTAGAAAAGAGCTCTTGGTTTCAAGGGTCTCATAGTTGACGTTCAAGTCAAACAAGTAAGTCATCAAAGGTAGGCAAGTTCCAAATTCTATATATAAGGTTAAAAAATGCAGATGAGGAGGATTCTCTGGGAGCTGAAGTTTTAAAAATGAGACATAAAGAAAGAATATTACGTTGCACCTTATAACCTTACAATATTGCAGATTCCACCATTTTTGACCTGCGGGAAATGACAATCGCATAAAACTCCAGCTCATACCTGCAACTGCAGTGTTTCTGGCTAAACAAGCCCGTGTGGGAAAGACCCCAAAGGCCCGCCAAGCAGTGCCTTGGAGGAAGGCTAAATTCAAGGAAGAATTGGATTGAGTTCCAGTAAGGCTGAACTCTGGGGATGATATTGAAACTGGAGCAACTTATAGAGTGAAAAGTATAGAATGAAATAAACATCATTTTTAAATGACAAAAAGAAGAAATGGGGGGGAGAGGGGAGAGGGAAAGGAAAAAGAGAGAAATCAACCCTAGAGCAGGAAGTGATGGCCCTGATCATAGCTGCATTTGGCTTCCATGTGCCCAGTGCTTGACATTTTGGTGGGTCCATTAACACCTGCATAGAGAGAGCCCACTAAACTGGCATCTGGCATCTTTATTCCCAACTTCCCTGTCCAGTCCCAGCCGGAGGGCCATTTGTCAGCTGCTTCTCTTGCATTAATACACATGCAAACTGGCCAGAGCCATGTTGCACTAGACAACTGTGAAAATTATGCCTGAATGTCTGCAGTCCACATCTCAGCTTATTCTCCAGGAATTAAGGATCCATTCTAATTGGAGACACTGTATTAAGAACATTTGCAAAAAAATAGTGTACCGTTTGTGCATAATCTACTGAAATGAATTTTGAAAATTTTTATTTTTTTATTTTTATTTTTTTTAAGAATGGTAAACTATTTTTTTTAAAGATTTATTTATTTATTTATTTATGCAAGCACTGGGTACAGTCAGAAGCGCAGGAAGGTGAGAGAATTCACCAGAGCCAGAGTGGGGAGCAGAGCAGGCAGAAGGACCGAGGTACACTGCTGAGGGGAGCAGCGGGCAGCAGGAGAGGTCTGCGCGCCATGTGGGACCCTCCTCCGGTGGCCGGGGAGCAGCCGGGAATCGAACCAGCGCTGCAGAGGCTGCGGACAGCTTCGCAACCCAGAGCTCAACCGCTGAGCCACCGGGGAGGCCCTGAAAATTTTTATTAAAGTGTGAAGTGATTCCGAAATGCTATCTGTTATGCTCACAGTTTTATGGTAATATTTAGTTCATTATCAATCTCTAATGTGTTTTCAGCTATCCTCTATAAACCAGATAAAAATGGGACTTGTTTTTATTCCACAGAACTTTGGTTTATAGGATTTCATGTTTCCTACATCTTTTTGAAATCCATTTTGACAGGCAGTACTGCTAATTGTCAGGACCGGTATTCATGGGGCACAGCGTACATATTTAACTCACTGATTTGTTATTTTCTCTCTTCAGCAAGCAGTGGTCCAGGGTAGAGATTGTGCAGGCTGGGTGCAGGGATCCAGAGGGCAGCTGTGACTTCCAGACACTGACTGGAATGCTTTTAGGGCCTGGACAAAGATGAGGGATGTCAGGATTTCTCAGGTTAACAAGCTCCTCATCAGGTACAGCAGTGCAGAAAAGCACAGGGGGGCAGGAAATAGGAGCTGTCCAGTGATGGAGTCTGCCTCTATGTCAGTTGTCAGTAATTTGACTGGCCTCATGCTCCCCACCAGATTGACAGATGAACTGAACGCATCCCAGATCAAGCTGCTCCAGCATTTTTGGTGTTCAGACAGGGGTCCCTGCCTGTCTGTTTGTTTCTTCCTTTTGCTCTTGGTGTTGACCTCCACTTCCGGTGATTATGTTCTTTGTCATCTATGAAAGGTTGGTCCATCTCAGCTCATGCAGTGAAGACATGTCAATAGGGAGATACACACGCAGGGCATCTCAGATGGTGTGTTACTCTCTCTTGGTTAAACACATGATAATGCAAGTTCCACAGTCTTTATGAAACTGGAGGTATACTGTAATTTATGAATATAGAGATTTAAAAATATTTGTTTAGAACTACTAAGTTCCCAAAGATGAATGCAGTGCTCTTTTGTACACCGAAAATTTTACTTTAGTAATAAAAAATAAGAGGACATTCTCCTTGATGATGACTTTGAGAAGATGATTTTTGTTATTTTGCAAATAGTTATAAACATCTAAAGTTTATAAAACCTTAGAAGTCATAGAAAGGTGGTGCAAGGGGTTGTCTCCGTACTATCAAGCTGTTGCCTATCACCAGTGTTTTGAGTTCGATCCCCGGCCAGGGAGCTACCCACAGGATGCAGCAGACCTCTCCTGTCTCTCCTGCTGCTCCCCTCAGCAATGTATTTTAGTAGAAGCATCTGTTCTGCTCCCCACTCTATCTCTGGTGAATCCTCTCACCACCACCACCCCACCCACCCCGCCGCCACACCTCTGGCTTACACTCCAGTTCTTGTATGCCTAAATAAATAAAATAAATCTTTAAAAAAATTAAAAAATAAAAGTCATAGAGTTAATAAGCAATAATCCAGGATTTTATGTCATTTAAAATATGAAGAAATAATTTTATGAACGTTTGAATTTTATGTGTAATAGGTATATCAAAATGAGATTAAAAATACTTTGAGTGCCATGCATTTTAAAATGTACTTGCAAAAAAGGTGTTAATCTCAAAATTGCTTTTCATAATGCCTTAGACTCATTGTCACTAATTGTGCGACTAATTGTCAGAATACCTAATGCTGTTTAAATTGTTAGCAAATTTCATGAAATCTAAGACATGTTGAAATTAAGATACACCATGATTTTATGTATCACTGAGGGAGAACGGAAGCAAGATGGAAAGAAATCAAAAAGGAGGGAAATAAAGAGGGCGGGCCGGAGAGATGAAAGTGAGTGAGGTGCAAACTCGGACGTCACATTTTTTGTTTTATAAAATTTTTGCTTTGTACCTCTTGGAAAGCTTTGTTAGATTCATCGATAGATTTTTCGTTATTATTATTATTATACATTCTTTTATTTTTAAATATTTATTTATTTATACAAGCACTGGGTACAGTCAGAAGTGCGGGAGGGTGAGAGGATTCACCAGAGCCAGAGCGGGAGCAGAGCAGGCAGAAGGACCGAAGTACACTGCTGAGGGGAGCAGCGGGCGGCAGGAGAGGTCTGCGCGCCATGTGGGACCCTCCTCCGGTGGCCGGGGAGCAGCCGGGGGTCGAGGCTGCGGGCAGCTTCACAGCCCAGTGCTCAACCACTGCGCCACCAGGGAGGCCCCTATTATACATTCTTAAAAAGTGAAAGTACAGTTCAGTAAGTTGGTTACTTATTTGTAAAACTTCCCCACAGTCTTTGTCTTCTGATTCACTTTTTATACTTTTGGGGATGTATTTATTTATTTTTGATTGCGGTAACGTTGGTCTCCAGCACCGTCTCTGATTCCAAGGCAATAGGATCGCAAACCCCGTGCCAGTCAGCTTGGCATACCCACCGCCCAGACACCCGCAGGCCGTGGCCCCCCACCCGCCCCACCAGCGTGGGGCATCCATCTCCCAGTGGGGTTTCTAGGGCTTGGTTCTGCCCATGCTGCCTTATCACCCCTCAGCTCCCCGCACTCTCCTGCCCTCCGTGGCTCTGAAGATGGGGGTCAGGACATTTTGAAGGGGTGTTTCACACCTGCCTCTCAGATCTGCTTTCCTCTTGTGGTGACACGTTCTGTAAGTTTGTTTTCTTTTCTTGAAAGATTTATTTATTTATGCATACAAGAACTGGGGTACAGGCCAGAGGTGGGGGGGGTGAGAGGAGTCACCAGAGACAGAGTGGGGAGCAGAACAGGCAGACTGACCGAAACACACTGCTGAGGGAGCAGCGGGGAGACAGGAGAGGGCTGCTGCACTGTGTGGGTCAGCTCCCTGGCCGGGTGTTGAACTCGTGCTGCAGTGGCTGTGGGTAGCTTCATAGCGCTGTCTTTAACCCCTGCGCCATCAGGAAGGCCTTAAGTTTGTTTTCTTGAGCTCACCGGAATATGTCACTGGAAGGTTTTCAGGCAGCAGCCCTGACTGATGTTCCAGAGAATTCAGAATGAAGCACAGAGGGGCAGGTTTCCACTGAGAACCCTGTGACCCTGGGCCTGGCTGACAGGGACTGGGAGAAGCAACGGCTCTCGGTGCTTTCTGATCTCGGAGGTGTCGCTGTGGGCCTCTGGGAGTGTCCCGCGTGCATCTTTCAGCATGCGCTTCTTTTTGTCCCTGGTGCTGAGCTTGTGTAGCTCATTTCAAAGGTGCAGCTGTTCTCTTGGAGGGCTCAGCTGTGAAGCTCCCCTGTGGTGGTGGGGCAGCTGGGGGCATCCTGGGCTGAGGATTCTGTGCTCGGGATCCTGGGGGTAAGAGTGACCTTTGTGGTGGAGAGCAGGTGGGGTCATTGGCAGTGACAGGTTTGGAATGATCTCTGTGGCCACAGCAACAGAGTGTGCAAGACCAAAAACCTTCAATAAGCGCTGGGGAACCTGAGATGGGGCTGACGGTCCTCATTCAAACTGGTTTTCCCAGGCTGTGCTCAGCAGACAGCAGAGAAGCAGCAGTGGCGTCCGCAGGGCTGATGAAGGTGGAGGTTTTGTAGCGTAAGCTTGGGAAATCTCTGCAGGTGCACTCTCCTCTTCCTTTCTTGCATATTATACAGGATCAGCCCAAAAGAGTCATTGCAAAGAGATTTATGGAAAAAGCAGACACACAAAACCACATAAATATAGATTTGGAAGTTCCAGCATCATCCTTTGTGAGGAGCACGTCACGGTATCTTGCCCATATATAGATCTTCACATTCAGTGTGGCAATGTCTAAGTTCTAAAATCCTGAAAATGAGGTGGAATGGAATTATTCAGAGCCACTTTCAAGCTAAATTTATTTATTTATTTATTTAAGATTTATTTATTTATTGCATAGAAGAGCTGGGGTACAGGCCAGAGGTGTGTGGGTGAGAGGACTCAGCAGAGACAGAGTGGGGAGCAGAACAGGTGGATTGACTGAAATACACTGTTGAGGGGCACAGCGGGGAGACAGGAGAGTCTGCTATACCCTGTGGGTCAGCTCCCTGGCCGGGGATCAAACTCAGCCCTATGGTGATAACACTGAGACTTAACCCCTAGGCTACTAGGGAGGCCCTGAAATGACTTATTTTTTAACTAAGTCAGAGTAACCTGCCGCAGGTCCAGCCTTCACAGTTCTGCAATGGGAATAAGTAAAAAATGGTGGACTCGGCACCTCTGTGTTAACAACCAAATGAGGGCGTGTCACCATTAAAAACAAGTTAGAAAGCTGGAAACCTTGAAAGCCACATTAATGGCGGTTTCAATGACCAAAACCACGGGTGTGTGTAATTTTTACTTCCTGGGTAACCGCCCGTGAAGCGGGTGAAAGCCGCTTAGTGCTGCTTCTCCTGTGCTTGGGCTGATCTCGTGTGATTCTTTAGCCCTGAAGAAAAGTAATTCAATCAACACAGACACAGCTCTCTGCCATGCAGACTGTGATTTGTTTCCATCAAGAACGCATGACCTTGGGCTGAGCAATCATCTTCCAAATTTACCTGCTAATATAATTTATCCTGAATGATTTTAAACACATTTGGAAGGGATAGTTGTGACAGAAGAGAAATAAGTCCCTCCTCAGCTGCTCCTTTTTATGTGCAAATACTGTTTCCTCTCCATAGTAAGTCTGCGAGTCCCACCCACGATACTGATACTGCGCTGTCTTCTCAACTGAGTGGACAATCCTGTTTTGCTGGATGTGGATGAGCGTCTGTCTTTAATAATGAAAGATCTAGAAGGTGGAGTCGCTGGCTGAATGTCCGACTCCCAATGTCCTTGTTTCTCTAGTAGGTTAGGCGGTTCCCACCTGCAAAACCCGAGAGCAGGAGCTCCCTCACCAGTGGAGTGCCAGCGCCATCACCACGGAAGTGTCTGAACAAGTCCATTTGTGTTCTGGATGTGTTCACCAAAGCAATTTTTAAAAAGAACACAAAATGCCAGATTTTGGTTTTTAAGAAAAGAAACCTCGATTTACAACGATGACCTCCTTAAATCACCTAAGATAACCCACTAACCAATGACTAGAATTCATAATCTTTCAACAGAGGAGGGAGATAATATCCAGAACCAGCATTTCTCTGTAGCCAACAATAGCAAGGTCGAAATAGAACAAAAGAAGTTCCCACTCACAAATATCAAAAGTAATGACTAAGTAGAAATAAACGTTATCGGTGATGTGGTAGGTAGTCTGAGAGCTCGGTGACTGAAGTCCTGCGTTCTGAAGCCAAGACAGTGCAATCAAAATACTGTGATGAAGTGTGTAGCACTTGGCCACTCATTGGTTGGTGTAATGGGAAGTCATTTAATTGAAGGGACATCTTGCTTCCTTCTCTGTGGTATGAAAATGATAGTAATAATAATGCCAGTTGCACAGTGTCGTGGTGGGAGCTAAATTAGTTAATATTTGTATATTAAAAATACCCACAATATAGGAAGTAATCTATAAGTACTTCTTCTGCCAAACAATATAAACCTTTAATGAAGAACATAAACAAATGATGAGGCAAAGAGTAATCGTAACACTGAACAAGAACTGCTGTTCAACACTAGGAGTTGTCCCCAAGAAATCTAAGGATTTAATCCATATCCATGCTCACTCTCGACAAGAATTTTTATAGTGGCAGGGATGAGGTGTAATCAGAGAGGGTGTAAGTTTTAATCTGAGATAACCTGGGTTCCTTCCTTAATGTTTCACTCTCCAGTCCTCTAATCTATAAACCCAGTGTATAATGAAGAGTTCCTCATAGGATTAAATTAGTTTATTATGTCAGTAAAGCTTTATAGAGTGCCAGATCTGTAGATAAGAATCCACGAGTAACCATGGTTGGCTGGTATTATTCATGTTTTATGGAAAAACTATTTTTTTGAAGGAAATCATTGCACAAGAGTAGCAGAGTGAAGCTTGGGGGAGGGAAGGTTGTAAGACTTCGGTGAATTCTTCTCTTAGACATGAACCTGAGTTGTCCTTCCACTCTGATTAGAAGTGTGTGGCACAGGCTCAACAGTGAATAGGTGGATGGAGCTGAAGCTCAAGGTCAAGAAGCGATGGCAGTGTGGACTATCAGGAGCTCCCGGAGGCTGCTCCGGATCTGTACTCCTTGAAGCGTTTTCCATATAAATTAACCACACCCTGACAGGTAGTAGAGTTGTTACCCTAAACTAAAGAGGTTCAGGAGGGCAAAGTGACCCGCCCAAGTTGAGTATCAGCTTGGGACTGAACCTGGGCATCTGGCCCTGAGCCCACACTCCCCTCGGACAGAGAGAGGTTTACTATTTGGTGGAGTTGAAATTTTAGATCATTGGAAAATATTCGGAAAGTTCAACAGAAAGTGTTAGGATAACTAATCAAATGAAAAACATACATTTATAGTTAGATCTACACCCACATCTGTCTGTCTGCCTACATCAGTGTGTCTGTCTATCCTCCGTGCCTACTTCTCTATATTTGTCTCTGTTTTTGTGTCTCTGTCTGTCTATCTTACTTTCCAGGAAAAAATAATGTCAATATACGAAATGAATAAATATACGTGTCATGTCAATATACGAAACATGTCAATATACGAAATGAATAAATTACAGGGGAATAATTGTAAGAACTGCTTTTCAAAGTGGTGTGGCAAAGTATAAAACTGAACCCAGATAATCTCGAGTTTCCTCCTCTCTGACAATGGAAGATTCAGTGACTTCATTAGCATCAATTCATAATCCCTGTTAAGCTTGGAGAAAGGGGCTTTTGAGGGTGCTGCCTTAGACAACCATCCCTACAAAGTGACAGTGAGACTTGAGATCACCAGGGCAGGACACACCCCTCACTCGGTGGCCTGCGTGCAGGGAGGGGACCCAGCGGGATTCGCGTCCATTGAGGTCATCGCAGTGACCGCTTGTGCAGTGGGCAGTGTCCAAATGCAGGACGGACAAGTCGGGGAGCCAGTGTACAGTCATCTGGGGTGGGCAGAAAGCTGTAGGAGGGGTGATGATAGTGTCCTGGTGCTGTGGCACAGGTATGTGGAATAAGAAGCACCGCAGTCTTGATGCAGCACTTGGAGAAAGCGTCCCCAAGAAGAGAGTGCCCAGGCTACGAGCTAAGTGTCCAGTAAGGCGGCGCCAAGTGCCCTGCTCTTGTTCCTATGTCTGGTTTGTAAAGGAGAGCAGGGGAGAGAGCAAGCGGGGGGAGGGGGTATCATTCACAGACACCTGGGAAATACAGCACGGTGCATCCATCAGATGGAATATTCTATTATGTGTTCATGGATATGGACAAGGACAGAGTGGAACACAGGACTTTATTGATTTATTTATTATTTTTCTTTAATATTTTCTGAAATGGCTCTAAGATTCGGAAAGATAAATAAAGGTGCTGCAGTGATCCATGTCCCAACACGGCGCTGCGCCCTTCACGATGACCTCCAGCCTCAGGGTCAGTGACGCTGTCACTCCCTCTTTTACACGCTGCACCGTTTCTGGATCCCACCCTCTGCCTTCCCATTTGTCAGTCAAACTCATTTCAATCCTCTGTTTAGAGGGAGCGGGTTTGTTTCTGTTCTGCAGAGAGGACTCTTCCCCCATGAGTGGGTCCTCATGCAGCCCAGTCGGTTTCTCCCGCGGTCGGTGTCCCAGCAGCGCTGAGCATCTTCCCCGCCTGCTCTTGGCGGGAGGCCACGGGCGGGAACACGAGGACGCGCCTCCCAGGCCCCCCCGCACACGGCTGCTCCGGGTCTGCAAGATGGGTTTAGAAATTTGACAAAAGCAGATTATAAAACTAGATAAAGAGTCTGAGACCATTTCTGCTTCAAAACTGAATGTTATTTTTAGAAAATCACATCCGTGCAGATGAAGCTGTCTGTTTTTTATGAGGAGGATGATTTCCTTTGTGTTGTTTACTTTCCTGAACATTTCACAGTAGGTGGTAAGACGAGGTGAACAGTAAGCGGAAGGCATTTTTATTTCCTATTTTTTAAAAAGAAACTGTTGCAAGGGCACAGATAATACAGGATGCGTAGCTGGAAGTGCCGTTTTAACACTTTCTTCGATGTTGCTGCACCAAAATAGAGTCCCGGGAGGTTGAGAGGCCGTAGTGATGACTGACATATTCAGATACCGCACTGAGAATTGTTACTCTATGTTTTTATTTCACATCCACCACCACAGAAAGTGATTTTCATGCCTCTTCCTTTAAAAGTGTGTGCACCTGAGCAGGATTTCATGACACATGTGCCCATGTGTCATGCTTTGTTGCATCAGAATATAATCAATACGTGGGATCGCAGCAGCCTGGCATTTGCATATCGGAGAAAATGAAATAGATTTGTACTTAGGTGACATAGGACACACCTTCTAGGTTTTTGCCATCAAACTGAATTACTTCTCTCATATTCTCTCTGGATAAGAAGTGCCCACTAGATGAGTTTATTTTCCTATTAATCCTCAGTTAGATTTCTAGGTGACAAGCATCAATTATCTGATTTCATGCATGAAGGGGCCTATGCAGTGATCGTGTGATGGACGGTCAGGGCTGATTGCCTCTGTATTAAGTCCTTATTAAAACAGCAGAATGAAAACGATCCATTGCTAGGTGTCACTCACACAGCTTAATTGTTACTGTAATTAGAAATAACAGTTATAGTCGCTTGCCTACAACATGTTCTAGAAGTCTAAAGTGAGAACACAATTTATTTGCGTGTGTTGCATAAAGTGACACTTGGTGTCTGGGTCCTATGACAGGTTCCTGTTGGCCGCTCAAATCCTATTCTCTAGGTTGTTTTCACTTTTTCTTATTGATTCATTTATTGATTGAACTATTAATGAAACTTTCCCACTGTAGAAAAGGATGGCCAAAGTAATAAAGGCAGCCTCTCGACTAGGTGATTTTATTGCACGTCATGCCCTGAGTGCTTGAGAAACAAGATCAAGGGGTCACTTTCAGTCATTGACCCACCTTTGTATTTAAATTAGCATTCTCTCCTCTACACCAGAAGTCTCTTCAAACATAATTATGGAATCATATGGGAAACAGTGATAACCAAAAATTAGGTGCACGTGAAAATTTCCATAATTTCACCTGTATGTTCAGGCTGCTAAAACAAAAAAAGTTAATAATGTAGAATAAAAATGGATCTAAAAATTGACTCAGTACTTCTCGGTTACCTTAGTGCATTGGGGGGTAAATAGAAAAAAAAATTACTTCTAGGTGTTTCACAGTAATGAGTAATAACATTACAGCTTCATAAAACGTTGGCTATATAAGAATAACAACTTAAAAATAATTTTCTATTCTGAAGTTGTCATTGAAAACGAGCAGTTACATGGATGAGCTAAATGTGCACACGGACACACACACACACACACACACTAAACACGAGGGGTGCAGCCGACTTGCTGGCTTGAACTTGAAACACAACCCAGTGCTCCCACAGGGTATCACGCATGTTCTGCCTCTGCTGCCGCCATCAATGTCCCGTCCTGACATTGGAGCTGAAGACAAGCCTCTTGGGGCAGTTGGAGTCACACACTGCGCCCACCACAAGTTCAGACCATCTGGACATTGCAGGCTTCCTCTTGAAATAAATGAGTTGGCAGGTTTGAGGGGTCACTGTAGAGCAGGTGGTTATAGTATATGTATATAGATTGCATACAATTAAAATTTCACAGCAACCACAGCAATTATTTAGAATTTAGACCAAGAGAAGATTTAGGGTTGAGGAAGGAGGGTTTGCAGTGATTATTTAGAACTCAGATCAAGAGAAGATTTGAGGGTGAGGAGTGTTTTATCTATGCCATTGCTTGGAGTAGGTGGCGTGTGGAGTAAATGAAAAGCAAACTGAATTCCGGTTTGCTTATTGTTATCAATAAATTCTCCATGGCCAGAGCGCCCCAACTGAAGACTCTCTGCCTCCGTTTCCTTTAAGACCTGGCAGTGACAACTTCTGTTCACCTCCAGTCCTCACCTCTCTGCCCCTGGTCTTCACTCACCATGCCGAGCTCCTCCTCCTGCCTTGTGCACACTGGTGCACACTCGCTTCACACCTAAGGGTTTTTGCATGGCTTTCTCTGCCTGGAAACCTCATCCTGTCCCTCAAAGTCCACATTATTGGCTTCCTCTCTTCCTCCAACTTCTTGCTCAGTGTCGCCATCTCTCAGTGACCTGCTTTGACCATTCTGCTTCCAGCTGCAGCCTACCGATGTCTGTTATTCTTTTTAAAAATACATATTTAGCCACTTACAACAGAATATACAATCTGTGCATATGTTGTAATACAGGCACCTCTCAGAGATTGTACAGCTTCAGATCCAGACCCCCTGCAAGGTCTTCTATGGCAATAAAGCGAGTTTCACAAATTGTTTGGTGTCCCAGTGCATAAAAATAAGTTGCATTTGCATTATACTATATAGTCCGTTAAGTGTGCAATGGCATATGTCTAAAAAATGTATGTGCTTTATATTAGAAATTCTTTATTGCTAGATATGCTAGCCACCATCTGAGCTTCCAGAACGATGAAACTAGCACCATCCAAGATCACTGATCATGGGACCTCCCTGGTGGTGCAGTGGGTTGAGCGCAGCGCTGTGAAGCTGTCCACAGCCTCTGCAGCGCGGGTTTGAATCCCAGCCGGACAGGGAGAAACCCACATGGCACCACAGACCTCTCCTGTCTTGCCTGCTGCTCCCCTCAGCAGTGTCTTCAGTCTGTCTGCCTCTTCTGCCCCCTGCTCTGTCTCTGGTGAGTTCGCTCACCCTTCCGAGCCTCTGACTATATCCCAGTTCTTGCATAAATAAATAAATCTTAAAAAAAATTAAGTTTTAAAAAATAACTGATCACAAGTCACCGTAGCAGATAAAATAGTGATGGGAAAGTTGCAAATATTGTGAGAATTTCCAAAAATGAGCACACAGAAAGGAAGTGAACACCTGCTATTGGAAAATCGTATCAATAGTTTTGCACCTTCAGTTTATTGAAATCACAATGAGCCACAAAATACATAAAGTAAAGCACAGTCAAATGAAATATACCTGCAATGGTGATTTTCTTCTTCCTCCTACTTCAGTTGAAGATCCAGGAGGACAGGGATTTCTGTGTTTTCATCACTGGTATGTTCCAAACATCCGGGCAATACCCAGCTCCTAACAGGGGCTTCATCAATATTTGCTGAATATCTCAATTTTTACTACATATAATGGGATTATCAGGTTGTTTTCAAAACTTTCTTTCTTACAATCCGAGGAAACACTGGCCCTAATTTTACATGTTAAGCTGGTACAATTTAACATTCACTGAGAACAGCAAACAATAATTACCCGAAGCCTTATGGGAGAGAGATGTGATTATGTTACATGCCATAAAGAAGAGGCTATTGAAAATGGGATGGAATCAATGAACAGCTCCAGCATTTTTAAACCTATAAATTGTTTTATACTACCTGCATGAATTATTTCGATAACCTTGTGGATAAGACAAAGAAAAAGATTTTCTTCTACTCTTGTTCTGAGAAGGAAATAGATGCTAAAAGAAACAAAAGGACTTTCCTAATGGGCCATGGGAAGTGACAATGGGTCTGTGATTGGAGTGTGGAGTGGCTCATCTTGTTCTTGCACCAATGGTGTTTCCGTTCACACTTTGATCTCTTGCATGGCCCATGTTAGAGAAGATTACCTGAGACAGTCAACATGAACCAGTCTGATGTCTCTGTCCTGGCACCAAACAGACTCTTCATTTATTTCATGTGGAATCCTAAATGATGAGTGTGGATCAAGTTTTCCAAAATCCTAGACTCACAGGGGTCTGCATTGTGTACGTTGAAAGTTCCAGAAGACCCTCTCCCCGACGCCTTGACTCTTCATGTGTTTCACATTAAACACTTGATGATTTTTTTTTGGCTGCATTGATGGTACATTCAGTGAAAGTTAAGTACTTTTAAGGTTTGCTATTAACGTAAGGCTCTGGCATCGACCAATCTGTCGATCAGCAGAATTGATGGGCCATTCTTCTTTGATCACAGCATTGATTGGCAGAGGTTATAGACTCATTATTCCTTCAGAAGCTCTATCTAAGAGAAGGACTTTGGTAAACTGAAATGACTAGTTTTTAGCCAACGACATCTGAGTAGAAGCAGCCCTCCAATTGTGTAAACCTTACTGAGAGAGGGTCACCTCACGGGCAGAGCTCAGGGCTCTGTTTCTCAGATGTCACTTTCTCTGCTACATCCTGCACAGATGTGTGGAGGTGGGGGGCCTTTTCTTGATGTTGGGGGCTGTGGCTTTGGCATCTCAAAGGGGCCTGTTGAGGGTCGAACCCAGACGTGGGACTCCGAAGCCATCCGTGCTCATTGTTATGAAGAAATGCTTATTGTTGGCTTTCCATTCACCCAGTGATACTGTATGTGTGAATTTTTGTACATCAGCATGAACACCTGGAATTTGAACCCCGTCAACCTCAACCCTAAGGAATTGTAAGCTGCTAAGAAAATGTTCCCACCAGGGTGGCAAATCTTAAATGACATTACTATAGTTAGTTCTGAAAGAGTTCTGGACTCTGTAAAACATAAGTGCATAATAAAAGCTCTGTAGCCAATTGATCACTATTTTATTTTCACTTCGCAGTTGTTCCCAAATATTGCCTGCTAAGTGATTTTTCTCTTTGTTACCAAGAAGAAGTGTGGTATGAGCACAGTAATGAGATGATGTGAGGAAGGAGTTGTCCTTTGTGTGTCATTTCTGAATGTGGAACCCCTCTCCAGGCTAGCTCTGGCTGTCTTCCAGCATGCAGCAGTCCCCAAGAGATTTTTCTCACCTGTATTTTGCATGTGAGACATTCCCCTGCAAGGCTCGGCTTGGACATGGCGAAGACTCTAGAAGGACTTCCCAGTGTTGAGGTCCTGAGGGCTCCTGTTAGACTTGCATCATCCAGACAGACCCTGGGCTGTGCCAGTTGTGCGAGCAACAGTGTGTGAGGTAATAACTAGCTCAGGACTCCACTGAGTAAGATCTGAACTTTGATCAATTCCTCTTTCATTGTCATGCTGAGAAAAGGACAGCGTGCTCTTTGGAGCTTTAGGCTAATTAAATGTTCTAGGAGAAAGTGAGCCTGCACTTAAATACTGTTGGGAAATGCCACATTTTGCAAAGCTCCTCTCTTGGAGTTTCTTGAGGTGTGTAAACCTGATAGAGGCTCCAAGATTTTATATATATATCAATACATATAATTCATTATATGTATATAATGTGCATAGACGGCTCTATGCTATCGAGGAATGGATCCTTTCTTTGTAAGAGTGGCCAATATTCAGTGAAACTAGTGGTGATGATGGTTCGTGTCTTGCTAGAATGCTGTAACATTGACTCTGTCATCTAGGTCAAGGGTATTCTTTTGGGTATAAGACAGATGATCTTGTAGTACCTTCAAGGACTGCTGAAATGTTCTATAGCCAGTGCTTCTTGGCCTTGACTATCCTTTGACCAGTGTTAATGCATCTTGCTAATTTTTAAATGAAAGTAGAATTAAGGAAATCAGCAAATATAAGACACCCAAAATAAGTATAGTTAGATTTTTGAGGAATGTATTCTCTAGTGAGGGTGCCATGGACAGAATATTTGGGAAGGGTCACTTAGATTGGAGACACAAGCATTGTGTGCCCGGTCCAGTCTTGTAGTCCATGGAGTGTGCCCTGACCAGCCTTGTAATCCGTGTGCTCTGGCCATCCTGCGCATCCATCCACAGGTGTGTGCCATTGCCTGCTGAACACGAACAGTTAACCTCCTGGAGGGGCACCTAGCAACAGGCAACTGCTCCCCCTCATCTGACTCAACTAACTATAGTTCTAAGGATATACTGATAAAACTTTAATAAATCGGAAGCTAATTCATTTGACTTAAGAAAAAAAAAAAGGCTGTTATCTTTTCTCATTAAAACCAAAGACCTTGGAGACCAGTTCTTTATGTGAGATGTTACTGGGAACTTGCTATAAGGCCTTATGTTATTTATGCAGATTAAACCTATATCCAATTTATATAACTGCTCTGGGCCCCGTGGTGTCCTAATCTAAAAAATGAGACTTAGAAATGATCTCCAAGACCTCCTCCAGCGGAAAGACAATAGCACTCAGTAATCTTATAATAGGTTTTGAATGGGGGAAAGAAGAAATCAATGTAAGTTTGAAAAATGAATCATTAATAATAATTAAAAAATAAGTATGTACATTTAATAAACAGTATCTGGTGGGACTGTTTTTAAGGTATACATTTTTTATGTTTTTAAATAAATATAAATGTTATGATCATCATTTTCAAAATGAGGACTGAGAAATACATGCGAATTAGAAATGATTATTGCAGAAGCGATTTGCTGGTGTAATTTTTAGTAGCATGGTTTTGAGGCTAAAGAGGTGGAATTCTATACTAAGATATTTTGAAAAACAAATGAGCAATTCAAATAGGCAACTCATCATATAAAATTTTGTGGGAAAGGTAATTGAGGAAAAATTAAGTGTAAGGTATCAATTTGCATATTCTCAAGATAAAAATATTTTTGAAGCACATTATGTTTGAGCAAAAGCCAACTTCTCATCTGCTTTGGGACATTAATACTCATTTTTTTTCAAAGGAGTTGTTAGCAAGAGGGTCTTTTAGTGCACCTTATCACCCTGAGTTGTAGGTTCTATTAAAATGATTATTGGCAAGAACTCAGCCTATTGGTGAGCCGCCATATTCCATCTCTTAGTTATTTAAACATTCAGTGGATATGTAGAAGTAGAAACAATGAACTTCATCTTTTCCAAGGTCATGATTGTGAAGGTATTTTTCTTTTAAAACTTCACAACTGCTAATGTAATTGTTGTCTTATTATTCTGATTTTGCCATCGATTGGAGGGAGTAACTTCCTTTTCTGATGGTAGCCCTTTTATTTTTTTCATGGTTTTCTGGATCATGATATTATTTATTCCTAGTACAATCTGCCTGTACCTTGGAATCCAGAGAAATAAATTCTAAATGCATAAAAGTCCATGTGAAGAACTGCCTCCAACTTCAAAACGGAAGGTCATTGCTTAATATTTATGTCGGCTCCACCGCTCTTTCTTCACGCTCCATTCAACACCAATGGGCAAGTCTTGAGCTTGATCTCAGCACGTATTGATAAATAGATCTGCTCCAAATGGTTGCACCCCAGCTGGTTACCAAGATGACACACTTTATAATGTTTCAGAAGTGTCTTCCATACTCGAACACTGGACCTGGTTTCCTTTGATTAACAGCGTTCCACTTTTTCAGGCAGTAGGGCTAGTGTGCCAGGTTGTACTGGAAGGTGGAAAATAATCAAGAAGAAGTAGAAATACTCACTCAAGTTTTCCCTCCCCACCTTAGCTGCCCGTGTCAGTGTTTCTTAGCCACGTGTACATTCTACCCTCCACCCCCACCCAAGTCTATTCTGTTTCTAGTAAGTTTTATTTCCATAATTACTGTGATAATGAAGTCTCTGCTGTGACCAGGATCTGGATGGATAAAGCAAAGGACTATACTCCTACACAAAATTACTTCCTATCTTGGAATGGGAGGAAAGACAAGACAAGGCTTATATTTCCTGTGGAATGATTCTGGGGTAAGAATAAATTTGAGCTTGGCAGTGATTACAGCTGTAAAAATATTCTATAGTCTACTTACAAATAATGTGCATGCGTGTGTGTGTGTGTGTGTGTCTTGTTGACGGTGATACCCAATTCTGGTTGGGCTCCAGCTACCTGTTACAGCTCGAGGGTTATTATAACATGCCTGTCACAGGGGAAGTGCCACAGCTCTGGTGTCGTAGCAGCAGTGTTACAGCTCTTGCCTTACAGCTCAAGTATCACAGCACAGGTGTGACAGTTGGGTGTTATAGCTCTAGTGTCACAGCAATATTTATTCCAAGCTCAGAACCACAGTCCAGGGAATGACTCAAGGAGCACTGAAGCTGACTGCCCAAGGAGCTCTGTGGAGCTCGATTATATAGGCAAAGTGTGTGGGCCACGTCTTCCTTATGCAAATGCAGTTTTCATTTCATGTGACACATGAGTGAGTACAGTTTTGATTGACACATGAGTGAGTATAGTTTTGATTGGTGGACAGTTTGTCAAGTGGTGATTGGTCGAATCTGAATCTTGGGCGTGGCTTACAGCATGATTTCATCTTACCTGTGGACATTTACACATGTGTCTACACCTGGCTGTGCTTAGGACTTGACCCTCCACAGCCTTCGAGCACTTTTTGGTTGTTACCCAGATTCTGGTGGGCTCCATTGGTTCCATGTTCATTTTTCATTTATTTGTCAATGTGTGTGTGTTTAATTTCCCTTGGAAATATAGTACATATGCTAAATAAATTATGTTTCAAAGGATCATTTGTAATGCTCATTTAAGGTTTTCTCATTTTTCTTTCCTTCCCACTAAAACTCCATTAAAATGATAGCAGAATCATGAATAAGTAGGAATTAAACTATTGATGTGGAAGCCCCCGAACATGAAGAATTTGAACACATTTCTAGAAGACTGCAAATTAATGAAAGAGCTTTGATTTATGATGTGAGGTGGAAGGGAAAGAAACTCAGAAAACATGCAGAAAGCAGAAGCTGGCTTTGTGTGGGAAGGGGTGGGAGCTGATGTGCAGACCGAAGCCAGCAAGGCTTCAGATTCTGCAGGATGAGTCTGGAGGAAAACCTGAAAATCAGGGTGTGCAGAAATAGTGTGTCTTTGTTAGAAAATATAGACACATACTCTTATGAGGAAAGAAAGAATGGACCTACTGTAACAGTCATAAAACAAAACAAAAAATGTCAGAGATGACATGTATCTTGGAGAGTGAGATATGGTAGAGGAGTTCTGAAAGAGAATCCAGAGCCATTTGGGGAACTATAGGTATTAGTAGTAGAAATGTACTGTCCTTAACATCCATTCAGAAATGATGAACCTCATCCTTTACAATCTCAGTTGATCTGAAGCTCCTATGAAATTCATTCAGGAAATAACCAACAGGATCCCTGTGAGCTCCATATGTCCTCTCCTCTGCCTTACCTCTGTCATGCCTCCCCTCTCATTACCCTAGTGCTTAGTAGGTGATCTGAACACTCCAGTTTCTCACCTTCCATCCAACATCACCCTTCTTGGGGAGGATACCTTCTTTCTAAATAGAACATTTAACCCCCTCTTTTTTTGTTCCCTGTTCTTCTGAATCTTACTTTATAACCTATTTTCTTTCTCAAATTTTTAATAAGTTTCTACCCACTGCTGCAAATTCTTTGCCCCAAAACATGCCTAGTGTTAGCTCTGCCTGAATTTATGAGGGGTGTGGGTGTTGTTTCCTTGTCTGTCCATCTATCCCTCATATCTGGCATGGGTGCTGATAATCTTTGCCTCTAATTCTTCATTTCCTATTAATCCCTCAACCTACTCACCATATCTTCTGTGCACCAGCTGATATTAAAAGTGCTCCAAAAGGCCCATGATCTCCAAAATAATACCCTCCTTAAGATCCTTATCCTATTTGACATGTTCACAGCATCTGATGCTGCAGGCAGAACATGTAGCAAATTGTTTCCACCCCAGATTTTTTAGCTCTGCTGTTCTTTTTCTTTCCTTTCAAAGATTCTTCTCATTTCTGTCATTGGCTCCATCATTGTAATATTTATATAACACTCTGTAATTCTATACTGAACCCTCTTGTTACTCTTAAAGTATTTTCTGGACAATTTCACCTTATTTTGTGTTAAGCTACCCCCAACCTAAACCAGTAAAATATTCGACTTTTCCTATCTGGCTTTTAACATTGAGCATGAGTGTGCACAGAAACAGCATCTATGGGGAATTCTGATTCCTATGGGAGAGGATCTGACCACACGAAGGATTGGGGTTGAGAAATGCTCCCAAAAAATCATATAAATTTGGGCCTCCCTGGGCCTCCCTGGTGGCGCAAGGGGTTAAGCACCACACTATGAAGCAGTCCACAGCCTCTGCAGCATGAGTTCAATCCCCGGCCCTCCGGAGAGCAACCCACAAGGCAAAGCAGATCTCTCCTGTCTCGCCCGCTGCTCCCCTCAGCAGTGTATTTCAGTACATCTGCCTGTTCTGCTCTCCACTCTGTCTCTGGGGAATCCTCTCACCCCCCCGCATCTCTGGCCTACACCCCAGCTCTTGTATGCATGCATAAATCTTTAAAAAATCATATAAATTAATGGTAATAGCTTAGTTTCTTAGACTCCCCAAATAGCCTACCAAATATCACTAGAGCCATAATCCCAACCCTCACTGGAGGAAGGAAGCTGATTCCATTTGATTCCAAATTCCAAGGGGAAAAAAATGGATAGTGAGAAGCCATCTATTAATTTTGTTAATGTCCCTTATCAATAAAGCCTCTTCCCTTGCTACTTCCAAGGTTTCTCATTGCCTTTCTCCTTTGCCATTCTGCCTGTGGTTGATGTGTCTGGGTGTGAATCATTTGGGGTTATCCTACTTGTGTGTTACTCTAGTAGGTATTACTTAAATGTAAAACATCATCGTTCTGTGTTAATTTTGTTATTTAGTTTTCAAGCAACCTACTTTGGAACAGAAGACGGTTTTAAATCCTCAGTTGATCACTGTTGATCTTCTGTTTAACTCTAGGCATGAAGGTGAATGCACCAGGGAAGACTATACCGTCTAGGAGATATGTCTGGGAATAGAGATATGGAAATTGCCTTTTTTTCACTGAAATTTCTATTTGGGTGATTTTTATAGGCACATAAAATTTTTAGAGCTTAAACACCTTTAGTATCATCTTGTCCATTCATTTATTTTAGAAATAAGAAAACTGTAGCTTGGTATCAGAGTTTAGTTGTAAGAAAACCTCTTAAATCTTTCTTTTATTTTAGAAGTAAACATAAATGCCTTGAGAGCATACTTATTGATCAGAGACTTTATCAGTAATTCCTGGAGGACATTGTGGTCACTTAGTAATATGATTTTTAGTCTCGTTTAAATATTATCAGGATCTTAATGATTTTATTGGGTGTTTTAAATTATGGAGTGAAGCAGCTTAAATTGTAATATTATCTCCAATATAGAATTAGAATAGCAGGGTCTCTCTTTACCAAGTAGTGAGAACAATTTCATGGCAAAGAATCTGTGGTTTCTTGAGGAAATGATGAACAAGTATCACTGCAAGGAGCCCAGGAAAGGCCCCACGATGCAGGCTCTCTTGACATATGAGGAAAGTAGAGTCACTTGTAAGGAAACTTGACTTATTGTAGGAAGAGCCTATAAAATTTCTGATGTTCTGAACACCTAGATGTGAAAGAGAAAAATGTTGGAGAAAACCTTAATGACATGAGGAAAAGCTTTCTTGAATAAAAAGCTTATTTAAGAAAGCTTTTCCTTCTACAAATCAAAAATCAAGGGGGAAATTGATGTTGCAGACTATATAGAAAATTAGTATTTCTATTCAATGTGGAGGGAGTTGAGAGAGTGATGAAACAGGGGAGTGGGGGAAGACATGATTTTTTACCAGCAGCAAGTCAATACCAGAATAATGAAGTGATCTAAATAAAATTAGAAAGGGAAGCTCTTAGCCCCCTACAACACAGAACAAAGCACATAACTAGACAAGTGGTGGATGTGGAAGTCAGAAATCCTTCTTAGTTATTTGTGCAGGCAGTTTAAGAAAAATATGACTTCTCGCCACCAGTCAATGTGGTGAAAGTCAGATGCTATCTACTGTCATCAGTAATATGGAGGGGTGACGAGCACAAGGGACTACAGGGACGGCACGCAGGGGCTGTGGTGGTGGAGAGTTATGGGGACTGCATGTGACGGGAGAAATCAAATATTGTACAAAAATGAGCAATGATGTAGAAAAATAAATTAAAAAATTTAAAAAGTAAATTGCAGAACATCCAAAAAATGTGGAGACAGAGCCCTCCCTGACTTTCTGGGGGACGTGGGTGCTGGTCAGCCTCTCCAGAGCTCAGGAGTGCCCTCCAGTGGACAGAGGTGCTCTCCAGCAGCAGGGGTGCTGAACGGGATGACATTCAGTCTGCGTGTTGTCTTCCATCCACCCTGGCATGTATTAGTGGGGACATTCCCCAGCTCATGAGAGGGTGTGTGGGGGCAGGCACCCAGCGTGGCACTGCTGGGTAGAAAGAACAGAGGGACACCTGGAGGTTGGAAAATCAGGGTGTGCAGGGGGGAGTCTGCATCAACCTCAGCTCATGACTGGGTCTCCATGCAGACACCAGGGCTCAGGAGCTGAATGCTGGGAGAAACAACATGACAATTAAACACACACAACATATCATTTTCCAAGACAAGGTACATATATATAGAAGATAACCAGAAAATGGATTAGAAGACTCGATATTAAATACTCGTGGGTGCATTGCCACAAGGGAATGGAGATTGAGTTGAAGACAGAAGATGAAGATGAGGATGACTGAAAAAAGTACACACAAACGAAAGCAGACAAACAAAAAATAAGAGGGTGACTTTTCATAGACCAACTGTAAGAGTTTAACTGTTGGTCGAGGGAGATAGACATTTTTATTTTTCCAGCACTATTTTTTAACTTTTTTCCCAACAAGTAAAGCATGGCTTAGCATAGTCTGTTGGCAGTTGGGATTAACTGTATATTAAATAGTGAATGAATGTTCAGATAGAAACAGAATGAGCCAAAAATAGAACGTGAAGTGGATAATTTGGTAAAAAAAAAAAAGCTGAAACAGCCAGTGGTGTTACCTGGTCCTGGATCACTACCTCATTCTCCCCTAACTACTGCTAGTTGTTATGTGAGAAATTCAACTTTTCTGTTTTAGAGATGAAAACTTTTTAGAATCTTGCTTAAAAAAAAGATTGTTATCACTTAGTGAGGTGAGCACCCTGGAGGATGCAAAGGAGGTGCCAGGGGTCCTTGAGTCAGCTCTGGGGTCCAGCTCCTGACCTTCCTGTTCCCGTCTGCTGGGACTGACTTACTTTTGGGGTGAGGACTGTGAATAGTTTCTGTGCAGTCAGTTAAAGAAATATTTTATCTGCATTTTTCAAAAATATTATTTTAAGATTTATTTATTTATGCATACAAGAACTGGGGTACAAGCCAGAGGTGTGTGGGGTGAGAGGATTCAGAAGTAATGTGTTAGAAGGTATTCCAGGATGCCGTGGCACCTTCCTGGCTGCTTGACTATAGTCTGGAAGCATCATTTTCACAGGATTCCCTGGATCTCCCAGTTCTAATAAATCCATCCAAAAGACAAAACATCTGCCTTATGGGACTTGCTCTCTATTAACCCATTTTAGAGCCATGTGACCACCAGTAGTTTTTCAGATGCTTTCCAGACACCTCTGCAAATTAACTCAAATATTCTTCAACATTTCTCCTCCAGCTGGCAGCTGCCAGTAGATGAAAGAGGTTTCTGGCTTAGCAGAAATATTGAATGATCATCAGCACACCAAGTGAAGAGAAAGAATGAATTTGCACAATTTTGAAAACTTAGAAGTAAAATACACATGGATTCTTCAATGGGTGTGTGTGAGAGAGAGAGAGTGAGTGTGTGTGTGTGTGTGTGTGAAAGGCTGCTTATGCTTGTACTGTCCTATTGGCAGAGTCTGAAGGAAATACTTTGTTTTGTTTTTGTTTTTGTTTTTTTAAAGGGAAGGAAGAGGAGTAGAGAGGAGTTCTATTTTTTTTTTTTAAGATTTATCTATTTATACAAACACTGGGTACAGTCAGAAGTGCGGGAGGGTGAGAGGATTCACCAGAGCCAGAGCGGGGAGCAGAACAGGCAGAAGGACCGAAGTACACTGCTGAGGGGAGCAGCGGGCATGGCAGGAGAGGTCTGTGCACCATGTGGGACCCTCACCAGCGGCCAGGGATCGAACCTGCGCTGCAGAGATTGCAGCAGCTTCGCAGCCCAGCGCTCAACCGCTGCGCCACCAGGGGAGGCCCTGAAGGAAATATTTTGAACGGAGCGTTTCTGTGGGTGGGATTTGCAGTGTCATCGCTTCCGTGTTGGAGGGAGTGTTCCTGTTGTTGCCTTTGCTACTCTGAAGAGGGAACTTTAATTACACAGTGGCAGCCACCAGAGACAAAGTCAGAGCATCTAGCAGAACCGAAAACACATTCCAAGACCCAGACACTTAACAACGTGTTAAGTGACTTAAACACCCTGACTCTTCAATTTGTGATGGTTGATGGAATATAATTTGGTAATTAGCAATGTGTGCATTCCTAATATGACAGTGTTTTATATAATCTCAGTAAATTATGTAAATGTCTTACCTATAAGCTTATATTTTTGTTGCTGCCTCATTATTAAATATCACACATGCCATAGTGTTCACTTTTAAGACAATGCAGTTAAAAACTTTAAATGAGGTAATCAGAAGGCCACAAAAAGCAATCAGCCTGAAATATGCAATCAAACAGAATAAGACGTAAACATGGCTAAGTATTTAGGGTAAGGTAGGCACATTGCTATCAACCCATAGGGGGAAGTTTTTGTAAAAGAAAAATGTGCCTTTGCTGCACTTACAATGGAGAGTTCCGCCCCCGAAGCAATTTTAGATTTTTGTTGGGTTGCATTTCCATTAAAGCCATTATATGTTATTTCACATTAGGTATCTGGTATACCTAGTTCTTTGTACCTAGTCTTTGGAAGAGGTTGGTCATAACCATTCTATACTGATCACTAGGACTTACACATATTTTATGTGTTTGTTGGTCCTCTGTTGGCTTCACAGTGTATCTGATGAGCTTTTGGTCCTGCTCTCACATTGTTTTCTGACTCTTGAGTAAGCCCATGGTTCCTGCTATAAGCGTCAAGGACCCAGTGTGCCCTGGTCTTTTGTAGCACTTGTACGACATGCCTGGCCTTCTTGGAATGGTGTCAGCAACAAAAGTGATGTTTCTGGTGTTGGAAGGGGCATGAGTCATGGGCTGCTTCCGGGGCCTATATATCAATTATGTCTGGGCTTTGTGAGATCCATTTTGGCCACTCAGCATTTTTGTGTTGCTTGTAAGATTTTGAGTATGATTCAAATAAAATTCTCAAAGCAGTAATAGGCTGGTAGCAAAGATCCCCAAATGGAATTAGCTTCATTTATTTGAAAAGTTTCCTGTGATCGTTGATTTCTGCAGTGGAAGATTCCACAAGGAAGAGAGCCAGGGAAAGATAGACTTTCTCCAGCAGAGAAGGAAGCTCTTGCAAAGCCAGTCCTTGATCTCTAAAGATAGAAACCTAGAGATGCCAGTTCTTTAGGTAGAGCCATCCAGAGAAGGACACAAATATCTGTTGAAGAAACAAAGAAGGTTCTCTTTTAAAGTGTTTCAAAAGAGTGTTCATGGAATGAGTGTTTTAAGCTTATAAATTTTTGCTCTTCAAAAGATATTACTAAAAAATGAAAAGGTAGGTGCAAACTGGAAGAACATATTTGCAAGATAAATCTGATAATGGACTTGTCTCCAGAACACATGAATGCCTGCGACCACCACCACCAACAACAATAACAACAACCTGATTACAAAGATGAACAAGTGGTTTAAATGAGCACTTCAAAAATAGATCATAGGTATGCACAGTAAAAGCAGTAATAGGCTGGTAGCAAAGATCCCCAAATGGAATTAGCTTCATTTATTTGAAAAGTTTCTTGTGATAGTTGACATGATATGACATGATATGAGCAGTCTTCTCATCATCAAATTGCTGGTCTCTCTCCTCTCACATAATCACAGAATTCTGAACCACTTTTCATGTCCTCATTTTGTCACCTTGCTGCTCACCTTCACCTTGCATGGAAGTGAGAATGGAGTGAGTTGGGCTTCTTCCCAGGGGGTCAGTTAACTCACCTCTCTCACTCTGTGGACTGTAGGGTATAAAGAATATGGTTGTAATTTTTGTTAATATTAAAAAATCAAGTCTTTAAACACCTATTAAAATTTTTGTTGGCTTTTTTAAAGTATAAGTTAAAAATCATAAAAATGGCCAGTGTTAAGGTTATGATTCAATGACAAAAGTCTTTAAACATGTAACCAGCACAGTCATGATAGGAAACCTTCCTATCCCCCCAAAATTTCCCTTGAGCCCATGTAATCATCTCCCTTCTCATAGCACCCCCCTCACCCGAAAAATCATCCTTCTGCCTTCTGTCCCTCTGATTGTGCAGAATTCATATAAACAAACTCACATTTATTTTTGTATATGATTTCTTTTTATTAGCACACCGCTTTCGAGATTCAACCAAGTGATTGATAGCATCAATAATGGATTTCTTTTATTTTTTTTATTTTTTCCCATGCAATATTTATTTATTTATTTTTAAATAATAAATTTTATTTTTATATTCCCCATACAATTGCAACCCCCCATTCTGACCCCAATCCCTCCCCTCCCGCCCCCCACCCCCCAAAAAGCGTCTCTGCTTCATAGTTTTTTTGTTGATTTTGATTTTCACTTTCTTATAGTTACTCATTTTTCTGGTCTCTTATTTAAGTTTTCTAGATTCCTGCTATGAGTGAGACCATCCGTTATTTTTCTTTTTCTTTTTGGCTTATTTCGCTGAGCATGATCCCTTCCAGCGCCATCCATGTTGCTGCAAATGGCATGTGTTTATCTTTTTTGAATGCTGAGTAATATTCCATGGTATATATGTACCACATCTTCTTGATCCAGTCATCTATTTTTGGGCATTTGGGTAAAAAACTATATATTGTTTTCCCCATTTTTGTCATTAAAACTGTTTTGAACATTCAAGTACAAGTACTAGTGTAGACATTGCTTTCATCTTCTTGGATAGATGCCTGGAGGTGGAAATCAGGGTCATATGCTGTGTATACTTCTTTGAGGAAATTACCAATCTGTTCTCTAAAGTGTCTGTCCCCTATTGCTTTTCCAGCAGCACTGCAAGGGCTTCAGTTGCTTCAGGTTCTTGCCAACACTTGGCATTGTCTGCCTTTTCCAGTGGAGCAATTCTTGGGGCTTGTTATCACATCTCATTGGGGTCTTAATTTGCATTTCCCTAGTGACTAAGTATCCTGTGAATCTTTTACTGTGCATACCTATGATCTATTTTTGAAGTGCTCATTTAAACCACTTGTTCCTCTTTGTAATCAGGTTGTTGTTATTGTTGTTGGTCATAGGCATTCATGTGTTCTGGAGACAAGTCCATTATCAGATTTATCTTGCAAATATGTTCTTCCAGTTTGCACCTACCTTTTCATTTTTTTGTAATGTCTTTTGAAGAGCAAAAATTTGTAAGCTTAATCAGTCCTAATGTGTGCATATTTTATTGTGTATTTCACGTCTATATGTCATTTACCAGAAATATTTGTCTAACCTATGTTCATAAAGATATTCTCTTACATTTCCTTGTGGAAGTTTTATAGTTTACTATAAAAGTGTAAGGTGAGAATTTATTATTTTTCTTTTAATTTGGGAATATGGGTGTCATACATCATTTCTCGGAAACATTACTCTTTCCACATTGAATTGAGGTGACTCTTTGTTTAAAATTAATCGATCATGTGTATGTGGCATTCTAATTTTTGGACCAAAAAATGTTTTTCCCCAGTCTTGTAACAAGAAAGTTGGTAGCAGTCCCTTCCCTATGAAGACAAAAAGCAAGAGGACATATTGATTCATAACAGTTATATAAGGACTCATTGATGAAATATTTTTGTCTCCTTTTGTGCTCTAACAGTTTCAGCCATGTGGTCATTTCTCTGTGTGGTATTTGCTGTGTGTTGTCATTTTGTTCACTGTTGTTATGCTGGAGTTTTGTTTTGTTTTGCAGATTACTGCTCTGGAATATAAGCCACATGTCACTCTAAATGAGCTGCAGCTCTAATGTAGCACCCAGCATACAAGTAGACCCTAAACAATGTCTCCAAACCAATGAAAAATTGATAGTTTTGGCAATGGCAGTTATATCATGATATCTTATTTTGAAATTCTAATTTAAAAAAATTGGAACACCTGCAATTTGGGACAGGGAAACTGGCCTTATTGTGAAGGTCCCTACATTAATTTTCCTTCTAAGGAGAAAAATCATTTTGTTTTGATTTTTGCATTTTTATAAGACATTTTGAAATGTCTTATAAGCCAAAATCACAAAAGCCATCTTAAAAATTACCCCTAATATGTTTTCCTGAATATTACTGCTCCATATTTTTCACATCTACTTTTAATTTTTGTGTTTGAAGCTACTTCTGTTTAACAAAATTATACCTGAAAGCAAATCTATGTAACAAAATCATCTGAAGTTAAATTATCTTTAAAAGTACAACCTACACTGCCTACTTTGAGTGATTATCACCACTAAATAAAATGACACCATTGCCATCAAACAGTAAAAGGAATTCCATGTTGCCTTATATAAATGAAAATAGCAGGGATTATTTGATATTTTGTATTTATCTATGGAGATGTAGTTACGCTAGTGCCTCAACAAGCCAGTGGCTGTCCTTAGAGAAAAGCAGACAGCCTAAGAGTTCCTACTTCTGAGAGCTCAGTCTTGGTTAACACAAGCACTTTCTCATCTTAATAATTAAGCACTTTCTTCTCATCTTAAGCCTCTGCAGCGCCGGTTCACTCCCCGGCCGCCGGCGAGGGTCCCATAAAAAAAAAAAAAAAAAAAAAAAAAGAATTACTAACATGTTGCTCTGTACCATTCCTTCCTGATTTATCACAAATGTATTTCAAATACATACAGTTTTCCTTATTGTACTTTCTTTCAATCTCCTAAACAGGGTTTTGTGTTGAAATCCATTCCTGAATGCAATTCTGATTATAAATCATATCCATATCATACACACACACACACACACACGAACACAATTTTTCAAACAGAGAATGCATCCACTCCTAAATGGATGGGAATTAAGCACTATGTTTTAAAAGTGGAAATTTTACATGTTTTGGAGTAAAATGATTGTTTTGATCATTCTGACATAAACGTGAAAGGTATTAGTGTTACTTGCTAGTATTTTTATTTATACATTTAGGGTTCCCCCCCTTGACATCACTGTCTCAACTCACTTAAAGTAGGCAGGATAGAAGTACATGGTCAAGGAGATTCTGCTGAGGCACCAGCCTTACATGAAGGTGGGCAAACTTTCAGGGTTATGCTTTCATAGGGATAATTTTGCCTCTGTCAAAGGCATGTTTTTCTAGAAAACACTGTATTGAACGGTAGTCAATATGACTATTTTAGCTATTTTATCTGCATGGTCAGTTCCAGTCAGTTGTGCCACTTAGCATAGTTGGAATAAAATCATCAAAAACTGTTCCATTTATGAGCCAGCATGAACACTGAGAGCCCTGGCTGACAAGGACGCGAGTCATAGTGCTCTCTTGTCACTGTGTTTACTGTAAAATGTGTTAGTGTGTCTGCTTGTCGTTGAGGTTGTATATTAAGTTGGCTGCTCTTTTATCCCCAATCGATGGTCTATTCATCATATTTTATGTTGGTCAGAAAATAAGTTCATTTAACTTTAGGACTTCACTCCAAATAGTTGCTTGGTAAATAGAATCTATTCCTTATAAGTCTGTATAAAGTCATGATTTAAAATTTATTTAAAACTTCAGAAATAAGTTACATGATTCTTCACCAGAGTTTTATGGAAAGTTTATTTTCTTGCAGATTAGTAAACTGCAAGAAAGCTCTTGTCTTTTCTATAAGTGAGCATGATGATATTTTTGGAAAAAAAAAATCTTTCAGTAAAAAAAAAAAAAAAAGTGGTCTCTTTTTACTTAGACCTTCAGTGTGCTGGTGGTGATTTGGTCCTTCTCAGTGGTGTGGATGATGGCTGCCTTGCTGGACACTGCTTTCTGGTAGAGGTGGTGGGGTCTGGGCTCTGGGTTTGTCAGTCTCTGGGGAATCATTTATTAGCTTCAGAAATAGGTTAATACTGAGAGCGGCAGTCTCCCAGAGCATATCAATATGTCAAAAAATCAGAATTACAGAAAATAAAATGGCATGATTAATACCCAAATGATACATGATATTCTCACGAGGAATAACAATCATGACAATAGAAAATACTACTCTTTCCAATGTTTTCTAAAAAGAGTTAGATTTTAAAATCAAAAAGGAAAACCATCATTGATTAAAATTTTGTTAAAATTAAAATGCATTGGATACATCATTCAAAAACGTTCTTGATTATTTCAAAACAGATACAGAGCTCAGTCTTTGGCTTTTAACTCAAATTAATATAAACTGGTTATCTGTACCTCCAGAGAGAGTGAACCCCCAAGAAAGGAGTCATGCTTTATTAGGCAATATAGAATTGTAAGAAATTGAGGAGTGTAGTGGGATGGTGACTGCAAAATTCAAATGATAAGAGAATCATGTGTTTTTTTTCTCCCATGGACTATCCAATACCCTCCACTCAGGACGCCCGTCCCTGAATCACCCACAGATGGCGCCAGTGCTTAGTAGACATGGTTATGCCTCTAGCTGAGAAAAGTGGAAGAATTAGATTCCCAGCTACTGGTGCAGCGCCAAGAGGCTGGGGTATTTAGATAATGCTTTTACATAGCCACCTAAACCAGCGTGCTTGCACACTTCCGTTTGGAATGTTTTAAGTGCATGTTACCCAAGTGTTTGGTGATAAGTAATTGTAGATCTGTATTCATGGAAACAAGTTTGGCAAATAAAGATAGAGTAATTAGGACGGATGTCGACCTTGCAGTGAGGTGGTGTTCAGCAGAGACTCTGGTATTTGGATTTAAAAGGTGCAGTAATGAGTGGCCCAGCACAACCCCACGTCAACTGTTGCTTTCAAGTTGTACACGGGGCAAAGCAAAGGAAGGGGTGTGTGTTGAGAACATAGTTTGAATTTTTTTTTCATTTTCATGGTTCTCAGTTTTGTAGTATAAATCAAGAAAATCCCAGAAAGAAGATACTGGCTTTTAAAAATGACTGTCTCTTAAAAATAAATAAATAAATATCTCAATATTGGAAAATTCTCTCTTGGATTCATACAGACATCTCCTAAAGTTATGGGACTTATTTTTTTAAGTGGAAAAATAATGTTGTTTTCAGTTCATCAATAATATTTTTCCTTGGGCCTCCCCTGTAGCGCAGCGGTTGAGCGCTGGGTTACGAAGCTGCCCGCAGCCTCTGCAGCGCCAGTTCGATCCCCGGCTGCTCCCCGGCCACCAGAGGAGGGTCCCACATGGCGCGCAGACCTCTCCTGCCGCCCGCTGCTCCCCTCAGCAGTGTACTTCGGTCCTTCTGCCTGCTCTGCTCCCTGCTCTGGCTCTGATGAATCCTCTCACCCTCCCGCGCTTCTGACTGTACCCAGTGCTTGAATAAATAAGTAAATAAATCTTTAAAAAATAATAATAATAATATTTTTCCTAGAATCTTGAAAATGAATATTTGAGAGGTAAAATAATGTACTGATAAAATGAGGGTGCATAGTATAGACAGTATATGTACATATACATATGTGTATATATATGTATTATGCGTGTGTTGTATGCATATAACATGCATGTGTATATCATACGCATGCATGATATACATATATGATATGCATAATGAATGTGTATGTTATATATGTATAAATCCATATATACATATATGAGGCTCATCTCATCCTAAAAGATGGCTTTGCTGATAGCCATCAAGTTTCTTTGGCTTGAGATAGTCTATCAAGGTTTAATTTTGAAAAATCTGTTTATTTTCCATTGTGCCACTGAATAGTAGTTATTTCTTATTTATGTATCAGATAGTCAGGAGTGCCGAAAAGGTGAGAGGCTTACATAATAGTTTTACCAAATTGCATTTGTTATCATTTAATTCTAAAATCTGGGAGGGTGTGTCACCATTTAACATTATGGTCAATGGTGTGTGTGTCGCCATTTAACATTATATGTATGCTGCAGGTGTGTACATGTGGTGAATGTTGTGTTGTGAAGGTTTTTCCTAAGAACACTTAGCAATATTCTGTCAGCAAGGCGTTCAGGAGCGAAATGACTGAATCTTTATTGCTTTATTGAGGCTAAACCAGAACTGAATAATATAAGGTTATTTGTAGTGTTGTTATTTTCACTGATCACATGTAATTTTGTAGAAACTTTAATGTAACTATCCTGGGTGCTTCCCATTGAATCCCACAATGTGTGTGTGTGTGTCTGTGTGCGTATTTTTATATTTAATGAGTCTGAACTCAGAAAGGCATATAAAGTCCTGTGTTTATTGATACCTCATTGTAAGCCTGTATTTATGAAAAGCACATGTTTACATAATACACCTGACGTAAAGTGAACATCAGGAGTTAAGCACCTGGCGTGGGCTCAGATGAATGGGGTTAAAAATCCCCACAAATCTAATGGTTTAAACAGACGGCGGCCGGCCAGGAGGGAGATGAAGTCATAGAACAGATCAAAAGACTGAATATATGCAAAACATGGGGGGAAATGTCCTTTAGCAGCCTTAGAAAGATTAGCCATATTTTATAGCCTATTACTATGTGGTGTATAAATTGCAACTGGTCTGGTCTGTTAGTAAAGTTCCACTCATATCAGTCTCCTCTCTGTAAATACAGGTAACCATATAGGTAACCATACCTCCTTTACAGCCATGGTGGTTTTCAGGTGCCAAGGGACAAAAAAATCTTTGTCTGGTATAAGAAGTTAGTGGCTGTCTATCCCTCTGCCCTACCTGGGTAATTTACAGTGTCCATCAGCATATTAATGACTCCAGATCATATAATAATGACCTTGTTTAAATTTCACCTTGTACTCAGCTTGTGCCAGAATTATTTCCATAACACTTGCTGACGTAATTGTTCTCTGCAAGACATTTGGGGAAATGGTTTTTATCCCTCAGCCCAACAGTATTACAGAGGAACTAAGGGCAAGAGATATAAGGTATATTCTATTCTTATGCATACCATGTGTCCATGACCTGACAATGGGCCTAGAATACCAGCTGCTGGTAAATGGGTTTTTTGAATGATTACATGCCAAATATCATATGGAAGTTCCCATGACAGTATACTTACTCCGCACATGGTGAGTGACGGGTGATCTGCTAAGTGGCAGGAAAGAAGGCAAATCATTCCTCAGGTTTAGATCTATACTGTCAGGACCTTGTGAGTGTCCCATGAGCTTGAGAATTCTAGGGAATTAGGGAATTCTCACACTAGGGAATTAGGGAGCTTTGGACCTGGTCCCCCAGTCTTTCTGCAGAGTGACGGTGATGGAAACTCTTCTGCAGTGGACTAAGGTGAATGGATGAGTAGAGTAGAAGAAATATTTTTAGAAGCTTGGCAAAATAGTTATAGTAGAAAATATTTTGACAGAAAATATGGGGAAATTGGTAAAAATAAGCATATTTGTAGTGTGAGCCTGGTCCACTGCAGACAATGAAGTTAAATGTGAAGGAAGGGATGGGGTGGACTCAGCCACCCAAGCCAGCAGAAGTGAGTGCTGGCGGGAAGAGTCTTGGCTGCCAGAGAGGAGGGAGCCTGCCTGAAGGAAGAAATTGATGCTGAGACTTAATCATCTGGGGGCGGTAGAGGTGAGATGGGAAGAGGTGTAGATTGGGGAGGTTGTTAGGCTTCCAGCGTTCTAGGGTGCTCCGCCACCCCACCAGAAACCACCCTACATGCAGGCCCAGTGGTGCGCTTGACTTGCCACCTAGACACTCCTCCCAGGGGTAACCCCCCAAGCTGGTTTCCTTCTCCAGGACCTTGGAGCATCTTGTCATAACCACACACTCCCAGGCCAGCAGGTCAGTGACCTCATTCTTATCCTGAGCAGCTATTGTATTACCTGGTCTATTTATTTAAAATGTTTTTTACAAAAAAGAAAACTGACTAGTAGCCAGAACATATGGTTTCCAATGATTTTCCTGTCCTGTGATTTTTTTTGGGGGGAGTAATTATTTGTTAACTTCTCTGCATCTCGGTGTCATTCATTTAAAACCCAAAGATTTTGAACAGATGTTTTCAATGCTCTCCTCCAGTTGGATTTTTTTTCCTATTTCTAAAAACTATCTCCCTTTTTAATTTCAGTATTTAATTAAAACTTATAGTCATGCTAAAGTGCTTATTTGATGAGTGAACTTACATTATTTTTAAGAATAAAATATTCAAATATAAATCCAATTAGAAGCAACGTTGAGTGTGTCCATATTTTTTACAGTGATCGAGGACACATATTAATAGAATGATTCTTCAATATTTAATAGCTGCTGCTATTTTCTGCTGTTTGCTCCAGTTAAATAAATATATCCAAACATTTTAGCATGTTAAATATAGTAAATAAAGTTATGCTGTAAGAGTTAGAAGTGATCTCTTTACATGTGCTTTATGAATATGAACACTAAATATATTTGAATTTTTACTCAAATCCTATTGAATTCTGATAAAGTATGTTTAAGTGGTAAAGCAAAAATGTGTGTTATTATTGTCCCCCTTTTGCATAGAATAACTGGGGTGTAGGCCAGAGGTACAGGGGTGAGAGGATTCACCAGAGACAGTGTGGAGCTTGACAGGCGGATCTACTGAGATACACTGCTGAGGGGAGCAGCGGGGAGACAGGAGAGGTCTGCCGCACCATATGTTGTTAGCTCTCTGGTGGGAATCGAACTCAGGCTCTAGCGGTGATAGCCTGAAACTAAACCCCCTAGGCCACAGGGAGGCCCTTGCTCATTTTAATTGCTCTGTGTGTGTGTGTGTGTGTGCGCGCGCACATGTGAGTGTATTAATCCTATGTATGATATATAGTCATCAGTTCTCACAGCGACCCAATGAGCTCAGTACCATTATCTTTTCTCTAGAGTTAAGAAAACCAAGGATTAAAGAAAGGCAAAGGCTTTCCAAGGTCACACTGTCATCAGTGCCAGAGCTGATTGGGTTTCTGCACCAGCTTTCTCACCCCCATGTGATACAGCCCCACAAAATGAGGAAACACAGACTTAAATGGCTCTCTGTGAACGCAGCTCTCGTTCATTGAATTCACCGGCCTAGACTTTTCCATCAAGTCACTAACACAATTCATCCATTTCCCCTTGATGGGCATTTGGATTGTTTCTTATTTTTTGCTCCTATGGATAGAATATCAGGATACTCTTATGCCTGTCTCTGGCTTTATATTTTCCAAGAGTTTCATGCCAAATTGTTTTCCAATGTGCCTCGATAAATTATATCCCCATCAGCAGTAGAAACTGTTCTGTTAATTCTCATTTTCTGCATCACTTGGGTTGCTTAACTTTGTAAACTGAAGTGGAAATAATTCATCAGGTGGGGGAAGGAGGTAGTACTTGGTGGGAGGGAAAACAAGACTTTCAAAAGCCACAGAACTATCTGGGTTGGAAATTTATTCCTTTTGAGTTATCCAAAGCTGTATGTCATGCACAATTTTTCACCTTTCTGAACATCATTACCTACTTTTGTAAATTAAAGATTCTTAGTTTAATCTTTTAAACATAGTAGCTACATAATAGGCTATCAGTATAAATTCCCTAAAAATGTGAATGTCAGCAAGTAATCTGAAGTATAATTGCACACTCAATAAGAAACAAGTTATCATCAAAGTAATTACACTTCACAATCAAAAGGATCATGGAAGGTCATCATTAAGTAATAAATGACACCAAGTTTTTATCAAAATAGTCAAACACTTTCAACTGTCACACTTTTTCTTTTTTCTGGATATGCACACACACACACACACACACAACGACTAAACCCAGCAAGACTTCATACAGTTACTAGATCTAATAAAGTGGAAAGGGGATTTTGTAGGTCAGCATATAGGACTATATATTTTTAAACTACAAACTATTATGGAAACACAGAGGAATGTATAATCCTAATCCTAATCCTAAATCCAACCCAAACTGAAGAGAGTAGGGGGCGGGTGGGAAAGAGGAGGTGCATAGACTGTGACTATGTGGACAGCAGGGCCTGAGTCTCTGGGCTATTTACGAGAGTTACTGCTGAGAAGTGTGTGCACACCAGTATTTAACTCAACCCTGAAGCAATAAATTGCCAGAAGCAGGAAGATCAAATTAATACATAAAAATTAATGCAGAGCATGTCAATTATGCTGTTTCTGAATGCTCTGATGAGACCTCAGGCTTGCCTAGATTTTTAGTTTTTAGTGGTTTCTCTCCTGGACTCTCTATATTTGGTGATATTTTCTCATCATTTTGCAGAAAGCATCAGAATTTGCTTTCATCTTTTATAAATGCCCTAGGAATTGTTAATAAAAACTTTAAAAAGATTGTTGTAAGCTTCAACAAATGACACAGACACACACACGAATGTCTACATAATTGTGGGAAGGAAGCAACTTTATCTATAACTTCATTACTTATACAAGCTCCTTTCAACAGGATAATTGCTCTGTGAATGCCATCTTGACATTCAAATAAAAACAACTTCAAATCAAAATGGGTTTTGATTAAGAAATCTTGACATTGGCAAAAATTTATTAGAAAATGTCACAAAGAAGCAGATTGGAACCACACTCCGCATGCATCTCACTGACAGTATTGTTCAGTTCAGATGGGAAAAAAAATGTGCTAAAGAAATTGATACCAGACCAAAGATAGAAATTCTGTGACCCTCATTATAGGGAACTACTATAATCTACTGTGAATTAACCCTGAGAGAATGTAAATGGTTTTCATTTTTATTTTAGATTTTATTTTCAGAAATAAGAAGCTTCTTAGTCTTACTAAGTGATATAATATTTCTTGTATCTCTACCAACAGTTGTCCTTTCATTCAAATTTACTGTATACTATATATCTTAAAAAATCAGGGAGGTAGAGGGCTAGGAATCATAGGCATAGCTGTGGATCCTTGCACAGCTACTTTAATAGTTCATTGGTCATTTAAATATATCCCAGGGAATTATTTAATATTGTTTTTAAGGTAAATGAATTATTCTGAAAACATTTGGTTTCCAAAAAGACAAAACTTTCTTTTTTTAATATTTTATTTTATATAATTCTGACATCATTTTTCATCTTTGCACAATGTATGCATTTTCATTTTGGTTATATTCCCCATACAATTGCATCCCCCCCTTATTTTGACCCTAATCCTTCCTCTCCCCGACCCCCACTGTAGTGTGTCTCTAGTTTATAGTTGCTTGTTGATTTTGATTTTGACTTTGTATTAATTAGTCTTTTTCCTGATCCCTTATTTAGATTTTCTAAATTCTTGCTATGAGTGAGACCATCTGGTATTTTTCTTTTTCTTTCTGACTTATTTCGCTGAGCATGATCCCTTCTAGTCCATCCATGTTGCTGCAAATGGCATGAGTTTATCTTTTTTGAATGCTGAGTAATATTCCATGGTGTATATGTACCACATCTTCTTGATCCAGTCATCTATTTTTGGGCATTTGGGTTGTTTCCAAAGCTTAGCTATTGTAAACAGTGCTGCTATAAACATAGGTGTGCAGGTGCCCTTTGGAATTACTGTTTCTGTGTCATTTGGGTAAATACCTAGAAGTGGAATTGCTGGATCATATGGAAGCTCCATCTCATAAAGACAAAACTTTTAATGCAGAAGGCATAAATAGTAGTATACCGAAACTAGGATTATAATCAAACAAAAAATATTCAATTTCACATATTCCTTCGGTAAAATCACTTCTCTTAATTCCCAAGGTCAACAGCGTTGAAGTAATAGAAAGATGGCCTGCCTGCTCTGGTGTGGGACATTTCCTAGCAGCCATGCGTGCGTGCACTCGCACACACACACACACACAAACACAAACACACACACACATCATTCGCTTCAAATCTCTTGTGACTTTCCCTTATAGTCTAGGCTTACTGAATTCCCAGCATGGGACTAACATCAACAAAAATGAAAATGAGATGATGTTTTCCCTTCATGTCAAGTATACTTTGACTGTTTATTTGCAACAGGGACACAACTGCAGTAGGAAAAAGACATACCCTTGCCCTCAAAGGGCACCGAGTCTGGAGGGCCCAGGAGGGCTGGGGTTGATCATACTTTGGAGTGAGAAAGATTAGAACATCGCCAGTGAGCACTTGTTGCCAGTGTCCCGTGGCTGTTGTCCTTTGAACTGGAGAATGAGACGATATCTCTTTGTGGTTTTGATTGGCAGTTCCCTGGTGATAAGTGCATGATGAACACTTTGGCAGTGCCGGTTGGCCACCTGCATGTCTTTTTTGGAGAAGTGTCTGTTTGTCTCTTCTGCTCATTTTTTGATTGGATTCTTCATTTCCTGGTTGTTAAGTTATATGAGTTCTTGGCAGATCTTGAATATTAGCCCCTTGTCAGCATATTTTTTACTCTGATTTAGGCAACAGTCACATTAAAAATATTCTATTGTTTAAAAGTTGTGGACCATCAGCTGAAACCAAGGAGTTTGCTTTTATAAGCAGAGGAAGGAAAGTGGCATATTGGGAGGGGGCTGCTCTGGATCTCCCTTTGGCATTAAAATTTAGTGATTTTTGTAAACTGGACAGACTCACTTCACTTCTGTAGGCTTTAGTTTCTCGTCAATGAAATGAATTTCTGTTGTTCTCTTACATGCCTTACAGGGTTGTGCTGAATATCATATGAGTTTGTCTCAGGCTTATCTTTATATTCTAGAATGTTCAGTTATTCTTTGAAATATATTCTTCAACATCTCTTTTCAATGAAATAGTTTCAAATCTGTATTTTAAATCACAATACACAAAACAAGATGAAGCTTTCAAATATCATTTACCTTCATGATGCAAACCAAATGTTTCTCCTTCCCACCTAAGCAAAGCATGGGTTTTTGCTTGAGATTCATTTATGAAGGTCATTCCCTCCTCGGGCTGACTGGTCATTAGTCAACTCCATGGCAGTGGAATGGCCTAGCAACTTTAGTCTGTGCCTTTAGAGGGAACTCAGTATATGGGGAGCTAAAGTGGAACCTTGTGTCCAGAACTAGATATAAAACTCTTTGTCATCAGCACTTATATTGTTATCATAAATCAACATAACAAATACTAGGAGTCACACCAAATTACTGTCATATAAATCAGTTCTAAATTTCTCCTCATGTTTGAAGGAGGTCATTGTGTAGGTTAAAAGATTCTCAATGTGATTTTATTAGGAGGAAACTATAATGATGAGAGGTTAATAGAGTCTGGCCAAAGAGAGGATGTTTATTATTGTCAGGTTACCAGGTCAAGTTCCCAACCTGAGGGTAGGTTGAGAAGATTCCCAAGTTGAAGTCTCTGTTGGTCATTGGCTTCAAACCCATGGACCCTAGGAGCAGCCAGGCTTTGTCTAGACACATCTCTGCAGGTGTAGAGCTCTGTCAGGCCTGTGGACAATGGAGCCCATCTTGTTACTTTACTCGTCAGTATTAGGCATCATTCTCTAATGGACCCATAAGTAAGTTTTGAAATTTTGTCCATTGCTGGTATTATAAAATAGACTATTGTGCTCCCTAAAGTTCAAGAAATGTCAGTCTTCTATTAGGATGTCAGGGAGTGATTAATAATTCGCCCTCTGTTAAGACTGGCTGTCATAGTGACAGAGGGTCATTGGAGATCCACTGATTTGGAAAGAAATTTGTACTCAAAGATCACACTTTATCTGTGATCAGAAAATTGCTGTAGGCTTGGGTACACAATCCATAGCTCATCACAAAGAAATAACCCTGATGGTTTGTGGAAAGTTTAATAGGACTGACTTACTTGGAGAGACAAACAATAAATAAATAAGCAAAATCTACCACAAATGATAATAAATAACAATACTTAAAATTTCAGGTAATGGTCAATGGCTTGAAGAAAATAAAATGCATGGGGCATTGAAACTGAGGGTGAGTTGGGGAGAAATGGATAATATGATGGATAAGAAATGGTTGATATGGGCAAAGTTTTCTGAATTAGCAACTTCTATTCTAAGGCTCACAGTAAAAGCAAGAGCAGCCAGGTGAAGGAAGATCTGGGAGAAAAAGGGCACAAGATCAAGGAATTGTTTCAGGGTTCTAAGGAAAAAAGTATTTTTAGAGCTTAGTGAAGAAGGGAAAGGTGGAAGCTGAGAAATCCACAGGGATGAAGTCCTGGACCTTAGAGTATTTTGGATGTCATGGGGGGGGCATAAAGGAAATCGTCTCATACTCCTCTGGGTTCTTCTAGGCAGACTGTTTAAAGAAAAGTCATAAAAGAAGATTAACAACATGTACATCTTCTGTCTATATGGGAGAGACCCTACTTGACTGATTAACTCACCAAATAGCTTTAGACACCATCTTATATAGCTTAGCTAAGTCATTAGAGGCTGGGAGAGAAAAGGGGACAGCCTTTTAGGGAATTTGTCAAAGAAAGCTCTGCAAGCAAATGCAAACAAATGCAGGTAGCTCTGTGATCTACCGTTTCCACTGAAAAAAGAGAGATCACGTCTCCCTGGTTCTGTGATGGAACCACCCTACAAAGACAAATTTACATGTTAATGTCTTTTTCAAAAACAATCTCCGCCAGCCTTCAGATCCCCTCCCATGAAATCAACCTTTTGCCAAAAACATAGTCTGGGGTGGCAGATATTTGCTCTTATAAAACATTATTATGGTGATGGTGACCAATGATGATGGTGATGATGGTTATGATGATAATTTCATGTAAAGCCATTTGAACATTTTTAGCCAAGAGGTGAAATGTTGTAATTCAAACAATTAGGAATTATTTGGCTGATCTCTTGGGAATAAAGACTGGAGACAGTGGTAGGGGTGGGAAGAAGGGAAACATAGACACCAAGTAAGATGCTGTTGTAGAATTGGAAACTGGTGATGATGGTGCTATGGCAATAATAGGAGTTAGTGTATAACTTGCAGTAGCGCAGAACCAACAGAAGCTCGAAGACGTCTTTTACCTTTTTTGGGGGGGTGACATGTATAAGAAATAGATACAGTTTCAGGTTCTCGTCTATGTTTTTTGTACCCAAAGATTGGATTGATGGTGGTACAAAAGAAAATCTAGATTGTGTGAACATAAAGCTAAGTCTAGTAAGTAAATACACAGTGGAAATTGGAAGTAGGTAGTTGACCGGATGGGTGTAGAGCTCAGGAAGGGGGGAGACTTAGAGCTGAAAGCATTGAGAATCATCAGCATATAGACGATATTTAATGCCTTGGGCCTGGATGAGATAACCATATATTAATTTTTTTCTTCCAGTAGTTTCTATGATCAGAGCTTTTCAGAATTTAGCAGGTCTCTTCATAACTTCCCTTGCTCTGCACAGGTTCACATTACATTTAGCATAATACATTTAGTTGGCGGCTTCCATTTCTACGTTTGTTGCAAATGGTTGATAAAAGCACAAGTACCATATTTTATAAGAAATGTTTTCCTGAGTTTTTTTATGCTTGTTAATGAAATCCAGAATTTCTTATAATGCATTGTGTCAACCTTAAGCACATTCCTTGCATGGGGCCTAATTATGTATCAATTTCTGCTTCTAGCAGAAGGCATGGGAGGGGGTTTGATGCCTGCCGAGCTCAAAGCCGTTCTTCCACGTGGGATGTTGACAGTTTGACATTTTTTTCAGGTCTGAGTTAAATAAAACAGCATTTGAATAAACACAGATTTTTCTTGTAGAATTGGGTTCATAATTAAAATTGTTGAGCATCTTTCTTTCCATAATATCTCATGGACCAATCCTCGCATGATAGTAATTTGTATCAGTTGAATTGTAATCTATGTTAATATCCTCTAGTCCAAGGAACTTTAATGTGTACGTGAATTTATGCTTGTAATTGATGTGTTTTTCTTAAAATTAATGTGCATTTCTTAAAAAACTGAATAACATTCATTGTATGATGACTTGCAATTATTTTAATACATCATTCTTATCCTCTATTTTATCTCCTTGAAAATGGGTAATAATGTGTTTGCCAGATGCAGAGGCTGCATTGCTTCACATATGCTGGTTCGAACTCTCTTGATCTGTGCATATCCTTGGGTGGGGGGGCCACATGTAACCCCTCTTATATTAGACATATTTATGAAGCCTATTAAGCCTGCGGACCTGAGCTTCACATACATATTCCCAATTGCCCTCTTGTCACCTCTAATGGATACAGGATAGACATCTGAAATATTCCAATCAACATTTTCGTTTTCTCTCACCTTCTGCAAATAGTCTTTCATCATTCTTGTCCACCTCGATAAATGATCTCCCATTCCCTAAACTCTGTCCGGAGGTCTAATTATCCCGCCATAGCTCCTTTATTCCCCTCTCATGTCTATCCCATGCTGTATTTATTTTGCATTGCTCCTCTAACAAATTACCACAATGTAGTGGCTCGAAACTGTGCAAAGTTATTGATCTCACTGCCCAGGAATCTGATATGGTCTCACTGCACTGTCAGCGGGTCAGCCGGCTGCCTTCTTCTCTGGATGCTCTGGAGAAGACTCTGCCCCCAGGTGTGTTTGGGTTGTTGGCCAGGTCAGTTCCATCAGAACCCACAGTTGGGGTTTCCATTCTGTGATGTCTGGTGCCCAGCCTGGCTCTGACCTCAAGCGCCCACCTGCTTTCCATGGATCATGGTGCCCTTTCTTCTATGCAAAGCCAGCGGCAGTGGCTTTAACTCTCTCTGACCTCCTTTTCTGCCATGTTTCTTCTCTCTTCTGCCTTATTTCTCTGGCACTAGCTGGAGAAATTCTGAGCTTTCAAGGAATCTGTGATGAATTGAGCCGGTTTGGTTCATCTTGCTTTTCCATGCCTCCACATGGAACCTTCATCCCAGCTTCAAAATCCCTTCACAGTAGAACTTAGATGAGTGTTTGATTGAATAACCGGGGCAAGGATTTAGAAGGACCTATCTTTACAGCTCTTCATATCACAAATACCATTCTAGGGCACTTTTGCTTTTCTTCCTCCTCCATGTTTAATCCCTCCACAATCACTGTTTCTGGATGGTCAGTTTCCTCATAGGCCATTTGATGTGATTTCTGTGAATCATAACAGGGTTATTTCTTCATCACTTGTGTTGCTCCAGGTAATTTCACATTAAATTTACCATACTATGTTTAGTTGACCCTTTAACACAGCAGTACCTGTCACTTAGATGCCTCCAGTGGCTTCCTTAGACTAAAATGCAATCCGGAAATGTTCTACACGGGTCTGTTCATGCCGGCTGTTCTCTCTCAATTCACCAGACAGCCTGATTTTCTTCCCAGCACCTACCTCCACGAGAACCACCTTCCCCATCGCTGTGCGTGTTGTTGGTCTGGGAGGCTCATTAGAACACAAGACTTTGCTTTTGTTCAGCATTAAATATTCAACTCCTATGATACATTGATATGGTGATTATTCTTCTTATTTATTTTCTCATAAAAGTTAGTTGCATTTTTATGTGTGCACTTATTTACAGAGTCTGTCTGCTGTGAGGCTTCAAGGTGCCAGGATCCTTTTCCCAGATTGGTGCTGGGCGCTCAGCCTGAGGAGCCCCTGCTGACTCTGGGAGGAGTATGAAGTGCAGAGGCCAGCCCTGGGCCTGACTGCTCGTGCTTCAATCTCGTTGTATTTATACATCCTCTTGTTGAACGGGCTGTGCAGCTGTTATTCCCAATGGGTAAATAAACTGAATTTAACACAAATTGAGGATCTTCTCCAGGAATGGGGAGTCTGTGACTAGGACTTGGGGCAGTTGGTCCTACTCTGGATTCCTTTCTGAGTCAGCATTGCAATTTAGCCCAACTTACTTGAAGCACAAGTAAATAAATTATTCATTATTTCCCCCCAAAGTGAATATATATCATCTTCATCTTATTGTCTAATACTTTCTCTTTAGCATTTTTATTACTGTCAAATGCTCAGTTATATGGGAGATGCCTGAAAACAACGGCTAATGTAAGTCTGCATGAAAGTTTTCCAGGGTGAGATAGTAGGACAGTAGGAGATGACTTGCTGAAGGACTTGCTTGTGAGGAGCAAACAAACAAGGACTCCAAACTCTAAAACCAAAACTTCAAAGCACTTGTGAACATTTTCCGCTGACACACATGGCGATGGAAATCCTCCATGAATCCCCTTTAAGTATCGCCAAAGCCATTGTTTTCATGAGCTGCTTTCTGAGCTGTTGGGATGTGGGTGTTTAACTGGAGTCCACGTCAGATGAAAGCATTTGGCACCTCTGGGAGCCCCAGAGGAGCCGTCTAGGGTGGAGAGAAGGAACCCGGATTGGAGATTCAGCGCCAGGGCTGGGAACAAGGAGCATGTACAGAACAGGGAAGGAAGCACCAGTGTTTGGGGTCAAGCGCTGTAGGGAAGACTCCAGGTGGAGGGACCCACCTCGAGATACACCAGCAATCGCCATGGTCCCTTGTGCTCTTCCCTCCACTGTTTTGATCTTAGTCCCTTCTTCCCCCCTGCAGAATGTCTCTGCTTTATAGTTGCCTGTTGATTTTAATTTTCACTTTATTATCGTTACTTTTTTTCCTGATCCCTATTTGGATCCTCTACATTCCTCCTATAAGTGAGACCATCCAATAGTTTTCTTTTTCTTTCTGGCTTATTTCGCTGAGCATGATCCCTTCTATCTCCATCCATGTTGCTGCAAATGCCATGAGTTTATCTTTTTTGATTGTTGAGTAATGTTCCATTGTGTATATGGACCACGTTTTCTTGATTCAGTCATCTGTTTTGGAGCATTTGGGTTGTTTCCATAGCATGGGTGAAATGTGTGGTGGGAATTTCATGGGGACTATAACTGAGATGAAAATGCATACAGTGTACAAAAATAAAAAATGATGTAAAAAAGATATAAAAAAAAAAGAAGATAGACCAGCGATCTATACACCGTGATACACCAACTCGGTGCTGAGAGAGGTCACTCCCGTTCCTGCATCTCTCTCCTCTTTGAAGAGGAAATCGTATTTTATTTGCCACAGTGAAAGTTATTGTTGTTTTAGGGAAAGAACTTCCCGTAATATGGAGATTATGGTTACCATTCAACTCAAGATAACAAGCAGAGTGCTTGTCAATTCCCAGGCCTGCTGGTCGGGAAGACGCAGGTAACCCCTGCCCCAGCTGAACGCTCGCTGTGTGCAAGTCACTGCAGGGATAAGTACACAGATTTGTTTAAAAGAGATGAAATTGAGTTCATAGAAGCAGAAGCAGATGTCAAATAGTGAGTGTTTCCAAAATAAATCGGACTGTAGGCTATGGAAGGGCAAGGCTGTCTATTTTACTGCCCTTCTGAATAGATTTTGGAGCAAACCTGGTATTTAATAGCTATTTCATGAATGAGTGATAATCAACATGAGAGACTTCTCAGTCTAGTCGATTGTTGGGCTGTGCAAAAGTCTTCTCTACAGTATTATTTGTCATGAACTCAACCTCTGTCCTTCTACATTGCATTTTATTTTTAGCGACATAATCTTTGTGGGATTTACATTTTACATGAAAATAATATGATGATAAAGCTAAAGCAGCACCCCTGTCATTGGCCATTTGCTCTGGATTTTTTTGGGCCATCCAGTCTGCCTTTTATTTTTTTTCAGAGCCAGGCTGTGATGGGTTACCTGGGGACTTCAGGACAGATGAGGCTTTCCAGGAGTCCTGGGGCAGCACGCGTCGTCCTGACAGCAACACCGACAAGGGATAGCACAGCTGAAAGCCATCAGCTGCTGCAGCAATGACATTTTAAATTATAATGTGGATAAATTAATTATGTTTTTTCATAGTGTGGTTCATGTTAAATGCATAGACTTAGAATCTGTCTTGGAAACTCAAGCTGACAACTTCATATAGCAAAAGTAGCTGGCTACCTTTTTAATTACTACATGCAGATGCAAGCCTGTTCATAGATTTACACCCATATGCTGATGCTGAGTATATGTTGCATTTTGGAGGTAAAGGCAGCAGAAATCAGCAGTCTGTTTGGTTGTTATTAAAATGTCCATGGTGAAGTAGCCTCTTCTAAATTCCTCTTTACTCTGTGTGAAGGTAGGGAATAACCCAAGTAGCATCTTTGCTTTGAAGTTAAGAATGATTAATTTGTGTCATGCTTATCAAAATATCTAAATAATACATCATATCAGAGTGTTTTCTTGTGTTGGATTTTTCCCCATTGATGTTAGGCTTCCAAGAGCACAGGTGCATTCTAGGACAAAGCTTGCTCAATCTCCCACTGCATGTTGATATGATTAGCATGAAAATGAAAAGCAGTATTCTAGATTTTTAACTAATTTTTGTGGTTATTTCCAGAAGTGAAACTGCCACTTCCTTCCCATCTCTTTCAAGGCTGACTGTTGTAGATTCCCCACTAGTGCCACACGGCTCAGCATGTCACTCTCCCATCTGGACAGACTCTGGAAGAGATGCTCTGGGCACCATGGCCAAAGGGCAGTGCCCCGTCTTGCTGGGACTGCCAAGAAAGTCTTTGAGTAGCGCTGTCCGATGCCTTCGTGTTTATTATGCTCACTGACACATGTCTGTGGGAAAACTGGTCTGAAAGAAATGCTCGCTTGTGTTGCTTTGGATTCTAGGTCTTACCAGATGACAGAGACCATGAAGTTGTTCTTGCTACCAACAATGGGAAAAAAAAAAAGTCCTAACTCTGCCTATAATTTCCTAATTATGATAACATGAATATAAAGTGGTAATGCTAAGGTCTTGTGAACCATTAGCAATATAAAGAATTAAATTGGTATGAGATATTTTACAATAGTAAAATAGATGCAAAACTTCTGTCATTCATTTCCTTAAGAAGCTGAATCTCATTTCTTGCATTCCTTTATCTCAAAGAAGGCTTGATTATCACACCCTTGGGGAATGCTCTGGCTGCCTGAGCCTTGGGAACAAAGGTTGGTAGGGAGAGGACCACTATTTCCCAAGTGGCAAAACCTCCCACAGAATTGGGGGCCAGGTTTTGAACATACTACGGCCGCAGTGTTTTCTTAGTGACCAGTACCTCAGTATATTTTAATCTGTGCCTGATTATTTTTTTGCAATTGGTTTGGTAATTTAATTTCCCAAATAAGACTTTTGATCTAAATTACCATTCTCTTATTACATTGATAATCTTTCTGGTTTTAGATGTTAATATCTAATAGAAAGATGATGAAGAATATCAAAAAATCATTTACATAAGACTATTTTGTAAGCTGCAAGACAATGGATAGATATATTTACGTGGTTATGATATATTTTCTCATTTATAAAAGTATGAGCTGTTAAAATCTTAATAAATAGTGAAAAGTGAACAATAAAATATTAACAATGAAATCTAATAAAATGATTTCAATAGATGTCCAGCAGCTAAGGATTTTTAAACAAATCACATTGGAATTTAGATATGTCAGTTTTATTTTAATGGCCTGATTTAGTCTGTTTCAACTATATATAGATATATGGCTTATTATGCTACCTTATCCTTTTAGGGACATTTCCTTCAGGAGAAAATTAAATTCATGTGTAGCAATGTATCGTTTTCCATCGCATTAGAAGAAAGTCTGTGCAAAATAGAGGGTCATGGAATCTGATCATTTCAATTAGCTCAAAGTCCAGCAAAAGTTGGAATGGTTTATAGATTATACCATGGAAAAAAGAAATATTGGTGATGCTAGCTTTCCTATAGTTCTGAAATAGTGTATTGCTTATCTAAAATAATGTATTGCTTCACACTATGTATGTGAAATATATATGTGTGTGTTCTCATACACACGTACCACTGCAAATACATGGTCACCTTCCTCAGTCCTTTCAGTTCAGAGATGAGATAGTCTAAAATATTTCTATATCTAAGTGCAGTGATACTAAAATAGTTGTAAATTAGCAAATGTCCTTGCTGCCTTACATAAGTCAAATTACAGTATTTGTTGGATGTGGAGCTCTAAATGCTTTTCATTTAATTCAGTTATTTATCTGGGTGCTTTCAGCCTCACCAGCAGATAGGACCTCCCGGATGTCTGCACGGTGTTGTTCCTATTGCATTTTTATAACCAATACTCTTGTTGCGTTCGACTTCTGTGCTATTACCACTGAGCTAATTGCTGACATGTCTTTCCAGATCAAACCTTTCATTACCAACATCATTGTCTGGAAGTGTTTTGCCCAATAATCTTGAGATGCAATTTCCTGAGCCAGTCTTCCTTTTAAATGATGTGCGCATATGTTGGTTTCAATTGTTGACAAAGTTTTCAACTTAGAGAACTAAAGCACACATTCTAGGACTCTTCAAGGCACCAGGATTTTCTGAGCTCTCAATGCGATTAAAAAAAAAACTCCAAAATGTCATCAAAAAAATCTACCTAAATATGTCAATACCTTCAAAAATTTCTGAAATACCCATGCTCCCTAAAGGATCTGGTAGATATAAAATTTCTATTAGAGATAAAACTTCCTCAGTGGGCCTCCCCGGTGGCGCAGCAGGTTGAGCGCAGTGCTGTGAAGTGCTATCCGCAGCCTCTGCAGCACGGGTTCAAATTCCGGCCAGTCAGGGAGCAACCTACATGGTGCGGCAGGCCTCTCTTGTCTTGCCCACTGCTCCCCTCAACAGTGTCTTCGGTCTATCTGCCTGTTCTGCTCCCCGCTCTGTCTCTGGTGAATCCTCTCACCCTCCCACGCCTCTGGCCTGTACCCCAGCTCTTGTATAAATAAAATAAATCTTTAAAAAAAAAATTTTTTTTGCTTTAGCATGTCAGCTGACTCATCTCCTTTTTTACTGTGTCTTTTTTGTTTTGTTAAACACATTCCTCAGGCCTCCCCGGTGGTGCAGCGGGTTGAGCACCGCACTGTGAAGTTGTCTGCAGACTCTGGGTTCTATTCCCGGCCTGCCAGGGAGAAACCCACATGACGTGGCAGACCTCTCCTGCCTCGCCTGCTGCTTCCTTCAGCAGTGTCTTTGGTCCGTCTGCCTGTTCTGCTCCCCGCTCTGTCCCTGGTGAATTCTCTCACCGTCCTGCAACTCTTGACTATACACGAGTTCTTGTATAAATAAAAATAAATTTTAAAATAATGAAAAGCTTTGTTTAAAAAAAAAAACACAACACATTTCCCATATATCTTTGTTGTTTTACATTACTTAATTTTATTTTCTTTTGATATTATAAGCCTGTTCTTAGTGAGTATTAACTTTAATGTTATTAAAGTATTACATTTGAACTTACTGCTAAAATATTTTGGCTAAGTTCAGTACATATTACAAATTTTTAGCAAAAACATAATTGAGAAATTATGTTTCTTCCGTTTCTGGTCTTCTATCCTTCTTTCTAAAGAGGGTGAGTAAGGGACACTTTCTCTCCTCAACTTGTAAGCTTTCCCTGGGGAATCTTAGTGAAGGAGAAAGTGATCTATTCCCTTTTATTTATGAAAGTTTAGCAAAATCTTTCAAATGTAAGCAGACAAAGGATGTAAAAGTTTCTCTCTAAAATATTGACCTTAAGGCCTCCCTGGAGGCCTAAGGATTGAGTCTGAATGCTCTCACCCCTGTGGCCAGAGTTCAATCCCCGGCCAGGGAGCTGACCCACAAGGCGTAGCAGACCTCTCCTGTCTCCCCGCTGCTCCCCTCAGCAGTGTATCTCAGTAGATCTGCCTGTTCTGCTCCCCACTCTGTCTCTGGTGAATCTTCTCACCCCCCACACCTCTGGCCTGCACCCCAGTTCTTCTGTGCATAAATAAATAAGTAAATCTTTAAAAACATATATTGACTCTAATAACCATAGTTGGTGAAGGATTTTTTAGTAGCCAGGCCAGATGGGGGGATGTCTGCTAGTGCTGACTCCCCGAGACCTGTCTGATTCTTAGTGGCCACATAGTTCTTATGAGACCATTATGCCTTGGGTGAGATGGGGGTGGGTAATCACATATTTTATTCAATTGTTACATTTTTTAATTATGGCAATGATGATGTTCCTCCCCCTGTGTCCTCCACCTCCCCCTTGCATCCTCAGTACCACAGTCAGGAATTTGATGTTGTGGCTTTCAGCCCTGACCCTAAAATACAAACTTTTAACACCTTATAACTCATCATTGACATCTCCAGTGGTTAGAAACACAAGGTCTGAAGGCCAGCTGCTTAAGTTCAAATACAGCTTCCTCCACTGAAAATCTGTGGGACCGGGGGCAAATTTTCTAATGCCTCTTAATCTCTTTCTTCAAGAAGTCGCACAAGTGAAATAGAAAAGGAGCTAATGACTTGTTCCATCTGCCATGCGTGCACACACCAGGGCGAAATTCACTCAGTGCCCAAGCTGCTTTCTTCCAACCACAAATACACCAAATTCTTATCACAAGGATGTGGACAAAGGCAGTAACAGGGGTGCAGGAAGTGTGTTTTCTTGTTACCCGGTGATGTGTAACAACTCTTTAACCTTCATCATCATCATCATCATTATTTTTTTTTCTCCAGTCCAGATCATTCAATTGTGAATTCAAAAAAGACCATTATTGGCAGAAGCCAAATTGGGAACTTAGAGAAAGAAATAGAGAACAGAGCATAAATCTGCAAGAGCTAAGTGAGCCTTCATTTTTCATGAAGTCCATCAATGATGTGGGAATTTTTTAAAATTCCAGGGAATAATTTCATTCCAGATAGACAACAGTTATAAAGAGAGCAGCCTCAGTATTCAGATGCTTTAAAGATCTGAGTACAGTGTCTCTGGGCATTAAAATACACACTTGATTCAGAGAAGCAATGTCTTTTTTTTTTTTTTTTGGTCAATTAAGCAAAACCTTTATTTTATAAATGGTTTGTTACCCAAAAGTTTGTCTATTAAGTCAGTCATTTGGCATTTTTAAACACATTTTCTAAAGGAGAGTTATCATATGGTGCTGTGATACCTAAATCAGCTCACAAAAGCCTACTTTTTATACAGTTGGATTATAATAATATTGTAAAATTTTAACCCAACTTCCAGTTTATCATAATATTTTCTTTTGCAATGAGAACAGTGGTATTATGTTCTTGACAACAGGGCCAGATAATGAATTTCCTGTAACTCAATACTCTGTGAAATAGAATATACGGTCACAGTTATTGGATTTGTAAAGCCTTTGGCAATTAATAAAATGCTTTCCTCGATAAGAAAAAAATACAATTAAAAAAAACTATCAATTTGAGAACCAACTGAAGTTGGTTAAGAATGTCAGTTAAGTCGGAGAGAAAGACATCCAAGGAATCCAAATAGGAAAAGAAGAAGTCAAACTATCACTATTTGCAGACGATATGATATTATACATAGAGAACCCCAAAAACTCCACAGAAAAGCTAATTCAACTCATCAATCAGTTCAGTAAAGTGGCAGGATACAAAATCAACACGCAAAAGTCAGTAGCCTTCCTATACACAAACAATAAATCTGAAGAAGAAGAAATCAAAAAAACCATCCCTTTTGTTATTGAAACAAAAAAAATCAAATATTTGGGAATAAATCTAACAAAAGAGGTAAAGGACCTATACAAAGAAAACTATAAAACACTGTTAAAAGAAATAGAAGAAGACACAAAGAAATGGAGAGACATCCCCTGCTCATGGATTGGAAGAATAAACATTATTAAAATGGCCATCCTTCCAAAAGCAATATACAGATTCAGTGCTATTCCAATCAAAATTTCAATGTCATTCTTCAAAGAAATAGAACAATTATTGATGAAATTCATATGGAATCACAAAAAACCCTAAATAGCCAAAGCTCTCCTGAAAAAAAAAGAAGGGAATGGAGGCATCACACTCCCAGACTTCAAACTATACTACAAAGCCATAATCATCAAAACTGCATGGTATGGGAACAAGAACAGACATACAGACCAATGGAATCGAATAGAAAATCCAGAAATAAACCCACAGATTTATGGTCAACTAATCTTTGACAAAGGAGCAAAGAATATGCATTGGAGCAAAGAAAGTTTGTTCAATAAATGGTGCTGGGAAAACTGGGTGGCTACATGCAAAAGAATGAAGCTTGACCACTACCTCACACCATACACAAAAATCAACTCAACATGGATTAAAGAACTAGACATAAGACCTGAAACCATAAAATATATAGAAGGAAATATAGGCAAAACACTACGTGATTTGCACATCAAAGACATCTTTACAGACACATCACCCAAAGCAGTGATAGTGAAGGCAAAGATAAACAGCTGGGACTACATCAAATTAAAGAGCTTCTGCACAGCAAAAGAGACAATAACAAAAACAAAGAGAAACCCCACCAACTGGGAGAACATTTTTGCACCCAACACTAATGATAAAGGACTGATCACAAAAATCTGCAAAGAGCTGATGAGACTCAACAACAACAAAGAAAATAATCCAGTCAAAAAATGGGCAGAAGAGCTAAAAAGAAACTTCTCTGAAGAGGAAATGGAAATGGCCAACAGGCATATGAAAAAATGTTCAACATCACTTGTCATCAGGGAAATGTAAATCAAAACTACCATGAGATACCATCTTACACCAGTGAGAATGGCACATATTAAAAAAACTAGCAACAACAAATGTTGGCGAGGGTGTGGAGAAAAAGGAACTCTTCTGCACTGTTGGTGGGAGTGCAAACTGGTCCAACCACTCTGGAGAGCTGTGTGGAGATTTCTGGACCTACTAAACATAGAGCTTCCATAGGATCCAGCAATTCCACTCCTGGGTATTTACCCAAAGGACACAGAAACATCAATTCCAAAGAACACCTGCACCCCTGTGTTTATAGCAGCACTGTTTACAATATCTAAGCTTTGGAAACAACCCAAATGCCCAAAAATAGATGACTGGATCAAGAAGATGTGGTACATATATACCATGGAATATTACTCAGCATTCAAAAAAGATAAACACATGCCATTTGCAGCAACATGGATGGCGCTGGAAGGGATCATGCTCAGCGAAATAAGCCAAAAAGAAAAAGAAAAATACCGGATGGTCTCACTCATAGCAGGAATCTAGAAAACTTAAATAAGGGACCAGGAAAATGAATAACTATAAGAAAGTGAAAATCAAAATCAACAAAAAACTATGAACCAGAGACACTTTTAGGGGGGCGGGGGCGGGAGGGGAGGGATTGGGGTCAGAATGGGGGGGCTGCAATTGTATGGGGAATATAACAATAAAATTTATAAAAAAAAATAAAATAAAATTGAAAGGTTCAAGAAAAAAAAACTTACTTTTGTATATATAGACATGTATGGCAATGTTTCTAAGAACAGATGATGGAACTTTTGCAAATCATTACCTATTTTTCTGCTGCAATGTACCTTAATATTATAAATTATTCTAATTTTATTACAACTAAAATGTGGTAAAATAATGTTTAAATTAAAATAGGAAATCCATAGAAAAGTCAAAATCATCATTTTGAAAAAAAAAATGAGAGTACAATTAAAGCACAAGAACAGAATAAAACCAGATAATTCATCTTGTTGTATTTATAGAGAGAGAAACACTGTTTACCAATGATAAAAGATCAGTCTAAATTAAGGCTGCATTAGAAGAGACCTCACTTGTCCCTTCCATTCTAAGAAAGAAAACAATTCCTTTAAAAAAAAAAAAAAAAGTCGGATGCAGTCAAGGTCTCCATTTTGGGGGGTACCAATATTTGGGTCATGTTAACACACAAGAGGGATGCATTCAAAACATTTTGTAAAGAAGCCTTTAACATCCTCAAAACAGAATGTAATGTTTCAACAAATGATATATTGTGATTTACATCCACTTAGCACGCACTGTACAGTGGCTGGAAGCCAAGTATTTTTGTTAAAGATCAATTTGGAATTTTTAGAATAACTCCTCATCTTGCTCCACACACCTCCAACCTCACCCAGGAGGAAATAAAGGTTGTTCTCAATCAGGAAGAAATGCAACATATTATAACTCATGAACCGTGACTCACTTAATATGTAAGTCCTACTATGAGTTTAAAAAATGATGACAAACAAGCAAAAGGCACAGAGAAACCTGCTTATAGGAAGGTCCTCTCTGCTGAGTCTGTCTGGCCATCTGTAGCCCCTCATCGAGATCTTAACTTCCGCAGCTTTTTGTATCTAAGTTAAATCTTAAAAAATAGAGGACAGAAGTGTTGGGGTAAGTGTAAGTCATTATGATAATATCCAAGGAGAATGGATCCAGCTACTCAGCAGCTAATTACACCAAAATATTTATATAGTTATGATTCGACGTATTGAATGGAAGTATTCAAGAACTTCTGTTTGTGTTCAGTGCACTTCTCTGATTTCTTTGAAATTTGGTGTTTTACTTTGCAAAGGAATAAGTTCAAATTATTCTTATTGGTGAGTGTCTTAGCCAAACAGGTTGTGGGGAGACTTGAAATGCTTCGTCATGTGTGTGATCTTATTGGTATTCCCGGGGCGCCTCAGCCCATTGCGGTCACGTCATGCCAGGTCCGGCCAAAAGAACAGTGTCTGCTCTGTTTTGACAGTGTCTTCATGCTACCACTTTACATAAATGGCAAAGGATGTCAAATAAAGACATGGCTAATGATGCCAAAATTGAAATAAGTACTGCTCTTAACACTGCTGATGGACACACACTAATCTGTGTGTCCAGATATTTGAGCTGTTTGTTAAAAGATAGTGCCTTACATATGATGCTTGAGAGATGAAAAAGGTGAACTATGATACACACTGCATGCCAAGTTTTCTGCCAGGAAGAAACTCTCCTTTGCAATTTAAAATGTTGCAGTCTGTGTGTGTGTGTGTGTGTGTGTGTGAGAGAGAGAGAGAGAGAGAGAGAGAGAGAGAGCATAGATTGCTTTAAAAATAATAATTCTGAATTTAAAATGAGAAGTGTACATTTGTTATTAGTATTATTTGGAAAGAACCTGTATTTGTCGTCAAACTGGAGCTTTCTGGCATTTTCGATGTATTCTGCAGGCAGATGTGCTTCTCCCTCTAATTAACCAACACATTGAAACACTGTGTTGTGAATTCATTCTTTTGCAGACATTGCGATAGGGAATTCAGTAACTGGAGATTCCTGTCTTCAAGCTTTGTTTGTGCCTCAGATTTAAGTTGATAGGAAGTTCATGTTTAGATCATTTACATCATCAGAAATGCCAAGGGGTTTGCTGAACGATCACAGCATGGTCAACTACACGTCCTCTTTGAGAAACCAAGGGCGTTTTGAGTGCAATGAAATTAATTGCATGCCAGTGTCCAGCACTTCCCAGGAAATCATTTGAGCTTCTTAACCTGCCATTGCATAAGCTTTTGTTTAAGGTATAGAGTAAAAGAAGGCATGTGTCCTGCCCAGTGTTAAAAAAGAACAGGTTTGTGCTGCAATAGTCCAGATGATAACCAACTTACGTTTTATGGGTGGGATTATGTGTTACCTGCACTCCTACTTCAGGGTCAAGTTTACACAGATTCAGGACCACGAGCCACTGTGTGATGTATTTCCAGCCTCTAAGAAGCTAGTGTCCTATTTCTGATTGTCTGACCCCAGATCGTGGGAGCTGAGCCACAGCAGGCAACATAGGGTTTGGTTCTATCCCAGAGGCTGTCAGGACGGGGCTCAGGCAGAACTCCAGCAGGGTTTGTTTGACTCCTTCCTTTTCCTTTTCTCCTGTTCTTTCCCCACCATGTCAGCCCCGCCATCCATTCTGGTCATGGCAGCAGAGATAACTGCAGACTACAAATGCAAAGCTGAGCTGGCCCCGAACATATGACTCCTTGCGACTATTTAATTGCAAAAGAATCTTTGTGCTGGAGCTTCCTCATGATCTTGGAAGGCAGCCTCGGTAATTTGACTGCCAATCATTGGTAATTTTATACCTTAAAGTCTGGAGTGATAATAAATAGAATTACAGAGTTTTATGCTGGAATGCTGATTCTTAGAAAATGAAAAGCCAAAATTTCAGGAAAGAACAAAGTCTATAAGCAGTTGCTTCTATTAAAAAAGGGAACATTTCACATTAAACTGATTTGGAAATCATGATAAACATTTCACTTATTTACACCGTTGCAGCTTTCCTGTCTGGTGCCACTGATCCCTCTCCCTCTCTGTCACTGTCAGCAGATAAAAATGGCTGTGACATTAAAATGCAGTTTTCTTTGACTTTTGTTCCAAAAGTAGAATTATGTATATCCCAAACAACCACAGACGGAATTATTTTTAAATTGAGACCACACCAAAGAGTGATTTCATCTTTTAATTCTGCTTTTATTTTGTTACATTTAGAAACCTTTTATTTCTCTTTAAAAGTGAGATTGTCAAGGATATTGCTGAAAACCTCTGAGGTTAACATATTTTTTTTAATGAAGACCATTTGATAGATAAATAATGTTCTTTTTTGTACATGCATTCCTATTACAACTTCCAAAAGCCTGGGATTGAAAATAATTTAGGACTTTTGTTTTTTACGTGTAATGTACACACAGAAAAGTTCATTCATCATCAAGATTTTGTGTTTGAGACTCAGCCATCATTGAGTTTGGTTACCAATGAACTATCTTCTCTGCTGAATGACAGTTCATTGTGCACACAGGAGGCAGGCTAGCCATGCTTGTTAGTGGATATGTTGGTAGCATCAGATGGGGCTGATGTGAGTAATGCTGACATCATAGATGTCCACATGCATTGTACACACATGTAGCATGTGCACACAGATGCACATGCTGTTGAGCATGAGCCAAGAATACCATTGCTGATGCATGAGCATGCATAGAGAAAGCTCTAGAAGATATTGACAAACATCAGATTTCTCTTACCATTGTGCTTTCTACCCACAGTCTGTAAAGTTCTGATTATACACAGCACTCACCAATATTTGGTATTTCCTTTCCTCTCCTTTTTATTTTAACCATTCTGATGAGTGATGAGTGTGTATTGGCATCCCGTGGAGGGTATTAAATTCACATATATATTATAAGGTTCAAGTTGATCATCTTTTCACTTGTTTATTGGTCTGTGGCTGGCCTCTGTTGTGAAGTCTGTAAAGCATTTTAACCTTTTTTCTATTGAGTTGTGTATTATTTTTGTTTAAGGCAATATTTCAGACTTCTACTGATATATAGATGTGATGTATATGTATCCATGGAGATGCAGTTACATGGAATGAGAATATTTTCTTCCACTAGTCCCACTTCATTAATCAATAGTATCCCAGTAGACAGAATTTAATGTGGCCCAACTTGTACATTTTTAAATTCCTTTTATGATGAGCACATTTGGTGTCCTGCTTAAGCAACCTGTGGCTACTCTGAAGTCATGCATGTATTCCATACTTTACTCTCAGCTTTATTGTTTAATCTTTCACATGGAGACCTGCATCCCACGTGGAACTGGGAGATCAGATGGGAGTCAGAATGTACTTTTCACCAGACAGATACCAGGTGAAGCACTGTCGTCCCCACGGCACAGAGATGGAAGTTGCACATGGTGAGATGGGGTGTGACGTGGTGTCTGGACTCCCCCCCACGCCCTGTTCCCTTTGTCTGTCCCCACATGAGTGTCAGATGCTCTCGGTGATTGAAGCTTTATAATGTGCCCTCCTGACTGGCAGGTTGAGTCTCTACATTTATTTCTTTCCTTCATGATACTTGTTCTCAACCTCTGCATTGTTCATGTAAATTCTAGAATCCACCATCTATTACCAAAGCCTCACTACTCCCCTAAATAACTAATATGCTGAGATTCAGGTTGGGGTTGTGTTAAATCTGTCAGTTAATCCAAGGAGATGAAACTTTTACAATATTAAATGTCAGTCCTGAAGCCTAGAATCTCTGTCTAATCACTCAGTCCTGCTTTAATTTCAGTAGTGCTGTGAGCCCTTTAGTGTGGGGCCTTACACAGCTTTCATGGATTTATTCCTGGGTATTGGAGGACATTGCTCTTTATATATCATACAGTGTGCACATTTCATTAAAGGAAAAAAAAAAACCCAAGAGAAAGGAGGGGAGAGAGATGGAAGACAGAAGAGAGAGCAGTGGGTCTGGGAACAGGGACCTCTGAAGACCTGAGCGGCTGGAGAGGCTGGAGGTTCTGGAAAGGACAGCAAGAGACAGTGCTGTGGAGACTGGGGGCTACAAGAACCCCCGTTTAGCCTTCTCTCTTCTTATGGTCACACTCCCACTGGCGGTGGGAGAGAGTGGACTAAAAGCACTCTTGTACTTTATGAAAATACATACTGTTTCAATTTCTAATAATAAGCTTGTATTTACAAAAATCAAAGTCTAATTTTTTTAAAGAATTATTTATTTATTTATACAAGAACCGGGGTACAGGCAGAGGCACGGGAGGATGAGAGGATTCACCAGAGACAGAGCAGGGAACAGAACAGGCAGATTAGCGAAATACACTGCTGAGGGGAGCAGTGGGCGAGACAGGAGAGGTCTGCTTAGCCATGTGGGATTCTCGCTGGCCGGCCGGGATCGAACCGGCGCTGCAGAGGCTGAGGACAGCTTTACAGTGCTGCGCTCAACCGCCTGCACCACCAGGGGAGGCCCAAAGTCTAATTTTTAAAAGTCACCTTGCTTCATTCTCATTTGAGCTAATACTAAATGGAACCCTTTCCCAAAAAGGGTCATATTTTCTTTCAGCGTCATCAAATATGATCCCAGCAGTGAGTGGGATATTGTTATAGAATTCAAGTATTTCTTCAATCAGACAGAACACTCAGCGGAGCCTAATAACATCGGAATGTTGCTTCTCTCTCAAGAACTTGTCCCAAGTCATGAAACTGTAAAATGTGGACCTAGGGCCCATTGGGTAGACAGTGCAATGAAAAGTGTTTAAAATTCTTTGCTGAGCTGATGTTTTTGGCCATTGTGGTAACATCAGAAAATCCCGTGAAAGACCCAAAGGCATTTGAGGCTTATCATCCTTGGGGGTGGGTAGGAACGGTTATCAGTGCAGAAAATTTAGTTTCAAAGTCAACATCTAGACGAGTTCTCTTTTTTATAAATCTTTGGGGGGGGGGGTTTAGATTTTGTCCCGTTTTATATGTCTCTTGAATTACCATCTATTTTCAAAAAAAAAGGGAGATTATTTGAATAAACTTGTGTTTGTCAAACTGTTTGTGCTTGAAATAAAAACTAGACTGGCTTTGAATATGAACTTCAAGCAATCTTGAATCTTTTGCTTGCCTTGAAATTCACCAAGGAAACAATCTAGATTCAGTTTGAAGATAATGTTACAATTCTTCGGGAATTTTTTTTTTTTTTTTTTTTTTTTAATGTTGAGATACGTTAGTTCAGGATCCAGATACAAATTTAGGGCAAAGCCATGGAAGACAGAAAACTAGAATTTGCTAGGCAGGCTAGTGGGAGGGTCCTTTTGTGATGAAATGTTGCATAAATAATGCCGAGGGGGGTCTAAATTCACTGTTGCCATGGAGACCTTTGTGCCTGGCTGAACTCTATTATTTCCTCTTGGAAGAAGGCATCCACTAGGCTTGTTGGTATCTTAGAGGCGTCCTGCTTTGCTTTCTCTTAAACTGTTTGCAAGTGAAAGCAGAAATTAAACTATGATAATTCGGCATCCTGACTTTCTGGAGGCTGTTCTTCCACTCCTGTCGTGATTTCTGCGCCCTCTGGGGTTCCTTCTAGCCCTGGTGCGGGGAGGGAGGAGCAGGTGGGGAGAAGCCTGGAACCGCCTGCCTGCAGCGCCGCTGGAAAGGAGGGAAAGTGACCCCCATCTTGTGCTAGTCGACTTGTGTGCTCACCCTGCAGTTTTGAAGTATTTAAGGAGCATTTGTTGTCAAAGGTAAAGCCACCACGTGGAAACTAACGCATTTGTTTTTCCGGTGCTTTTATTATTCCTGTTGCTTTTGTCATGGGTTTTGCTAAAGTTTTACAACTACGGGTTGATGGTTGTGTGGAGAACAACATGGTTCGAATGTATTTCTGACCTCACGGTGGTGGGGCAGCGTGTTCATGTTGAAACTGTTAACAGCCAAATAGCCAGGGAGGCAGAAAGCAGTTGGAAGGAGCGGGGGCTGTTTCCCCATTAACTCACCATTACAATGACTTAGTTGTTTTTGTAAAACTTGCTGTGTCTAAGATACATTCTCTAGATTGTGTGAAAGTTCAGATTTTCTCTGCAAATAGCCATTTCTAATGAAGTGAATATTAAGTCATTCAAACAATTTGGAAATTGTGGCCTTTTTTCTTCTTCAGTACACAATCTCATGAATAACCTCATGCAGAGAGAAATTATTCGTAGAAGGTAAAGGCAAAAAAAATCACTCAGTGTCACTAGGTAAAGTAGCTCAAAATTCAATATATTGGACAGCTAACTTGTTGCATTTCCTTTCTTACAGAAATGCTGTGATTCTCAAGGATAAGACTCATATTAGAACAAAAATGCAATAATTACATGTTTTGATCATTCTGAACAGTGCAGGCACCCTGGGGGGGACACACCCATAATTACAGAAAAGCTTTACCTTGCAAGAATTAAGTTTGCTTTTGTTTATGTAATTCATTGAGAGACTCACTCCTTGAACAAAACTTGCTATGATTTTAGTGTAACCTCTGTATAAGAAAATATTTGTAAAGCTCAAGAGATTAAAGAAACAAATTAGTTTCATAAAAATTGTGATTTAACAAGCTGACAGCCTATAGGATTGCACAGGGGGTGGTTATCTGTAAGAGAGGAATCGTAGAATTATGAGTAAGGGAAAATGGAAATCCTCAGAAAGTCTAGATTTTTTTTATCTTTACTGTTTTTAAATAGATGATAACAGTGTCAGAGAATGATTTTCAGCTTAATTGTGACAATCAAAACCTAAAATGTCTACTTGATTAATGTTACGTGAAATTGGAATTACTTTGTAACTCGGATACTATGAATCATGACCGTGTTGACATAAAGAAATGATTTATTTTATCAGAAACATATTGTCATGCGTTTTAGTAGTTTCATCACCTAGTGTGGAAATGTTTCATTTGAAAGGAGCTAACCAAGATAGGCTCCAGTGTACTCTGGGAATACCTCCTCGGAAATATTTCATTTCAATTAATTAATGATAAAAGTTTGTGTTCATCAGATTAAGGGTAAGGCATATTTTCATTTTTAAGGAATGAAAGGAAACCTCACTGGTATAGATTCAGAAGAGTGATTCAGGAAAACTTTGCCCTTTGAAAGTGTTTCCCATACACTGACTGTTATTTAATAATACCACCTATGTATAATGATAAATGACTGTCACTTCCCTTTAGAGTTATAATCTCTGGGTAATCACAGGTTGTTTACCAGCACCCTCTGGTAGGTTCAAGTGTATAGTAACTCTCCAAGCATTACATGTGCATGTCCCTCTAATAATTTTTTAAAAAAATAAAGTTGTTAATTTCCTCACATTGACACATACATGTATTTCATACGGGAAGGAGATTGAAACTATTTTAAATTTATTTTTTTAATCTATATGTTTAGATCATGCAGACACATCCAAAGACATGCTACATTGGTTCTTCGGATGGCATTCTAAATACAAGCAGAGAGTCAAACAAAATGTGATTTAAAAGTCATACACATTCTGAGGATTTCCCAAGGCCAAGTGGTGGAATCCTTTCTGGACTGTCTTACTTGTAACTTTTTTGTGCACGATTAAGAAAAATAGATTCAACTGTTTAAAATATATATACTTAACTGGACAACTCAGATTGTCCAACTCCAGATTTGATCCAACTCAGCCAATATATCAAGTTGTAGAATCACAGCTAATAAGTCAGACCAAATCTTCCAGTTTAGGAACAAAGATTTGTGTTTGTGTGTCTACAAGAAGCTTTTTACCCTGTGAATTCTGATGTAGATTTCTGTTTTATAGCTTTTTTTTTATAATTCTTGTACTTTGTAGTAGCTTCTATTCAGGAAATCTTAGTTGAGTCCCTTCTATTTGCTAAATATTTTATGAGGTGCCAGGGACGAAAATGGAAAGAGGAACTCTCTAGGGTCCAAGAACTAAAAAGTGTCTGGTGGGGATGCAGATGTGAAAGACAGTGACTGTCAGGCAGTCAAATAATTGCCATACAAGGGGTGACGAGGGGAGCAGGGACTGCACTAGAGTTGCCGTGGTGCATTAAAGTAGTTATTTGATCCTCTCAATCTGACGGGATGAAGATAGGTTAAATGACTTGCACATAGTAACTGCTAATGAATGACTCTGATGATTACTTCTAGATAGAAGCCAGAGAGATCTTATGAAAATGTAAATCCTGTCATCATTACTCCATGCAAAAAGAAGGTCACAGGTCCAAAAGTCAAAGGTCATATAGTGGAGGACAAGTCCCTCCCTGTCTGTGTTGCATCTCCTGCAAGTATTCAGTGCTGCTCACTTTGCTCCAGAATACAGAACTCCGTGCTTCTCCTGGACTGTGCTCCCAGGTCATAACTTGCATTTATTACTTCTCTGCTTAAAACTACCCCCTCAGACCCTATTGCTCTTCCAGCCCCAAATAAGCATCCACATGCTGAGCTCTCAGATTCCATTCAGAAGTCACCTGGCTCAGAGTCTCTTCCTGACAGCCCTACTTCCACTGCACCCCTATCTCCTTTGCCTGCATTGTTTTTTCCCTGTTTCCTTATCAAAGATGGCGCTCTGCGTAATCTATTATGGTCATTGTCTTCTCTACTGGAAAGTAAACTCCAGAAGGGCAGGGATATCTATCTGATAATTTCCGTTGATGAATTCCCAGCACCTGCAGTCATGTCTGACTTACTTGTTAAATGAACAAATGAAGATCTAAATATATTTTCTGAAACCAGATATACATTGTACTACTTTGTTGGGGTACTTTTCTTCAGGTTTCTAAAAATACAGTTGTGAATATTCAGTTATTTTCTTCAGCCCATTTTTTCTAGCTTAAGTATGTGAGAAACTGGTCAAACACAGGAGGCCGACCCAAAGCTACTTAGGCATCAACACTTAGTTGAGTCTCCTGTATCATAATAGAAGTTGAGAATTTCCTTTCATGGTGTGGTAAATGGCATCAGATGGACTTTAGTGAAAAATCTAGGGTCTTCCCCCATTAATCTGATAGCATGTGACTGAAGGGTACCCAGGGACCCTGAACTATTACAGGTACTAGAAAGGGATCTGGTCATCTCTGTGCATACAGGCAAAGGAAGCAGACTCTTCGTGTGAAAGATCTTTAACAGAATCTGTCTGCATAGAGAAAGAGGAGAAGAAAGGATATATCTAATAAAATTCTGAAAATTACTCACCCCCCTCATGGGCAAATGGTCAGCCAAACAGGGTCAGCCTGGAGCAGGGCCTTTGAGGCCTAAGAGCTTGCCCCAAGTCTTAGATATCTTCTAGCAGGGAACAGCATAAAAGGGGTACAGCAAGTCTGGGACAGGAGAGATGCAAAAATACCTGGAGACAAATACAGTGGAGCCATTGCTAATACAGTGGATGGTATTGTCTCTGCCAAGGGTAGTCTCTCCGCTTGGCTCTCACCAGTTGGCTCTTCCAAGTCTCCTATCTATCTCTTCTTCACATGTCTCCTCCACATCTCCTTCCCAGTAGTATCAGGGTGCAGTTTGGGCTGCAGAATCAAGAGCACAAGACCCCACATACCTCCTGTGTTATCTAGTGTCACCTTGCTGCCCAGCTCCACTCCTGGCTCCCAGCAGCAACTATGCTCCGAAGTCCAGTTCATGACACACTGGAACCTGTAGTCCAAGTTGATGGCATGACTGCATGTAAGTGTTACATCCCCTTCATAGAGGTGGACCTGGAACACTTCCACCCTCTACTGCCCCTAGCCATGGAAACTTGACCTCTGCCCTCAGTTGCTGTAGCTCTCCATTGCTTCTACCATAAAAGTTATAGCTGTTATAGTAATATCCTACCTCTCCCTAAAATTCTGCGGTTTATCTGCCTATTATCCAAAATAATTTTTATTAAAAAAGAAATATAAACACTTAAAATATGAAATTGTGCATTTCCAGGTGTTTCTAACATCTGCTAATATGCGGAAAATAATCCAATGACCTGGAATACTTTTGCAACCATATATGTCAGTAGCTCTGTTAAAGTTCTACTCCCAAAATACATTCTTAGGATACAAAGAATCACCGGTCAGTGTTGATCCTGTCCACAGTGGGTATCTCTATAACCTAATGCTGACTCACAGGGAAAACCTAATAACAGGAGGTGTTTGTCACTTGTGGATCAAGTCATCTGCCTCTAGCCCATCAAGTTCATCCTGCATTTAACAAGTGTAATTACATTCAGCACATGTGGTTTAAAAATAAACTCTGCCAGCTTTAGAAATTTAATAAATACTACAGCATGGATAATTACATAGTGACCTTCTGCACTGCATACATATTTTTAAAAAATCTAAGGGTTCTTCCCTCTAGGGATAAAAGTATTGAGCTGGTCTCTGACTTCTAACAGTACAAACTTATCTTTAAAGAAGAAAAACTAATTTTAAATGTTGGTCAACTGATTGTTTCTTACCACATAAATAGATTCTTAGAGTCTTTCTGAATCCTGTCCGCCTCAGCTGCTGTTGCTTCAGGAGTGAAGGTCTGAATACATGATCCTGCCGCACAGCGCCTCTGAATGTGATTATTTATTGGGCAGCCTCCACTCCAGTCACATGCCCTTCTGCATGAATTTCAGCTGCTTCAGTTCATTTCAAGCCCTCATGCTCTTCTGAACCCATTTCTGGTCATTTTCATTAGCATTAATAGGTTTCTGTGAGAGATACCATATTCAGCGTTGCAATGTGAAATGTAATTAAATTTAGGCACTGCGGTTGGAGATTAACCGCACCCATATTATGCCCCAAATTAGAAACTATCAGTATGGAAGTAAAGATGGGAAAGACTTAAGAGAGAAACTTTGCCAGCTCAGTGCTGCCACGGACCTGGTAGTATTTAAAGCCTGGCCCACTCTGGCATGTGTCCATTTTCCATTTAGAGGTTTATGTGATCACTTCAATATGGAATTAAATAGGACCTTTGCATTTCCTCATTTAAAAGTTCATAAACCTGACTCTTGCATTCCTGCTCTGAAATGGACACAGGTATGGGGCACATGCAGTGTGCTCCTGATTCCATACTGGCACTGCTGTTCCTGATTGCCAAGCCTCCTTGTTAATCCCCTGCAAATTTTGAGGTTTCAAGCTAGGAACATTCATTGTGGTATCCACCCTGTGCCACACTCTTGACCTGAGGGTGGTGATGGTCTGCTTTTATGGGGCTGATTCCCAGAACAGGTAGGGGGTAGTCTGAGAGCTTGTTTTGGGCCAGGCCACACTGGGCATGTGCAGAAGAGCCACATGCTTCTTCATACCTCCTATGCCCCATTAGCATCTTAGGTCTCCACCTAGAGGTGTGTTTATTAGTGGGCAAATGAGACCTAGGTCACTACTAGGTCAGCTCCTCTGCCGCCTGCATCTGGGTGGCCAGCAAGTCTCAGTTGATTCTGGGGTCACTGAAAGCAGAGTCTGTGTCTCTTGGTGATTGGCTGAGACCTATTCACCTGGGACCTTAGCAGTAGGAAACTGAGGCCAGCCAGGTCTAGGTTCTTGTCCTGCAACTTTATCACGTGAAATCTCAGGAAGTGTGAGATATTATGGCTGTACTATAAGTACTAGGCTGAATAGTTATTTCCCAAAGTGCTATGTTAAGATCACACGAACAAATGAATACAAGGCAGTGAACTCATGTCTGTTTAACCCAGCTTGGATTTTCTGCATGTCCTTGAGTAGGCACTCCAGGCAAACCAAGATGGTGGTGGTTCCTCTGGGTCAGCCTGGGAAGAGCCCATTCCTCTGCCCTTGGGGACAGGAGGTGGTTTGTCAAAGACGGGGTGACCCAGGGCAGGGCAGGGAGCCTCCCTTCAGCCCTCCATCCAGCAGCACTGTTCAATTAGCCACCGCTGTTGGTATTGGGAAAACCTCAGATTCCATGAGTTCTCCTCCACACCCCACTGTTTTTCTTTCCTATCCCCTCCAGTCAGGTGTTCTCCAGGACACTGTTGCCTTTAATGCATGCTTGTACAGCCCCTAGTCAGCACATTGCAGAATGGAATCCTGCAGGGCCTGGAGCACAGGGATTGGTCATGAGGTGCTGTGGGATTCCACATCCAACCCAACCTGGTGTCTGTTAGACATGCAGTTCCAGACTGTGCACCTGGCAGGCAGGGGTTTGTTTCTTTTTGGCTTCTTGGAGGACTGGTAGACCCATAAACACTTGAAAACCTCCTAGGTGGCTTTACAGGTGCAGAGTCTGACTGTGAAGGAGGGAAGATTGAACATCAAGGGTGAGCTGAGAGTACACTGCCGAGGGCTGGAGGCAGGCTGGGGTTGGCGCATCCTGTCTGCCACATTGGAGACGCTTAAAAGCTCAAGATCCTAGCACACTGGAGGTGGCAACCGGCATGTGACTGACACCATATACAGTACCAGGAACCCTCTGCCACGCTGCAGGTACGCTCACCTACGATAAGGGGGCACGAAAAGACAGAGGGCTAAGTGCCCACAGCGAGATACAGGATGCCCCTACAGCGATGCTGGTCAAGACCTGGATCTTATGACGCCTCCAACCTGAGTGCATTTCTTCCTTCTCCCCTCTCTGCTTCCACCCCTGCCATTCAGATCCTTTTTTTTATAGTGCAACCTTGTGTATCATTTTCACTCTATTCAATAAGTCTGAGGAAGCTAATAGTTCCAGAGCATCTCATAAGGATGTTCTAAATTAAATGGCGTAATAATAGTGTTATTATCACAGCACTGTTACAGAGTTTCTGCTGCGTGCCCAGCCCTGTTTGGAAAGTCAGGAATAAAGAGCTGACAAAGCTCTGCCCTCACGGACCTGTCATGCTAGTGGGGCCCAGAGATACACCAAGGATTACTGTTAGTGCTTCTCCCCTTTCAGAAGCACCATCTCCAGGAGCAGAGTGAGTTGTGGGGACGTGGAGGCTGGGCCCGCCCTCGTGACACCCAGCAGGGTTCCCTCTTACTGATTTTCTGTAAGAGCTTATTTTTTACCTTCATTGTTTCGAGGAAGCCAGGACAGCCTTTTCATCATCCTGTTTTACAGGTAACATTGACATTTTGGGGAAACTGAGACAGAATTCTTAATGTACTGAAGGAGTCCGAGCTGGCCGTTAGCCATGGGCAGCAGGAAAGACCAGTGCCCTTTGCTGGTCCCAGCGATGTCCAGCCCTCTGCGTCTGGCACGTGGACTCCTTCTGTGCATGACTCTCCCTCCGTGATGGGGACTCTCACCTTTGTGGCTAAGGTCACGTGGGAACCTGCTGGTGTGTGACACTTCCTGCTCCAGGCACAGCAGAGCATTTCCCAGATCAACGTTCCCAGACATTATTCCTCGGCCGGGAACCTGGACTTATTTTTCGCCAATGTGTGATTCATCCACAGTGTGTGTCTTGGCAGCTTCTACGGGCAGGATTCTTCAGGGTTTCGAGTTAGAAGGTGCTGAACATGGCCACCAGGCAGGCACTCAAGGTGGGGTTCTCACTGCAGTGTGTCCTGGCCCGGAGCCCCCTCCAGGCAGAGGTGCTGAGACGCCCTGGCCTGATCTTTCCTTTCTTTGTTGTTTTTGGTTTTTGATGGGTTGGTTTGTTCAGAGTCACCTATTTTGAGATAGAGCAACGCAGTGGAGTCAGATCCACTCTGGTAAGAACTTGGTTTAACTTTATTTCATTTTGTTTTCTTCCTTGGTTTGTCCGAGGGCTGGACCAAAACTCCATCCAGTCACTGAATCCCCGTGCACCTCGGCCTCCAGACCTGCACAATTACGTGCTTCCAATCCGTGCTCTCTTCTGAATGAGTGGGGTTGCATTGTTTCTCCCACAGGACTTCTGTGCGATGAGCAGGGGTGCATTGTCATCATTTGCTGGAATCAAGCAGATTGGCCTAAGTGGGGTCTCACCCGGGTCCCTGTGTGGGTCCCTCATCCAGGGGTCTCCAGCCTTTGTTATTAGTTTCACTCTTTGATGAGTAAAGGTCTTCTAAGCAAGCACATTCATTATGTCCTCATTTATTTTGTACCTGAAGTACGTGTACTACTATAATGAAATGTGTATGTTAGAAAAAAGAATAAAAATTTCATTTTTATTGATTTATTTTTTTAAGATTTATTTAGTTAATTATGTGCAGAAAAACTGGCGTCTACACCAGAAATCCGGGGGGTGAGAGGATTCACCGGAGAAAGAATGGTGAGCAGAACAGGCGGATTCACTGAAATACACTGCTGGGGAGAGCAGCAGGGAGGCAGGAGAGGTCTGCTGTGCCATGGGGGTAGCTCCCTGGATGGGGACCGAACTCAGGCTGTAGTGGTGATAGCGCTGAGACTTAATCCCTAGGCCACCAGGAGGCCCCCCAAATCTTATTTTTAATTGTATTTCTTACTGAGGTAACATTGACTTACAATGCTGTATGTGACTCAGGTGTGTATGTCACCACCCCACGCCCATCACCAGAGCACCCAGCAGCCGCCACCATAGCTCACAGGCCCCCCCTCGTCTTCACCCTCCGCCCCCCAAGTTCACATCCAAATTTCTGGGGTTTTTTTAGATTTGGTTTTATCTGTCCCTTTGCTTCTTTTCTTTATATCCCACATCTGAGTGAAATCGTCCCATATTTGTCTTTCTGCTTCTGATTTATTTTACTTAGCATACTCCCCTGCTGTTCCATCCATGTTTTTGCAAATGGCAAGAGTTCATCATTTTGTTTTTTAAGCTGAGTATATCTCATCGTGTATCTAGACCGCGTCTTCTCAACCCGCTGTGCTGGGCACTTAGGTTGTTTCCATAACTTGGTTATTGTAAATAGTGCTGCCGTGAACGTGGGGGATTCATTTCAAAAGATGAGAGCAATTTAAAAAAAGTTCAGGCCTCACTTTGCCTATCTCTGAATCATCTCCTGCACTCCATCTGTCTTTGTAAGATGCTCTGTCTTGATTCTAGCCATATCTGGGGTCACTGATGAAGCCAATCATATAATCATGAAGAATTGCTCGTCATTTACTAATGAGGGTATATTGGCCACCAGTCATTCTGCAGGTAGGGGACCCATAAGACACGTTGGCACCCCAGTGCGTTCCATCTGGTACTAGAAATCTATCCAAGGCTTATGCTGATCTTTCTATGCCAACAGTTATGTAGCTGTTTATATTTTCCCTTTGGATATGCTGTTTGATAGATCAATATCAACAAAGGAACAGACAAAACTATGATTAAAGATTGCGTTTCTGTCTTTAAAGCAGTCTTACAGAATTTGCAGATTATACAAGATAAGAAAATTTGCCTATGTTTGATTCAGAATTAGGTTTCAATAAGAACCTGAAATGCTAAAAAAATATAAGATAAAAGCAAAAAGATAAAACCTTGGGATACAAGTCCACCCTGGTGTGTAGTTTCAAAGGTATTAGTTACAAAGGTATATGCTGTTTGAAAGTCTGGCTTGACAGCAATTTAGAGAAAAAAGTACTGGAGATTTACTTGGATTCAAGTTTCATATAAGGCAACTATTTGACAAGGTTAAGAAAGCTAAGGCAATCTTAGCTTACATTAGTGCAAGTTCAATGCTACAAGACAAATGATTTTCTTAAGTACTTGATACTTTCAGACTATCTCTGGAACGTGTTTGAAATGTCAGATATTATGAGTTGAGGGGTGGAAATAAGCAAAGGAGAGACCATGCGGAGGAGTGGTGATGGAAACTCTAAACACAAGAAGAGAAGTTAGGGTTTTCAAATATTCGATAGTTTGTAGCATCCATGAAAAAACCAGTGTAATCCCTTGGAGAAACAGAAGACAGAACAAGAATGCAAGTCAGAATCGGAATTGATTATTCAATTTTTATCAAGAAGGCATTTTATGGCTTGGATGATCTAAACTATCCTTCTGTGGATGGTATCACCTGAGGTTAACCTGTGTGCCAGGTAGCTTTCTGATGGAAGCTGTCAGGCTGACTCTTAAGAAGGATGGATGATAAAGAATCTTCTGTATTCCTCACATGGGAAATTCTACGAGACTGTCAAGGTTATATATCTGGATTGATTTGAATGAAATACAGCTTATATGTCTAAAAAATTTTTTAAAGAACATAATGATATTGGAAGAACCCAGTTATCTGCATGCTAAGGTTTGAAGAGAAGGGCTGTGAATTTTAAGAACAGTGCCCAGGTGATTCATGTGTACCCACTATTTTAGATCAAGAATAGTTTAGATGGATCAAGAATAGTTTAGTAGATTATTCATATAAGTACTTATTCATTATATACATAAAATTCCATGTAAATACCTTCATCTGTATACTAAATGTCTGTTTTCCTTGGCAACCAGTTAAAAATAGGTAATATATGCCTCTTTTCTGTAAAACAGGAATCATAATTACTATAATAGTGGTATTATTAATTTTTAATATTACAATTTCCTGAATCCCAGAAGGGTATTCACAACACTATGGGAACAGAAGATGAGCTTTACTTTTATAGTGGGGAAAAAACGGTCTAAATTTGTTAAAGGTCCTCTTGGCTGAGTTTATTAGTAGGATATGAGTGAAGCTATTTGACTTAGCTAAATGCAGGTCCTATAATATTTATTAAATACGCTATCTTGTTGACTAATTGCTGACTTAGACTACTGCTTTTCTCATTGAAGAACATGGAAGAATTTGGAGAAAACTAGCCGAATAGGCATGAAGCAGCTGCTGGAGTCATGAGCAGCCTGCTGCCCAGCTCCACAGACAGGGAGGCTGATGGTGATCAGCTCTGCCCTCTCTAGCAGGTAAAGCTGCAGTTGGTGGAAATTACTGTCCCTACTTTCAGGGGACACGAGGATAATTTGGCTGTTCCTAAGAAGGCATAAACAAAATATTGGCTAAGCACAGACAGATGTTAAGGTTATACTCTGTACATGAATTCATGTACTTGAATTCACTTTAATGGAGTTGAGCTTATGGTGTAAGATCTTGCAGCTGATTATAACTAAGTTGTTATGTGCTGCTAATTTGCTAGAAGCTTCTGTCTCGTGTGCTAGCCCAACTGCTTTGATGGGTCTCCTCCTGGTAGTTAATATGAATTAAATGTGGATCTTTTATTTTTTCCCCTGTGGTCTCACATAATGATATTAGCTTGTCTACAGTGTGACAAATTCAGTGTACCAAGAGCATCTGGTACACGATTCTTTATGATTGAAAATAAGCCTGCAAACTTGATAATGCACATCCATTAAGACTCTTCCCTGTACTGGGGAGATGTGAGAAGATATGGAACAGGGAAGGAATGTATTGGTCACAGTTCATTTGATCTGGTGTAAACTGTCTATTTCAATGGGTTACATTCATCATCAACACTGTATTCCTACAAGTTCTTTTTTGATTATCAAGACGCAACTATGGATCTGTTCCTTCTAGACAGCCCTTCCTTCATTCCCAGCAGAGGAATTTTAAACAGAAAAAAAAAGAAAGAAACTAAAACCTTCACAGCTGGAAGAGAGGATTAAATTCATTCTTTTGAAGTTGATCTGAGATCTTACACCAAAAAGTTCAAGTCATAAAGCTACTTTAATAAAGAGTGTTTTTAAATCAAATGCATAGTATGATAGAGATAAAAAGCCCCTGTTGCTGTCCCACTTGGATTCAAACAAGTTAATATGAGAATGCTCATGTTTTGAATATGTTGTTGCCTTAAAAGTAGGGAAATATATTTCACCGATGAAATGTAGAAGTTGACCTGTGTATGTCTATTACGTACCTTACCAAGAATGGAAAAGACTATTGACTAACCCGTGCTATTGACTAGGTTTAACCACTGGCTGAATAATCTTAAATTACTCAGTTAGGCTTTCAGTTCCCTCCTCTTTATCCAAATACATAATTCATATTATAAATAATTTAATTGGTTATTTGAAGGTAAAATAGAGAAATACTACAGATTTTGTTGTATAGAGAGTAAAATCACTAAACTGTTATGTTAGGGTACAGTTCCTACCTGATGTCTTCCCTATGGTGACATTAGTCCCTTCAACCAACACTAGAATTGACGGTAACAATTAAAAACCACTCCGGAGGCGGCAAGGAACAGGAGTTCTGATACCCCAAAAAATAAAGGTTTGTTAGATCGGTATGACGAGTATAACCCTGCCTACGATAGATCCAGAGAGAATAGTGTCTAGAATGACACATGAATCTTAGAACAGGGAATTGGGGTAAATGATGTTGCCACTTACTAAAACAGGGGAGGGGAGCTGGGTGGCAAGTCGAAGACTTTGACTTCCAAGTTGCACATGACAGCCTGGGTTGTACAGAATGGCCAGACAATTGGTTGTACACCGAGAGCTGGCTATTGAGGTTGCGGAAATGGATGAGATTATTCAGAGAAAGCATAACATAATAGAACTTAAAGAGAATCCTCTGGATAATGGTGGTTTAAAAGAGGAAGAGCCACCCACAGAGGAGACTGAACAGGGCAAGCAGAGGCGAGAGCAAAGCAGCAAAGAAGCCTCCTGCAAAGCAGAGGAGATTTGCTTCCATGAGCGAGGGAGAGGCCTACAAGGAGAATGGCAATGGCAGGTCAAGTAAAATGCTGATGATGTTCAATGAGGAGAGAATGTATAATTAGTCTGCTGATATGAATATTCAGATATTTAAATTTCAACAAAGAACATTGAGTAAGAAAGGATAAACATTGACCTTTTGTCAATCAAATATTTCTGTTCTGAATCGAATTATGCCAGTAATTTTATCCTATAATTCAAGTTAGTTGAGAGAGAGCTAGAGAGAGATATTCATGGGAAAAGATAACAGCATTATAAGTGCCATGAAAGAAATTTAGCCCTCATTTTTTACATTTCGTCTAAAACATGAGTGCATTTGTTCTGTGCATACGCTGTTATTGCACACTTCCTCGAATGATCTAAGCATTATTTGTTGATTATATACATGGGGTCCTCCCTCCAGGCATTCACTCATGATTTGTCGAGTCTGTGCTAGGGGAGAAGAAGGTGATACTGCAAAGTTAACATCCCTGTTCTCAAGACATGCATGTTCTAGAGAGAAGACAGGCATGTAATTAGGAAATTCAGCAAAGCGTTGTTAGTCATAGAGTGGTGGTCTTTTCTTCTCGGGTACAGGGAGTGAGGTCAGGAGTGTGCACATACAGAACACCATCCAGTTGCAAGACAAGGACCTTTCATTGGATTGAGGAGCAGAAAGATGGGGGAGCAGAGTGGCTCTCCAGAGCGGTGGGTGCAATTAGTGCTTGTGTTGTGTTGGCCCTTTGAGCAAATGTGAGTAGTGGATCTTGACTGAGCCAAAGGTTCTTGTTCTTCCTCTTTCCCCCTTGAATATTGGAAGTTGCTTTCTCCACTGTGGAGGAAGCCCAGAGAGGACCGTGGAGTGTGACCCTTGCCATGCTCTTGGCCCTCACTGGGTGAGGCGGGATTGCACCACTACCCTCTTAAAGTGTCAAAAGCCCTTGTTTGGAGGGACTATTTCAGTTGAACAGTATGATGAGTATAACCCTGCCTATGACTGGACATCATAAGTCCAAAATTTTGTTTCTGGGAAGGTAAGGAAAATTAGGAGGGCACAAAAAGATGAGCTGTAGTCACCCCTCATTCAAGAAATTTGTTATTATTCTTACTGTTATTCTAGGTTGTACAATCTCAGTTAACTAGTGAACAAAAGCAGTCCTCAGGGTCAGAGTCAGTGGTTTCTGAACAGTGTGAATTACATTTCCGGTCGCAGATCCAGCTCATATTGGGGATGCTCTGTAACATCAAGCCTGAGAGGTTTCAGACACTAAAGTGCTTACCTTTGGGGTCATTGTAAGGAATACATTATTTAATGCATGGAAAATATTCAACAGAGGAAATACAATACTTAATAGTTAACTGTTTCAATGAATTACTTAAAATATTGATTATCATTGTTATGTGCTATCGTAACCAACGGAACTGTCATTCCCAGGAAGGTATGAGCATAAACATTGCTAGCATAAAATTTAAAAAATGTCTATGTTGGTGCCCCATTACTGTACATTTTTATACTATGGTTCTGAGTTATGTAGCAGGGATTCAGAAAAAGTTCTAGAGATTATCATGATGTAGTTAAGGTCCAACAATCCAAATATCCCCCAATTTTTAATCTCTAGAAAAATTTTACATCATCTTAAAATACCAAGAAATGCGTTTGTTTACCTTTCTTTCATGGAACCTTTTCATTTAGAATTCATGACACCATGGGAAACATGCTTTGTTTGGCTAACAAGGTATTTGTTGAGAGATAAAGTGGCACAGCAGAATAGATGGAATCCTGCAGAATGAAGGAGCGGGTCAGAAAACAGTGTTTTTATATATTTTTGTTCTGGAAAGTGCTTCTGATTCTGCTTCATGGTGCTGATCCTGTCAGCTGCTGTCTTGCTCAATGACCTGGGCTAACATTGTGTTGTTTAAAACATTAATCTGTCAGTTTGGAAACTTCCACAGACAGCTTTTGGCCATCGTTTTTGACTTGTCAGTGAGGTCTACATAGCTTTACGGTTGACATTGATTTGTTCCATCCCGTGTGGACGTCGAGGCTCATTCTTCCCAGATTTGTTGGACACTCTGCTGTGGGCTTCATATTTACCCTGTCCTTTCTGCCCCTTCCCTTCTGACTTAGCTTTGCTTTGTGTTCCAGTGGGATGAATATTAATAATGCTAGGAGTTTGTGTCTATGAAATCAACTCATTCGAGTGAAGTGGGAATTAGAAGTGATTTGAGAATAAAAGAAAGGTCACCCAGGATTACTTGAAAGTGCAAGTCCTTTATTAGTGCAGAAATGAGGGATGCCAGGGAGCAGATCTCATCTGCATGTCTACCTGCTGGGAAATGGGCCTTTCATCTCCCTGCAGAGGCTCAAGCCAGAGGACAGAGAATCCCGGTCCTGGACTCTGTTCCACTCCCAGGTAGAGAAACGTCTGAGGGTATTCACAGTGTGATAATGACCATAACTCACTTTCTAGTAAAATATATCAAAATACCTGGTCATTTTGCTACAGTATTGCAAGCACAGTCACTCAGTCAGTCCCCACATTGGATCTTTCATTCTCTCACTTTACACAGAATCCACAGGATGTGTTGACATTGTCACTCTAAGACCCAGGTTTCAGGTGTGAGTGGATGGGCAAGACATGGGGAGGAGTGAGAGAAAGATGGAGGCTGTGGGATCTTCTGCATGAGGACAGTTTGCTGATATTCCAGCAGGAGGCAGTGGAGATATCAGGCAGTTGAGAGTCTTAGTGGGGGAAGAGGGAGGAGGCCAGGGTAGACCAGGCGAATATCAAGTGTGTGGCTCATAAGACAGTCCAAGCAATCATCAAATGAAGCCAGCAGCAGACCCAGAAGTGGTAGAGAGGGAGAGCCTCTGTCCCCAGGAAGCCAAGTCATTCACAAAGCACTTCTCTAAAGTCCCAGGTCAAGAGGGTGATGGGTGCTTGTATCACTGACCCAGAGATCTGCTCAAAATAAAACGTTCTATGAGCCCAAATTACAGAAATATAGGATACAGCATGAAAGGCTATATAGGATACAGCATGACAGGATATCAAAGTATCAAACCTCAGCCATTTTTAAAATATTTCTGAAGACTTGCTTATTCTTGGGGAGAAAGCGGGAGGCCACTGTGCAGATGAGAAAGTTGCAGGCCAGGGAGTTGAGCAGATGTGGCAAACCCTGGGGGCCTGTAGATTTTCTCTTATTCTGATATGTCCTCCTTTGCTCTGAGATTTTTGGGTTCTTTGTGAAGGTAAACATACCCTGCAAATAAAGAAGGCAAATTGTGTTAACCCCACAACTGTTGAGAATCTCAATGAGAATATTTAGAGTTATCCTTGTATTTGGAGTTATCCTTATAACTCCACAAACCTAGAAAATAGGTGAATAAAGAATTAAGCTACATCAAGTCTGTGAATCCAATTATTAGAATTACATCATGGACTATGAGGAAGCAGCAGTCTTTCTAATCCATGCCTTCAAATATGTCACCCGATTCTATAGACAGAGATACCAAGGTGTGAAAAATGTGGGTCTTAGAATTGATAAAATGTGGCATAATTGATATAGTTCTCAACCAGATAGATAAAGTGGTAAATGACTCATCACATGTAAAAAACTGGAGTCCAAAGACTTTGAAGTAAAATTATAAACCAGTTTTCTAGAACATCTTCCAGAACTGACAGGGCTTTTCTATGAGTTCTGCAGGAAACTCACCCAGCAATTTGGAAGAACACAGCCAGCAAGCCCCACTTACACCAAGAGTCTGATCCACTTTCTACCCACTTCACACACCCCCTCACACACACACAGCATTATTGCCACAACCACCACCACCTCCTCCACCCCTCACATAGGAGACTATAGGAAACTCGACATATTTTCAGATATCCTTAACATGGAAGTTAGAATCTGAAACAAACAGAAAATCATTATAAAATTGGAACTCCACAAAGAGAGGAAAACATAATATCATTGAGAGAAAAAGGGATGATTTCAATTTCATAACACAAATACCAGATAATTAAAAGAAATACTCAGAGCTCAAAAACCAGGAAATAATTTCTAAGGAAATGGAAAGTATAATAACAATGAAGCACCTGTTAGAGGCCTGTGTGACTAGACTGAGGATTCTTCCAAAAGGTAAAAGCAGAAGATAAAGAGGTGGAAAACTAGAAGAGAAAAAAGGCTTGCAGAGGACACTTGAGGAAACAATGGAGATTTTAACATCTGAATGAGTTAAAGAAAAAAAAATATTAAAAATAAACACAGGGTAGCAAAGCATAATTTTTTCCCCAGTAGAATTGCTTAGAGCTGAAAAACATGCCTCAATAGATTGAAAGGTCCAGAAAAATGTCTAAAATCAGATTTCTAAAATTGGGAACACTAGGGAAGACAAGAAAATAGAGCCTGTTGGCTGAAAGTGAAGTGGTTACACAGAAGAAGCAGAATTCGGGATACTGGACACTTGTCAGCATCAGCGTGGGGGGAGCACAGGAGGCACTTCCTTAGCACGCAGGGAGGCCCCTGCCCTCCTCAAACGCTCTAGTTCTGTGCCCAGCTGAGCTCCACACAAGGACACAGCGAGACCAGCAGAGACACATGGTCTCAAGACACTGACTGCCCTTCGCTCTCTTTCTGGAAAGACATTTTCAGCAGAAAAGGGACTAAGGAAGGAAAATGAAGAAGATGGCCTGGGGACGAGGAGGGGCTCCCAGTGAGGACCAAGCAGAGACCTGGTCAGAGCAGGTGGGAGAGATTTCCTCAAGGCATTAAACTAATGGCATCTCGTGTGTGTGTGCTCAGAGGAATTTATATACTTGCGGGAAGTTTGTGGTTTTGGATTTATGGTAAATACATAGACAACTGAACAAATAAACAACCAAAAAGAATATTCATTTCCAGAAGGCAAAACTTGTGCTAGTGTTAAGAAATCATATTATGAATAGTGTTCAGTCTGTTATTCTGCCCAAAAATTGTAGTTGAACTATAGGGAGTGTGTGGAGGAAGCTGGGAAATACGTTTCTGTGACATGGCAGATGCGGAAATGGTGTGAAATCCTCATCTTCCATTATGGAAGATCAACTGATGAGGCCTGTCCCTGAAAATTCAAGGAATAATAATGCCAGGGAGTTAATAGAGTCATGGAAATAGACACCAGAGGGGAAGGCGTCTCAAGTGGCTGCTCTGCCAAAGAGATGAGAAGGTAGAGATCGCTGCTGTATCTCAAATAAACTTGACAGATGTTTCTCTGTCCATTTGTGCGCACACAATTTGACTTTAAAAACAACAATGACAATTACTTTATCCTTTGCAGTTGGAAATATGGAAGACGAATTATGTGATGCATATATACACACAGAATTATTTACATTCATGTTTTTGTTTTTATGATACTATTATATAGAATATTATGATACTTTAAATTCTCTTCTTTGCCTTTTCTCTCCTTCTAATTGTGTCCATCTGAATATACTCATTGGATAACAGCTCTTTCAAATAAGAGTCGCACATCTTTGTTTTTATGTTTGATGAGAGTGCTGAATTCTGAGAATAATGTGATGATGGAGTCAATTTGTAGAGCTGCTGATTTTCTTGCAATCCTCACCTCACATCTTCCTTGAAAAATATTATTGCACAAGAAATAACTTGGTCGTTCCTTTTCAGGAAGCTGTGACACCAGGATCCTGGGTCATTCATTCCTAGACATTTACCTAGCTCTAATACAGGTCAGGCATTTTGCTCAAATGTAAAATGAGATTCCAACCGCTTTTCTAAGGAATCGCAATGTCAGAGGAGCGATACAAGCATTTGAACTGATAATTAAAATAAAATATGAGAATGAAGCTCAAGGCTGATTATCATTGGATCACGGGTGATAGGGGTATGTAAAAGAAGTAGAGATTAGAACAGTGGGCCATTAAGGGGATAATTTAGTTATTTAGTCTAAATGTTTCTACTTTCTCAAATCTGGCTTGTGTGATCCCAACTGATGCTATACGACAATGTTAAATAAATTATTCATTGATGGAATTAATGAAACTCTGAGTATATGTTTTCTGATTTCAGTTTTCATATTGAGTTAGCTAAGCCCCCTCAAGAGACTCTACATGCTTTCATCCATTTACAAATACTTAGTGAATTCCATTTAATTAAGTGAAATTAATTATTCATTTAGGCTCTTTAGGAAGAAGGTATAAAAGTATTTGATATTTTTTCTTATAATAATCCTAATGTATTATATGACTCAGCGATGTGAAAACCATGTAAATCTACATCTTAGTAAATTTTAATGAACTTTGTTTCATGCATCTGCTACTTCTATAAATTTTTATGATTTCTTAAAAAAGGTAATTTCTGCATAGTGAGACTCTTCGAACTGCTTTCCTTTTTCTTAAACTTTGCTACCACAACTAAGACCATTTGCATTTTCTTAAAACTTCGTTTGTCATAGTATGCCATCACTATTCTTAATACCCATGAAATCCCAATTTTTCTGGACAGTTTCTGTATCATATTTTTACCAGTTTTACTTAGATATAAAGTGTGTATCCCAAAGCCTGCATTTGCTTACATAGTTTTGATGAGATTGGCCATCTATATTCTCCAAGGGCACCACCACAACCGAGGCAATAAACATGTCCATCACCCCAAAAGTTTTATGTCCCATTGCATTTTTAAAAGTTTTTGTTGATAAGTATCACACTTGACATGAAATATATGCTCTTAAATTTTTTGTACACGACAACACATTTTCAACCATAGGTTCTGTGTTCTACAGGAGATCTCCAGAACTTGTTCATCTTGATAAAAGAAACTTCACCCCCATGGAAGGCAGCTCCCTATTTCCCCAATCCCTAGTGTGTGGCAGCCATCATTCTGGTTTTTACACCAACAAGTCTCCTGAGCTCATGGAAGTAAAAACTAACTAGTGAATCATAATATGAATTTGAATAAGCTTCATCATCTCCATGGGCATCATCCGGCTGTGCAGTGTGGTCTTGTGATGGTCTGTTAAACAAAACAACTGCAAGTATTAGGAATGTTTAGTCCATCTTTTTAGTTGGACTAAGTTCCTTCAACACCCATCTGCTCTTTAAGCAGATCTCCTAAAACGTGGTAAGAGTCTCATTCTTTTTCCTGCTTTGAAGAAAGAATTTCTTTCCTGGCCAAGGCTAATCATTTTGCCTTAATTACTTTATCATTTTTTGTAAAGTCAGGAAAAACAGAACCTGGTGAATACTTTTATTTTGTTGACACAAGATAATGCATGCAAAGTATCTACTCAGTGCAGATACATTTATTCAACAGATATTTATTGAGCACCTAGTATGGGCCAGGACTGTTCTAGACAGTAAATGCTAAGACAACTCAGCTGCTAACTGTCTGTCATATGTACTACTCGCTAAACACTCTTTCGTAAGTGTTCAACGAACATTTTTTGTAGTCTCCAATTTTATTATTAGGTTCTCTGTTATTATAGAAATAAAACATTGGGTTTTCGATGAAATTCAGATATGTCTTTGCTCCCTGAAGACCTTGAAATTTACTGTGTACCCCTTAGCAAAGCACAGAGGGGAAATCCAGTTGATGACCAGCTTCTTTCGTATCCAAAACCACAAAGTGAACACTGTTGGGTGGACATTTTAAAAAGCAGCATAGTGATCCAGTTTATTTAATATAGAAAAGTCAACTCAATTAAAAACTCAATCGTAAAAAAAAAAAAAAAAGATGCAGGTAACCCACTAGTTGCCTTTATTTTTAATGCTATAATCACAAACATTATGAAAATATAAAAACTTAAGTACTTCACTGGTTAATAGTTCATTTAGTATGAATTTTTAAACACTGGAAAATATGCATTTATAAATCAAACATGCCCAACTTTGGGCAAAAATAGAATAATAGGGCCTAGAAAAACGCTAGCCCCTGAAACACAACACACACATGCACATGGACAGAAGATAGGAAATAGCAGCTGTCAAGACACTGCATTTTAGGCGATGCAAGGCCTAAAGTAATTTCTAAGCGATACAAAGCTGCCAAGATGAGCTGAACCTTCAGTTGTTCCAGTGACTGCCTGGGAGAGTTGCTACTGCACTAAAGAAAGGGGGGTACAAAAAGACCAGAGAACTCCCTGATTATGGAGACTGCACTGAGAATCCAGGGAGGCAAAGGTTGCTGGAATTCCCAGACTATTCAGAAAGAAAACCTTGCAGTCTGCAGAGGGCCCCCTTCCATTCTGCAGAGAACCAGGCAGCCCACATGTATAAGGAAACCAGCAGGACCTGGAAGGAACTGTCTGGAAGAATGGGGGCAAATAATACCTGATACCCCCAAAGGATTAGAAATTTGTGCCTTCACCCACCAGCCAAGCTGGGAAACCCCAAAATTCAGGGGCTGTTGAGTAGAGTGTTCAGAAAGGTCTGCCTAGGTAGTGTAATTATCTCTGTACTGACTCCTGTTTGCTTCCCCTGGCAAATGTAAAATAAAATAGCTTATGCATATCAGATTGCTTCTAATAACTGTGCCCCAGAATAGAGCTTAAGCTGTGTGTGTATCTACGTATAGATACACACACACAATGGAATACTACTCGGTTATAAATATAGTGAATTCTTGCCATTTGCAACAGTATGGGTGGAACTGGAGAGGATTTTCTTAAATGAAGTAAGTCAAAAGAGAACTGAGAAATACCTGATGGTTTTATCATATGTGGAATATTAAAAAAAATAAAAATAAACTTTGAAATCTATCTGGATAATTGAGGCTGCCAGAGGGGGAGGGTAGCAATGAGAAGCAGGGGAAAGAGGGGACCTATTGGGAGGATTATAGGGTGGTGGTGGATTGGCGTGGTAACATACATTTGAACTGGCGTGAACTGATACCCGTAAATCACATGAAGTGTTATAAATAGTGTTACCTCAAAGCAGATTAAATGGTGCAAAAAAACAAAGAAACATAGAAATACAAAGAAACTCAGACTGCAACAAGGTAAAATACAAACAGTTTTATGTTCAAAGATCACCAATATGCAAGGCGGAGGGAATTGGACCCATACTGATTAAAAAATTCAATCAGTTGAAACTGAACAGGTGTTAGAATTGGTTAAACAGGACATTAAAAACAGTTTTCATATGTGTATTCTCTATGTTCAAAAATGTAGAGAATATGGAAGCTATGAAAAATGAAACTTAAAGAGTTGTTGAGTCATCAGTGTCTGGCAAGATTGATGACAGATTAAACATAGCAGAAGAAAAGATGATTTAATTTGAAGATGCCAATAGAATTATGCAAAATGAAACACCAAGAGTAAAAAGGAATTTTAACAATGGAAATAATATCTATGAGTGGTAGGATTTTTCTAATTGAGCAATTGTATGTGTAATTGTAATCACTGAAGGTGATGAGATAATGAAGAAGAGAAAAAATTCAAAGAAATAATAGATGAAAATTTTCCCAATTGGGTAGAAACTAGAAATCCTTAGGTTTAAGAAGCCCAATGAGTCCCAAGCATAAGAAGCATAGAGAAAACTACACCAGTGAACATTACAATCAAGTTATTCAGCACCAGTGATAGAGAAAATCTTAAGAGCCAACAGAGAAAAAAGCTACCATATATACAAAGACACAAAAATAGGAGGTCACAGATTTACTTATCTAATGTAATAAAAAATGAGAGGACAGTGGAGCAACATCTTTGCAAAATCAAGACTTTTCAATATGTGAAGCTGAAAGACTACATCCCAGAAGAAATGCATTAGCAGAAATATTGACAGAAATCTTTCAGGCGGAAGGAAAAGGATGCCAGATGGAAACATAGATCTAAGCAAATTGATGAAGAATACTGGAAATTGTGACTGTGTTTGGAAGGCAGCTTGCAAATGAAAATATATCTCCTGTCACCTCCCTTCTACTAGACTGGTATGAGGCTAACATAGAGACACTGGCTGCAGTAAGCTCCCCAAGCACTGCATCCATCCCAGAAGTCCAGGGAGAGGCTCCTGACTCATAATGTCTCATACGGGGCTAATTGGGAGGAAGTCAATCATGCAATAAATTAAAGTACTTTAGGTATTACAAAGACTGAATCTCCATCTTGGAGCTGTGTATGGTTTTTCCATATTATGTACTTAACACATTATCATCTCAAACATGAGTTGGTGTCCTGCTACACAGATTTAAAATAAATAAACCACAAAGCTTGGAAATGAAAAATCCTCTAGAATTTGGTTATTTTGGTGGAAAAGATCTACCCCCCTCAAAAAAACAGTTCCTAAACCGGTAGAACATGCAAGGAGTAGGAGGAGAGTTTAGATGCACAAACGTATGGAGAGGTCTTGGTATTCGCGCCTTACAAATAAGCTTTGCTGACCTTCAGAATATATAAGAATAAAAATCTGAGCTCAAACAATACACTTCCTCTGTTTTAGCATCCTAAAGGGAAAAGTTGAGTTCTCGTTTGTAGAGTGTCTCTTAAGTAGATCCTTGTGAAAATGTCAATATAAAAATATCTGCTTTAGTGGAAAAGTGCAAATGTTTTTTTAATATATACAGAGAACACACTACTTTTTAAAGGTCTCATCCACGAGTGTCCCAGGGTAACAAAATAGGCTCATCTTTTTGGAAATAACAAATCCCTGCTACTATGGGAGTTACAGTTTTCCAAAATGGATCCCTATAGTATTTTTTGACATTCTTGTTTTCCCAGCACAAAAACATCACTGCTCAGATAACTTACAATCAAAAAAAAAAAAAAAGAAAAGAAATTACAGCTACTTTACTTGTAATAGCTCCGAGTCAAAAGCAACTCAAATGTCCATTCATAAATTAACAAATTCTGTTACATTCATACTTTCATCAGCAAGGAGCCAACTTTTGCTACAAACATGGTTGAACCTCCAAATGATTACCCAGAAGGAATTTATCATTGTTAAAACATTTTCTGAAATATTTAGTTAAGAGGCGTGGCTTTCTATAATTATTTAACAATGTATCAGAAACTAAAATATGGTACAGAATCTTTCATTGGAACAGCTAGGATCCTTAAAGTGTTGGTGGAATCATTTTTATTACAGCTAAGCCGTTAACAGTGGATTTCAGGCTGCTTTGCAGAAGCTTTCTTCTTCATTGGTTTAATTGGTTGCTTTTAAAGGGGATTTGTCAAATACCTCAAAGGGTTTTCACTTTGTAATTAGGCTGTACCGAATCGGTATCTTTGCCATTTTGCTGGAACTTAAAGCACAAAAAGTGTAGGTTTAAAGCATTATTTGCCGAACGTACAATATGCAGTTAAGTATGAAAACCAAATAGTGTCAGAGGCGGCCAGAAGAACAGTAAGGAATGAACAGCATATTCCAAATGATTGAAAGAAGTGAATTGTTCCTTTATTAAATGTTACTCTGTTGGTGAGAAAGGATGAAGTTAGAGCCTGTTGGGTGCCAGCCATCCACCAAACAGCACAGGCTAATTTTTCATGGGCAGTGTCTCCTGAAGTCCTCGTTCAAGCTTAGGCAGTGAGTCTTGTGAGCCCATTTTACAGAAGGTGAGAGCGGGAAACTGGTACTCAGAGATAGAGCCTCCTCAAAGCCGGGGCTGTGCTGTCAGCTCAGATCTGCTGAACGGCCAAGCCCCGTTGAGTCCTCGCCCAGTCCCTGCTTCTCCACTTGGCATCGTGGTAAATCGCAGTTCCCCCGCTGACCGGCCCGTCGTTGTGGTCTGAATTCTGCCCTCCGGAGAGAGGATAGGATTAATCTTTCTGGTGGTTTTATTTCAGGAATTACAGTTCGAAAGGCTGACCCGAGAGCTGGAGGCAGAACGCCAGATCGTAGCCAGCCAGCTGGAGCGATGCAAGCTGGGGTCCGAGACCGGCAGCATGAGCAGCATCAGGTACCGAGCGCCGCTCCTCACCTCTGCGAGGTGCTGCCAGTCAGAGCTGGTCCCTGCCCGTAGGAGCCTGGCGGTGGGCGTGGAACACGAGAGATGTTAGGCGGGAATTGTCACCACCTCGATTTAAGATGTTCAAAGGCCCCCACATGGCCTGGTTTGTACTTGCAGCTCTTTGACCAAAATGATCATGGGCCCTGGATGCAAATTTTGCATCATTTTACACAGAGAGGCTTTTCAGTGACTCAAGTTGCTGAAGTCAGGAGATGCCATATCACAGTCTACCAGTTTGATTCTTTTTTTTTCCCCCTAAATGATTGAGACTTAGAGGTTTGGCCAAGGGAGGCGTGAGAGAGCACACACAGATGCAGCTTTGCTGTTGTATGAGGTGCCATTAAATATGTGTTCCTCAAACCTTCTGCACATTCAATTCCCACGTGCAAAAATATGTCAAGTCCACAGGTAGAATAATTGTTCAGTTCGGGTTTCTTTGAGATTAGGAAATGTTTAAAAAGAAACAAAAGTAATCATTTGAGTAACTCAAGTCACTTGGGAAAATGAATTATCCCCCTTAGGATCATACTTTTTTAAATTCCAAAATGCAAGTGCATGTGTGAAAGAAATGTAATGGCGGCCCTAAGACATAGTTGCATTTCAGGAACGCACTGTGGTGGCCCAGCATTCGCTCTGTGTTGTGTTTTGAATTGCACTTAACACAAGAGCCATTTATTTCTCAATTCATGCAAAAGATGGAGGAGGGGCCACCCTTGGGGGAGGGAGGTGCTGCTTCCCAGCTTCCCCTCCATGCATATCAGGGAACCAGCTCCCTCCATGAGATTCCCACCAACCCTTGTGGCCTCGTTGTCAGTGGCCCAGTCTAGACAACCAGGCTGGTGGCCCCCAGAGATGGATATGCAGCAGGCATCATTCTCAGTCCTGGCTGTTCTGGAAGCAGGACCATGTGTTTGGTGTCCTCTTAGCTGCCTGCTGCTACAAAATATAAAATAAAATAAAATAAAATAAAATAAAATAAAACATCATCATTTCCATTGTTCCAAAATTTGTTATTGTTGGAAGAGCACATAGGTGTCAGGACTGGTGCCTATTGGACTCACCTGCCTTTCATTTTTTAACATTGACTTTTTCTCTGCAGAGCAGCGGTAAATCTTGCAATGGAAAACATTGCCACTCTTTGTTAGACTAGGTCACTTAGATGGAATATCATTTCCAATTGCAAATCCTTATTTAAGATACGTGCAAGAATATCCAGTAAAGCCTCCAGGAACTCGGGCAGTCAGTAAGTGCAAGTGAGGACACTGTCATCTCTTGAACTCATCACAGACTTGCCTAAACATCCACATTAAACAAAGCAGGGTAGACAAGAAAAAGAAAAGTGAACTGTGTCAACTTAGAATTGTGTTCAGGAGGTTGATGGGTTGAAGGCGGTGAGTATAGGTAGGGAGAACATGCTATTTCCAAGTGTGTGTGTGTATGATTCCATGTGCTGTGCATAATGATTTGAAGAGCTTTTTGTTAATGCTGAACAACTCCTGGGATGTTAAGTCTGTGGGTCCACACATACCACTGAATTGACCTCTATTTTGCTTTGAAATCTGTTTGAATAATAATCTGATTACCTTTTTAATTCACATCCCTGGCCTGATATTTTCGCATTCTGTGCACCTTGTGCTGTCCTAGCCACTTTAACCCTGATAGGAGCAGAGCTAAGAGCTCATGCTGAATCATGAATTTCAATTCCCAAATTCTCATTAGACCAGAATCTAATTCCTGGGATATGCATTCAGATACCAGGCTGTGAGAGATTGGACTCCTGGTCTTGAGAATGTGAAATAGGTGACCCCAAATCTATGGCACACAATGCTAGGAGCTGGGGTGAAGGCCCAGTGGCTGGGGTCCTGGTGGAGAAAGGGTCTGCTGGAGAGCATCCCAGCAGAGAGCCACTGTCTGGTCCCTGACAGAGACCCCTTTAATTACCACAGGACTGACGGCCTTTCAGATGTTGTGTCTTTGATGTTGCATCTTTGAACTGACCTACGACTCTTAAAGATGTCCCTCCTCCCTCATCTGATTTGGTTGAGTTGATTTCTTTTCTTAGGTTCAATGTGTCTTGAATAGAATACATCAGTGAACTACCAAAGAGGACAGAAAAATTATCCCATGGTGCCTTTTGGTTCTTTATATCTTGAATCCCTAGCTCATAGCCCATGATGCATTATAAATGATTTCTTGTTAAATATGTATTAAGTAATAATGTTGAGTGCAGATGACTCTGCCTGATGATTTCCCATTACTGTATCACTATATAATATCATTCTTCATCAGCCTTAATTATTTTGTATTTTGGAAATCTCTTATGTATGAATCTTCATTTGTATAATACAAGCAATTTACTGGTATTTCACTGGAGAACAACCAATACTAGTTTCCATGGTTCTTTTTTGCCATAACCTAATTGTTCAGCTTCAGAAATGCACCTCTGGAAATGCAAGTCTTCATTAAGGGCGGTAGACTAGTCTAGTGGGCACATCCAAAGGGTAACTAAAAATTAAAAAATTAGAATATCATTTTTTAAAGAGGAATAGATAACGAAGTCTGACAGTTTGCATGTTGTTTCATACTTATTAAGGGTACTAGGGAGACGCCACAAAACCAAATAATCATCAGATAATCTTATGGAAATGGTAAAAATGACTAATGCTTGGTTTTACTGGGGGATAAGAAGTTGCCGCATCTGGTTCCTAATACCTCATTCCTGGTAGTGACATCAGCAGTTGATCTTATTGGAAAAAAATATTAGTATGCTTTTATAACAATCAATTTTTATAGTGGTCAGTCAAACTGCAAATGAGAGTGCTGATAACTTGAGGAAGGGAGACTTCGTAGGCTATCAGTGCCTCGTCTAAGTTTGTACGATGTAAGTAGCTGCCAGTGGAAACATCTTCATCTCTTAAGCTCTTTACATATTCTTCTGAACAGCCAACACATGTTGTAGTTTCTAGAATTCAGCTGTGTAAGTGTTGTCCATCTTCTAGAATGGAATTACTGGTATCCCTACTGCAGCTGCGGTTCCCCTATGCAACATGGCCTCCTCTCTTGAAAACCCAGGGTGGCTTTCCTCATTCTATTTTTAGCACAAATCTTTCCAAAAAGTGGAAGCTTTCCCTACCTACAAGGAAAATTGAGTTCCATACCTTCTCCCTGATTTAGATCTGAGGCAGGAACATTATTCACCCAGATGATATCCATAATTTAGGGTCATCGTCAAGTTGCTCTGCTAGTTAGTCTCCTACTCCTATGTGTGGGAGGGTTGTGATCACTTGATTCTTGACTGCCCCAAGCCATCCCTCCAGCCCAGGCCTGCCAATGAGGTCTTGGGCTGGCAACCTGATGACTCATCTGGTCCCCCCCAGCCTGGGAAGCCTGTGTTGCTCTTGTGAGTCCCCTGGTCTGAGGACCTGCCTGGACTCATGTCCTTGTTTTAACCTCCATAGACCTCTGAGACTATTACTCTGCTTGCCTTATGCCTCAGTCTCACCGCCACGTGGTATGAGGTTGATCTGCATAGAACTTGAATACAGAACCATATCTGTGCAGAACCCGTGCCCACTTCTGCAAATCCAGAATACACCATAGTCTTTGATTTCCCTCAACCTCAAATGTCCTCCTTCTTCCACCTGGTCATCTCTTCCTTTGGGTCTAGTTACTCAACAGAGGGCTCACATTCTTCTAAATGCCTCCTGATCCAAATTGGGTGAGGTGTCCCATCTGTGGGAGTCATTACAACTGAAAGTATTGGGGATTTGACTCTGCTTGCCCTTCTAGAAGTTCTCTGCTACATAAAAGTAGTTATCTACTATACCCCTTGATTCCCAAGGGCAGAGAAATAATTAGAAATGAGAGAGAGAGAGATTGAATTCAGAGCACAGTTGGTTTTATCTTCTTGATGAGATCTGACTCTTGGAAGATACAGTGGTGGTGATGGTGATGATAGATGATGATGTCGATGATGATGTTGTTGATGACAATGGTCTATAGTGCAGAGACAAAGAAAATAAAAATTCGGAAGATAGAGAGATTTGATACCTGGTAAGTTCTCCTTGCTGGCTTTCAAGGTTGGGGTGACTACTTTTGGCCAGCAAAGAACATGATTCGTAGATGCTGAGATCGATCTATGACTGACAGCCAGCAAGGAACAGAAGGCCTTAGTCCTAGAACCAAGAGGAATGGAATTTAACCAACAGACTAAATGAACATTTTACTCCCCAGTTGAAAGTAGCAGACACATTGACTCTAAGACCTGAACCAAAGAAATCCAACCATGCCATGCATGAACTTAACAAAATTTACAAAATGTAGCTAAAAAAAATTGATGTTGATTTAAGTTGCCCATCTCATGATAATTGGTTATGGAGTAGAAGAAAACCAATACAATGTTTTCCAATTGGTTTGTATTATCCCTAGATTACTAATAGCTATATATTACTAGTTTTTCATATAAAGTAAATTTTATTCTGCGGTCATCTACATTTCATTCAAAAGATGACTGTGCATAGCCTATTTTATTTCTCATGCATATCTATATGCATTGGATTCACATATGAGAAAAATCTGTAGCTTTGATTTTAAGAAGTGGAGGTATCTGAATGTGGAGAGGATTCTTATTTCCAGTGAAAAGGACAACCACATATAGTCTTGCCACTTTTATATATAGATCCCCAAGCTTCTGTCTGGAGTTATATATATTTTAAAAGATTATATATATATATATATATATATATATATATATATATATATATACCCATATGTGTGTATATATATATATATATATAAATTGCTTGCTCTACATTGAAAGATTTCTGCCCCACAGATGAACTGAGTTTTTTGCAAACAAGTTTCCACTAAAGTCAGCCATTTTTTGAGAGTAGGATGCCATAAGAATTAATGTTTTAAATTTTATCAAAGGTCACTCCCTTTATCAACTAACTTCTATGAGTCTAAATGCCAACAATTCTAAATATAGAGCCTAAAATCATTTTCACAGCTACAAAGAAGTCAGACTTGTTTTAGAGAAAATGCTGACTTCTGGTTAAATTCACAGTGAAGAAACATGAGTCAAGAATTCACATACTGGGCCTTCCCTGTGGTGCAGGGGCTTGAGCGCAGCGTTGTGAAGCTGTCTGCAGCCTCCGCAATGTGGGTTCGATTCCAGACCCGTCGGGGAGACACCCACATGGCGCGGCAGACCTCTCCTGTCTCACCCGCTGCTCCCCTCAGCAGTGTTTTTGGACCATCTGCTGTTCTGTTCCCCACTCTGTCTCTGGTGAATTCTCTCACCCTCCCATGCCTCTGCCCTGTACCCAGTTCTTGTATAAATAAATAAATTTTTTAAAAAAGAATTCACATATATTTTGTGAGCATGAAATCTACTTATGTAAAGTCAGGATCACTGAATTTTATTAAGGAAATACACAGTTGTTTCCCAAAGTCAAACATTATCCTGCAGCATAAGATGTTTAAACAGGTAGGTGGTTATAGGTATTCTTTTTAATACAAAAGGACAACATATGCCAAAATATTTCACTTGGGAAACAGATGCCTTTGGTAATTAAACAATTACTTTTAATTTTTTCACATAAAGATTGTTAAATTATGTAGATATTTATACACATACCCACATTTCCAAACACAGTCATTTAGCCAAAGGTAAAAACGACTCATCAGCAGGATTCTAGGTCTATTCCCAGAGTGAGTATATGTTTGCCAAAAGAAAAAAGAATCTGTGTCTTTTAAATTACTTCTAGTTTTGGTTGAAAACTTTACTTTTTTTTCCATGAAGTAAGTTTTTAAAGTCTGAGAGTAACAGTTTCCATGTAGGAAATAATCTTTTCTCATGTGGATACAATATCACTCCTCCATGGACTTCTTCAAACAGGACATTTAGTTTGTTGAATTGGCAATCAGAATTAACATTGCAGTGATGTTTTCGAAATCTAATGTTTGCTTCATTACAAGAACATAAAGAAAGGAGAAAATAAAGGGACTATAGACATATTTTGGAGTCTTCTTTGCACTGCCAAGTTTGTTTTCAAAAAAAGTGTTTCTCTCTTTGTTTCCTTCCAATCTAAATTCTAGGCAGAAACCTCCCCTTGCAAATATCCTTAATTTTCTTAAGTCCCTTTGGGAAATACCGTTCTTCCTTTTCTTAACCCTGTGTCATCATCTTTCCCAATATCTCTATTTTTTTTCCAATTTTCTAACATTTTATAGCTCACTTTTAATGCTGAGATTATTCCTCTAGAGTTTCCTGTTGTATTTTTCCTTATATAAATTAGGAAGAATATTCTAGAATGCTTTCTAGGCCCTCCAGATTCACCTCCATTCTTCCAGAACCATCAAATTTCTGTTCATTTCCCCACAGGTCTCTTCTCCAGAAATAGCAGGAACATTTACTACTCTTCTCCCAATCCTCCTTCCTCTCCAGCCTCAGAGCCTTTCCCTACTGGCCTCGGCTCCACGGTCCTTTCAGAGTGGCTGAGCCATCTCCGTAGGACCTGAGTTCCTTGAACTTGTAATCCTGAAGCAAAATGACAATCTTGAATAAAGCTCTGCTACCTGCTCCCCCACAGTGAGACTTGCTGAACCTCTTCAACCCCCAAAAGTGGGTACTGTCCCTCTTCACTTTCCTCCACTCCCCTAAGTCCTCAAGGCAGGAATTTGGAGTATGTGCCAAAGCAGTGGTCAGCCAGAAGTACGTTCCATCAGTGCCGAAAAAATAGGTGATTGAATGAGTGTCCCCTGTTTCATTACTGTTCTTATTCTCATTGCTATAGTTTGGGCAGAATCACCAGTCTTATTAATCTATAAATATTTCCAGCACTATATATTCTGGGAAACACCCCCCCATATATATGTGATATGTATCAACTATGTATTCCTTGACCTGCTAGAACAGAATATTATATTTCAGCGTCATCGTCGTTAGTTTCCACATTAAAGCAGCACCTGGACTTGAGGGGCTAGTGGGTTTCACGTGGTCTGTGTGCAGAACTGTGGCTGAGTTGGTCTCATACTTGACTCTTATTTTAAGACGATCATGACAGTAGTGATAACAGTGGTTATGATAGTGATACTTTTAATTATAATAATGTAGTATTTATTGAGCAGTTTCCTTAAGCCTGGTGTAACATCAGCTGGTCTAGACAGATCATGCCCTTTACTCCTGTTCAGTCTTCTTCTTCCATCGTGCAGTTGAGATCCCCAAGATTCAGAGAGGGACATCCACTTTCTCAACATTCAGCAGCTACTGAGCAGACATTGATTTTTGAACCCAGGTTCCTTCCCTCCCCAAGTAAACATGTTAAAATGTCACAACGTGTTATTCAGTCTTAGCTGGTGTGTTGAATGACTTTGCTTATAACGTCTAAATATCTCCAATATATTTTCATTGTAGGGACATAAACATTTTTGGACTGGCTTGCTGCCTCTTTCCCTCCCTACCTTCCAGTGATTATATTTTGAGATACTTTGTATGATTATGTTGCTGAGATTCCTTCTTACACAAATAAGAGGAAGAGAGTAAATAATGTATGTTATCATTGCTTTTAAATATATCCATAGTAACTGCTCAGGATTCGCCTGCAAAATTGCAATGGATAAAAAAATTCTACTAAAATTTATGTCTATAAAATACCAGCCATTATATTGTCTTAGTCTGGACTTATAAAAAACATCATTTTATTTCTCATAGTTCTGGATGCTGGGAAATGCAAGCACTAAGTGCAGGCAAATTAGTATCTCTGCTGAGAACTCACTCCTTGTCTTTGCTCTGTACCCCCAAGTGCTGGGATGGTGTGGGGCGTCTTCTCAGGGCACTGTCCCTGGTCGTTGCAGGATATAAGCATGACAGAGTAGAAGGCTCTGTGGGTGTGTCTGTGTGTCTGTCCATGCTGCCTTCATTCAATGCTGAGTCCCCAAAAGCTTTTACCAAGTTGCGAATATTTTTATTTGTTTATGCTCACTTGGGAAGATTGGAAACCAGTGATATTTCAACTAGCAAAATAGCAATGAACGTCGGACCCACTTAAGTGAGACTTGAGTTGTCAACACGAGCTGACGGTGGCTTTCCGAACACCAGGAACAGAGTGTGTTCAGATGATTGAAGTGGAAAAGGCAGTCGGGGTGTTCAGAGGTGGTGGTCTCGGCACCAAGCACTCAAAGTGTCAGTTGGGCCCAATTGCTGGGTTTTTCTGCCTCAGTTTCCTCACCTACAAAAGACAAGATGGTGTGTACCTTGGTTTATCCCACGTCTCTGCTCTGGTGGCCCTCACTCATCTCATTCAACCTTTTCATTGCTGGCAGTAAGTCAGTAAGTCTCGTCTGGATACCTTAATATGGGGCATTTCTTAAACTTGAGCCACAAATGAGATTTGGTGCTGCCCTGCTGAGGTTCTGCTCAGTGAGACAAGCGTGTCAGATACAAGGTGGGCTTGAATCCATGTGGCTGGAACAGCGAATCCACGGGGAGTCCAGTCTTGCTGGACCAGGGTGTGGACAGACCTGGCCACTCCAGGGGCAGTCTTGTGAGGCAGGCTGGAGGCTGAGAGTTTTCTTTTTTTTAAAGATTTATTTATTTATACAAGCACTGGGTACAGTCAGAAGCGCGGGAGGGTGAGAGAATTCACCAGAGCCAGAGCGGGGAGCAGAGCAGGCAGAAGGACCGAAGGACACTGCTGAGGGGAGCAGCGGGCGGCAGGAGAGGTCTGCGCGCCATGTAGGACCCTCGCCTGGTGGCCAGGGAGCAGCCGGTGATCGAACAGGCACTGCAGAGGCTGCAGGCAGCTTCGCAACCCAGCGCTCAACCGCTGCGCCACCAGGGGAGGCCCCTGAGAGTTTTCTTGATTGAGCAGCAGAACATGCGAGGCAAGTTCATGTGACATGATCAGCTGTGGTTCTGCTGAGAATGGATTGAGACTTCAGCCCAGTGACAAAGCTCAGGCTAGAGACGGCGGCCCTTCTCCAGGAGACTGAGCATAAAACTTAAACCAAGATCATGAGCACTTATAGTGGCTTCAAAATTAGAGTGGAAGGATCTGGAGACTTAACTTGTATCTAAGGAGATGGCGAAGAATGCAAAATGATTATTTATTTCAAAAAACAATTAAGCACTCAGAAGGCTAATCTGACACTGTGGGTGAGCTCAGCTTCCACCAGACAGTACCAATTCAACAGGGAAACTTTGATTTCTTTCTGCCATGATAAGTGAATGTATTCTGATTCCCTTTCATCCAGGAGAAGCTATCACAGAATTTTGAATTTAAGAGATAGCTGTGTTAGCAGCAGGCAGCAAAGATGTTGCCTAATTTGTTGACAGTAAAGCTGTATTCATAAGCCCCAGCCTTCTTAAACATCTGTTTGTTTAGTACCTCAAGAGCCGAGGAAGTTTAAAAAATTGTCACACATTGTTGCTTAGTCATATGCACTTATATGAGAATGTAACTCTCAGCAAGATTTTAATGAAAGGATCTGTCCAAGGAATTGACTGCCAGCTTTGCTCAAAATTTAACAATTAACCTCTCTCTAATGAGTGAACGATGGTGTCCACCTGTTTAGGACTTGTGAACATTTTGACATTCCTCAGTTGATGTGAGAAGCTACATTCTGTCTCTTGGGACTCACGTGTTGCCCATGTTAAAAGTGTGGCACATTCCAAAGCTCCAATCTAAGTAGGCAGGGGAGGGTGAAGCTTAAGATAGTGGAGCTTGGGGCCAGTTGAAGCCCAGCTCTGCCTCCTGCTAATTGCAAGACTTTGGGAAATTGACCCTCTAGAATCCCCATTTTTCTATCTGTGAATTGGGGAGAATACTGTTTCTCTTAGAAGTTCATTGTAAGGGTTCAACTGGAAAGTGTATTCACGACAATTAGCGTGGTGTTTGTCACTGAGCAAGTAGTCTATATATGTGTATGGGTCCTCTTAATTCATTTCTATAAATATTAAAATTGAGTCAATTGTCACATGCACAAGTAGAGAGGAAATGCTCTCCTGTCCCCAGAGACATTTTTAAAATTTATAGTCTTGCCTCTTTCTTTTATGTAGTATGGGATTATGATGATACCAGCAAATCTGAAGTCAAATACTCTGTCACCATTCCATGCCAGAGAACCCTGCAGTAAAGCGATGATCTTAAATGAACATGTGACTAATGTGGAGGTGGTAAGATAACCATGACGAACTGAAACATTCCACTGTTCAGGACACAGTCTCCTCACCAGGAAACATACTTGCCCGCAGGTGGACATGTGCTCACGGTCACTCTCATTTTGGGCATCTGTGCCCTCCTATCAATAAGCTCTATTGAATCCTTTGTAGCCTAACAGCAGAAAGGACTTTGCCAGCAAGATGAAGGTGGGCATAGAGAAAATCCTGGACATTACCTAAACATTAGAATTGTAAGCAGTCATTTAAAGCCTTGGGGGTCTTTGAGGGAATGTGGAAGCTAATGGCATCCTTCTAGGATTCATGTTTAAAGCTGACCTTATCTTGTTCCTAAATCAGAGAAAGTCTGGCCCGTTGTCGTATGGTTGGGCTGGTGGCATCAACTAAACAAGGACAAATCATAGGAACTTGGATTTTGAAGTTCTCTGTTACGACAGGAATAAATGTGATATCTCATACACTCATTCATTCATTCATTCAGCAGAGACACAGCGCCTTGATTCACAAAGAATTGATGCCTCTCTTTTTGTAAATTTATTGATAAATTACTTGAGTTAAGAGTTGCATAGTGACCTCTTCATGCCCTTTCAAAGGCATAATTAGACTAACTCGACTGGATTATATACCTTCAAGTTTATTATTAAATACATAATCATTTTAAGAGCTTCTCATTATTTAGATAATGTGTGCAAAGGCATTTTTAAATGGTAAGGTAGGATGTGAATGGAAGTTGTTAAGGTTAACACCAAAATCCTGATATGCCGCTATGTAGCAGTGACAGGTGGACAACTGTCGTTACCAATCATTTGTTTTTTACCTACACCAAGGTAATACTCAGAATCATCATCCTGAGGATTTACTCAGAAAATGAACAAAAATCTGGAATGATAGTTAAAAGCATTTTAAATAATGAATAAGTAAAATAGTAAAATCATTTTTTTTTTAAATTTTGAGTCTTTTTTTCCCCTGGGGATACTGATGCAATAGCCCAGCTGGACATGGTACTGTGGCTTCCCCAGTCCAAAGGAGTGATCCATGGCTTGCTGGGTGTATCTGTGTTTCTTCAAGGCATTTTCTGCAACTGAACAAATGCCTCGATCACCTAGGCCCTGGACCTGTGCTAGTGGGCCCTTGAATACCAGCAGCATGAGTGACTGAACTGAGCCTCTGATAGATGACAGTTAGAACAGATGATAGAAGCCCAGTGCTTCACTGGGGCTTAGAGCTCAGAGCTTCCAAAAGGGTGGAAAAGACATACCAATGTGAACCAATAAGGCAAGGACATTGGTTGAACCTTGGTCTGAGAAAGCAAACTCATACCCAAGTACCAGCTACTGGGAATGAATAAGAACCCAGATGTGGACTTATTTCTGTGGTCAGCCAGAGTAACCTGCAATCTTCAAACAGATGAAATATTTGCGGAATCTCACAGGAACCCAGACATTTTTATATTCAAAACCACCCCCTAGTCTGAACATAGGACACCAAGGAGCATTTCCCTCCTGCAGGATGAATGGACTTGGTGCATGGACCACGTATCTGGGAAGCAAGTAGTAGCAATAGTAGTAATTTTAATTAACAACAGTTACTTAAGGACTTTTTGAAAATGAGTGTACATGCTACATATCATTTCTGTAAGAATTACCTATGGTCATTGCTGATTGACTTTAATGAGTTTTGTAGACAGCCAGGTGAAAATTTATATTGCCTGGTAGAAAACAATTGAAATTTATTTATGAGATTTTGTCGTGAAAAGCAACAGGCTATGAATTGTTAGGGATCTCTACAAAACTGAATGCCTTGGTCTGAGCATTTCCAGCCATCCTGGTTAGGGAGAGATTCTTTATAAAAAAATAACTATCAAGACAACAAGAAATAGATTACCTACATTTCTCTTCATTAAGCATATATGTCTCAAGTAGAGTATCATTGAGTAATGATGGAGGATATAGAATAAAGTTGCTCAACTGCCAGATTCCTGGATTTCTTAGCATCCAGAAAGTGTTGGGAAAATAGAAGCAGCAGCATTAACGGCAGTGATTAATCTTTGAAATTAAGATCAGGGGAAAAATTATTATACTAAATCTCTTTATGTGTACAGCATCCCTTACTTTGATATACTAAGAATATTATTAAGAATAGTCGTCTTTGGTTAAATGACCTAATTGTTAGATTGATAAAAGTGTTGAAATGAGTGCGAGTTAAGTTTTGCATTTGAATAACCCTTGCTTGTGACAGAAAATTGTTATGCCAGAGGCAGAGACAGTATGTTTAGCGGAGTGTCCTGCAAAAAAAAATCCATGCTTATTCTTTTCCTTTTCCCCATTCTTCTGTTAGTTGAAAATCCTGACTTCTAAGTTATTCTCATAAAATTGGAAATGGAGTCTAATTCTTTTGGAATTTGAGGCTATGGCCAATTTGCCAGTCTCAGGAATTCGTATTTCTGTGTTCCCAGATGTTGCCAGGAACCACACTTTGAGGCCCATTGTTGTGAAATACTAAATGCATTTTGAAATAATGGTCACATTTGTTGAGTACTTACTACAGATCAAAGACTCTTCTAAGCACTTTGACTTTTAAATTTCTTTACTATTACTTTATTAGTATATACAAATGATTAAGTATAAGGACATAAATGTTTTTATATACATTTTCTAATCTGAAGTGGTAAATACCTATAATGAATGAATGTTGCTTATTAATTTTTATTGAAGTGCTTTTGGTTTACCTCCTTGTTCGTGTTTTAGAAGTCCAGACTCTTCCCTTGAGGTGTCGTCTCCACCCAAACCCACCACCGGAGCGGCTTAGTCCTCCCATATTCCATGGTGCTCTCTCCCCACCCTATTATCGCCTTTCTCCCTCCTCTCTGGATGCCTCAGATCTATGGCCAGTTTTCAAGTTCTGGTTTTAATGCTGGTCTTTTAATGCTGATCCTTTGTTTGGTTTCTCTGTATTCCACGTATTAGTTGGATCCAATATTTATCTTTTTTCCTTCTGACTTATTTCACTTAGCGTAATGATCCCTTCCAGCTCCATCCATGTTGCCACACATGGCATGAGTTTATCTTTTTTGATTGCCAAGTAGTATTCCATTGTATTTATAAACCAAATCTTCTTGATCTACTCATCTGCTCCGGGGCACTTAGGTTATGTCCATATATTCACTATTATAAATAGTTGCGCACTTTGACTTAGAATTGCATGTTATTCTTACCACAAACCAGGAGAGAGGTTCTGGGTTTAACTCTGTTTTACAGATGGGGGATAGGTCAGAGTTCAGCATGCTTGTCTAAGTTATCAGAACAGTAAGTGGCAGCTCTGAGATTTCAACCCAGTAATGGACATCCAGAGATTTCTCTCGGAAGACCAGGAGAACCTGACCTTTGTAAGGAAGTCTTTTATTTGCTCATTACATAATTTTACCCCTGTTCATTTTTCATATTTCACCAATACCATATTTTTGAGATGTGTCAAGCATGGAAATACCATAATTTTATAATGTTCTTGAGATTTACAGATGCAATAATGCTTTTTAGTTTTCCTTTGATCTATAAATACTTGAGGAAGAAGCAATGAAAAACTGCCCTTTATAAGATTATGCTTGTAAAAAGTGCTCATGATATAACAGAGAAAAGAGAGCAGGACAAGAAATTTCATACTCAGCAGGATACCACCTATGGGGGGGGGATTATGTATAGGAATCAAATTTGAAAAGAAAATACAGCACAATGCTAACTACATAATTTGGGGGTATTTTGAAGCCCACTTTCTACCATACACCAGCCTCTTTCTTTGACAAGGTAGTAGAGTGGATGAGAGTAAGAAAGTGAATCTTTTTACTAGAATTCCTCTTATGTTTTAAATTATCTCAGATTAATTAATGTTCCATAATAAGTGGAAGCACTCTTTTTTTATTATTTCAGTGTTTTAGGAGCCAGAGATGAAACAGAGAGAATAGTAAGTCAGGAAAGCCTTCGCGCTAGCTTACCTTTCTTCAGATATTGAGCTCACAAGCAGATCCTCATATTTGAGTTCATTTTATTCTGAGCAATCTTTGTTTTTTTAATAAAGATTTATTTATTTTATACAAGATCTGGGATACAGATCAGAGGCACAGGAAGGTGAGAGGATTCACCAGAGACAGAGCGGGGAGCAGAACAGACACTGCTGAGGGGAGCAGCGGACGAGACAGGAGAGGCCTGCTGCGCCATGCGGGAATCTCCCTGGCCGGCCGGGAATTGAACCCGTGCTGCAGCAGCTGCGGATAGCTTCACAGCGCAGCGCTCAACCCACTGTGCCACCAGGGAGGTCCCCTGGTAGCGCAAGGGGTTAAGAGGCAACCTATGAAGCTATCTGTAGTCACTGCAGCACAAGTTTGATCCCCAGCCAGGGAGCTACCCCCATGGCACAGCAGACCTCTCCTGGCTCCCCACTGCTCCCCTCAGCAGTGTATTTCAGTAGATCTGCCTGTTCTGTTCCCCGCTCTGTCTCTGGTGAATCCTCTCACCCTCCACACCTCTGGGCTATACCCCAGTTCTTGTATGCATAAATAAATCTTTAAAAAAATAAAATAAAGAGGGATGCAGCACTTTTATTTTCAAATAAGGAGCCCAAGATCCAAATTTTAATGGACAGCACCAGAATCTGACAGCCCCAGGCGCTCTGCCTCCTACCCTGCCCACCGCATGTTCCCCTCCAAGAAAACTGGGCTCTCTTGCCTCGAACGAGCCAGGAAGCCAGGGGTGATGTGCAATAACTTGTGGTTTTCGATTTTTCTGCAAGATGTTCCTAGTCGTCAAATTAAGGAAGGTGAAGTGATTTACAAAATAGAAAACCAGAAGGAAAGACTGCTATTTTGTATTCCTGCCATTGTTGAAGTAAAGAATGAAGGTTGAACTTTGTGTGTGGGGGGCGCTCAAGGGAAAAACTGGTGGCGTAAGGTGACCCTGCAAGATGCACCCTGTGCAGAAGCCAGGGATGTGGATGCAGGCTTGTCAAGCAGGGGGTGCAGGAAACCTCAGGAATGATGTGCAAGCTCCGCCCCCACCCCACCCCCAGCCTCCATCACCAAGCCCTGGCTTCACAAAGTGAGGTGCCAAGCCAGGAGCAAGAGCTGCCCCTGGGAACTTGTTAGAGCTGCAGCATCCCAAGACCCTGCAGCAAGCGGAACATGTAGCAGGGCTGAATAAAGCGGCCCTGATGGCGGAACCGGCAGGGCACGTGGGTGAGCACGCAGGTGTGCGCAGGGAGGCCTGGGTACAGGAACGGAGGCTTCCTGGGCACCCAGAGGAGGCAGAGTGGTGTCCGATATAAGGACTTAGCTGAGGCCAAGCCACCCCCGCCTCCACCCCCACCAGGGCTCATGTCTAAGGCGGCCCCCGCCTGAGGCCCAGGAACCTGTTGCTTGTGATTCCCCATGGAGTCTGCTGAGCAGACATTTCCCCAGCCCCAGGTGGAAGGGGTCATGAGAGCAGGTCCCCTGAAGACTTCAGAAGCCGTTGAGGGGCATCGTCTGATGAGTCAGGCATATAAGCCCGGCCAGTCCTGTGGCTTCCTGTGACACATGCTTGTCTGTTTGGGCGTGGAAGGTCTTGCGTTTGATGTCGGGAGGAATGTAGACGTGTATTTTTAGAGACAGTGACCGCCTGTGTGAGCTCCTCTTGACTCCTCTTAGCTCCAGTGTCTTGGTGAATCTGCCTCTCAGCCTTTCCCCTCCTCGGCCCCCTGGGGCTGCCACTTCAGAAAATGCTAGTGGCTGGTGTTAAAGTTTCCACTAATTGCCTTATCATTTCATAAAGAGGCATTAATTGCTAACATAATTTTCCCTTTTCCTCTGAATTGCACACTCCTTTTATGCAAAGTGACTACTTAAAATGCTTTTCCATCCTCATGCCCCCCTTTATTTCCTGTCAGTAGAGAAGCAGCAAGCAAACCTCCTCCCGCGACTACAGGAAGTCTTTTTGCTTCAGCCTTTGACACTTCCTTGCTAGCATGAAAGTGGATTCTGTGAAAGATTGCTTGACGATTATTTTCTGAGTGAGCAGATATCCATTTTTTCTAAGCCCCTTCTTGATTTTCTTTTGCTATCTTGAACCTATGGAAATAATCTGAAATGCTAGAACAAAATGTTTTTATTTATTTATTTATTAGATCTCGTCTTTTTTTAAGATTTATTTATTTATTTATACAAGCACTGGGTACAGTCAGAAGCGCGGGAGGGTGAGAGAATTCACCAGAGCCAGAGCGGGGAGCAGAGCAGGCAGAAGGACCGAAGTACACTGCTGAGGGGAGCAGCGGGTGGCAGGAGAGGTCTGCGCGCCATGTGGGACCCTCACCCGGTGGCCGGGGATCGAACCAGCACTGCAGAGGCTGCAGGCAGCTTCGCAGCCAAGCGCTCAACTGCTGCGCCACCAGTGGTGGCCCAGAACAAAATATTTTTAGACCCAGTGATTTTCTTACTGCCTTTTAATTTCAGAGATCTTGCTGTATTTTAAATTGTTGTGTGCTCTGCTGTCTACTTACCCCAATTCATGCAAGTTATACAACCTCAGGGCAGAGAGGAAAGTTCCCATCCCTCTGGACGCTCCTGGAGCTACAAGTAATCAAATAACAGCAGAGAGATTAGTTGAAGTAAAGAACAAATGTAATTACATATAGGGGCCTATGTGGATTTAAATTCTGAAGTAAATGGAGCAAAGTAAGGATATGTGTCCCGAGCTAATGAATGGTAGAGGCGCTTCAGGCTTCCAGCAGAGAGAAGGGAGTCACAGGGCAAAATGGCCAGGTGCTGTATAGTTTCATGTTTGCCCTGCAGCAGAGGCAGGTTTCTCTGATAGAAAGGTCATATCTGGAAATAACCCTAAAACTGGGTTGTACCCCAATTTTCATTCTTTTCAGTAGTCAAGGGAGCGGTAGAAGTTATTCGTGAACTGCCAGTGTGACCTGTCTCGGGAGGACCTTTTCTGAACAGCTTGGGGAGGCCAGTCCTGCAGAACACATGCTATGCACTATACCACACACACCCTCACATACACACACAGCCCCTCACATACACTCCCACCCCCACATGCACACACATACCATCACACACATACTCACACGCACACACATGCACACACATATACTGTCTCACACACGCACACCCTCACATAGACACACATGCCCCACATGCACACACACATGCCATCACACACACATGCACACACATATGCCATCACACACACACCCACACACATATGCCATCACACACACCCACATATACCATCACACACATACACATTTATCATCACACACACTGACACACAGACACATACAACACATACACACACCAGAAATGTCCAGAGAATGTAGATGTTAAGGACTCTGCCTGTCCTCCTCCTGTGTGTTACAGCAGGCAAATGTCCTACTCTAAGTCCTCGGTAGCTCAGCAGAAACTTCCTTCACAGTTCCAAGGCCTTTAATATCCTTTTGACTGAGAGAGTATTTTAAAATTTTGAAATTGAAATTGCATAATGCTGTCTCCAAAACAGCTGGAGATGAAATAGCTCATGTTCCTAATAAAAGCTCATCGTCCATGTTGGCTCCTGGGAAGCTGACTCTGGTGTCAGCAGAATGTCAGCAGAGCAGGGCTGGGAGCATAGGGTCTGCTTGGCCAAGGGCCCACGAATCCCCACAGTCAACCAGAAACCAAATTTTCCAGGAGAGGCTGTTCAGCCGAGCCCTTCCCCAAGGGTCTGACTTTGAGGGTCACCCGGTGGCCTGTCCCCCAGCAGCTGAGGTGGGGTGCAGAGGTGGGGGATAAGTCCTTCCATCCTGAAAAAGATCTGGTCAGAACATCACAATGCCCCAATGGCATGCCAGGGGGTAGCACAACTAGACTTGACTTGGCAGACAAGCCAAACCACTGCTAAAGATCATTGCTAAATGATCCTAACAATAACATTAGGTGAAAACAGAATATACATGTTCATGCGCTGCCCATCAACTGTGTGAAACATTCATAGCAAAGATGGCTGAAGGAGATTATAGCAAAATGATGAGTGTTTTCTTTGGGTGATTCTAATTCGATTCTTCAGCCTTCTTAGTTGGTCTCCTTTAATAATTGATGTTTACTACTGTCAGGTAAAAGTGCCTCTTGGCAGCGGCTGTTCCTAACTTTATGAGCTCGCCCGTGGCCAAGTCTGATTAGTTTAGTCCCCTTCTGTCGGCCTTTGTCCCTACATTTGATACCTACCGTGTTCTATGGCCTTTTCCCATTTTCCTTGGCCGGCCTTGCTTTCCGGGAGACAATTGTAGTCTCCAGCCCTTAACCGGAACACGGATTAGACCCTTTTTATAGATTCAGGAAGATCAGTTTGGACAGGTATCGATCGCTGTGCTCGTCACGTCCTCTCCCGCCATGGAGTGAGCCTGGAGCAGGTGTCTGCAGGAGAAACCTGTTCTGGGTTGCAGGAGAGCAGGCCATGTATTGTATTGTCTGGACCATCATTATTTTTAAGAAACTCTGATGTAAACGGGGTGCCATATAGGTGTATTTTCAAATTTATGTTACTTTCCACCCTAGGATGGGTGATCAGTAGTTGAGGGCCCCAGTTAGGAGTCCATGGTCTAGGTGTGCCCATGTGAAAGGGACAGTGGGTACCTGTAGTCACGAATGAGGGGAGCAGTGTCAAGACGTGAATATATACACGTGGATAGGAATGCTGGCAGCCCCCCCCCCACTTTGTGTAACATGGTCAGTTTCAGGAAACCTCTGCATTCTAGATCTTTGAGTACAGCACCCCACAGCGCTCCAGTTCCATGAGACTCTGTCTCATGACTGATCGTGTAAAGATTGGCCATTCCTGGCACAGAAATGTTACTGTGTCCACCTTGGAATGAATCTCGCCTCTCTTCTGGAGAGAGCGGACCCCAGACTCTGACAGCAGAGAGGGGGTCTCCCCCAAACCCCACACCTAGGCTGTGAGCTTCTGTGTCTGCTGGGCAATGAATACTTGGACATGAGCCCAAATGGGGGATAAAACGGGATCCTTTTAAGCCACATGTTGTTTGGGGGATAGGGAGACTCATCTCCAACCCATTTCTAACCATCTGAAGCGGTTGATATTTGCACAAAGAATCTTTCACTGGAGCTAGTCATTCTGAATTTAGATATCAGAACCATTCTGAAATCTGCATCTCACAGCTACTTCCCAGTCAGAATTTTACCTACTGCTTCTATAATAATGAAAACCTTGGGATGAGCGCTTAGGGAGTTAAAGTCACCAGAAGTCAATGAGAATCTAGGATGCCCTTGGATAGAAATATTTTGTTATCCAAAACTAAGCAGGCTACATGGGGAGTGTATAGCTTAAAGCTCAAGGAAAAAAAAAAAACACAGCTTAAAAAAGCAATCTTATAGCATAAAAAGTATGTCATTTTCAAGATAAATTACTATTTCTAAATGATACAGGGATGATGGAGTTATCAGTACAAAGGGATTTTGATAATTACGTTCTAGATACCTAAGCCTATATTGTTCTGAGTGAGTTTGAAGACAGTAAACCAAAGCAAGTCTTCCCAGTCCGTGATTTTAGATTGTTTGAAAAGACCATTAATCTCTTTACAGCCCTTTTTTATGAAAACTATTTCTAATTCTATTTGAAAGTTTGGCTCTGAGGAAATCCTGAGCTATCTGCATAATCTTGGGTTAACTCTAAAGTCTCCTTTCATATTCACGATTTGCTAAAGATCTAGTAAATCCCCCGTGCATGCTTTGTATTTGGGAGAATCCAGCACCGGTTTCCACACTAAGCTTCATTGACGTGGGCTCCCGAGAGGAGACTGCTTTTTATTGAATTATATTTTCCTGTAAATGTCTCTTCAGCACCTAAAGCAGAGTTAAAAATGGATCAGAAATGACTCAAATTAGGTCGAACCAGACTGTGTGTTTCTTATTTATGAACTTTAGAAGAATCACCTTCTTTTTTGTCGTCTTTTCTGAGGATCTGCAGACAAAATGTACGTGGTGCCCCCCTCTGTTCGGCTGGTATGTCCATGCCACTCCCGTGTGCCCCTGGTCTCGATGCCTGTGGCTGGCGAATTCCAGTCAGTGTGTTCAGTTTTCTTGCTCATCTCCCCGTGGCAGGCTCAGGCTGGTTGTGTGGGGTCAGGCACCGTTGTGTGGTGACATCTGGGACAGAGAAGGGCAGGATGTGGAAAGCGCCTCCATCCTGCTCAGAAGTCCCTGTTGCTAAGCCCAGATCTCTTGCTTCTCCATTGCTGGTCCCCCAGGAAGGAGCAGCCCCCCGTCCCAGAGTTCCTCTCAATTACATCGACTCTCATAAATCTCCAGCGAAATGCATGACTGCCTCCTGAATGTATATAATGAGAATTTTCATTTTAAACCATTGGGAATAAAACTCTTGATTTCATAGATTGCAGTGTTTTACTTGATGAACCCCAAGTAAATACAGATGGTCCCTGAATTAAGGTTTTTTGAGTTGGTGGTGCAAAGGCAGGCTCACTCAGCAAGAAAGGGACTTGGACTTTGAATTGGGACCTTTCACTGGGCTTGTCCTCGGGGCTGACATGCTCCTGTGGGCCTGGGCACTAGGCAGGGGTCCGCAGCTCCCAGCCAGCTCCATAGAGGAGGGTGAGCACCAGACCCCTCCAGGCATCTCCCCTTCAGCCCAGATTCAGTCAACCACACGAGACAGTCCACACTTCACTACAGAGCAGGCGCTGTGTTAGGCAATTGACCCAGCTGGAGGCGAAGGTCAGTGTCCTGAGCGTGGGTAAGATCATGAAGCGAAGCCGCCCTGCCGGGTAGACTGGGCACATCACTTAGGGTATCTTCCGTTCACCATGGGGGAGGGGGCTGACCCCGAGGTAAATGGAGGAAGGTCTGTCTACATGGGAAAAGCCAGCCTGCCATTCTTTTAGTGCATGGCTTGGAGGCCCGGAGAAAAATCTTAAATATTCCAAAAAGCCTCTGAGCCTGCAGCCCAAGGCAGGCTTGTCTTGAATTTGCCATGAGGCCTCCTTGATGGATGACGTTGTCATTTGACACCAAGTACAATTGGAGGAGTAACAATATGTTCATTCTTTCTGGACCCTGTGTTAGATGCCTGGGCTTGGAGGCCGATTGTGAAAATGACAGTGATTGATCAGCCCCCCGGGGCGCGGCACTGTGCTCCCTGAGCTCCCTCCGCGTGATTTTTTTTTAACTGAATCTGCTAATACTGTTCTGTGAGATTATTCCAGTTTATTTACTATTCTAGGGAAATGTGTTCAGAAGACCACTCTCGACCGGTAATCCATCTTGGTGTCCAAGTCACAAACTGTCACCATTATCGACATGACGCCCCAGGGGGCCGTTCAGGAGACATTTTTTATGCAAATTTTATCATGTGTGTTTGTCCACCATCCTCTAGCACATGTCAAGGGGAAAATAAAGCACAGGATCCTCTCTCCTCTTTAAGAGTACCCAGTAAAGTTTGGAGGACGGTTTTAGATGGAATGTTACTGGTAGCTTAGAAGAAGGCCATCTGGTGACAGAGTTCTAGGCGAGAAACTGTAACTCGAGGTACAAGTACTGACACAGCCCCAGAATGGGTGTCACAGAAGGAGAAGTGGACAGCCATCGAGTTCCTCGTGCCTTGGCCATCCCGACGGAGCCAGGAGGGTGATCTTTAGAACCTGGGGTTAAAAGGAGGCTGAGCTGGGACACAGATGAGCCGCACTGGGGGGGGGGGCATGGGTGGAGGGTGGGAGCTGGGCAGGTTTGCAGCGGCCTGGTGGGGGCCTGGGGGAGGCCCGGCGCATGGGACTTGGCTCAGCCATGAGCCTTTCAGGTCCTTCCCACAGCCAGGCCTGGGCTGGGAGTCCCTGGGCCCTTGGCCACACCGCTTAGAGTGTGGACTCGGCTCCAGACCTCAGCTCCAGACCTCAGCAACCGCCCTCCATACAGCAACTGCCCTCTATTTGCTTACGCGGAGGCTCCCTTCACTTAATTCAAGGTCTTCAAGGCCCCCACGTGTAGCATGTATAGGAACTTTCTTCCTTTTCTCAGGCTGAACACTGTTCCAGTACTGCGTGGGCCGTCCCTGTCTTCCAGGGCTGGAACATGCACAGGCACACGCCCCCTGGGGCACACGTGTGCAAGCACCAGTGTGAGTCCTGCTGTCAGTTCCTCTGGGAATATACCTGGGCATGAACATTGCCGGCTCAAGCGCGGGTTCTGCATTACCTTTGCACCTGTGTTCTCTTACACGTGGAAGGTGGGGCTTAATCGTTCTTCCTGTGTGGGGTTCCAGTGAGGCTAAATGTCCGTGTTTATGAACTTGGTGTTAATGAAGTTAGTGCTGTGAAGCTCGGGGCTGGTGGAGCTGGCATATGCTTAGTTAAGTGAGGGCCGATTGCCTGCATCCAGGCCACCTGGAGAGCGAGAGCCCTGGCGTCCTCACTTTCACCCTTAAGGCGATGCACAAACACAGGGAGAGTGGGGCTGTTCTTTCAAGGTGTGTTCGGTGCCCACAGCACTGTCCCTCCCCAGCGTGGGTGCTTCTGCGCACGCTGGCTGGCAGCTGTCCTCAGACCCTGAGATCTCAACCCCAGCGGTTACTGGGAGCTGCTCCCTAAGTTCCCCAGGAAATCAAATAGAACTCTCTGTCTCGCGAGCATCACATTCGTCGTGTAAAGACCTGCTTCCCACTTCACACCCTGGTGTTCCCCCAACACCCCACATGCCGGCCTGAGCCTTCTGGGGAAGGTGTCGCCCACGCTGCCCGTTGAGAATTCAGTCTCTGAGTCCTGCCGCCGACTGTGTTCTCCCCAGCACGGGGGACGCCTAGAGACTTAACTCAGGCCTGAGATTTCCACCCTCGAGAAGCACCTCGGAGCCCTCACCGTGTGTTTCACCAGGTGGTTAAGACCGTGTCGCTCCCCTGCGCTGGGGCAAAGCCATCTTGCAGCTTCTTAGACAACCTGCTTTTCTAAATAAGTTAAAATTAATTAGCTCTTCTGTTTAAATTTGTGATTCAGTTAATACCTACAAGGAATTCTGAGAAGTGGGAGGCCCACACCAGACAACACAGCCTCTGCCAGCTCAGGTCAAATGGCAATTTTTTTTTTTTTTTTTTTTTTTTTTTACTGTCTGTCTCCTTCTGAAGATGGGAAGCAAAGATAAGTCTGTGAAATGAGTTGTTCACACATCATCTGGCGCCTGACACAGGTCCTGGGGTGCAATAGAACCAGAGAGGGTCCGACTGCTTTTATTTAGTCATGGGCAATAGTTCTGTTGAGGTGTGTGGGTATTTCGATGATAAAGAAAAGGAGCCATTTGCTGTGGAACAAACAGAAGCTGTCATTTCTCCGTCCACTCCCCTGCAGCACCGACCCAAGTCCCTCCAGTCTTTTTTTCCCCTCATTGCTAAGTCAAATTCCCTGCTTTGCTAATGAGGAAATTGCCAATATAGAAGACAGACCCGGCATTGGATGACGGACCTGGTTTATCTTTCAGAGGAAAGAAGAGGTAGTCTCTGTGTCCAGAGTGTTAGTTTCTCTTCATCCTCCCGGGTCTACGTCTCCTCCAATAGAAAGTGTGGATGTGGGAGAAATGAGCTGGCTGTAGCCCTCGGGAGCATGTCTAGGCTCCCCCATCTTCTAAACGTCATAAGAACTACACAGTAAAGGCCATTCACGTATTCATGCCAGGAATATTCAATGCCCAATGCCCAAATCCTTTTGGGGAGTCTCTTGAGCCAAGACGTCTGGGCACAGGGCTCCCCAGCCCCTAGAGCGTCTGCAGGCACGCTCCCTCCCCCACCACGAAAGCAGTAAGGGCTGGAGTGCCCCTTCTCTGATCCCCTCAGACCCCAAGCAGCAGTGACAGTCCTCCATTGGCCGGTGCTGGGAGTTCTGTCCGCCAAGAACAAAAGCGTTCTCATGCTGCATGGCGTCACAGGAACCCTTTTGGTTTACTGCTTTGCTCCGAGTGTATTGAAGGCAGGATGTGAGAATTCAAGAGCCCCTTTAAATGGCTGTTTCATTAGGGGGTGAAAGGGCTCCGGAGGCTCTGGAGACCTGCGTGGGCGGGAGGCAGCCGAGGGGCCGTGGGAAGATGGAGATGAGGGCTGGGCCCCGCGGGGTGGAAAGGCAGGGCAGGGAAGGGCTTAGTGATGGCAGCCGAGGCTGGCGGTGTGTTCCTCCTCTGCATTCTGTCACCCTTGTCTGAGGCAGATCCAAAAGGAGCTGGCCCCAAGGGACTTTTTCTGAACAAGCATTTCTGCCCATCCAGATTTGCGAGGACCACTTTTTAAACATGATTGAGCTTGTATTACCAGGGGATTAGTTAGCTGAGGGACTGCTAAGACCCAGGGCCTGGAGGGGCCTGGCCTGTGCTCAGAAGGCACTTGGTGCAGGCCATCTGTGGGTCTGTGTCCCCACTGCCAGCAAGGGGAGCACTGTGTGAGCCAGCTGTGTCTGAGGAGGACCATCTAGAGTAGGAGGGGGGGTGGTCTGGCAAAGGAGGGCGGGCAGGAGCTGGATGCTGGAAGAGGAAGCGTTTCAGAGAGTGTAAAGGCCAGGAATGACACGAGCAGGTTTTCTGATCCAGCAGACCGGGTAAAGGAGGAATCAGAGTCCTTAGTGGCTTTTTGCAGGTCTTCTATTGGGATTTACCCGGTACACAGCAGGTAAGGGTGCTGGGGGGCCCGTAGGCTGGCAGGCCTCCCAGCCCCAGCAGGTCTTCACTCTGGGCTCTCCGGCCTTCTCTCGGCTTCTGCTACTTCTTTCTCGACTTCTCTTTCGGCTTTTGCTGGCGTCCCCGTGACGCCGCCCTTAAAAGCCCAGTCTCAGCCCAGGTGAACCCCATCTACCTATGCCCACACCCTACTCCAGGTACCGGCCATCAGGCATGCATTCAGGACCGCAAGGATCCATCATCTATCCTGACGGCGGGAGGGCAGAAAAGCCTGGCATTTTTCCTTACCCTACAGAGAGAGAACAAAGTCCTCACTGCTTTGGAGCTTTTCACACCCCAGTAAGTGGACCAGTCCATCATGTGCCCCCTGGTAATAACCTGGAGTTGTCAAGATTGTATATTGAACCCCAAGTTTCTCCCTCAAAAGATGTGGACTCCAGCCTATAATAACCCACACCTGGACCACTAACCCATCGAGACCTGACAAATGCCCCTTTGTCAGTTTGGGATTATCTTGGTCTAGAGGCATAAAATACCAATATAGGATGGGAAACTTGGCATCATTTATTATTGAGGGACTTGAGTTATACAACTCTATGCATTCTCTCTACTGGGATATTATTTTTAAAGAGGCAAAGAACTCCAATCAGAAACTGTAAGACCATCTTATAAGATCATCCTATGTGATTTGAAAACCACGGGATGACATGTGCACAGGTTCCTGCGGCTATTGTGGAGGGATCTGCCTCAGACCAGCCTAATTGTGATCCTTCATAATTGCATGTAGATTAAGCATTGAACATAATCAGTGTTTGTGGATTAAGCATGAAATTAGTATCAGTTTTGAAATGTTCATAAAATCTACATATTTAATTATAAATGGCATGCAAAAGCCAGCCCATTGTCAGTAGTCATGCCAAATAGCTTGTGGCAACATGCACAGGGCAGGTCTGCTATGGATTCAGGCAGATGGATAAGGGGAGTCCCGGAGCCCTCGATGGATTTTCCAGGCTTTAATGCTGGCTCAGGGAACCAGGTGCACAGGCCCGCCAGGCAGGGAGGCAGGCAGGGGCTAGGCAGGTACGAGGCAGGTGGACTGGGAGGCCAGGAGGCTGGGAGTTTGGCACACCTCCCAGCCCCCAGCAAATCTTTCACGCTTTTTTTTCCCCTTGGGCTCTCTCTGGCATTCTCTCATGGCCTGGCCTCGTCTATAGTCACCCGGCCTCTCCTAGCTGTCCTCTAGGCGACGCTGCCCTTATCTCCCCTCCCTCCCGGGCTCAGGTGTGCACACTTGCGCATGAACACGCACATACCCATGCAACAGGTGTCCACAATCAGGCACGCATGCCCCATGCTCAGGCATCAACACCATCAAGGCCACAGTTGATAGCCACAGAGGCCAGTGGTACCCAAGGCCTGATAAGTCCACTTAGCCTGCACAGCTCCCCTCTGTATTGTTGTGAGACATATTGGACAATCCATGTTGAAAATGCCCTGGTTTCCCCTCAGGATCAGGATGACGCATTTTACTTATGATGCACAGTAAAATGTATGTGTGCTTGTCTAGAAAATGTGTTCATATAATTTAGAGGTGGAATTTTTCATATTCCCTTGCTCTTATACTCAGAAATTTCTGTCTGCCCCTTTATCATCTGAGAACGGCGTGGGTCCATATGGAATCACTGGGTCTAATTGGTCCTGGATGGTGAAGCCTGGTACTTGCACAGCCCCGTCTGCCCCCTCGCAGTGAGTGTGATTAGCATGAGTGGGCAGCGCTGCTGTGGGCATCTTTGGACCACAGGAGAGTCTGGTCTGTATGGAGAAGAGTTGGCTGCAGCGAAAGCTCCTTGCGAGTGTAGAATTGACGTTGTCTCCCTGCAGCTAGAGCCTGGAGAGAATGTTGAATTCCTAATGGAAAACTGAGTTGATTATAGTCTGTGGCAGTGTTTCCGGAGGACGGTGCTAACAAAACACCACATCCTGGTGATATGGTTATTATTAGAAAAAGGGTTTTATAACTGGAAGGGAACTGACAGGTTCCAGATGAAAACTATTCCTGGGTGGGAGGTGACTTAGCCCAAATCACAAAGTCAGGACTTGAGAGCTGGGTCCCTTGGACTACCAGTTCAGGATCCTTTCCTCTACCCAGTGAAGACTGAGGGGTAAATTGCTCCCCATCTTGTCTGCCATGCAGAGACGCCATCTTTACCCCAAAACATGAAAACTCAAAAAATCCATCTAAGTGACACCATTTCATGGGTTCTTCTCTATTTAACACTGTAGCTCTATTTCATACTTAATATTTTTAATTATCAAACTTTGTTAGACTTAATAGCCAAGAGTCCGACTGTGCGTCTGGGTGTAACTGGAATCCCCTCTCACCGTGCTGTGGCTTTCCCTGTGGGCCTGACTCCCGCAGCTGGGCAGACGGTCCTGCAGGCCATGGCGATGTTCTTACCTGTCATCAGTTATCGGCCAAGGAAAGCAAACAGAAGGTCCATCTTCTCACTGGGAGTGAATCGGCATCCCCTGCTGGTGTCAGGGACTACATGGCTCTGGGTCACGGATCTTAGCACTGACCACCATTCTGTGAGGGACGGGAATTCTCATAATGGGTACCAAACTGTTTGGAGGGATGTAGGGAAAATTCCAAGTAAGTTTCAGCTGCCCGTTTGCAGCCTCTGATGCCCAACCCCAGAAGAGAAGTGGCTGCAGCATGAGTGACAGATACTCACAGGTTGGTCCCCAGGAAAAGGGGAGGTTCCAGGTCCCCTGCCCCACCCAAGGGAGGGTGGAGCTGAGCAGGGAGGAGAAGAAGCTGCAGAGGAGACTGAGGAAGGAGCAGGATGGAGCCAGAAGGAGACCTGGAGGAGGCACATGGGGCAGAGATATGTGAAGAAGCTGCACTTGCTTCTTGGCCCTGGACTGGTTGAAACACGTGGGTGAGAGACCTACGGGGAGGTTAACAATGGCAGCTTTTGTCTTGATTTTGATTTTGTTCTTCTCCTTCCAGACTTCTCTGGCTGTTTCTGACACTTTTCTATTGGTTCCAACCAGAAGGTCCTTTAGACTTGCGGCAGGCTTTTGGGCCTCAGTGGCCCTGCTTTGGGCCAATCCTGTTTGGCTGGGTGTTTACCCACCAGGGGATGGGTAACTTTTGGGTGCTTGATTTGGAACCTTTATTCGTCCCCTCTTCTTCATTGCACACTGACTGTATTCAAGTTCCTTTCCATTAAAGGTCTTATGCACTAGAGCATGTTCTGTCTTGATGCAGCAATGAAAGAACCTATTTAGAATGGGTAGGTTTGGGGGTCCTGGGGTACCCCTCTCCCTGCCGAGTAACAACAACACACTTAGCACTTCCCTTCTACCAGACACTGGGTTGGGACAGGAATTCTAATAATGGGTGCAAACTGTTTGGAAGTATGTAGGGAAAGTCCCAAGTAAGTGTCAACTGGGTATTTGATGGCGGTGAGGATCATGATGGCAAGTGTGCACTGGGCGGTTACCTTGAGCTGAGCATTGTGTAAGTATTTTCCTTGCATGCTCCCTTTCAACTGGCAGAACTGCTCTTTAATGAAGACCTGTTATTGTTCCTGTTTAAAGAATGATGATGAGAAGATAAAGGCTTAGATCAAATCCATTGCTGGAGAGTGATCATGAAAGGCCCAGTTAGGAAGCCTCTGGAACTTACCTTGATGTTAAGACAGGGCTGTGGTTGCTGGGAAAAGAATCCAAGAGAAGTTGTAGCGAAGGGCAGGCAGCATTAAAAATATGGTCATTTTACTTTTGAAGATAACCCTTGTCACTTGGGGGTGTGCCCAGTTTTCTCTTGCTATGTATGTGTAATATATTTCTAAGTGGTAATAAGTCCATCTCTTGCATCAGATGACTCCTCACTTCTGGGTGAATTAAAATGGGAAATCTAGAAAATAGAAAAACTACGAAATAACATAAACCCAAGAGCACGAAGTCATATACCTTACTCCTTTTTGTTTCTTGAGGTTCACATAATCACTCTGTCCTGTTAAGGAATGTAAGTCACTGTCATCATTGGCATTTCTCCTGCACACAGATCCTGGCTGTATTAAGTCTCTTGGTCGCACGCACTAGGTGCTGCGCTCTGGCATGTGGTAGGTGAAGCCGCACAGACTCCCACAGAAGCTGCTGAGGCTCCGCTAGACACCGGCTGCCCGTCCGACTGGCACCATAGTTGGGTTGGCACTGAGTGGAGGCAGCCAAAACCAGGAGGGCTGCCATTTAAGGTCGATGCAGAGAGCAGCATACAGGACTCAAAGGAAGTTAAATAAGACCACACAGAATCCGGTGGGCGACAAGTTCTAGAGCTGAAATCAAGGTCGGATGCTGAACTCTAATCTCCTAATCACCTGTGAATGTAGCCCTTGTGGCCTGGGATGGCCTCGTTGTGCCTCTTGGTTCTCAGCATCCCTGCTGGTGGTCTGGGTTGGGGGTGTACATCCAATGGGATTGACTTTCCATGTGGAGGATTTGTATTCTCAGTACATATCACAGGCTGACCCGGCCTTCTCTTGAAGCAGTGAGTCCAGGATTCAGAAGGGGTGGGGGCGGGGCGAGCACGTCACTGTGGGTTGGCCAGAGCTAGTGGGAGGTGAGTCCCAGGCAAAGCCAACTGAACCTAAAACAGAGCTGTTTAGGCCCATTTCCCCAGGAATAAGGGATACGTTTATGCCCACACCCCGCTCCCTGCTCTCCCTCCCTGCCTTCCATCTCTGGGTCCAGAAAGCTGATTAAACACGCCCTCTGTCACAGCAGCCCCAGCTGAGCTGCATCAGCCCGAGTTGATGGCCGACCCCGGGCAGCCGTGTTTGGGTTTTAATAGAAAGAAAAAAGGACGTCAGTTTTGGAGACACGCGGCTGAGTTTGGAACCTGGCTGGCGCCGCTCACATCCGTGCAACAACCCTGCCCAGCTCGGCTCGAGATGCTGCAGGGCAGATTGGACGCACTACAGTGGGGGCTGGATTTGAATCCTGAGCTGGCTTTGAAAATGGATTAAACTGGTCCAATCCTCCAATGACACCCAGTAGGGTCAAGTGGCCCAGCATCAATCCAGTCTTGGGAGCAGCTGGTTTGGAAAATGGACCAATCAGGCTTGAAAGACGGGGCCTCGGAAGTGGGATTTATAAGCCAAGGCTTCGGAGAGGCTGGGTGCTCGGCTTGATGGAGGAAGGGGTTGGAAGAAATCTGCTGCGGAGGGTTGTTGGAGAGGAGCTGCCTGGAGAGAGGCTGCCTGGGAGGGGAGCCGCCTGGGAGGGCTTGGAGCCAGCTCGAGAGGACAGGCTGGAGAGAGGCTGCCTGGGAAGGCGGGAGTCTGAGGTGTGAGTCCTCCTGGCAGAAGTTTCAGGAGAAGACTTGACTTCGGCTTCAGGAGTGCCGGCTGCTCGGCAGCCCTAGCAGCACCCCCTGTGCCCACCCCAGCCTCCCCGGTGAGCTGGGGCCTGGCCCACCACTTATAGGGCCACCAGCCCGGGCTCTCATGGGGGGGGGGGGGGGACAGCACCATCTTGCACCAGTGGCCTTTGGTTTGGACGCCGGGACGCGGTGGCCACTCTGGGATAGGAGCCCCGGCCGTGTGTGGCCTTGGAAATGCTTTCCTCATCCCAGTGCCCCTTCGGAAGTGAACCTGTTCTGTTGCACCTTGAGACTGGGCGTGTCTCGCTATTGGGAGTGCTGGGGAAGAACCCACACCCTGCCATCCCCCCCACCCTCGCTGCGCACTTCCGAGGCTGGGCTCACGCCCAAGGGAACTTACCGTCTCCTTTGGAGAAAACAGTGAACCAGTGAACCAGGTGGGAAAGCAGGTAAAGCTGAACAGCATCTCCGTCTCCCTCAGCAAGTGCCAGTGGTTTAGGACAGAAGCACCAACACTCAGAAATTGAGCCCATGTGAAGAGTTCACAACAGATGAAGCCCACACCGCCGGGCCTGGTGAGGAGAGAGGGTCCCCAGAGGAGGGCGCCTTCGCTTCTGCTGGGTGCCGCGCTAAAGGGAAGCCAGCGGGACCCTCGCAAAGGTCGAGTCCAGAGAAATGAGGGGCCAATTCAAGGAGGTGAGTGGGTCCCTAAGAAGTGAAAGCTTTTTTGAAAAGCTTTGCTGTGAAGAGAAGCAGTAAACTGTTGCCGCTTGGAATGTAGAGATTGAGTTTGTGGTTCATAAAATGATTAGCCTGAACTCACCTGGGGCGCCGAACGGTTGCTCAGCCTGCCTGGGCCTGGGTCACGTCATCGCTGCAGTGAATCAGCGGCACTTTTAAGGGCACACGGGGCTAATTTTTTTGAATATAGTTATTTGTGTGTGTGTTTGAAAGTAGGGAGAACTTGTGGGGGCAAAAAGGACCAGTTGGTGTTTCTCAGGTGTAACTGTGTTGTCTTATGCAGGTAACCTAAGCATTTGAATGAGGGGGCCCCTCACCCAGAGGGAAGTCTTCAGAAGCGTTGAGAATTACTGTCACTTGTTTAGTTTGATATTAACTTGAAATTCAGTGCTAGTGGGATAGATGTAAAGACTTTTCTATATTTCTTCTTAGATTTATTAATAGGCACAAAGCTTACAGTTAAAGTAGATGTAAAATTAAGGAAGACCAAATGAAGCAAGTGATTTAGGGCCTAAGAGGGTAATTACAAGATTGGGTGTATTTTATGCTGAATACTTGGTGGGGTGTATTTCACGGAACTTACCCTCGGGGGTTGCTTATTCAGAAACTGGAACTTCTCTTGAATGCTGAAATTCCTTTTAAATATTGGAAAGAAACTATTGTAAAATACTTGCCCCCAAAATAGTTGATGCGCAACGTTTATTTTAGGTGATGGTAGGTTACATGGTAAACATGAAGAGCTGAAATAGTAATTGCTATTTGTAGCTGGAGTTACTGTGTCTCTATAGGAAGTGGACCTTGTTTCAAATCCGTAACATCATTTTGAGGTGGGAATGGTAAAAGGAAGTCCCCACTCGGAATGCAAAGGCTTAAGTTACTTGGTGTGAGTGTTTGGTGGTCAATGGATGATAAGCAAGGGCTTCTGGTGACCAGCACGGCGTCAGGAAAATACCCAAGTTCCTACCAAGGTGCTTGTCTTCATTCTAGCCTTGCTCAGGGCAGCCAAAACATGTGTGGCTTGATCTGGACGGTTCTTGCATGAGCATTTTATCCATAGGTACATGCTTGCCAGAGAGGAAGTGATTGTGACAGTCAAGATGATTTTTTAGACAGTGTTAGTGAGATTAAGTACACATGTGATAAAATCCATGCTTTAAAATGTTAGCTTCGGGCCTCCCCGGTGGTGCAGCGGTTGAGCGCTGGGTTATGAAGCTGCCCACAGCCTCTGCAGCGCTGGTTCGATCCCCGGCCGCCGGCGAGGGTCCTACATAGCGTGCAGACCTCTCCTGCCACCCGCTGCTCCCCTCAGCAGTGTCCTTCGGTCCTTCTGCCTGCTCTGCTCCCCGCTCTGGCTCTGGTGAATTCTCTCACCCTCCCACGCTTCTGACTGTACCCAGTGCTTGTATCAATAAATAAATCTTAAAAAAAATAAAAAAGTTATCTTCAGTTTTAGTATTTTCAACAGTTTTGCAGTCAACCACCTCTATCCAATATTAGAATATTTCATTAGCCCCCAAAGAAATATTGTTCCCATTACCTGTCCTCCCTCACTCCCCTCTTCCTGCTCCAGCAGCTGCAAATCTACCTTTTGTCTCTGTACTACACACGCTCTGCGGCCATGTTGAGCTTGGTTATCAATGTGCAAGTTGTTTGGTGGATCCTTAGTATCTTCTTGATGCAAGATTATATCTTCTCTGAACAGAAACAATTTCAGTTCTTCCTTTCCAACCTGGCATTTATTTCTTTTTCTTGCCAATTGTCCTGGCCAAGACTTTGATTAGCGTGTTAAAGTGGCTGCAGCAGACATCTTTGTCTTATTCTGCATTTTAGGGGTTATGGTTTGTTTTAAGATGTGACTATTTTGGAGCGAGATTGGTGGTGACTGAAAATTCAGCAACTTGTTCATTTTCTTGTTTAATAAAATGACATTATTGTACTTAAATGTTTTTGACTGGAACAGAACTATTTACAGGTTTTTTATTAACTAGAGTAAAATCTTATAGATTCTGTAAAGTCTCTTACAAAACATTGAACCCTTGGGTATTTAGATTTTCCTTGTCATTAACACATACACTTCTGCTGAAATTCAAACACGAGTGTTATTTTATTTTATTTTTTTTTAAAGATTTATTTTTATTTATTTATACAAGCACTGGGTACAGTCAGAATCGTGGGAGGGTGAGAGAATTCACCAGAGCCAGAGCAGGGAACAGAGCAGGCAGGACTGAAGTACACTGCTGAGGGGAGCAGCGGGCGGCAGGAGAGGTCTGCACGCCATGTGGGACCCTCCTCTGGTGACTGGGGAGCAGCCGGGGATCGAACCGGCGCTGCAGAGGCTGCGGGCAGCTTCGCAACCCAGCGCTCAACCGCTGCGCCACCGGGGAGGCCCACGAGTGTTATTTTAAAGCCCAGTGTGGTGCTATGTTGATAGAAAGACGTGCTTCGTAGTGTTGTAAAAAAATGTCATTGCTTCTTTGTGACTTGCTTTTATGTCCAAGTTTACAAAACAGAAACAAATCCAAACTTACCATGGCACCGAATATGGCATATATAGGTCAACCTAGATTGCTGCTTCATTATAACATCTTGAATCTTCTTCACCATAAGTGTCTGTGCTCTGGTGCCTGCCACCCAGTCAGGTGGAGTCCTGGCTGGTTAATATACGTCATAAATGTGTTTCCATCTGAAACCCTCTTTCCTTGTTTTCCACATAGTGTTGCTGTGGTCTGGTCACAGAGAGAGGACAGTAACTTCATTTTGTCTGCAGGACTTCACATCATTAACCTTCCGGTGTTACTTTTATTATATGAGGAAAATAAACGGAATCGCTGCAGTATTTTCGTGCTAAGAAGCAGGACCTCAGGGCGTGACAGCCATGAGGCTTTAGCCAAGAAGAACATCCCCCTTTCGTTAGGAAACTGATTTTGTGGTTGTGAGATAATGAATGTGTATTTCTGTTGGTTTGCCCCATTTTCGAGGAAACTGGTTGACTTTTTTCATAGCCTCGTTATTTGACGTAAGCAAATATGTCCCATGGCAACCTCCCTACTGCTGATTTTTTTGTGGGATGTGTGACTGTGCATATGCGTTTGTACCTTTTGCAGAAAAGGGGGGTCAAGTTCTAAGCAAAGCAGTGCTTTCTAGGTTTGTTTTAATATTTCCTCTGCATCTGCCTAAAATGCCAACTCCCGTGCGTAACTATCACTGCACATGCAGCGTGGCTTTTTGAGGTCACACTGTGACATTTGAGGATGAGAATTTTTTTTTATTGTAGCCAAAGGACACAGTAAAATAAGCTTGACAGCTGATCATCCTTGAAATGTGTTTAGCAATTATATCAAGAAAATGACTCTTAAATACTTGTATTCATATTCAAACATATTAGTAACTCAGAATCTATCATGTGAATACAGCCAGCTCTCAGGGAAAAATAACTACTTTCCAGAGGAAGACATATTTACACATCACTTAAAAGTTGGATTATCTTGCATGGATAGTTAGGCATATTTTATGTCATTGTTTAATATATACCAACCAAAACCATTAGAGTTAAATGTTAGTTCATTACTTAAATTATTTATTATAAACACTGGGAAAGGGAGTTACTGGGTCAGATGCCTCTAGTGCACTTGAACATGGACATACTGCCTGCTGCCTATCGTATGACTATTAATATTCCCTGTGTATTAATGTCACTTTATGTTATTGAGTCACATGTCTCTGGATCAAATTTAATAGCGTAGACTTAATGTATGTTGGTCAATTGAATCACTATTTATAATTCAGCACATTTGGAAATTAAGACCCACTTGAAGAGTTTTAAAACCTTGTAACTGACATGCAAGAATATCGAATTCAAAAAGATTTATTTTTTTAAAGATTTATTTATTTTTGCATACAAGAGCTGGGGTGTAAAAAACCTTGTAACTGACATGCAAGAACATCACATTCAAAAAGATTTATTTTTTTAAAGATTTATTTATTTTTGCATACAAGAGCTGGGGTGTAAGCCAGAGGTGCGGGGGGGTGGGGCTGGGGGTTTGAGAAAGGATTCACCAGAGACAGAGAGGGGAACAGAACAGGCAGATCTACTGAAATACACTGCTGAGGGGAGCAGCGGGTGAGCCAGGGGAGGTCTGCTGCGTCCTGTGGATCAGCTCCCTGGCCAGGGATTGAACTTATGCTGCAGTGGCTGATGATAGCTTGATAGTGCTAAGACTTAACTCCATGTGCCACCAGGGAGGCCCCTCAAAAAGATACTTTAAATCACTGGTAAATGTTTAGTGATTTTCAATTACGTTTCACCTGTCTTCAATCTTTAATAGAGATAGTTCTTCATTTAGTAGTGAAAATCATTTTTGTGAAAGTGAAATGGTGAAGTGCAGAAAAGTTCAATGACCATAAGTGAGAAATATGAGCATAAGACTCTTAGATAAATGCCAGTCCTTTCTCCATTGCGTTGACCAAACATTTTGCAACCAGCCTCATGAAGGGAACCATATCAAGCCTGGCCCCTGCTGACCAGGATTTCCTTTGTACTAGGTGGGGCCAGTTTGTAGAGCAAGTGTGGGGTTAAGTATTCAATTCAGGGGCATGTCTTCAGCTCCCTGATTTACAGAGAGGGAAGGTAGAGGAGAAAGACATGGTGGACCTTTCCACAGTGACCATCCCAGGGGCTCTGGAATGGAGGAGGGCCTTGGGCAGGCAGCCGGAGTGTGAGTAACCTGGTGGAGCCAGAGTCCCCTCGGGCTGATCCTTGAGTGCCCTGTCTACCAGCTCCTGGATGCAGCTTGGCGGGGAGGGTTCCTGTGCTCCACACATTGGTAAGGAAAAGGAGCCAGGAAAATGAAGTGCACCATATTTAGAAGATAGTGAGTTTGTGCCCCCTTCAGGAAGATCTGGAAAGAACAGGAGTGTTTGTGGTACAGAGATTGAAAAAAAGAAAAAAAAGACAAACAAAAAATGGGATCCAAAAAAGACAGACCATGTGATTTCACTCATGTGCTACAGAAACAAAACATGTGAATGAACTTAAGAAAAAAAACAGGAACTTTTAGATGTAAGGCCCAATGAGTGGTTGCCAGAAGGGAAGAGATACTTCGGGTGAAGAAGGGCCTTCTATCTTGTATGATGGCTAGAACTGCACTTTGAGTGCGCTTAATGTCGTTGATTCATCAGGATGCACACCTGAAATGCAGTGTTATGTTAGATGCAGTATTCAATAAAATTAGTTAAAAATAATTTAAAACAAATAAAAAGCACCTGGGATATGTATGAAAAAACTAGCTTGAACCTTTGAGCTGGGGAGATGTTCTTCTCCCATTGACTTGGGTCTAAGCCAATGTAATTAATTATATACCCACGTTGTTTTGCTTGTTCTCGTCAGCCATGCTGGATGAGGCATTGCTCATCTCCTGGAGCCCCATGTAAATCAGCTGGTGATCAGGTCCCAGCAATGGAGACTGGGGTGCGGGCATGAAAAGACAAAGAAGAACTCCCTGTCGCATCAGTCCAATGCAGTCTTGCAGGCTGAGTGGCGTGTCCCAAATACAGAAAGCAGGAAGGGTCTTCAAGTCCATGTGATACTGACACGAACACATGTGGACAGGGCTGGGAGGCCCTGTGTGTAGAGGTGGGAGATGGGTGGGAATTTATGCTGGTGCAGCCATTACAGCAGATCCCTGCAGACACTGGGTCTCACTCTAGTCTTTGGGAAATTGATAGCAGAACTTTAGCCTTCTGAAAGATGTTAATGGAGGTGTTAACTACCTAGATTGGCTTTCGAAGCAGTCCCAGCTGTGGTGTGTAAAGGCTGATTATAGAAAAGCAGCACTGTTAGGGCCTGTGGGCAGGGCCAGTCATCATGGGGCTCTCTTCAGAGAGAGTGTGTGCTGCTTCCAGCTCAAAATTGTTAAGACTTTATGGATGGCTAAAATGTTAAAAGCACTAAGAGAGAAAAGGTAGATGCCATACAAAGAAGCGGTTAGATTAACATCTAATATCTCATAGCCACAATGAGAGCCCAGAAGGCAAAGCAGATCTTCAACAGGTTCAGAGAAAACACGTCAGTGTGTAGTTCCTTACCAAGCAAAACAATCCCTGAATAATGAAGGTGAAATAAAAGCATTTTAAACAAATTTTAAAAAGGTGGTGACACCAGAGCATTTGACTGGGCACAGGGGCTTTAGGTGAATATGCAGCCGTGTGCCCTTGAAGCCAGCACTGGTGGAGGAGTCGGAGAGGTGAGAGCAATCCAGGATGCTGACTCACGTGTAAATGAATGAAGGTGCTGTTCTCCCAGTAAGTGAGAAATGAATTCAGGAAGAAAAATACACTTTATGAGGCTGCAAAGCAGATTTGTCCTGAATGTTCTGAACTGACTTCAGAATGTTGGGGGGTGACGTCCAGGTACGGGGTGATGTCCAGGACGCCCAGGTGCAGGGTGACGTCCACGTGCAATCGGAAGTACAAGTCTGGAGCCCACGAGAGCGGTGCAATCTTGGTGAGTGCAGTGATGGCAGTATCGAGGTGGTATGCGAAACCCTGGGATTAGCTGCATGAGCAAAGGTGACCAGAACAGGGCTGGGGAACACTGGAATTAAAAAATGGGAGGATTCCTCTAGCTGCCTTTCCTTCTCAGGATCCCAGGATTCCAGCCTCAAGTTCAACACTTGGCATGGAAAGGGGAATTTAATAGGCAGGAGGAAAAAAAAAAAAGATGCGGGTTTCACTACATTTCTAGAAGTTAGATGATCCATTCACCAAAGGTCCCCAAATTGACTTGTGCATCACCCCCCAAATTTGTGGGAAATAAATATAATAGGAAATTGAAGTTAGGACTCTCGGGTGTTATCTTGGCTCCCGACTCGGCAAGGTGGGTCTGCCCCGGCCCTTTTCCAGTCTCTTCCTCTTTGATACAATCTCTCCACTCTTGTAGGACTCCGGCACCTCTGACCTTTTCCACAGCCATGACTCGGGATCAATTATTTTAACTTCTTGACACACCCAGGTTAAAACTTCGGTTTTGATCTTTGCCCACTACAGATAGAAACCAAATAGAATGATATGTTCGGTGACTCATTAAATGTTAGATATTTTTTCTTAAAAAAGTGAAATGACCTTTAACACTTTCTGGGAAAACATGACAGAAATGTTGAGAGTAATGATTCCTTTAAAGAAGAACTCCAATCAACTCTCAGCAAGAAAACGTGAAATGCCACTGGCTTTTACTGTGCAAGCCTTATTACCATAAAGTTCAAATTCTTGTACATAGCACATTATCAGAGTCGCCTATTTTATCCTGTGGAAACTCCACAGTATGATAAGGAAAGCTAGAGACAGAATTCCTATGTAGATGCATTTAATGTGAGTTATTTACTTTCTCAGTACTTTGAATTCTGTTTCTGACATAATTTTTAATGCTCAGCATAAATATATACTACAAATAGAGAAAGTCCAAGTAATAATTTCTAAAAGAGAAGCACACGTTAGGGTCATCCATTAAAAGTATAGCAACAAGGGCATCAACAGGCAATGCAGCACGAGTTCTATCCCAGGCCAAGGGAGCTGACCTTCATGGTGCAGCAGACCTCTCCTGTCTCCCCGCTGCTCCCCTCAGCAGTGGATTTCAGTGGATCCGCCTGTTCTGCTTCCCACTCTCTCTGGTGAATCTCTTACACACACCCCCCACACACCTCTGGCTCACACCCCAGTTCTTGTATGCATAAATAAATAAATGGGCCTCCCCAGTGGCGCAGCGGTTGAGCACTGGGTTGCAAAGCTGCCCGCAGCCTCTGCAGCGCTGGTTCGATCCCCGGCTGCAGGCGAGGGTCCCACATGGCGCGCAGACCTCTCCTGCCATGCCCGCTGCTCCCCTCAGCAGTGTACTTCGTCAGTCTGCCTGTTCTGCTCCCTGCTCTGGCTCTGGTGAATTCTCTCACCCTCCCGCGCTTCTGACTGTACCCAGTGCTTGTATAAATAAATAAAAATTAAAAAAAAAACTTTAAAAATAAACAAATCTTTAAAAAAAAGCATAGCAACAAGATAATGTTGTCAAGTGATATCTAAAGCTCAGTTCATTTCATAGCTGTTATTTAGACTCATGTTTCTCAAACTGAGGGTGGTGGGCATGGAGGACCTTGCTTAGTGCAGATTCACACTGACTAGTTTGGGGATGAAACTTGAGGCTTGGTATTTTTAATGAGTTCTTAGGTGAGTCCCAGACGGCTGGGATCAAAGAATGCACTGAAGTGGCAAGAATTTCAGTCTTAAGGCAAAATACTGTCCTTTTTAAAACAACTCTTTTTCTACCTTGTGAAGCTTTGATTCTCTCCCTAAAAGTCACTGTATCAGTCGGAAAGGGAATCATCTCTAGAGAAAGTGAGAAATTTAAATCCACTGCCATGAGGAATGGCTGTTTCTATGCTAGATTTAAATGCGTTTCTGCTTAGGGAAAGATGAACTATTTGATCTACTTTCAAGATTTTGCCTCCCGTGGAGATTCTATATGAATTGTACATTAAAAAAAAATAAACAGGTAACTCATTTCTTATGTTGAAGGATAAACTGGCATATTTAACATTTTTAAGAGTTCATTTGAGTGAAAGTAGATTTGAATTAAGCTAATGCTATCTCAATAAAAAGTAAATTAAAAAGATAAGTAAAATACCAAAGTATCACTAAACATGATTTTTTCTCTCCTAAAAAAGTGGGGATTTAAAATTGAGCAGTGCTAAACAGAAGAGGTCAGAAGTGCTCCACCAATGGGAGCCAGGGGGAAGTCATGAAACATTGAAAGGAAATTCTTCGATTGGCTGTAGTGTAGCAGCTGGCTGAAGGGATTGGCTGTTTGTGATTGGTTGTCTTTGGGTATTGATGACTGACCCTTGAGACATTTGCAGACCAAGAGCTTGGTTTGCTTACTAAGCTGTTCCCAGCCTCAGGTCTGTCCGACCACCTCTTTGTTTGACTCATTTAACATTTATTTATGTCTTATTTTACTTCAGTATTTTTTGTGGGCCTATATAAATATGATCCCTGCTTTCAGATTCTGCTTACATCATCCATTCTTTAGCCCTTAATGCTTTCCTTTTTCTCATTATTACTTTTCTTCCACTCCCCTCCCCCAATCTATTATTGAGGTAGAGAATCGGGAAATATAACATTATTTTGAACTAGATAAGTGTAATAAAGCATCCTATCGGATGGTTCTTTAAAATGATATTTTTAATAGTTCCTTGATGTGTGTAATTTCTAGCATCCTTTGTCTGTTTTATAAGCACCTTTCATAAGTCTAAATGCCTGTATTTACAGAGAATTGTTCCCTTTAGCCGATAAAACTCAAATCTGTTTGCTGATGCAATGCCTTAGGGAATCAGCAGAATGCTAGACTTTGGTGTTACTGGAAATATGTTCTTTTTTTATTAACACTTAGTTATTTGTTCTTCATGGTGCTCTCTTGTGTTTTAAAGCAGTTGCTTGCTTTGTGTCTTAAAAGAGATAAGTGCATCAAGAAGTTACCTATGTTAAAGGCAAATGGTGTGAATATCCCGTAAATTCACCTGATCTTAATAATAATTTACTCGTGAGTCTCTCAATTCTGGCATTAATATCCCCAGTTCTGTAGGTTGTTGGGTTTTTGTTTGTTTGTCTGTTTTTTGTTTGTTTGTTTGTTTTTTTAATGATGACTTGGATACTGCTACATCCTGGAGAAATTTTGTAGTTTAATTTTTTTCTAAGTAGCCATTTATTTTAGTATGAGTATTTAAACTTTTTCAGGGCACATAATAAAAGAGATCATGTACCTTGATAATGTGTTGATGTATGGTGCTCAGGGCTACCCTAAAGTAAACCAATTTTCTCCTTTGCGTGATCCTGTCAGAAGCAGGAAGGAAACACCTTCTCTGTTGTCCAACATCTATTATCTCAACTCCAGTCTCAGAAACACGGTAATTGTGTGCTTAGCAGAACATCACCATAAAGGCAAGGCAAAACTCATGTCCTATATCAGAAAAGCACTTTCCATTTAAATGCTTATCTGGAAGAGCATCCTTTGTTCCAAAACATGCTGAGTTCTGTATCTAACAAAATGAAATGTTTGTAAGCAAAATTGTTCTGGCTGGAGAAGAACCAGCAGTTCTAATAGTTGAATTATTTGCCTAGAATATCTCCATAGAGTTTGTGGAATATTATTTCATATTCTTAATATTGCATATAGAATATTCTATTAGAGTGCTGTCTTTCATACACTTAAAGTAATTAAGTATAATTCATATACTTAAGTAATAATTTCATTTACTTAAATTATATTTTAAGTATATGGAATATTTATGTACTTAAACAGTCTTTTGCCAAGTCCATCACATAGAATCTGGTATTTTCCTTTAGGTTTATTGTTCTGAACCATGTGGTTATGGGACCAAATTCAGTCTAATTTCTAGTCCCTCTCCCCCCACCCTCCGGTCCCAGATTATCTGAGAATATTTGGAGTCATTGTGGACATCTCTTCAGGGGCACTTTATACCTCTACAGGCATAAAGCGTCCAAAAATACACCGAAATTCATGTTACTAAACAACATTGAAAATCCCAGGCCGAAGCCCCTGCCAGCTTCACACTGACTATCTGCATGGCCAAAAACACTCCCCAAAGTGGTATCCCCGCCCCCCAAGACAAAGAAGCCTACCTCTGAGTGCCACTCCATTAGTCAGCGTCAAATACAGCGCTGGTAACACGTGCAAGGCAGCGCCATCCCAGCAGCAGAGACTCTCATTCCCTTTCCCCAACCAGACCCGCCATGAAGGAGCCGGGTACCGTGTTCAGCTCAGCATGATTATCAGAATTAGCGGGGAAATGACTGCATTTTCCAAAGCGCTCTAACTTGTCCTCCAAAATATGAATCAGCCACTTGGGAGTTCCAGACAGTTGTCAGGAACAAGAAAAAGCAGCTTTTTCCCAAGTTGAAGGAGAGTCATTTAGATGGAATCAAACCCTTCATTCTTTGTGGTAGTCTTTCCTCGAACACTTGAGTGCTGATACCTCTGTTGCGGGGGTGGGGGGAGTAATAGCAGGAGAATACACTTGTATATGTACACACACACTCTCACACACACACACTCACGTATAATATACTTTCCACTAAGGAATGAAATATCCTAGTTGTGGAGAAACTGAGGCATTTGTTTTGCACAATGAAGTGATACATACGGAGGCACAGGTGTGAATTAAAGTGCAGTGAGAGGGACACTGAGGCAGGTGGGAGGTGGTCTTTGAAAAGACTTGTCTGAAGTGAGCACTGAGAGGTAGAAGTTTTCCAGCTACGTCCCTGCTGACTTCATGGTGCGTCTGTTTCCGTAAACAGGATGAGTAGAAATTATCTCTCTCCCCCTCTCTGTCTCTGTCCACCTGTGCCTACCCATCTAGGTTTCTCTGTACCCTAATGACATACCGAACATGGACTAAACCTTGGACACTGTCAAGGCTTGGCAAGCCTCCCCTTTTAATGAGACTTTGGACACCTTTTCCTACATGGCTTTCAGGAAGCAAATCATGTAAACATAAACATGAAGTGTAATCACACTTACCTTTTCTTCTCAGAGCGACTTTCACATCAGTTTTCCCTTAGTCTATAACTCAAATGGGAGGTCGCTGCCAAAGGCCAGCTCTTGGTTCCCTCACAGAGGCTTCTAGCAGGTCCACAGAGACCTGCTCTGTTCACAAAAGGCTGCTGCATTCAGGGGGCAGACATGGTCTCTGGAAGTGTGGGCATTCTGGTCCTTCCATGCCACGTGTGGTGCAGCTAAGGGGAGTCAGTGCAGGTGCTGGTGGCCACCCCAGATGGTGCCCCTAAAGAGCTTAGCAGGACAGGAAGACCCTGAGCCCCAAGAGGACTGAAACTCGAAGGGAGTGGACATGCCACGTGGGGAGGAAGGGACACGTTCTCCAGCAGATGCCAGCTGTTTGCACCTGCCCCTGTGCTGGGGAGTGGGGGCGGGGGGAGGGAAAGACATTGGGGGTGGGGGTACATCTCCCAGCTCAGAGGGAGCCTGATTCCCCTCCTTGGAAGTCTGGTCTTGATTTGCTTAACCAACAAGTTTGTTCAGAGTATAATAAATTTATAACAGGGCCTCCCTGGTGGCACAGGTGGTTGAGCGCAGCGCTGTGAAGCTGTCCGCAGCCTCTGCTGCGCCAGTTTGATCCCGGCCAGTCAGTGAGGGTCCCACATGGTGCAGGAGACCTCTCCTGTCTTGCTGGCTGCTCCCCTCAGCAGTGTATTTCATCAGTCTGCCTGTTCTGCTCCCTACTCTGTCTCTGGTGAATCCTCTCACCCTCCCACGCATCTGGCCTGTACCCGGACTCTTGTATAAATAAAATAAATCTTTAAAAAAATAAATTCATAATAGATTATGAAGAAGCCAGTGATGGCTGACAACTTTTGGGCTTTATTTTAGAGGGTTTGGAAGAACACAGAAAATATTTCCTGCCGCATTATATTTTACAACACATTTCAAAATACCATGACTCATAATTAGATTTTTAACATCATAGACTTCACCCATGCCTTTATTCATGTTTTGCACACATCCTCAGTGATAATTAGAATGAAGATAAGTAAAATCTTCAGTGAGTATAAAGAATAGGTAGATAGCCGCTTGTCAGATAGATAGATAGATAGATAGATAGATAGATAGATAGATAGATAGAGTGAATGAATGAATGAATGAATGAATGAATGAATGAATGAATGAATGAGTGAATATATGAACAGGTGGTAGCTTTCATGGGTGAGTCAATGGATGAATAAATGGAAGGAAGGACAGACTGATGGATAACTGATAGATAGATGATAGAAAATAATTAGATACAATAGGTAGGTGATAGGAAGGGAGGAAAGATGAGATGCTGAAAGATTTGGGCAGTCATACACACACACATATGAAATATGAAATATCAATAGTTCTATTTTCTAAGAAATCCTAGTGATGGACATATAGATTTGTCTCCTAATATATATTATATGTCTTGTATTTTATGTAGATTACATGTATATATGTATTTGCTCATGTGTCATTCTCTGTGTATATAACCACACAATCTCTGAAAGTTTAATCAAGGTGTGCGGGACCTAACTCCATCCAATTTCCAGTTACAGGTTTCCTTTTATGAGCATTCAAGAGAAGATCAGACCACCCATGTTACAGATTAAACATGGAAATTACATGTTTCATGAACATTTTGTGTATGTATCACAGAAAGATGGAGAAGAAAGCTTTTTAACTTCAAGGAAAGTTTAAGAACAGATGCCCTGTTTGCACTCTTTTAGTTATCCTGTACACATAGAAAAGTCACAGTGACCGAACATTTAGTTTAACGTCTAGAGACTGTGGAATATATTTAGATGATTCTCTTGCACTCTCATTAACATCTGTTGTGCTTTGGATACTTATCTTTGAGAGTGAGGTCATGGTAAAGCCATTTAAACAAATACTGATTTGATCTAATTCACTAATTTTTCTCTGTGAGGGAGAAATCAGAGATTAGAATAGGGGTTAAGAGAACATGCTTAGATTAAAATAATTTTTACCCCCTATTTATTATAACATCCTGATTTGGTGCATCCACCATCATCACAGGGTATTTACGAGGCACTGTGGAGGGTCCAAGCAGAGATAAGCCAGTTCATAGAAAGAAAAATAATGTTCAGTCTAATTGCAAAATATGTGGTGATCTTCAGGTCTCTGATTGCCTGGAGTTTGGGCAAATGCTTTTTTGTGTCTGTCCCTCAGTCGTAAAACTGTGTCTACATGAGGTTCAGATCCCTTCCCAGACCAGGTGCTTTGAATGCATAGACTGTGAATTACTAACAGGTGCATTTATTTACTTGGGTGCTTTGGAAAGCTTATGACCACATGGTTTATAGCTTGTGAAATCCACCCAAAATAAAAGCTGTAGGGCCTCCCTGGTGGCCCAGGGGTTAAGATGCAACCTATGAAGCTGTACGCAACCACTGCAGCACAGGTTCAATCCCCGGCCAGGGAGCTACCCACATGGCACAGCAGACCTCTCCTGTCTCCCCGCTGCTCCCCTCAGCAGTGTATTACCATCAATCTGCCTGTTCTGTTCCCCACTCTGTCTCTGGTGAATCCTATTACCCCACCCGCCCCCTCACCTCTGGCCTGTGCCCCAGTTCTTGTATGCATAAATAAATAAATCTTTTAAAAAATTAAAATAAAAGCTGTAAGTGACAGTTTGAATTAATAGGAAAACATCAAAGACGTCATCTGTGACATTTGGGGGTCTTGTAGACCATCTTTCAATCCAGGGCAGTATTCACAAGCTAAATGGAATAGCACAGAAAAAGTGAAGAGCTTATTGTTTTTGTGAGAGAGTGTGTGCCAAAAGCTAAGAGTTGCAGCTCTCATTAAACACGAAGAGGTATCCTTGCCTTGCTTAAGCACGCAGAGCAGGAACGTGGCGAGCTGCCTTCTCCCTGCCTGGCCTGTTCATCTGTGGTTGTCTTCGTGGGATCACCGCAGCCATGGCTGGCAATCTGAAGATGCGTGAGGTCATTTACACTCCAACCTCGATGAAGTCATAACCCCACCCTCACTGCCATTTTTTCACCTGATTTCTTTTGTTGTCTTAAGTTTCCTTCACTGAGACTGTCATGTGAACTTGATCCTCCAGATGACAATTAAAATTTTGTATGTTCATTATGAGTATGATGAAAGCCTTCAGGAGAGCTCACATTTGCTGATAAAATAGATATACCTGTTGGGCCTCCCTGGTGGCACAAGGGGTTAAGACTCAACCTGTGAAGCTATCCGCAGCCACTGATCCTTGGACAGGGAGCTACCCACGTGGTGCAGCAGACCTCTCCTGACTCGCCCACGCTCCCCTCAGCAGTGTACTTCAGTCAGTCTGCCTTTTCTGCTCCCCACTCTCTCTCTGGTGAGTCTTCTCACCCCCCACACCTCTGGCCTGTACCCCAGTTCTTATACACATAAATAAATCTTTAAAAAATATAAAATATTAAAAATTAAATAGATGTACCTGTAGACACATCTGTGCATTTCCAGGATTCTATTCATTGTCTTTCATTTGTGTGTGTGTGAAGAACATTGCATTTATGGTTTTAGACCATAACTTTTTTTGCCCTTATTTCAAGGAACTTGCTTCTTTTCCTTAGTGCATTCCTATGGGATTGAGCACTTTCTGCTCCACCTTCCAGTAACAACATGGTGAGAGACATTCAGGATTTGGCAAGGGAGGAAGAAGCTGGATTTATCCAAGAGGATGTGAATGCCTGTGCAGACAGTACTGTAGGAGCTGACAGGGCTCAGGGTTCTTGGGGTTTTTTGATAACTGATGTGATCAATAATAAAAGCAGAGGGAGATTCTCCAAAGGGTTCTCAAAATAGATGGTGGTGGTGAGGCAGGGAGTGCTGACAAGGATGAAGGGTTTGGTTTTGTTTTAGTCTCATGATGTATGCAGGTAATTTATTTATATAGCAAGTGTTTTTAGCTTGTAAGTAATTCGCAGACATGAGTGGTCTCTGCCTCTGGCCATAGTGGCTAAGTAACTCTCCCAGCCTTTGCCCAGATCCCACATCCAGCATGGCAGGTGTTCAGTCCCTGGACCAGTCTTGCATCTCCCAGCTCAGAGCAACCATCAGCTTGAGCCAGTCATGCACTATGGCTTTTGTAGGATTCTCTGTCTCCACTGGGCTCCTTGAAACTTTGAGGAACAGTATCAGTTTATTCAGCACCATCTGACTTGCACTTTAAAAAATATCAGCAGTGTAATGAATATGTGTTGCATTGAATCGAACCTTTAAATGTAACAGTGACTTTCAGATTGTGTTAGGAGGCCCGTGCCGTGGTCAGAGCCAGGGCATCAAAGCTCCCGCACTTGGCTTGCTTGGCTAAGCCTCACTTGGGAAAGAGCTGGACGTCACCCTCCATTGTCATGCATGAGAGGAAGCTCTTGCTCGGGCACAGGTTCTAGATTTTCTCCTTCTGGGGCAGTAGGGGTGTTCCCTGGAGAGAGTCCATCTAGGAAGCTCCCTCCTTGTTCTTGGAACAGATGAAGCTCCCAAAAATGGGTTGAAAAGGAGTTGGAAGAAGCAATTCTGTGGATGACAAACATCATCATCATCCTTTTCAAGTTGTCTAATGAAAGAATGAATGATCCCATAAACCCTCATCTTCCTTAAGCAACATTGCTAGGCTCTGTTTCAAGGAGTTTTGAAATATACTTGAGAAGCACATATAAAAAATAAAACAATAAAATTCAATAAAAGATATTACAAGGCAGTTGTTGATTAATTGCCAGTTAAGAGGTGTTGACGAATTTGCTGTGCTCTGCCAAACACTATCCTCGCATCAGGGCTGATTAGATTCAGTCTTTAGAAGCAATAATAATAAGCCTCAGTTTTTCCATAAAGCAGGTTTTGGCTGTACCTGAGAGAGTACCAAAAAAATCAATTCTGTTAATGTCCTTACAATGAGATTATAACCTGAGATGCCTGAGAGATGCTTCCCCATCGTGCACCTCACCACCCGCTGTTCAGTCTACCCTTTAGAATGTGTAGCTATTGGAGTAATCACCTGATCGATAGTATAGTGGAAGAATAGTGATAATTATGGGCAATGTTCATTTTTTCTGCAACCATAAGAGGTGAACTGACTCACCTTCCTAGGTTGTAGTCCGAGTCTTCCAACTTCTGACTGCATTTTTGTTATTGCTAATTTTGGATTGTAAATTGTTAGGAACCAGGTAAAGACAATATTCTCTACAAGTTGACGTAATCTGTGGTAATGAATGAAGAACATTCTTACTCCTCTGCAAAAACTGAGAATATATTGGTTTGTATTGTGATGAGTTATAAATCAACTGTTTCTTTTAATAGCATGTATAGTTATTTTGAGGAATAAGTAATAATAGTTTCAGTTCCACTTTAAACAGCATTGAAGAGCTTGCCCATTGTTAGGGATGGAGCCAGATGCTTCCATGCATATTGTCTCAGTGCAAATGTATACTTTATTACAACCTACCTGCTCTTCAGAATGGAGAAGAGAATATATTTAGGAAGAGCAGAGTCCATATATTGGAAAAAGTCTGTTCTCCAGAAAAGAAATAAGTCAGCAAAATAATAAAACAACTCATATTACAGTAGACACGAGGGGAGGTCAGATTGAAAGATAAAAATGTCTTTAACTGATCCTTTTCTCCCTGGGGGGAGGGGTGTCTTGTAGACTTGCCCCCATTTAGGCTAAACAGAATAGTGCCAGAAATGAAAATACTTCAATGCCTAGCTTTGAAGGCATTGTCGGATGGAGGGACACATTCAATGAGAGTTCAAGGAAGTCATTGTTCTAACTCAGAATGTGGAAATTTTGTCAAGAAAAAAAATTTTAATTCTTTTTTAAAACAAATCATTGAAAGAGGAGTTCCAGGGCCTTCCCGGTGGCGCAGTGGTTGAGCGCTGGGTTGCGAAGCTGCCCACAACACAGCCTCTGCAATGCTGTCCGATCCCCGGCCACCGGGGAGGGTCCCACATGACGCGCAGACCTCTCAGTGCCCGCTGCTCCCCTCAGCAGTGTACCTCGGTCCTTCTGCCTGCTCTGCTCCCCGCTCTGGCTCTGGTGAATTCTCTCACCCTCCCGCGCTTCTGACTGTACCCAGTGCTTGTATAAATAAATAAATAAATAAATAAAATCTTCAAAAAAAGAAAAGAAAAAGGAGTTCCAGAAGGGACTATTAAATAGAGGAGATGAAAGAGCAAACAGCTTACTTATGCAGATGTTTTGGGATCCTGATTTGCACAAACTGTTCAAAGAAATCTTTAAGACCAGAGAAAGTTGAAAATGAATGGACCTGCTCTATTCATTGACCTGGGAATCTCTGCCTGTTGGGATAATGGGCTGGCATGATGCAGTTCTCACGGATGAAATGGAGGAAGCCATGGATTTATTTAAAACACTTCAACCAGGAAGGGTGAGAAGAACAAGGTGCCCAAAATGTTGGTGGCTGTGGAAAGCTGGGTAACAGATACACTGATGTTCTTAACCTTCTTGGTAAATCCTGATGAATGCTTGAGATAGACCAGAATCAAGTTGATAAGCAGCAATTCTGCAGAAGCCTGACCTCCCACTGGAGAATTAGATGGTGGGACAAGAATAAAAAGTGCATGAGGCCAAGAGCTCTTATTCTGGACACCATGAAATCATGGTTGTCTGAATTCCCTTTAAGTACAGACTAAGTTTTGACTTGAAATTTTTTTATAAAAAGAATATTTCATAGATTTCGCTAGCTCCTCAAAGGCATTCTTGACCCACAAAAGTTGGGATTCACTAGCTTAAAGGAGTTCTGAAGCCTAAATGAGCTCTAATATTCTATAAACCCATATATCTAAGAAGAACTTGTCCTTTTTAATAAGTCCCTGCACCATGGAAAGGATTCCTAATTTCCTGAACTCTGTATACTAATATATATTAAATTCTTAGTATATGAGAGCACTTAAGAGCCACAGTACATTTAAAATAAATCACATCTAGATCTTAGACTGTTTTGGCCTCTCACAGAATGCTCAAATATATACACATGACTTTCTCTCTTTTAAATGCCTTTCAGTGTCAACCCAGGATCTCGTGAAGTGAAAATCACTGTTAAAAGATCTACTGGAAAAAAAAAAAAAAAAAAAAAAAAAACAAATGTTAGAAGTGGCAGCATTGTGGCAACATGCGATCCCTGGCGGTGCACCCAGGAGTGATGGTGTAGCTTTAAGTGCCAGCATCTAATTGGCTGCCCAGAAAAAAAGATACCATGAGAGACTGAGATTTCCCTAAGCTGGAAACTCAGTGTGTGCACCTCCCAGCTGCTCAGCACAGTTCTCTTTCATCATGGAGTGAAAGGCGTTTTGGGGACCACTGTTGTGAGGAGCCATGAAGCAGGTGTTGGGGGATTAGGAGGGCAGAGAAGGAATTGAGAAATGGCCTGTGGGTGTGCCCACTCTCTTTAGGCTCCATCAAGGGCTGCTGGCATCAGCAGCTGATAAGTTTCTGTTGCAAAGTCACTTAAAGAATGACCTTCCTGGGCCTTCCTGGTGGAGCAGTGATTGAGTGCTGGGTTGTGAAGCTGCCCGCAGCCTCTGCAGCGCTGGTTCGATCCCCGGCCACCAGGCGAGGGTCCCACATGGCGCGCAGACCTCTCCTACCACGCCTGCTGCTCCCCTCAGCAGTGTACTTCATCTCTCTGCCTGTTCTGCTCTCCGCTCTGGCTCTGGTGAATTCTCTCACCCTCCCGCACTTCTGACTATACCCAGTGCTTGTATAAATAAATAAATAAATCTTTAGAAAGAATGACCTTCCTGGGCCTCCCCTGGTGGTGCAGTGGTTGAGTGCTGAGCTGCGAAGCTGCTTGCAGCCTCTGCAGCACTGGTTCGATCCCTGGCCACTGGCGAGGGTCCCAAATGGTGCACAGACCTCTCCTGCTGTGCCCGCTGCTCCCCTCAGCAGTGTATTTCATCAGTCTGCCTGTTATGTTCCCTGCTCTGGCTCTGGTGAATTCTCTCACCCTCCCACACTTCTGACTGTACCCAGTGCTTATATAAATAAATAAATCTTAAAAAAAAAAAAAAAAAAACATTAAAAAAAAGAAGAATGACCTTCCTCTATTGGTCTGGAGGGATGCAAAAGGCCCGCTGCTAGGAAGGAACCCATAGTTCCAAGGACAAGCAAGCCAGGGATGGAAACTGGAATATGGCTTTTTAGTGAGGTCATCGGGCATTTGCCCACAGAAGTACAAGGAGAGGGTCTAAAGACTCAAGGGGCAGTCTTAGGCTCAGCTTATGTTTGGATTGAACACTGAAGGGCAATTCAAGGTTAATACTGTGTTTGTGTATATGTATGTATATGTATGTATGTATACAGGACTGAATCTGTTTCCTTGAGCTTGCAGAGCACCAAGGAAATCACCCCATACCCCTATAGGTGCTCTAGGCTGGCAAACAAACAAGCATCAGGCAGATTGACAAGACAAGAAGCCCAAAAAAGGTTTCATAATAACATGTCTACCTCATGTCTACATGGGAGAGACCCAGCAGGGCTGAGTTAGTCCCCTTGTGGCTTCCGATGCCATCTTAAATAGTTTACCTAAGAAAGAAGGACTTGGGGTGAGGGGTGAAAGGGAAGGCCAGTTTGGGGTTTACCAGGGAAAGCACAGTAAACAAAGGTATGCAGATTTAAGTTCTGCCCTTCCCACTGCAACGAGATAAGATTAGGTCTTCCTGGGAGAAGACCTTACAGACTGAATCTTACATATAAATATCCCTTTCAAGAATAGTCCTCACCCAGCCTTTATGAAATTAATCTTTTGCCAAAAAGACATTTTGGAGAGGTGTATTTTTCCTTCCTGCAAGTCTCTGGAATAGCTGGACACTGTTTCTCTGTTCTGCAGGTGCATTTTGGAACTATTTAAATTGTTGGCATTTGAAGTCTTTGATTTGAATAAATAATTATTCAAATTATAATTATGCATAATAAATGGTTATTCACATATCTAATTATTCAAATAATAAATATTTTAAAGGAATGGAAGAAGTATCAACAATGCTACTAAGTGGTCTTAACACAACTGTCCAGTTTTTATAGTTGAAATGATTGGCACTTAGTATATGCAATTAATAGTTCCATTCATTAAAATATTTTGGTAAATAATAAAGATAATCATTTGAATCAAAAAGTATTTTCAATTTCAAATCAGTCTATTAAAGGAAGCAATTAAAAATCATGGCATCCACTCTTATATTTATTTATCAGATAGCAAATGCAGTCACTAAATAAATTATTTTTTAGGGCCATCTGTTCCTTTAGCCCTCCGGTCAACATTTTCCTTAGGGATGAAAGAAATTTTAAAGTATTTATAAGAGGGGCCTCCCTGGTGGCACAAGGGGTTAAGTCGCAGCACTATGAAGCTATCGGCAGCCACTGCAGCACGAGTTCAATCCCCAGCCAGGGAGCTACCCACATGGTGCAGCAGACCTCTCCTGTCTCGCCAGCTGCTCAGCAGTGTGTTTCAGTCAATCCGCCTGTTCTGCTCCCCACTGTCTCTGGGGAATCCTCTCACCACCCCCACCTCTGGCCTACACCCCAGTACTTGTATGCATATGAGAGGCCAAGAAGGGAAATTTGATCCTTATGTTTATAGTGGAATTTATAAAAATGTATTCATGAATATGAGAAATAACCTCTGATGAGTGGACATGGCATCTGCTGGGATGGTGAGAACCAAACATGCAAGTGATCTTTCGTGGTCTTCTGTGGATCAGAGATCTGTCTGTGTTGCTGGGTTGGTACCTAAGCATGGCACTAACATGTCTGACCTCAATAAAGCACAGACCGTGTCCCCATTTCTAAGGTGGCTCTTTTCTCCTGTTACATTAACATTTGGAAAAATTGCCTCATCTCCGTGAGTCTTCCGAAACCTATCAAAAATAGTGGAAGCCGCAGCTTCCTTCTGCCTTTCTTCCTAATTTGAAGCTCTCAGGAGTGAGTGTTGCTTCATGGGAGAGCAACCAAAAGGTGGCAGCACCTCTCTGGCAGTTATTTGTATTCATTTCATGTAGGCATTTGTTTTGCAAATATCACTCACATGTCCTTGAGCCTTGTTAGCAGACATTTATTTATCACAAAGCTCCCTTCTTTTGCACAGAAGATGAATACATTAATAGCTGCTGATAAAATTTAGAAAATGTTTTCAGCGAACACTTGTGCTTCTCTTTAGCCAGTTGGTTTACCAGGCTGAGTGATGTGATCACACACCCACGTCATCTTCAGAGAGACATGTGCCTAAAGTCCCTTCTCCATCCCCAGTGACTGTGTTAATTACCCACTGGCAGGTTTAGAATCTCACTTTTCAGGATTTTGTGAAAACTAACCTTTAAGATTTATTCATTTATACAAGCACTGGGGTACAGGCCAGAGGCACGGGAGGGTGAGAGAATTCACCTGAGAGAGAGCGGGGAGCAGAACAGGCAGATGAAACAAAGTACACTACTGAGGGGAGCAGTGGGCGAGACAGGAGAGGTCTGCCTCGCCATGTGGATATCTCCCTGGCCAGCCAGGAATCGAACCGGCGCTGCAAAGGCTGCAGACAGCTTCACAGCGCTGCGCTCAACCCACTGCGCCACCAGGGAGGCCCGAAAACTAACCGTTTTTTTAAGAACTACAAAGAGGTCTTTTATTCCTGACTAAATAATTTTTATATGTGCATATTTTTGTGTGCACAAATGTTACCTTTTTTTTTTACAAGTTTTTGATCACTATGACATTTGATATACTTTAATGTAATGTATATTAAAATGGTTTTTTAAATCATTCAGGCACCTGTAATTCTAGATTATCCCACCTACAAATCTACATTTAGGGTAGATTAATCTCTTTATAGCTCCTTACCATTTTCATAAACTTTTTAGTCTTCACTTAGAAAATTAACAAAGTCACATTCAAAATTGTCTTGAAATATTGCCTTGTGCTTCGGAAATAAGACACTATGTAAAACCCCATTGATTCAGATAAAATAATGTCTGAAGATTAGTGTTGTTTAATGGAATTCTATTACTGTTGAGTGCTTATAGGTAGCCTAAATTAAGCTAAGTAAGGTACCAGCTCCTGTCAACCTGCTTTGATGTATAAATTACAGATAAGCATAAATGACTTCCCCATGACAAGGTTGTCAGCGCCGTGAGAGCAGCATTACACCCTTCTGTGTTTTACACAGATGTATAGAGACTGAGAATTCCTTCTCTGTAAGAGCGCAATAAATTCTAACATCAATGTGTCTCTTTAAGGCGTTACATGATAAAATCTACAGCACTAAGTGGTCTTAAAGATCAGAGGGTTTTGCATCTTTTTAAAGATAGCAGAGCTTTTCACATTTGTTTTGATCTGTGGTTTCTTGTGAACTCTTCCTCAGAAGTCCATTCTCTAGCTCAACCCAGAGAGGTGGGGTATTATTGCCTGATGGGTGTGGAACCTTGAGTTTCAACTCCTTCCTTGCATCCCAGTCACCCTGAGACATGAAACCAGGGGCTCTGGAGCTCAGGCTGAAAGACAAGGCCTTCATCCTGCCCTTGGCTCCCAAGTGGCTACTCAGGACACTGTCATACAAGCAGCCTGTTCAGAGCCAGTGTGGTCTTTGATCCAAACTCAGTCATTACAAAATTGTATACTTTTTTAAAAATTCTTTATTTTACTATATTTTCTATTAGTCCCTTTCTTTTTCATCAGAAAAAAACTGGGAGAAGAAAGTAGATACCAATATCTGAAAATCAACTCACAGGAGGCATCTAAACAGGCAGACATACATACGCGTGTTTACAGACATCTTCGTGTGTGTGATATTTGTATAGACTTGTAAATGTGTAAGGCACATTCACACCATTGAATACAACTCTCCTAGCACTGGACAACAAGAAATGAAAAATGGTTCCTCTTCCCTCAAGGGAAAGCACTCATCTAAGAGCTAGTTCTCATGGTAGTGACTCAGGATGCATGTTTAAACCCCTGTGAGCCTTAGAAACCCTTTCGCAGAAAAGCAAGTTAAACACCTCTTGACCAGCTCTGCGTGGTGATGGTGAGAATCCAACGCATGAACACGGCTGGTGTGTGTGGCCAGTTTGTTAGCGGTATCTGGACGTGTGCAAGAGCACACGTAGGAGACCTGCGTGAATAACGAGCACACGTAGGAGACCTGCGTGAATAACTGTGAGCCGGGCTTGGTTTTCACCACCACACGGAGAGACACCCGACAGCTTATTTCATCCTTCCTCACATTGCAAAGGTTGTGATCATGTTTGACAGCTGTCCTTGTTCTCTTTGAAAATATTTTTGCTAAGCAAGTTCTCTTGCATGAAGTCGCAGTGTTTGGTGACAGCAGAGTGTCTGCACAGAACCAAATGTTCAGTGGTAATTAGAAAGAGTGCGTCACCAGGAGCTGCTGAGTTGCTGGGTTCTGTCTAAAAGATGTTATTTAAAACATTGACTGGTAGCTGCTTGGAAGTCAGACTTGTCACTTTAGCATCTTTCCCTGTTGGCAGCAGCAGCTGCTTCCAGAGTCCCCACTCTGACGGAGAAGCAGAGTGCTTGCACAGCCAGGAGGGGGCTGATGTGATGGCGCCTCCAGTCTTCCAGAGTCCACTGAGAAATGGCATCTGTTGCTCTTGGGGGGGATTCTGCATGTCTGTCTTCCTAGGATGCAGGGTGGGTGAAGATTGTGGACTCTGGGTCCGGGCTGCCTGGGTTGCCATCCCAGCTCTGTCTCCTGGCTCTGGGAACCTGCAAACTACTGAACCTCTCTGTGCCTTAGTTTGTTCATCCATTAGTTGGGGCTGGTATTAATAATCCTCCGAGTGGGGTCTGAGAGGACTAAAAGGGAGAACATATGGGAAGCACTTAGGATAGCGCCTGGTGGGCAGTAAGTGCTACTTAATCGTTTGCACTTCTCATAATAAATGATCCATTCCATTATCCATCACAAGTCCTGCCGTTCATGGGAAGGCAGTGGTCTCCCCAGGAAAGGCTAGAGGTGTCCTCCCAACCCCAGGGAGATAGCACAGTCTCAGGACAAGTAATCTTGAACCAGGTAGTTTCAGTAATTACTGTCATGATTGTGTAGTGCTGTGAAATTTAAAAATCTGTAGGCTTAAAATTTACTTTTTCTACCATCTCAAAATCTGGAGATTAATCATTTCATTCCTCTTACTTTGTGACTTCTTGATAATGCTAAGTATCCACCACAGTCACTCATGATTTAATGACCATATGTGTTCTGTCCTATGTTCATGCCATGGTGGGGGTGTGCAAGATATGAGGTAAGGCTTGTGAGCTGCTGGGGCCATACAATTTTAACATTTAAGAAGGTGAGCTTGCAGATTATCTAAGCAATCAAAATCCAGAATTCAAACATTATCTGTGTGTGCGTACATGTGCCCGTACAGGTTTATATTCGATTTTGCTTGTGTCTTTAAACAATATAACAACATTTGTTGTCTGGCTTAAATAATCAAAGAATATAAAACACAAAATGAAATAAGACATTGAAGTAGTCTCCTTCATATTTGTCTGGCACTTGGTAAATCTTTTGGCTCCTTTGGTTAGCGCTAGCACAAATTTGCCCAAGAGTAAATGTGTGATAAATGTGCATTTAATTTCAAAAACTATGAAAGAAATGAAAGTGTTAGAAATGCACTTTGCATTTTGTTTTAATGTTTATGTTTTATAAGTAGCACATACAAGAATAAAATTCAACTTATTTCTCAAGATGCTTTATAATTTGTAATGGGCAAAAACAAAATGATGAACCATTTTCTCATTCTTTGTTAATAGCTGGCTTCCAAAATGTGTACATCATTTTCTTTTCATATGGAAAATTTGAAAATCTCATGGACTAGAGTTTTGCAAAATGCCACTGCAAGATCTAAATAGCCAAAAGTCAAATGTGAACCCAGAGATAGAAAGGGAGGCTTTCTAAGTAGAGGTTCTATTTGCTTCATCTTGAGGTTCTCCTGGCCCCACGTCAGGGATTGACGGTGTCTTCAGTGTGTGTTGCGATGGATACTGTGCTGAGAAGTGCTTTCTGGAATATGAATCTGTGCCGTGACTACAGCAGGTGAAGCCAAGAGACATAGAATAAACACAATCAACCTAAAAGAATATTTGCAGAGACAGCCTGGTGTATACACTCGCTGCCTTGTCGTTTCACACACAGCTGTGTCTGCAGATGATAAAAATGCTTTCCTCATAGCAAATCTTGTTCTGAAAAAACTATAAATAAAATGAATATCAATTGAGAATGTGAGTTAGGACACCTCAATGAGCAGGCATAGAGAATAAATTTATGCGAATGGGAAAGTTATGTGGGCAGCTGTGTGCCAATCACAGCATTATTACTCATTAATTTTGTTCTTTGCGTATTTCGTGGCGGTATCCAGAACACATCTCCCAACTCATTCTGTTTTCATTTCAGTCAAAAGAAGTGAGGCTGTGTGTTGAACAGCTCCTCTATTCACCTGTTTATGGGTATTTTCAGAGCACATTTATTGAATTTACCGAAGAAAAATGAGTTGACAGCATAAGAAATTCAAACAGATTGTCTAATTCAACCATATTTTTACAGCCTATACATTTAATCTAGAAAAATGATGAAGTACCTCAATAGTTTAGAAGGGAAAGGTACGCAGAGGACTTGAACAGATACTTCCCCAAAGAGGGAATGGGGGTGCCATTAGGCATGTGGAAAGGAGTTCAGCATAATTAACCATTGGGAAGATGGTTTGGCAGCTTCTTATAAAGTCAAGCATAGACCTACCCTGTGACCCAGAATCAAACTTATGGGTATTTACCTTAGAGAAATGAAAAGTTAACATTTCTACCAAAAATGCATTTGCGTATTCATACTCTTTGTATCTGTGATAGTAAAAAGCTGAAACCTAGTGTCTTTCACTGGCCAGTTCTTTAACTGTGCTGTGCCCATACCATGTGGTACTATTCAGCAATCAAAAAGAACAAACTCCTATACATGCAACAACTCCAGCAAATCCAAAGGCATTTGCTAAGAAAAGCCAATTGGAAATAGCTGGATATGTATGGTGACTTGACACTCTCCAAAGACAAGTCATAAAGATGAAAAGACTGTCAGTGATTGCCAGGGGCTATTGGTGGGGGGTGGTAACTGGGGAGGGGGGAGGAGAGTCTAAAGGGATTGCAGGAGCAGGGAGGTGTTTAAAATGATGCAGTTGCTGAGTACCTTGCTTATGCTACTAGTTGCACAAATCTATATATGTGTAAAAATTCCCAAAACTTTATTTCAGAAAAAAGTACCAATTTTATTGTATGGTAATTAAAAAAATTAATCACAGAGTTAGCATTTTCTATCTAAGCTGCTTACAAAGCTAAAGTCATATTAAAAAATTCAAGTCAAAAAAAAAATTCAAGTCAGTGGCAATTTAAAAAATAATCAAATTTTACTTTTGGTTTACATGTTCTTTATCAACTTTGTGAAACAAAAATACCCACATCTGGAATAGCTCTTCCCAAGTGGCAAGGATGAGGTGTTGCTACTTGGGGTGGTAGCAGGTGGTTCATGGTTGAATATTTTCATTTGAACAACTTTGCATTTCCTTAAGTGGGTGCTTAAAAATGTAATTAATATACCAGGACCTTAATTGTGTGGATTGTGTGGCCCAGAAGTGAGCTAACTATAAAAATAAGTGGAATAATTTGAAAATTATGTGAATAATGGATGGTTCAAAGACAGGCAAGGATCTGATTGAAATTTAAGAAATAATAGGCAGATCAGTATTTTTTGTGATAACTAGCTTTTTCAGTACATACACAGTAGGAAAGCAAAAGTTTTAAGGAAATGACCATATGGTCAGATTTTTTTTAAGTTACAGTATTTTTTTTTTTGCTTCAGAAAATAAAAGAGAACACTCTACTGAACATTTCCATTGTTTAGAATTAACTTTATCTGTGTGTTTGTGTGTTATAAAAGCAAATCAAAAGTGCAAAATGGTCAAGGGAAACCTAGGTTTCCATTTTACAGAATAAAAACAAGTACTATACACACAATGGAATATTACTCAGCATTCAAAAAAGATAAACACATGCAATTTGCAGCAACATGGATGGTGCTGGAAGGGATCATGCTCAGCGAAATAAGCCAGAAAGAAAAAGAAAAATACCGGATGGTCTCACTCATAGCAGGAATCTAGAAAACTTAAATAAGGGACCAGGAAAATGAATAACTCTAAGAAAGTGAAAATCAAAATCAACAAACAACTATGAACCAGAGACACTCTATGTGGGGTGGTGGGCGGGGAGGGGTGGGATTGGGGTCAAAATAAGGGGGTCACAATTGTATGGGGAATATAAATAAAATAAATTGTATAGGGAATAAAAAAATAAATAAAAACAAGTACTATAAGTAAGAAGAAATTCAAATGGATGTTTTGTCTTGGTTTATCTCTTTTAAATGATTTCTGACGTGACCATTTATATCTTCTGTGTTCAGTCACGGATACTTCAATAAGGAAAATAAAATTGTATTAACGTATCCGTGAATAAAAATATTTAATCTGTTTTTATTTTCCCTGAACCAAAGGAAGCATTATTTCTATGTGAACGTAAGTGTGCACATTAAAATAATTGAACATTTTTACCTCTTGTCCAAAGCTCCAGGTTATTACTATATATGTCAGCTGTTTCCAGATCAGCCACGGTTATTTCAGTATTATACACCACAGTGAAATCTATTAATAAGCGATAAGTAGGAAGACACCAGGGCTAATGAGCAACTGGTTCTTTCTATGCAGTTTTAAATTATTTAGTACATAGCCCTGATGAGATTACCTGAGATTAGAGATGAGGACGAGCTCGCGTCACCTGGTGATAGTCCTGTGGAGGCGATTGAGATTAGGCGTGGCTGCAGAGAAAGGGAAAATGACTGTCGATCGATTGATCGCTTTTTTCTCCTCATCCTCCCTTTTTCCCCTCCTTCCTGCTTCTCTTCTGCCCTCCCCAGGTTCTGTCTCCCCATCCCTCCTTTCCATCCACCTTCCCGGAGACTCAGGGTTCAGTGCCGGCGGGGAGCGCACACGCAGTCACTGGTGTGCAAGGATGTGCTTCTCAGACCCGGGAAGCAGCAGCAGAGGTGGGGCTCGGCCCCCCAACCCGGAGGCTGTGTGCGCTGCTTTATCCCTTGCAGCCTCAAGTGCTGTGGGCGGGGATCCGGACAGAGACAGCGCACTTAGAACTTGCAGACTTTGCACCGTCAGCTGGCCCGGCTGCCCATGGCAGTGGCCCCTGGGAGATTCTGCCCACCCCGGGCCAGCGCCCTCCAGCTGGTCTGCAGCAGGAGCCCAATACTGGCCAGGCACCTAGGGCCCTGGAAATAAACAGGCGCCTCCTGCTGGCGATTCCTGTTTTGTTCTGTTTTATTCCTGCGAGCACCTCTCAGGGCTGGTGCCCTGTTGTGACTGGGCCACATGGGTTTTTGGGTTTCCCCGTGCATAGAAGAGCGATGGTCTCGTGACGCTGTGGTCTGTGACGTGCCCAGTGGTGTCGTGTTTAAACACAGTGACACACCTTAATTTGAGTCACAGACTCGAAGGAGACTGTGCCCATGGACTTGCTGGAGTTGGGGTGTGGGGGGACCCACCTCCACTCTGTAAAAACCAAACCCAACCCCAGACCATGGATCTGTGACATGCAATAAAGGGAAGCCCAATATAAAGAGATTCCCTGCATGTTCTTAATGCTCCTGCCAGCGCAAGATTAGGGGGCTCAGGAGAGGAACGCCCCAGAGGCAGGGAACCCTGGTGGGGGAGCCCAGCATCACAGCTATCAAGATACAGACTATTTTAAGGCTTGTTTTGAAAAATCAAAATTAAGGCTAAGATGTGTGACGGCTAGACAGGGAGGCTCTTGGGGGCACAGGGGGCCGTGTGCCTTGGGGCTGCTGCCGTCACCCTCTCATGCTGCATCCTTCTCCGCTCCCTGCATCTCCCCTGCCGCTGGGCTTGTGGGATGGCCCCTCCTGGTGTGCAGAAGACTGGGAAGTCTTTATATAGTCACACTTTTTCATTGTGGAGCTTTCATTTCTTTCCACTCGCTTGCACATACGAATGTGCGTGCTGGTGAGAGCCGGGAGGGCACATTTGTCCTGTTGCCCAGAGGGTAGGCTGCGGCCCTCCCCATACCTGTGCTTGGGAGGGACCATCCCTAGCGGGTCACCTGCCTTGCTGGGCCTGTGGCTTCTGCCCACAGGAGCTCCCCTGTCCCCAGCGCCCTCCCCCCAACTCCAGCTCCTGCACACGTGGATTCACCTCCTGCAGACTCCGCTCCTCCCCACATTTTTTAAAAATAATGAATCTACCTAACTCTCCAAACGTGCACACATCGTTAAGTCCCAGAGAAGGCACATCTTACTTGGCTTTAGCTAACACAGACACGTTCCAGGCGCCTCACCAGAATGAAGAGCTCTCCGTGAATCAGCATTAGATGTACTGAGCGGGAGCCTGGGGGGAGTGCCAGTGTTCCCGCAGCACCTCGCTGGCATCACGGGAGCCGCACGGGGCACAAGTTCAATAACCAGTTACTTGAAACGATAGCACGGGGGATACAGCGATGCAGTCTGTGCTCCTCTGGGGGAGTCTTAAATCGTAAGGAGATAATCACCTGCCCACGCCCGCTCAGCAGTGAAAACCGACTCCAAATTTGCTCTCTCTCTGGTGTGTAGTGGACTGGAATCTCCTCAGGATGTTGAGATCGTTGTTGTTATTTTGACCACAGTGAGTCTGCAAGCTCACAGCTCTGGGACTTGACTCTGACGGTGCTTGCATCTCTTGATGTTCAGGTGCAAGCTTGGCAGGGACTGTTGCATTGCAGCTCACTGCGGTGGTGCTGACTTACCTGGCTTTTAAGGCGCCTCTGGAGTCGAGATTTAATAATGGTTTCCAAGAGTGAAATATCATGTTCATTGGGGTGTGTCAGGACATGAGAATTAAACAATGAGATATAAAAGATCTTTCCGGAAAGCTGTGGGTTGGAATCCACAAAATTCTCCCTGAACTTTGTCTTATTTTCATTCTCGTATACATTGAACTTACTCCAGCCAAGTCATGAAAAACATGACTGAAGCCAGTGATTTCCTTAGCCCAATATCCTTAAATGTGCATTCCCCTATTTTCTTTTTATTATTTATGCATACAAGAGCTGGGGTGCAGGCCAGAGATGCAGGGGTGAGAGGACTCACCAGACACAGAATGGGAACAGAACAGGCAGACTGACTGAAACGCACTGCTGAGGCGAGCAGCAGGGAGACAGGAGAGGTCTGCTGTGCCATGTGGGCCAGCTCCTTGCCTGGGGATCGAACTCAGGCCGCAGCTGTCATAGTGCCAAGACTTAACCCTTAGGCCACCAGGGAGGCCCTTCCCTCATTTTCTATGTTGAGCTTTTTCTATTTTAAATTTTCTGTTACATAAAAAAGGGGAAATTTCATTCCAGGCCATTCAAAGTTAACTAAGATCCTTTCTGTTCTTTACAATAATATGATTTCATGGGAAGAAAAGGCCAACACAGAAATAGCTAATAAAGCAACTATTATTGAAGCAGGACACACTTGTCTATTATGATTTGGCACTATAAGAAATAGTGAAACATATGTGTGTAGAACCCTTCACATTTTTTAAGTGTTTTGGACTACACATTAATTCTAGCAATGATCGTGCGAGTTCAGCATATTTCTCTTAATCTACACAGAAATAATGTCCTCGGGGCATATTCCCATACTGGATAGGAGATGGATGCTGTTATTTACAGAGGAGTAAACTTGTGGGGTGCTATTATGTAGGAAAGATTGCTGGGTGCAGGGCTACGTGGCATTTTTAGTATGTGAAAGTGGTACAGATGAGCCAATTTGCGCTCAGTTTGAGCTCATCAGGCAATAGGATCATGGGAGAGGCTCCTTACCCATCTGGACCTCCATTGCTTTCTCAAAAAAACATGAATAATAATACCTGGCCTGCATTATTATTGAGGAGTTGGAGTGACTCGTGCATGTACTCACTGCCCAGTGCCTGGCATGTGGTGAATTGTCCAGGAAACCAGTCTTGTTGTAAGTGTAGCTGAGCACAGAAAGGCCCGGTGGGAATTTCAAGGCATTCTGCAATTCTGAAAAGTCATTAATAATGGAAGCCTATTGATAGAGTTACAAGTCCTTAAGTGGATTTTCCAAGTTAATTAGTTTCCCGAATCATCTGGTTTGAGTCCATCCAGGTTTGGCAGCATGAAGTCAACTATTTTTCTCTTTTATATGAATATAGGACATGAGTTGCCCAAAGCAACTCCACATTTAAATATAGAAAGTAGAGGAACATGAAGGTTTCGTTGTCAGACTTCCCTTTCTCCTGCCGGTCTGCTCTCTGCACTGTCGTGTGATACCCGCTCTCCCCTTTTCTGTGTGGGGTTCTTAGTTTGCTGCCCTGGCATCAGCAAGTCATGCCATGTGCATTGGGAACATCCCTTCTGTCTTGGCAGGAAGTTTATTCTTTATATGTGTGTCTCCCCGGGACGCAATGGGTGTGTTGGGGCACAGATGAAAACTCCTCACCCCTCTGGGCTCTTCGTGGGCTGGCTGAGTGATCAAAACAGCACCAGACTGGCTAGCGAAGAAGAAGGATATTCAATAATATGCAGGGGAGCTGCAGTGAAGGTGCCGGAGAGCAAGAATGCTTGCCCTGAGTTGGGGGTGCCGGTTCCAGGAGACAGGACAGGGGACTCTGCGTGTCAAGGAGAGGATGAGCTCATCCTACTCTGAGAGTGGGATTCTCAAAGAGAGAGTGTGTTTACAGATACACTGCCCCGCGTGAGGCGCCCAGACTGCCTTCTGCTGGGCATGAGCAGCAGTGATTGCTTCTTGGGACAGGGGAGGGCAGAGGACCGAGTCAGGGTGACAGCTGCTTTCAGCCTCCGGGGCCTTGAGTTGCTCTTAAGTTAGAACTACCTGTAGCCTCTTGGTAAAGGTCATGGACTTCCTGGGGCTGCGATTGACCTTGGGTCCCCATAGCAAGGGGACACTGATTGAAGAGGAATTCCTATATGACCCCTTTGGGGAGACCTCTAGCCGAGTGTTTGGCACCCCCATATTAGGAACATAATCCGTGCTGCTGAATCCACACTGATTGGAAAGTGGACATCAAGGTGGTTTGCTGGAAGGTTCTAGCTCTTGCGCTATTACTTGTTGACCCTTAGGCTCTAGGGTGCATGCAGGGCGGCAAGATGGTGACTTGAACCTTGACAAGTCCTTTAGCCCGTCGCTCTTACTGGAAAACAAAAATCAACACAAAACCAGCCACTCAACCTTCTCTCACTTTCTAGCAACCCCCAGGTCATGTGTGAGCTATGAAGTGGCTGAGGGCTAGTGAGCAAGCTGGCTTGTTTGTGTGGAGAGAGAAGGATCGTCCCAAGCCTTGCTTGGTGTGTGACCTGGGAAGGGACTTTCCACAGACTTTGAGGGGGCTCCCCGAGGGGACAGCTCATCACACCCCAGCCTTGCAGTGAGTTTCACAGAAGTGGCCGCAGGCCCAGCGAGGCAGGAGGCAGTGCAGGGGCCGGGGCGCATCCAGGGCACCCTGGACGGTGGCTGGCCACAGCAAGGACAAGAGCCGAGCCAGGAGGCAGCCGCAGGCAAATGCTGAACTAATGGAAACTCCACCAGAAGGGAGGGGGTGGGACACACGGAATGACGCCACATCTGGAAAATCGCAGTTATCACGGCCGTCAGTAACAGTTCATGAGAAAAATCAACGTTCCGTGCCACGTTCCTTCCAGCCGCGATTTCTGAGGCGCCCATGAGGGAGCACTTCTGTCTTGGTGCCTCTCTCTGCTTCGTCCTCTGAGAAACCTCCAGTCCCCACCTCTGTCTTTTGAAAACTGGCCGGTGTCCAAGACCAAGGTCAAATACTAACTTCTTCCAGATGCTTTTTTCATTCTCACTTCTTGACCAATTTCTCAGTCTGTTACCCGTGGTCTCCGACCAATTTCTGTCCAGTCTGGGCTGTTACAACAAAACAATTGCATAGATGAGTGTCTTATAAACAACAGAAATTTGTTTCTCATCGTTCTGGAAGCTGGAGATCAGGGAGCTGATTGGGTGATCACGAGGACCCTCTGTGGCTTGCAGCCTGCGGCTTACCTGGTAGAGGGCAGAGAGCGGAAGCTCTCCAGAGCCTCTTAAAAGGATGATAATCCTGGTAATGAGGGCTCCCTGCTCCTGACATCACCTCATCCTAACCACCACCCAAAAGCCCCACTGCCTAAGACAGCAGCACCCACTTAAGTGGCTCCTCTCGCTATGGTTCCAGTTACCTGCGTTCAACCTCAGTCTGGATATATTCCATCCAGGGAGATATTTTGAGAGAAATAGACCCTGTTTCCATAATGTTAGTGCACTGTCTTGTTAGAAGCACTCCACTGTATTGTTAGTTATTGTTTCTCCCTTACTGTGCCTCATTATTAAATGTCGCTTGGCCACGGGTCTGTCTGGATGTGGGAAGGGTGTAGCGGTGCCATCTGCAGTTTCAGGCATCCCCTGGGGACCCTGGATAAGAGGGGGCACCTGTTCCATCATATGGGGGGAGGCAGCATTTTAATGCATGAATTTGGGGAGACGTGAGTGTTCAGTCCATAACATCCAATCAAGTCTTATTCTCTCCTCTCTCTGGACTCTCCTACCATTTTTGAAACTTAAAGCTTGATTCTGATAGTTAGAAAAACATTCTAAAAATTTCCTATTTCAGTGTTTCTCAGTCCCCCTAAATAGACTGGAGGTTCCATGGTAAGTCTTGCTTATTTGGGGGTGAGGGTGAGGAAGACCCACTGTCTTGCCCAGGGCATGGAGTAGAGCCAATAAGGAATTGAATTGGCCAATAAGTTATCTTGATAAATAATGTCTTAACTCTACAAGCCGTGTTGGAGGTGTTTTGTTTTGTTTTAACCTCACAGGACCAGAACGTGTAAGTCTGCTGTTTAGGAAGGTTCTGGTTTTCTCTAGAAAAATCGCCATGCTAACCAAGTGATTATGTTGGGATCTGCTTTGTGTGTCCCCAGCCCCAAACAGCCTATCGATGCAGTCCTTGAGGCTCTTGCTTGCTGCTCTCCAAGGAGTAAAGAGCCCTTGAATTCCAGTCAGACTTGCTCACAAGCTCCTGCAGAAGTTTACACATTTAGGACAGATCAGGGTGTCTTCAGCCTTGTCACAGTCACCAGGACCAATGCAAGCCTTTGCACTGTGAGATTATGCCCCGTGTCTCCTCTGGGACAGCAGTAGGCCCCATGGAGACACCCCCCCAGGTCCTCAGCGTGATCTGCTCTCCAGGCTGTGCCTGGCTACTTGCTCCTGACCGCTGGGTGGGCTGTGAGCCCCCACAGTGCCCTCACTGTGCAGATAGCACTGTGTCCTCTCCCTGCTGCAGGGCAGGTGGGCAGCTGTCCCTTGAGAGGAAGGTCTCCCCTGGGAGTGGTGAGGGGGCCCTCATCCTTAGAAGTCCTGGCCTCAAAACCCTTGGACTTCCTTTCCAGCTGCAACCTTGGACATTTTCAAGTCTTTGACCCTGGGATGAAGGTGATAACTTTGCTCATCCTGAGGGTTATATTGAAGATGTGCAATAAGTGTTAGTTAATTTGGTGGTTTTATTTTGCTCATAAGAAGAGGACACTAAGGCTCTGATAGGCTGTGCAACTGGCAGTGACCAAGTTGCTCATCAACGGGAAAGACCCCACAGGAAGGCATAGTGAGAAGTTGCTTGTCTGTAAGCTGCATCACCAGGAAGAAAACATCACCAGGATCTGGCCACACTGGCAGCCAGTCTCAGACTTCCAGCCTACAGGGCTGTAAGACAAAAGTTCCTGTTGTGTGTGAGGCCTCAAGTCTCTGGTTCTTGTGGCAGCCCAAGCAGACTCAGACGCCCGCCCAGGGAGCAGGACTGTTTCAGCTGCAGGAGGCAACAGCTGGAGGGGGTCTCTGCACCGTACTTGCTAGCAGAAAGAACAGCCCCAGCTGTGGAAAGAGCTGAAAGTTTCTTCTCTGAGCACTGCCTTGGGATCAATAGAGCAGCTTGCCCATTTGGGCTTTGGTGGAAAAAATGTTCTCCCTTGAGAAAACCAAACTCAAGACTCACTTAAGGGTAGGGTCTGGTTTTATACCACCTGGGCCCTTGCACAAAACCTTGCTGACAAGGTTAAACTGAAGAAACCCCAGATCCTGGGCCCAGGGCCCTGGCATATGCCCTGGCAGGTGACCCTTCTCAGAGGGCCTTCCACAAAGCAGACCATGCAGGAATCCCACAGGAAAGAGAAAACCCTGCTGAAAATGAGCTCAGAGTTAGAAATGTCAAATAGTAAAATGAATGAGTCATCACGAAGAAGTCAGCACTTTCAACAAACAGAATGATTAGCAATCTAGGAATCTGAGTTGCTATAGGAAGCTGAAAGCAATAATAAAATAAGAGACCATAAAGTCTGATAAAGAGCAGAATTTCTACAAATGAACAAGTATGGACTCTTGAGTGAAAGCCTCCTGGGAGAGTTTTGGTGATCCAGGTGCTGCCCTTGCACTGGCTGGGATGCTCAGGGCAGAGCCCAGGGCATGGCACATCTTGGGTACCAGGCTGGAAGGCAGCCTGAGCCCTGGTGTGCCTGTGAGGGTTCAGCACTGCCTGTGTTTGCACCATGGGGTAAGCCTTGCAACGCCCGCCTTTTCTCCCCAAACTTTTATCCTGAGTGAATTTGTTTTGATTGAAAGGTAACCTCAGAATCCACCTTCTAAAGCCAAGAAATGCCATGGGTGGATTTATTATTCATCTTCATGAATTTTGATTCTAAGACCCCACAATGAAATGCGCCTTTTCTTCTTCCTTTCATCTCCATTGACTGGAAGGCTGGCTTGGTGCTTAGGGACTCTGATGCCCAAGAACATTTTACTTCTGTGCTGCTGTGATTCTTTCTTCCGGGGCTGATAACCACTGCTCCCAGGCTCTCAGACACCAATAAAACACTGTGATAATACAGTTTTCTTTCATTCTTAATTGTGCCTTGAGTCTTATTCCCACTGCTACCGTTGCCATTTTCATAGCCTGTAGAATAATGATTTCATCTTGGCTTTTTGCAATGAGACATTTTAACATTCATTTGAATTAATGACAGAAGAAGAAAGTTACAAATCCTTTAGTTAAAAGAATAGCATAGCATCACTTCAAGCTCATGCATATATTTTTATCCTCTTCATTTTACTAAATTTAAATGCAAGAAGTTTCTCCTGTTAATCCATATGCCCCTCTAAGTAATGTGTTTTTGTTAGAAGCTTAAAGAGACTTATTAAAATGTTTAAGTACTGTTGCATGTCTTTAAAAAAATAGAATGTTAGTTGCACATCGCAGCTAATTGGTCAGAACTCACCTTAGGATTCTGTCCTTATCACGCAGACTGAATCCACAATCATTGCTACTGAAATGACATTAAAATTTCTGTAACTAAGACAATACTCCCAGGAACACAATGTGAGGTTGTTTGCAGCGTCTGGCTATTGTAAATAGTGCTTCAGCAAATATAGGGGCGGGCACTGATCCCTTCCAATTAGTGTGTTTGCATTGTTTGGCTAGATACCTATGAGTGGAATTGCTGAATCATATGATAGATCTATTTTTAATAATTTGAGAAATCTTCATATTGTTTTCTGTAGAGGATGGACCAGTCTACATTCCCAGCAACAGTGTACGACAGCTCCTTTGTCTCCACATCTTCATCGGCATTTGTTGTTTCTGGTCTTTTTCATACAGCCACTCTCACGGGTGTGAGGTGGTATCTAACTGTGGTTTTGCTTTGCATTTCCCTCGTAAGCATTGATGAGCATTTTGTGTGTGTCCGTTGGCCTTCTGTATGTCTCCTTTGGAGAAGTGCCTATTTAGCTCTTCTACCCATTTTTTATTGGGTTATTTGGTGTCTTTTTATTGAATTGTACGCATTCTTTGTAGATCTTGGACCTTAGACCCTTGTCACCTGTAGAAGATATTTTCAGATATTTTCTGTTCTGATATTTTCAGATATTTTCTCCCATTCAGTAGGGTATTTTCTTTCATTTTGATTTAGCGATTGTTTCTTTCACAGTGCAGGAGATTTTAGTTTGATGAACTTTCAACTGTTTATATTTTGTTTCTTTTGCTCTTGGAGATGTAGCTACAAAGACATCACCGAGGCCTATGTCATGGAGTGCTTTGCCTATGTTTTCTTCTATGTTATTTTGTGGTTCAGGTCTTATATTATTCAAGTCTTTATCCATTATGAGTTAGTTTTTACTTATGATGTGACACATTGGTCTACTTTCATTCTTTTGCATGTGGCTTTCCAGTTTTCCCCACATCATTATTGAAGAAACTTTCCTTCCTCCAATGTATACAAAACTTTAGTATTCAAAACAATGGGACACTGAAATGAAAACAGACACACAGACCAGTGGAATTGAATTGAAGGCCCAGAAGTAAACCCACACTTAAATGGACAGTGACTCTACGACAAAGGAACACCTTTTATTTTTAGGGTGATAGGTTTACACCTCTTCAGATGTATGTCAGCACCCCCCATCCACCACCAAAATACCCATAGTCCTTCACCATTACCCTCTCCTTTTATCTACCCTCCCCCTCAATTCTGTAGTCAGCTATCTAGGGCTGCTTTTGCTTAGTTTTATCTATTCCTTTGTTTTGCTGCTCTATAATCAACATATTAGAGGCATGATTATTTTTTTACATATTTCAAATTAGAATGAAGTGGGTATCTGACAAGGTAAAAGGAAAGGAGAAAGGAGATGAAGTTTTCTTATGGTATTTTTCACTCCTGAGTCTATAAACGTCCCCCTAAATGTGATGTATCATAGTCTATCTATGTTCATTTGGTTGTAGGGCTTGGAAGATTCTAGCTAGTCCATTTTGCTCTATTTCCTTCATTTTTTTTTTCTCAAAGACAGTGGATCCAAAGGAACTCATGGGCAATTGCCAGATGAGTGTCAGGCCTAGAACTCAGTGATAAATTGTCACTCTTCCACTGAACTACCTCCAGGTGGAAAGCAGGACAAAAAAATTCCCTCTGAAATTGGTTGTGTCTTTTTAAATTAGTAAAAGAAAGCTTCATAGATACCAATGTTAGTTTTACCCCAGTCTGTGTCCATAGAGTCTGCCAGGAGGGAAGTTTATCCAAGAGCAGCCATCTGCCCTTAGGATTGCACTTGACCTCTGTCTTCCACTGTGTCAGCTGTGAATCAGTCACTTGATGCTATTACAGTGCCCATATTTTCACAATGGAATTCCAACAAATAGCAGCAAACTCCAGATGGACTTGGTCATCTTCCTGCCAGTCTTTTTTTGAGAAACTAAACTAAACCAGTCGGCTAAATATATTTAATCAACTTAATTGGATTTAATATTTTCAGGGTCCGAACCATTTTGGAAGGAGAAACAGATGTTGTATGAAAGCTATATGAGTTTTTCAGAAGCTCCTACTAAAATAATTATAGATCAAGAACTGCACAGTCAAATGTGATCTTCATTGGAGTCATTTTGGCAAAAATAAAGATGACAGGAAGGCTGTCTCAGTTTTGTTTGCCTGCTTAGTCCTCACATTTCAAAATTGGAACACAGAGCATGTGAGAAGACCCAGTAGTTGCATTAACTCTGTTTCATATTATTATCATTTGCTCAAACACACGTAGCCATCCACAGCGATGAAGAGCAACCCATTCGCTGTCTCAGTTTGCAAAAACAGCACATCCTGGAAGACCATGCAAATGGGACACTAGTTTAGAATATGTTGTGCTATTTCCAGAAAAGTGCTGAATGAGCAGGGACAGTGAAAGAGGGGTTTACTTTTTTAATATTTTAATACAGCTTCATGGGAAAAGTCACACCCATTAATAGCCGGGTAAACAGTAACTATGTGAAAAATGCTTTGAGCGATATTAAGCTTAAGTATGTAAGAAAATTGTGTCCTTTGAAAGACAAGAAACAGTTTCAATGATTAGGAAATCTAAAGGAAATATTTTGGGGGCAGGAAAAAGGGACTATCCTTGCAATGAGGGAAGCAAACTGGAAGCAAAGGCCGCCGGGCTCTCTACTTGTGCTCCCGGAGGGGGTTCACAGCAAATGTCTTCACAGTGAATAAAACCTCCATTGGACCCATGACTGAACATGCCTGGAATCGTAGTTAATAAAGTGTATGAGTCAATCTTGGCCCTTTTGATCTCTTAAGCCCCGTATCTACCCAATGCCAATCCTGCCACCTTACTTTCATCATCTATCACCTCCTGACCTGTTTGTCCCACTGCCCCATGGCTCCCCAAGAATTGTCTTTCCCCCATCCCTGGACTGCCCTATAGGCAGTCCAGCCTGGTCCTTGAAAGCAGAAATCAGATGCTTTACTCTTGCTCCACTACTTCCAAGGGCCTTTATGATACTCAGCCAACATCACATCACCATGCGTGGGCCTGTTCTCTGGCTGCCCCCCTGGTTCCTTTTCTGATCCTGAGCGCTGCCCTCTCCTCAGCAACATGGACAATGCTGTTCCCTCCACCTGGGTCTCTCACATCCCCCCAACTGCTCCTTCTTATCACCTACTCAGTGAAGAACCCCAAAATTTGATTTAGAACTAAACCATTGACACTACATTCCTGTGTCTTTATTTATCACCTTCCAATAGACTGTGCACCTGTTTACTTATTAATCATGTTTATTATCTTTCTCTCTACTACAAAGGAAGGACCTTTGGTTAATTACTGAATTTTTCAATGCCCATAGAGGCACATTTTAGGGAATCAGTAAATATCCTATAAATGAATGAATGAAAAATTCAACATATTTACAATTTAGTTTCTTAATCACTCATTTAGAGATAATCTATAATCTCAAAAGTGAATTTATGTTCTGGTCATCACTAGTTAATAGATATTAACTCAAAATAATTAATTAAAATTGCTGCTAAACTAAAATTAATCTTGGTAGTTTCTGTAGAGCTTGCCTCACCAATCAGTTGAGAATGGAAAAGAAAATCAGAAATCTTTTTAATTTTCCAATAAAGTCATATTTAAAGGGAACATTTTCCTTGCTGCTGATGTTGGACCAGCAGTTTATGAACACCTGCCTCCTTTACCCAGTCCTTCCAAATTAACTAAAAAGAAAAAAAATGCAACAAATCAAGTCGATGTTTGTTCTTCATATGACAAAGAAATAATAGTTTTTCATATCAAAAATGCACCCATATATACATTCTCAAGTATCTAGTACAGCAATGGCCCTGAGCTCTGCCTTAATCCTGGCAAAGAGAAAGTCAAAAGTTGGGAGAATGGTGCCAGGAAGTGATTTTCTCTCTAGTTTACTAGGAATGAATAATGAGCAGTGATCCAGACACACAACTGAGAACCAATTCCACTAGGCACCTGCTTATAAGCCTAAGCAAGCAGGTGACTGAGATCTTTGGTGTAAAGTTTTTTATTAAAAAACAAAGTGAAGGGCCTCCCCTGGTGGCGCAGCGGTTGAGTGCTGGGTTGCGAGGCTGCCCGCAGCCTCTGCAGCACCAGTTGGATCCCTGGCCACCGGCGGGAGTCACACCAAAAAAAAAAAAAAAAACAACAAAGTGAAGGAAAAGGGGTTGTACCAAAAGCTTAAACACTGAAAAAAAAAAATTAGCCCCCTTATGGATTTATGAATATTTATATAACTTCACAATTAAAGCATAGATGTATGCATGGATGGAGGGAGGGTGAGAGAGGGTGAGAGGAAGGGGTTGATGATAGGTAGGTAGATAGATGATAGGTAGGTAAGTAGGTAGATAGATGATAGTGCATGGACGGATGGATAGATAGATAGATAGATAGATAGATAGATAGATAGATAGATAGATAGATAGATAGATAGATAATCCTACTTCTATAGACACTTAGAAGTAGATTTTCAAGTTTTATGCATAATTAACATGAGGAATAGCCTGAATAGTGTACATATACCAAAAATAGGATTATTATTTGAATATATTTTCTAACTTGGCCAGAAGCAATATAATATAATTACAATGCACTTGAAATGAAATGTTAAAGCAGGAGCATTTAAATTGGCAAAGCTATTATGTTAGACTTGTGTGATTAATCTTTGCGAGGAATGGCAAACTGATTTTTAATGAGTTTTAAATGTAGGGCTAAGATTGATGGCTCGTGCACACTTGGTGTGAGGACTGATGCGGACGCAGAAGCAGGGAGCGAGACGGCCGTGTGAGGCCACATGGGACAGAGGCAGTTTCTGGATGGTTAATCTTGTTGTCCTTTTGCTTGTTTCTTTCCACCGTGGTCGTTTATTTGCTGTAGACCAAAGTTAAGAAACACATAGATTAGATGTGGAGCAACTCATTTCTTTGTTGACATCAGTAATTATTTAAACAAAACACTACATTACATGAAAGTTGCTTTCTGAGATCCCAGTAATGGAATTTATTTCCCATTTGTATTCCTGACTTAAGGTTTTAATTTTTTTCTTCAGTTTTTGTGTTGATATTTTCCCTCGTTGTAGCCTATTTCAATATCCAGCTTATTATTCTAAGGAAAAAAATTAGAGTGTTGCTTCCATAAACGCACCACCGTGTCCTAACGCGGGGAGCTGGCGTCCATGGCGATGCCAGGAGGTGGGCAGCTGGAACAGGAAGCCAGGAGAGACAGAGCAGGACTCACAGGAGAGGTGCCTGGTGACACCGCTGCTTTGCTCTTAGGCAAATCCAGAGTGAATTCCAGGCAGCCAGGCCACACCCACGAGGGGGAGACCAGTCACCAGGGTCTGCTGCCTGAGATCACTGAACGAGAGATAGGAACCAACTGGACTTCAGATCAGAACTGTGAGCTCTCCCGTCCTCAGCCCTTGGCTCTTGACCTGGAATTACACCCCGTTTGGTTTGGGTGGGGCAGCTTGCAGAGGCGTGTGTGGAAATCCTCGATGGCGGCGGGGTGAGGGGCCTTGTTGGTCAGGAAGGCCAGTTCTCACTGATCTTCCATAGAGGCAGTGGTTTGAATGCTTATATCCCCCCAGTTTCTACGTGGGATCCTCACCCCTGTTGTGATGGTTTTAGTGGGGTGGGACCTCCTGTGAACCGACAAGCCACGGGTGTGTGAGGAGTAAAGAGAAAAATGCAGCTCTGAATTCCTCTGTGGGTACCTGCCATGTGAAATGGACTCAATGTTTATGTAAAATCCTAAACTAGCAAACGGAAAGACAATATTGAGTCAGCGACGTGGGGTAAGCGCACAGGTCTCCGTGCATGGGGTCATTAGAAAGCGTCTGTTGTAAGTGAAGTAGCTGTGCATGTCTTTCTGCACGTTTTGGGTTTGACAATCCATGGGGAAGAGGTGGTTTCCTTGCCTGGCCGAGAAGTCAAAGATCTCTCTGGAAACCTTTCCCATTCCGAGAGCAGAGATGTGTATGGCCACGGGTGCTGTCCGAGCAGGGGAAAGTCGGCAACTTTAAGTCCTTCCCCTTGGCTATTGCTTCTGTTCTTAGGTTTAAGAGGAGGAATTTCACTGCCTTGGAATTTGTTGTAGTTAATAAACAGAGCCTGGCATTTCCTTCAGTGGCTGCCAGGGCACCTCACCAGGTGCGCGTTCAGCGCTTGAGATGTCACTTAATTTTCTACAAGTGACAAAGTTGAGACGGACATGCTGTTGACAGTGGCTGACAGTTGTTAATATTACAGCTGTGAGCAGTTGTTTTTATTTAAATGACTGGGCTTGGGAGAGGTGGGCGAGGCAGAGCATCTCTAGAAACCTGGGGGGTAACTTTCCATCCGTCACCTTGTGTCACTGTGACAATTATTTATCATTGTTAAAATGAAATTTAAATTGCATTGAAATGGAAACCTAAGACTCTGCTTGTCATATTTTTTTTCGGCTTTTAAAAATACCTTCATTGAGGCAGATAGTACATGCCCTGCCCTCTGCCCACTTGAACTATTCGCTTTGGCACATTCATAACCACAGTAAACTTTTTCACACCCTGTAAAAACTGTACCATTTAGCGCAACACCCTGTTACCATATTTTGAAGAAAACATTCTTTTTATCAGGAGTGGCATTTTGAACTAAATAGTTTCATTCTGGGGGAACTCCCTGGTGGCCTAGGGGTTAAGTCTCAGCACTGTCACCCTATGGCCTGAGTTTGATCCCTGGCCAGGGAGCTGCCCACATGGCACAGCAGAGCTCTCCTGTCTCACCTGCTGCTCCCCTCAGCAGTAGATTTCAGTGGATCCACCTGTTCTGCTCCCCACTCTGTCTCTGGTGAATCCTCTCAACCCCCACACCACTTGCATACACCCCAGTTCTTCTACAAAATAAATTAATAAGTAAATATTTTATAAAATAAAAGTTTCATTTTTAACTGTCATAAGATAATAAGTAATAAGAAAGAGGAAGCTTCGTAATCTCCTCCCTGACGAGCACTCTGCTAATCACCTTCATTTACTGTCTTAATTTTTACCTTACTGTTTCTTCCTTTTAACAAATCCTTGAGTCAATCGGCACCGTGATCTCTCCTATGAGAGAGAGTGAAGTGACTCAGAGCACTGAAGGGCACTGAAGTGGTCTTGCCCCTTCTCACAGGGGTGAAGAGGAAATTTTGGGGTTCCGGGAACTCTTGTTTTTCTCTCTGCAAGTGAATCACCAAATCCAGATGATTTCTGCAAAATTGAAGTCCCAGCAGTCTTGCTCTCTGGGTGTGTTTAACATGAGCTTATGTCCTTTATCTCCCGTGGTAAAAATCTCATATCTGATCTCCTGGACTTGGGTGACAATGAGATGAAAATTTTAAGAAAAATAAAAGGTAGGAAAGGGAGAACACTGTTAAACACAGTTAAACCCACGGGTTTGCTGCAGCGATTCTGAGACATCTCACTATGTTAGTGCGCCTTGTCATGCTCCAGGAGAAAGCAGGAGCCTGGAGCCCTTCCCGGATGTACATGGGCTGCCAGGGAGCAGCTATTAATGTCTGTCTGGAGATGGGGTTCTCTCGCCCCTGCCTACTCCCCCCGCCAGTCTCCCACCTGCGTGGGCTCAGATACTGAAGTTGTCATCACTGAGGGAATTTCACATTCACTCATGGGCCTGGGAGCCATCCCACTGTGATGCTTGTGTGGAAACACTTTAGGATGACTCAGCCCTGCTTCTTCTGCTCCCTGGGGTCACAGTGCTCCCCAGTTCCTCATGTCCCTCGGAATACAGCAGCAAGCTGGAACTCTGCCCAGTGTCTGAGGGTACAAACTCCACCATCCACGCTTCCTTTCTGGGCCAGTTCATAGAAGTTACCAGACAGATTTCCACAGCACCACTCTGCCTTCTCTCACAGACCCAGTCCCATTTTGAGCTTTGAAGTAAACGGATTCTCAGGGATTTTCCCGAGTAAACACATTGGTGAAGACTAGAGAAGGAAGGTCTAAGGTTGAAAGACTTAATCAAATGCTGTTTAGTAAGTGCTCACGAAACTCCAGGTACTACATGGATAAACTACATGGATAAACTCACCTTGTCTTCACAACTCTTTTAGGGCCTTACCATGACAGGAACATTTGCCCGCCTGGTAAATCACAGAACTAGAACTGGGCTGAGCCCAGAGTCAGATTCCAGAGCCCTTGCCATGTTCCTCTCATCAGTTAATATGATTGTTACATTTCTGAGGGAGGCAGGGATAGCGGGGGTTACGATCCAACAGATGACATTGGACTCCAGGAGGCAGCTGACATGGAGCAGGGCCGAGGTCCCAGCGACAGAGACAGGCAAGGGGCTCAGGGCCATACCCCAGGGTCTTGGAGTGACGGCAAGAATCTGCCATGAGGGATGTTGTGAAAGGGTGTCTCTCTTGTGTGTGAATAGAGAGGTACCCCAAATGCCTGCATTCACTGATCATCAAACAGGACTCTTCGGAGCTACAAACATAGTATCTCTGTCTTTATCAATGAATCAACGAGTATTTCAGTTTCCTAAGTAGGACAATGTGGAGCTGAGCTTCCTGGCACCACCATTCACTAGCTCTGTGACCTTGAACAAACGATGTCACTTCTTTTGGTTTAAAAAATGTGGAAAATCCTACAGAGGGTGTCATATGAATTAATGGGATGACATGTCAATTGTCATGCAAATATAATGTGGTGAATTAATACTGTTTCTCCATGGTGCCATGGTGTATATAGCAACTCTGCTTCTAGAAAACTTTCAGATTTTTAGAATTATATGTACAAAATAGTTTCTAGGCCTTTACTCTGGATAATATTTTTGGAAAAGTTAATTTGTGATGACATTTTTAAATAACAGATCCGAGCTGAGGCTGCCTTCTGAGGGGCTGGGGTTGGAGTGTAGAAATGTGTGATGAGCACAGAAAAAAAAAAAAACTTTTCTCACTTGTGACATTTCCCTCTGTGGGGTCATAGCCACAAATAGGGAACCGCAAATCTATGCATAACTTTCCATTGCTGTAGATAGGATATTGGAGGCTCTGTCAAAAATTCACCACACCCTATTATGTCCCATCGTAAATAAGCTGAGCCAGCCTGCTTTACATGTGGCAAAACCAATGCCTTCCCCTTGATGCAGGGAAGGAAGACAAACACAATCCTTTTTCCACTTGGGACCCATTGAGAAGTAGCAGAACCCATTAAAATCTATCGCCCAGATGATTGAATTAGACACTAAATGAATGACAGTAATAAGTGTGCATTTGCCCAGTGGGTAAAGACTGAAATATAATGTGCAGTCTCGTGGATACTGTCTGTGTGAAGATGAATTCGAATTCGTCTTTGAATAAAAGTTCCATTGTGTTTAATTGTATTAATTTAGTTGCTTTCATTCTTAAGGCTTATGAGATAACTTCATTTTTCAGATCTGAATGAATGAATGAATGAATGAATGAATGAATGAATAGCCCTTGCTGATGGGGAAGATTTATGCTGACAGAGTGGAAGAGCATAAGTAATCTTGCATTGCTTTCAAGGCGCCTGAGCAAGCAATCTTGTTTGGATGGAAAGCAAAATGCTAAATCCCTATTCTATATGATCACTTTAATTCTGAGCAGAACAAACCTTCCTTGATAAGCATTACTTACCAGTATTTAAATGAAAAAAGTCATCTTTCCATGCCCTTATTTTCTCTCCTGTTAGAAATGATCACTTCTTGAATGACAAAATGATTGATTTTCAACCAACACATCAAAACTGAAAGGCAGAAAGGAGGAAAAAGGAGGAGTGATTCTCACAGAACTGCCTAAGCTGTAACTAAAAAGAGACGTTAAAGGTCACCTCCTGCCAGTGACTTTGGAATTCCCGGTGTCGGTGGTCACACTATCATGATGGGTCTCCTTGGGGGGAGCAGGACAGCCAGTCCTGGGCCAGGCATCAGTGTCGCCAAGTGATGCAGTTGAGCCCATGGTTTCCAGTAGGTGTGGAGGCTCCTGGTTAGGACATTTGTGTGCTGTGAAAAGTGAATCAGAACAAAACTGAGCAGTGTCCTGACTGCTCTACCAGGGGCTCTTGACATCATGCTCGTTTCTCCTTGGAAACTAGCAGGGAAAATCGTACAGATTTGCTCATCCATCTCTTTTGCATCTCACTAAAAAAACTCTTACGATACACTTCAATCCCATGTTTCAGTCCTGCATGTGCCTTTTGTACCCCAATGTGGGCATGACTTACAGGACGTGCCGTCAAGCATCATGCATGCTCCCAGGCTACCAGAGAAGAAACCAAAAGGTTTCCTCTTTGTTCACACCTTGTCCCATCTGACTTACACCTTGAACAGGCAACGGTTCCAGCTTCTGTGCCATGCTGAAAAGAACAAGCCATTTACTAATATTCAATTTCCTAATACTGAGAAAATTCCCATTTGTAAGAACATATCCCCAAGCTCCAGAACTTTCTGTTAGGCATTTCATCAGGAGTTCCTAACGTTGACATATTAGCAAATCCCTCTAAACGGAGAATGCCTTTGTCTGAATATAAGTAAACTTGAATTAAAGTATGTAAAAGCACATTATACTGATCATGTTTTCTTTATTTTATGTAAAATATATAATATACAATATATATAGTATAATATATGTATAATACATGTAATATATATTATTTTATATATTAATGTCATGTTAATATATATCAATTAATGATTGATATAATGTATCATAATTTATTATATGTACTATGATAATATATTATTATATATTACATTACATTATATTATATATATATATATAATACTTTAGTCATCTAGGAAATGTTCTATAGAGAATATTGGAAAACCTGTAGGGGAAGGAGCAAGAAATTGTGATTATGTCACAGTAAATCCAGAAATGACAGAGCTTCACATCCTGACAGGGTCCTTTCTCCAAAGAGAAATAAAGTGCTTTTGCACAGCACTGGGGTAGCTTGTGATTGTGGCTGCTGATGTCACTCCTGAGGATGGTTTTTAGTGTTACTAACCAGTCTCTGATCTAGTGCTAGCCAACGCGGGCACTTTCATGCATGATGCTGTGGGAAACAGTTGAGAAGCAGTATGTTGGGCAGAGAAAGAGACACTGAGCCTCAGATGGAAAGGCCCTGGGATCTCAGTTTAAATTCCTTCACTTCTTTCTGGCTCTTGATGTCAGCCAGTCACCTCATTTTTTGGCATATAAAACGGAGACAGTGCTGTTGGCCTTACAGAGTGGTGCATGGTCTCAGATGCTTAAAAGGAGCACCTGAAACTTGCAGGAATTTATCATTGTTTGCTGTTGATGAGTAAGAAGTAAAATTTTTCTTTAGGAATTTTTTTTTACCTAAAATTGATCAATATACTATGTATATATAAGTATGATGAACTTCAAACATATGTATTGCAAACAAATTTATGCACATAGTCTGTTGGACTGTAGAGTTTCCAGCTCCAGTATTCTTCAAATTTTCATTTAAATGAGCTGTTTCAGAAGAAGTACAGCTTTTCATGTCTGAGCTTTTTTTCCATCCGGAAACCAGTGAATGAATAGAAATTACTGGATAAGGGCAAAATGCTAGTTGGTATAAATGACTCCAACCTGGAATCATCTCATGCCCCACAATATCTAACTATATCTTGCATATGTAATGATAGATATGTCATGCTGCTCATTAAGGACACCTAAAATAAAGCCCTTGAAATTCTAACAGAGTTAAGCCTCTATGGAAGATGAATTTCCTGAGGAAAGAAACAATTTCACAATAATTTCCTAGCTTTTCCCTAAACATTCCTGGTTTTGTGTGTGTGTGTGTGTGTGTGTGTGTGTGTGTGTGTGTAGAGAGAGAGAGAGAGAATATATATATATATAGAGAGAGTTTGTAGTAAAATTTTTTGAATTATCAGAACTCAGATACTTGCATTCTGAAAAACATGAGACTTCCTGACATTTTCAGAAGGTTTAAATTACATTAGCTTTTTGTTTGGGGATGTTTTAGCAGAAAAGCCATAAAACTTTGCCCTTATTTTCAGAGGTATTTTTCCATAGCAACTCAATTTTTCTTCATGGAGCAGGAAATGCACTTTTATTTATAATTTTCAATAATTTTATTTACAATTATATTTTCTTCATTAATTTGGAGACTTGCAGTAAAACTGTTTTGCCCATAATAGAAAGACTCAGTTAAAAAAAAAAAAACACAAATATTGAATTCTGTTTGTTCTTTGTATTGATGTTCTACAGCCTGGGGGCGCATCCTGGTGATGCCAGCACGGGCTACTTAGCCAGGAGGATGTAGTAGTTCTTATCCTTGCAACATGTAACATCATTAAAATCAGCTAATCCGTTATGTTAAAAGTTTCTTTCTGAAGCAAGTTTAGCCTTAGAATTTACAATTACGGCTGGGATTATCCCTGTAATCAGCTTGGAAAGTGTTTATGTTGAGCAAATAACAGAGGAGAGCAATCTCTGGAAAGCTGTGCTTGCTAGTTGTGTTTCTTTGGGTATAAATAGCTAAAGGATACCGCTAAGTAGAAAGTCTGCGATTATGTTGATTCTTCTAATGAAAGAAGGTGTTAATTGTGTGTCTTCTGCCATCAGAAAAAGATTGCATCAGCTTTTTGTTTTAAATATTAAAGACCTATTATAGGATTTAAACAAACAGGTTAGCTCTTTAATGTATGGATTATATAAATAAAAATAAGGTTGAAAAAGATACATAATAAATATATAAAAGAATTGTGCATTTTAGTCTGATGCTATTATTATCATGCACTTCCTAATATAATTGTGATGAAAAACTTTCAAAGAACCCAAGACTTGTGGGTGCCATTGGCATATACAATTGGGGCAGAAGAACTGTACTGAATTTAGTGTGTTTTTAGAGCCCTGGTTCTAACTGTGACTGTGCCACCAAAGTGGGTGATATTATGGAGATATAAGGCCTTCACTGTGATATTAAATATAAATTTTATATTAGATGAGCTATAAATCCCTTTTTATGACAGGATTAAAAGCTATGTTTCAAGATTATTAACTGATTATTACAGTAAAGGTGTATTAACTAACTCAGAAATATATAGGTATCATATGGCTGGCCTTCATCTGCATTATACAAGAGACTCAGGTCGAAAGTTAATATCTTTGTCTTTTTGGAATTTTCTATAAACCAGAGAAACTTTGCAATAATAATGTACTGTCTGTCTTATAGTCTGCTCCTAGATTGCCTTGTAAAGTCTACCTTACATGACAACTTGTAGTCGTGAGAATAGTGTATTAAAATAGAAAGTAGACATTTGAATAAAAGGTTGTCGGTATCATTAACAAAGAAAGGCTGCTGATAAATAAGACCAGAAAACATGCAAAAATCCTAATGCACATGTGTGCAAATGTCATGAGTATATAGTGGCCAAGAAAGGAGTATTTGCCAAATATATGAAAGTCAAAGAAACCAAGATTTAAAGATGTGGTAAGGATAGAATATCTGTCTTCCAAAATGTATACATTGAAACCCTAACCCAAGATGAGGGTGGGTGGAATTTTCATGAATGGGGTAATAACGGCACTGGCACCTAACCCCAGATTTCCAATGTCCAGAACTGTGAGAACTTAATTTCTGTTGTTTGTAAGCCAGCCCAGGCTGTGGTGTTCTGCTTTGGCAGCCCAAACAGACAAGGACAAGAAGACATACTGCTTTTACCAAAAAAGTTGAGAAAAACATATTTTTAATACTCAGTGCTGGACTGTGGGCCGTGACCCCATAATACTCATAAATTGCTGGCAGAGAGAGAAAATAGCTTCAATTTTTCTGTTGAAAAAGCAGCTATATGTATGACTACCTTAAACATGCTTACAACCACTGACCATTAAATCCAATTTTCAATTTCAATCCTAAGGAAAATAGGAAAATAGTGGCACAAAAGTTTAGCTGTTATTTAATAAGAAAAATGCAAAGCTAAATCTCTAGTGGAAAATGAATAGTTAAAAAGTCTCCATGCATCCATTGCTTAGAGTCTATGCATCCATTAATTTTTAATATAGAAAACATATTGGCAACAATGTTACTAGACAAAACCACATATGCTAATTCCAATACACTCATGAAAAACAACATAGTTGTGGTTAAGTTGTACACTGATAAACTTTTATATTTATATCCTTTGGTGATTGTTTTTTTTTTTTTTTCTTTATTGAGATAACCTTGGTTACCGCACTGTATGTGATTTAGGGGAATGCCACAGAGAACAGGAGGCAGAGAGGGGAGCAATGCTCCATAAGCCAAAGAGTGCCAAGGGTTGCCAGAGACTTGAAGAGAAAAGAGAGGACCTGCCCGCAGTCTTCAGAGAACATGATCCTTCGACACCTTGGCTTAAGACTTGAGCCTCCAGAACTCCTAGAAGATAAACGTCTGTTACTTTGAGTGACCCAGTTTGTGGTACTGGTTGCATCAGCCTTAGGAAATTAACAGGGTTCTCTCATGGCCTTCTGGGTTGAGCAAACCCCCACCACCACCCTCAGTGAACCATCCCCACCCTCAGCACAGCCCTGCTTGGTGCGTCTTCCCACCTCCGCACACCTGTACGCAGGACCCACTGCAGCTCAAGACTTTACCCTTTACCCTTTACCCTTTGCTTTCCATGGTGTCCAGGGGCCACCTCAAGCAGGAGAGGATAAAAGCGAGAACCCCCCCCCAAGCGATCCAGAGTCCAGAACTGCCTGGTGACTTGTATTTGCTCTGTTTCAAGTAGATGACACCCCCACTTGACACCCCCAGTGTTACTCTTCTGGCACTCAGCACCTCCACCGGTGTTCGAGCAGCTCAATTGCAGACTCGAGCATTTCAAAGACTAGTATTTTAGAGAATCACTGTATCTATATGGGGAGCCACAATTGTCTCCTGCTTTTTACTTGAGTCATTTAAGACAATTGTGGGGAAAATAATATTTTTTGTGATGAACACATTTTAGTATCTATAGTTCTGAAGAAAGAGAAAAAGTTACCAAGGGAGATGCTTCTCCCAACGCCCAGTGATTTGACTCCTCTCACTGTCACAGACACTGGAACCGCTGTTGGGTTCTCTGTGTCAGTAAGTCCAGGTCAGGGTAGACCAGTTAGCTCTTTCTAGTTGCTGTTTCTGAACTGGTTAAACAAAGCCAGTGTTCTGTTCTGCTGAAGGAGAGTAATTAATCACTATTTTTAATACAGATATATATGTTAAATTATGTTATTGTGAAGCATCCAGTAAACAGTCAGTGTCAGCAGGGAATGAATGAGTTAAGCAGAAGGAAGCTAATGTTGATCTAATGTGTCTGCTTTGCTATACCCACCCAATATACTTAATATTAAATACTATCTTGGAAAAAAAGAAAACTGAAACTCCAGTGTTTAAAAAGCTCACTGAAGTTTATGTTTTTGAGAAAAAACAGATTGAAGTGGAATCTAATTATATGTGATTTTAAATGAAAAATATTTCCTCTATATTACATATTTTTTCATTGTTCAGGGGACTTAAATGTCACTTTGGTTCACTTTTACTTAAAATAACAGTATATTACTTAAGGGACTATAAAGACATCTGAGAAAATAGGACATTAAAATAGGAAAATAAAGATTAAAAATTTGGAAGAGAAATTTCAGCTGGAGAATTTAAGTTAATCTGTAGCTACATGTGCTTATACAGACATAAGCATGTATATACCTATTTATATCTATAAATAGTGTTACATAGAAAAGATAGATATCTGCATGTGCTTATAGAAAGACAAACATAGGCACATGTATATCTCTGTCTGTGTAGATATAGTTCAATAGGTGTCTATTTATTTAGAAAGATATAGATAAAAACACAGAATTAATTGTATTTTCATCATATGGTGCCACCAAGCCAAGCCTGCAGCAAAGAGATAATTCTTTGGCATCGACACAAAAATTCCTAATTGTCAGCCTATCCAGTGAATATCTGTATGCTATACATACATTTTTATGCAAAAATTTGAAGACAAATATCAATACAAAAATCATCCTAATAGTTCCCACATGTTCTGTGCCCACAGTCTGCTGAGTAAACAGCAGCACTGGTGCATGTTAGAATGTGTCTCTTTGGTAGACACATTGCAGCTTTCTTGTGATTATTTCTTAGAAGCTATAATGCAGGTATTACTTAGATCTTCTACAGAAAACTTGAGTTACTGTTAAATCAAAGTGAGATGGATGGTGATTTTACACTCTCATAAATTAGCGATTCTAATGTGAGATTTTATAAAGACATAAAAGGCTGAATAACTAATGCAACTATGTCAGACATTCCCTTGTAAGCATTATTATAAAGATGGAAACAATAACCCATTGAAAAATCCAGTTATTCTCTCTGCTACATTAAGATAAATTTGATCTGAACATAATAGATTTAATATGAATGTATGGAATTTTTAATATTTGGGATTGCTCTTAGTTCTTTTAAGAAAAATAAGGTTTAAATATAGATTTATTGTGTGTTTTATAAAAGGCAGAGTTTTTTAACATTTGAATATGTTAGGACTTAATCTGCGTATGACTTAAAGATCATATTTATTTGGTAAGCCTGTGCAATTTGAGAACGGAGTTGGTGTCCTGAAAATTTCCCATTTGCATTTTATTTGTTCATATATTTTTATTAAGGTTTTCATTGGTTTGCAATGCAATATGCAATTTAGAGAAATAGATTAACATCTCTTGGGATCTCTCACCACACCACCCTCACCCCCACAGTACCCATCCTTCTCCACCAGAAACGCCCGCTCCACCCTCTCTCCCACCCTCACACCCCTCCCCTCTAGTAGCTTCATTTCCACAGTCAGATTTCCAGGATTTGCTTTGGTCTGGTTTGGTTTGCTCCTGTCTGTTTTCCTCTATGTTCCACATATGAGTGAAAAGTCTGGTATTGTCTTTGTCCTCCTGACTTATTTCACTTAGCATTATCCCCTACATGTGGCTGTATAATTAAATCTTAACATTCAATTCAGATGTTTTAAAATCCTTATATGCCATCCTTGAACTTTTGGCAATGTAACTGTAAACAGCACATTTTTAGTTGTTTTTTTTTTTTTTAAACTAGGAAAGGATTGTAAATCCTTTATTTTTTTAAACAGCACTTTTTTGGAAAGGAAGTTGTAAAATTAAGACCACTAAGGAGCTCCGCCACTTGTCCCCACAATGTCACCTCTGTAAATCTACCCAAAGAACACAACCAACATTTATAGGAAATTTATTACCGCCATCTATACATCTGTACAGCTATATCTATTGATCAGTTGATTGATCTCATTTATTTAAGTAAATCTAAAACTAAGAGAAATTGGAAATAAAATAACTGATCAAAAAATCACTTTACATGGCTTGTACACATATTGAGATATGAAGTTAAATTCTGAGCATTTATATGGTGTTGTAAACCAATGGTAAATCAATAAAAAATTATTTTAAAAGTAAGGTAACCTCAATAATAATATAGTGCATATATAACATCATGGTATGTTGCCATTATAAATTATTTTCTCCAAGGAATAAAATCTAGGAGAAGTGCTGATAAAACATTGGCATTAAAGAGGTAGTATTATTTTAATTTTATAAAGTAATTGTATGTGGGTGAATAATAGTGGAAGAAAATACAGTGTCTTACAGAATTGAAGGTGATTTTATTATTTTAACTTTGCTGAATTTCTAAATTTTTATCATAAATACATATTAGTTTTATTTTTAAATAGCCTAAGAAATAAAAGGAAACAGATTAAAAGGCTCATAAAACATTGTCATCCCTGACAAGTTTGGGGTAAAAACAAGAATAGAAAGGCATGCAAGCCTATTTGCTTACTGCAATTTTTATGTCAGATATATAAAGATTTAAAAAAAAAAAGGGTAATTAGAGCCCAGAATGATGCTAATGGAAGCACACATTGAAGAAAATATCTTGTTAATAGTCACATTAACTGATAATTAAGGGAGAAGACAGTTTGACTGATGTGCTTTTCCCCAGACAGGGTAATAGAGCTGAGGTGGTTGCCCAGTAGCATCCCAAGTTCAGTTAGAAACCATCCCAACCCTCTATGGAGAGTTCCATAATTTCCTTTTTTTTTTTAAATTGTAAACACAATGAGTTCAGTAATAAAGCGGATTGATGAGCAGTTTTTACATTTATATCAGCTCTGCTCAATGCAAGTGAAATATACTTGCAAGATCACACCTCATTGTAAGAAAGACTCTAAACGCTCTCATTTGTGTTATTAATGTTATGACACATGTTTCATTAACAAGCAAAAATTAATTACTAAACATGATCCTGATGGAGTGTTTCTTTTTTAACTTTGACCCAAAGCAAAATGATCATCCTTTAAAAAATAAATTTAATTGTAATACATTATAATTTTTGGCTCTTTAGATGAGCAGAAACATATTCTTCTGTATCCAAAACTTTCTACAGCAGTTTTTCTGCAACCATGGACATTTTCTGTATAGTTTGTATCTTTTCATGCATTGGAAAATACATATTCTCCCTCTACATGATTATATTCCCATTTTATTTAGTTTGCATACAGTGCATTCAGCATATAAGAGCTAGTCTAGTTGGACAAATTTGTATATATAGAACCTTGGGAATAACTTTATCCATGTTCTCTGGAAGTTAAATTTTAATTTCGGGAGCAAATACATCTGTGCATAATGTATTCTCAACATATACTTATTTTATCAAAAATATGTAAAACTATATATATTGGCCCTGTGATATCTTACTAGCTATGAATATTGACACATGTATTCATAATGCTGGTATTGTGAACACTCCCAAGGAGTTGTTGCAGAACAAAACACACTTTAGCTTTCTCAACATCTAGATTCAAGGCTTGATTATTAACCTGTATTTCTCATTTGAGGATTCTCTCAGTCAATAGTTCTCATCCAATAATGGTACATAAGAATTTGGAAATATATTTTATTTGCTCAGAGCTTTTCATATGAATTCCAATATTCTCAAGGTAAATTGCCTGTCTTATTAAATAGTTTTTAAAAGCCCACACACTGGGATCATAACATCACAGTTAAAGCTTGAAGAAAATGAAAATGTATGTAATTTCTTTGTAAGTGTGAGTTACGATAAAGCATTGTTGGCAGACAGTTTTGATGCTGTGAGCCAAGTTCTCCCATTGATGAGAATAGTTGCAAAATCACTAGGATCCATTAAAATTAATGAGAACTTATATATAGAAGAAAGGAAATATGTTAGATTGAGCAAATAATCACCTGGGTAATTTTTGCTTGAATATTAACAATGAAACCTTTGAGTGTCTGGTTAGTAACAGTGTGGACACCCTATTCCCAGTTTGCCCAGAACTACGTGGTTCACACCACTTGTGCTGAAATGATATTGATAGTGTTCCCTTCCCTTGTCTTCCTGTCTCAAAAACTATCCCATTTTGGTCCATAAATTAAAACAATTACTCATGATGAACAATTCGCTTTCACTTATCTGCTCTTCTTCCATGGAGCCATCCACAAGACACTAAAGGAATAAAAGGGGAATAATACCATCCAACAACTGTGGATTCTTCTAGCTAACTCACAGGCACAAGACCCTTTATTTGCGTTTTGGTCAGGGGCCCCCACCTGTGCCCACAGGGATTCCTCTGTGCAGTCTAGGCCTCGCCCTAAGAAGTTAATAGGATGCCTGGTCAAAGATGGCTGGGGCAAGCATTGTCTGACTTGGCCTTCACACTAAACAGTTGCAGAGACTTGTGAAACCCTTCTTTTGGGCCTCAGACTTGATGACCCCAGGAACTGAGGCTGGACAATGAGCTGGACAGTGAGCTGGCTGCCCTCTCCACCAGGCACATCCCATACCTGGGAAAAGCTGGGTCTATAGCTGTGTGGTGTGGTTTATAGCTCAAAATCAGCAGTTAGCTATATCATTCGAAGCCATCGTAAGTCATTATGCAAGTTTTAGGCATAATAGCTTTTTAGTTTGCTCCAGACAAAGGGGGGAAAAAGAATTATATATGTAGATTAGACTTTTTATAGAAGAAACAAGTCCTTATCTAGGACTGTGTACTATATCTCTTACAAAGTTAAAATTGAAGCATGTGTTTTGGAGAGAACTGTACCATGTTTTTATAGATAATGATTAAATCATCTGATATCTAGGGAGCTGCCAAGGACATAGATGATCATATGAAGAAATCATGTAATCTTGCATGTGAGACCATTCAAATATCCTTCTTTCATAAACCAGGGATCACTAGGGTTAACTATTGTGTTCTTGTTAATTGCTTCTTCTTACAATCATTAAATCCTAGAACGCCAAATGTAGCAGTCAGTGTAATCACCTTTATAACTCAGAATTCCTTTATCTAGCATAATATGAAATTAGGTGCTCGGTTTTAATACGGGATCATGTGTTTCTCAACACCACTTGCAATTCATATGTTAGAGTGTGGAAGCTTTCTCCCTTCTCCAAGACCCTGGCCCAGACCTCTACCCTGCCCATCCATGCTGATTCTGTGTTCACAGTGGCTGGTGCCTCCTCGTCTTCAATTCTCAGCATCCAAAGGAATAGGACTTGGTACAGTGTGGACACATATACAGAATGAATGAACAAATGAAATGAGATCAAAGCAAATGAATGGACCTTGGATGCTGTATGTTCTCTGTGAGATTATCATACAGAGAGCCTGGGGGATAAAATCCCTGTTCTTCCCATTCGCTCATCCAGTCCAACGGGCAGGTCCAACTATTTTTGTCTGCCTTTTAGATCATCGGCACATTCCTCCCCAAACAAAACTCTCATCAAATTGAAGGTCTTAGCAAAATAAGATTGAGGTATCATAGATCTGAAGCTAATATTCAATATTGTAAACACTAGAAGAACTGTGATGTGGGGTTACAGAGTAATTCAATCATAAATGCTCTTCAGACACAATAAGAGTTGGTAGACTGCAGCTTGAGGGTCAAATCCAGCCTGCTGCCTGATTTTCTAAACAAAGTTTGTGCATACACAGCCTCCTTACTAGGTGTTCTATATTGAGGCTTTGCCCTACAACGCCAGAGACCTCGTGACCCACAAAATAAAAAAAAAAAATCTGGCCCTTTACAGAAAGAGTTTGCCAACTTCTTAATAGATTGTGAGACAAAATAGATCTTCCTTTTATTGCACTGAATGCCCCATATACTTCCACAGTAAAGTACAATAGCAATTTTTAATTGATGTTGGAGAAAAACAACCTCAAACATTTGGTTAGTTATTGTTTGTGTGTATGTTACACTTGTAAATACTCCATTTTCTATACAGTTATCCAGTTAAATTAGATTAGATAACCTCCTTACTTGGGGAATGTGTTTTATTCCCTTCAGATGTATCATGTAACATGTTTGAGCCAGAAACAAGAGATTCATTCTTTCCCCAATGATGAATACTGTAGATAATTCAAGTGAAAAATGATAATTGATAATGAAAATATGCACACACAGAAAGTTGAGAATTTTGGAGTGAAGATCCTTATACCCACCACCTGTACTCTATCACTAACAGATTAATATGCTTAATTTATCATGTATCTATTCATCCCCCTATTTCCCTTTCCAAATGCTGTTTGTCATATAACACATACCATTTGTTGTGCTTTTCAAAGACATCCCAGACATCCGTATACTCCCTCCCCATACTGCAGTTTATAGATCAGTAACTGTGGTTAAATACTGATTTCTAATTCCTGGTTTTCCCTTTGAAGTACAATTTACATAAAAGGATTAGCAAATTCACACAAATTTGTAACCAGAATTTTGTGAAGATAGCAACATTACCTGTCATCCAGGAAACTGGCCCATTCCCCTTCCCAATAACTCCCATTCCTGCTCTCTCAAAAGCAACTTTCTTCCCCGGTGAAGTTCAGTTCTCAAAAGCAACTTTCTGCTTTCTTTTAATAGGACTACCATTGCTTAGTTTTGCCTGTTCAAAAGTCCATATTAAATGGAACCAAAAGGACATTATTTTGTGTAAGTCTTTTACTGAGCATGTGTTACTAAGTTTCTATTGTTTTCATTGTTTAGCAGAATTTCATTGTATAGACCATGGAGTGGTCCAGAATCACTGGATCATTGAGTAGATTTATTTTTTCATTTTCTAAGAAAATGACTGACCATGCCCCAAAGTATCTGTGCAATTTTACATGCGCACAAGAGCATATTGGAGCTCTGATTGCCTCACAGTTTTGCCAACTTTGATAGTGCCAGTATTTTCAAAATAGCTATTTAAAATGTGGGTGTGAAGCATTTGTCATTTCCCTAATGACCAATGATGTTGAACATTTCGAATTTTATTGTAGATTATTTTAACATAGATGCTTACAGCTAGTTTATCTGTCTTTAAAAAAAAATTCCTATGAAAATCTTGATGTGGGGAAAATGCACCCATATTTTACCATGGTCTCGACAGAAGTTAATTTTTCCCTATAAAATTTCACTACATAACCAATTGAAACACCTTTATTTCAAGTCAGCTAATATATTAAGATATTTGCTGTTGCAACACACACACACACACACACACACACACACACGTGTAGTAATAAGTCCAAAACAAGCTGCCCTTGCAGTTGTTCCTCATTTCTGTGCTTTGAGCTTCTTTGTGTTTTACTGGTGGTTGGAGTTGGCTTGCATTTCTTTTTTTCTCTTTTGGTTCTTGCTTATCATTTTATTTGACTTGCCCCTTCCACTGTGTCTCGTGATAGCTCACAAATATCACTGTTCAGCTGAAACTGCCCCACCCTCTGCCTTTCCTTTCATTACTACATGAGCAGCCAAAGAAATATTTCTCTGGCTGAATTACATTCTGCAGAGCTTAGCTATTGTGTTGTCTAGAAATGTTAAATTGACTTAAATAAGTTATTGATTTTTATTTTTCTTTCATCTTTAGCTCATATTAGAAATCTGCCATGTCCATATTCCTACAGACTCCACTTCATCTCACTCTCCAGTTTTATTCCATCATTTCTTTCAAGATCTGGTTCAAATCATGTCTCCACCCAGATATCTTCCCCGGTGAAGTTCAGTTTTCCTGGTGTATGTTATCATATGTTCAGTTTCTCTTAACAGGTAATACTTTCAACATTACCCACTGGTTAATTGTTAGTTATATGCATTGTTTCCATTTAAAACTGGGGTTATTTTTCAAAATAAAAGCCTTAAGCATTTCTGATTTTTTAATCACAACCCCAGAAATGAATAATATTGAGTGCTTTTAGTGTGTGTTCATTTTCATTGAAGAATTAAATAAAATAGATTAATTTATTCAGATACAATGAAGCAGATAATTAAATGTTTAGTCCTGTGTTTCTGCAAGTATCTTTCTCTTCAATACCAAATGCAGAAATCTGTCAGCCTTGTAAATGTGAAAATCAATCACTAGATCAGTTTCCCTAACCATTGGCTGTCAAGGAGTATTCCGTGCTGGGCGCTCTGTTTTGGTTTTCCGGGACCTTTATGCACCTAGCCCACTTTAGTGGTTTCACAATGCCGTTTTCCTTGTGCAGAATCCTGTGAATCAAGAATCCCTGCAGGATTTATTCTGGTCTTTCCTCTAATGTTGTGGCATTAACTAAGTTCCTCGAGGCTACGGATGGCCTCAAAAGGCAGATCAAGAGGACTTCAGTCCTGTAAGCCAGCTCAGCGCTCCTCGAGATGGCCTCTCCTTGCTCATGGCTGCCTTGGGTTTCCTCACAGTATGGCTGTCAGACTTCCTTTACAGAGACTGGCTTGTACAGCAGGAGCTCTCTTAAGGCTTAGCTTGTAGGAATTAGAAAGTTACAAAGTATTGCTTTGCTGCCTATTAATCATCTAAGCAGGTCATGGTCAGTCCAGATTCAAGAGGAAGGAGGGAAATAGACATCATTTCTCAAAAGGTGAAGTAGTAGAATTTGTGGCTAACTGGAGCCCATCACAAGTCCCTGACATAAGGGTGTCTAGTTTGACCTGCTGCAGTTGTTTAACCAGGATGAGCTGCTGCCCTGAGTTGCAGGCGATTCTTCTGAAAGCAGTGAGTTGATTTCCTGACCTCTGTGTGGATTTGTGGTAGTTTTAGCTGAGTTTGCTTCCAAGAGCTCTTTGTCCTCTTTCACCTTTCATCTCAACTTGCAGAGCACAGGCAAGAGGTGTGATGCACCCCACAAAAGCAGGCTCAGAAAGAAAGAAGAAATTTCACAAAGTCCTCCACTAAATGTTAGAACCTCAGTGAGGAGTAGCTGTCTCATAGGTTCTTGTTTTACATAAAGACATTTTTACTGACCAAATCCTAACAGGGGGTGTGTGTGGGGGGTGGGGGGGGGGGTGTAACAGAGACGATACCTTTTCCCAGCAGGACAGACTAGAATTCTTGATTGAATCTCTAAAATAGAGAAAATAAAGTACATATGAAGTAGACCCCTTATGTTTAATTATATGAAAGCTACAATTTCCTTACATTGAAAGTTTCTTTTCTCTATTTCCTAACACAACATACTGTCCCAACTTCCAAATTAGGACAAAAAGCATGTGGTTGTGGGTGGTGGTGGTTGAGGGTTGAGGATGTGTGTGCATTTATGTGAGTGTGCTAAGGAAGTCTGAGCAGATGATGGCAAAATAAAGAAACACATACTTTCATCAGTTTTTAACAAATTGATAATCTTGTCCATTTACTAGGGGAGAAAATAGTCCTTTCCAGGGAATTACCTTTATTTAAAATTCTTTATTTGGGGTGTATTTAACTTTTTGATAGTTTCCTATATTTTGAGTGCCAAAAAAGACAAAAGACAGAAAGTAAGACTTTTGCCCTGTTTCAGTGTTAAGCTTCTTTTTAAAAAATTTCAAATTGTCCACTATGATTTTTAAATGGTCATTTATCCCATAAATCAGGGAAGTCTGAACTCCAAAGTACTTCATTCTATTTTATACCCCATCCGAACACTTTACTCCTTTTTGTGTATTTTATTAACTATTAGTATTTTTTCAAATAGACACTTTATTGTCCAGTTGTGAAATGCAAATCAATCCCATCAGTTACAAATAAAACACACAAAATTCACATTTGCCGTCCTGTCCCTTCTGCATCAGAAAAGGGGGGGAGCACATCTGTGTTACTGGGGTTCCCCTGTTCTCCCAGTTGGATAATGAACTGTGCTCTGAGGGCTGTGATCACCCTCTTTGTGGTGACTCATCATTTCACTTTGTTGATGCTTCTGGAAAATCTATGCAGGATACCAAAATCTGGTTTCCATGCTGCATTTTCTGTGAGAAAGGCTCATTAGAGTAATTTATGGGGGCCCGGTAGGACTTAGAAATGGGTGCAGTCGGAACTAAACCAACACCACCAACTCATTTCCTTTAGACCATTAAGCACATTAGGTGATGAAGGGCTCGTCAGTTCCTCTCTAGCCAGATTAAACCAACAAATTAAAAATGAAGGATGCCCTTGCTGCCTGTGAGTGTCCTGAGCTCTCATCCAGGCGCTCTCTGGGGTCCTGCTTTGCCCTATTGCCTTAAACCAGCATGTAGGATCAGATGTGGAACTGGGATGTGCTAATGACAGCTGCCTCTGATGTGTTCTGATTTATCTTTGTATAATTGTCCCCAATTAGAAACTGCTAGGAACACATCATGGAACATTTATAAGTGAAAATAATGTTTCATTTAACAGGAAGCTCAAGTGAATGAAATATGGAAGCGGACTTAATTAAGGAGAGGAAAATGAATTTGTTCAAGTGTCTAGGAGGAAAAGATTTTAACAATTGAAAACAAAAATGGAGTTCACTATGTACAGACCTAAAATGTAGTTGTACTCAAAAAATAAGTTTTCTTATGCTTATGGTTGTGGACACTACCTTCCACCCCCTCTAGCTCCCCCACACAGGAATAATTTTGCCCATTGTGGTCTTGTCTTACATCAAAACGTATTCTGAATTTAAGAAAAAAGTGATAATATGTAGATTTAGAAGTATAAAAGTATAATTAAATTTTCATCGTTTGCATAAGAGAATCTATCGTTGTGCACCATTGCATAGTATGTGTTCTTGAAGTAATAAATATATAGGGGAAGTTAGCTCAGCAGCTGACTCATGAATGTTTCATTGCAATTGAGGTTGTACACGCAAACATTCGATCTTTAGGTGACTTGCTGTCAGTGATGTTTCATGACAGAAGTATAATAAAAGTGTATCATCCCCTTTTGTCCAGTACAATTCTAAAGAAGACAAAGCTCCATCAAATAAGGAAAGGCCATGTTTAGAATATGAAACAAAGGTCCTATCTTGTGTGTGTAACTCTGATGGCTTCTTTTTGTGGGCAAATGTTTCATGAGGATCGGACATCGAGTTCCGTACTGCAGAATCCAGAGATGCGTGCTCTTGAGTCTCTGTCCTCAGGTGCTCTGCTGCAGGTAAATATTAAAGAAGCAGATCATCATAGTATGTTTTGGAAAGTGACCAACTACTCTAGGGCTTTGGAGGGGCAGAGCCTCAGCCACCTCAATACCTGAGACAGGTGGCTGAAATTGGGTCCTCAAGTTGGGTCAAGGGCATCTTTGCCAATCAAGCATGCTCTGGGAAGGAACTGGAGTTTCCACTTCCCAACAATGCAAGCCCCTGAAAGCTTCTGAACTTGCAATTTCCATAACCAGATTTTTGGTTTCGGATGTTGATTTCAGGAGGGATAATTAATTGGAGCAAGAAGAGACTGCAAGTATGGAGAATTGGGTGGTGTGAATTGGGAGGATTGGTCGGTAATGTTTGTTTCTGGACCTTTATATATATTATCATTTTGTCCCCGGAGCAGCAATAGAGGTAACCCACATTTAGAGCCTGCTACATAATCTGCAATGCCCGGGGGCAAAGTGAAAATACAGAGTTTCTTGTTCAAAAAGCAGGTGGAAGAGGCCTAGCAGTACTAAAAAGATCTCAAGGTTTTTCCTGTCTCCCATGGTCTCAGTCTTAACTGTCATGGTGGTTTTGAATTTCGTATTTGATATCTTTCTAAGCAAAGAAAAATTAAAAATTTAAATATTGCCTGAATTTTGCCATTTATCTTTCTTTGGCACCATGCCAGATTTAAATGCAAATGTGAGAACATTTAACTCATAAGCAGAAGCACTGAAATGATCCAATTCATATTTCACAGCCCAGGCACACATGCATATGCATTTTGTTCTTACCAGAATAGTAGAAACATTGCACGAATCTGCCTCAACTGTTGTTATTTCACTTCTTGATAGGCACGTATTCATCATTCTGATACTGAGAGCAAGAAAGGACTGGAAGGAAATAGAACTGTGTGCCACCTTATCATTCCCTTTGCCTCTAGGTGATCGTTTGCAGCTTAGTAGTTGCCTAACACAGGAGTCCCATGAGTGAGGATATTGGAGGGGGGGGGTCCTTGGTGGTTCTGGGATGTAGAACAGCATTGCCTTCTCCATTCAAAGCAAGTTCTGGGACAAAGAGAAAGCATGGCCTTTGGAGGCTGCCGGCATGCCTGCTTGCTTATTCACAGCACAGCCAGCTTACCTTGAACTGACCTTGATCCTGCTCAACTTCCGTAACACATCCCGGGTCCGGCAGGGATGGCCGGTGCTGTAGGTGGACGGGGCAGAAACCGAGGTCATGTGTGTTGTGTATGTCTCATCTGCTCATGCATTTGTGTCATTTGTCTCACTTCTGCCATAAGGAAGGGCGTGACCATGAAAGGATATTGTCGATGGAGCATGGATAGGTAGAGCTAAGTATCTCCAAAATGATTTGGGCGCCATAAGCTTTAAATATCTGAGGATCACGAGTAGATCCTTTAATGCCTGGGTTTTTAAATGATCTTATACACTTGGCTGACAGTACAATTGTTGAATGAGACCTACATTCCTGTCCTCATCCTCCCAGTGCTGAATATATGCTGAATAGTAGTGATGAGAGTGGACATCCTGGTCCTCTGCCTGATCTTACAGGCAAAGCCTTCAGTTTCCCACCGCTATGCATGCAGCTTGCGGTGGTGTGGGACACATGGGCTTACAGGAGGACTTCAGGACAAACATTTGCCCTGAGATGGTGAGAAGAGACAGAGACAGACCCAATATTTCCGCTCCCAATATCAGACTTGAAATGTGGGAAGACAGTGACTTATTTTAATGTGTCATCTCTGTCTCCTCCATAATAAGTATGGAAAGTCACAGTCCAGTGTGATCAGGGAGAGCAATTTCCAGGAGTCAGGCTAGGGGGGCGGGGTCATGGGGCAGATCAGCATCGAGATAGCTTCCCTACAAACTAGTAGGAGGAGCAGGTACGAGTCTGCCAAGTGCAAGTCTGGCTTGAATGTATCTTCTTCCACAGAGCCAGTGAGTTATATCACGTGAGGCCTCTTGGACTCCCATAGACTGCATTAAGCCTTGTACTTGGCTCTAATACCCTAAGCCAGAATATCACTTTTAATTTTCCCTGAAAATATATGCAATGGAAGCCAACGTGGGGGCCTGATGAGCAGCAGGAAGCTTGCATATCATGGGTGAATTTTCATTCCAAAGCAGCTCAATTCCTTGCATCTGATTGGCAGTGGGCCCTGTGATTGGTATATTATGCTGCAGAGAGAGTTCCTTCATTCACAGAACAAAGCAGAAATGAGCCCAGGGCAGGGTCACCGCAGCTCAGCCTGCAAGGAAAGAAGAACAAAAAGCATAATCAGGAGTGAGCACTGGGTTCTCTTTTTTCCTTCTTCCTTGCTTCCTTTCTTGCTCTCTCTTTACACCACCGTTAACAGTCGTCTTTTAATTCACTTTTAGTTATTGCATGGGAATGAATGAGTGAACATACTGCATGTAGAAAAGCCACTTTAGGGAAAAGAAGACAAAGCAATACCAAACCATACTTGTCATGGGGTTAACCTTTTCACTGAAGTGATGATACAGTCATAAAAAGATGCAAAATAAATACTCAGGATGTCCCTGTAACTCTCTCAAATCCCATGTCTTGGGTATAGTGCAATAGTGCAATGAGAAACTTACCCCGGGTGTCACTAACAGATTCCCCCAGACTGACATACACTGTGCATATGTGTGCGTGTGAGTGTGTGTGTGTGTGCACTTCTGTTTGATCTTATCTCCTAAGTGACTGCCTGTGAACACAAGGTCATCATTGTCTTACATGCAGCCTGTTGAGTGTAACGAGATGCCTCCAAGTTGTGCTTTCTGCTTGTAGCAATAATGAGTTTCTTTTCACTGCCACCCACTCTCCTCCGTGTGGATGGACCAGCGTGTCTAACCATTCACCTGTTGCAGGAAATTTAGCTATTTCATGGTTTTTGGCCATTTTGAAGCAAATACTATGAACATTTGTTTGTCGATGAAGCATTTTAACGGGGCCCATTAGATATTTAAATCACTTCCTACTGCTTCGGAGCAAGGGAAGATGCAGCAGCCCACGAGAGCACTTTGTGTGTATTGTGTGACTTCTCCGTAAAGGCACTCACATAGACATTTATTTTTACAGATCACCTGTTGGTACTCAAAGACAGAAAACAAAAGATCCAGTTTTCTCTTTCCTGTGAAACAGGCCATGGCTATTTGCATCAATACCCACTCAGAATCTAAAAGATAGAACTTCACCTGTTTAATCAAATTATATCGATGTCAGAGAAACTCAATCCTTAGGGCGGGACATGTGATAATAGAGAGCAAACTTAGGGAACAAGAGCAAGGGAAGGAGAATCTGGGAGCAAGTCAGTGTGATGCCAGGGATTGTAAGTATGAGGGATACTCACCCACAGACACACCTCTCCCCTTCCCCGCCGTCCCACCATCACGAGAAGTGAGGGAAATGCAGGCTTCACCCCTCCAGAGATGTCCCCTGGGTAAGGGGCTGCTTTCACTGAGAGGGACGGGCCATACGGGGGATTTCTGGGATGTGGGATACGGAAGACTGAGACATGAAACACCTGAGAAGCTTGGTACAGGTGCCACCTGTCGGCAGACACACCAACAAGTCTTCTCCTGCCTCAGATATCAGTTATGAACGATCAAAATGCAAACCTAGTGAGTGTGTCCACTCCCAGGATCTGCGTGGAGGCTGCAGGTAAATCAGAAACCTCACCTGAGTGGCAGTGAATACCAAAGGTCACCATTGTCAGGACATGTAATGCAGTGTATACACTTAGCAGACACTACACAGGAGCTCCAATTCTTGATGGCTCAGAAGGCAATTCAAAGGGAGGTCTCAGAGTCACTTGATGAACAGTAGCCCTGGCCATCTGAAATGGCCCCTTCCGACATTCCAGTTGATGGGCGCCCACAGATGGAGGTATTCTCTACGCTCCTTTGTTGTCTGCTGTGACTGGTCTTCTGAAATATTTCAACTGCTGTAAAATTCTCTTGTACTCGTATGAGCATTACAAAGTGATCATACCCAGCTCCTGCATGCAAAATCTCCCAGAAAACAGAGGTACAGCATGAGAACTTTCTAGTTTATAATTCACCATTTGTTTCTGCTTTGGGTATGGAATTTGGCGCATATAATGTGTCTCTGTAGTGTGACTACGGTCAGCTCCAAGATTCCAGAAGCACTTGAAGGAGAGAAGCTTGTGTGTGCTTCTTTCCCATGGCGAGAACTCGGCCTCCCTGTCCATGCACAATCACAGGGTTGAGCCGAGGGCTCATTCTTTGTGGTTGCTGGAAACTGGAGTATGGATTTTGAAAAATTAAAACAAAACGGAATTCATGTTGGATCGCCCTTGTCTGGCTCATGCCAGCCAGCTCGCAGACCTGATGGGCCTGGGGGCCCTGTGTGAGCAGAAGTGGCCTGCAGCAAGCCTGGCAGCAGGACCAGCACAGTTGGGTTAGGGCGTCTCCCCTCCACTCACTGAAGAATATAGATTCTTGATTCAAAAAAATTAGACATCCAATTACCACTTTGGATCTGATTTATTTTCTTCCAATAGTTTTGAAAGTACCAAATGGGCTTTAAGTTCTTTTTCTTAAAGATTTATTCATTTATGCAAACAAGAACTGGGGTACAGGCTAGAGGTGCAGGGGGATGAGAGGACTCACCAGAGACAGAGTGCGGAACAGAACAGGCAGGTGGACTGAAATACACTGCTGAGGGGAGCAGCGGGGAGACAGGAGAGGTCTGCTGTGTCATGTGGGTAGCTCCCTGGCCAGGGATCGAACTCATGTTGCAGTGGCTGTGGATAGCTTCATAGTGTGCGACTTAACCCCTTGTGCCACCAGGGAGGCTCCAGTCTTTAAGTTCTTATTACAGCAAGAACAGAGGTTGTGGTGGGAGGCAATCTGGGCAGGACTGGTGGGAAAATTTACCATTTAAAATCAGTTGTCTGTCTTTTTAAAAAAAAAGTTTTATTAATTTTTTTCAAATTGAATTATTTCTTATATCATTGTAGTCCCCATGTTCTTTCACCACCTTATCACCTGTGAACCATCCCCGTATTCCCTTATGTTTATCTCTCCCCTGTTTTGCCCACCCTTTTCCCCTCCTTTGCTGGATGCTTCAGTTCTGTGGTTGGCTTGCTGGTTTTCACTTTTTCTTGACCTTTTGTTTGGTTTCTCTATATGTGCAATTTTCTGTCCTTGGAAATCACATACTACATTTATAGCCTTTTCCAGCTTATTTGATTAAAAACAAAAGATGAGGGGGCTTTCTGGTAGCGCAAGGGGTTAAGTCTAAGCACTGTGGGCTACCTGTAGCTACTGCAGCATGAGTTCAATCCCTGGGCAGGGAGCTGACCCTTATGGCACAGCAGACCTCTCCTGTCTCCCTGCTGCTCCCCTCAGCAGTGTATTTCATTCAATCTGCCTGTTCTGCTCCCCACTCTGTCTCTGGTGAATCCTCTCACCCCCCACACCTCTGGCCTGCACCCCAGTTCTTGTATGCATAAATAAATAAATCTTTAAAAAAAAAACCAATAAAAAAGATGAGCCTGCCAAGCCCCTGCCCTCTGCATGTGACTGCATGTATTAACCCGAAGCATGGGTGGTCAGATATGTGGGTTGGCTTTACTCTCTCAGGCTCCCTTCTGCGTATGGTGTTGCTGGCCTTTTATTTTCTTTTTATTTTAATGCCACCTATATTGCCAGTGCTGTTCTAGGGGGTATTTAAAAGTTGTATTATTTTTTCACTGAGATAATGTTGGTTTACCGCAGTGTAGATGATGGACAGGTTCACTCCTCTTCAGGTATGTCACCGAACAACACCCACCACTGAAGTCCACGTTATCCTCAGGCCCCCCTCCTCGACTTCACCCCTCACTTCACACCATCTCCCTCTGGAAGCCTGAATCTTACAGCCAGATTTCTAGGGTGTGTTTTGGTTCAGTTTCATCTGTTGCTTTGCTTTATTTCCTTCTGTTCTGCATGAATGAAGTCATCCAGATTTGTCCTTTTTCTTATTTTGCGTAGCAGCAATTCCGCTCCTAGGTATCTACCCAAAGAATGCAAAATCACTACTTTGATGGGACATCTGCAATCCTACATTTGTTGCAGCACCATTCACAATAGCCACACTGTGGAAACAGCCTAAATGCCCAAAAAGAGAGGAGTGGACTAAGAATGTGTCGTGTGTATACACCCTGGAACACTACTCAGCCATTTGCAACAACTTGGACAGAACTGGGGGAGGGAGGTATTTTCATGGGCTTTGCACATATTACACTCTTAACTTTCACAAGGTCTCAATAGAAAAAATTCTAGTAACATCCCCATTTTACAAATGGGGAAACTGAGGCTTAGAGAGAGTGAAAGCCCCATGGGCTGAATACAGTAATGCTTCTCCTTGCAAGGGCCCCCCATTCTGTGTGTTTACTTCTCATGCCTGGGAAGCCATGGGAGCCAGTGCTGCCTCTCCCTGTCGCCTGCAGTGAAGACACATTTATTATTCACCTATTTATGGTGACTTTCTTCACCCCTTCTCCAATGCTAGTTGTTACCTTGATTGGAAGAACAGATACCACCACACCTTGGATATCATTAATATCACTGTTCCCCTCACCCTGTGTCTTTCTCCATTTCGGTTCCCTCACAGTGAGCCGTAGTCCACATCACAGGATGAAGGAAAGATGTGTAAGCTGCAATGGACAAGGGGCGAGAACCCTTCCAGCAGTGTGTCTAATTAAAGAGAAGCAGCACCAGGCTCCCTCAAGTTGTGCTGATCAGCTGATAGAGATATTGTTGGTCCTCAGAGCACTCCACAGGCTTGTCACCACACACACAACCCCCAGATGAGGTGCTTTATGGCCCAGTGTTCCCCTCTATAACAGCTGTAAAATCCTGTCTTTGGTGAAAATATTTAAAGCTCAATGAAGTTGCATCATCTCAGAAAGAAATGGACATCTTGACTGCACAGCAGAGAGAGTGTGCATCGGCTTGGAGTGACACACATGTAGTAGGGGGGAAACCAGGTGCACAAACATTCTGATGGAAACAGCATTACTCACCAACTGAACTAACATGGACCAGCTACTATGCAATGGCAAACAGCAAGGGCAGGCTCCGGGCTCCACTCCCTCCACGTGTCCTGAGTAGCTTCCATTCCTACATTGCTTACCACAGGTGACCAAGGTCTTTTTATTCCCAACCAGTGCCTGTTATTGTGATGATGCCATGTGCAAACCATGCACCCAGAGACTTTCTGTCACAATGCACTTTTAGGACCACGGGCCTCCAGAATCGAGGGGCCTGGGTTCTGTGGACTAGGCTTAGACATCAGTTCTGAAGCCATTTATTTCCCCATAGTTTCTCTAACTGACGTTATAGGCACATCACTTAACTTGAGAGCAAACTAGCAAAAGCCTTGGGGCCCCTTAGTCTTGAGTGGTACCTTGAGTGTGTACTCACATGCTGCAATGTGGAAGGGATGCTTGGGCTTCACAATGTTGGGAAAGATGATGCATTTGAGGTTCCTAACAGGTGAGTAGCTGCAGTCATGGTTTGCTAGGTGTCTTTCCTGCTATTAGGAAAACTCCCTGGACTTTCACTTTCGTAGTATATGTATTTTATTAGATGTGGCCTGGAGGTAGGTAAGAGACTCGTGTGCTGGAAATGAGGTTGTACATCGCTTCTGAAGGGCTCAAAGGTGGCTCTTTGGTTGAACTAGTTCCCTGCACCCCTACCAGCTCCCCGCACCATGCCCCCAGGGCTTGGAAGTTATTGGTTGCTCACTTGAAATGTTCAAGCTGTTCCAAACTGGAAACAGTGAAGGCAATACTGTCAATTTTCTCACATGCAATGTAGAGAAAAAGTAGTTAAATCTCTAAAACAATACTTTTCCTCTATTTTTATTTCTTACTTGTTTCAGACTCGTTTTGCACCATTTGAATTTCAACTCCGGGCAATTCTAACAATGATGAGAATATTGTGTTGAACCACAAGGATTCAGCTAAGATTTAACTAAACATGTTTCTAAATGTAAATTTTTTCCTATTTCTGGTATCAAAGGTGTTATCAAATTAATGCTACCATTATGTTCTCATTTTTCACAGAGTGAAACAATAGAGAGCCAATAGAAATTCCCTTTTGCTCCCCATCTGACTCGTTTCTCTCAATTCTCACTCAGAAGCCACTACCCTCATGAATTCGGATGTATCTTTTCAATCCGGATATTTATCTTCTCTGTGTGTGTGTGCGCGCGCGCGCGCTATGTGTTTATACACTATATTGGTTAGTCAGTGTTTTTAAAATTTACATAATTGATATCATGGAATAAATAAACTTACGTGCAGTTTGGTGTTGAGAGTGACTCATGTTGATACATTTTTATCTGGCTAATCTACTTTAACCGCCAAATTGTATTCATTCCCCTAGAGTGTCGTGTATGACAGGGATCCGAGTTATTATATCTGTCCGTCCCCCCCACTGCGGGTCAGCTAGGGTCCCGCAGGGTTGCTGCCACGGGCACTTAGGCATGGAGAGCCTCGTGTGTGTCTTCTGGAAATAAGTGCATGAGTTTCTCTGGAGACTCTACCTGGAAGTGAAATCGATTGGCTTTTGCATGTCAATCGTTACAGGTGTTGCTTATAGCTCACTTAAGTGTCTCTCTCATCTACTCTCCCACGTACAGTGCTGCTTTCCGCATCTCCTCCCCAACACGTAGTACTCTCGGCTTTCTAGAAAATTGGCCAGCAGTCTGTGGAGGATGAGAGATATCTTGTGTCTGATTTTTATACCACCAGTTCCTAATTGGGTTGACTCTTTTCATCTGTTCAGTGGACATATATTCTTGAATTTTCTACTATGCATTAGCTATACACACATTTGTTGATCTCTCTTCTATTTGACTTGTACAGAATTTGTAGGATTTATGTATAATTCTAGAAACTAATCCTTTGTAAGTTGTGTGCATTGCAAGTATCCCATCTGAGGAAATGATTTGTTTTTTGATTTGGTTATGGTGTTTATGCTTTTGTTTATATTTTTATCACTAGGTAATTTTGTTATCTTTTCATCTTTTAAAAATTTTGTGTTAAGGTAACATTGGCTTACAGCACTGTATAGAATTAAGGATTATAGATTCCCACCTCTTCAGACACACGTGACCACACCACGCCTGCCACAGAGGCGCCCACAGTCTAGTGGGCCCCCTGCCCCGCTGGTAGCCTCAGTGTTACCGTCAGGTAGTTAGGGCTTGGTTTTGTTTTCTTACTGCCTGTTATCTGTTTTGTTTCTCTGATTCCACGTATGACCAATGTTATCTGGTATTTGTCTTTCTCCTTCTGGCCAAGTTCACTTAGCTTAATTCCTTTCAGTTCCACCATGTCGTCACAAATGGCAAGAGTTCATCTTTTCTTTTAATAAGAGTAGATTCCATTGTGTGTGTGTGTGTGTGTGCGCGCGCATGCACGCACGCGTGCACACACACACACATAATACACACACACACACACACATCTTCTTAATCCATTCTACTGTTATGGGCACTTAGGTTGTTTCCATAACTTGGCTGTTGTCAGTGGTTCTACAGTGAACACAGGAGTGCAGACATCCCTTCTTTTTTTTTTTAAGATTTATTTATTTATGCATACAAGAGCTGGGGTGCAGGTCAGAGGTGTGGGGGGGTGAGAGGCTTCACCAGAGATAGTGGGGAACAGAACAGGAGGATTGACTGAAATACACTGCTAAGGGGAGCAGTGGGCGAGTCAGGACAGGTCTGCTGCGCCATGGGGGTTGCTCCTTGCCCAGCCAGGGATCAAACTGGTGCTGCGGAGGCTGTGGATTGCCTCATGGGTTGCATCTTAACCCTTGCATCTTAACCCAGGGAGGCCCTAATGGGTAAGCTTCTGCATTCTTCAGGTAGACACCTAAGAGTGCACTTGCTGGCTCATAGGGTAGATTCATTTTTAATATTTTGAGAAGCCTCCACACTGTTTTTCATTAGGGCTGGAGCACCAGCTGAGTGTGAACCTGCAGCCCACAGGCAGTATAAAAGGCTTCTTCTCCACATTCCCCACAACCGTGTCCCTGGGCTTTTTGGTTATCGGCCATTCTCCCAGCGTGAGGCGGTCTCTCATTGTGGTTTGGATTTGCGTTTCTTTGGTGATAAGTGATGATGAGCTTTTTTTCATGTGCCCGTTGGCCATCTGTGTGTCTTCTTTGGAGAAATGCCCATTTCTTATTTGGTTTTTTGTTTTGCTTTTGTTGATTTGTATGAGATCTTTGTAGATCTTGGTATGAATCCTGTACAAATATTTTCTCCCATTCAGTTGGGTGCTTTCCTTTTAATGGTAATGTCTTTCACTACTCAGAAGCTTTTTGATTTTTGATGTCATCCCATTTTTTAACTTTTGCTTTTGTTCCCTTGATGTAGGAAGGAGTCAGTTTTGATGTGTGAGTAGAATGTTAGTTCAGAAAGGAAGCTCCAGTGTCAGATTCCAGGGTCAGAATCCCCATTCTACTTGCTGACTATGGCAACTCTAGAAAATTCCCTAGCATCTTTTTATCTCAGCTTTATTTTCTGTAATATAGAAAAATTATTGCCTCTCTCAAAAGTTTTGACATGCAGATTAACACCGGTTAGAATATTCCCGGTGTAAAGAGAGAGCTCTGTGTTAGCTATTAGAATGTGTCCTTTTAATATATCACTTATAGAACTCTTTCCTAGCATTACCAATTCATGTACATATTTATGTATATGTTTACAGGTTAAATGTTACAATACTCTTTGTTATAAATATTTGTTTTTCTCACAATAATTGGTTTCTGGGTCTTACGCATAGTTATGAATACATATAGAATGATATAAATTACACTATATTTTTATTAAATATCATTCTTCAGAGGTGATTTCTCTTTCAAGAATGAGCATTCCTGTAGTAAAAGCGAACTTTACTTCCTCAAATTGAATCTGCTTTGAAGTTAAAACAACCTCAGAAATGACTTTCTTATCATATTAAACTGAATTATATAATTGGGAGAAAGTCCACTACCAGTAATTCCTGGACACTTAAAATAAATGTGTGTGACGCTCAGGCACAGGCTGGGTTTATTGAATGAATACTTTGTTTGCTTTTTTAAAAAAGTGGCCACCTTAAGGCAATTTTTAAGAGAAGAAATCAAGTGCACAAAATACACAATTGCATAAAATCCCTTAACAGAGTGTAGTAAAGTGTGCATTTAAAGTAAACAAATCTAAATCAGGTTTCCCTCAGGATTTCAGTTTTCTGTGATCACGCATGCTTTTAATGCATTTCCACTCAAGGACTCGGGAAACCACTTAAGTGATTAGTGCTCTTTGCCCCAAAGGAAGGTGCCTCTGTTTGGAGAGGTTACTTTCCTACTCACTGCCAAAGGGTTGTTTTTTTTTTTTTTTTTCAATTTTATCAAAAATGTGTTTCTTCTTGTTTCTGTTGCACCATTTTTGAAAGAGGAACAAAAAGTAAATATTATGTAAGAGTGTGACCAGTGTAGTCCCACACATAAAATCACCATCACTGCGCATGCACAGATACATCTCAACGTATGGGACAAGCTGTGGTTCTAGAATAACCCAAGGCTTTCTTCCCGCTCCATCCAGCAGGAACGGCAGCTACAGGAGCACAAAATGCCTTGGGACCTCAAATAATGGCCCCTGACTGGATTATGCAATTGTGACATTGATTCTGCAGAAACAACCCTCCACCTACCGTGTCAGCAGAGTCGGGTGTAGTTCCCACTCATGCTGCATCTCCTCTGCCTTGCGGGGGTCTCCCCACCCATGGCCACTCCACATGGCCAACCCAGGGTCAAGAAGGAGCCACGTGAAGGTCTCAGGCCTGCCCTCAGGGCCCAGGGCAGAGGTGGCACTTGTCACACCACCTCACAAGCCAAGCCTTCCATGACCCCACCTGTGGGCAGGCAGGGAAGCGTGTCCTTGACGGTGCTGGTGGGGGAGAGCGAGCTCTGCCCAGCCTCGGGTCGCTTGGGCTCACCCTGCTGATGCCACTGAAGTCACCTGTGTGTTTCCCCTCCATGACCGCTCAGTTGTTTCACAGATTAATTGGCTATAACATACATAAGGGGAATGTACATACCAGCAAAGTCACCCATTGAAAGTGTAAATTCAGCAGTTTTTTTCTAAATGTATAGTTATGCAGCCAGCACACAATCCAGCTGTAGAGAATGTCTGTCATCCTCTCCCACACGACACCAATTCACTTGTGTCCATTGGCCGTTAAGACCTCTCGTCACGATGAATTCCAAGGTGAGCTTTGGAGTCTTCATCGCTGCTGAGTTCCTTCCTATGGTCCGCTGAGTGGACCACACAGACCATGAGCCTGTGACTCACCATCTACGAAGAGAGATCTGTAGTGACTGTGAATTAAAAAAGCCCAGTATACAGTAAGCACTTAATAAAAGTGCATATTAATGAAAGGAATGGAGTATCATAGAGATCTCAGGAAGTGTAGCATGCGAACGATTTTTATTGCATCAGAAAGAAAGAGTCTATCAGGTTTCCAGGGATGCCATAACAAACTAGCACAGTTGAGTGACTTCGAAACAAAAGGAATTCATTCTTTCCTGTTTGGGAGACCAGAAGCTGGAAGCTGAGAGTTTGGTCTGTTCCTTCCCTGCCTCCCTCGGGCCCTGACAGCCTCAGGCAACCCTGTCTGGCTTCCTCTCCTGCCTCTGCCCCGCAGTCACAGGCGGCTTCTCTGTCTCTCTTCTCTTCTGTCTCTTAGAAGGAGACTGGCCTTTGGACCTATGGTATTATCTGAAGGTCTTTGACTTAATTATATCTGCAAAAATCTTTTTTTCCAATAAATAACCACTCTCACGTCCTGGAGATTTCATGCAGTCCTGCTGCGGAGGGTGGGGCCCCAGTTACTCCACTAAAATGTGAGACCATTTTCTGCAGCTGTCTTAAGTGCTACTTGATAAGTGAACATGTCCTGCCATTTTTAAAATACTAACTTTAGGATCAGATTTCTGTTTTAAGTATTAAACTTTGTAGTTATATGTTACTAGTATAAAGCATTTCATTTTGATGCAAAAAAGTAGTATTGGATTGAATTTATAATGTTACCATTTCATGCATCAATTGTCTATAGTTCTCACCATTTAAAGCTGTTTTCTAGTTTGATATAACAGATTGAGAACCTGTAAAAGTCACATGTGTCTTAAGAGACTAGTCTTGTATCCCTTTGCATTAATCATGGCTTTTTTGATAACTGATTTGCAGCAGAATTCCCTTTTTTTCCCCCATAAATGCATTCAGAAGTCATCTTTAAAGTACAGATTAAAGGTCTAAAATCCACTAGCTGTTGTGAAGCTAATGAACTATTCATAGAAACTGCTAGATCTGAGTCAAAGATCTCGAGAAATGAGTGTCAAACACGTTCTCAAAATGGTGATTGTCTCAGTAACTGGCATCTGGATTTCTCACCAATTATTGACAGATAAAAATGGGGCCTGTAAGAAGTATATGCATATGTATTGAAAGACTTGTTCATATTTAGAAAGTTTAAATGTGTATGTTTAATAAAAATACACGTTGCATATTAATTTAACATAATATTGTTTGACTGTTTATTAATAATGGCATAATTTATAATTAAGAACAAATTAATATCAATCTATTCATTTATATATTTAAATCAATAAATCATCTAAAATAAATCTCTGTTATGCCCCTCAGCTGCTGGGCAAACATTAATTGTATGTGCATTGCAGAATGCACCAGAAGCCTCGTGTTGTCACCTGTTTTAAATATAAAGTATCTTGAAATAGAGAAATTTTAAAAAGAATCTGTGTTGCCCTGCATGGGTCTTCTCTGTAGTGTCCTTGCACATTTTGTATATGAACAACCCTTTCTACCAGGGTCATTTTATAAGATGAGTTTGTAAAGGGAAGATTTGGGAATTGTATTAATTCCATTAGTAGTAAAGTGTTACAATTTTAAGATACTTAATTTAAACTATAATAACCAACTGAAATAACTGCTCATATGTTATGTCAGGGAGCTATAGACTTACCTTATTTATAATGAAAAGGAGAAAGTTATTTCTTTATTACACTACCTTATAAAGCTTACACTAACTACCCAGACTTGAATTTAAAAATAAATAAAATATATAGATGCTATTGTAAGGAATAAGTGCAATAGATGGGTTTCACAAAAAAAAAAAAAAGCAAAAGAATGAGCTTCTCTTCTGAAAGTTGCTGAGCAATGTCATTTATAACATATTAATGCCTGTGAATCAGGAGATGTCTATCAAAAAAGCTAAGGCTATAGCAAAATGGGATCTCTTTTCTCTAAGAAATCATGGAGGTTCCCTGGAGCCACGCTGACTGCCCTGATGTGCCCTTGTGTCTGATAGTCTAGGGTCCTTTCATTTCCAACAGTGCATTATACCTGTGTATTCTCTCTTTTACAGTTCAACAGAAGAGCAGTTTCACTGGCAATCACAAGGTAAAGTACAGCCCCTTGATGAACACACCTGCTTGTACATGCGGATCCGTTGATTAGTCCTCTTGGGAACTTTGGAAAGAGACTTATCACCATGAGTACAATAGCACCATGACACTAAAATTTGATGAAGTGGTATGATAGCGCCCGTGTCATGGGAATTAAGTTCTCTCTAGTCCCAGGTAACTTTATTTTTTGCATGGATAAATGGAATTGGTCATGTCTTTCCAAACTGCCATCCAAGGGTGGCCATGTTGTAGTTAATGTGAACTTCATAGAGGTAATATGTTTGGTTAGCACACTTTAGATTGTTAAAGGATAGTCTTAAGCTTTAATGTTAACATTATCATGTGTTTGTTCATCACTTTAAAAATGGTGTATTTCAGATGGTCAAAAAGACATCGAAGATGAACTTACAACTGGTCTTGAACTGGTGGATTCCTGTATTAGATCACTTCAGGAATCAGGAATACTTGATCCACAGGATTATTCAACAAGTGAAAGTAAGTTCAATGCCAGTTATGCTTGAAGAGAGTTAAAATATACATGTCTTATGCTATTATTTTTCTTCTATGGTTGAGATCATGAGCCACACCCAGTATGGCCTTGGACCCATTTATATATGTTTTATCCATTTCACTCCACTCTCCACCTCTTTCCACCCTCCCCCTCCCCCAACTCTTATTAGCTCATAAGCTCTCTGAATCAGCATTCAGGATCTAGATTTCCCATCAATCCCTGCCATATTGGTGAAACTCACCAATTCTCTCGTCTCTTTTTGGTTTCTAAACTAGCACATTGTATGAACTCACATCTATATTTCTTCAATCAATGAAACAGCTGCTTTAAAATTAGCTGGCAATGCTTTCTTCACACAGCCCTTTGTTGACAGATATCTTGAATAGTGACTATATGACAAAATTTAAACAATGCAGATATTATAAGCAGTACCAAATATTTAGTGCTATACTATAACACTGTAACACCTTATATTTCTATATCAAATCATGTTGCATTGCTGTATCAGAATGTGTAGAGATTTCTTCACCTCCATTTAAATATATATTTTTCAGCCAGATTGGTTAAGGCTGAGAAATAAAAGTGCTAGAAATTGAAATGAGCCTCATTTTAATAAATCATAAAATTCTCTTGACTTATTTTAATAAAATTCCACAAAAAGCCAAAAATTAAATCATTGGAACATACATTACCCTGATGATTTCTACATCAGAAATCAGTGGAGCATCTTATTTCTTAATTTAAAAAAATGAAATTTCCTTAAATAACTATCAAGTTTTGCGATATGAAAGGAAGATAAAAGAACAGGGTAACATACTGATCCTGAAATTAAATTACATATTAGTTCATTTTCTCTATACTCTTTAAAAATGCCACTACTTTTAGAATAACATTATCATGCATGTATGCTTAAACCCATAAACATCCCCTCAATAAACCTCCTAAATTAATATATATGATTTATATTGTCTTTGTTATCTATTATATTTAAAATGTAGAATTGTTCAATATATTTCCTATGTAAGATGGTCATAGTTAGAATCATGTTTAATATTTGAGACAATGCACTCACTTTATTAGAGTAAGAAAGAAAAGTGGAGTTCAGAATGGGGCATCCTGGAAAGTGACGGCAGAGAAGACCTTATTTTTCATATAATAATAGAAAAATATGGTTGATTATGAGGTAAGGAGAAGGGAGACCTTTATTACATGTAAAGTACAGAAAAGGAAGGAAGAGCAAACAAAGAGGCAAATAAATTAAAATAGAAATATATCAATCTTACACTACATGTACACACAATGTTTTCTTCTTTGAAAAGAATGAAAATTCAAGTTTATAGTAAGAAAAGTAAAATAGCGATGTGATGTTTATGAGACATTTAGAGTAATGAAATAAATGCTGAAATTAAAGGAGTAGAAAAATTGTGACAGCAGATACAATGAATAGAAAGAATGAGATTAGGAAGAAGGAAGTGGAATTTAATGCAGAAGCACTAAGCAAGGTCAAAGAATTGTGTAGTGAAAATGTCTTAGCTCATCACGATACAATAAGCTCATACTAAAATCCAATGAACAGTTATGAACCAAATATTCCAGCATATGAAACATTGTTGAAAACAAAAGGAGAAATTGATGAAAATATCATTGTGAACATTTTGTTGCATATTTCTCATGATCAGAGAAATACTAGGAGACCACAGAAGGTTAGATTTATAATTAACAAATTAATGTATTAATAAATTTTAAAAGTTTTATGCGTTGTATGATAATATATATTTGTTATATATGTCCGGGGAAAAACTACAGAAATTGATTAGCCAATGGATGGTAAAGACTATCCTAAAAATCAAAGAAAGGTCACATTCTTAGATAAAATCCAATAAAATTGAAAGTAAATAATAAGCTGATAAGCAGAAGTAAAATGACATTAAAATTAAGAAACATTTTTATATCTACTACTAAGTCAACATGGAAACAAAATAGAAAATTGCATATTTTAAAGCAAATAAAATAGCAACACTTCATGAAAATGTAGTGATATGGAAAAACTTTACTCAGGAAATCTTAATTTTGTTATTAAAAATAGAAAACAAAGTAAAGAAATGTAGTATTCAGATTTTTGAAATCTTAAGAACAGCTAAAGAAACTGAAAGAAACTAGAAGATGGAGATAATAAAAGCAGTGCAGACATGAAGTAATATAAAAATAAAATAGCAGAAGAGATTTTTTTTTTAAAAAAATCAGTAAATCAATACCTGGAAAGATTAAATAAATGAAATAAACACAAGGGTAAATATATAAGCTTTTTAAAACTTTGTCAATTAATACTCCTGAACTTTCTTAATTGAGATCCTCTGCTATATATATATTTTCCTGCAACATGTGTTCAAATATTATCCACCAAAAAGTACATCTTTATTACTAGAAAGTTAAATATCCTGGTGGGTTTTGGGGGGAATATATTTCATATCTGCTGAATTTGTTTTTTCTTTCAGAAAGAGTAGTTAGTCCGTGTTATTATATATACATTATCTTTTTGAGGCTCCTAGAATCTTAGTCGAGTATTCTTTTTGTAAGTCCCTACTTCCTTGTTTAAAGTTAAGAAAAGAAACAAAACAAGCAAGCAAGTAATGAAATCACCATCAGTTTTAAGCAAAAGCATCAGAACCACAATGAAATGCAAAATACCGATTCTTAAACAGTCACTCTGATCATGTTCAAGAGTCACTTAGAGACTGAAAGTTGAGTAAAATTTACGACATTAATTCTAAAAGGTTGAGTGTCCTTTGGGTGGGTCAATTAAGGCATATTTTAAATAGACCTTCTAAATAGTAAGTCACAAAATAAAAATCTCTGTCACTGTATTTGTCTCGGGGTCAGGTGGGACATAGATTCTACTGAAAAGAGTTTAACTGAAGAGAATTAAATTAATTAAATTAAGGGGCTATTTACAAAGGAATGGGCACCATTAAGGGAAGGAGTCTTCAGGAAGTAACAAGATGGCAGCCCTGACTCTTGGTCCTGAAGGAGAAATGAGAGACTAGCACCAGCAGAGCCCAAAGGCATGGGAGGAGCAGAGAAATTAAGATTCTACACACACTCTGCTCCTAGCATCTGAGGTCCCTCTCATATCCTCGACCCACAAGTCCACTCAATCGTAAAACCAGAGGCCGAGGACTCCCAGCAAGACAGTTTGTGGAGGAAAAAAGGCGGAGGATGAATATGGGGAGTAGACACAATAATTCAGCGCAGATTCTACTGAAATAATAGAGCCAGCTACGTGTTTACGTTCTTGATGTATAAATATAATAAATAGATGTGTCATGCCTTCTTGACACATTTCATATAATTAGCACAAGCCCATAAGATTCTTCTAGACCCTTGTTTTTGTGATTATCCGATCAATGGATTCATTAGCTGGAGCAGACATGAAATAGCTGAAGCTAAATTAGGCCTGGCAGACTGCCCTTGAGAGCCAGCCTCCTAGTCTTAACTCAACAGAGACTAGCACAGCACTAAATACTAAGTAGGAAATGTAACCCGTCTTCACCCCCAAGCTCATTGTACTTAATTTGTTGTGTTTGAAAACTTTTGTTATTTTTCTTTCCAAGGTAAAATTTGAATCTTACTATAAACCCATCCTCTTCTTGATCCTAAGGCAAGTAGTCGCTGCTCCACTGCACTGACTTCCGAGTGTCATACAGAGATCAGTGTTTTCCAACACTTTGCTGTTTTTGGAAAGTGCTATTCTAAACAGTATGTAAATCGTGTATGCAACCTTTGTCACCCCGCCACTATTTTGTGACTGCCAGCTGTGTAATTTCAATTTTAACAAATATGTGTCACAGAGTCACTTGGAGAATTGCTACTGCTATGCTGGGAAAAAATACTGACAGAAGCTGAGGGCCATTAGCTTCTCGAATAATGCACGGCTTGACCTGAAAACTGCTGTGGACCATGCACCTTATTTAATCCATGCATCCTTGGAGATATTAACTCAGATATGTGTGATTATACCTTAGCCAATAATTAACACAAATATTGTCAATCAAAATCAGAACTAAAGTGGAAAACTGGGGAGGACTAGACGTAAGTGTTTATAGAAATTGTTAATCTTTTGAAATAGTGATTTTATTTTCTTTCAGTAGCATGACAAATGGATGTTCCACTGTAGTCTAGAAAATCCTAGTATTCAGCAGGAGAAAAATCTTAGAAGCTTTAGAAGCTTAATGTATTCCAAATGTTATGGCAAAAGATCCATGTTATTTAGTTTTCAAAACAACGTATTTTGAAAAATCAAAAATCAATCCTCTAAGTTGCCATTCTGAGCAAGTGGAATGCTAATAGAATAATCACATGTAGTTTGATGGAGGTGAATGTATTATTTATTGTTGATTTGCAGCCTGTCATTTTCATTTAATTTCTGTGACTATATTTAATTATATATGGCAAGAGAATTATTGAGAGATCAGGTCATTAAAATGCTATAGAATTTCACATAGGGATATGTCAGATATGCAATAATAATAATAAAAGCGAGAGCATCCTTTTCAAGTCAATTTTTCACAATTTCTGTTCATGGACCAGAGGATGCAGAAGTGATGTAAGAATACAAAATTTCCATAAAAATTAGAATAGACAAAATGAGAAATACAGGAATCACATGGCTGAGGCTAGACACTAGGGCCGGGCTCGGGGAAAGAGCTGTTTTGCTTTGTTTTCTGTTATGGTGGAAATCAGGTCCCCGGTTCCTACTGGAAGGAAGACCCACCCTACCCTTTGGGGTCTGAAGACCTGTTCAAGTGCTCCTGCTCTCCTCACTCCACCAGTGGTTGAGAACGGACAGTCTCCTGAACTTAAGAGACCCAAGTCCTTGCCTGGAAATGGATTTCCTCCTTCTCAGGACATGCCTTTGCTGTGAAATCTCCTTATCATAGGCTCTTAGGTTCAAATTTTTGAAACACAAACAGGCTGTCTTCTTTCTAGACATTTTCAAATCTGAACCTATAGCTGTGGACACTACCTGCATCCTCTTGCTTCCTCTCCAAGTTCATCCCCACCGCCACCCGCCCTCGTGGCGCTGGATGGCGTGGAGCCAATGAAAATGTCACAGTGTCAGAAACACATGGTGCAAGTTGATGGAAATGTCCCAGTGACAACAGGGGTCATGATGTCCTTCTGGAAGCTACAATCATCTTCCTTCTCAGACGGTGTCGCTACCTGATTTTTAGTTGATGTTCAATTTTGTTTTCTTTGATGTCCTTCTATCATGTAGACATTTAAGAAGCATGTTATACCTTCCCCAAAGAGGCCACCAGCTCAGAGGCAAACCAAGGCATTGAAAGTTCAGGAAAGACACACAGACCCAGCACCCCCTGCTCCATTCCTTACAATGCACATTTTTTGTTAAAAACATCATACTCGTCATCCGGGTCTCCTGACATCAAGCTTAAGGCTTTGAGCTTGGAGAACATTTCTAATCAAGATACAACATTTCTAAGAAAAATGCCCCAAACACCAAGCTGGGCATTGGATGAAGGCAGTGAAAGTAAGGAGACTGTCAGAATGGACATGAGTGTGAAGCAGGGAAAGAAGCTGAAAGTCCCAGCAGAAAATCAGAATAACTAGCCTTCCAGGGGGACCGTGGAAAAGGGGTTTCCAGGCAATACCTATGGAAATGTCTTATGGGGTTCCTATGAGTTTAAACATATTGAAACTGCTACCAGTCCAATAATAAGCCAGTTCAGCCACACCTGATGTAATCAAATCTTAATATACTGGATTTTCTTTAAATCTGTATAGATCCAGGTAGGTGTTGCTGGCATTCATTTTTTTATAAAGCACTTATTTTATTAAGCACTTATTAACAGAAGCAAAGCATCTCCGCCCTGTGGCATTTATATTCCAGCCAAGAAGAGTGAAATTGAGCAATAGCAATCGAAACATGCCAAGGTCCAAGAGAGTTGCTTTGTGTAATGACAGAGCTGGTAATGGGGACAGTAAGTCAGGCTTTAACAAAGTGTACCTGGGTGGGGAGGTCCTACAGGCCCCCAGGTCCTCTCATAGGGTCCACAAAGGCGAACAGTTTTCCCAATAGTACAATGATGTTATTTGCATTTTCCATGCTGACAGGCCTGGCATGTGTGATAGCGATCATCTGCTCTTCACTTTTCCCGGATTTCCTATGGTGGCCAGCACTCCACATCACCATAAAAAGAAAAGCTCATTATTTCTCACATAATGCAAAGCCTGACCCCAACTGCTGTACACTATGGGCCTTATTTAATCTGTGCAACCTTGGAGATACAAAGTCAGAGCTACAGGTGAAAGGGGTAAGAGGCTGGAACGTTTGAGAACCATCCTTGTTTCGAGAGCATGATCAAAGTCCCAGGAAGTCCTCCGGGGGGAGAGGATCTTAGCTCAGGGACCTGAATAAAATGCACAAACAAGCCATGCAGCTGTCTGCGGAGAAGTGTGATTGGTGGCAAATCAGAAAGCTGATATAATTCCATAAATACACTGCAGTGTTTTCAGGACTTAGCTTTGAAATTGTTTTCTTCTAAACCGTTTTGTGTTAATTTTCGATTTTTATAATTATTGATAGTCAAGAATACAATTTTATATCTTTAGACTATTAATTTACAAAACATTCGTAAAATGTTTTTTTTCTTCTCTTGAGCTATGTTAGTTTATGAATGGTAAATAATCAAATGATATGATTTTACGAGGGAATAGATTGCAACTGGAGTAAGCTAGACAAAAAATACCATTTTAGGATTATAACATTGTGTAAAATTTCATGTACCCTAAAACTCTTCAGCTATAGATTTGAAACTAAAGGTAAATATTTAAAGTTTTTTTGTGATATCATGTTGCTTATTTCCCTCCATTGGATACAGATGGAAAGAAACTGAGTTTTTGCTCAGTGTGACAGGTTTATCTAGCCTCAGTTTATCCTGCTACAGTAGTCAAACTTGAACAGGCATACTTATTGAGCCAATAACATTGGTTAGATCTAAATCAGTTCAGAATTAAATGAGTACTTCTCCATTCACATCACATTAAAGTTTTAATTTTCCCATAAGCATTACTTGTTGAAAGCATCTTACCAGATGAAATTGATATTCTGGAAATAGAGACTTATGAAGTTTCAAAACCCACCTTCCCAGTACCATCCACATCATCAGCCCCTGGAGCGTTTTCCCTGGGTTAATTTTAGGACTAGTCAGTGGGCTGATTCACTGTTGTAGAGGCTGGACACGACACAGTGCAGGTTTTCTGATCCAGCAGACCGGGCGAAGGAGGAGTCAGAATCCTCAGTGGCTTTGCAGGTCTTTTATCGGGATTTACCAGGTACACAGCACTCTATCTGGGCTCTCTGGCCTTCTCTGCTTCTCTCTCGGCTTCTGTTCGTTCTCGGCTTCTTGGCTCTGCTGGCGTCCCCGTGACGCCGCCTTAAAAGCCGTCTTAGCCCAGGTGAATCCCATCTACCTAGGCCCACACCCTACTCCAGGTGCCGCCATCAGGCATGCATTCAGGACTGCAAGGATCCATCATCTCTCCTGATGGCGGGAGGGCAGAAAAGCCTGACATTTTTTCCTTACCCTACAACTGTTTTCAAAGAAACTTCTCATTGAAACTCCAATTTATGAGCTGTTCAAGGAACTCATGTAAATCACCTGTTTATCACCACTAGCTCCTCTTATTCCAAGTCAGTTTGTAAATACACTGGTTCACCCAGAATCCATAAAGAAGAAACTGCTGCTATAAATGAAACGATTAGTAGCGCACTTTAAGCAAAAGTCAATATTTTTACTCTGTAGAGTTAACTTGTAGTTAAATATGACTAAAGTACCTTGAGCTTGCTCTATCTAAATCAATTCGATAATCTTACAAATAATTGACAATTGTTCTCATTGATTTTGTAATTTGTAGTCGTCCCTTTGTATGTATATAATTTCCACCGCCCATTTTCCTCATCCTTACTTAATATTTTCTATAAAAAGATTCCCCCGTCTCATCATTTGATTTGCTCTGAGAATTTACCCTCATTTAAAATAAAGTAATGCTTAACCTTCAAATCATTCTTAATCTTCCTTAAAGATTCGATAATAAGAAGGTAGGAATGAATACCGATTCTTTGTCAGGTGTGTGTGAACCTCGTCATTATTTGTATGGTTTGCATAAAGATAAGATTTTATATCATGCTGAATGAATCTCTTTTACCATTGAGTTAATTAAGGTTTCTGTAATTCCTGACAAAGGTAAATCGAAACAAAGCTCCCATCAGCGAATGTTTGGTCCTGAACTTGGCTGGCTCCATATCTCTGTTTATTGTTCCTTTGTTTATGCTGAATTTACCACCTCACAAAACATCCATTGAGTGTTTATTAGAGACATTGCCTAGTTCCAGGAGCTATTTATCTTGGTGCATTCTTGTTCATAACACTTGTCTTCTATTGGTAAAAGAATCCTTTAGAATTAAATGGGTAATTTAATTACGCCTTAATGACCTGGTCCTGTTCTTGTGGCTTCGGACACCACTGCTGGTGACTTTGATCGCTCCATCTCTGTCTTGAAATTTCATTTCCATATAATCAAAATTTGATCTTGGAAGTTATTTTAAAACCTAGAAAGATTAATTATGTCGTCTTCCATTTGAGTCAGAGTCTTTTCTAACACCATGAATTCCCACCAAATCCAACTCTGATTTAAAAGCAAACCCTGTCCTTCATCACATCGAGTCCCCAGCATGGGTTGCCATCCATTCTGCCCTCTGAAATGCCCTATGGTGACAATTTGTGTTTTTCTGCACTCACTCAGTTAATATCTGTTGCCTTCTGAGACAGGTGCTTGAGTGAAGCAGAGCAGAATTAGCCCCTCTCCATCAATCATCTTAGAACTGGTAGACCCTGGAGGGCTGCCTCATCTGCTGGCTGCCCACAGGGATGCCTCTGCTCTGCCAGGTGCTCCAGGTGCCCATTGCAGTCGGCCTGGTCCTGCTGGTGGCCACTCAGTTGTGGTCCACTTAGTCACGAATTCCTGATGAACTTCTCTTAAAATATCTCTTAAATGCACACCTTTCCCTTCCGTCCTGATGTGACAAGTACTCCAGTTAGGATTCCCTGAACCCCTGTGGCTGTCCTTTCTCTGCTCTGCAGGAAAACCTGGCCCTAGTCTCTCCACACAGAGTATCTAAGCAGAGTCTTCCTGCCTAAATGTGCAGGCTTTCTGTTTCCATCCTGTTACCCTTCAAAGAACCTGTTGTTGTGTAAGATCGTACCAACTTGTCTGTCAAACAATTAAATTCTTCAAGATCTTAATTTAGAAGGTTAAGGTAGTATGGTGAGGGGGTGGGGGTTGCTTTCTGGACAGTCATGAATTATGGCAGGCTTCATGGAAGAGGTGACATTTAAACAGCACTTTAAGTTTGGAAATTGATTTTATCATCAGGCTGTGTGGCTAAATAATTAGATAATAATAATAACTGACGTTTATATAACAATTTATATTTTTCTAAGTACTTTCACATCCTTTATCTCATCAGGTGCTCAGATTTGCAGAGATTAAAATTTGAGAGACTGAACAATGCAGTGTGGTCAGGGACAAGCCTTCTGAAGCCAGACGGCCTTTGTGGCCCCCAGGCTGACCCCCAGGAGCCGTCTGGTCTCAGCTAGTGTGACCTTCAGTTCCGTCCACCCAAATGGGGAGGAGGGTACCATCCTCCTTGGGGTCTCATTGGGGAGTAATATAAATAGCTGCAGGCTGCTCCCTATGACGCCTGCAAGTTAATACTGCACAAGGGTTACTGGTGACACCACATGCACCATGGCCGCGCTCTCCATTATGCCTCCATGAGCATGAAGCTCAAATCAGCTCAGGTCTGCTGAGTCGCAGTCCTGGATCTTTGCCAATACATTCCCAGCCATCCCGTGGGCGTGATGTAACCTGGATGACTAGAAAATGCCACCTGGTAAGCCTCTGGGTTTTCCCTCTTAGTGCACGGAATGCAGTTAATTAAGACTAGCCATCCTCTGGGCCTGATGTTCAGCTCAAGCGGGCGAGAGAGCAATTCCACGTGAAGTCTTACGGCTTGTGTCTAGGCAGTGCTGCACAGGATCACGGGACCCTAAGATGTCTAGTATGTAAGAAGACTAACAGAGCATGGAAATGCATGTGTCATCAGGACCAAGGAGTGAGTCCAAATTTTGATGCTGAAAATTGCTGTTTCAGCCTGCTGAGGTAGGTCTCTGCCCCAAAAATGGTGGGCACCAAGTTGCCCCTCCCAGCCCTGGATCCCACAGGCAGAGGCTCGCTTGGGAAGAGCTCAGTCTGAGGCGTGGAGATTCCTCCTGCAAGCAAGTTGATGTCTACTTAGGAAGTAATTTTCCCACCTGAAGATATTAATATATACATGTGACTTAATCAGTGCTTCGGTCCTACACAGCAACTCCTGGATTTTAATATGGAAGATAAACATCCAAGTCTCATCTTCATCTTACAAAGTGTGTGGCACTGATTGACCGCTGGGCCATTCCATGTCTCTGTGTCCACTTCCTAGAATAGTGAAGAAGACCATTAGCCATTCTCTTCCATAGTATGCTGTGGAGTCTCTCATCTATTTGAAAATATTGAAATCTTGGTTTCACACTCTGGATGCTTTGTTCCAGGTACTTCTTCTAGGGTCACTGTGAGGTTCCATGTGCCTCTAGCCTATATTGCACTTGGGATTTCCCTCCGCTGTCCAGACAGGACTAATGTGTCTTGTTTCAATGAAGCCTGGACACTGAATTTTATCAATTTTTCAGGAAATGCTTTTACCTCCTTTTCTTGGCCTCACTTGGAACAGACCCTGCGCTCAGATTTCTGGGCTACCCCAGCATCAGATGGCCTAAAACAGACAAAGTCATGAGACCCCACAGGTCCAGGTCCTGGACAGATGCATGTAGAGTGTGGCCACTGCTCTCTGTGACCTTACAGGACAGCATGACCCACTGTTACTCACAGCTCGAGTTTCTTTTGGAGCAGTTTCATTGCAATAAGACCACATTCCCTTTCGTGACTGGTCTCTCCCTCCCGCCCCAGGCCCACCAACCCAAGAAATCCTCTAACAAAATCCTCATTCCCTCGTGTGTTGTCCTCAGGGCTGCACACTAATTTGCCTCTAGCCCAAGCCAGACAAAAGTTTAGAGGAAAAAAAAAAAAAAACATAATTTAAAAGGACAAAACTTTGATAAATGCTTTTGAAATCTGGAAAATGTGTATTTTCTACCTCAATGCACAGTAATATTACTAAAAGGAATCAAGAGTTATATCAATGTTACTTCCATTATAAAGTAATTAAACATCATCCTATAATTGTCAACTTTTTCACTTTCCCACATAGCTGTGCTCTTTAAAATTGCAATGAATAAATGCTGTTGATGAAAACTTAGTAAGCGGTGGGAAGATCATTCTAGAATGCTTGTAGCGTTTTGACTATTGCCCTGCCCCCTCCGGGGAGACATGATGTCAGTGTGTGAGAGTCATAATATTAAGATACATCGCTCATTGTTGCAATTACCTTTGTCAGGGTACAAGGGTTTCACGCTTGAGGTGAATGAGAGAGTAATGAGCTAGAGAGCATGGGTTTGTTTTTGTTGAGTATTGATCAAAGACACCACGGACCCTGTGAACGAAGACGTGATTAGTTCGTGATGTGTACTTCAGGAGCACATAAATCATACTTTAATTGAAATGCCTTTGAAAAGGGACTTCAAATTGTCACCTTAAGATCCAGCATGGAGATCATTTGTAGGTTTCTGAGATCGCCTAATGAGTCTATTCGGGATTTATAAGACGTTTGACTTGCTAGCTACACGCCTGCAGGGATGTCCATCAGCCCGAAGTCACACAATCACTTCAAAAGGCAAATAACCACTCTTCTGCTTTCTAGATGATGTTCAACAATTTCAATGAAATTAAGGAATTTATGGACATTTCCAAAGTCCTGCACACTGCTGTGTCTGTCTTTCATCACCCAGGGGTGTATTGCCAGGCGGGAGAGGACATAGGCTGTGAAGCCCGTGTTTCTAGGCTGTCCTGAGATACCTAGAAAAGTCTCAGCAGGCCTCGCTGCATTGCCAGGTGGACTCGTGTCCACTAGCCCTCAAAGCCCTCTGCTCCTCCCAATGCTCCCTCCTCCATTAGGTTGTGGACCCCAGTGGGCCGGGAAGCTCCTGGCCGCAGGTCATCATGTCCTCCCTGCGTGTGCCTCTTCCTTCTCCTCCTCACACTTGGTCCCCATCTGCCCCTGCCCAGGCAGCTCTCCTGCTTCCCTCTCAGACGCTCTCCACATCTCAGCTTGCCCGTGGCCCGGACCAGCCCTTGACTGTTTCCTCAGCCTCCACAGTAGCAGCGGGGCTGTATGTTCCTGGCAGCCTGAGTGGGACTCCAAACGCATCCCCGTGGAGACATTGTGTGTCTGCTGAGTAAGCCTCTAACTCCATCGCTAAGGAGGAGAGGATTCTTGCAGGCTGTTGCAAATCTCACCATCTGGTGGATATGTTTTCTTGGGAGTGCATTTTCTAAATGAAAAGCAGAAGCGTTACAATTTCACTTTTGTTGTGCCCTTGGTGGTGAAATTGGGCCTGGATAGAAATGTAATGATTTCCAGGGCCTCCCTGGTGGTACGAGGGGTTAAGTCCTAGCACTCTGAAGCTATTGGCAGCCACTGCACCATGAGTTCAATCCCTGGCCAGGGAGCTGACCCACGTGGCGCAGCAGACCTCTCCTGTCTCGCCCGCTGCTCCCCTCAGCAGTGGATTTCAGTAGATCTGCCTTTCTGCTCCCCATTCTGTCTCTGGTGATTCCTCGCACCTCTGGCCTGAACCCTAGTTCTTATATGCATAAATAAATAAATCTTTTTAAAAAATGTAATGATTTCCTTGCTTGGCTGTTTCCAGCAGCTGTAGAAATTCCAAAGTACCATGTCTTCCTGGGATTGATGAGTTAGAGTGTTACTCAATATCCAATGAGGAAAAATATTTTTACATTGCTTAGACATTCCATCAGGGAATTAGAAGGAAAGCAAGGTCTTATATGGCAAGGTTTCTGTGAACAGAATGACAAATTATTTTTTTTAAAGATTTATTTTTATTTATTTATTCGTTCATTTATTTATTTATTTATGCAAGCACTGGGTACAGTCAGAAGCGCGGGAGGGTGAGAGAATTCACCAGAGCCAGAGCGGGGAGCAGAGCAGGCAGAAGGACCGAAGGACACTGCTGAGGGGAGCAGCGGGCGGCAGGAGAGGTCCGCGCGCCATGTGGGACCCTCCTCCGGTGGCCGGGGAGCAGCCGGGGAGCAGCCGGGGATCGAACTGGCACTGCAGATGCTGCGGGCAGCTTCGCAACCCAGCGCTCAACCGCTGCGCCACTGGGGAGGCCCAGAATGACAAATTATTTTTATGCCAAAAAAGCCCATGCCATGTCAAATCTGGAGGCTCGTTTGAAATATAAAGCTTTGTTCTAATCTTAAAGAACTAAGGAACTTGAATTTTGCTCAAACTTCTTCAAAATTATACTGCTATCCAAATGCTAAAGGGCGAGATTGAGGGTGGGAGGATGTTATCTGTGGTCCATGTGCGTGGAACTTGCCTTCAGCCACCAAGAAGTGACTGCGCCGCGGTTCAGACAACATGAGGAAAGTGGAGCTGCCAGTGTCCACCCCCAGCTCACTTTCCTCCACTCCCCTGTCACCCATACACAGTGCACATGCGAGTATACTCATCCCCTTCTTTCAATTCCTTAATTCTTTAATTCTTTTAATTCCTTCTTTTAATTCCCAAGGTAAGAAATTTGATTAAAGAAAACTTTCTTAAAAAGAAAATGGGGAAACTCTAAAAAGGACCCCATCTAAATAGAATGTGAGCAAATAAAACACAACTTCTTGTAATTAAATAATAGGGTGAAGAATGAGTTCCATATCTCCACCACTTGTAATATCAGCCACTTTAGCAGTGCCAGCCTCCACGCCTTCCCCTCTCTTTGTTCTTTGACTGTGCATTGCTGTGAAGGCAAAGATAACCAGCTGTCAGAGATCCTGTGAGATCAGGGTGAATTCTACATTGTACAAAGAGCTATTAATATTTTAAATGCTGTCTCTCCACCCTTCAGACCTGGAGGTATGACATCACTATTTATACAATAGGATTTAGCCCTGATTGGAAGGTTTCAAGTGTTTTAGCATCCCAATAGTTAAGTAGCAGATATAATTATATGAACAAAATTAACATGTACCAAAAGGTAGAGTTTCAAATTATTTCAAATGTTTCTGATATGGTCCCAAAATAACTACTTGATTAACTAATTTGTCTCATAAGAAATATCTCTATGTAGGTCAGGATGAGATCACTTGAAAAAAAAAATCGACTCTTTGGAGAAGTTTTAAACCACTGGAAAAAAAAAATCTCATTTAAGGGCTGGAGTTGAATTATATGGTCATTTTATTTCTCAGAATTCAAAGCATAGATGGCTGGAATCATGTGCGTGTGATAATTCTAGGCTACTTGCAATAAATAATACATGTCATTTCTGCTCCAGCGAGGCTGTCACTTACTGCTCTAAATGACTTTGTGTGCAGGGCCCAGCTTGCTCTCCCAGAGTGCACTTCAGCTCAGTTCCAAACCTGAAGGGTCCTTCCAGTATCCAGCCAGCTACCATAGCAACCAGACCCTGGCCCTGGGTGAAGCGGCCCCAGCGCAGCTCCCTGCCCGCGCCACGCAAGCCCGGGGTGCCGGCCAGAGCTTCAGCCAGGTAGGTGTGGGGGGGCCCTCTGCCTTGCAGCTCCTGGTGCCAGGGGAATGGATGGGAGCAGGCTGGGGGCGGGCAGGAGCCCTGCCTTTCTTAAGCTGTCCCACACCTTCGGCAGGATGCTCTCCCTGCGGTGGACGAAATGCATGAGGAGAATCCTCCCAAGTGATGCTGAGCTGTCGCCAGCTTTCCCTTGGGCTGGCTGGCTCACGCCCCGGCCGGCTGTGTTTAGCTGTGTGAACCGGTGGGTTTGAGTCTCCTCACTCTTTGTCTTTGGGCTAGAAACAGGACAGGGTTTCTGAGTTTGCCTGCGCACCTGGAATATTTCTTCTTGAAAATAACAGCACAGAAGTGATTCTTGGGAGTTCGTCCAGGAAGGAACAGTGTGTTTGTGTGATGGCATTTCTGAGCTCTCCTGAAGATGGTTGGGAGTAGTTTAGTTACACTTTGTCAAGTTTGGTTGTGAAATGTGCCCTTAATTGTTTCTGTAAGGTGAGTGCTTGTTCTTGGAATGTCACTGCACAAATTTATTTGCTGCGTTAAAACCAGCTCTTGGTGCAAAGAAGTGACCACTGATCTGAAATATTTTTTCAAGAAGATTTAAACGCTGTAATAGCTCTATGAGTAGGTAGGTAGGCATAGATAGAGTGTAGATAAATATACCTAATATATTGGTTTTGGTATATTTAATTGACCTGCCAGAATTAATATATTGGAGGGCTATCTTATTGAAAACTAGTTTAAACTTTATTTCACCAACATATCGCCCTATTAATCTGTGTTTTTGCTCCCGAAGTGAAGACCCCCCCCCAAACCCATGAGCACCCTGCCCTTCTTTCTGCTGGCAAGCTTCATTTCATCCTTAGGGTTTACGGAGAGGTGCCTTTGCCAGGAACTCGGCCCAGGCCTGGCCACCCACCACCGGCTCTGGAACAACCCAACCGTCTCTGTCACCAACTTGTTACCATTCACCCAGTTGTCTTTCCCATTGAACCAAAAGCTACTTGAGGGCAGAGGCGTTTTCATGTTTTAATAGCAGCCCCTGGCCATCTACATGGCCTGGAGCAGTGCCGGTGAAGAGAGAGGAGTGAAAGGTGAGCCGAGACTTTTGTGCAGGGCGTGAGGTGCCCGTTTAAGGTAACCTGGACACACAGAAGTGTCAGCGGAAATGCCTCCGTGCACCGCAGCTGTTCAAGTGAAGTGAATGACCCAGCACTGTGGTACAAATGCAAGTGTCTCCTGCCAACAAGACCCTGAACAACCAGGACCTTGGAACTTTCACCTGTGATGCCAGGCTATAGGGTGCAGGGTCACGGGGGCAGGTGACCCGTTCCACTGGGCAGAGCCTTCCCTGATGGCTCCGTGTAGGACCAGGGTTCAGGGGACACCTCTTTGTGGGTGAAGGCAGGTGGGTGGAGCTTGAGGGCATGGGAGCTGAAGTCCTATGCGGGTCCACACACGCAGGGCTCCCCAGCACCCGTGATCTCTCACCTCCAGGATCTCAGCTCCCCCAAAGTGCTGGAAGCAGATGTGGACGGCTCTGTGAGCAAAGTCTAAACATAGTTGTGCATTTATTAGAAGAAAATATTCTGTGTGTACAAATGCACCTGTATGTGCTCTTATTATCTGCAGAAAATAATCCTCATCATTTCATTATAGATGAAGATTCTATCTTGCCTGAAATACTGAGGGAGGGAGTCACCTAGCCAACATCAGACTTTTAAAGCCAATTTTATTTTAAGATGAAATGGAAGCTATATGATTTCTTTTTTTACCCCTCAAAAGCATCCCTGCATTGAGAGGAACTATGTTTCTTTTTTCCACCTACACTGACTCTCTTTGACCTTGACGTGCTGATCATGGTGGATTACATTCGATTTTGAATTCTTTAGAAGCAAACAAGTGTCTCTTGACCCTGCTATTATCCTTATATCTGGCTGTTCTCCCAGGTCCGAGGGGCCACATTCAGAAATAAGGGATATTTTTTACTCAAATCAACCTACAAAAACTATGAATTTAGCTTTTATAGTTTCCTAGCACCTCTCAGACATGTACCTTATAAAATAGTAAAGTTGTCCCTTCTCTTATTTTTATCTTGAACTCAGTTATTACTCTTGCTTGGCTTTTTTCTTATCAATGTCAAAGGCCCCATCATTTGGGTTATAGACACTGACTCAACTGGAAATAAAGACCAGCATCCCCCTGGCTGAGCCTCAGGGAAAATGGAAATATTAGCACAAAACAAAAAATATATCAGCTTATCAAGGAGTTTGGGGGCATCTTGTAAGCCCATCTCACAAGTAGCTGGGCAGGGACCAGCTGTTAAATCAAGGGTTTTTTATAAGACCTAGGACAGCCCTCCCCTGGGCCCTCGGGACTCATCTCAGCTGTACACTCTGCTTCCTCCCCGCAGCCAGGCTGCGCAGCCCTCTGCATTTCATGTTTTATTAAGTTTCTTTAGACAACTGGTCTACATTTATAGATGAAAAGACTCCATCTCAACCATTTAGGGGAGTTCTCTTGCACCCACTGTGTCCCCACCAGTAAGAAGGGAGCAGAATCTTGACTGATTCAGCTCTCCCCATGGCCAGGAGTATGTTCTCTTGTCTTGACCGGTTCCTTCAAGTGCATGGATGGCCTGAGCCTGCTAAGGGGTCTGTGATGTAGACAAACAGTGGGGGTTCACACCCCGAGTTAAGTGTCTCCTGGAGGAGTTCGCGCTCACGTGGCTAATTGCCAGGGGTGAGACAGTCGGTGGCGCTCTAGACAGCAGGCCTGGGCTTCACATGAAAAGTCTGAATCAGAGAGTTGGGGGGGGAGCTGTGGAGTCATGGCGGGGGGTGCCGCACCCCCCGAGGAGCAAGGTGAGGCAGCTCTAAGTGGGCTCATCCCAGGCGGTGCTGAGGCTGGGGCAGAGGTTCCAGCACTTTCACTTCTCAGGCCTGAGGGCCTGATGCTGCCTGAACATTCAAGCCAAGGGCTGCTGGATTCGCTCTGTCGACACAGGCCAGGTGATGGGTGGCCGTCCTGTGATCTCCGCCCAGCCATCGGGGCCGCCATGTGGAGGGCAAGCTGCATGGACCTGACGGAGGAGAGGGGGGTGCTGTCTGGGCACTGGGGAGCTGGGCTGGTGTGTTCATGGAGCAGGAGGAGGCGAAAGCAACTGAAAGGGGCCCAGGAGACAGGGGGCGCTGGGAGACTAAGCTCACCATTCTGAGAATCCTGTCTTGGTTGGAGTGACTCGAGGTGCAGGCAGAGCACTAGGAGCAGGCAACCGCCACGGCCTGACCTGTGTCACCCATCATTGCAGGCTTCCCCCGCTATCCAAAAATAGAGTGATTTTTGAGTCTAGGAACATTAAAAAATGTTTTCCATACGAGTCAATGGTGACAGTGTTCCAGACTCCCAAAATAATCTGCAAATTCTACCAAATAGGAGCGGGCCACATAGCCGAGGAGCCTGCACGGCATCTGCTTCTTCCCATCAGGCCGCTTTGCCTCTGAGGCTGACCCATGCAAGGGAAGTCCCGAACCCCCAGTCAGTGGCTCAGGGGCCACCCGCTGCTCATCAGGCTCCAGCCTTATTCTTCATGCTTCCTCTGCAAAGGCTGTGGGCTAAGAGAAGGAAGCTGGCCCTTTGCAAGACTTTATCTTGCATCCAGTTTCCTATGAATTTTATGAAATGCTGAATAGCAAACCTCCCACCTAGAGGAGTGACTATAAACGTTGGTCTCACCTCATATGCAAACATGAAGCAGCCTCACCGAGGAGTCCGTCCCTCAGAGAAACAAAGCATGCTAGCAGCTTGGACGCAGCAGTTCTAGAGAGTGGCTCAGTGGTGCAGGACGCTCCTCCCGCTCCGGCAGATCCAGGAGCACGCGTGTCTCATTCCTGGGGAGGTGCCTGCCACCTGAGGGGGGTTAGGAAGGGGTTCTTGTCTAGAAATAAAACTTGATCTATAGCGGATGCTCTGGAAGAGGCATCAGCTTTTGGAGATGCAGCATGACAGCTTCTCTCTCATGTGGCCTGTTTCGTGCTGGACTCCGTGTCCTCAGTCTCCCTCACGTATGACACATCACTGTTATAAACATGCCTGCTGCTGTTTCTGCCAGAGCTTGGCGTGTTTGTAGAGCCCGGGACATTGCGTGTTGGTGCACTGGTGTCAGAGAGCTGTGAGGGCCAGAGCTGGGCACAGAGACCCCAGGGGCGAACAGGGAGACATCCCCAGCCAGGGCCTGTTTTTGCATCTTCCCTTAGAACGAGCTGTGACAGACGACTCACGGGTGCACTCAGGGGCTCGGCTGGGAAAGCCGTCTCTGTTGCGTGAGGCTCGCAGAGAGCAAAGTCACTATAATGCTGGGAAACACAGAGTTTCAGGGAGATGTGTTAGTGCAGAATGTGTACATAATGCAGCGTTTCAAGGAGAAATCATATCATTTTGCTTATTTTCCATGTCAGATTGGAAACTGTCAGCATATTGGATTTGTAGTTCTCGGGTGATTACCTCTTAGAAATCCCTGCTTGTCGCCGTCTTAAAATCTTCTCCTGCACTTGCTCTCGCCAGCATGAATGCAAGTCATCTGGCTCCGTCAGGGAGACACGCCCATCGCAGGCAGGGGGGTGTGTGTGACTGTAATTTCCTCTTCTGAGCAAATGTTTGCTTTATTCCAGGTGTGCTCGATGGGCCTCTGGCTGGAATAAAAGTTTCATGTACCATGTTTTTGACAAGTCTCTGGTTTTTCAGATGTTGCCACGAAGAGATCCCTCCTTATGTATTATTCTCTAAGATAAATTTATATAAGTCAGTTGTGTCATTGTTTCATCTTCCTTCTCTGTGTTCTTGCGTTGACTGAACACTGCAATGGCATGTGAAATGCTTTTCAGAATAATATGTATCACTAAGAACCCTAATCATAATTTTATTAAAGGAAGGTAGAGAGAAGGAGAAATCGGTTGGTGCCCAGGATGCAAAATCTGTATCTTTTTCACCCCATTTGGATTAGTGACTGAGCTGCAGTGAGAGAGACAATATGATTTATAAGATCGATCTCTCCCTCTCTCCCTCCCTCTCTCTCTACCTCAACTCATCCCTCTCTTTCTTCCATAATTTTGATACCTTCATGCAAAGAGAGAGTGAACGTGGTCTCCATTTTCATCTCCAGCATCGTAATTCTTGTGGCCTTTTTAATTGAGATGTTCTCATCTGAGAAAGGAATTCCTTCTTGGCACCTTGGTTTTTCAAATGCTTAAGCTTAATGAGCTCTGACTTTCAATGATCATGTGACATCACTGCCAGGTAAACCCAGTTTTTCTCGCCTGAGGTGAGCTCACCCAGAGGTGTGCTCCATGCAGAAGCTCTCTCTTCATTTATGCTTATTCTTAGTTTTTACCAAAACCAGCACTTCTCATGGGAATGAGTAGATGAGGGACTTGATGAATGTATTTGACTATTTCCAAAATTAGCCTTTCCACAGCACCAGGATTTTCTACCTTGGGAATTACGTTAAGGAGCTGCATTCCTTTAGAAGACAGTTTCAAGAGAGAACTGGGTAAGGCTGGGGGAGCACTGGTAGCAGAAAGCGAGTTCATCCCCGGGAGTAAGGTTGAGACAGGACTTGGTGGGGGATGGGCTTCCTTGATTGTACTTCATGATGGGGACAGTCCATCCTCTACCAAAATGAGACAGTGTGCACTTTGGAGTGGGTAGTTTCTTCTTGTTCTCAAGCTCTGAGAGTAAATGGCTTTGTCCATTTGCCTGTGCAATCTCAACGCCCTGTGCAAACTTATCCCAGCAAAGTTTACAGACTTTCCGATGTTTCAGTCAGCAGCACAGAGCAGGTGTTAATAATCATGTTACCAGATTGTTCCGTTTTAGAAATGGGTTTCTTCAAATATGTCATCTCAAAGACATGTCCTGCTTTTCAGTATTTTAAACTTTTCCACAAATCCTTCTCCTGACCCAGAGTTAGAGATTGTGCTGACAGCCTGACTAGTCTAAATGCTTCTTCCCACGCACTGTCCTGCCCATAAGCCATGGAGCCGCTTTATAAAATGTGGTGGGCCTCAGTGACCCCGCGGGCGCGGGGTCTGAAGTCACCATGCCGGCGACTCCAGCTGTCAAGGCTCTTTCTTGTTCACAGGCTGTAAACATGGCGGAGTTTTGTTTTGATTTTTTTTGAACTGCCAAATCCCTAAAGAATGAGGATCAAGTAAGTTTCCAAGTTCGGAGAATTTTTTCCCCTGCTCACTCCCATTCCTTTCCTATTACCCTGTCTACAGAAGACCACATGGCAGATCAGGAAACAGACGGGTTTCAAACCAATGCCACATTCTGGCCTAAGAGCACCATAGACACACAGGAAATCTCACTGTACCCCCTAAAAATGCACACAGAAACACAGGCAAGTGTGTGATCTAAAAAGTACAACTTAGTGTTTCTGAAATCTGACCCATCTGAAACTTAGATGTGAACTATTATGCAGATGAAGTATTTTATTTATAAGCATTTTAGTCAGCTAGGTGTATTGTTCATGTGTTTTGTTTTTTTTCTTTTTTACTTGAAGTCTAATGTACATAAAGCGTCCATATGAATATCAAGTTTCTTGTTGCTCTTGGTGAATTTCCCATCATGGGAAACAAGAAAGGAATGACATTTAATGTGCACTAAACTCTGCTTCTGGGAAGCTGTTTAATCAGAGAATCTACTTGGCAGTGGTCTCCTTCCTTGTTAATTTCACATAAAGGGCACCCCTATTTTGGAGGAGTGAGAAAGACAAAGTGGCCCTTTGGGTGGAGTCTGATCCAAAGAGCTGAGAGTGAAGACATTAAGAAGAATTATCCCTTTTGGTAATTCATACCATATCTAGGGCAGTATTGGGTTTCCATCTGCTCCAGCTATTTCTAAATTTTTTATGTCACAAATTTGTTAAGGGTCTCATCATCAACCAAAAATTTATTTCAATTCTCACTGCTTGTACACACACATATTTCTAAATATCCCCAGGGACTAAGGGTAAACTCATTGTTTATTTTTAAAGGTAACACTTTGGAATTCTAGCTCTGAAGCTGGATTTACACCTTGATAGTATTATATTTTTAAGGTGGAATTGAGCTTCCATGACAGTCAGGTAGAGATGAAACCCAAGGTGTGTTGAAATAGGCTTACATTATTTTTAATCCCTGCGAACTGTGCAGGAGACTGGAAGTACACAGAAGCCGAAAGTACCCTAAAGTGGCAAGAGTTGTTATATGAAATTACATAGTAGAACAAAATAGAAACCCAAGAATAAAAACAAACTCCCAAAAGATTACTTTTTTGTCAATTGATGCTAAAGAACGGATGTCTTTGTTCAGCCATGAAACCATTTCTAGGTCCTATTACTCCCTAGATAATCAGATTGGAGAACGCAGCCCTTGAATATTCACTGTCAAGTAAAGCAGAGCTTATAACAACTGTGCAGTCCTGCGAGGTTGCACCAGCCACACTTACTGTTTCAATTCAAATTGATTTAAGTTAAATATGTATTAAAATCCTGTGCACATTTCAAGCTTTCAAAAGGCCCGTGTCTAGTGGTGACCATATTGGGCAGTCTGTGTTTCCTATACGGAAAAATATCAATCTTAAAAGTGTGTTTAAATTTTTATTGTTTGTTTTACTTTATGCAAGAAAAATTTGCAAAATTCAGGGCCTTCCTGGTGGCGCAGGCGGTTGAGTGCGGCAGTTGAAGCTGTCCGCAGCCTCTGCAGTGCTGGTTCGATCCCCACCGGCCTTGGAGCAACCCACATGGAGAGCAGACCTCTCCTGTCTCGCCCGCTGCTCCCCTCAGCAGTGTGCTTCGGTTGGTCTGCCTGTTCTGTTCCCTGCTCTGTCTCTGATGAATCCTCTCACCCTCCCGTGCATCTGGCCTGTACCCCAGTTCTTGTATAAATAAATAAATCTTTAAAAAAAAAGAAAGAAAATTTTGCAAAATTTCATCAAGATCCTATAATATTTAAAAGATTTTCCAGTTGTTAAAATTTATCAAATACCTGGAGTTAATGTGGTATCTCTCAAAAGTTCTATAGATTTGAGGACAATTTAAGTGACAAGACAATAATAACTGAGCAGAGACTAGAAGTTTCAATGAATTAAAAGGAAAACAAAGGATTTGCAAAATGTACTCAAGGTTTTCCCAGTAGCCATGTCATTCTACTATTTAAATACTAGAATTCTAAAACATAATATTGTCTTGATTTATATTGATATATTTTAGTGTTTATTCAACTCAGAATTACCATATTTGGTAATAGCATCATTAATGTTGCATGAGGTTGTTAGTAATGTTATATAACCAATGCAAAACAAAACACAGTTGGTTTTGTTGTAGGGAGAGGGCTCTCCTTAGATGCCATGAGACTCTTTCTCCTTACTCTGCTCCTGTGGGAAGGGAAAGCGTTGACAGAAACCTGATAGAAGGCTTTTCTGTCACTTTCCAGCTGAATTTTGTGCAGCTGAATGTGGCTCCAGCCCCCATAGAACTTCAGAAGAAAAGTTTCAGGAGAGGAAAAATAATTTTACCTCTACTCTTCCATGTGGTTGGCTGAGCTACTCCCTGTAATAAAGTACAGATTAACAGGAGAAAAAAAAATAATTTCATATATACTGGGGTGCCAGTGATATGGAGCCAAATGCAGATCAGGAAATTCAGACTCCCATTCCATCCTGAGTCAGGGGAGGATGGGTTGGGGTGGCCAAGGGGCAGAGAGGAACTCACAGGACAAAGGAAGGCAGGTGTCTGAGAATTAGGTGATGGCCCGACCACATAGATGGTAAGTCAAGTAAAGGCTTACCTCTGGCACTAACCTTTTCTAGCCAGGCCCCCAATTCAAATTCATTTAGGTATTGAAGGAGGTAAATGTTTTTCTGGAATCTTCTGGGTCTTGACTGCAGTCAAAACAATCCACATAGCAAAGTGTCAAGTCTTGGGGAAGCTGATTCTGAACTTTCCAGCAAAGAAAGTAGGTCCCTGTCTGCAGTTTATCAGTGATTGTCATACCAGCAGTGCCTTCCTCCCTTCCAGAGACTGAGAGAAATGCAGACTCTCAGATCCACTCCTAACTTCTGGATCATATCCAAATGCCTTCTAGATCAGTGACTTACAGGCTTCGGGGACCGTCATGCTCACCTTGAAAATGTGTTAAAAGCTCCCTCCCAAGGCCCCGAGCATGCAGCCCGGCGGAGGTGGGTGAAGCTGACCAGTGCAGTCCTGATGGTGGCTGCTGGTACTGGGAAAAGCTGTGCTCGGGGCCGGGTGGGTCTCATCATCAGTTGCACGTTGGAATCACCTGATGAGATTCCAAAAGCCTCCCATGATGGATGTGGAATTGAATGACTGGGCTACAGCTTGAGTCCTGAGATTTTTTAAAATCTCTCCTTGCAATATAATATGCAGCCAGGTTTGGGAGGCCCAATCCATGCATTTCATGCTCAGAACTTTGACTGGGAGGAAGTCAAAATCGGAACTATGAGGAAACACCATGTCTCTGCATGAGGCTGGACTTTGTCTCCAGGGCTTGGGGGGACACATGGCTTTTACAGAGCTGCTCCATTGCCCTGCCCCCATGAAATCCCTCACTTGCAAAGCCCCGGGACAGGCCAGATCAACCATTCTTGCATTTACTCCACAAACATCCATGACAGCTCTGCTACACAGCCAGCCTTGTGCTGCTCACAGGAGACACATCATTGAATAAAATGGATCTTACATTTTACTCTCACTCCTACTGTTATGCTAAAAATGATTGCTCCTTGGTGTTAAGGAAACACCAGAAGTGGACAGTACTTACTGCCATAAGAACAGATTTTATTCAGTGAAAGCTACTGCAGTAGGGAAAAAAAAAAAAAAAGAGAGATCTAGCAAGCACTGGGCTCAGTTCCAAAGACAGCCAGGAAAAGTGGGGATGTCTAGCCGGGGACCAAGGGTGGGGGTCCTTAGCTGGAAAGTTACTCAAAGCAACATCAGATGAGGAGCGGTGGGCTGAACCCACCTAACAGGATCCTGGCTGAAGCTCGACTGGGTGACGGACATCTGGGGGATGTGGAACCCCATCACCTGTGGAGGGCAATCAGATGTGGGGCACAGGGATCCCGTTAAGCTGACTCAGCAGGATTCTTGCCAGAACTGAACCGTATAAAAGTGAAACCTGAAGGCCAAAGGTGAGGGCCCAGTGGAGGCGACAGCTCAGGGGTGCCTGAGTAGTTTGGTAACGGACCATCTTTGTCAGTGTATCAATTCCTTCTCCCAAATATATATACAAACACAAATATATATGTATATACACAGATATGCATAGTTACATACTGACTTTCATATATGCCCGTAGTGAAGTCTATGCATCCTGTATAAATAACTGCACATGCCTTGCACAGAAATTTTCTTTCAGTAAACTAAGGCCTTCTCCTTCCAGGCTGCTCTTAATAGAGGATTTTGTTCAATTAACTCCCTCACATCTTCACATGAGCCTGACATCCCAGATAAAATTTGGGATGCTGTGTGGGGGTGAGATGCCCAGTGTAACTTGCCAGTTGCCTTCCCAAACAGGTGGAGAGGCATAACTGCAACTTTTGATGAAGATCATCCGTTCTTTCTCCCCTGCCCCTGTCCTTCAACTCAGCTTCTCCCTTCTCGCCCCCCACAGTTACTCCCCCCCAGATTTACAAACCTTCCTTCCCAGCCCCAGACTGCCTGTGGGCCCCCCCCCCCCCCCCCGCCGCCCCCCATCCTACCTCAGTTTCACACCCACCCTGTTCTCAAAACCCTTTCTCCCCCTCGGGAAAGCCTGGAGGATCCAGCCCTCTGGCCAGGAGCAGTAGACAATGCGGTGTTTTCATGGGAATGCTAATTTGTCTCTGGACAAGATTCAAGAAAAGTGCTTTCCCCTCCAACTGTCTCCACCCCGACCCTTGTTGTCTTTTGTGTTCTTGTAAATAAATGAGAGGCGACTGGCTTTCACTTGGAAGGCCCAGCTGCAGGGGGCTCTCACAGCAAGCTCCAGGCTGAAGGTGGGGACACCAGCATGAAAATCTAGAAAAGGGAAGCCTTTTTAGTTGTTGTTTTTTACAATTACTCTGATTCCTCTAGAAGTGCTTTTAAAAAATTCTGAAAGGCCACGTTTATTTATTCAACTGAAGATGTCCCCCTCCTTCTAAGCTTTCTTGCGCCCCCCAAAAAAGAACAGACACAACAATAGCAGCAGAATAAACTCTGAGCGGTGCGCATATTCCCGATGTTCTCAGCTGGAAGCCGCTGGGCTTGGGGAGCTGAAACTTTAGCCAATGACATGACCTTGGGGCGGGCCGGGGCGCGGAGGGGCGCGGGCCGGGGGTGGGGCCGGGGGTGGGGGAATGGAATGCAGGAATTTCTCCTGGAAACCGCCCCAGAGCCCCTGATGGCCATTCGGACCGGGGCGCGCGCCCAGGGGGCGGCCTCTGGGCATCTCCAGGCGGCACCGGCCGCGCCCCGGCCTCTCTGACACTCAGCGGAGCCCGCGTCCCGGGCCGGGCGCCCCCGCCGGGTCTGCGCCTCCGCGGGGTTCGCGCCGGGTCGGGGCGCCGGGCGCGGGCGGGTCGTGGGGCGCCGCGTCTCGGGGCGCCGGCTGAGCGCGCGTGTCTCTCTCCCGCGCACAGGCCTCCACCAGCCGCGCCGGCCACCTGGCGGGGCCCGAGCCCGCCCCCCCGCCGCCGCCGCCGAGAGAGCCCTTCGCGCCCAGCCTGGGCAGCGCCTTCCACCTGCCCGACGCGCCCCCGGCCGGCGCCGCCGCGCTCTACTACTCCAGCTCCACGCTGCCCGCGCCGCCGCGCGGGGGCTCCCCGCTGGGCGCCGCGCAGGGGGGCTCGCCCACCAAGCTGCAGCGCGGCGGCTCGGCCCCCGAGGGGGCCGCCTACGCCGCGCCCCGCGGCTCCTCGCCCAAGCAGTCGCCCAGCCGCCTGGCCAAGTCCTACAGCACCAGCTCGCCCATCAACATCGTCGTGTCCTCGGCCGGCCTGTCCCCGATCCGCGTGACCTCGCCCCCCACCGTGCAGTCCACCCTCTCCTCGTCGCCCATCCACCAGCTGAGCTCCACCATCGGCACCTACGCCACCCTGTCGCCCACCAAGCGCCTGGTGCACGCGTCCGAGCCCTACGGCAAGCACTCGCAGGAGCTCTATGCCACGGCCACGCTCCAGAGGCCGGGCAGCCTGGCAGGTAAACGGCTCCGCCCCGGGGGGCACCTGGGCGCCGGGTGGGGTCCTGGAGGCACCTGGGCGCCGGTGGGGTCTTGGGGGCACCTGGACACGGGGTGGGGTCCTCAGGGGCACGTGGGGGCGGGGTGGGGTATTGGGAACACCTGGGAGCCAGGTGAGGTCTTGGGAGCACCTGGGGGCGGGGTGGGGTCTTGGGAGCACCTGGGGGCCAGGTGGGGTCTTGGGAGCACCTGGGGGCCCGGTGGGGTCTTGGGAACACCTGGGAGCCAGGTGAGGTCTTGGGAGCACCTGGGCACTGGTGGGGTCTTGGGGGCACCTGGGCACGGGGTGGGGTCCTCAGGGGCAAGTGGGGGCCGGGTGGGGTCTTGGGAGCACCTGGGAGCCAGGTGAGGTCTTGGGAGCACCTGGGGGCCGGGTGGGGTCTCTGGAGCACCTGGGGGCTGGGTGGGGTCTCTGGAGCACCTGGGGGCTGAATGGGGTCCTGGGGTGCACCTGGGAGCCCGGTAGGGTCTCGGGCAGCCCTGGAGCAGCCGCAGCACTCCTGTGGGGTCAGGCTGTGGCCTCCGTGCCACCCCTGCGGGGCTGCCCTCGGATGTTCCAGGGTCCCAAGTGAGACCAGGCAGCAGTTTTTTTGGGGGGGAAGTGATGCCATCTCTCATTATCATTCCCTTGTGCTCCCCTCCCTCCTCATCGCCCCCCCCTCCATCTTTCCAGCCTGAGAACTAAGCTTCAAATGAAGGCAAATGTAATAAAGAAGGACTTTGACTTGGTGGTTGTAGCCAGAAGAGGAGGCAAACAGGCGCATCATGCAAATGGCAGTATTGTCGGGTCCCGGGTCGCCCGTCACATGTACTTGCAGGGAAAAGTCAGGCCCACGCTGCCTGTGCTGAGATGTCAATAGTAGCAGAAAAGCAACCTCCAGTGAATGGCCTTGTGTTCTTCCACTCTCCTGTGGCTTGGCTGTATTCTGTCTTGCCTACATTTAGTCACTGGGGAAAGTTAGGACTCCCCCACTCCTGACATCGAATTCACATAGATTCAGCAGTGGTGGAAAGTCACCCTCAAGGAATCCCTCCAGGGAGTTTCTCTCCTGCTCATTGTAGGCACAGCAGGCGGAGCTGGCGTGGGCGGAGCCCGCTGACTGGAGCTCTGGCATTTCTGTGCCCGTGAGTGCCCATGGAAGCCCACACTGAACCCCCAAGTCTCTGCTGTGCACACCATATGTTCCGCTTAAACAAGACACTTTGATTGAAAGACTAATGTTTTGTCTCCTAAAACACCTGACAACTCACCCGGATTTATGGTCGATTTTTTTGTCTTTTGAAAGTATTTGGTAATTGTGTCCCTCTGGTAACAGATGCTGCGCTCATATGTTTCCTTTCTTGACACAAATAGATGACTGCGAAGATAAATAGGATAAAAAGGAAGCTGGTTGCTTCCCCGTGCCGTGTGCAGGGCTTCTGTTAATCCCACACGGTCACTGCTGCCGTGGACCGGCCTGGCAGGGCAGGGTGCTGAGGGGAGCTGCTGCTGAGAGAGAATACATTTGCTGAAATGGAGAGATTCTCTGTCTGTCATAGCTCTCTGGAGTGGAGGATCTTTGTGCCAGCTAAGTACCAGCCCAGAGCTTCAGGAGTGGCAATCTGGTTGGCAGAGGGCCAGGAAAAGAAATAGGGAAATTTGGTTTATATGTTTGGAAACTTTGTATGTTTGTAAAATAAAGTTACTGGGTCACATCAAGGAGTAGAGCTGGTGCAGCTCATGGGAGACTGAGGGCCCCTGGGACCTCCCTAGTCACCACGGGGAGAGGAGGCAGATCCAGGCGCTGCACTGACTGTCCTGGGCAGCATCCCTGGTGACTCTGCTTGGTCAACCCCGGCTAGCCCCTCTCATCAGCTTAGTGAAAGTAGGAAGGCAGGGCTGCAGAAGCTGGGAGTGGGGAGAGGGTGCACTAGCACAAAGAGCCTCTAGGGTTGGATTTAGGAAGTTTTAAAAGTAAACACCTTGTGCATGTAGCTGGCACTCTAGTATCTGCAGTGAGTGTTTCTAAGGGTGTGGGGGGGAACTGGGGGGTTGTTGTTATTGCTGTTGTTGGGGCTAAGGAAATTTTGCGTGAAAGAGAATTTCAATTGATTTTTTCTATCTAGTCCTCAGATTTTCTGATCATTGCACTGTTAACTGAAAAAAAAAAATTCAATGTGTCTTTGAAGATTCTTAATCTTATAGGAGTAATAGATACTTTCTGTGTTTGAATTACCTTGTTTAAAATACATTATTTTAGGGGCCTTCCTGGTGGTGCAGGGGGTTAAGCATAAGCAATCCCCACCCAGGGATCTGACCCACATGCGCAGCAGACCTCTCCTGTCTTGCCTGCTGCTCCCCTCAGCAGTGTGTTTCAGTAGATCTGCCTGTTCTGCTCCCCACTTTGTCTCTGGTGAATCTTCTCAATTCCCCCACACACACCTCTGCCCTATACCCCAGCTCTTGCATGCATAAATAAATCTAAAAATAATAAATAAAATAAAATACATTAATTTAAACATACCTTTATAGAGTTTCAGGCCAGTTGCTGCTGGTGGTTTTGAGTTCGAAATGACAGCTCTGCACAAATGCTTGGGTTGCTTTGATCCTGTACCCCACCTTAAAATTAGCAGGCCCTTGAAATTAGCCCAGGAAAGGTGTGGGGACAGATGCACCTAATGTTTGGAGAGATCAGGAATATTGGAGCTTTGGATTCCATGCCTCCATCTGTGGGCTTGGTACCCTTCCAGGCAGCGTATAGTTTGGAGCCAACTGGTTTGCTAATTGAAAAAGCATAGCTAAAGTGAAGACTGAAAAATTGCTTTTAGATTTGGGGGGTTGTGATTTGGGAGACTTGTTCCTGATAACCAGGAAGTGTGAATATAGCTAGTTAGTGACTTTCAAACCGGAGTGAATTAATTCATCCAGTCATCATTTATTAAGCACCTCTTCTGCACTGGCACTGATTTAGACCCTGGGGATACAGTAGTGATCAATATCAGCCCAAATCCCTGGCCTTGTTTCAAATGGAGAAGAAAGAAAATCATCAAGATAACTATCTTTGATAGAGTGGCCAGGGAAACCCTAATTAGAAGGTGCCTTCTGAGTCAGCCATGAAGGAAGGGAGGGGAGTTGGTCTGTTCATATCTAGGGGAAGTGTGTTGGGAACAGAACTTCTAGTTCAAAGGCTGGTCAGTAGAGGGTGTCCACTATGTCTGTAGGACAGCAGGGAGGCTGTCGGTGGATCCGGAAGGAGGAAGGCAAAGAAGGAACATGTCAGCTTAATAACCAGTGATGGTTACGGCGCCTCTGTAAATAATATGATCCTTTCATTTTCTGCTGTAGAGTAAAATTAATCCTGTTAAAAGTAGAAACCTGAGTTGTAAATACATATTAAAGTGAAGTCAAACATAAGAAGCCTGTTTGGAGGTAAGAATGAAATGAGTTAAATGCAGATTTTTTTAAACAATGATTGTAACGTTGACCTAAGGTGGACATTAAGAATCTGCTCGGGGGTCCTCCCTGGTGGCGCAAGGGGTTAAGATTCAGTACTATGAAGCTATCCTCAGCCACAGCAGCACAAGTTCGAGCTCTGGCCAGGGAGCTACCCACATGGTGCAGCAGACCTCTCCTCTCTCGCCCGCTGCTCCCCTCAGCAGTAGATTTCAATCAGCCTGTTCTGCTCCCCACTTTGTCTCTGTTGAATCCTCTCTCAACCCCCTGCATCTCTGGCCTGCACCCCAGCTCTTGTATGCATAAATAAATAAATCTTAAAAAAAAAAAAAAAAGAATCTGCTCAGGGGATAGCCAACTTGTCCTGCCAAGTAGACAGAAAAGTTGACCACATGCCGTGAATCCCAAACACCACATATTTGGAGTTTTCACATCCATTCACCGAGTGGTTAATGCTTCCAGGTGCACCTGTTATAAGAAAGAACTAGAAAAAAAAGTCTAATCCTAGATAAAACCTTCACCATCTCCTCTGTCAGGTTCTCAAAGGAAATGTGAAGTCCACTGGGGTGATGTGAGAGCTACTTGAACACCTGACTCCTGGGGTGTGGCCCAAAGGCCATGTGGTCCCTGGTGGCCCCTGTGCAGGTTATCTGTCCCCACCCGTAGACAGACAGATCCCTGAACTGGGTTCTGATGAACCTTCTGCTCATTTGAGAAAGTCCCTACTTTAGATTTACTAATTAGAGTGTGATCAGCCCTTTAATTTTTTTTTCGAAGTCTGGCTCTCAGCCGGAACTTCTGGGACTCCTTTGGAACTGATGCCCCTGGGGGCCTATCCCCAAACACAGATACCCAACTCCTTCCTCATGGGGTGAGGGCCTTGCAGGTGGCTCCCCCCACTTCATTGTGAGGTGGCAGCCCCAATGCCTCTGCTTCCCCACCAGAAATCAGAGACACGTCGTGAAAATCACTCCCTTTTGCACTGAGGCAGAAGCAGCTGCTACCGGGGCGTTTGTCCCCCTTAAATCTAATAAATTAGCACGGATTACTGAGAAATTGGCAAGAATTAGTGGCATGAAAAAATAGAAAAATAAACTGTCAGAAGAAAAGGAGATAAATTATAGGATAAAAGAGATTTAAAAAAACAAGCCGAATCTTTAGCTTCACTGCTGAGGATTTGAGAAGATCTTGTGTTGATTAAATAAGGACTGGAAGGTATGTGAAAAGGTCAAGGAGAAGTCGGCCTTTCTGGCTGTTTATGTCTAACTGCCTGATCAGGCAAGGAGCTCTCCGAGGAGGCAGGGCGTGGAGGAAGAGCCGAAAACACAAGACGTGCAGTAGGAGCAGCAAGGGGTAGATCCAGGACACCCAACCTGTGACTCAACTCCCAGAAAGAGAAAGAGAAGTCACCCAGGACAAGTCTCCAGGGCTGAGGAGCCTGTGGCTCCAGAGAGAAGCCCATGTTCATGTCATGAGCTCTTCAGCACACTTGGTTCAGTGCATGTGGAGGTCTGGAAGGCCTAATCCTCGCTCCCTCACTCCTGAGGGCCACAGGTATTCTGGAAGCATCTTTCTGGGATTTTAGGCTCAGTTGCAGTTAAGCAAAGCCTGCAAAGAGCTGCGTGGGACCCAGGAGGCTTGCTGGAGGGCACAGCTCTCCCGTGCAGTGCCAGAGCAGACCGTGCACCAGATGACACCTGTTCTCTGCTGTCTGTGGACCGAGCACCTGCCCAGGAACCTGTGGGCAAGAAGGCAGCTAAGAGAACCCAAAGGCAACTGTGATTTCGACTGAGTGGACCTGAGTCTCAGCATGCCACGTACATGTCTTTGAAGAGACTTGATATCTCTGATTTTCCTGTCTAGTTTTCTAGACAGCACCTGCCTTTCCAGACAGGGGCCTGCACTGAACCTCTAACCGCCCTGCATTTCCTGATGCATCTGGCATCCACCTTGACACTCCTTGAATGAATCAGCAATGTGTTAAAGTCAACTCTTAAAGGAAAAAAAATCAAATATCCCTTCGGAGATAAGCTTTGTTTTAATATTTGATGCAGAAAATGTATTTCTCATTAGAATGAAAACATGCACTCACACACAGAGGGTTTAGTTTTGTCTGCAACCAGCTGGTTAGAAGCATATAAAGCCACGGACCTCACTGCTGGTTGTTGTAGGTGTGTGTGGACCCAGACAGCCTCCTGGAAATGACATCTCCATGAGAGTGAGCAAAGGTAAAGGAAGAATTGGAACCTGGGAAACAGGCTGGCTTTACTCTGACAGTCACAAGTTTGAGTTCAGCTTATGTGCTTTGCTATGTGTAGATAAAGAAAAGGGGCAGTGAGTCTTTGATCATAAAAATGCAGTTGTTCTTGGATCAAGACCATGTGGTCTACAGACACAATGGAATACTACTCAGCAGTCAAAAAATAAACATTTGCAGCAACTTGGATGAAACTAGAAGGGATTATGCTCAGTGAAATGAGTCAGAAGGAGGGCCTTCCTGGTGGTGCAGGGGGTTGAGCGCAGTGCTGTGAAGCTGTCTGCAGCTCTGCAGTGCAGGTTCGATCCCAGCCAACCAGGGAGCTACCCACATGGCGCGGCAGACTTCTCCTGTCTTGCCTGCTGCTCCCCTCAGCAGTGTTTTCGGTCTGTCTGCCTGTTCTGTTCCCTGCTCTGTCTCTGGTGAATCCTCTCACCCTCCTGCACTTCTGGCCTGTACCCTAGTTCTTGTATGAATAAATAAAATCTTAAAAAAAAAAGAAATGAGTCAGAAGGAAAGAGAAAAATAGCAGATGGTTTCACATATAGGAGGAATATAGGGGAGTGAAATAAGGGATCAGGGAAAAAATTAATAACAATAAAAAACAACAAAACAAAACAGAAATTAACAGACAACTATAAATCAGAGCCATTCCCCGGGGGGGTGGGGGGGGAACAAAATGAGGGCGGGAAGAGCACGAGGGACTGTGGTATGCTACACGGGTGGTGGAAATTCTATGGGGACTATACCTGAGAAAAGGAAGCAAACACTGCAAAGAAATGAACAATGATTGAAATATTTTTAAAAACTGCAGTCATTCTTGCTGGGGCCTCAGGCTTCCATCTGCCGGTTTAGCTCTTGCAGTTTCCTGCGTTATGTTGACCTAAAGAGACGTCACTAGTGCCTGTGCACAGGAGGGCGATGCTGGGTGTCATTGCATCCCTGACGTCTAAGGATACCCCCAGGAGGCACAAAGGCTGGATGTCCAGCATCAGAATCTTCTTCAGCGGCTCCTTGGGGTCACACATGAGGCTGTGAGGCAGGATTACCGCAGACAGCAGACCCCGACGTGGCCTCCCTACAGAGCAGGATGGACCTGGAACTTCAGCCTGTGCAGAAGTGTTACACCAGAAAAGTCAACACCAGTGGATTCCTGGGCTAGGAAAGCATCAGCTCCTCTGCTGTACCAGACCAGTCAGAGCTTCAGTAGGATCTTCCCTGGGTAAAGACAGCAGGAAAAAATGGGGTGGGAGGATTATAACTATACATAGTTCCAGTCAGCGTTAGGGATTAGTGTTTTAATAAACGTAACTCATATTCAAATTGCTGTTCATATATAATTCAGTTACTAACTGGATTCACACACACACACACACACACACACACAACACACACACACAAGCTTTTAACCAGAAAAGAGTCATGGGAATATTTTAAGCCTTTGCCATGAACCGTCTGTAATACAACATAATTGGTCTCTTTCAAACATTTTTTATATGCCAAATATTACACTGAGTAAAATAATAAAAAAATAGAATTCAGTGGTGATATAACAACTTTGTAAAATGTAAATATAGAGAGGGAATAATCTTTGAGACACATGATTTGCCATTTTTCCCCTTCCAAATATGTCGAGAGTTGATGTCTTTTTGTTCTGGAATTATCATTCAGGGCACTGTTTGACTGTTAGTGAAACATACAAACCAGCGGGAAAATGATGCAGGGAGAATCCCTTTTAAGGTTTCATTTTAGAAGCTGAATATCTGATTTTTTAGCAGAAATTTGTGCAGCCTGTCTCTAATAGGGACTGAGTAAAAGGCCTGTGTTTAACATGCAAAAAACATCTCACATATTTTTATAAAATTTGAACCACTTTATGACTAAAGCTGCATGCTAAGCCTGTTACTTTTCCTGATAAACCCTTCTCCTGTCCTTACACTGAGACTCTCATCAGGGCAAATCCGCCTCCTCCGAAACAAAAGCTTAACCTCCAGCTCCCAGGGCTGTCAGCACTTTGGAAAGTGGCAGAGAGACCTGCGGTCCCTTGGAGCTGAAAAGCCTGTCTGTCTGTCCGTCCATCCTGCATCTCAAAATGACAAAAAAGATGGGTCCGGAGCACCTTGTTCTGGATTCTTTCCATGGACATGTCCACGATCATCCATAGTCATAGGTCTGGAAGCCAGAGTCCACCTACACTGTCAGCGACAGATGAAATGACGCGCTGCGCTTCGCCGCCTTGCTGGTGAACAAGAGCAGCTGCGGGTCTGAGGCCGCCCGCCCGAGCCTGGGAAGGGCCGAGTCACAAAGTGCTCTGCACCAGGCTGCCTGTGCTAGCACAATCGGAAGGGAGCCGGAGCGAAGCTGCTGCGTCCGCCCAGGGGAAGCTGCTCCCAGGGAGGCCTGGGTGGGGTTTAAACAGGGAGCCCCTCCCAAGGGACATCAACACTCACAGGGTTGGCTTCCAGGGTCAGGGACAGAAGACTTCAAGTACAAGCCTGCAGTCGGGCCAGATGATGTTGGCCTTCTCCACAAAGTTAGTGCAGTTCATCCCACATTCACTCCCCCTAGTTTCTTATTCTGCTGGTCTCCGTTGAGGATTTGTGGTGCCTGCGAGAGTCTTTTGGGGTCTTTTCCCCAACCTCATCGGCCTGCCTCATGGTGTGGCAGTGATTGCACAGAAGAGATTCTGAGAAAGACTTGGAAGAGCTCACGGGACACGGGACATCACGAGGCAACCCCTCCCTCGCCCCTACGGCACATGGGGACCCCAAGCCTGAGGACTGGGCTTTACCACGCCCATCTGAGAACTCACACTTGGTCTGGCCCAGAGGCATTTTCTAGAAGCCCACAGAGGTAAGGGCCACAGGGGACAGGGAACGCCCACAAGCTTTGCAAGGAAACTTAATTGCAACCTCACACAGAGCTTGCCGAGGCCCAGGCCCGGCCCAGTGTGCCTGGAGACCTTACATCAGCCCCAAGTCCGCCAGACCTGACCATCCAAAACTCACCATCGAGAACTAAGCTTGGACGCCTGGGGGCTTTGAGTCTTCAATCCCCCGGCTCCCTCCTCTGAGAGCCCCCGTCTGTCTGGAGTGAGCCCCAGGACTGTTCCAGGGGTCTCCCAGGCTCATATGCGTGTTCATGGGAAGCACGGAGTGGAAACCTTACACGTGTGCTGTGCAAGGCGGGGAACCCGCAACATACCTGCTTCTCCAGAGGCAGCCAAGAAGCGCTGTGAAGATGGCCCAGCTCTAGAAGTTGTGAAATAGATGAAAACAGGAGCACATTTTCTGCTTTCCAAAACAAGAGTTATCATAGAATCTTACATCATCAGATGACGTGTGGCATTGCAATTATTGGGCTTTAGTGGCAATTCTGTCTTTGAATATATATGAAATAATAATCCTGCTTCCAAAAACAGCCTGAAAAATATCCTTAGTCTGTGCAGAAAAGGTGTCCATAAATCTTAGCATTGATAACAGCATGAAATCAGCTGTCAAACTCATTCGGAGAATTAGTGCTCATTTGCAGTGAGATTTGACTCATGGAGCCAGTTCAGGACATATAGGAAACGTCTGGGTGTCCTTTAAATACTAACATTAATTTGTGTGTAGGATAGGAATAGGACTAGCTTTTGGAAGTTTGATTTGAGTCAAAAGCAGAATTCAGTGTAGAAAATTCAGAATGTCATCGGCCCAAGTCCTCCTCCACATTCCTCCCCAAATGGCAGTGTGAGCACAGCTGTCGAAATAGGCTTCCCTTTTCTCATGTCGAGGGGCTCCTTGGCTCTAGGAGGGGATATTTGCAGCAGTGGTACTTAGCACCCATTTATTTATGAGACAATAATGTTAAACCAGATTCTGTTAGACTTTGTATTTCTTTTTTTATTATTTTTTAAAATTTATTTATTTATGCACACAAGAACTGGGGTACAGGCCAGAGGTGCAGGGGGTGAGAGGATTCACCAGAGACAGAGTAGGGAGCAGAACAGGCAGACTGACTGAAACACACTGCTGAGGGGAGCAGCGGGGAGACAGGAGAGGTCTGCTGTGCCATGTGGGTTGTTCCCTGGCTGGGGATTGAACTCATGCTGCAGAGATTGTGGATAGCTTCACAGTGCTGTGCTCAACCCTTTGTGCCACCAGTGATGTCCTAGTCTTTGTATTTCTAAGAGTGGTCATTTCTGGTTTCATTTCCCCCACCCCCCTCAAATTTTATAACAGATTATCAATCCAGATTTTTAAAGTCCACACGCAACTTTCACAGCCATGTTGGAGGAGGTCAGGTACCTGCACTGGCTGACTGCATCCCTTGGGGATACCAACATGTCTGCAGGTAACATACCCCTGGCCAGCAGTGGACGCTGGGGAGGGAAAATTCCTCTCGTCTGGGGTCCACCTTCCGTAAAAAGAAAGTTCTATTTCATCCTTCAAAGATGTAACTTCACTAATAAATACCAATGCATGAACAGATTGCCCAATTTTTTAAAAACCTAATTTTTTAGATTTTACTTAGACATTCCTAGCACAGGAAGTTTATAGCTCTTCTTCAGAAGACCACTCATTGCAGAAATGAAAGTGCTTATTCCAGCCACCTGCTCACAGGCCCCGCATGCGCCGTCTCTGCCTGAGACCTGTGTTGTCTCTGCCTTTCTTTCTCACCTTCCGTTTCGTTGTAAATGAGCATTTGAAACTGTCGGCCAAATCTGCAGAGAAAACATCAGTGGCATTGTTCTTAAGAACTGAGTGTTGATATTCCAAAATGAAAATGATGCAGAGATCTATTATTTTTTGCAAAAGCAAATGAGTTTGTACTAGGAGTCACGGGTTATTTGGTATGGGAAAAATGATAGGAATAGATCCCAGTGAGGACCAGAATGGGTCTGTTTCTTTCTACTCGGTGAAGTGATTGGATAATGTGGCAGTGACTGATACTGTCTGAATAAGCAAGAAATGATCAGTTGAGGTTTGTAAGCTGTTAGGTACATAATTCTCTCTTTTGATGCTTAATCTTTAGATGCTTAATTCTTCTGTCTGCCCTCCTTTACCTGGGGCAGGGTGAACTCTGCAGTGGCGGCCGAAGGCGTGGGTGCCCATTGAATGCACAGTGCTTCTAGGACCAAGTCCAGATTTGAGGGGAGGGGGGTGTTCTGGACCTAGCATTACAACAGACCACGCCCTGTGATTCCCTGGGGATAAACACAGATTTGAGAATTAATCGTAGTCTAAGGAGTGAACATTCAAATGCGAACCAAATAGCTGAGCTGCAGCGCAGTGAGTCCCACTATTCTCAGGAGTTTGTGGTGCGCATTCTCCCGTTGACTGTTTCTCATCCTTTTGATAAAATTGTGGCTCAGGTGATGGGAAATTTTGAGCTAAAAGAAGATCTGTTCAGTTCTTGTAATGAATCGTAGCCTGCACTCATAGATTATATGCTAATTGGCATTTCTTTTACAAGACAACACAGATTAAATAGACACTAATGAAGTTGCAAGTGTGAGCTTTGTAACCGGGACCCCTGCAGGCTCTCACTGTGGGGTCTCTGTCTGAGAAAGGCAGCGTAGCTTATTCTCTGGCCTCACATCTGAAGTTCTCTGCTGAAATGTCAAATGCTAGAAAAGAACTTGCTTAAACAAAACAAAGGAACAGACAAAACTAAACCAAAACAAACCCCAGAAATCTCACTGTAGAATTTAGCCTACCAGAAGCGGGGGGTGTGGGGGGTATGGTAGGAAGACAATGGGGTGGGGACTCAGTGGATTAGGGTGGGGTATGACGGGGCCTTTACTGGGGGGCCAGGTGTGGAAACCTCTGAAGAGATGTGACTCTATACACCTTAATCTGCACAGGGTTCTGAACTACGTTGCCTCAATAAAAACAATTCAAGAGAAACTTTCTTGCCCACCTGTCAGAACAGCCTACCTCCTAAGCTGCTCTTCCCGCATCCTACTTTATTTGTCCACGGTATCTGCCTGTATATGATGACTTACTTGTTTTTAAGACCAGGGACCTAGTCCTGAGCACGGTGGTATCTCCACTCCTCGAAGGTGTCCAGGCACTCAGCAGATACACGTTGAATGAGGCAGAAACCAGTGTATCGATCAGTATGATCAGTGTGGCTAGGCCGCACCTCTGGAGGATATACACTCATGTGTTGCTTAGCGACTGGGATACCTGCGGAGAAATGCATCCTTGTGGAGATCATTGTTGTATGAAGGTCACGGAGTATCACTGCGTGACGTTACATGTTAAGCCTACTGAACACGCAGGCTGCACACCTAGCCTGTGGGCACAACGCCACGGTGCTGACACGTGACTGTCCAGACACGCCTTGGAGCTGTTGCAGGTTGGCTTCCAGCCTTCTACGATGAAGACACACAGTAAAGAGAGCACAAGGATTTTTTTGGTTTCTGGCGTATCAAACTCGTGTTTACACAAGAGTCTCCTGAGTGTGCAGTAGCGTTATGTCTAAAAAAACAATGTGTGTACCTTCATTACAAAATACTTGATTGCTAAAACAAGTTAGCCATCCTGTGAGCTGTTGGATAAATGCGGCCCATAAGCTTGCTTGTTGAGGGATCTCCCAAACCTTCTGCTCTTAAAAGTGCAACGTCTTAAAGGACAGCAAAACCAAGAACCCTGGGAGGAGGTGTGCCCGTAGGTAAGCGCCAGCAAAAGAAATGTATTTGCATCTCATTCTCGAATGGCAAACCTTCCATTTTTCTGGTCAAGTGAAAACTGAACCTGTGGCTTGTCTGGCCCAGGGGAAATGTGGTGTGAACAGAGACGCGGGCAGGCCAGTGAGTGAGATTTCAGACCTTCCCGCTTCATGGTTTCCCAGCAAGGATGCCCTGCATGTCTCCTGCTGGCTCCCTGCGGGAGTAGCTCATGTTCCTTATCTGCAATTTGCAGGTTTAGTTTCCTGCTGCATCCCCTTGTAAGAAGGAGTCTGCTTTTCTTGGTCATTTTGATGTTTCTTTTCCTTTTGGACTTCATTCCTCTGCACCCTCTACAGGGATCCATTAAGGAACAACACTAATTTTATTAAGGAAAGAAAATAAAGCAGTAAGATGTACATTTTGCAATAGTACTTCACGGTTATCCCAAATGGTGCCATTTATATTTTAAAATTACTTCTCTGAATTGTTTGTGCTATTTTGATAGTTTGTGTTAAGAGGTACTTGGTTTTTCAAATCAGAGGACATGTTCTGCTGAGGTGACATAATTTCTTGGTTCTCAGTTGAAGGGCATGAGCATGCCTGTGTCACGAGGTTTCCGTTGCTTCACAGAGGCTGGGCACTTTCCCCCAAGCACGCACATCCGATGCCCTACATCCCTTGCCCTGCAAATGTCAGCATTACTAGCTGTGTTTTTACACTTGAGCAAAATGGGGCCCAGAGAGGTTGGCTGACCTACCTGGATTCGCCCAGCTGGTTAGACCCAGGTCTGGGGCACAAGGTGGTTTGGGAAGATTGACAAAATGAACAGCAGGAGAATTATTGGTTAGATGCTTTGTGTATCTGCTGCCTTTCCTGTGCATAAGATGATAGTGAACCTTGAGTTCAAGCTTCTGCATAGTAGTTGCTCATGTAAATGATGGTGCTGGAGTGAATGCGCCTACCCAGATGCAGGGGGGGGTCTGAATGTACCGCACTCCAGTATACCCACTCTGAGCCCCTGTAGCGCCTACCTGCTCAGCCACAGGATTGAACCAGCCCTTCCCTCTCTCCACACCTTCACCGTAGCTCAGTAGTAGGGGACTTTGGGTTTTGCACCATCTGAATGGCCATTCAAGTCCACCTAGCTGCAGGTAGCCGTGACCAATGTCCTGTGACAGGTGGTAGCTTGCACACGGTGCCTGCAGTGTCTCCCCCGCTGTCTACAGCCTACACAGTGTGTGGACTGTTGGAACACATTTCACTCCCCTGCCTTGCACCCTCCCATAGCTCGAGCCAGGCATTCATGTTGCAGACAGGAGTCTTCAAGACCAGTTTCAGAAACACATTTTATGTGGCAATTGCCAGTCCTGAGCTCTCTAGACCCAGGCTTTGTCTGGTGAAGAGCAGAAGGGAGAAGAGTGAACCCCTAGGATGGTGTTGAGAGGTTGTGAGCATCGTGGCAGAAATTGATCAGGAAGTGCCTTATAGAAGCAGGGACGATACTAGATGGCCCGTGTCTGCAGCGGCGGGGACACCCTGGCTGCAGGGGGTCTGGTCTGTGGGGTCTGCTTTCTTTTGTGCACTGGCCATTGGCCTTTGTCAGGCTGCAGTTCTTTTTCACCCCTCAGCTTGGTCAAAGTGAAGCTTCCAGAATTGTTCTCCACCATCATAATTGTTTTTGATATGTGGTATATTTTGGACAAATTCAATAGCTCTTGGCTTCTTGTTATGTTCATATGGTACCAGTTCCAAGCAAAGCTATAAATGCTTCCTAATATTTGGAGTTCACTGTAAATGCAGCGCTCACTGTCAAATGGGTTAGAATGGAGAAAGAAATAACAGAAGAAAGGTGCATTCTCATGGAGTCAGCAAATATATTCACTGGCTTATAACATTTTGGAATATATTCCCAGAAGAGGTGGTATGAGAAATCTTTTCTCAAAATCCCCACAATAAGGTACACCTTGTTAGTGTGAATCTGATACGATGAGCACTGGACAAGGAGTGAAAGCCTTGAAGGTGCTGTGCCTAATGCTGATTTAAAGAAGGTCGCAGGGGCCTCCCCAGTGGCGCAGCGGTTGAGCGCTGGGTTGCGAAGCTGCCCGCGGCCTCTGCGGTGCCAGTTCGATCCCCAGCTGCTCCCCGGCCACCGGAGGAGGGTCCCACATGGCGCGCAGACCTCTCCTGCCGCCCGCTGCTCCCCTCAGCAGTGTCCTTCGGTCCTTCTGCCTGCTCTGCTCCCCGCTCTGGCTCTGGTGAATTCTCTCACCCTCCCGCGCTTCTGACTGTACCCAGTGCATGTATAAACAAAACAAACAAACAAACAAACAAATAAATAAAAACATGCCTCTATAAAAAAAAATTAAAGAAGGTCGCATACTATTCAAATATTTAATACTTTTACTATTATGCTTTTCTCAGAATCAGCATGTTGAAAGTCTGATAGCCACAGAGGTAGATAGACCATATCTCAAGATTCTTATTCCTGGACCAAGACTCTTGGTCATTAATTCCTGATTCGTGGAACTACCAGAGATTCCTAATGTCCAGTAAGTGCTCGTCATAGGGACACTGTCACACGTGCCCGAAGATGGTGCTACTTTGGGGCATCTCGATTTCCATCATGGGATGTTTTTAGAGGCTTTTTTATAATCAAGGAATGGTGATACAGTCACAAAGCTAAAACTACCAGCGGTGATAACTTTTAGTTTAATTCTGTTGCATTTGGGATATAATGAGGTTCCTTTCTTTAACACTTGTTATGTCCTGGGCAATATTATCAAACCTCCAGGAGTAGGAAGAATTGACAGGAGGAACTCGAGGCATAGCATGCTGAAATATATTCCTGGAAAAGAGGAACATGAGATAATATTCAGTGTGATGTTGGCATTTGATAAATCAGATGCAATGAACCTCATTATGCAAAACAGTTATTTTGAATCTATCATTCATCTGAACACGATCTACATCAGATTTTATTTAATTACTTGCGAAGAGAAAGGTAAGGAGCTAGTCTGCTTCGTTGCTTCCCTCTATCCCAGCTCTCAGTAATTTCTATAAACACTGAATTCATTGACTTCTCAGCACTGACCCGCCACTCAGAAGTGCTGTTTTCTGTTTATTTAAATTTAAAGCTGCCTGTGTACAGTGTACCAGCCAGACCTCTATCTATCCGCAATCTCAAAACTTTTGAATAGCTTTTTCCTGTACCATACTAGATTCAAATCCTTGGCGTCAGATGCCAGCATTAGTAGATGCTCAAGATTTTAAGCTTTGGGCCTTGGTTTGGTCACAGGTGTTGGTGGTCAGGGGCCGGCGCTGTGGTCAGAGGCAGAGCTGTCGCAGACACTGCCGGCATCAAGAGATTCCTGTCGCCTTAGGTGGGAAGAGCTGTCTCCCTGCTGGGGCTGATCAACAGCCCTGACGATTGAATTCCAACATGCCACGGGCATTAATAGCTTTGGAGACTTGCTGAAGCAAGTCTTTCCTAAAATCTGGGATTCCCTAAAATCTGGGATAGAATAAAATCTTGTGCTGTGTCTTGTCCACTCGCCACTGTTAGAAGAGCATTTCTCCTTGATGTCCCGGGGTGCCCTCCGCCCGCCTCTCCCCCTGGAGAAGAGCCTCCTGCCGTTGCCCTCTGCCTCGACCACAGATAAGAGGTCGACTCTCTATCGATGGCTTCTTCCCCGGGTGTCAGCTCCAGCTCCTAGCCCTGGGGGGCCCGGTGTCCTGGTGTACAGGGGTCCTCTGGGCCGTAGCATGTCTCCCCAAGGTGCAAGCCAGTGACGCCGTGAGGATTTGCCCCTGTTACCAGGCAGCGACCTGTTGCCTCTTCCTGTCAATTAAGCTAGTTCCTGACCAGCGTTTGGGCCTACTCAGGGGAAGGTGACTAAATGCAGAGGCTCCAGCTTGGAGGGTTCAGCGTGAGGGAAACTAACTTGAAAACCCTTTTCTTTCAAGTCTGCACCTCTCCGAGATCGAGGTTGTTGTAAGTTCGAGTGTTTTTGGTCCATTCATTGTCCGCGGAAAAACGCTGATGGGCACAAATTCAGAATCGCTTTTCAGGAACAGCACCCAGGGCTTGGCCACGGCTCATTCACTGGCTCATTCCTTGGCGCGGTAGTTTCTGTTGTGAACTTGCAGGTGGCAGAGGCGACGGGGTGATAAGAGGCTTTTAGGTTGGCCAGACTGTGTGGCTCCTTTCGTGGGGAGCCAGCTCCCTTCCCGGGGCGGGGAAAATGACGTTTCGCTGCCCCGTGCAGTGTGGACTTATCTGACTGATGCGCCTCCTTCCTGGGGGGTCAGGTGGGTGCAAGGCAGCTGGGTGACGCCGATAAGCCCATGAGCTCGACATAATGCCGCCATTTCCCGAGTTCATTTGATCGTCTGCAGATTGCAACATTTCTGTGCAAAAACTAAAAATCGGAATATGTCTTTGATAAAGCAGGTCATGTTGGAGTCCCGGCCGGGTTGTAACTGCCCCCGTGCATTTCTTCCAGCTGGGTCCCGGGCCTCATACAGCAGCCAGCACAGCCACCTGGGCCCCGAGCTGCGGGCCCTGCAGTCCCCAGAGCACCACATCGACCCCATCTATGAAGACCGTGTCTACCAGAAGCCCCCCATGAGGAGTCTCAGCCAGAGCCAGGGGGACCCTCTGCCGCCAGCCCACACCGGCACCTACCGCACGAGCACAGGTGTGTATTGGGGAGCCCGCAGAAGGGTGGGTCTGCCGGGGAAATAGCTGACTCCTCTTCATGAAAGGGGTATTGTGTCCATGTGTGTGCACATGTGTGTGCATGTGTGTGTGAACATGTATGTCCTCACGCCTCACAAGCATGAGGACCGTCTTCGACCAGTCATGTCTGTGCTGATGATGAGACTCCCTACCAGCGAGTCTCGGTGTGTCACCAGGCGAAGAAGGCTGAGGCTTGTTTTGTGAAACAGGCAAGTGGAAGGAAGTGATACTCATTTTTTTGTACCTCGTGATTAACTTATTTAATGACTATAAATACTCCAAGGAAATACCGTCACTCCATAGGACAGAAAAGGCGTCTGCTAATTCTGGGAAGTGTTCAGTGATGATGTAATCTACCTACTTGGCAAGCTTGGGGATAAACACATTTTTACTGAATATGTCCCTTATTTTGTAAGACCAATGGAGGATATTTGCACACACACATGGTTGAATCCTCGGAGGTATTCTTTAAAGGTCAGGTATGGGCAGTTGCTTACGGTTCGATCAGCTGGAGAACCCTCCTGGATGACAAATATATTTTTGGAACCAAGTGCAATGAGAGACCACGTGAAAAAAGCCAAGTGTTTCTCAGAAGGTGTAGCTATTTGTAAAATAACTGGACAAATGCCGTGATTAAGTGTGCTAGAGAATACTTAAGTATAAAATCAATATAAGAAGATGTTGAGAACTGGCACTTATAGAAAGTCATATGGTAAGTAGATTTAGAAAATACTCTATGCTGCTTGCCGGACAGTGAAGGCAGGGCTCCTGACCGCTGGTGGGAAGGCAGAGCTCAGGTCCAGGGGCCCAGGACTCTGCGTCCTCAAGCCTTTGTATCGCTAGTTGCCGTGTGCAAGTGGCACCTAGCAGTTTGGTAAGAAGGCATGATGATGCGAAATCACATGCTTTTAGGATCCAGGCACCCTAAGTTGCTTTTATATTTGATTACTGATATTTACGTTTAGATGTATGATGAGAAGAAAGGCACAAACTATGCTTTATTTTATCTCCGACATTGTAAATGCCACCCCCTATGAATAATACACATCTTGGCTTAGATGAAAAAGAATACCCATTTATTCCTCTGTCAGGATTTCTCTGGCCTTCGTCTGCTGGAGTCACTCCTGTGTAAGGTTGGGCCGTTTTGACATTTCGTTTGCTGCATATTATTAACTAAGATAATTTGATGTCCAGGCACCCCTTATGAAAGACAAACTTAACAACCTCAGAGACATTCCATGTCTAATTTGAATAGAAACTGACAACAGAAGGATTATGTTGATTGTGTCTTCCATATTCACATTCTCTAAGAAGTCTCTCTTGTTAATGAGCTTCTGGCGGCTTAATAAAAAATTAACTACAGTAAGAAAAAAAATACCAAACTCATCTCTGTCACAGATAGGTAGGAGAAGATACTCACATTTAATGAAACAGCTTTTTCTCTAAACCAGGGGTCAGCAAATGTGACTTATGGGCTGGCTACCTATTTTGGTAGTGCTATCTGGTGAGCTAAGAATGATTAGTACATTTTATGGCTTCACATAATGGTGGATTCATTTTGTGATATGTACAAATTATATGGAATTTGCATTTCAGTGTCCATATGTGGCAACAGCCACGCCGCTTCATCTGTTTCACCTATAGCTGTCCCCAGTATGGCAACGAGCAGGTGAAGCAGTAGTGACTGATGCCACAGGGTTGGCAGAGCCTGAGAATATCCACTTTCTGGCCCTTTGAAGAAGTTTGCCCAGCCGTACCCCGGGCATCAGTGGAGAATCTTGCTGAAGGATGATCAGGTGTTTCTCTGTGTGCCCCCATGAGTGAAGGGCGCAGGATCCTCTAAGTGTTCAGGGGTAAAACCTGTTGCCCCAGCTCTCCTCCAGAACAGTCCTGGCGGACACCCACCTGCGTGTTTCACCCAGTTGTCTGAGATCCCATCCCAGGCCACCCCTTGAACGTGAGACACTTTAGCGGATGCTGATTTCTGTAACACTGCGGAAATTTCTAGAACTCCATGGGTGATGTCATGAGATGACAGGGGGAGATGCCTCAGGCCCTAAGCATGAAGTCATAAACCCTGCCCCCCTGCACCTGCCCGGGTTACCCCTATTTCTACACTTAATTCACTTCACTCCTTACACTTTCCCACCTGACCCCACAAAGCCAGGCAATGTCTATGTCAGAATGATTCTTTTCAAAGTATCATTTTTAAAAAATGCTTTTAGTATGGGCATGTATCTTTTACTTATAAAATACATACAAATTATATAATATTAATAATTTATATCCAATAAAGTGAAGGTTAAAAATGAATATAAAGGGCCTTCCTGGTGGCGCAAGGGGTTGTCTCAGCACTATGAAGCTATTGGCAGCCCCTGCAGTGTGCTGAGTTCGATCCCCGGGCAGGGAGCTACCCACAGGGCACAGCAGACGTCTCCTGCTCCCTTCAGCAGTGTCTTCAGTCTGTCTGCCTGTTCTGTTCCCCACCCTGTCTCTGGTGAATCCTCTCACCCGCTGCATCTCTGGCCTGTACTCCAGCTCTTGTATGTATAAATAAACAAATCTTTAAAAAAAAAAAAAAAGGATGCAAAGGAATTGCCTAAGACAGCTTTCCTACAGCCAGAGGGTCATTTATAACATCTGCTGTGTTGCCCATATCCCACCCTAGAGACCACTGGTGTAGACCCTTAAGGAGCTCCTGGGCCAGAGGAAAAATACCCCTATTCCTTGGACAAGGAAACAAGTGCTGGTAGACCAGAAGCTTTGGGGGCCGCTGCTCCCGGCTGAGATGGGTGGCTGTGCCTCATCTCTGTGCCTTTAAGAAACAGACCACTGACCGGGGCCCCTTGAGTTAGATCCTGCGGCACTTCCTGGGAAATAGGTAGGACTGGAGGCCTGCTGCCTTCAAGGAGCAAGCACTTGGGATTGAAGACTAGCAGACAGACCTGCCTCCCTAGTTAATAAACGATGAGTCGTAGTGTCAGGCAGGTGAGGCAGGCAGCCAACCTTAGAGCGCCCTGCACTTGCCCGGACCATTCCACAGGCATCAGTATATTCACCTCCCCAGGACCACCCTTGGAAGAGGTGCTCTTGGGACACCCACTTTACAGGTCAGAAAACCAAGGCACAGAGGCGTTGAGTAAGAGGCCTGATGTCCTAGGGGGTGCAGAGTGAGGCTCTCCACCCTCATAGCCGGCGGTCTCACCCTGGACCCGGGGTCTCTTAATGGTCATTTGGGTGAGGCTGCATTTGTAAAACCCATCTTTTAAAACATAAATAAATGTGCAACCATGTGCATCTCTAGAGGGTTCATGATTTTCTGTTGTTCATCAAACACACCCTATGAAGGGGTATTTTTCCTCTGGCCCAGGAGCTCCTTAAGGGTCTACACCAGTGGTCTCTAGGGTGGGATATGGGCAACACAGCAGATGTTATAAATGACCCTCTGGCTGTAGGAAAGCTGTCTTAGGCAATTCCTTTGCATCCTTTTTTCTTTTTTCATTGAAGACCACTATGTGCTCAGTAGAACATGACACTTGAAATCCACTCCAGAGAAGCTTAAATCTGCCCCGAGTATGCTCACTTTCATTTCAGAGGACATGCACATATGAAACGTTCACTAGCAATGGAAAGTAATATCTTAAAAGCTAAGTGAATATTCCAGACAAAATTAAAGACAGAATATTAATAAAGACACTAAAAGAACACGTAGTGCCCTTTCTTTCATAGGGAATAATGTGATTCAAGATTGTGCTTTACCCAGCCTCCTCCCCATGCAGCCTGTCCAGCTTCTGCTGAGGGTTGGGTCCAGGAGGTGTACTTTTCCTCCTGCCCATGATCGTTCTGGGATGCCCACCTGCCTGGGCATTGCTCTGGGCTTGCGGCCCTCCCTGGCCCTGCTTGGACCATGCTCACCCACCCCAGGCCTCCCTTACCCCGGAAGCACTAGAGTAACGTGAGTGATAGACTCTTGTAGAGCTGAAAGACACATGGGGAGGTGACCTCACAGAGACCAGGACATGACTGAGACATCGAAGATGGCACAGTCAGCTCCCTAGACTATTGCCAGAGAGGTTTCATGGGTGCCTTTCACTTCCCCCTGCTCTGTCCATCCCTCCTCTTGGTCTTCTCTCTCGGCTGCCATGGTGAGCACTGGCTGCTGTCACGTTATCGTGATGACTGACCCTCAGGCTCAGGTGAGGCCCCTCTCTGCGCTGGGCATTCCAGGGCCCCAGAGGCCTTCCCAAGTCCAAAAGCGACCTCCCCGCAATGGTGGAAGCCTGACATCTGTGTCCACTCGATGTTAGAGCATCAGGCCGTCCGCACCCTCCTGCTCGCCGCTCCTCCACTCCCGGCTGGTCGCTGGTGAAACGGACCAAGCAGGTTCACTTCTCACGTGGGAAATCAGTGTTCCCAGCTGAGCCCTTGGAGAACATGGTCTGAAAGGGTCTTCTGCAGCCACCACAAGACCCAACTCCAGTTCCCTCAGCCCCTGCAGGACAAGACGGATGACCTTTCTCCCACACTCAGCCCTAAAGTGGGGGGACAGCGACAGGGAGATATCGTGTCCTCTTGTGCAGGGAAGGAGACTGTGTGAGGTGCAGGACAGTGACTGCGGCTGGACCATGGGTGACTATTTCCACCTGCTCGTACAGGACGATTTCCCCGAGATCTGAGACTGTATTTCCTGCCTGATGAAAATTTAAAGAGACACATTTTTAACTAAGGTGTCTGTTTAGATAAAGCATAGATTTCACTGGGGATAAAGCTTGTCAAGCTAGAGCTTGTACACCCAGCAAGGGTCTGGGTCCTCGTGGATTTGCTGAGGATAAAGTCTATTAACCAGCAGCTAAATAACAGGAATTTTTATTTCAAACTCAAACATAGCAATGACTATCAACTTCGGAGTCCCTTAATGAACACAAGCACTTTCCTCTGACAACCTCCCAAACAAATCTTCCTAACTCGTGCAAATGGCCAGTGTGGGCTGCAGGGAGTCACATGACCTGCCACTTGGATAAATGTCTCAGAGAGTGGCGACAGCAGCATCCTGTGAGGAGTTGTCAGCTTGTAATAAAGAATGAATTAGCGTGAGACTGTTGCACTAAGAGATTCTGCTAAATATCTCTATGAGGTTGACACGGATGGCAACATAAAGAGAAAAGAAGCATGTGGGGAAAATATTTGCACATTTGGAGAAAGTCATTTTCATTCTCTGCAAGAACAGCCAGTGTTTGGTAAAGCTACAGAGTTGTTACCTAGGGCCTTTAGCTTCCTAATGTTGTAGGTCTGTCCTTCCATAATATGTAATAATCTTCTTAATTAAAATCATTTGAGTCCACAAAAGTGGAATATTAGCAGTGTATTATGAAATGCTGTTATACTTCAAACTCTAAAGATTAGAGTTTCCCATTAGGGAAAGTCAGGTGAGGTCTTCTATAATCTCTCTTAAAATCTTTACCTTCTTAAGGTCTGAAGTCATGAGCACTTCAGGACTCATGTGGAAATGTTTAATGAGCCCGTCCATAAATATCTCAAAGCCTGGAAGAACTTCCAAGGCTTACCTCTATCAGCTCACCGCCAAATGGCTCCATAAAAAGTCTAATTACTGCTGAAGGAAGACAGAGTTTGCTAGCAGAATAGCTCTTTAGTAAAATTCAGAAGTATGGTTATTGCCAGAATGTTGTACGGCGAATAGGGGGCACAGTGTTGATTAGTGTTGATAAGACTGATAACTTACACGCTTGGCTTCACCCCAGAAGGTGCACCCCGATTCCCTGGAAGATGTGACAGCAGGTTCTTAGGGATCCGTCACTAAAGCTAGTCATGCCGCAGAGGGTAGCAGGGAAGGATTAGATTTCAGCTGAGCTGTTACAACACACCAAAAGTAGGAATTTAGGAATAATGAAGACATTTCCAGATGATGCCCAGTGGTGGAACAATAATTACAGATTAGCAGATTCTGCCTCACCGACTTTCTCCGTAAGTTAAAATAGTAATTAAAAAGCTCTAGAGCTAATTTATGTGACTGTTGTAGTTCTTGGAAATGTTACAAATGAAAAGGAAAATGCATGGAGCAAGATGACGGTATAAATCACACTTGGCAGAGAAATGCTTATTTTTACAGAATAAAATGAGCACAGCACCTACCGTTCCAAATCTGCCAGGTTCCAATTCCCAGGGTGGCAGCCAGTTATGGGACTAGGAACCCTTTCGCTTCCTTCGAGAGTCTTCTGGAGCCTCTCGGTCTGCAGGTGAAGTTGGATGCGTGAAGGACATATCCACCTTCCATGCAAGGACCCATATCGTCATGTACTTGGTGTGAACTCACTTCCTGCCTCAGAAGCGGAAGAGATTTCTCCCAGAGTGAATCCTGCTCTCCAGCAAGCAAGTCCTTGCTTACAGCTCCATCTCCAAACTAGGGTGCCTTCTGCCACCTCTTGTGGCACAGACAGGCAGCTTGGACGCCCACGCGTGCCCCCGAGGTCACTGGGCTACCTGCCTCTCCTGCCTCGTCTATCACGGGTTTGCTCAACTCTCGCCCCAGCTCAGGAAACAGAAGTGAGTCCCCCATGGACACGTTAGCATGCCCAGCCAGCCCCCCCACCCCATTTCCACCAAACAACCTGCCCCTGGGCCCCTTCCACCTTCAGTTGAAGGAGATTTTGCTTTATGCAAAGAACCCAAAGAAAAATGGCAGCACAGGTTTTGAGGAATATGAAAACAGCAAGGATTGCAGATTACAGGCGCTGACCTGTTCTCACTCCTGTATCACAGCAACTGGGAGCGGTTGTTGTTGTTGTTGTTTTTCTGTTTTTGGCATCACTCTTCAGAGGGTAGGCCTTGTAAATAGGTCTGCTGTCATTTCTAGCACCCAAGAGCGGAGACAGGGTAAAACCAGAGGCTCGGGAGTCTCAGTGCCCGAGTTTAAGTCGGGTTGTGCCCACAATGGTGCCTGAACTTTTTGTGTGTGAAGTGCCAGGCTCTTGGACAGTCCTAGCAGCACCTGCCTCATCGGCGGCTGCAGGGGCGCCAAGCAGTGAACAGGGTGAGGTTGTCTAACGGGGCAGCTGGTCCACGGAGAGATCTAAATGCATCACGGTTGTTATTCTTTCCTCGGACCTAGGCCGTGTAGGCCTCTCCACTAAAAGCTGAAAATGGGTTTGAAATGTTGAAAAGTAGGACGAGACAACAGCATCACCCTCCGACCCCCACCCTCCCACACCCTCTTAAGAGGGGACTCAAAATGGACATGTTAAATATGTCTATAAATATGTATAAAATCATCCATATGCAGGAAGAAATGTGGGCCCTTTGGATTTCCACTTTATCCATCACTCCTGTGCATTTTTAATTTTTATACCACGTTCTGTAAATCTACCGTGGCTCACGATGCTGTGAGTGCCATAACAGAGTAGAAATTGTAGCCATTGCTGAATAGCAAAATGATCCTCTTTTGAGGATCTACAATAAATCTACAATAAATTCACTCACCTGATCTCACCTTTCATTGGGGGTTAACACGGTAGGTAGGTCTGCTGGTGTTTTCAATAAAACAATGAAAACAACATCAGTTATAATGATTCCATCACTGCTAAATCCTCCGTTAAACGCCTCTCCCCACAAATGTGATAATTCATGAAGTTAGAAGATTATGTTACATTTATCTTCGCTTCTTTTTCCATTGAGTTAGCCAGGATCAGCCCCTGCTCTAAGTACAGAAAATTGGAAGAACTTTTCAAGTCAGTTCTGGGTGAGAAGATACTGGGTTGTGAGCAAAAGTGTCCTTATCCCCAAAATAATGGAGCCAAGCCCCTCTTTCAAGTGTGTAGACCATCTTAGACTCATGACGCCCAAGTGGAACTTATTTTCTGACCCCATTACTCCAGGGATCATGACTTAATTGCCTTGTTTTATGCTTATTTTGTATTATATAACACATTTTAAGTTTTTATATGTATACATATATATTTGAAAGCAAAGATAAATAATAAAATAATCTTATTTTTCCCTCTGTTGTCAAGCTCTACTTTATATCTCCCCAAGTTTCTTTATGTCCCCAGATTCTTGCATTTTATTCCTTTCTCCTTTTATTCTGTTGCCAGTAAATAATGCAGCAAAATTAATTTGCTGTCATCAGCAAAATGGAATGTTTAATGTTATTAAAAAAGCTGGCGCTTCACTTTTAAACAGATATAACCCATGAAAGGTCCCGTTTCTCCATGATACACTAGACCTTGGTTTGTGTAGCTCCATGGAGAAGCGGAGATTTCATGCGCAGTTTAGATATTGAGGGAGGTATGAAGTCAACTGCTTCAGATTTTAAGTGCTTTAAAATCTCCCCAAAGAGACCAGCAGTGTGGTTATTGAGTTCTAAGAGCTTGTTGAGGGAAGAAGGGGCTGTTTGTAGAGCAGGTGAGGGGAGAGGAGTGTTTGCAGAGCTGATAAAGCACCTTCCACTTCAAATGTTTGCCATGAAAAGGTTCAATTGAATAGAGTAATCCTACAAGACAGACAATTTGGTCAACTGAGCGCTAAACCTTATATACGAATAAATGTACAATGGGGCAGACATGAAGGGGAAATTGCATTAGAGGAAAGTGTTCTGACCCATGTGTGTTTCTCCACACTGATGGGGCCATTTTTTTATGTCATGAAAACAATGTCATGATGACATTATTGGTGGTTAATTTGAGATCTGTTAGATCATGTAGATCTACTAGATGACCATGTAGCCCATCCCTGAACAGTGTTTTTTCTCCCATTGTTATATGTGGCTACTTTACATTACTTTCATCGCATGCATAGGTCCTTTGTTTATTTTAACCTGCCAGTTCCAATATGAATTCTGATTTTATATTTTGAAATTCTCATCAGCCGTCTTACTTACTGTGACCCACCAGAAGTTTACACCATGAATTCAGGGATAATACTTCTAAAGGGCCATTTGTCAAGTATCACAAATATAATTGTGATTTTTTAAAATATGATCTTTCTAAAAATAATTACCCCAAAATTAAATACAAATAAATACAAATAAAAAAATAAATAAAAATTAATTACCCACCTTAGATTTCATTGCCCAACTCGTTTTTCTTAATATAGTCCTATCATAGGTTTAACGAAGTCTCAAAACACTTTAAAATAAAACTAAGGTGTTTAAAGGTATGTCATTCTTTGATTTGTCTAGATAAAAGCAATTGCAATTTTTGGCATAAAAATTTTTCTGTTTTTTCCTGCATATCTCAATACAAGTTAATGAGAAATGGTATAAAGTGCATACTCGCCAATTTGTAATGCATTTTAAATATAGTACCAGGGTGTTAATTCCTATCCTAAGTCCATCTCCTCTCTGTGCCTTTAGCAGACATTTCCTTTCACTTTGGGGCTCTCTTTCATCCTCAGCTTTCTCACTCTGCTGCGTAGCTCCAACACCTTTGGGGTTTGGAAGCCTGGCCTGGTTTATACAAGCAGAAGCTCTGGAAGCAGAGTGCAGGGTGTGACCCCCCAACCCCCATCAGCTGTCAGCACATTAAGGCAAAACACTCAAATCTCTCTGTGCCTCAGTTTCCCACTTGAAAAGTGAGAGAGATGAATGACGAGTTTACTGTCTTACAGGGTTGCTGGAGAAAATGTGAGGCTCACATATCCAGCAGCTGGGGGAGCTCTAAAGTGTTTGCCCGCAGGGCCTCATTTCCCAACACTGGGGGCGTCCTCGTGCTCCCTAACTTCCTGTGATTCCGCATTGTCAGTGGTAATGATGACACAGCTCGTCTGTGTCACGTTTTCAACCTGTGGGGTATTTGATGTGCTCTGTACCTCTAAACACCATCCCGTGGGGCCCTTTTGCTTTCTTCTTCCACACTCAGGAAACCCAAGCCCAGGGAGATCCCGTAACATGCCCCTGTGCCAGGAATGTCCTGGAGGGCCCTGTGGCGGGCCTGGTTCTCTCCCTGCAGAGCCCAGCCCTGGGCGTTCCCTGGTATGCCCTATAAGCCCTAAAAAAGGCCGCCCAGTGGAGTAGGAATAGGAATGCCAGCCACAAATATGTGTGGGCCTCCACCCTCCCTTCTCCTCTGCCTGAGATGTAGCCTTCTTACTTCTGCTTAATTAGCTGCATTTCACACCCTATTTTCACATTTCCACCCAATCTTCATTTACCTTTTTCATCTTTTTTTCTTCTTTTTTTTTTTTTTTTTTTTTTTGGTCTGCTGTTGGGAGTCTTTCCTCTCATTATACTCCCTTTAATTTATGGTCCTCCGGGAGAATTTTTTCAGCATGGCTAGTCAGGATTTTGCCTTTACCTGTCCTGTGTTTTTCTTGATTTGGTTTCGTTTTTTAACAAGAATGTGTCTTTGGGTTTCAGTATTATTTCCTGATGACTCTCATTGTGTCCCTCCTTCCTGCTAACCACTATTTAATATGCTGGAAATGAATAATTTTGCATAAAAAAGGCTTCCTTTCCTCACATCCATAACCATGTTAAGCAAGCTTAAATGTAGATATTTAGTTTCCTGGACAACAAAATACATTGCTCTGAAAAAAATGTCAGGTGTAGCAAATGTCCCCTTGATTTGCTCCTAGGTTAACAGGGCTTCTAGAAAATGAAATTCCTTTACTTCTCTGTATTTGTCCTCCAAAAAGCAAGTTATGCCTGACCTCAGTTTGACACCCCCATCTCTATAAGAGAAAGCACAGTCATACATTTTAAAATAATTTTTATTAGATAAGTTTATATCATTTTGAAAAAATAGAAATCCTCCAGAAATTGCATGAACACAACACGGATTCTCATGTGTATGTGATGTTTATCGGTCTAACTTGGTGGCTGATAGTGTTATAGAGCAGCCCCGATATTAAACGGGTTCCTGGCTGTGGGTCCTCACCCGCGCGCTTTAAAGAGACTTATGAATACTCTACTACAGACACACACAAAAGGGTTAATAAAAGGTTTATTTACAAGAGAAAAAGAAAATAAGGAAAAGGTACAACTCAGGGAGAAAATAGGGAAATAAAGTCTTTAATGCGTCCTACCCGATCCCACGACCTGGAAACCCAAAGTCACTCTCAGAGCTGACCGGACGCTGCAAGCTGGCCGAGAGCCCAAAATGGAGAGAGCCCCCCAAAGCCCACATGTCTGCCTTTTGTATCCACCTGGCTGCTTAACCCCACCCTCAGGTCCCAGCCACCTTCCCTTGGGTGGTGATGGGATTTGGAGTTCCCAGTGTCTTTGGCTTTGACCTGGGGTGGGGGTGGAGTCCACAAAGCCTATATGGAATTTGCTTTGGGACATCCTTTTCCCCCTAACAATAGTTTAAAAACTCTAGCAGCTCAAAAAAGAAAAGAAAAAACTCTAGCAGCTCAGCACTCCTCACTTCAAACTATGGCTCCTCTGGGAACATACTCATCTTTTATTTAGAAAGCGATTCTTGAGACTGTTTCCAATTCTCCTCACCTCTTGGTGCCTGGTTTCCTAGTTTTGGGGCATCAGGAGCGTGAGTATTAAAAGCTCATTGGAAAAGGGAAGCCCTGAACTTAAAACTAAAAATAGTTCTATGTGTTAAATGTGCTCCCCGAGTTCACTTTGCAACTTTTTTTGTCATTTTGACCCAGTTTCCTTAACTCCCTTCAATTTGACATGCTGTCTCTCTGCTTGTCCTGGCGTCTGTCCCCTCTGGGGAGTCAGGACGAAACAAGTCCTGCCATCATGCACTAGGACGAGCTAGGGTGGGCGTGGAGGGTCTGGTTTATGGCCGGACACCAGCTCCAATGGCCCCGTGGTGGAATTGGCCGTGTCCACCACGCGGCTGGGTTATGTCTGTGTCCTGACCCTCAGTGCTTGCAGCAGTGACCAGGCTAACAGTGGGCTGGCCCCATTCTACTCACACCAGAGCTGCCCATCCCCTGTGTGAGCCAGCTCAGCCGCAGGCATCAGAAAATGTTGGGAACCAGACAAAACAGCCACATGCAACAAACTGAGAGAAATCCAGGAAGGAAACAAAAAATTGAAATTCAGTTTGGAAGTGGTCAAACTGATTGTAGTAACTGGTATAAAAATCCTCGAAACAATTTAAATGCATTTTAAAAATGCAAATATGCATGAAAAACCCTAGTAGCTCCTCCTTCTGTGCTGTAATTGGGTGAGCCTTCACCCCTGCCCTCCATGCCTGCCTTTCACAAATGCATTTGTGGCTGCATTAGCTGAAAAAGAGGTGCATGCAAATCTAGGAGTGTTTTTACAGGAACTCAAGGGCCCTGCATTTCATGCTTCAACACCAGCTTGGAAATAGGAGCTGTCCCTCTCCACCTGCACCCCCATCACTTTCCTTATTCTCTTTTATTTGGGAAAATTAACTGCATTGCCAAATTTGGATTACACCCTTAATAAAGTGAAAACTTTCTGAATCTTCACAACTTGAACACAAAAGAAGTGTCCGTGATTCCTTATAAAATAGTCCCTAGATTAATATGTGCCAGTCTCACTGGTGTGAGATGGTATCTCATTGTAGTTTTGATTTGCATTTCCCTGATGACAAGTGATGTTGAACATTTTTCCATTATGCCTGTTGGCCATTTGCATTTCCTCTCTGGAGAAGTTCTTTTTAGCTCTTCTGCCCATTTTTTGACTGGATTATTTTCTGTGTTTTTGTTGAGTCTCATCAGCTCTTTGTAGATTTTTGGGATCAATCCTTTATCAGAAAAATACTGGATGGTCTCACTCATAGCAGGAATTTAGAAAACCTAAATAAGGGACCAGGAAAGAGACTAACTATAATAAAGAAAAAAATCAAGAAGCAACTATAAACCAGAGACACACTGGGGGTGGGGGGGTGAGGGAGAAGAAGGACTAGAGTCAAAATAAGGGGGGTGCAATTGTATGGGGAATATAACCAAAATGAAAATGCACACATTGTGCGAAAATGAAAAATGATGGAAGGATTATATAAAATAAAATATTTAAATAAATAAATAATAAAAAATGTTATGTGCAAGCGGAAATGAGAACATTTAAGACTGGTTGTCTTAAAAAAGAAAAAGTCCCTAGATTGACTTCCTCTGGGTTTTAGTTTTGCTGAGCAGTTTCGTGCAGGTTAGCACCTTCTCTTGCGTGTCGGTAAGTGACACACACGCCCCAGATGTGCCCCCCACAGCTGTATCTGAAATAGCACGAAATGGTCCATGCCCTGGATAACGCCGAAGGTGTCGGTTCAGAGATGATCTATTATTTTTTATTCTCTTTGCACCCTTATTTTTCTCACGTGTGTAATTTTCCCCACCTAGACCCGGTGCGCCCTTTCTGTGAGCGGGTCCTCAGTGTTTCACTTTGTCCCTACTTTCCTGTCCTAGCCCCATCTTCCCCCGGTGTCGACTCCGCCCCCTTGCAGCGCACAGGCAGCCAGCACGGCCCCCAGAACGCCTCGGCCACCTTCCAGAGGGCCAGCTACGCCGCCGGCCCCGCCGCCAACTACGCCGACCCCTACCGACAGCTGCAGTACTGCCCCTCCGTGGAGTCCCCCTACAGCAAGTCCGGCCCTGCCCTCCCGCCCGAAGGCACCCTGGCCAGATCCCCGTCCATCGACAGCATCCAGAAAGACCCCAGGTGGGTACCGACCTTTTCCTTTTCCTGCCATGTCTCGGGAGGATGTCCAGCCAGGCCTCTCTGGGGTGTTCTCAGCGCTGATACCCCATTATTCACTTGTGTCAGCACTGAGCGGGGAAGGCTCGGCTTTGCTTGGGTTTTATCCCCTGTTGTGAGGCTTTGCTTATGGGTCGTGGATTTCTAGTACCTTCTGTGGGTCAACAGCAGACAATAAAGATCTTTGGATCAGAACACCTGTAGGTCTTGAGAGTGCAGCGGCTCGGTAAGATCTAGGACAGTTTCGTAATGCAGTGGGCACTTCATGGGGAGGGTGACACTGGATGTGGCCACTTGGCCTTGGGGTAATGTACTGACTCGTGAAAGCTTGCTTTGTCACAGAGTATTTCTAGGTGTCAGCGTTAAGTGGTGCATCTAATAGTTTCCATGAAAACTTGGAAATTTAGCAAATCTGTGTTACCTGCCTTTTTCTGTGTCTGAAAATAAAAATAAGGTTGATACGGTTTGGGCATTGATAAAAACTTGCACATAAACGTATTAGAGAAAGTGTTACTATTAAAATGTGTTTCCTTTTGCCGCAGTGGCAAGGGATTTAGCTGGCAATGCAGTACTTCTGAAGCAGGAATTGAATTCCCATAGAATTAAATGATGTTTTATTCAAAGCCATTTGATTTATACTGATAGTCCCATAAATATATCTGCACCTGTAAAGACGATAGATATGTCAGATTTCTGGGTTTCTTTACAGCAGGCATGTGAATTGACGGTGGTGCACTTAAAATTCATCTCAAGGAATTTTCCCAGATAGAGGCAAGTGCATATGTACTGTATTGAGGGATTTGCATAGATTCTTTTGTAAAAAAGAAATCATTTCTACAAATATAAAAGGCAGAATATAGAAATGGAATAACAGTAAACCCTTAAGATCTGCTACATAGAAATACATGTAATTGAGTTGCCATTGCTTTAGCTAACATTGATGTTTAAATGAAGGATAAACGTGTTCTCTCCTATGGAGATATTCATATTAGGGAAATTTGACTTATGGGAAACTAAATTTATGTTTCTCTGGCTACAGCTTTACTTCATGGTTTTATACTGTGCATCAAATGCATTTTATTTTATTAAATGCCATCTCCCTTTTATTTTGTTACTGTCGGTTTTATAGCTTTTTTCTTCTTTCAGTGCATTGTCATAGCTCCTAACTTCAAGTGATGGGTTATATCATATACATTTCTTGAGTACCCACTATAAACCTAAAAAAAGCCCATAAAAAGATGAGGATGAATAAGATAATAATGGCCCCAACCTTTGCGTATGTGTAACTTGTGTGCAAGTCAGTGTTATAGGAATTAAAAGGTCCCTGTATTATTTCAAGAATGTTAAGCGTTGGCCTTGAATATCTGTAAATCCAGGGCAGGGGTGGGGGTTCACGCCACCGGCTCAGATAGAGAAACAAAAAAAAGAAATAGAAGCACTTCTAGAGCCAGGACTGGACTGTTGTGGCTTGAGAGGAAAGAGACTAGGTCATGCTAACTGCATGGAGGAGAAATACACTAAAGCCTTTCTGTAGAGTTTTCTTAAGATGAAGAAAAATTTAAATCCGTGTTCAGACTTCATTGAAAGATATTCCAAGTCTAAAGTTTCAGTCCAGCCTCTAAAGATTCTTTTACAAGTTTTTACATCTTCCTTGGAATAATAAATTTTACTCTCCCTAGGTTAAATAGCACTAGAACTACTGTGATTAACTTTGAGGGATCAAAATGGATCATTTTGGAATTACAGCTTATGATTTAAACTTTTTCAGTCTTTAGACTTCTTTAAAACCCAACATCCATTCTTAAGAGAATTTGTCAGAGATTTATTTATTATTAAATACACCAGGAAGCTGCTTTGCCATTGCAAGTGCATGTTTATAACACATTACAATTCACAAAGCACTTTTATTTCCTCTTTGATGTTGTTCTCTTTTGAGGGAGGAAACGAATAACCTCATATTTTGCGCCAAGAACAGAGACTCAGAGCACTGAAATGACTTACTGATGGTTACTGCTCTGATGGGGGCGGGCCATGCACCCTTCCATCAGACTTTCAGGACACCATGGCATCTATTGACATGAATATTTTTATTTCCTTATAAAATACAAAAAGGAAAGAGCAAGCTCACATCATTTGTGTGTGATTTTTGGTGTGAATGGTGGTACCGAAATCCATGTGCAGGAGTGTGGAAGTTGGGGGTGGGGGGGAGCAGATTTCTCAGGGGGTCTGGTATCTCTGATCCTGCTCATTGGGTGTGTGATCTTCGTTTTATTTTTCATTTCTTTGCTTTCTCTTATCTACCTTGTTCATCTTATTGCAGACCATGTCCTTTCTCTATGAAAAGAGTTCTGCTATTATTCAGAGAAATGTTCAGATAGTGCATTTGAAAATAAGATCTGAGTTAAAATAACCCCAGTTTCGTTAGACTTGAGACCAGACTCTCCCTGTTAGCTTGTAGGACGAAGCCAGCGGCTGTCAGCAGATCCGTCTAGGGGCTGGATTTTCCCAGGTGGCTTAGCTCAGTCCCGTGGATCAGGAAAAACCTCAGTCTTTTCTCTCTGACCCCCTCCTGTATCCCACCCAGGATGCACAGCACCACTGTACAGAGAGCTGGTGGAGTCAGTTTTCTTTTTAAAATCAGTAATCATTGAGAAAAAAAATTTCCATATATAAAATTTACCAAATAGCCATGTTTATTAAGAAGCTTGTCTTTTAGTTGCTGGTGATCTTTCATAAAATGGGAATTGCCGATGAATTGTTGACATGGCTGGTGGCTAGGGGGTTGTTGGCGTTTTACACCTGATATTGAGAGTCGCGTTTGGGTGTTTTTAAACTTAGGGGTCAGATATCATTCTTCAAATTCAAATGTGTGAAAGGGGTTTTGGCGAAGTCAGGTGTGATAAGTCATAGCATCCTTATTTTGAAAATGTGATTGATGAAATAGCTAGGGGAAAAAAAGTAAAGCAGAACTGGTTTGCCTTCATATAGGAAAGGAACCGCGAAGTTCTCGCCCTTGAAGGAAGAAAAGTTAGGGCCACGATGTGACTCAACTTAACGCGCAGGTTACAGCTTGAAGAGCGTCTTGTAATAGCGTTTGATTCACTCCTCTTCAGGAGTGAATTACATCAATCCTTGATGTAATCCTTAATGTAGATGACCCCAAAAGCAACTTTGCAAACAGGCTCGAAGAATCTACCTCATTGTAAACCTGACTTGAAATGAAACCTTCACTTTTTTTGTTAGTCACCGTAATAGAGAGATAAATATAACGACTCACCATGAATGCTGAATTCGGGCCCAGATTAGCAACTGTGGTCTCAGTGAAGTGTACAAACTTGCACTCCAGGCAGATGTTTTGTTTCAACCCACAATATTTGTTCAATAATATAAAAATGTGCACTTTTAAGGAATTGCCTCTTGCTCTCTACTACCTGTTACCTGCTATTTTATTACTGAAGTTGTTTTATTGTTGGGTTTTATAATATTATTAAGTGATGCTGCTTATCATAAATAGCGTTAAGTAAACCTTGGTTGAGAATGTTCTCCTGATGTCATTTGTTCCCTGTTACCTGCCCAGTACAAAACCACCCTTACAGCATGTTGTAAATCGAATGCGTAGTGAACAGAACAGACTATAAAATGCGTTTTTGTGGCTGAAGCGTTTATAATAAACAGCTTTAATATTCTTCACAGCCCAGTCCTCCTGGATTGTGAATCTCTAGGGAGTCTGCTTTTCACTTCAAATGAAATGCAGTCACTTTCTTAACTGGGAATTGTCAGGTGGGGGAAAGAAAATACTGAAATCTAAGGACCCTGAAGTTGAGGGGGCTCAGAAGTCATTTATTCAGGTCGGAAGCAGACCCTGAATGCCTCTAGCCACGGGCCACTCATTACCTCCTAACATTTGACTCATTCTTTGAGTAATTCAAACCTTGTGCCCTGATGTACAGATACCAACGCTGCATCTCTTGAAAGTTCATTTCCTGATCATGCTTCTGGCTTTTGAAATCATGAGGACTTGCCGTTCCCTTCCTCAGAGGACAGTGTGGAGGGCAGCTTCGCTCGCCCGCCATGGCCAGGTCTCCGTTCCTTGCTGGCTGCAAAGGTTCCTCAGCCACCCTTTCAGGAACTCTTTCCAGGGGACCCTCGGGGGTCAACTCCCTCCTGGTGCAGGAGGAAGATGAGGTTTACCACGGGCAAGTTTTCTGGATGCTCAGATGAGAATCATTCATAATGGAGATGATCAGGAAAATGAAATCTAAAATAATTGCTGTGTTCCATGGTCGGCATTAAACCAGCATTTTTATTCACTAAGATCACCCCAGACCCCCATGACATGACTTTTAGTGTGTCCCATTTTATGGACGGGGACTGTGAGCCTCAAAGAGCTAGAAATTGACTCAAACCATCTGACTCCCAATCCTGGTTTTAAACTACTGTGAATATTGATACCAATATTAATTGTTATGAATATTAACACCAATATTAACTGTCTGGTCAAATCAAGAGTTAGCTCTGTTCACACATGACTTCCACCAAGCCATAAATCAAGTCTCCTTAGCTGGTATTTTTTTAATCTTTTAAACTGAAACGCAGGACTTTTCATTCACTTCTTATTAGTTGATTCTATTATTTGATACTGCAGGAATGTTTTCTGAGTCCTGGTTTTGCTATCCAGTAACCGCTGCTCTGGGGCGCGCGGACGTTTGAAAGACGTGCATATGCGTCCTTGGCGCGGCTGCAGCAGGGCATGGCCAGTGCTGGCCCCAGGATGGGGCCCTGCAGCCCTTCCTCCTCTGGACCCTCCCTCTGGGTCCACCTGAAGTCACCCCATACATCTAGGTGACTTTTCTTGAATATTCTACGACAGACTCTTGTAGATGTGCTGACAACATGAGAACAGCTTCATTCTTTCTGGAGCTTTCAAAATTCCATGAGTGAGCGAGGCTTATCTGCAAATGACTGGAATGTGTTGGATAAATAAGATGCACATGTTGGGGGAAATCCAGGGAGGAATCAGTTGGCACAAATCTTGGGAATGAAATGGGAGTGAAAGCTGTTGTAAGTGGAGAACAGTTCAGAAGAGGCTGGAAGCAGCAGGGGCCTGAGATACGCAGGTTCTCCTGGGACTTGGGTTCTGCAGGCAGTGGCTGAGGGCAAAGGCTCCTGGGGGCTTCCCCTGCCTCGTCCAGCTCCTGGTGGCCCCGGATGTTCATTAACATGTGACTCCAACTTCCCAGTCTCTGACTCCACAGCCACTTGGCCTTTTTCTCCACGTCTCAGTGGCATACACAACACCCGTCTGTGAGGAGTGGGTTTTCGCGGAGGAGGAACGTTACTCATGGTGGCAGGGACTCCTTGGGCCGGCGGCGGCTGCCTCTGTTTGGTGCTTTTCTGGCCTAGATTTTGCTCTTGAGAAACAACCCCTTCTTCTCAGTCCTCAAGTTTAGCAGGCCCAGGGCTGACCCCCACTGGCCCCACCACTGGGCTGGGCTGCAGGTGCAGGAGGACGCCAGAAGCCATGCCCCACTCTGACATGCCGCGCTTCTGCTTTAGACTTTCCCACATAACCTGGGGCAAAATTCCTAATGCAGACAGCAAGAGCCAACACGGGAGCAAAAACTGCTGAACAGCCCCTCCTGTGTCAGCGAGCATCCCTCCCCAACACCACTCGTTGAGCCTCTGCCTGCCCTCCCTGGAGGGGGATACTGTGGTCCTGGGTTTCTCCATTATAAAGCCCAGAACAAAGGTGTCCATGGTCATGGAACTGGTGTCGCTTCTGATTTTCCAGTGCCTTGATTATATGTGGTTTTATGAGCTTTCTAGAACTTTCCTTTAACCAACCCTTCTAAAGCCACCTTCACGCCCTGTCCCAGGAACAGATAGTAACTTCCCGCCCATTCAGAGCCACTGATCAGTTCCCTGCAAGAATTAAATCTTCATGAAATCTTTACCAAGTAGGTTTATAGGAGACACAAATCTGGTGACTCCATCCAGTGTTGGGTATCGTGGATCCCTAGAAGTGAGAACAAAGATGTCAGGCATCTTTACCCTTAGGGTCTGCAGTAATCTCAGGACAATGATGATAACATGTAATGCAAAATCAAGTACTTGTTTAAAGGGATGGCATGTTGAATTCCCAAGTAAAATGAGGTAATTATTTTGAAATATTAAAATGCTCTCAGCGGGCCTCCCCAGTGGCACAGCGAGTTGAGCGCAGTGCTGTGAAGCTGTCCGCAGCCTCTGCAGCGCGGGTTCGAGTCCCGGCCGGCCGGGAGCTACCCACATGGCGCGGCAGACTTCTCCTGTCTCGCCCGCTGCTCCCCTCAGCAGTATATTTCCTCAGTCTGCCTGTTCTGTTCCCCACTCTGTCTCTGGTGAATCCTCTCACCCTCCTGCACATCTGGCCTGTGCCCCAGCTCTTGTATAAAAATAAATAAATCTTAAAAAAAAAAAATGCTCTCATCGCTTGGGCTAGTAATTCGTACATACTACTTTCTGCTTCGTGGCTCACTCTGCTTTCTCGCTGATAAGCAGGCTTGTGTGTGTGATGCCTGAGTATTACCTCCTAGGTTTAGCTCTTCTCATGGAGACAATAGTAGGAACTTGAAGACAACGTCATCCCTGGCCCCCATCCCTCGAGAGAAGGAAGAGCCCTAAGAGAGGGAGCTGCAGATGCGGCGAGGAGGGACCCCTCCTCTTCACCTTCACTGTGAAAATGCCATCAAAATATTTGACAACCCAAAGTGCGCAAATATTAAGAATGGCCTTGGAAACAAGCCAAGAACCAGAAGCGAAGGGAACATCTTTCCCTGGACTCTCAGGGAGAATTAGAGACCTGCAGACCCAGGAGGAGGCTCTGAAGTTCAGATGCTCCAATTCCATACACGGCCTCTGTGTCCTGGCTGTGTGCCATTGTCCATGCCCCATGATATCCCTTGTCGAGTTCCAGGGGTTGGTTTTGAAGGAATCCAAAGAAGGTTTCATGCTTCAAAAGGATTCAACAGAAAGTTCTGTAGATCCATTATTGGATCAGATACTAAAATTAAATAGTGGCATCTCTCCTCCCAAACTTGGAGTCGTGAGTGGGGGCCCTTCCCAGGGAAAAACAAAAAACGAGGAATTCAAGGGGCAGATTTGGTTCACAAAGTTCATCATTCCTCAAGGGCTTTTTCCAGGACAGCCCTAGACTTGATTTTATTAAAGAAAATCATCTGTGGATTTGCTACAAAGATTGTGTGTCTATACACATGTATTAAGTGACTGTGCACATATTATCTGTTTGTTTATGAGCTCTGCACACATTTATCCAAAGATAAGATCTACAGAGCTATAAGCACACAATAATTAATGCAACAAGACGCACAATAAATCACACGGTATCGATTTTGCTTTTTTGTTGTTTATCCCTTGTGCTCTCAATCCTGTGGTTTGCTTTTGTTTTACCATTTAAAAATGTTTTCCAGTCTTTAAATCAAGATTGATGCACTGCTAAAAATTGAAACCAGAACTTGACAAAAGTAAAGAAACGTAAGACTTGTTGGCCTTACAGAAATGTAAATCCATTATCAGAGCTCTGAGAACATGGAGAAGCCCATTCTGGCGGGCCGTGTCTGTTCTACAGCCCCCAGTGAGCGGTGCTTGACTTCTTCGAATTCTGCTCTGTTTTAAGTGCCCTGTGCTGCGCAAACCACTTGATCATTCCTTAATTAAAAGAATTTCCTTGATTGATTCCTCATTTTATGCTTTTAACTATAGAAAGGTTGGTTCATTTTTAGCATAGCTCAATTAAGCCATCCTCAAAACCCTCCTCTTTCTTCCTCTACAGTGAGAATCTGAAATCTCCTTTGGTTATTTCATGTACAAACCAGTTTTAATATTTTTCTTGATGTCAGAAGTCACTTTTCCTCACTATCTAACTTTGAACATTTAATTGAGGACAGAAGTGGAGCGTCCAAAACTTTTATTGTCTCACAAGGCAGGTGGTAGTTGACTGTCAGTTTGTAACTAATGGGAATTAATTTCCATTGCTTCTTGAGATGTTTTGCGGCTAATAGCACTCATTAATTTGGAGCTACTGACATCAATAGAGAGAAAATTAGCATTTTACAGTAAGAGAAAAAATATATTTTGAGCTGAAATTTTTGTTGCTTATGATGCATTTTGGTTTGACAAGTCTGGTAACTCGAATTCTTTCATCTACTGAAGATCACACTCAACTATCTGGACTGAGTTGCTGCCCAAGCCTGTTGTAGAACCCACACTGAATTCTGTTAGGAATAGGAGGAAGAATACAAAAGGAGGAGAAGAGAGGACACCAAGTGGGAAATTCAGTGGGCAGTGGCCCTTCAGGGCACAGAATGTTGATGTACTAAAATGCACCTCATCGAGGCAGACGCCACAGTTACAGGACGTCCTCACCAGCAGCGTGCGTTGTCCCCTGGAAACTGTCTCTAAGCAGAATGACATATAACAAAACCAATTTGGCCACAGGCTAATTGAGAGTCAATATCCTACAGCTTATTTCTGATCACAGATTCATTACCAAATTTCTAAAGATCCAAAGCACTTTTTGTATTTAATGAGCATTGTCTCATTCATTCATTTTTCAACCTGTTTAGTCCAGGTCAGGGTCATGTGGCTACTGCCTGACTGGGCAGCTCAGGGTCAAGGCAGAACCAACCCTGGACAGGGTATCCTTCCCCCACAGGGCCATCACACACGAACGCAATCACTCCCACTGGGACCATGGAGTTGTACACCCTTGCAGCCCCCTGTGCATCTGTAGGATGTGGGAGGAAAACAGAGTCCACACACACAGTGGCCCCAGGTATTGAACTTTTTCCCTAGTCACTATAATAACGAAAGGATTGAAATGAAATGATATTACCCGGCAACCTGGGTATCCTCACTTTTTTATTGTTCTACCTTCAGAATTCTCTGGGGCATTTCAGGATAGACTTCGCTTATTTAATGGTCTGTTTCTCAATACGTCATATGGCCACATGGCCACAAGCTACCACATCAGGAAAACTCGGATTGTGTTTGAGATCAGGGCAATTTGCAGAGCATCCCCTAAAGGAGGGCCGTGTCGCCCTCACCTGCTCTGCTGAAGGTTCACCCCATGAGACCTCAGCATGGTCCCCTTTGACTTTGAAACTTAGTACAGGGGCTCCCAACATTTTTAGAATCAAACACTCGTTCTACTTCAAAGGTGTACTGGCACCGTGGCCAGTCTTTTGCTTTGCAGATAGTCTCAATCTCCAAAGAATCACTTCTTAAGACTCAGGAAAGGCAGACATGAAATAGCCTTGGATATAGGACAGCCTTTGCAATTAAATAAAGGCACCCTTATGAAAGAAGCAAGGGTGGTTTGCAGACAGACTGGAAACCACTGGCTTTGCTGCCACAATGAGGCCAGAATCACTTCTCTGAACAAACAAGTCTTGGAAAATTCACTTAAGATTCTGACAAAGGTCCCAATGAGTGGGAAACAGAAATCCCAACCTTTTTTACCTTATTTCCTGAGTGTGTCTCTACTGCTTGGAATGTATACACTGAAGGAATGGATGGTGAAAGGACTTCTCAATATATTCAAGTGTTTTGAAACAGAAATAATGTCCTAAAACTTCATTTCTGGGAAATCTCCACATAATGAGCATGAACTCTAGAATTAACAGCAATACTGGAGGTGGTAGCCGGCATCCAAGACAGCCCCAGTCACCACATCTGTTCATGTTCACACCTTCATGCGCCCCTCCCACGATGAGTCGGAGTTGGCCTGTGATTAGAGCCCTGCAGGAGTGGCTGTGTGGTGTGTGGAGGGAGAGAAGCCCGTCCAGGGTCCCGAGGCACTCAGGCACCCCTGGAGAGGACGTCACAGGGCGGGACCAGCTTGCCCACCTTGTGACTGAGTCTCCTTTGAAGCAGCCCCTGTGCCGGGCACACCTTGGCATCTTCCAGGTTAGGTCCCAGACGCTGCAGAGCAGGGACAGTCCTTCTGCTGCCCCCTCTCTTACTTGAGGTAATAAATGGTGCTGCTGCTTTTAACCATTGGGTGGTGCCATGATTTGTTACACTCATCTGACTCTCATCTCATCCAGGTTCTCACCCAGGTTATCAGGCTTTCCTTCCAGTATCTTCTGTGATGTTCCTGTTCCCCTTTTCTTGATTAAAACTACCCAAACTTCCCTGATGGGTGAATAGGTAGAGGAGATAAACAAAAGGTCTATTTGATGGACTATCACTCAGTCTGAAGAAGGAATAGAAAGGTTGACATTTTACCGCATGAGTGAACCTTGGTGGCATCACGATAAGTGAAATAAGTCCGTCGTAAAAAGACAGATGCTGTCGGATTCTCCTGTGTGGGCTCCCAAGAGTCGTCAGATAGAGCCAGAAAGTGGGGGAGGGTTATAGGAACCAGGAGGAGAGAAGTGGAGAGTCAGCATTTAATGGGACAGTGGGAACACACTGGACTGGGATGGTTGGTGATTGTTGCCAAATCACACAAATGTCCTTTATGGCCTTTAAACCATGCACTTAAAAACGATTAAGATGCTGAATTTTGTGTTGTGTGTATTTTACTACAATAGAAAGAAAGGTAAGGAAAAGGGCAAAGAGTCAGCTAGAGGCTGTCCAGGCAAGGCTTCCTAGAGACAGGACCAGCAGCTGGGCCCAGGAAGAAGAAGGAAGGCACAATCTGTGGGTCCTGGGCCTGATTCCTTCCAGAACACTGCCCCCGCTCCTTGGCTGGCGTATCTGACGTCCCTTTTTTAAGAACATGCACAGTGCCCCATCCCATTTATCACTTGCCAAGTATGTGACCTAAATAAGTTCTTTAATCTCTAGCCCACATTTTCTTATGCTTTATTAAGAATAATCATATATTACAAGAAAGTATTTCCTAAATATTAACTATGAAACTCAATTAAAATCCTGAATGTGAAGTAGCTTTTCTAATTAACTGGCACAATATTATCCTATAGAATAAAAGTAGTTCTTGGTGTTATTAGAGACTGAGTGAGTGCCTTATGTTGATTTTTTTGCAATTTTATTCATTCATTCAACAAGTATTTCCCGAGTAGCAGCAGGCTGGCAGGCATCATCTGGATACTAGAAACTTCAGGTAGGAGAGGTGAGGTAGAAATATTAACTAGGAAATACTTAGGAAAAATTTCACTTAACAGCATATAAACTTCAAAAAAAATAGCATATAAACTTCAAAATAAATCAAATTAAAATGAGAATTAGCAGCTACCTTTTTATTAAAAATTGTCCTCAGTTACTGGTTATTCCAGTTTACCACATAATTCTCTTTTAGTAGCTTCAGGTGCTTCTCCTGTGCGTTTTGCTTTTAAAGTCACAGTTCTAGTTCATGACAGCTAGTGGAGTTAATTTCCCCTCGCTGTGGATGAAGGCAGTCGCTCCTACCTCAAAGGCCCCGAATCAGAAAGCTTTCAACCAACACAATGAAAGCTGACCAAAAAGAAAGCATCCCATTTCACTCAGGAGCCAACAGAATCCTTATTCCTATCTCTTCTCGACGAAGGAGTCGGCTCTGTTTCAAGCCAGGCCATCTTATATTAGAAAGGAACTCATTACGATAAGTGGCAATTAACATCTGTACTGCAGTAAAAGTGCTTCTGACATTAAAGAAGAAAATATAAAACATGGGCTCTTTCAGATAAACAAGTGTTTCTGCAGGGAAGCTTGCAATGCATTTGCTGTGCTTTGTTTTGAAGATGACTGGAACATTAGCAGATTTATATTTATTATAGACCAGCTTGAAAGTAGCAGGCGGTGGTGCTGATATTGTAGGACCGTAGGAACAGCATCCCCGGGCGTGCCTGCCCGGTGCACGCATCCAGACTGGGCCTGCTCCTTTTGAGGTAACTGAGAACACTTGATGACTAGAAATTTTAATTGTGGATTGTTAGAAAGGAAAGGTATTTCTGTTTGATCCCCCTACACTGTTGCTTTAATGCAAATGGAGCAAGTTTGCAGCATGTTACGGGCCCCTCCATGTCCAGCGAGTGTTTCTGCACATACCAGGCCCGCCCTTTACCGGCCACACGCAGCTTTGTACACAGCGTGCAGCATTAGCTCATCCAGCGACATGAGCACGAGTCACAAGGCATGAAAGTGCACTCTGGCTGTCGCCGTCAATAGGAGCTTGTTGTACGTTCCAGGAAGAGACAGGAAGCTGCTTCAGCAGCCTCGGCGGGCCGATCGCATTCAAAGCCACATCACGATCCTGGAGACAAAAGCTGCTTTGGGGCCATGGTAGGAACTCTGAGCCCGGTGCCGAGAAGGACGCGACTGCGCGCCCCCTGTGCAGAGCTTGGTGTTGTGGGGTCTCCTGGCCCTGCCCCCCCAGTTTCCTCTGACCTCCTCTCTCCTGGTCTCGTAGCACAACCCCCGGGCACCTCTCTAATGGTCACTGCACAGTGCCTTGAATCTAGTTAGCTCAGTCTGTGATGGGTTAACTGTGTGCTCCCCCGCCCTCGTGAATTCCAGTCCCAAGGCCCAGTGCCTCAGAATGTAACTGTCTTTGAGAAAAGTCCTTGCAGGGCTGGTTGGTAGAGTGAGGCCATCGGGGCGGGGCCCACTCCTGCGTGACTCTCAGTCCTTATAAGAGGAAAGGGCACGTGAGGCCAAGGAAGAAGGCAGCTGTCTGCAGGCCAGGAGAGCGGCCGCACAGGAGCCCACATCCGCCAACATCTGGGTTGTGGGTTTCTAGCCTCCAGGTGGTGACACAGTGAACTGCGGGCCAGAGGAGGTGGTTGGGGCAGCCTGGCAGGTGAAGCAAGGGGTGTATCTGGAGGCAGGAGGGGCATCCTGCACATGCTGGACACGGCTCACGTGACTGGCTGCCTCTCTGCTGCCCCTCGGGAGGAGATGCCTTTTGGTCAGTAGGAACCCACTGGCCCTGAGCGGGTGGGTTCTCTGAGCAGTGTGTCCTCAGAGTGCAGCCTTGGGGGGTGACGGCCACTCTGGAAGGTCTAAGAGACACCCCTTAGCTGGCCCATCATTTTGCTCATCTAGATGGACTTTTCGGAAGATGAGTTTTGCAGAGTAAGAGGAACGGAGCAAGCGCATCAACAGGGCACATTTCTCTTCTCTGAATTTGGATAAGTTTGTACGGATTGTTGAAAGTGAGATTCTAAAAGAAAGGAGTAGTCCTACTACGTTCACACCTAATCATTAAACAGGGGAATAAATCGGCCTAATAAAATCAAGGTCAAGGGCTTTGTTGAACCCATGGAAAGGGGATAATTTCTGTAAAATAAGAATCATTGTCTTTTCCATCTCATTCCTTCAGTTTTAAAATCAATCACCACATTCAATCCACCACATTTTGAATTTTATATTAAGATATATTTTATCTTTATACTTTAAAAAATTACAGGGGCCTCCCCTTATCATAGGGGCTAAGTCTCAGTATCAGTGCTAGGGCCTGAGTTCAATCCCCGGCCAGGGAGCTACCCCCATGGCACAGCAGACATCTCTTGTCTCCCCGCTGCTCCCCTCAGCAGAGTATTTCAGTGGATCCGCCTGTTCTGCCCCCTGCTCTGTCTCTGGTGAACCCTCTCACCCTCCAAACCTCTGGCCTACACCCCAGTTCTTCTACATTAAAAAAAAATGTTTAAATAAAAAATAGCAAACACTAGAATGACTGAAGCTTAAAGTTTCTAGCACCTTCTCTAGGCTTTGCTGTCCAAAGTGTGTCTCTGGGCCTGGGTGTGGGTTCGAGGTGCACTTAATGGCATAAGGATCTGCATTTTAACATCACCCCACGATGACATCTGTGCACGTTGACGTTAATTGCTGATCCATTGTCAGAAGCGTCTCCCAAGCACCACATCTAGTTCTTTGCAGAAGTCAGAAGTCAAGCTGAGACCGTGAGATGTTCATCGGTCAGACCTCGCAAGTGTGCTTGTCATTGTATTGCCGTATCAGTGACCTAACACGGCACTTGGATCTCTGGTCTTTGCAGTCTGATCTGGCGGGTGGGGCTGCACATCTCATTAGCACCTGGGAGGAAGGACAGAGGAAGCGTGTTGCACGTAGGAAGCAGCGGCAACACCATCTTCATCACTGTGATGCTTTTGGGGTCGGCAAGAGGAGCAGTAGCACCTTAATTCAGGACTGTGCTGAGGTGCAGGTTCCCCCAGGGAGGGGGCTCTGAAGGCCCCAAACAATCAGTCTTAAGACTCTCATCTTCACCCCAGCGATGGACCCTTCACCCATTCCTGCCACGTCCCTGTCAGTTTCTCTTCACCTCCTTGACAGAGGTCACTGCCCTCTGGAACCTCAGTGCACCTTTCTGTGAACAAAGATTTTCAAGATTTTCATCCATGGAAGCCCCAAATGGAATGATTGCTACAAACACATCTCATTCTAGCAAAAAATTAGCATTTGTTCTTGCACACATAAATTTATTATTTAAAACCCAGCTCCATCTCGCTAGGGATGCATCTTCAGTAACACCGTGCTCTGTGTCCAGCAATGGCATCTGCTTTGTTTGCTTAAATCATCCAAATGTTTCGGTCGGTTGTGCACAGTCCATACCAGCAATGATAACTCAGTCCCCAAATAAAAATCAGCAGTTAGGTCTTTACGTTACAGGCGATGCAGGACGTTGCATGGGTGTGTTGATTGTAGTTTCATGGAATATCAAGGCCCTGTCCTTTGCTCTCCCATGTACGGTTATTTTAATGAGAAAAATCCCTGGACGTTTCTCCAGCACTGAGATTGCTTCATAATCCAAACAGTATTGGGTCAAGTCCTGAGCCTTTCATGAAGGCGACAAAGGAAAATAAGACTTCTGAAGATTTCCATTAGGCTCGATCTTTGAACCAGTTTCTCAGAAGTAAGGAAAGGATTGGAGAGTGTGGCTCTGGCTAACCACCAGTTCAGGCAAAAAGGGTTAGTTCCTGCATCTCAGACTTTGATTTCCATTTAGGGTTTTCACTCTTTTAGAAGAAGAAAAAAATGGATAATGTGTTAGGTGGAAGACTGACTAAATTAAAGTTGGCCTGGAGGTTTCTGAGAAATCAGCAGCCATGTCTTAGCAAATTTCAGAAGCAAACTATTTTAGCCACAAAACAAACGGTTTCTTTCAGTCAATACACAGCGAATGAGGCTGTCTGGAGTCCCTTTGGAACAATGGGCCGACTATGCTTTTCCCATCCTGCTCCCTCTCCACGGTCAGTGGCGCTCTGTGGCAGAAGTGGCAGGCTGCCCTCCGCCTGAGAAGTCTGGGGCATTTCATCTTTTCAAGAAAGCCAGAATTCTCCCCTGCCAGTAACCTGGTGTGCCCCCAGCCCTGTGAGGATAGACGCTATTTAGTTTTTTCCCGTATTATTGAGAACAGAGAAGCAGAGAGAATATTCCCCACACTCCCCAGGTTGCTAATGTGAGTGCGACCATGTGCCCTCTCTTTGGCCCTTGTAATTAATTGATGGGGCCGTCTCTTCTCTACGTTTCGCCGTGATGCATGGCCTGAGGGCTTTCCCGACTCAGTTTCAAGTGGTAACGTTTGGAGAATGATATGCAGGCTGGTGCTTGGGAAACATCCTACTGTGCGCAGGGGGCTGGCTCGTGCTCACTGGGGCTGTGCCCTCGGAGCGCAGGAAAGATGGTTTGTAAACGGGCAGGGCGTTCCTACTGGACTTGGATTATCTTGGTTTCTGGCATGTGAACATAAGAAAGGGTTCCCTGGCTCATCCCAAGTCCCATCTGTTGACGCCAGCAGGTGTGGGCTCCTCTGGGCCCCGCAGTCAGTCTGGCCACACCTAAGGCAGCGAGTGACACTTCCCTGACCCGCTGCGGTCCTCCAGGAGTTTCATGGGGAAGGAAAGGCAGGGCCCTTGGGGAGAGCGAAGGTTACCCAGGAAGGGAGACGTGGATGTCCCCAGGGAGGCGCGAGCCCACACCAGCCGGGCGCAGGGTGTGGAGCTGGGAGGTGGGCGGCTTAGATTCCTTGTTGTCTGCGAGCAAGGCCCACGGGCTGGGGAAGGGGCTAGACTTAGGAAGTCGCCTCTGCTTGAGGAGCAGACACAGGGCGGTGCCATATGCCAGCCTGCCATGTTCACAGACTCCGGGCCGATGGTCCCCTCTTGGCCAGTGTTTGCCCCTTACATGTGATGTGTGTGTGATGGGTGTGTACATGTGGGGGAGGGTGTCGTGGTCTGTATTTCTTCAACCTCATTGGAACCAAGCAGTCCGTCTCCTCACACGATTCCCATCTCTCTTTTTCAACCGTTCTGCTTTCCATTTTTATGAACTTGCATCAATTCCGACGTCACATTTTATTGCATCATTATCACAATAAGGCCATGATTTAGGACGGCTCGCGGCGCTCGCAGGACGTCCTTCATTGGCTTGTGCTCAGATGTGACGAAGAAGCTTGTGATGTTAGTGGTGAGTCGGAGCTACTTGTCGCTACCCGATGGCTGTTTGAATCTTTGCACCTGTGCCCTTACCCACATCCCTGGGCAAACAGGGAGGTGACGCCAGAGCAGTGGGCTGGCATCCACTGTGGCCAGCACGGAGGGTGGTGTGCAGAGTAGGGTTGCTCTGACGTGATACTCTTACCTTACCGTTTCTCCAAGTGACGGAAAGGAGAAGGCAAATGCCTTTTCACTGTAGCAACACACATGTCGAGAAAATCACTGTTTTGTAAAGTATTATCCACTTTATGTCAATTTTTCTGTTCGTTCAAACAATCAGAAACAATTTGGCAGCCTCAGCGTGGCAGCAGGTCCATTACGGTCTCAGTTTTATGTTACGAGTATTAGAGCGACGCTAAGACTGATTCCTGGCATGCGTTGTTGAGCTGCGGCTTACTGGAGGGAAAAGAGGGTAATGTGTGTGAACCTTCAGCCTGAAAATTATAATTTATAGCCTGCGATTTTGAAGACATTTTCTATATGCCCAGCTCAAAAAAATAAGATTACATAAAGCTATGGGACATTTTTTTAATTCTTAAGAATTGGTGTCATTCTTCAGAAATTTTGCAGATTAAAATGTGCCTTTTTTTTTTTAGTTTCTCTTGAAGATACTTTTCTTTCCCAGTTCTTGGACTGGTGAACTGCTTATGTTTAGTCGTCTATATTTTCTCTCCCACAAGGTTTGTTGTTGTTTTTTTTTTTTTTTAACCATACATAGTTTTCATTGCTGGTTTGTCTGAGGGCACCAATATATAGATAAGCAAAGTAGTGGGAAAAAAAAACAAAATAAACAATTTTAAATATGGGTGAAAGTTAAGTGTATTAGTATTCCCAAGAACTCTTTACCTGCCCAAACCTGTTGCCTGAATTCACACAAACTACAGAAAAGAGTTCCACAAAAGGTTGCCTTTGAAGATCAGTTTCCTTTGATATTTGTTTCTCCTGGGAGTGGACTCTGCCAGTTGACTGCTATTGAGCAATGTCTGATTGAGCGCTCAGAGGTAGAGGCCTACATGGATCAGCACAAACCACTGGGCTTTCCTGCCATTCCCAATGTGACGAGCGTCTGAAATGCAAGTTTGGGGTCAATGTGTGCATGTGTAGCTTCTGCCTATAAGGCTGCAGGCTTGATGCTTTGGGAACCTAGGAAGCCCTTTCAGAGAAGAATATAGTCTACTAAACTATTCTGACCATCAGTTAATGGAAATCCAAACCAAATACAACTGTGGACTTACTCTGTGATTTACCATGCAAAAGAAGAAAGAAAATTTGCAAATGACTTAATAGGAATTTCATGTAGAATGTTCATTGAATATGTATTTTAGTTTACAAATATTTATTTTACATATTCTTAAAGATAACGCACACAAAATCTTAGTGTAGGTATTTAACATTCTTTTTTGTTGAAATACCATTGCATCGTCACATTGTAAGTCTCAGGTGTTCATCGTTGAAAATCAACATAAATCTAGAGTAAACTAGACTAAGGTCACTGCTAAAAGTCCATTCTCTATTCAACAAATACTTACTGAGCATCTTCCTTGGACTTTGGTTGCTCCAGGTATTAGAGAGTTTCTGTTCTATCGGAGTTTACGTAGCAGTGAGGGGAAGGATGTATAGAACAAAGAACAACAATCACAGGTAGAGAGAATGTTTAAAGCAAGATAAGGCACTCCAGGGTAAGAGGGGGGTTTCTGCCACTAGGGAAAGCCTTTCTATGGGAGGGGCATCTGGATGGAGACCTGAGTAAGACAGGGTGTCACCACCCAGCAGATGTCCAGGTGAAGATTCTTTGAGCTGGCAGGATCTGGAAGTGCAAAGGTCCTAAGGCACAAACCTGGTTGCGGTGTGTGACCTGAAGTGTAGCCTCAGCCTGCCACAGTCAGCCCTCATGAAGCTCAGTCCTGCAGTCCCAGCAGGAGTGACAAAGGGTTCCTCAAAGCCCTCTGAGTGCCTGTGCACATGCACCCCAAGAGGTGTCCAAGGACTTAATCAAGCTCTCAACCCCATCCCCGGTCCAGCTTTGGCAGCACCCAGCACAAAGGATATCCAGCCCTGGGGGGGGTCTTAGTACCATCATCCACTTGGTGCTCAGTCCCAGGCCAGTGAGCCCCGAGCTGCTCGGGGAAGAGAGGAGGTGGGAAGACACAATGAGCCACCTGGGGAATTTCCTCCAGGTGACAGGTGAGAGCAGAGCCGCCTGGAAGAGTTGACTGTAGCTGGGAAAGCATGCGATTCTGAACAGACTGGAAAAATGTGCCCGGTCCAAGCAAATCGAAACCATGGAACAAATGGGAGTGATTTTAGAGGAAAATAAGATCCCAGAGGAGATGAGTGGTGTTTAGATTGCACCTGGCCGGCGGGGTGTGATAAGGACAAGGAGCGCATCAAAGCACAGGCAAGATGGGGCCTACAATTCCCCACAGAGGAGGCGGAGCTGAAATGGATTTTAAGGGTGTTTTGAAATGGAGATAAAGGTTTTCTAGAGGACTAACATGCCAAGCAGAAATTCACTTAGAAAATACAGAGTGTGTGACACAGGCAAGTTGTCCCTGCTGGGGTGGGAGGGCTTGAGTGTGAGTGTGTATGAGTGTGTGTGTGTTGCATCTGTGTGTTGTGTGTGGTGTATGTGTGTAGGGTCAGTAAAAAGTATCAGGCTTTTCTGCCTTCCCGCCATCAGGATAGATGATGGATCCTTGCGGTCCTGAACATGCCTGATGGCGGCACCTGGAGTAGGGTGTGGGCATATGTAGATGGGATTCCCCTGGGCTAAGACTGGGCTTCTAAGGGTGGCATCATGGGGACACCAGCAGAAGCAGAATGAGAACAAATAGCAGAGAACAAATAGCCAGAGAAGGCCAGAGAGCCCAGAAAGAGTGAAGACTTGCTGGGGGCTGGGAGGCCTGCCATCCTCCCGGCCCCCTGGCACCCCTACCTGCTGTGTACCCAGTAAAATCCCAATAAAAGCCTGAAAAGCCACTGAGGGCTCCAGGACTTCTCCTTACCCTGTCTGCTCAGATCATAGAGGTCCTGCTCTGTGTCCTCCTGCCATTGCAATGTGTCCGAGTGTGACTGTTTGAGTGTGTGCGTGAGTGTCTCTCACAGGGTAGGAGGGGCATCCAGGCAATGTGGTGTGGGCAAGTCTCAGGGGAAAGTCAGGGAAAGCCGGGCTCAGTCTGGACCCTGTGGGCGATCGCCACGTCGAGGAGTTTGAAAGGAAAGGCCAACTCCCGGGTGCTCTGAGCAAGGCCTGACAGATCAGAGCGGCGCTGCAGGGAGATCACAGCGACTACAGTGTGTGTGGGACGGAGTGTAGGGCTGGCTCCGCAGCTGTCACTAAGGATGACTTGGGGATTTTAAACCTCAGAAAACAATGTTATAAATAGAAGCAGTGAAGGCAGGAAGAGAAATTAAGTTTGAGGGGAAGGTAAGGATTCATTGTAGAGGTGTCAACTATGATACAGCAGTTCTCTCAGTCAGCACACGTGTGCTGCGGTCCTCCAGCACCAGACTGGCCCACGGGGGGGCTGGACTCACCGATGGGTACTCGGGCCTGAAGTGGGAGCCCTCGGGGTTAGTCCAGAGATTTTCTGTCCATCCACCAGCCGGCACCAAGCGAGCGCCTGGGCTCACTTATTTGTTAGTTAATGAAGAAAGATACAAGACAGGCTGGAGGACATCCAAGTGGAAAGATCTGAGCAAGTGAAAATGTCACCTGGGTTTCCATAGTCTTATTTGCTTTTGATTACTTTTGCTTTGAATGAAGCTCAGTTTGTTTTATGATATGAAAATAAAGCCAAACACAGCACACTTGAAACATGAACACGGGAGTCACTTTGCATGTAGTTCATCACTAATTTTAAGTTTGTGCTTAATGGAGCCTGCATGATGGCCAAAGAACCTGCATGCCCTAAATCAGGACTGGGACATCCATCCCACAGCTTGGTTTGTGATTAAAGTTTTGTGGTAACAGCCGCACTCATTTGTTTGTGTATGGTCTACATAGCTGCTTTTGTGCTAGAACAGAGGAGCTCAGTAATTGTGAGGGACTGTCCTGCAAATTTCCTGGCACTTTACAAAAAAAAAGTCTGCTGACCCCAGCTTCTGTGCCAGTATGTGATGAGTTAAGAGCAGGTTTGCAAATGCAGTAGATTAACAGCTTGCTTTAAAAATGTAATCCATTTCTAAGCCTGGAGTAGTGGTTCTTAGACATACGGTTTAAAACACTGTCACACAACATCTCCACATACCGTAATTAAAGCCAGGCTTTTAGTAGGCAGCTCTGTGAGTCTAATGTCAGGATGTACTGAAAAGGAATGCATTTCAGTTATTCTGAAAAATCATCTATAATTCACAACTTTTACACCGTTAGACAAAAATACTGAATTTTTCTTAGGGAATCATGATTTTTCCCCTAGAAAATCGCCTGGTGAGTACCAGTTCAAATGAGCATAAAATGATCCCATCAGACAGTGAGTTCATTTAAAGCGTGTTATCATCCCAGAGAACCTATTTAAAAATATAGGCAGCCCTCAAGGAGCATGTCTCCCAGCAGCCCTTTTTTTTTTTTCTTTCAGACCACATCACAAAATCAGGTCTCACGGGGTGGGCCTCATGTTGAGAATAAGAACAATTTCCTTCTACCAGGTTGCACTTCCCACCCCCCATGCCTCTCTGCATACACACATACACACACATACACATACACACACATGCACATACACACAGGCACACTCACGTGCACATGCACACACACACCCTTGTGGCTTGTCTGTTACCTCAGGACTTAGGCTTCCGAGCTCTCATTTCACTTCTGAGTGTGGGCTTGGAATGAACTGCTATAACCTTAAAGACTAACCTGACCTTGGAACTAAAAAATTTACTCTAGATGCAAAGAGGTTGGAGGAAGCATTGAAACGCATTAGAAGCAGAGTAGCTGATGGAGAGAAGCATGTGGCCTCTCCAGGGGACGCTGCTGCAGGCCAGTGGCCACTTCCGTGCCTGCCCCCGAGCCTTGGAGGTGCCCCCCATCTCTGGGCTGCAGAGCTGAGCCGCACCCAGACTATGGACAAGTCCCCTGATGCAAACAAAAGGGCACGCAGTCTGAGCAGGTGGCAGTCCTGGGCTGGGGCTGGATGCAGGAGTTGCCACTGAGGACAGAAGACTGGATGGTCTGGCTGTAAGATCAAACCTGGATCTCGATGCCTTTTCACTGGGGCACAGCGCAAGTCAAGCCTTTGAGGCCCTTTGACATTTTGACTCAGCAACATGGTAAGAGACCGCCACACCAGCCATCCTCGCATACGTGTGGGTGTCAAAGCAATTGCGTCTTAAAGATAGCTCTGCCTTGCATAACAGGGCCAAGGTGAACCTGTGCTTTCTAAAAAGATATCAGAGCAAGAAAGCAAAATTCTTTCTGTTTCCAAGGCAACTGAATGACAAATAGCTTGATTCTTAATCCAGAGGCTGATCTGATGATTCTGGTACATTTTCAATTAGAGAATGGCTATGGGAAGGCAGGCCTCCCTGGGCCCTCTCCTGGCTGGCCAAGGAGCTGTCTGGCCAGAAGATGTTCTCATAAGCCACACCATCCTGCTTCTGATCTGCTGTGAAAAAATTTAAAAAGCAGAAAAAATGTAGAGCTAATGCCTGCACTTTCTAGAATGCATCATTGTGTGAACTGCATGGGGTTGGTTTCAGTGCCTCACTCAGCTGGTTGACAGATTCTTGAGCACACACGTTATGGAGGACGGAGTCTGCTAGTAGTCGGTTGACAATGGCAAACTAGCAAGGCTGCCGCTGAGACAGTTCCCCTGAGACTTAAAGAGTGTGTGGAACGTGGCGGCAGGGGAGTCGGAGCAGCACCCTGCAGACCCAGATAGCAGGACCTGTTTGCGGGATGCTGCTGAGCTCACTGTGGGTGGCAGGTAGGCTGAGAAGTTACTCAGTTTTTAGAGGTGATTATTCTAGGAAGCTTGGGTGTTCATGAGCAGCAGAGCGAATGTCTATCAGACTCAAGTTTAGAGCTCTGAGATGGATCAGAGAGGGTGGAGATGAGACCAGGAGGCCATTCTCTCATTCGCCTAACTAATTTTTACTGAACGCGCTGCGTCCTCAGACCTACCCTTTGGCTGTATCTCAAATCCATTCATGTGCTTTCATGAAATTTCAGGCTTCCCCACTGGCAACAAGCCCTGTCAGTGGTTTTCCTTGAAGTGGCTGCTTATTTGTCCGTAAGAAATAGCTGCAAATACCAAGAGCAGGTAACCATAGTGCATTTGTCAGTCTTTCTTTCAAGTGAAGTGAATGTCTCTTGAGAGAAGCAACTGGTCCAATTCACAACGTAACACGCAATCAAGTGCTTTTCCCGCAACAAACAGCAGAGAGCAGTTTTTATACTTATTTTTCATTTTTTCATCCAGACTAGTTAAAAAGATGTGCATTCAAGGGTCAGAATTTAATAAAATTAACCATTTTTTTTAAACTGCAAAGTTGAGGATGTTCTCGAAGGGTCCTGGCTTTTTTGTGATGGTTAAGTGTGTGCGTGTGTGTGTGTGTGTGTGTGTGAGAGAGAGAGAGAGAGAGACAGTGACGAATCCAGTGGGAACAAAATCAGTGCCACGCCCTGTGTCCATCCCTGCGAAGTCGCGGGCAGCCTCACCTCTGTAGCTTCTGCAGTTGCAGGCAGGTGTCAGCAGAGCCGAATGAGCATAGCACACCTGAGCATCCTGGCCATGAACTTCGCCCTGCAGCTGGCGGGGCTGGAGGGCAGAGGCCTGAGGCCAGACTGAGCGCTGCTGCAGGGGCCTGGTCTGTGTCAGCACCACGACAGCTTTGGGTACAAGGAGAACGTGATGGAACAAATCTCACGAGTCTGTTCTAGAAAATATTGTTTTGTTTTTTTAAAAAAGCACGGGTTTCTTTGAATGTGTGGCGAAGGCTGAGAGCAGGCGGCTGGTCCGTGTTCACGGCAGAGCAGGACACGCTGTTGGGTGCTTCTCCCCTCAGCTGCACACGACGTACTGAGAATAAATGTAAACTTTGAAATGTCTTCGGGATTTAGTTTTCACTCTTCGCGCCCAGTGTGATGCTACCGTTTTAATTTCTTTAGCAATCGTGGCAGATTTGCATCCTAACAGAAGCCGGGGCGTGAGCGTGTTAGACAGGGGTGTGGCATTGTGTTTAAAATAGCACGTCTGATCCATTAGATAAAAACGTCTCTTTGGGGCGTTTCTGGGAACATGGTCCTGTCTAGAATGCAGTGAATTTTTTCATCCATGCGTCTGCTGCGTGGTGTGCCTGGCGGGGACAACTGGAGTTTGCCTCCTGCCTCTTAAACTAGATTTTCAGCTCCAGGAGGACAAAGTGGCTCTCCATGTGCTGAGAACGACTGATGCGGTGTGTGAGGGACTCGGGGAGCCACGCTTACCCCGGGGGTTCCTGCTGCTCACTTAGTCGGGACAAGCTGCTCCCAGCTGCAGTTTCAACCCTAAAGGGACTTAGGTAGTAAGAAAGTGGATCTTTGCTCCCAGGGGACAAAATTGCAGCGAGTTAATACCATAAATCTGGCAAGGCAGAGCAGGTGGCGAGGAGCCTGCAGTACGTGTTCCTCAGTTTATCCAGAGGGGGAGCCCCTCTTCTGGAGACATGTTTCCCTGGGAGCAGCTGTCTTGGCTGGCTGGATGTGCAGGGCGATTTTCCAGTGGTGACGGTCACCTCTTGTTGGTGACAGGGACTGCTTGGGGCTCAGCATCTCAGCCAGGTGGCACCCATGCGAGCTTGTGCTGCAGCTTTTGGACTTGGGGTGACGAGTGAGGACCTGCAGCAGGAGCAGCCTTGAAAGAGAAGGGGGCAGGCTTGGAGAAGCAGTGGCGGGGAACCTGTATGCAGCGTCCCAAGCCTGCCCTTCCGGAAAGCCAGAGGCCCAGGAGCGCCACCCCCCACTCCACACCCCCGGGCCCAGTTTGCATACTTGCCTGTTGCTTTTTTCTCTGTGCTGCTGGTCATTTGCATCCAAAGGCCTCTGACTGATGAAAAGGAACGCTCTGGAAGGTCTCCCCATGAAGCCTCTGTGCTCTGGGTGCTGGGCACATCTTGAGGGTGAGGAGTTGCTCACTTGTGAGTAGACCTGAGTCACCTCCCCAGTGTTCTTTTAGCCAAATCCCATTTGATGAGGTGATGTGTGATCTAATTAGGGTTTGGGGGCATTTTCATTGTGCTACTAAATAGTTGCTCTTTCCCTGGGAAGCCATCAGCCTGCAGGTACCTGCGAGCAACTAGTGACCGGGATAAACACATCTCCCCCTGCCATGCCCATTGGCTGCTCCCCGCGTTGGGCCGGGCACAGTGGAGGGTGTGCAGGAGGCTCCCGGAGAATAGCATCGGCTCCCTTCTTGAGGTGCTCGGTCATGTCACACAAGGACATCACCATAGCCCAGTGTTACCTGTGCTGGGGACACACCTGGTAGGAGGGCAGGAGGCTGACAGGGAGGGGCCTCAGAGCCCAGAGGCAGGAGGTCTGCAGCTGGACCAGGGACCCCAAGGACAGAGGCGTGGGGGTGGCCTCGGGATGATGGAGCCTGAAGGATGGTGTGAAGAGCAGAAGGGATGGGGTGGGGGGGGGTGGAGTCTAGAATATACAAGACAAGAAATGAAACTAAAGTCATAGCTTTGCAACTCTTTTATGACTATCTTCTAATTCAGAAAAACCATGCTGCTCCTAAAAGAATGCACATTGGCTTAGCGGCGTACTTTCCAGAGAGTGTAGCACAACTCATCATTTATTGATTTAAACTGTCGGCGAACTACTAAAGCCAACAGGGTATGGAGCAGTGGGTGTGACCTCTTATCACTGTCTCCCCAAGTAAGGCAGTGAGGACGCTCGGTGTCCTGACGTTCCATGGAAGGTCCGGCCAGATGGGTGACATTGAAGCTGCAGTAGCCGCTATCATAAGGGCTATGAAGTGAATTTTGCAAAACATACGTGAGGACCGAGAGAGAACGTGACAGGATGAAAGTGCCAGGCAGCATCACGTGTGCCAAGAAGGAAAATCCATGACCTTTCAGTTCATTGATGAATCCAATCAAATCTAGTAAGCAAATGTGAGTGTGTGTGTGTGTGTGTGTGTGTGTGCATGTTGAGGGGGAGTATGTGCACATGGATGTGCTCTGGTTGGCAAGTAAAATAGATTTCATACTACAGGTTGCAAGAAGATAAACAGGGAAGAAATGATGGTTCGGGTATAGTGACCAAAGTCCCAGCAAGAATGTGGTCACCTGTGCTGGAGACCCCAGGATTCTCAGCACAGGGCATCCTGACCGACGCTGGCCGACTCCCGTAACCTCCAAGGCCCGTGCTCACCTCCCTCTGCCCTCAGGCCCCACCTGCTTCCTGTGCTGAGCTTGTCCTTCCTTCCCCCTCCGCCACCCTGCCCGCTGGCTCTAGCCCTGTCTCCTCTCTAGCTCTGTCCTGATTTTGACCAACTGAAAAGCAGAACCTGTGTCTCTAGGGGGAGATCCGGAAGACAGGGAGAATAACACGAAAGGAAGGAAAAATCACCTGAGAGTCGGTTCTGGAAGCCCCGTGTGGGCGCTGGGAGGTGGCCTGCTGGCCCCCACAAGTCTGGGGAGACAGCTCCTTCACCATGGGCATCCCCTTCCCTGCACTCCCCTGTGCTTACCTGTAGCCCCGTGCCTGGCCTGGCTCTGGGGAGGACCAGACGCCAGAAGCTGTGCGACTGCACCAGGCGCTCCAGTGTCCTCGGAGCTCAGGGAACAACCTCTGCAGAGGCGGCTGAAATGAGAGGCAGGCAGCCGGCACCTAAAGGCTTCACCGCGTCCACCACATGATTTGAGCTTGGGGTCTTTGCACCTGACCGAGTGACAATTCAGGAGCGGAAGCCAAGGTCCTACCCCCCGCCCAGCGTGGCGTCCCATGCCGCCTGCACCACAGACGCCAAGAGAAACCCTTTCTGGGATATTCCCATTTCATTAGACTAACTTATCTGCTATTCCCTGGAGGGGCCACATTTGTAGAACAGGAAACTGTGTTTACACATGCAAATTATTTGTTTTCGACACAGAAGGCCAATCTTTCTAGCTCATTTGAATTATTTATGTTTGCTGAACGCAAAGGGTCATTTACATCCTTGGCTTCTCTACGGATCACTTCAGGATCCAGTGGTAAAAGCTGAGCTGAAGGAGCTCAGCGTGCAGGTAGCAGGAAGGATAAATGACCGGCGTCTGGGCCCCCACAGAGAGGCCCAAGCCCGGACGTGTGGGGACTTTTCCCGAGCACGTGCATCAGCGGGTGAATCAAGAATTCCGACATGAGTGTTGTAACATGGGGCAATCGAGGGCCTTTGAGCTGCTTCTGCTCTTGATTAGGACTCAGTGTTTTCTTCTTCCTCCCGTGGAATTTGGAAATGGCAAAATCCTAATTACAGATTTCCGATGTATAAGCAAATTCGTGTCTCCGTCGTTGTCCAGAGCTCATGTCTTAGACATCGCTGGCTCCCTCATTGCGCACGATGTGAGCGGCAGGAGGACTGCTTGTCACCTTGCTGACGTCTCGGGTCTATGACAGGCTGGTGTCTTGTTCCAGCTCTTGTTGTGGGTGTAAAAATCAGCGCTTTTGCAACCAGCTAGGCACCCCACGGTGGAGCTTCTGCTTTGGAGGCACCAGTTCCTCTTCCCATCCCACCCTCTTCCTACCCTGTGAGGGTGGCAAACGGAAGTGGAAACCGGACATGACTTGTCTACCACCCAAGCTCCATGGCTGCCTTGCACGTCCACTTGCAAATCAAAGAGGAGAATTTTTAACATAAACTCGTCTGGCTTTATGATGGGCGGTGGTCTGGTTGCTGCTTCTCTTTCCAGCCTCCTCCAGCTTTATTGTATTCCATTGCATGCAGAGACCACACACACTTATCTGTTCTCCGATACATTCTCCGATGGTCACCATGTTCCTTTTGGTGGACATTTAGCAAGTAGTGACTGTCCTTGTGCATCTGCTTGGACAAATGTGGGGCATTAAAATCACTGGCCCAGATACATGTGCATTTTTTCATTTACGTTGCCCTTCATGTGTTGTCTAAAATGATTGTGCCAACTTACACTTATGCTTGCCAACAGCCGCTTCCCCAAGGCAAGCTCCAGCCATAGACAGTGGGTATCTATCCCCCAGGGACTCTGCTCTCTCTCACTTAGGAACCCCTAGGCACACTGGTCCCACCTGTGAAGTGTCTTCCTACCCCCTTTTGTCAACCCTCCTGATGTTGAGGACTATGCTCAAATGCCACCTCTTCCAGGAAGCCATCCCTGGCTCAGCCTGGATGACACATCAGTCCCTGCAGGCAGCATCTTACTCTAAAGCAGAGTCTGTGTCTGGTTAGTGCTGCCCCCAGAATCTAGTACAGGGCCAGGTCAGTAATAGGGACATACTGGACACACTCACTTTGCTGAGGTGTCCACATTTAGCAGCACATGAAGTTACAACATTCCAGATACCCCCAAGAAACCCTAACATCTTACAGCACAGAAGCTATGTAGTTTTAAGTATTTTTTTCATTAAACAATAGTATATAATCAACCTGAAATATGACATCCAATATCCCTGCTGCTCTATCCACTCTTCGCAATTTCCTTAGAGAAGCTAGTTCTTCACCTCTGACTCTTTCTGCCTTCTGGGTTGTTCCATTCCATAATGAGCATCAGTGAACTTGCCTCTGTAGTATCTTAGATATGAGTCTCTCTGTATCTACCTGGTGCTAGGGATGCAGAGCTGGTTATGCACAAGGCCTGAATACAGCCAAGCCCACAGTGTAGGCTCACGATCAAGTTAACAAGTGTCTGCTGGCTGACAGTATATATAATAATTAACACTATACACACATGCAACACACAGAGAAAGACTGATTTACCTCACCAGGATTTTAATTAGGATTTTATTAACATAATTGACATGGTGTTATAATTAATTAGCAATAGTTTTTTCCCAAGTCATCTTTAAAGAAATTTCTTGTAAGTATACTAGAAAACAATTTATGAGTTGTTACCATAAAAAGAAGAACATGAATGTTGATGATTTTCAATATATCAATGTCATTTAGCATTTGTGTTTGTTTTGGAAAATCCAGCTGTCTTAGGACTTTAACTACAGAACAAAAGTTTCCCCTGCTACATCACCTTAAAATTCTGATGTAATATTTCTTGCAAAAAAAAAAAAAAAAAGCAAGAGGAATAACCTGATGATCTGGACCTGCCTGTGGGAACATAATAACTTAGAAGGCAGTGAATTATTTAACTGTCATACCTGAACGATGTCTCACATGGTCCAGAAACCAGCACAGCATATTTTTCTCTAACTCAAAATGACAAAGAGACATTGTAAATTATAATACACAACAGAATATAAATTATCTTCTGTACCAAAATAAAAATAAAAAATGACAGCCCAGGAAAAATGGGTAATTTGCATTTATTGCATCAACTGACTGATGTGGAATTTTGGGGCTGATGTACTTCCCTTGATAGTTTTCAGAACTGGTCGGATGATTCAAATTATAATTGAGCAAAATCAGCTCATCTGCTTGTTGCCGAAAAATGAAGCATAGTCAGTTTCCTAAAAAATGACACGCGCTTTAAATGCAACTCTGAGAATTGTCCCTCTGTCCCTGGCATTTATAGCATGCGAATGTAATGATTAAAACCATCCATTACGCTGTTGTATATTGGGCATGCACTGATACTTGTGCACGCTGAGAATTATGCAGGACTCCACCTGGCCCAGCTCTTAGGATGCCACTCACCTAGTGTGCACCCATAAACTGCTGTGATTTAAACATTTGCATCATCAGCATCCCTATTTGTCAGCCTTCTTCATGGAAACAGAACCAGGATATTTAGCTAAAGAGAGAATTTATTTTGGGAATTGGCTCATGCCGTTGTGACATGTGGACAAGTCCAAAATCTGCCAGTGGGTGAGCAGGTGAGACCCAGGGAAGCACTGGAGTTTGAGTCTAAAGGTCAGGTCATATGCTGGTAGATTTCCTTGATGGGAAGATAAATCTTTTTCTATTCATTCAGTTCTGCAACCGATTAGATGAGGCCCACCAAAGTGGGGAGAGTAATCTGCTTTTCAAAATGTACTGATTTAAATGGTAACCTCGTTGTTTAAAATATCTTGAGAGAGACATCTTAGATAATATGCAGCCGGACATCTGAGTATCAAGTGGAAGCCACCTTGACACGTAATGTTAACCTCCACAACATCACACTGCGTAGACATAGACATGGGTATGGGTATAGATATAGGTAGATCTACCTGAAACTTGCCTTTTTGATTCAACACCATTGCTGAGATTTACCTACATGGTCATGTGGATGCATAGTCCATGCATTTTTCCTGCTTTATTGTATTCCATTGCATGCATAGACCACACATAATTATCTGTTCTCTGATACGTACTGCGATGGTCACCACGTTCCTTTCGGTGGACATTTAGCAAGGAGTGACTGTCCTTGTGCATCTGCTTGGACAAATGTGGGGCATTAAAATCACTGGGCCAGAAACATGTGCATTTTTTCATTTAAGTTTCCTTTCATATGTTATCTAAAATGATTGTGCCAACTTACACTTACGTTCTCCATTTGTGACGGTTCCCGATTCATCCCCTACCTGTCAACAATTGGTATTGTCAGCCTTCAAATCCTTGCCAATGTGATGGGTTTGTTGCATCCATTTGAATTTCCCCAGTTATCTCTGAATTTAGACTGTGTTTAGAATTGTTAGTTGTCTATCAATGCCTCGTTGATACCTTTCCCCATTTTACTATTGGATTACAGAGGAGAGTGCTAGAACCAGGTTACTGGCATGTAGATCTCATGTCTACTCATCACAGGCTCTTGTGCACACCTTAATCTTTATTAAAGGTGGTTTCTGTTCATCTTTAAAATGAGACTTATCCCCTTGTTACAGTTTTTATAACCTAAGTTGATACATACACACGGTATTAAGTGGGGGTTGGTTCAGTAGTGAAAGCTATTATTAATATACATAGGGGTATTTATACATTCTTAATGTCATCTGGATCTTAATGTATTCTCCCAATCTGTGACATGCCTCTTAACTTACTGTTTTTTCCTTTAAATTTTAATATATTCAAATTTTGTTCTTTAGATATTGAAGAACTCCTTCCATGTGCTAAGTTCATACTAGTATTCTTTATTTTCTTATTAAAAGATGTTTAAGATTTAACCCTTCACATTTGTTCTTTAAGGTATCTTGAACTGATTGTGGTATAAAGTGTAAGATAGAGATCGAATTTTATTAATTTTTATATGATAATCTGTTGCCATAAAAGCACTAAGTTTTCTAGCTCCTTTGCCCCCCAGATTTGTAATATTACTTCTGCCTTTATGATTTTTAAAAATCTTTTCTCTCAATGTCCCATGCAGGGACAAAAAAAGCAAGGAGCACTTTGAAATAGTTCTGTGCATTAAAGAGTATTTCCATTCCCTGTTTTCCTTTATCTCCCAGAACATAACATATTCATTTCCTAGGACTACTGCAACACATTACCACAGAATCTATGGCTTATCCCAAAAGAAATTTCTTCTCTCATAGTTCTGGAGGCCAGAAATCTGAAGTCAGGATATCAGTAGGATCTCACTCCCTCTGAAGACTCCAGGGGAGAATGTTTCTTGTCTCTTCTGGCTTCTGCTGGGTCCAGGTGTTCTCGGCTCGTGACTGTGTCTCTCCAGGCTCTGCCTCTTTTTCATGTCACCTTCTTCCTGTTTGTTGTCTTTCAAAGCCCCTTTTTATTTAGGGCCTGTATCATCAGTCCATCTGGAATGGTTGCCCTTGAGATCTGTAACGTAATTACATCTCCAAAGACCCAATTTCACACAGCATTGCAGTCACAGCTACATGAGTTAAGGCAAGGCCATTTGGGGACCCACTTCCTGTAATTTTGTAATGTGATTCGTGATTTATTTTTTTCCGTTTATCATCATTTTGTTTCTGGAAAGTTACATCTCTTAAAATAATTATAAAAATAAAGTTGTACTGACTTTCGAACAAACAACTGAGACCAGTCTTTAATTGTATTTTCTAGATCATGCAAGTAATGGATGACTTGTGAATTAAAATGAGATATTCAGTAATCTACAAATTGTATGTTTCTCTTGCTGATACTACGTTGACTAGAAAACACAATTAGTCTTTTGAAAAACGGTGCTTGACTCAAGGTATTTCCCATGGATTGGTGGAAGATAGAAACCTGATTATGTGAAGTCATGTCCCTTTTTAATTCAGGCGGTTTCAGGTGACTTGTTTCCTTTCAACACAGAGCTGTAGGAGTTTATGAATAAGCAGGGAACAAAGGAAAGCTTAAGACTTGAGATGTGAGGGAGGGAAATATGTTTATTAAGCACCTACTTGATGAAAAGCCTGGGATCTCATTGGAATCAGCAGGATTTTTCCATTGCCTGAGTGGCCAAGAGGCAGACAGATCTCATCTGTCTTATTCAGTGACTTGAGAAGCTGGATTGTGGGAGAATTAAATGGAGTCCATAGACAGAAAGTGCAGCTACTTGGGCCTCCCCTGGTGGCGCAGTGGTTGAGCGCTGGGCTGTGAAGCTTCTCGCAGCTCTGCAGCCCTGGTTCGATCCCCGGCCGCCAGCGAGGGTCCCACATGGCGCGCAGACCTCTCCTGCCGCCCGCTGCTCCCCTCAGCAGTGTATTTCGTCAGTCTGTCTGTTCTGCTCCCTGCTCTGGCTCTGGTGAATCCTCTCACCCTCCCGCGCTTCTGACTGTACCCAGTTCTTGTATAAGTAAATAAATCTTCAAAAAAAAAAAAAGAGAGAAAGAAAGTGCAGCTACATCGCCTGACATTCAGGGGGCCCTGTGAAGGGCCCCGCCCCCACCTCTCACCCTGGCTTCATGTATTGATAGTGAGTGGACAGAGAGCCCTGTTGTCTCTTCACCAACCCTGGGCTGGGGCATGATCAGTCAAGTTTGTAAAATGCCACTTCAGTAGCAAATTCTATTCCATAGTATTTTTTCCCACTCTCTTTCAGTTATGTCTGAGTCCTGTTTTTCCCCATTAGAAAGATTTCCCCATTAGAACGGTCTTGTCTATCTGCAGTCCTAGACCTGCCTCATGTTTGTCTTTGAAAAACAACTCCGTTTTCAATAAAACTTTTGCTTGGATGAAAGCCACTGTTTTTTTCAGAAGCTTAAAAGCAAAAATGAGCCATAACATTGTATGTAGGGAGAAGAAAATCATTAATTATTAGACTGGATTATTTGAGTTTATAATCTGTTTCCAGAAACAGCGTGTTTAATTTAATCTATGTGGCAAGACCATATTCGGTAAACCTTGAATAAATCTTGTTTCAGGGAAATCTTTAATGTGTTTCTTCTTGTTACTATCTTTTTTAAAATCATCTAATTTTAAAATCATCTAGCTTTCTGGAAGTTGTTTTATTTGTTCCTGCATGTTTGTTTATTAATTACTCACCAAAATATGTTTTTAATTTGATATTAAACATTTTTCCTAGCTGGGGCTTATGTAATATTTTCATTGATGTGTGGCTTTACCTTAATCTATGTTCATGAGGAAGGGATTTAATAACATAATAGTTTCATTAAAAAAACAAATAAACAAACAAACAGGGCCTCCCCGGTGGTGCAGCGGATTGAGCGCAGTGCTTTGAGGCTGTCAGCAGCCTCTGCAGCTCAGGTTTGATTCCCAGCTGGCCAGGGAGATGCCCACAAGGCACGGCAGACTTCTCCTGCTGCTCCCCTCAGCAATGCCTTTGGTCCGTCTGCCTGTTCTGCTCCCTGCTCTGTCTCTGGTGAATCCTCTCACCCTCCCATGCCTCTGGCCTGTACCCCAGTTCTTATATAAATAAAAATAAATCTTTAAAAAAAAAAAAAAAACACAGTTATTTTGAAAACAACCAGCCAAAATGTAATGAAGGCCCAAAGCAGTCATACAAATTGTCATGAGTATATAAACCCAAAGGCCTTAAGAACAAGTCTTTGATTAATTTATGTCATATGAAAATTAAGAATGCAAAATCACTCATTTGGAGGGAGATAGGCCCTCCTGTGTTCGTTGCAGGATTATTTATAACAGCCAACCTATGGAAACAACCCAAGTGCTCACGGCCGGAGGAGTAGACTAAGATGACATGCAGCGCATGCGGTGAAACATGACTCCGTGATTAAATAAAATAATCATTTGCATCAACATGGATGGAACTGGAGGGACTATGCTAAGTGAAATAAGTCAGAAGGAGAAAGGCAAATATCATATGGTGTCACTTATATGTGGAATATAGAGGGGGAAGAAAGGGTTAATTTAAACCAAACCTGTAACAAACCCTAGAAATCTGTTCAATTAAGGCCATCAGAGTGGGAGGAGGAGGCAGAAGCCAGGAGTGGAGGGAAGCCAGGAGTGGAGGGGCCCAGTGGTCTATGGTGAGCTGCGGGTGCCCAGGTAGTAGGTGTGGGGTGGTGACATGCATCCGAGGAGGGGTGAACCTGTACCTCTGAATTACAGCGTTGCAAATGAATGTTGCCTAAATTTAAAAAATATATATATTAAACCCAAAAAATTTGTAAAATATTGCCTGTAAGTTAAGTGAAAGCATCAGAATTGTACCATTAAAAGGGATCTCAGCTTCTCCCCCATTAACATGAGAAGAGGCAGAGAATACTTGAAGATGTGTTATGTGTGGAAGGTTCTTTAAGCTCACTCTGGAGGAGTATTAAACCCTGGGGGCCAGGGAGAAAGAAAGAGGAGCAGTCAAGGTACAAACATGGGGAGAAATAAAAGCAAAAAACAAGTACTCCCCAGAAAATTTAGTATTCATTCACATTGTGTTTTTCTGGGGCTACATTCAAAATCTCAATACCCCAAATAGCAAAACATCTTTTTAGGGAAGCACTCTGTGTATCAGGATAGAATAAAACTTTTCTTCTCAAGGAAAATATACACAGAGGGAGATAAGCCATGTTGCTTCGTGTCAGCCTCAAAACAAATCAGTACTGCGTGAGGGTAATAAAGATGAAGTTGCTCTGTCATGCCATTTCTCTGGGCCTGTAAGTGGCAGTTGCTCAGGATACAATCACACAAGACAGGAATGCTCGTTTCCCTGGGCTGCCGATGAAGCGGGCAGATCTACGCCCTTCCGGGATGTCAAGGGAATTAGTGGAAAGCAATTTCACTGAATGAAAAACCAATTTTCCTTTGAGCTTATGGCTCTTAATAAAACAAAAGCAAAGTTATTTTTAACAAAGACATGTGAGTTTCCTTGGCTTAAGATGTGGGCTTCTCCTTAGAGGCAAGACTGTCCCTAGAAGCAGGGAGCAACTCTGCACCTGGAGCACAGGAGGGGTTCTCCTGCACCGCCACACACCTGGTACCTCTGACAACTGTGTGCCCACCTGGGCATGGGATCATGGTAAAGGCTGCCTCCAGGTCACTGTCGGAGCTGACAAGTGTCTATATGAATACTGATGACATTGTAAAAATGATGCTTCCATGCACTGCTCTGCAAACTTGTGTAAAGGGTCAGAGAGTAGCAAGACTTTTAGGCACTGTGGGCCAAGTGGCAGATCAAGAGTGTTTCATGTCTACTTATATAACGGGAGAAGAAACAAATTTCCACAAAATTATTATTAAAATCCAAAAATAGCAGAATGTTAATGGTAATAATGTTTGGGCTCACAGGTCATTCAGTGAGAGTGGGATTATTTGGAAGGCTAGCCTTTTGCCTAATGGGGGTTCATGGTTAATATCCCCTGTCACCAGCTCTGTTGTCAGCACATCTGTAAACCATCTTTGACTTGCCGGCCACACAAAAGCAGCAGTTAGCCAAGAGGCAGTGAAGATGCTGAGGCTACTCCAATGTGTCATTGCCATTCATGAGCATGGGGATAGTCCCAAGATTGTTCTCTGAAATACAAAAGTAGACACTTTGCCCAAATATATTTGTAGTAAAGTAGCCCTTTGAGTGTAAGTGATCAAAATGAACTTCTATGCTATTTTGTTAAAAGAGATGCATTTCTGTCTACCTCATAGGTAGAATTAAAGAACCCATGGTCTGGGTGGATTAGTGCAATTTTATTTTCCAGCTAGGAACCACCCACAAATGAGCAGTCAAATCAATTCAGAGGGCTTTGAGCAGTATTTGAAAAGCTGAATGGGATAGACTGGACTAGACTAGAAGAACTAGAATAGATTGGCATGATGTTAGAATGTGAATCAGACAGAACAAGGAAAGTTTGCTTTGGTGTCATAGAAAAGGGGTATCAAATTTCCGTGTATGGACCTAAGATATATTTTTATTGTGGTGGATGTATTTTAATGCAAAATATGTGCAAAACACTGAGAAGTGCTTACCTTTCCCGAAATAATAAAATAATAATGAAAAACTCTCTCCCCAATGCTGACAGAAAACAACCTGCTAACAAATTGTGCCATAATTGATAGGTATAAAATAATGTCGATGACTATGGGTGGTGAGTGAGCAGGTGAAGAAATGGCAAGTTAAGTCAGGAAAAGAATCTCCCATTGCTATAGTTGTTTTCTAAATTAGTTCATTAGTTTTAGTGCAAACATTGCCACATTTTCGCAGTTTAGTGACCAGAATTGATATTTTAAAAAATGTGATGGCATTGTCTTTATCAGAGAAATGGAGCTTCTATTTATAAAAATGTTTTTTAAATTTTGCAATTTGGCTCCTTCCCATTGAAAGTTCTTTTCTCCTTATGTTAAATGGGATGTTCTGTATCTCAGAATGAAGTCTGTTCTCTATCTCTTATTACAACTTCCCATCATTTCTCATCCAATGGGCTATTGGTAGGGACTTTCCAAATGGAGCCAAACATGTAGATGACATGAGATGCTGAAAGGAACCACTTGATTCTTACCCTGGATCATCTATGCCTCACGTCTCCTCTCAATTGAATATACAAGTTTTCACAAGGACAGGGGAGCTCACCTGAGAACTGAGACTAGTGTCCAGATGGGAGTAAGCACGGTTAACAATATCATACTTCTCATCATCTTCATGTGCCTCTGAAAAGTGTATCATGTTCAGAGGAAGGAATGAGAGATACTGAGTAGACAGGAATTTTTAAAATCATAAAGCTCTTTTTTTATTGATCTAATTTTAGCTTATGCAAGTTGTCAAGCAATTGATAATTTATATGCAATTCTTAGTATGTGATAAGTGGGTATGCATGATTAACTCTCATGAATTAATCTATAAATAGGCAAGTATCTGTGCATAGTATATGTATATAGTAGTTTTAAACAACAGATTGTGACTCATTTATGGGTAGTAAAATACTTTTATTGGTCATGGGTAAAGTTTTTAAAATAATTTAATGGAGTAGAACAGAACAGAAAAGAAAGAAAAACTATCAAAATGCATCTACCTTAATAAGGATGCCTTGGTTTCCCATTTAATTTGCATATATTTATATGTGTGCTTGGATGTGTGTGAACTGAGTTACACTGTAAATATTTCATATTGTTTCTCATTGCTAAAAAGTTTGCAAAAGTCTAAAGTGCTAAAGTCTTGGCCATAGCAGTAATTAACATGTTCTGTTTACTCTCCCAGATACTTGTATTTTATTGTCAAGTATGCCCAAGTATAATAATTAGTTCAACTGCTTCTTGGAAATGCATGCTATAAATTAGTTTACAGAATTATTTTTATGTTTGATTCAATGAGTTATTCACGTGAACTAGCTATTATTTGGTTAGCTTCTTGTATCTGCTAGGTATTGTAGGTTCCTTATTTACATTTAAGCTTTCTTGCAATAATAAGGCAAAGGATTGGGTTGCAATAATCCAGTAATGCCAACCAAAGTAAGTATTAAGGGGCATAGTCCAGAAGTATAATGTTGAACACTGATTTGGGGAGAAAAGAGCTTGATCCTCTCCAACACTTTTCAAATGGTACCATGTGTGAAAGCAGGATCCTGTATTTTTTATGAGTGTTACATAATCTATTGTCTCCCCATTGAATAAAAATCAATCCAACCAGAAATCTGACACTGTAAAAGCAAAAGAATTCTCACAGTCTAAATATTACAGTGGCTGGATATTTTTTTCACCATATGGTTTTCCTTTGAAGGTAAAGGAAGAATAGACTTATGGGAATATAGTAATCTACTTGACAAGTTGCATCGTTGTTATGCATGGTATTTCATCAGTTGTTATTAGCCAGTGTATATTAAGTACATGTCAATGCATTACCTTATGGGTGAGTTTCTGGATATACAAAATAGAAGTTGCTCTTTAGAACTTTAGAAATAATGTACAGGGAAAATCCTATCTTGCTTGCACTTTTTGTTTGGGAGTAAAATAAAAAAAAAAAAAAAAAACAGCTCCACATTGGGAAAGTTCTTTTAGAAGAAACAACTTCTAGTGAATTCCAATAGTGATGGAAAGTGAACTCGAAATTGAGGGGTTGGATACAAATTTCATTCAAGCTCACAAGAAAGCTCTTGTTTGCAACTTGGAATTCAGAATTGGTGACATAGAAAGTTTGTGCATGCCAGTGTTTTACAAACATGTAAGCTTTTGAAAAAAAATTGTTCTGTGATTAATATTCCTAAGGTTAACATGTTTGTACAATTCAGGGCTCCATGTTTTATAATTTTCAATCACTAATATAATTTTGATAGTCTACAGTACATGGCTGGATTTCTAACTTTCTGAACATTTTTGCCTTTTGGTTCATGTTATGCAAATGTAAATATTGCTGATGTCCTGCATATTCTGAGGGGGAGGGCTTACTCCTGTAAAAATCATTCTGCAGGGTTCCAAAGTGCAAGTCTAGAGAGGAACTCTGGCAGCAATTTCAAAAAGAGGCACCTTTTTTGTAAGTATTTACATTTATGACAAATATATATTGTGAACTTCATGTACGTGTAGTCGTTGTTGGGGCCAGAAATATTGGTTTCTTATATTAAACATGCAAATCTATGTCCGATTATAGCCCTATGACAATACTGAGAGTTAACTCTGTGCTATGATCCAGTGGCAGACGCAATATAAATGTAGGTTGAAATACCTATATGGACACAATATAAATGTAGGTTGAAATACCTAAGATATAATGTACTCTTTTAAAATAGGATATTATATCTATTTTGGTCAAGATCAGTAGTCAGAGTAAACTGCTTTCTGGCATATCCTTACACCCAAGGTAGATGTCTACTTTTTTTTAATTTAAGGACCTTAAGGTGTTACAAAGCTGTTTGCACATTTTTCAAGGCTCGGGAGCAAGGAAATATGAATGAGTCAGTACCATTCCTAGGGGAGGAGATTTCTCTAAGCGCTCTCCCTCCAACCCTCCTTCACTTCTGTCACCTCCTAGGCTGGAGGCTGGTGTCTTCCCCATTTTGCAGATGAACAAACTACCTCCAAGAAGCCTATACACCTTAGCCATGGTTTCATAGTCAGTAAGCAGAGGACCTGGAAGTCAAGCTCTGGTTGCCTCCAAGGCTACGCTCTTGGCCTGGATTCTGTATTTTTATGAAATGTTTTGATAAATAAGAAAAGGTACAGAACGTGCATTAAACACCATAGTGGAAATGAGGGCAGTTCAGCTTTATTAAGGAATGTCCCATAGCTCTTAAGACAGCTGTGAGGAGACGTCTGGAAAAGCTTTGCCACTGCACAGAATTGTAGGACTAGTGTGTATATTGCTCACTGCTATGGGAAAAGAAATTTATCCAAAATTTTGAAGCAGTGTTTACAATGTAGTAACCATTCTGGAAACATGACCTCTAAGTGGTTGAAAGTGACACCGTGAAAAAACAAAATAGATTGTGATGCTATAAATGAGCCTTCATTGCATAATATTAACTCCATTGAATCTAAATAGTGTGACAAATCATTTATTGTGTTATTTTTCAGTTGGCCCTTTTGTGATTGAGAAAGTATATAGTAGGTATCGTACTGAAATGACTCTTTAAGTTGACTCAGGATTTTAAAAAAGGTTTGTTTCTAGTATACATCCCAAGAAGGGAAACATGGGATTATTTCAGGGAGAGGAGACACGTGTCCTATGTCTCATGGAGCTATTTGGATTTTCCAGAAATCATGTTGATGTCAAGCGTGTATCTAAAAACCTCCTCTTCCTAGAGGTCCCTGAATTGCACCTTCTGCCATTGATCCTTCACACGTGAAAGCCTAACATGTTTTGGGTTCCACCGTCATTGTTTTGATCCATCTGCTTCTTTCATAGTTTGCTCCATTAAAGGTTCCCTGCACTGAGCAGCTGTTTCCAGGCACTCCCGTCCAGGCTGGTCCTCTTGTATGATAATGCCACCTCCCTTTCAGTGTTGCAGGCTCAGAAGAAACAAACTGTCTCATTCTTTCCTCTGAGCAATGAATGGAAACAGTGAAAGACTTGGTTAAAAAGTCAACACCACAAAAGTTAACATAAAAAGCAAAGGCAAACATTTTTGCAAAGTCGTTTTAAGTTAAATGTTTGTATGAAATATAATGAGTCACTGGAATTGAAGATTTTCCTTTAAATCAGAGGTTTTGGGTTATTATTAGGAGAAATGTACAGTACTTGCAAGATGTTTACAGTCCTACTAAATCACAAGTAGGTGTTTGCCATTTCACTGCCAAGCAAGTAGGATGACACCCTCTCGTTGTTAAATTGATCTCCCAGAAGTGAACTTGCAGGGGAGACCAAGTTGCTTTGAATCTTTCGAGTTAATAAGGATGTCTTCAAGGTCTCATTTATGTGTCCTCATTTATGTGATGACCGGTGACATATGGTCATGGCTGGTTCACGGCAGGAAGTGACCACCCCCCTGGGCTACAGATCCAAGATAAACTACAGAGACTGTTTCATACCTCAGAATAGACATTTCTAGACTCATGAGGTCAAACCCCAGCACCTCGTGGCAAAATCGACAATCACCCACCACTGCCATCAGTAACGATCTGCTCATGCCTTTCGTGGATGACAGTGGCTTGGGAGATTCCATGTTCTTCCCCGTGTTCGTCATTCATGGAAAGCCAACCTCAGATCATTTCCATGCATTTGTGTCAGCTAGTGAGTAGGAGGCACTTGTCTCTGCTATGGTGTTCCTGCAAGTGTTTCCACATAAGAAGCCAACCCATAATGGCAGCTTCTTTATTAAAATATGTGCAGTGGAAATTATGCTAATTAAGCCAGAGTGTAATTATAGACTAGAAAGATTCTTTCACAGTCTGAATTGAATTGTTTTAGATAAATGTGCATTAACTTAATAGTGTGCAGCTAATTATGAAAGGTAAGGGAGAGGGAGGGAAGTAATCAGTTACAAGATGTTTTTCAGATATCACTGTCCCAGATGAACTCTCCAGTTAAAGCCCAGGTAACCCTGTAATGAGAATTCTTCTAGCATTTGTCTTGGATTTTCAATAGTGCAATTAAAATAGCCACTGGTGACTAATTAACCCATTTAACTCTATTTGTCTGTGGCATTTATTAAGCAGAGAGTTAAATATGGTGACTCGCTGCAGCTTGATTCCAAATATGTTTGCAGAGTTAATTATTTATATTTTGTGTGCATTTGTGGAATTATGAAAAGGAGGCAAGGATTCATCTTCCCAGTGTGATTTTGCCATGCTCAACTAAAGCTGTATTCTGCAAAATAAATTCTTCTTCTTTAGAATGAAAACAAGCTCAAGTGGCAGTCATATGCCTTTTGTTCCAAAGTCGTCAGTTCAGAGGATCTGAGAGACAGCATCACCATGCTGTGGTTACAGGAAGGAAATGTTAGTCGTTTAATCCTTTCAGCTAAAGAATTCTAAATTCTTTGAGCAAGGTGGGTTCCCAGGTCCATTGGTCAAAGCCGCTGGAACCAGCTAAATGAAAGGCACTTTAAAAATAAAAAATAGAATACATATCTGATGCTGAGCGATTTTCAACTAATTTTAGAAATCTTCATGTCTACATGTCTTCTGAGTAAAATGATTGGAACATTTTACTCAGTTGAACAGTACTAGAGAGTTTTGAGAAAAGAAGATTCAGCAAAGCACTAAGATATAAAAAGGTATGGTGTAGAGAGGTCCATTACAGTGGGTGTGACTGACAGGTAGGGGAGAGGGCTTGTAATGTGGGACATCATATCTCATTGTCTTCTCCCCCTCCCCCCAGGGAACTTTCTTTATGTCTTTATTTGCTTTTTTCAGTTAAAGGAAAAAGAAAAATGTTGAGGTGTACATGAAGGTTTTACCAATTCCCTTAAATTTCTATTTTCTCTCTTCTCTCATTCACATTCTTGGTTTGTCTTAAACATACTTTGGTCAATATACTGAATTTTATTTTTAATGGTATTTTAAACCAAGGAGTCTTAAATTTTTTGAATTATAACTTCTTATAAATATAATTCTCATGAGATACAACTCACATATTTAAGGTGTGCGGTCCTTTGGTTTATAATATTTCGTCTGAGTTGTGCAACTCTCACCACAATGAAGATGCCAGTCATGACCTGAGCTGGTGTGACCTTACAGCTGTATTGCATCTGCAAAGATCTTATTTCCAAACAAGTTCACACTCATAGAATCTGAGGGTTAAGATTTTAAGATATCATTTTGAAGAGACACAGGTCTACCCATAATGTCAATTAACTACCTGTTGGAAAATTGGTAATTCTCACTGCATTGTAAAATATGTATTAGATCAAAAAATGTGATGGAAACAAATATTTCAGTCAGTTAGTCATTTTGATGATTGGAATCAAGAATAAAGGATGTTCCAAATTCTGTTGGCAACACATTTTTTTAAGGGACATCAATGTTTAGTTGATTCAAAGGTAAACATGAGATTTCGGAAGATAAACCTCCTCAGGGTGCAGAATTTCAGATGCAGGGGTAGAAAGACTCAGTCCAGGGCAGGGGAGCCTGCCGGGTGCTGGTCAGAGCACCCCTGGGACACTGGGGAGCTCCATTGGCAGCTCCTGAAAGAGACAAAGGCCAAACTGGAATGTGTTCAGAGGAGAGGGTGAAATGCTCAAAATCACACCAGATGAGGGTGACTTGGTATTGATGGAAGCAGATGAAGAGCTGGAGTGGGGCGGGAGAGAGGCACTCAGTGATTATCAGCATCAAAGCTCCTTTGGGAAAGTCGAAAGAAGGATTTGAAGGTGCCCCCATCTTTCACATGGTTCACGTGTTTGTTTATTTTTCCAGGGTTTTAAACTTATCTTGGTTTTCTCATCTGTGTTTTCGCTCTTCTTTTTCACCAGCCCTCACCAGCTCCCCCCTCTGCAAGAGACACATACAGTCACATCTGTAATCACGTTTCCTGGATAGATTAGTGTCTAGGTTATTTGCATTGAATACTGTTGGGGCACAGGGGTGATCCCCCACCCCTCTGGGTTTTTCTTGGGCTGAATGAGAAATCAACACAGCATCAGGTGGGTTAGCAAGGGAGAAATCAATTTCCTAACCTACACATGGAGAATTTACATGACTATAAGTTAAAGTAAAATGGGGCCGACCAGGGATATACATCCTGTGCTAACGGGTCTGGAGCACTGAGGAGAGAGAAGGGAAAAGCTTCACGTGACAAGGAGGGAATGACCTCATCCTTTTATTTTGAGTGTAAAAAGATGAGTTTCTCAGTAGGGTAGACATGTTCACTGCTAAACCTGCACCTGGTTCATCTTGTCCAAATGATGTTCTTCTAGTTCATAAAGGGCAGCGGTGGGGAGCAATGATTGCTTTTTTTTGTTTAGGAGACAGGAAAGGCTAGCGTTCTCAGCTCCAGGGTTTTCATTTCTCTTAATTAAAATGTTTTGCATTCTTTTAAGTAATGACAGTAGGTTTCCCAAAACTCATAGGATTTCAATTGACCTTCAGTTTCCACACTCACTGGAAGAGTTTACTCCAGGCATATGGAAAAAAGACAATTTCCCCCTTTTGGGGAGACCAATCCCATAATATCAGGTCTTGAAAAATTTTCTATGTTATTACGTAGATTGTTCAAACGTAATCTTCAGAAACGTTCAATGTTCTGCCGTCTATATAATGGAGAGGCATGTCTGTCTACTCACCATTCCTTCTGATTGCGGTACTTTAAACACTAAGTGGGCCAGCGTAGAAAAGAGATTGTAGATCTCTGGAAGGGTTTCAGAAGTCGATGATGAAGCCAGATGGGTTGAGATATAGATGTGGAGTCGATGTAAAAATAAATTAGAAGAGAACCATCTTCAAGTGGAGATGGGCCAGCTGGGAGAGGTCCTCTCTGGTCACCCGTAATTAAATTTCTCTCTGAGTTCCCCTGGCGGGTGAAGGTTGGACGATGTGGGCACAAGTTTTCTTCCCCTCTGTGATGTTTTTAAGTCATTGGCAATTCCTTCTGGATCCTGGCAGGTCACATCTAAATAAATGACATGGTTCTGACAGGACAGTGGTTTTTAAGAACAGTTTTTGAAAAAGCGTTGTGGTTGAAAATAGCTGGAGGGATAAGAAAATCAGCCCAGGAACATACATTGTGCCTGTCAAACTCGGCACAGCTTTCATAGAAGGACTATGGTTTAAGTGACTAACAGCTACATGTGAATACACCCTGAATCTTTTGATGAATTTAAACCTTTCACAGCAGATTTTTTTGGCTTTAAATATTTATCTGTCTCTACTGGTCTGGGCAGTGACTCCATTCTTTGATAGTGTGTGATCCTCGTAGTTCAACTTCTAGTTGACTTTCAGGAAGGCAAACTGAGAGTCCCTTCACTGGCAGAGGCAGCCACAGGCCCCTTGGGATTCCCTGCTCTCCTCACTCCCCCATTTAGCTGTAGGGTGAAAAGGCCTGGCCTGGTCGCAGTTACCAGCTCAGCGGCCTCCAGTGGGAGGGGCCAGGAGGACTCACCCTGGGGCACGCTACCTTCCAGACCGGGAGAAACACATGGTCCTTGCTTGGTTCTGGAGGATCCTGGGAGACTGCTTTATTATCTTTCTAAGATTTATTTATTTATACATACAAAAGCTGGGGTGCAGGCCAGAGATGCCGGGGAGGTGAGAGGATTCACCAGAGACAGAGTGGGGAGCAGAACAGGCAGATCTACTGAAATGCACTGCTGAGGGGAGCAGCAGGCGAGTCAGGAGAGGTCTGCTGTGCCATGTGGGTCAGCTCCCTGGCCGGGGATCGAACAGTGGCTGTGGACAGCTTCCCAGTGCTCCGTCCTAAGCCCTTGGGCCACCAGGGAGGCCCTGAGATGGCTTTAATGACTGGGACGGAGGCCAAATCAAAATGCTAAGTGACTCAGTTCTTGGGAGAGTTAACTGCCTTTTCAGCTGGTGGATTTTATAACTGGGCATTTGTCAGTCTCCATTGCAAATCACCCAGGAGCACTAGGGAGCATGCCAGACCCTAAAGAAAGTGTCAGCATGCAGGGAACAAAAATAAATCCCCTGTCAGCAGGTTCTGCAGGAAGGATCTCCCGGAATGGAAAGAGGCTCCAACCCACCCCTTCTCTGACTTTGGGGTAAAATCAAGAGACACAGACTGGATCCAGATAAGGCAGGGGGCACGGACAGTGCTCCCAGCCCCATCAATCATGCTGACGGGGTCCCTTTGCCTCCATAACTAGGGCCTTAATTTTAATCCTGAGTTTTTGTCGGAGAGAAGGGAGCCATCTTAAATCCCTGCAGGCCAGGTGGAGTTAAGAGTCCACGCATGATGGTGTCTGTGGAGCAGAATGAAAATGTCCACCCGCCCGCATCACCCGCTCAGAGAGCCAGCGCTTCCCTCCCGGATGGGTGAGCCCGTGACAGTTAAAATCTTTAGAGTCTTGCTCTTGGGCTAGTTGTAATTAGGGATATGTCAGAATTAATTTAACAACCTTTATATGGATTAATTCCTCACTCACTAACTCATCTATCATACTTCCCAATAACACTAAATTTAATCTTACTTCCGTAATGGTTGCCAGTAACATAATAATCTTTATTTGTCTCCTGGCTTTTTGCACGTTATTGACTGATTTTTTTTCACACATTAAAAATCCAAATTATATGGCGTTTTGAAATAGTTTAATGTCATGAACGTTTAACTGTAGTTTTCACATTGGTTGTTCACTTGAGAACTTGTATTTTCTTAGTCCCTTTCTTAGTGTGGACTAAGAAATATTCAACTCCATAAATGAGTGGAATGCACTTGTAGGGCAATTTTAAAATGTGAGTCATTATCTTATACATTGCAGTGGAAATTCACTTAGTAGCATCTTACAGGCCAGACCCGCAAAGTGGGCTGAACCCCAGGCAGTATCGTTTGTATTTTCACCTCTGCGCAAGTGAACCCTTGCTCGCCTGCTGAAAATTTGTCTGTCTTCGCTCTTCTTAATTCTCACCTCTCTTCCTTCCCTATTCTTCACTCAGCTACGGCACTTTGCAAAGCAGAAAACATTTTCCTCTGTCCTTCCAGGTCCTTGGGCTGCTCTAAAATTTAAATCCATGCAAGACAAATGAACAGGAGGGTATTTTTACACATAAAGGGGCCACAGAGGTAGAGGCTCAGCACATGACACCCTCCTGATGTGGGGCTGGGGGTTTCCAGGGGGAGGGCACCCCCAGGGTGACAAGAAGAGCAGATGTCTGGGAGTCAGATGTTGGTCCTGCCGTACAGACAGTCCACGCAGATAAAGTTACCACCGCTGCTAACAGCTCTCTTTATGTGCCAGACCACCCCCCATCTGAATTTTTTTTTAAAGATTTATTTATTTATTTATTTATTTATACGAGCTCTGGGTACAGTCAGAAGCGCGGGAGGGTGAGAGAATTCATCAGAGCCTGAACGGGGAGCAGAGCAGGCAGAAGGACCGAAGGACACTGCTGAGGGGAGCAGCGGGCGGCAGGAGAGGTCTGCGCGCCATGCGGGACCCTCCTCCGGTGGCCGGGGAGCAGCCGGGGATCGAACCGGCGCTGCAGAGGCTGTGGGCAGCTTCACAACCCAGCGCTCAACCGCTGCGCCACCAGGGAGACCCACCATCTGAATTTTTTAATGTAGTTAAGAGGGAGATAAAAGTTTTTCTCAAGTCTGCTGGGTCTCGATTGCCTTCCGCTCACAGTGGTCCAGCTGCAGAGCTGCGCATTTGGGGAGGTCTGTGCTGCTGCCCTTTGATCTGAAACAGGAAGTGCTGAACATGGACATTTGCGTCCAGGTAATGAAACACCCAGATGCAAAGTGTCACATCCTCACGGATGAGGGAGAACAGGCAGGTGGCATTCCCGTATGTCCCTTTTAGGACAATTCCAAGTGGCTTAAAAGAGTGTGTGTTTTGAATTCTCTGTGAGACGGCCCATCGGGTCCAGTAAAAGAGGAGACAGGAGAAGCTCAGGGAACACAGGGCATTGTCTACGCAGGCCTCGCCCAGGGCAGGAGAGGGTCAGGAGGCAGAGGACAGAGGAGGGTCGCTGAGGCCTAGCCTCTGTTGGGGTTTCGTGGGGCAGGCATGGCCGCGCAGGGCGGGCAGTGAAGGGCTGGCACGTCTGAGTATTTCCCCCAGGCACTCTCATTGCCTGGCACCTGGCACCCGCCTGGGGTGGTAAAGGCAGAGGAATATTGCCTTAGTATTCCTTTCTGGGTGCATGGGCTGGACAGAGAGGGCAAGGCCCTTGCTGAGAAGTTTGCAAATCAAAAGCATCCTCCAGGGCCCCCCTGGTGGCCTAGGGGTGAAGTCTCAGAACTATCTATCCCCAGCCAGGAAACCCCCCATGGCTCCCCTCAGCAGTGTATCTCACTAGATCCGCCTGACTGCTCCCCACTCTGTGGTGAATCCTCTCACCCCCACACCTCTGGCCTGCACCCCAGTTCTTGTATGCATGAATACATAAATCTTAAAAAAAAAAAAAAAAAAAGAAGACCCCACTGGTTCCCGCAGTGGAGACAGATGAAGATCGGGGAAAAGACCAGAATGTTTCACTGGATCATCCTTTCTCTGCAGAGGGAAGTCAGAGTAAAGAAAAGAGCACGAAAAGATTGCAGGGACCATTCAGACCCTTCCTATTTAAATCCAGCTCGGTGAACACTTGGTGAAATCTAAAACTGGAAATGCTGTTAAAAATGACCTCAACTTCTTGTTTTAATTCTTTTATAAATTTCGCCAGCTTTGATAGAAACTGCTATTCCTCTCCATCATGGCGAAGATTATCTTTCTTCTGTCTATATTTTTTGTCTCAGATGCAGTGACCTGCTTTTACTCCAAATATGGGGAAATACTTAGTGCGTCCTGTAACGTATTCAATTTAAATGACAAAAAAAAAAAAACTTTTGGGCAAAAAGTTTCACTTTGTGAAAGTCCCCGAGTTGGGCAGTGTGGTTTTAATAAGGATGGCGTGATCACCAGACACTCTAGCCTTTTAATCTGGTGTGTGTGTGTTTGTGCTTACACATACACATTTATACACACATGTTGAGAGAGAGATTTTAAGAAATTGACTCATGAAGTTGTGGACTCAAATGTGGAGACTTTTTCAGCTTCTTTAAGACTTTTCTGCGTGAGCTGGGATCCCCTGTCTGCCCAGCTGGTCCCTCGCCAGAGGTTTGTTTGTGATGTTGACAAGTTGATGACTTGAAGGGTTTGGGGGTGACCAGAGGGAAGCCAGTGTGTTTCCAGGAAGAGAAAGGAAAGCAGAGGAGGGTCCGAGCCAGCCTCTCCGTGTGCCCTGGGCCTTGCCAGCTCTCCAGGCCCTCAGGACCACATGTCTGTCACCTCCCCTTCCCAGGCAGCTTATACCCCGTTCCCTGATGGGGAGGGCTGGCACTGCTCTGATGTCTGGGGTTTCGAGGGGAAATCCATTAAGCCTGAGGTCCGGGGCTGGCTTCCTGCCGTCACGGTGCTCCCAGCGGCAGCCCTGAACAGCTCCGACTTTCAGCGCAATCTAAGTGTGATTGAGACACCAGATCCGTGCAAGAGCATCCTTCACCCCAGGACCAGAACCATCGAAAACGCCACAGCAGCTCTATTCCTTGATGGAAGAGGCTCCAGGGGTAATAGGAGAATGATGAGGCTGTTCCAGTGCATGAGGGGACTTATTTAGTGCAGGGACTCCCGCAACCTTTTCTTGCAAATACGCACGCAGACAGCAGACCTGCCCGCGACGAAGCAGCATAAAGTAGCCGCCGCTCCCCAGCAGTGTGATGGAGCGCTAAGCAGCACACGTGGGGCAGAGGCGTGCCCCCCTAGGTGACCCTGGGGGCTCACGACGTCCAAGAGAGCATCCCCACTCTGCCTCCCACTGTCCCGGGTCCCCTCTGTGCCTCATGCTGGGCAATCGCTGCTCATGCACCTTAAGCACCTGAACCAGAGGAAACAAGAGTAACTCCTGTCCACCGCCCCCCTCTTTCCTTCACACCCACAGTTCTAGACCAGAAATCCTAGATTTCTCACCAGAATCCTAGCACAGAGCCTACTCCGCTCTTGGCAGCTCCATCAATACAACATGAGTTGGTGGAGGCCGACACGACATGACCAGGGCCGGCTGGTCTCCTGGGACCTTCCTCATGTTGCCTCAGCTGGGGTCCCCAACTGGGGGTGAGCTCACCCCCATGCTGCCCTGGGCATACTTGGCAAGATCTGGAGACAGTTTTGGTTGCGTCTGGAGGGATGTTCTATAGGCTTCTGGTTGATAGAGGCCAGGGAGGTTGCTAAACATCTTGCAGGTCAGGAGACCCCCCTCCAAGGAGTCACCCAACCCCAATCGTCCCCAGTGCCAGGGTTGAGAGAGCCACCTGCAGTGCAAGTCTCCCCACCCTCAGTCCCCTGATGGGAGCCCCGGGGCATGATCTTACATTGTTCAGTTTGCCTGTTGACAGTGGCTCTTTGGCGAATGAATGAATGAATGAATGGATGGATGGATGAGGAATGAATGACGTTATGGAGGTATGGTGAGCATGGGAGCAGAAAAACTACTAAGTTAGCACTTCTATGCTTTCTGTTACCCCGGGATAGTTACATTTGTTCGCCGAGTGCCTGTTGTGTCGGGGCGGTGCGCTGGTCACGAGAGCATATTCTATCACGAGTTAACAATAGCATGACCCCTGCACACTGGCGAGCTCTTTCAAGTGGAAGAAACCCTCGCCAACCAGTTACAAGACCAGTGTAAAATCCGTGCGCCAGGCGGAACAGATTCTGTGTGCTCGCCCCAGGAATGGCCAGGGATGCCCTTGGGTCGGGGCCAAGCTGGAGTCCACTTCTGCACGTGGTGTGACCAATGCTTTCAGTGTTGGTGTCGAGCACACCAGTGTGGCATGTGGGTACATCGGCGTCCGTGTCCTCTTCGGGAGGGGCTTTTACGGGTGTTCGTGTGGGACCCAAAGTGTCAGCTGGCAGGTGGGAGAGAAGCCACATTAGCCATGAGGAAATGGCTCTGCTGGGCTTGCAGAAGGGAGTCTCTGTGGTCTTTGTGTTTCAAAGAAAATGAAAGAAATCGAATCTTCCTTGTAATACGGTGATTTTAGTCCCAAGAGTCTTTCTCCAGCTGCCAAACAAGCACAGAAATGGCTCAGATCCAAAGATGCTTCTTTGCTTCACACTGGCCTCCCTAAAGCTTGGCTGGGTCCTCTGTGGTCCCACAAGTACAGCCTTGCTCCCTGGAGGCAGAGCTGGAGGCCCGGCTGGCGCAGAAGGAGCCAGACCTGGGGACCGTCTGCAGCTGAGCGACCACAGTTTCCATGAACCATGCATTTTTTGTTTGCCCCAGTGCTGTTCCTTCAAACCTCTCTTCCCTCCTGGTGTAACCACGTAAGAAATGTTGAAACACACAGTAGGCGGTGAATGTAGTCTCGACTATTATAGAGACTCAGAACATCAAGAGGTCAAGGCATATTTAGAAGATCTCATAGATGCCACATCCCTACACTTTGATCTCTAACATCCTGCAGAATACGTGTTTTATTTTTATTTGTCTTATTAAGATAGCAGTGATTAAACACTGTATGTGATTTAGAGCTACGGCATCAGCCCGTCACCCACCCACCGCCGCACCCCCACAGCTAACCAGCGACCCGGCCCCTCGGCCCCGCTCTGGGGGATGGAGTGTCCGCTGGGTCGCTGGTGTTTCTCGCCTGACATGGCGCCTTCTGTGGCTTCTGTCTGAACTATCGAAGTGTGCGAACTGCGTTAATCAAAGTGTTTTCACATCTGCAAAGAAGGGAGATGCCTGTTTCTCCTCACTCAGAGAGTGTGTGGGTCTCACCTACTCCGACTTGAATTTAAAAAATAACCTTAGACTAGGGCCTCCCCGGGTGGCGCAGCGGTTGAGCGCTGGGTTGCGAAGCTGCCCGCAGCCTCTGCAGCGCCGGTTCGATCCCCGGCTGCTCCCCGGCCACTGGAGGAGGGTCCCACATGACGTGCAGACCTCTCCTGCCGCCCGCTGCTCCCCTCAGCAGTGTCCTTCGGTCTTTCTGCCTGCTCTGCTCCCCGCTCTGGCTCTGGTGAATTCTCTCACCCTCCCGCGCTTCTGACTGTACCTAGTGCTTGCATAAATAAATAAATAAATGTTTAAAAAAATAATAATAATAACCTTAGACCAAATCTGCCTTCCTATGTTCACATCCACTCATGCAGAATGACTCTGTGTGTCCCCTTAACTCCAGAAAATGTGCGTTGCCCGTGAATCCTGGAAGAAAGAAAGCCTTCTCTGAGCTCTTGCTCAGCGCAGCCGGTGCCTCTGATGTTTACTCAAATGGGAGTCAGAAGCTCCCTGCTGGAAAATTTGAGTGTGCTCAGTCTATCATGCAAAATAGCAGCAGGTTCCTCACGCTACTACCTATGATTAAATTCCCCTTTGTGCACAAATTCCAGCTTCTGTGACCGTCCCTAAGCTGCTGGCTGTGGATTGGGCACTGCCTCTTGCAGGGAGCTCAGAGCGTCCAGCAAGGACTCAGTGGCTCTGGGGCTCCCGCTTACCAGTCCTCTGACCCCCCCTCCTTCCTCATCTGTATAAGTGGAGACTGCATGCGTCCTCCCTCACAGTTTGTGGAAGAAAACTTAATTGACCCTTAACATTTATTAAGCAACTGCCTTGGCCCATCCCTCTGCTGACCTGAGTATATTGAAATTGAAGTGATTTCTGTGACTTTTAAAACTCCAGTCCAGATTTTAATTTACTAGATTAGAATGTCATTTTTTGAACATCTACTCAGTGGAAAGCATTTTTTCCGTCCTAGTGGTTTTGAATAGAAAATCCTAAATAATTTGGAGCAAGGTACTGTATTACCAGGTAAACAAATAAAAACAGATCAATATATCAAGGGTACAGAAAGATAGTTTTACAGCAGGCCTTGTTTAAAGAAAACATGTTTTTAATTTTCTTTTTTTTTTCAAACACGTATTTATTTTATTTTATTTTTTTTTAATTAATAAATTTTATTTTTATATTCCCCATACAATTGCAATCCCCCCATTCTGAACGCAATCCCTCCCCTCCCGCCCCCCACCCCCCAAAAAGTGTCTCTGGTTCATAGTTTTTGTTGATTTTGATTTTCACTTTCTTATAGTTATTCATTTTCCTGGTCCCTTATTTAAGTTTTCTAGATCCCTGCTATGAGTGAGACCATCCGGTATTTTTCTTTTTCTTTTTGGCTTATTTCACTGAGCATGATCCCTTCCAGCGTCATCCATGTTGCTGCAAATTGCATGTGTTTATCTTTTTTGAATGCTGAGTAATATTCCATGGTATATATGTACCACATCTTTTTGATCCAGTCATCTATTTTTGGGCATTTGGGTTGTTTCCAAAGCTTAGCTATTGTAAACAGTGCTGCTATAAGCATAGGGGTGCAGGTGTTCTTTGGAATGGATGTTTCTGTGTCCTTTGGATAAATACCTAGGAGTGGAATTGCTGGATCCTATGGAAGCTCTATGTTTAGTAGGTCCAGAAATCTCCACACAGCTCTCCATAGTGGTTGGACCAGTTTGCACTCCCACCAACAGTGCAGAAGAGTTCCTTTTTCTCCACACCCTCGCCAGCATTTGTTGTTGCTAGTTTTTTTAATATGTGCCATTCTCACTGGTGTAAGATGGTATCTCATGGTAGTTTTGATTTGCATTTCACTGATTGCAAGTGATGTTGAACATTTTTTCATATGCCTGTTGGCCATTCGCATTTCCTCTTCAGAGAAGTTTCTTTTTAGTTCCTCTGTCCATTTTTTGACTGGATTATTTTCTTTGTTGTTGTTGAGTCTCATCAGCTCTTTGCAGATTTTTGTGATCAGTCCTTTATCATTAGTGTTGTGTGCAAAAATTTTCTCCCAGTTGGTGGGGTTTCTCTTTGTTTTTGTTATTGTCTCTTTTGCTGTGCAGAAGCTCTTTAATTTGATGTAGTCCCAGCTGTTGATCTTTGCCTTCACTATCACTGCTTTGGGTGATGTGTCTGTAAAGATGTCTTTGATATGCAAATCACGTAGTGTTTCGCCTATATTTCCTTCTATGTATTTTATGGTTTCAGGTCTTATGTCTAGTTCTTTAATCCATTTTGAGTTGATTTTTGTGTATGGTGTGAGGTAGTGGTCAAGCTTCATTCTTTTGCATGTAGCGACCCAGTTTTCCCAGCACCATTTATTGAACAAACTTTCTTTGCTCCAATGCATAGTCTTTGCTCCTTTGTCAAAGATTAGTTGACCATAAATCTGTGGGTTTATTTCTGGATTTTCTATTCGATTCCATTGGTCTGTATGTCTGTTCTTGTTCCAATACCATGCAGTTTTGATGATTATGGCTTTGTAGTAGAGTTTGAAGTCTGGGAGTGTGATGCCTCCATTCCCTTCTTTTTTTTTCAGGAGAGCTTTGGCTATTCGGGGTTTTTTGTGATTCCATATGAATTTCATCAATAATTGTTCTATTTCTTTGAAGAATGACATTGAAATTTTGATTGGAATAGCATTGAATCTGTATATTGCTTTTGGTAGGATGGCCATTTTAATAATGTTTATTCTCCCAATCCATGAGCAGGGGATGTCTTTCCATTTCTTTGTGTCTTCTTCTATTTCTTTTAACAGTGTTTTATAGTTTTCTTTGTATAGGTCCTTTACCTCTTTTGTTAGATTTATTCCCAAATATTTGATTTTTTTTGTTTCGATAATAAAAGGGATGTTTTTTTTTATTTCTTCTTCTTCAGATTTATTGTTTGTATATAGGAAGGCTACTGACTTTTGCGTGTTGATTTTGTATCCTGCCACTTTACTGAACTGATTGATGAGTTGAATTAGTTTTTCTGTGGAGTTTTTGGGGTTCTCTATGTATATTATCATATCATCTGCAAAGAGTGATAGTTTGACTTCTTCTTTTCCTATTTGGATTCCTTGGATGTCTTTCTCTTGTCTTATTGCCCTGGCTAGGACTTCCAGTATTATATTGAAAAGCAATGGTGAGAGTGGACATCCTTGTCTTGTTCCAGATCTTAATGGAATTGCTTTCAGCTTTTCACCATTGAGAATGATACTGGCTGTTGGCTTGTCATAGATGGCCTTTATGATGTTGAGGTACGTTCCTTGTATCCCAAGAATTTCAAGGGCTTTTATCATGAATGGGTGTTGCACTTTGTCGAAAGCTTTCTCAGCATCTGTTGATATTATCATATGGTTTTTATATTTCTTTTTGTTGATGTGTTGGATAACGTTGATTGATTTTCGGATGTTAAACCATCCTTGTGTCCCTGGAATGAATCCTACTGGTCGTGGTGAATTACCTTATGGATACACTGTTGGATTCTGATAGCTAAAATTTTATTGAGGATTTTTGCATCAGTGTTCATTAGGGAGATTGGCCTATAGTTTTCTTTTTTTGTGTTGTCCTTGTTCGGTTTTGGTATTAGTGTAATGTTGGCTTCATAGAACGTGTTAGGTATTATACCTTCCTTCTCAATTTTTTGGAAGAGTTTGTGAAGGATAGGTACCAATTCCTCTCTGAATGTTTGGTAGAATTCATTTGTAAATCCATCAGGTCCTGGGCTTTTGTTTTTGGGGAGGTTTTTGATTACCATTTCAATTTTGCTAATTGTAATTGGTCTGTTTAGGTGTTCTATTTCTTCTTTATCTAGCTCTGGGTGATTGCAGAGTTGTAGGAATTTGTCCATCTCCTCTAGATTGTTAAACTTGTTTCCATATAACTGTTCATAGTAGTTATAAATAATTCTTTTGATTTCTGCTGTGTCCGTTGTGATTTCTCCTCTTTCATTTATTATCCTATTTATTTGTGCTTTCTCCCTTTTTGCCCTTGTGAGCCTGGCAAGGGGTTTATCTATTTTATTTATTTTTTCGAAGAACCAGCTCTTGGTTTCATTGATCTTTTGGATTGTTTTTTTAGTTTCGATTTCATTTATTTCTGCTTTGGTTTTTATTATTTCTTTTCTTCTACTGGTTTTGGGGCTTTTTTGTTGTTCTTTTTCTAGATCTTTGAGTTTCGAGATTAGGTTGTTTCTTTGAGTTCTTTCTTGTTTCTTGATGTGAGCATCTATTGCTATATATTTTCCTCTTATTACTGCTTTTGCTGCATCCCATACATTTAGGAAATTGGTGTCCTCCTTGTCATTCAATTCAAAGAATTTTTTAATTTCTTCTTTTATCTCCTCGTTAGTCCAGTGGACTTCCAGTAGTGTGGGTTTCAATCTCCACGAGGTAGGAGAATACCTTGCCTTCTCTTTATGGTTTATTTCTAGTTTGATGCCTTCATGGTCAGAAAAGATGGTTGGTATGATTTCAATCTTGGTGTATCTGTTGATGTTTGTCTTGTGCCCCAGTATATGATCGATCCTAGAGAATGATCCGTGTGCGCTTGAGAAAAATGTATACTCAGATTTTTTTGGGTTTAGTGTTCTATATATGTCTGTTAAGCCTAAGCACTCTAGATCCTTATTTAGAGCTTTAGTGTCTTTACTTATTTTTTGTCTTGTTGATCTATCCATTGTTGATAGTGGTGTGTTGAAGTCTCCCACTACGTATGTGTTTTCTCTGATGTCTGTTTTCAGGGATGCCAATAGTTGTCTGATATATTTTGGTGCTCCTTCGTTTGGTGAATATATGTTAATGAGTGTTATTTCTTTTTGAAGTATTATCCCCTTGATCATAATGTAATGACCACTGGGGTCTCTTTTTATCTTTTTAAGTTTGAAATCTGTTTTATCTGATATGAGTATAGCTGTTCCTGCCTTCTTTCTTGGTCCATTTGCTTGTAGAATTGTTTTCCATCCTTTAACTTTGAGTCTATTTTTATCTTTTGCAGCTAAATGTGTTTCCTGGAGACAGAAAAAGGTTGGGTTTTGTTTCTTAATCCAGCCTGCAACTCTGTGTCTTTTTATTGGAGAGTTTAGTCCATTTACATTTAGAGTTAGTATTGATATGTTAGCGTCTGTATTTGCCATTGTGTTTGTCTTTCCTTTGATTTTATTTATTTATTCTTTTAATAACTTTCTTTGGCCTTCTTTTGTTGTTATTCGTCCCTCTGAGGTTCTGGCTTTAGGACTCCTTGTAGTATTTTTTGGAGTGGGGGTTTAGTCGCAATGAAATTCCGGAGTTTCTGTTTGTCTGGGAAGATCCATATTCTTTCTTCAAAGAGGAAGGAGAGCTTTGCGGGATAGAGTATTCTTGGTTGGCATCTGTTTTCTTGGAGTCTGTTGACTATGTCCCTCCACTCTCTCCTTGCCCGTAGTGTTTCTTCAGAGAAGTCTGATGTCAGTCTGATTGGTTTCCCTTTGAATGTTATCTGTTTCTTCCCTCTTGTTAGTTTCATTATTTTTTCTTTGTCTTGGATTCTTGGGAGCTTTACTATTATGTGTCTTGCTGTATTTTTCCTTTCGTCATGGAAGTTTGGTGTTCTTCTTGCTTCTTGTATATCAATTTTCAGATCCTTCTTAGCGTTTGGGAAGTTCTCTTCAATTATATCCATGAATATTTTCTCTGTTCCTACATCTCTCTCCTCTCCTTCTGGGATTCCTATAACTCTTATATTTCCTTTCCTCATGGAGTCAGATAGTTCCCGAAGTCTTTCTTCGGTCTTTTTCCTTCGTACTTCTCCTTCCTTTTCTGTTTTAGTTCTTTTTATTTCTGTGTCTTCAAGAGTACTTATTCGTTCTTCCATTTCATCTATTCTGCTTTCACTGCTTTTCCCAGAGTTCTTTAGCGTCTCCATTAATTCTTTGATCTCCTGCATTTCTTTTACTTCCCTCTTTAGGGACTCAATTTCATTCTTCTGGTCATTAATTATTTTCCCCTTATCATTGTTTTCCTTTATGACTTCTGTCAGTTTTTTATTTTTTTTTTTTTTTTTTTTTTTTTTTTAAAGAATCATGCGATTTATTTTTTTAATAGAGGCATGTTTTTTTTATTTATTTGTTTGTTTGTTTGTTTATACAAGCACTGGGTACAGTCAGAAGCGCGGGAGGGTGAGAGAATTCACCAGAGCCAGAGCAGGGAGCAGAGCAGGCAGAAGGACCGAAGTACACTGCTGAGGGGAGCAGCGGGCGGCAGGAGAGGTCTGCGCGCCATGCGGGACCCTCCTCCAGTGGCCGGGGAGCAGCCGGGGATCGAACCGGCGCTGCAGAAGCCGCGGGCAGTTTCGCAACCCAGCGCTCAACCGCTGCGCCACCTGGGAGGCCCTTCTGTCAGTTTTTTAATCACAGCAATTTTAAATTCTCTATCTGGAAGGCTCAGAAGTTCTTCCAAGTTACTGTCGTTGCAATCGGATAGATGGTTTTCTTTTTGTGGTGTGCTATTTTGCTGAGGAGTTGCTGGGTTGCATGTTTTTTTCTACTCCCTACTGCCTGTTTTCTAATTTGCCGTATTCCTTGTGACACTGTGTTGCTGGTACTGGCCGGCATCTTGGGCGACCTTCCCAGCTCACCACTGGCTCCTCTGGGGAACTTCTGCTGGGTTCACAAGTCTCCAGCAAAGACAGGTCCCTGCTCTGTCTCCTCGGTGAGCCTTCTGCTGGTTCACACAGTCTCCAGCAAGAAAGGTCCCTGCTGCAAAATGGCGATGCGGGAATGAGCTCCCCTGCACGCCCAGTCTGCCCCAGCGGTGGGTGCTGCTCCCCTCTGGGCTGGAACTGCAGGCTAGAAGGCGCCCAGCATGGGCAAGCCTCCCAGCTTACCTCTGTCTCCTTGGTGAGCCTTCTGCTGGTTCACACAGTCTCCAGCAAGAAAGGTCCCTGCTGCAAAATGGCGATGCGGGAACGAGCTCCCCTGCACGCCCGGTCTGCCCCAGCGGTGGGTGCTGCTCCCCTCTGGGCTGGAACTGCAGGCTAGAAGGTGCCCGGTGTGGGCAAGCCTCCCAGCTTAACCTCTGTCTCCTCGGTGAGCCTTCTGCTGGGTTCACACAGTCTCCAGCAAGAAGGGTCCCTGCTGCAAAATCTGTTTTTAATTTTCTGATTGGCATAACAAATGCCTAATGAAAGGCTAAAAATAGTATAACTGGTGATCATGGCAGGCTTTCCTGTGGCTGAAATGGTTTGCTTTCTCTGGCCATGGATGCAAGAACTGGGGTACCGGCCAGAGGTGCGGGGATGAGAGGATTCACCAGAGACAGAGTGGGGAGCAGAACAGGTGGATCTACTGAAATACACTGCTGAGGGGAGCAGCGGGGAGTCAGGAGAGGTCTGCTGCGCCATGTGGGTAGCTCCCTGGCCGGGGATCAAATTCGTGCTGCAGTGGCTGCGAATGGCTTCATAGTGCTGCAACTTAAACCCTTGTGCCACTAGGGGGGGGCCCATTGGGTTCTTCACGTGATTCCTTATCCTGCAATCTGAGTCCACATAGCCCAGCCACAACCCTAGAGTAAGGGCGGAAATGGGTCCCTAGGAGGCCCCTCAAAAGCAAGTACAAGTATAAAAATGTTGCGTACAACTTGATACCATGAAAAGCATGTCAAAGTCCTTTCAACAATGCCAACACCCCAGAGGGCTGCTTTTGTCCCTAAAACTGTGGGGTGAGGCGGCCCTATTGGGCTTGAGTTCATTGCACTGACTCTCACTCAGGTGAAGAAAAGAGAGAGCGAAAAGGCAATTTTAAATGTTGGTCTCTTCCTCCAGATTCTGTTGTTAAACATCTTTTGAATAGATTAAGAAGCTTGAGAGAATGCCGTGACTTAGGTCTTTGAAAGCCATAAAATAATACATTTCAAAACATTTACAAAAGGAAAAACTGTTACAAGGAAGATTTTCGCAAATGACAAGTGTATATTATATGTTCCTTGAACCTTCCTTCTGTGTCACTTCATGGAAATTCTAAATTTAAATCTTACAAGGGAAAACTTCCAATTCCTTCCGCCAGTAATTGCTGTTATGTTAAAATTCTCTCATGTAGCTCTTGGAAGGGCCATTTGCTTCCTGCTGTTCCCAAACTGCATTCCAGGGGGCCCCTAGGGAGTCAGCAGGGCCTCAGAGGGGCCCTCAGAATAGTGTAAGATTTCGAGGGAAGCACAGCCTCCGCAGGACAGAGGAGAAGCGTGAGCTCAAGAGAATTTCATTTTCAAATTCCGTTATGTCCCATTCCTTTCTGAAGACGCCATAACTTAGCCAGAGGTTTCTGAAAATCACTAGGAGGGAGGATGATGGTGAAGCCCAGCAAGGGGTGAGGCGTCTCGGAGGCACTAACTTGTTAGAACACAGAAAAGGCTTAACTTGGTTAGACTGAGGGAATAAATAGAACAATAAATAGAACAAAGGAAAGTCAACTTTTCTTTTGGGCCAAAGGCACCCTAAGAACATTCCACAGGGGCCTGTGACCTCTGAGGCCTGACATTGTATAAAGTCAGGCTCTGTCTGCCGCCCTCAGTCCCTCCTCACAGGGAAAAAGATTTGATTTTTATTTTTATTTATTTATTTAATTTTTAATAGAGGCATGTTTTATTTATTTGTTTGTTTGTTTGTTTTGTTTATACATGCACTGGGTACAGTCAGAAGCACAGGAGGGTGAGAGAATTTACCAGAGCCAGAGCGGGGAGCAGAGCAGGCAGAAGGACCGAAGGACACTGCTGAGGGGAGCAGCGGGCAGCAGGAGAGGTCTGCGCGCCATGTGGGATCCTCCTCCGGTGGCCGGGGAGTAGCCGGGGATCGAACCAGCACCTCAGAGGCCGCGGGCAGCTTCGCAACCCAGCGCTCAACCGCTGCGCCATCAGGGAGGCCCAAGATTTGATTTTTAAACACGAATTCGTACAATTAAGAACAAAGCCTTGTTCCCATGTGGCTTCAGTTCACTGTTGTATAAACAGAGCCTTAACCAACTTCCTAGTGTGTAAAGAAATCATAACTCTTAATTAGTGAAAACATTAAAGAAATGGTGTATGCTTTTTATTATTCCCATACATCAAATTATATTTATCTGCCTCTTGCAGATAAATCGAACCTATTCCATCTGCCTCTACCGCTCCTCTACCCATTGTAAATTATAAAAGTCTTTGACAGCAATCACAGGAAATATCTTTAAACACATTGCAGACTTTTGAATTAATTTTCAAATTAATCACAGGCATTCTAGTGAAAGTTAGGCAGACACAGGTAATAAAGACTTTATCAATGGGTAGAAATTAAAGGTAATGGGACGCTATAATCTTGAAGCGAATCCTTCTCGACGCTTGAAAGGGAAGCTTGCGACAGAGCATCTCATCTCGGCTCTCCCTGTAGACAGCACCCATGATCTGCAAGCTCTGCTCAAAATATCCAACGGTTGTTTTATTCAAAATGAAGGGTGACTTTATCCTCTACATTTTATATTTAGAAAAAGCCAGACAGCAGAAATGAAGGTAAATGAATCGTTTTCAAGCAAGAATACTGTGAATTGTGGTAGAAGAAAATACCTGCATGTGGGATTCGCTGCATTTAATGTCTGATCATGAGAAGAATCATGGATGGTTCCAAGGATACTGCGGTTCTTCTCTGATCTGGCTTGATATTAGGAGCGAGCCCAGAGTGATGACAGCCCCCCAGAATTCCTGTAAGGGTAGATGCAGACGCGAGGTCAGGATGGGTATGTTGGCTTATTGTTGCTATGGGCCCTCGTAACCAAGGACCTAACTCAGGGTCTGCCATTGCGTTGTTCTGTTTTCCATTTCTAGCAGCTAAGCCACAACAATGCCCCAAAAGCTTCCCTCTCATCCCTGATGAGAGTCAGGGAGGGAGCCAGTAAAACTGCTGTGAGTCGTGCCCATGAAACACTGTCAGAGTCACATGCAGTGTCACTTGCAGAGTCTGTGATCCAAAGACTCTGGAGACTGAGGAACAACCATGTCTCTCTGTTCTTCCCTCTTTTCTTCTTATAATTTTGTACGATGTTGGCAGAGTTGAAGAGCATCTTTCCCCCTCACCCCCAAACCAACCCTTCCTCAGAGGCAGCGGTAGTCAGGCCAGAGCCTTCATCCTTGGCCCACCCCTGTTATAATGCCCCGGACCTCCTGCCTGCAGCCGCCTGGCTAGAGGCCGGACAGAGCAGCGTGGCCCCTGGAACCAGGCACACAGACCCAGACCCAGTGGCTCCTGTTGAGCCGGGATAATCTCACAGACAGCAACATCACCCAAGGCCTCTCTGGCAGACCCTTCCCTAATCATGTCTGAAAATGTTCAGCACATGGATGTTTCCCAACCACAAAACTGACAGAACAGATGCCTCTCCTGGCTAGTGTGCGTGCTCGGGACCCCTCACCTGTCAGGCTTGGAGCCTTGCTCTTCCCCATCCTTCCACATAAGAATCTCTAAGACACTCAGCCTCCTGGTGTCGCTCACATCATGGGAGCCTCGGTCCAGACGAGCCCTGCTCCCTGGAATCGGCCCGGAGGCAGCAAACAGGAGCCCAGACTTCGATCTTCTTACCCTTTAATGGAAAAGACAGGCCAGAACAGCAGTACCAGCTTCTGCGTCTGAGACAATATTCGAAAAAGCCCAGGCACCTGCACATCAAACCCCCTCCCTCTCGCTCCCGCTGGAGGGTCACGGAGCCAGGCGGGTCCCTAAGAAACCTCATGGGCTGTTAATTTTTAAATGGATACCGAGTCAGGAATGTAAACATTTTCCATAAAGACATTATGGCTTACAGGACAAACTTTATGGGGACTAACTGGTCGTTTTCTCCCTTGGGCTATTATTACCAAACAGAGTCTGTTAGAATTTGCAAGGCAACTAAATTCTTACGTGTCTGGCATTAATTTTTCATGGCAGAGCATATTTTTATTGAAAAAGTCTAGTTGTGTTAATGAATAAATAATGACTATTTCAAGGTTAATAGATATTGAATAGGTATTATAATATCATTGGATGATATTCTTTGTCATCTAATGGACTTTTAGAATATTTAGAATTTCATCAGAAGCAAAAATTCACTTGTACTCAAACTCCATGTGATTAAAAATGATAAATAATCACTTAAGTTTTGGCTTATTTTATATTATTGTCCCCCAGCAACTCCTAATTAATTGAATTCAGAGAAGTCCATTGCTTGGCCAAGATTAATTTAATGTGCCCAAACTCCATTAGAGTTCTCAAATAAACCATTTTCTCGTTTATTTCATCGTTTCTCTCTGCACTTCAGCAGCCAGTAGAAAACTTGATAGTTGAAATTGCTTCTTCTTATTCTCAAATAATAGGTGCCAGTTGCAACTATTGGGGGTTCTAGCCTGACTGATCCACCCCACTGGCCTTGGGCTGGGCCTGAATGGTGAGGGGACAGGACCCACCAGTTAACATGGAGTGGTCATCACTCCTGCATGCCTGAGGGCTGACCTCACATGCATAACCTTTGAAATCTTCCTCTTTTGCGTACTTGGTTTCTCATTTCTGTTTTTATCATATTATATTAGATGGTTTGTATGAGTTGCCTCAATCTTTTGTGGAATTAGAGAGTATCATTAATAACCCAGATCTCAGATGAAAAAAGGATCATCCAACTGGGAGGAATAGCTATTGGCTGTGTGCCCCAGGACCCTCCTAGTTCCCTGAGCTGAGCCCATCTCCAGGGAGCTCATGGTTGAATTAATGCTTATAATGCAGGCATGGGAATTACATTTACTCAAAAATGTAAACTTGGGGAAAGCCATTTATTTTTTTTAATTTTATTTTATTTATGCATGCAAGAACCAGGGTACAGGCCAGAGATGTGGGAGGGTGAGAGGATTCCCCAGAGACAGAGTGGGGAGCAGAACAGGTGGATCCACTGAAATACACTGATGAGGGGAGCGGTGGGGAGACAGGAGAGGTCTGCTGCGCCATGTGGGTAGCCCCCTGGCCGGGGATCAAACTCAGGCCGCAGTGGCTGCCTATAGCTTCATAGTGCTGAGACTTTAATCCCTACGCCACCAGGGAGGCCCTGGAGAAAGCCATTTCACTCTACCAGCTGTAACAATTGTGACAGTCATAATTCCAGAGCCAGTGTTCATATTAAAGCAAAGTTTTGTTTTGTTTTAAATAAAACTATATAGGGCAGTTTTTGTGTTGGCCACAAACTCTCCAGGAATGAGGATTAAGGCACTAGCACTGCCATGTGTTTATCATTTGATAAGTTCTCTTGTCAACAAAATTAAAATATCTCCACCTTGTTATTAAGAAAGGAATCCGTCTGTCTGACTTTCTTATGGACACCACCTCTGTAGCCCCTAACCCTACCAACAAGACCAATTCAAAGGCAAAAGAACACGCCTCTTGACCGAACATAAAAATTAGAGCCAACAACATCTTTGAAACTTTTGCTTGGCATGCAAAATGGTTGTACATGGTTGAGATTTTTCATGCATTTAAATAATATCCATGCAACTCTGCCCCAGTGGATAGCTTAGGGTTGTAATCAGTCTGAGCCTTGTCCCGCCTACATAAAACTTGGCTGAAAATCCAATTTTGAATTCCGGAAGGCTGCGGTTATCTTGGGACTCTTTTCAATACAAATGTAAACTTGATCAATGTCGTGACAGTCCATCAGCTCTTTGGCTCGATACCAGCATCACAGAGTACGGGACCTCAGACTGTTTGCTGCTTAGCTCTGTGCTGAGCGTGTTGTCATTATAACAACTCAGATAGTCCGTATATAGGAGTGAGGGCTCAGTCACAATATTGTTGGTCTATGTGACAAGTTTTAATGGAGAAAAGGTTACATTTGCATACTCTCCAGCTCCATTACCATTTCTAAAGTGAAGCCCAGTAACAAATGAGAGTTATAAGCTCAGCTTCTTGGGAAACCCTAGATGGTTTTTCTTACTTATTTTTCTGCATCTAGTTATGTACATCGGACACATCTTGAGGCCCTACACTGTGCGTCAAATATTGCTCTAAGGAACTCACACCCATTATTTCTAATCACCCCAACCCTATGCCAGGGGAGGAATTACTGTTGCAGTTATAGATGCACTCGTGAGCAGGTATTCAGAGGACACCTGTATGGCAGCCAGTGGAGGGTCAGCAGCCAAGATACACTCAGTCCCAGGCCACCCAGAGGTGGAAGGAGAGGGGCCCAATGGACCAGGGTGGAGGGTTATTGGGACTTTGGTGATGGACATGCTGTGATAACATACATTTGTAATGTGAACTTAATCCCCTAAAACATACACAGTGCTGTAAACCAACATTATTTCAATAAACATGATTTAAAAAAACAATAAAGACATGTGGGAGGAGCCCAAGAGTTCAGAGAGAGCTCCTGGGGGGCCAGAGAACTTTGGGGGTAGGGGGAACAGAAATCATTTCAAAAATCGCAAATTTTAATGCATAGTTTTTACCACAAGCTAAAGCAGTATCCCTTATAGTCACTCACATGTTTGAAGAATACAGTTGAATATACATCAGTAAAAAGTTATTTTAAAAAATTAAATGGTATTGTATGAATTAAAAATATATAAGTATACATATAGCATATGAATTAAAAATATATATACAGGGTGGAGGGTTATTGGGACTTTGGTGATGGACATGCTGTGATAACATACATTTGTAGTGTGAACTTAATCCCCTAAAACATACACAGTGCTGCAAACCAGCATTATTTCAATAAGCATGATTATAAAAAACAACAATATATTTTAATATATATGTTCCATAACATATGCTCTGTCACTTCAATTACTAGTATATATCCAGCTTTGGAACAGCTTATCCAGTGCTTTTATATATATTATTTTATGGAGTGATTTTAAAAATGAAGCTTCATGAAATAAGTGGTCTTTGTTGCTATGTGTGCTCTGTGGAAACCAAACCCAGCAGCCTATTCGGATTTATGGACTAGACGGGAGAAAGCCGGGTGTTCAAGATCTGAGTTCTTTCCCGACTTTCCTGAGACCAAGACCTATTGCCATCCAACCACAGAATTCAGGAGTGAGAGAGTCACAGCGTGCCCAGCAAGCACGACCACACTAAGACAGGCTGAGTCCAGGGTTTCTGCCCATCTCATGATATTTGGGGGTCGATAAGTCATTGTAGGGGACTATCCCCCATTCTGTAGGATGTTGAGCAGCTTCTCTGGCCCCTACAACTAGATTCCAGTAGCATCTCGCAGTTATGGCCACCAAAACGTCTCCAGACATTGTGAAATGCCCCCGGGGACACAGTTTTAGACATATTTAATTTTCAGACAATGTCTACAAAGTCACTTGGAGACATTCCTTCCAGAGAATGATGGGAAGGCCCTTCATGATCTCACCCCAAACTTGCCTCCAGCCCGTCCCCACCACATCACTCCGTCACAGACCTTTGCCCTCTACCCCCTGCTCTTTCACAGCAGACCCCACCCCTGAAGAGACAGCTCCCCTTCCCAAATATGTCAGCCCTCTGTGACCCCAAACCTTCACACGTGGTGTCCCCCACTGGTATTTGTCTTTTCCAGAACTTTCTGCCTTGTGAGCCACACCTTGTCCATAAGAGTCAAGACCTCATGTGAAGCATCCTTCACATATACTGAATTTGGGCTAAAATGAGACATTCTCTCCTAGGCTCCCAGCTTTTCCTCTTTATATATCTCCATGGACAGCAAAATCTAAATGCTCTCTCATCTCAGTGAAACAGAGCTATTCTAGAAAGAGACCCAGGTAGAAATCCCCCCAAACTCTCTGCTGGGTTGGGGGCTGAGCCTTCCACCCCCCTCATGATGCTGAGTTGAGATTTGGAAAACTTTAGTGTTCTCTTGGGGGACAGCGGCGAAATAACTAAAAATCAGCTGCCTGGACCCGCCTCCGACGGGAGAGCGGCTCAGGCTGGGACAAGAGAAGTCATTGCAAACACTGTCTTCATCTGCTGTCTTGTTCGACTCTCTGATCTGGACTTATCCTCCTGCTCCCTTTCCTTCTGACCCAGAGTAGTCCCCACACACCCACCCCAGCACCCCACCTTCACTTTCACCTCACAGAGTCTCACCGCGCCAGAGAGGGATTGGACGTGGTGGCGCCAGGCCTTTCACAGGAAGGGCACTCCCTTTGGCCCCGGGGAGCTGGCGGTGGAGGGGGTGAGGCTAGAGAGCAATAAACAGCAATGGTACAAGCGATAAAACAGAATTTCAGATTTTATCCATACTGTGGGTAACATAGGGCGGTGCAGAGAGACAACTCAAGGGGTGGGGCTTGTCCAGAAGCTTCAAGGTGACCCCTGTGGAGACATTCGGGAGTCGGCCATATACAGGAGGGGGAGGCGCTCTGGGATCTGGCGTGGGTGTGGGGTGCTCCTTGCAGGAGGGAGAAGCCACAGGTCCCTTCAAATGCTGCAGCCTATTTGCAGCAGCACCTCTGTTTTGGAGACAATAAAATTAAAGCCGAGGTAAGGGCTACTTGACTCCTCAAATGTGGATCTGGTGTCAAATTCATCATCCCTGCGCCAGCAGGCGTCCCGTCCCTGGCACCACAAGCAGAGTGCAGGGGTTGGGTGTTGTCCTGAGTGCAGTGAGAATTCACTAGAGGAGAAAGCCTCCGAAAAGACTGTGCAGATTTCCAGGTATTCTACAGATTCGGATGTAATTTGTACAAAGAATGTAATTTGTACCAAGAATCTCATTCGAGGAGGCTGCTGTTCTAAGAAGAGGCCTCAGGTATCTCTGTGAGGCAGAGGTGGTGGAGAATCATGCGACAAAAGGAAATTAAAAAGAAATCAAGCTCCCTGTGTTTTAATCCATCGTTGGTCTTAACTGGGATCCCAGAGCCAAGAAGGCAGGAGTTGGTCCCTCATCAGCAGTCACTTAAGTCTGTTGTGTATCAAATCTATCACTGACCTGCGTGTCCTTTAGAAAACACGTCTGCCTGTGGTTTTATGTACCCTTTATTCAATAGTTAACGCATAGTAAATCGAATTTTTTATCTCCCCAGTAAAAATAAAGCAGATACAAAAGAATCCTATTCCGCGTCGTCATCCATAGCTGTAGAAGAAGCACCACCATGTTTCAGGATTTGCTTGTCAGCCATAGTTGTGTGAAAGGAAAGATAAAGTGAAGTGGTTAGCATCTCCGAGGAGACTTTTAACCTCTGTCTGTTCCTTCTCGCTCCTGTTTCTTGCCCCCTCTTCTTATTTGACAGCACTGACCTGGCATCAGTAGGATGGATGCTTTTGAGTTCTTTCTCTAGAAGTAGAGTGTGGCTGTACAAAGCTGTCTCATTTATCTTCCACTAGATAAATAAGATTCTTTCATGGCTTGTGGGGTCAAGATTTTATCTGTGGTCTCAGAAGTTGCTTTTTTATTTCTCTGTTAAAAATTGGATCCCTGCTCCAGGAGTGTGACCCACACAGGTGGCCCCACAAGCCCCGTGTTTTAACCAGCTGAGCTGATTGATTTCATGAAAGAACATTCAGTGACATAATGAATAGTCAGCGTCATGCTTTAGGATGGACTTAGCTGTCTTAGAGCATGTCGTGAAATTAAACAACCAACTACTCAGAGTGGCTACTACATGAAAAGGAGGACGCAGGAAAATCTAGAAAGCATAAAATATATTTACATTGTCTGGACAAGTCTACTTCTTTAAATAAGTGATTTCCATTCATAGAGTCTTGTCGTTTATGCCCAGAGAATTGTTTAGGAAATCTATTTTCAAGATGAGATTATGAGTATAATAATAAAAATAAAGAATGGTGATGACATCCACTGCAACTACAGCATTTTAGATTAGAGACATCCAGATGTATTTTCTGTTACTTGGTAATTATGTAAATGCTGCACTCGAACCAGATTGTTGAAATGATAGATTAGAAAAGAAATATGACCTCATTAGTGATCCATTTAAGTCCAAATGAAAGGCAGCCATAGCCATAAAATCACGTACAATTTTATTTTTCTTAATCTTCATAAACGTCTTTTAAATTTTTATATATGTACATGGTATCTATGTGTGTACACGTGTGTATACTTAGAACTCACAAAAATCTTTTCAATCCTTTAAGTGGGTGCATGTGTAAGAAAATCGGAACCATCATTTGTGAAATTTTCCCACTTAAACGCTAAGGTGCGCTTCATAACTGGCCAGCCGGCGGCGGCGGCGTGCGGGGTGCCCCTCTCACGTTCTCTCCTCTCCCTTCTGTTCAGAGAATTTGGATGGAGAGACCCCGAACTGCCTGAAGTGATCCAGATGTTGCAACACCAGTTCCCTTCGGTCCAGTCAAATGCTGCAGCCTATTTACAGCACCTCTGTTTTGGAGACAATAAAATTAAAGCCGAGGTAAGTGCTCCTTGGGCCCTCACACGTGGATCTGGTGTCAAATCCATCATCCCTTAGGTTCTCAGAGTAACAGTAAGAGGCGAAAAGGTGAGAAAAATTAAAGTCACGTTTTCAAAATTTCTGTCCGCATTTAAGACCCAGGCCACGTCCTCCGCGTCTGGCGGGTGGCGGGTCTGCACACGCGTCTGCCTAGCGGCGTGGACCACTGTGCCGTGGGGGAGCAAGGGCATGCACTCGTGTCCACAACGCAAGCTTGTCCAGGGCTGTACTTACGGGCGCTTCGCCTCCTCCTCCCGCGTCCACCTCCACAGTCCTCTGTGCCTGTGAACACTAAAGACCTCCACGGCACCCACAGCTGGCTCCTGGACTGCAAGATCGCTGCAGTCAACACGCGTCCTCGGTCCTCCCTGGAAAATGTATTGACAAGATGCGAGCTGCAGGCAGCTCCAGGTGCAGGCCAGCATTTGGAGCCGTGTCCAGAGGTGCCGGGGTCGGAGGCAGCACCGTGTGCTCCCTGCCAGGCACCTGACGGCGCCCTCCTGTAAACACGGGGCGGTGCTCTCTGAATGTGGAGCGACTTCAGGTGCATTCACGTGGTGCCTGATAGTTCTGGAAAATCACAGTGGTCAGCGCGGCCAATTCTGAGTGTTTTAGACAAGGGACAAGCATTTGCATATAAGCAGCTGAGTAATCAAATTTTTAAAAAAGATTTTATAAGCTATAAAGAGTCAACTCCATAGCATGGAAGCAATTTGAAGCTGAGTCTCAATTAGTTTAAGAGAGGAAAGAAGCAACTGAAGATATAATTACAATTTATTATAGATTTTGCCTGCTCGCGCTGGGATGCATATAGCCGAGCAGCCGAGCATCTTCCGTCCCTCTTCCACTGGGACGGCAAAGGACTTGAGTCAGCTCCTGCTTAACAGAAAAGTCCTATTTGTTTATGGAATGAATATAGCACAGTGGATCGGAAGCAGGTGTGACTTTACCCCCAGGAGACATTTGACAGCATCTAGAGCTTTTTTTGGTTGTCCTGCTGGAGAGTTGAGGTGGTGCCACCAGCATCTGCTGGGTAGTGGGCTGGGTAGTGGGCACGGGGCAGCCCCTCCAGCAAAGTGAATAGTGCCAGGGTGATAGATACTGTTCATCTAAAATACATTTACAATGTCAAAAAATACCACCTCCCAAGATGAGCTGAAATTCAAGTTGTATCCCTACTGTCCCATTGAAAATGAGCCTTCTCTGTTTTTAATAGAAGACTAAATGGCCACCCCACATGGAGGACCAAGTCCTGGCTGGGGTCACACAAGGTCATTTTTGGAAGATTTCAACTTTGAGGGTTTCCCTGACCTCATGAAAGCCTCTCGTTCCATTGTTGGCATGAACTCGGCTCAGGCGGTTGTGGTACCCCCACAGAAGTGGGTTGGGCTCTGGCCCAGAGCATGGTTGATGTCAAGATTGTAACACACAGATACCAAGAGGGAATAAAAAAGTGAGTAGCTCACATACTGAGGCTTATGGGGGTGAGCTGGGTGACCCCCAAGCAGGAACCAAACATGGCTGAAGAGCAGGAAAGGAGGCTACTAAGGTGTCTTTTGGTGGTTACAGGATGGGGCTGGGGTGAGGTTCTCACATGGGACAGGGGCCTGTGTGGTTTGAACCACCAGCTGGTGCTACAACAGGAAACACCTGAGCCTTCTTATCAGCTGGCTCAGGGGGAAGCTTAAAAGCTGTCAGAAGCCAACTATCAAAAAATGCAATCTTGACTCTTGATTACGAGAAGGCTTGTGGGCTGACACAGGAGAGAACTGGTTGGACTGTCCCTGTCTGCATGATTCAGGGACTGGCCTGTATCCTTCAGTAGCACTGACCCCAACAGCTGGCAGTAGACCTGTGTGTGGGCACATCAGAAGCACCCCCGGTATCATGTAGACAAAAGGGGGCATGATGGATGGGTGACCAGACACACACCTCAGCGTCCGGCACACACGTCCTGGTCCCCTGCTCACCCACTGTGTCTCCCTGAACACACTGACCTTTCAATCCTCTCATCTTTTAAGAGGCTGGTACCTGTGTTGTGGAGTCTTTGTCAGGACTGAATGACTTAAGGCATGCAGACTGCTTAGCAGTGCAGTAGTAATTCATTTTCTTTCTTGGTCAGGAACACAGTTAAGATACTTCAACTACTATTTTGTGTCATGTGTATGCACAGCACATGGCTGTGTGTAAACGAGTGCTTTTTTTTATTATTTATTTTTATTTATTATTTATTTTATTATTTATTTTTTTATTATTTTCTCTGGGTGCTCTCAAGGTGGCTTGTGTACCTCTCACTGCCCAGAGACCCTCGTGACAGCTGGTACTAAGAGCAGCAGTTCATGCACAGGATGTCAGTCCTCTGCTTCTCCTCCCAGAGACCCCCCACACTGCCAGGACCTCATGATAAGGTTCCCCCCCGGGATGAGAAGGAAGGAAAAGGGATGTGGGGCATAATCTGACGATACATTAACAAAGTGAAATTGAAGTCAGTAAAAGCCCGAGGAGCTGGGAACATGCAAAATGCATAAATAAAATTCACAATGAGCCTTCAGTCACAGAGGGCACACGTGTGCGTGCACAGAGAGGCGTGTGACTCTGACAGGGATTTTGCACAGACCTGCTCTGTCCTCTCCTCCTAACTCAGGGCCCAGACCATTTAGCAATGGCTCTCCCTTCGTGATGGATGGCTGCCTGTCATGTTTTCATCTACAGGTATTGATTTCTGTAATTACCTGTTGTCCAAATACTAATCTTGCAGGCACTGGCCTTTCCAAATTTACTCAGTCCTCTAGTCCTTCTATTGCATTTTACTGAATTGATTTAGCCCCTCAGTCTACATTTCATTATTGGTATTGACTTTGTTCACACAATGGATAGGCCATTGAGCAAAAGGCAGAATTAAATCTCCTAGCTGTGGAGGGTCATCAATCATACCTTTCTCTCTCCCTATTATGGTGCTTGGTACAGTTTTCATATAATGAACCCAAGAAAGTCAGTTTTGTTCCAAATGAGGCCAGACCTTAGAGCTACAAAATTGAGATTCACTTCCATAAAGTGCAACCCACGGGTGCCTGACCCAGGGCCCAGGGCTACACGATGCTTGTTTATACGTACCTTGAAGGCCAGTGAGAGTCCAAAATGTGGGGTAGGAGAGTCTCACACAAACCAGCTTTCAGAGCCAGACAAGATGGAAAGAAAAGCAGTTAAGGAAAAATTGAAGCAGGTGGGGAAGGAGGGGACTGGGCTATCACTGTGATGAGCCAAGTCTGTGTGGCTGCTTCTCAGAGGCTAGAGAGTATCTGATGTGGAGGTCAGTCACCTGCTTTAAAGGGCAGCATGGGCCACCGATGGACGTGGCACTGTTTGAACCATGCCTGCTATCTACACTGTCGCCTCCATTGTTGGGAACGTTACAAGAAGTTGAGCTGTAAATAACATAGAGTTATTGTTCCAGGGCAGCCCCAGGAGACAGTGTGACCTGAGTGTGGATGCTTAAAAATTTAGAACAACACCCAAAGCAGACAAGCTGGGGGAAAAATTTAAAAGGTTTATATAAAAAGGATTGAATGAGAAAGATGGGAGAGAGAGAGAGAGAGAGAGAGAGAAAGAGAGATTAGTCGACATGTCCTACCAGTAGTCTGAGCTGAGACACCAGGGTGCAAGTTGAAAGAAAAATTAGAGCAACCAAGTCTGCATGTGTTCAGTTAGACACCAAACAGGGCATCTTAACCCCACCCCTGGGTCCCAGAAAACCACCCCCCCACAGGAAGTCAGGTTCGCAGCATGCTGGGAGTTGTAGTTCTTAGCACCTGAGCTCTCTTCCAGGTTGATATTGGGGTGGAGACTATAAAAAGTCAGGAAGTGGTGGTCATTCATGCTCAGAGTTTGCTCTCCACTGTTCCTCCACCAGTATTAGACATGAAAACTTGCTCTGTGTGTACTATAGACATGTTTGTCTAGCAGGTGCCTAAATAGTGATCATTTTTCAGCATTTTGCATAAGTCCTTTCTTCATTCTTTCCTCCACTAAGAATATTAAGAATATTCCATTGATTTGGGGGTCATACAAAGTATCTTTTATGGGTTTTAATAATTTGAGTTTATTTCTGCTCTCCCTCATGCATTTTCCCCATTTCTTCTCATGCACACCAGTGGTCATGCACACAGGTACGCTCACAGGTGGGCACCCCATTGTCACACCTAGGCTATCACCCACACGGGAGCACATGTGTGCCCATGTGCTCCATATGTTGGTGTTCAAGTTACTAGGTCTCCTAGATATAAAATAGTATTTGTACTTTTTTAAATGACAAAATAGGACTCTTGTTAAACTGTAATTTTTTAAATATTTTATTAGATACCTTTTAAATATTAAATTCAATTTATTATTTTTTTTAATAGAGGCATTTTTTTTTTATTTATTTGTTTTGTTTATACATGCACTGGGTACAGTCAGAAGCGCGGGAGGGTGAGAAAATTCACCAGAACCAGAGCAGGGAGCAGAGCAGGCAGAAGGACCGAAGTACACTGCTGAGGGGAGCAGCGGGCGGCAGGAGAGGTCTGCGCGCCATGTGGGACCCTGCTCTGGTGGCCGGGGAGCAGCCGGGGATTGAACCGGCTCCACAGAGGCCGCAGGCAGCTTCGCAACCCAGCGCTCAACCGCTGCGCCACCGGGGAGGCCCTTAAATTCAATTTAATAAACATTTTTTAAAATTCAGAGCCATTCCATTAAATCAACCTCTTACCAAAGATGTGTTTTGGGGTGGTGGAATTTTGCTCCACTACACTGCTATTGCTCATCATCCACACTTTGAAGCAACTGTCAGCTGAAGGAGGCCTTGGTTCTATTCCAAGCAAATGCTGAAACATATAGAGTCAACCACGGGTATTTGGCAAGTTAGAATCAAAGAACAATTCACAACTGCCAATATAAACAAGCTCATAAGCTGGTTCAAATGCTTAATACACTAATGTTATGTGAGCGTGGTATTAATGAATGCATTCATTAGATGGCCTTTGGTTAGCTACACACTTTCACACTCTGTTCTTGGCCCTGATAATACTCAATAAACAGAACAGACCCAGAGGAGTGGGAGGCAGGCAGAGTATCCATCACCTGTGGATGGCGTGCTTGCATGCAGAGAACACAGCCTGGCCATGGGCTAGAGGTGTAGGGTAGAGGTTGGGAGGGTGTAAAGCTATTTTGTATAAGGCAGTCAGGAAAGTCATCTGAGATTGAATATTTGGGGAGAGCCCCAAGGCATGGAGAGAGAACCATGGAGTTAGTTACCGAAGAAGGAAGGTCCCACACAAGAGTAAACTAACAAGTGCCTGGCAGGGTGCGCTAGTCTGTATTTCACAGGTGTATGTGTTTCCTGTTGCTGCTGTAACAAAGGGCTACCAACTGTGTGGCTTCACATGACAGAAATTCTTTCAATTTATTAATGTGCATCAGGGAGCTCCGGTGATTGTGCAGGCTCTGTTCTTGATTGGAAAAAGAAATATTTACATCCTGAACTAAACAATGGGGTCAAAGAGCCAGGGATGATAAGGAGAGGGGAGGAGAGCACACCCCGTTGAGGGAGGGACTTAAGGAGCAGCAACGCCTTAGGGAGCAGCAATGGCTTCCTCTTTGGTTAGGGAAAAGACAGTGGCATCAGGAGTGGTAATTACTTCTTTCTGGAATAGGGAAAGACCAAAAGGATTGTGGGTTGGGCAAGGCCTCCTTCTCACTCTTCATGGGTCTTCATTGTCCCCAGCTCGATCTCCTCACCTAAGTAGGGCATCTTGGGGAGACAAGCGCTGGGAATCTTGGGATGATCTCATTTGAGCTCCTTCTTCTAGCCCCACAGGTCACAAAACAGGGGCTCCCGCTGATCATTAGTTCCAGGGACCAAGTTCAAAGAGAGCCTGTTGCCAGGCGCAGGGTCTAAAATCTGTCACCAGGTCAGAGCCTCTTTCACTGCTTCCGGGTCCAGCCACCCACCACCGCAAATGCAAGCAAAGGAGCCTTTGGTGCAGCCAAGGAATAAAGCCAGCGTCTCCAACCAATAGGGAAGAGGGGGTGGGAGAACCAGGAGCTGCAGGTGCAGGAGCCCAGGGTTGTTGCTGCTGAGGTCAGGGACCCCCTGCACTCAGGGAGGGGGTGGGACAAGTCCCCCCACCCAGTAGGCTGCCTTCCATCAGCTCCCACAAAAAGGAGAGGAGCTTATGTACATCCCTCCCTATTAAAGGCTCTCAAAGAGGTGGCCCAGCTCCACCCCCTTCCCAGCTGGCCCCACTCAGGACTTCACGGGCAGAGTCCAGACCAGGCAGCTGTGCAGGCTTGTCCCCTCCTGCTTACATGGTGTCCGGACATCAGGGATGGATTGCCCGCCTCAAGCCCCAGGCTGCTCCAGCTGGCCAGTTCTTGGTAGAAGACCCTAGAGGCTCCAGAGACCTGGCTGGTTCCTTTCCATGAAGAAGCTGATCTGGAGAGCTGGGAGCCAGAGGAATCAGCCTGGGGAAAACTGACTTAACCACGGGGAGCCACCAGAGTGTGTAAGTGGTGACCAAAAAAAAGGGAGAATGACACTGCCTCGCATCAGCGCAGCCTCTCAGCTGGTTGGTCACTGTGTGAGCAGAGCACAAGGAAAGCTAGGGCAGATGACAGTCAGCCGTGAAGGGCAGGGCCCTATTCCCTCAAATTTCTGGACTCTTCAAGAATCACGGACCACAGCAGGAAAAGCAATTCCTGGTGCAGGGGCTTTGTACACACTGAGGCGGGGCTGTGGCGGCTCCGCGTGTGGGGTTCAGAGCATGCAGCGAGACACCCCCCACTAGGGGCAGCAGAGAGCTATAGCCACCTCCTGCAGGTCGGCAGGGCCCCCTGCCTGTACCACCTCCAAGGGCACAGGCCCTGTCCTCAGACAAGACTGCAGTCAGAGACAGCCTCAGGGGCTGCCTTTGTGTGAGGAGAACATCTCCCATAGCCCCTCCCACAGCAGAGGAGAAAGCAGGATGGAGGAGGAAGGAGAACGCACCAGGGGGAGGCAGCAGAAGAGGGGTTCTTGGCGATGGGGAGAGGTGAAGTGTTGAAGCTGGAAAACGACCAGGCTCCATCCTGTATCAGGACGGAGACCATTTCGATAACCAAAAGTGAACGAAAGTTAAAGAATCAGCCTGACGTTGTGCTGAAGTGCAGCCAGCCTGCAGCGAGCATGCGAATCAGCCTCCAGGTAGAGGTCTCTGCACGCAGGGAGAGTTGAGAGAGCAGGCGCCGAATCTAGGTCATGGCTCAGGAACAGCGATGCAGCGGGTACTTCTCTATTCTCTTGGAAATTTCTTTGAAGGGTTTGCTGCAATTTGCTTTGGGTTATTTTGACTTGACTTCCTCATGGGGCTGTGCTCTCCTGTTTTGACGGTTTATCTTTTCATCTGCCCATCCCCTGAAATGGATTCTGAGTTCCTTCTGATAATTAAAGAAATGAACCTTTGTAAATATCAGTGCTTTGCATTTGTATCACAGCCTCTGTCCTAGCTTTGTTGTCTTGGCATATTTCTGAATGAAGGTTGCCTGTGCCTTATCTGAGAAAAGACCTAATCCCTCCCTTAGGAAATCATCCCGTCCCCCTCTGGGTTCTTCTGTGCTGAGAAATAATCAAACAAGCATCAGGCAGATTGGTAAGAGAAAATGCCAAAAAGAAGTTTGATAAAGCTTGTTTACGTGGGGAGACCCACCAGGCCTGGGTACCGCTGGTCGCCATCTTGAACAGCTTAGCTAGGACAGAGGGGGTGGCGGGAAGGGACATTCAGTTAGGAGTTTATTGGGGGCGGGTGAGCAAGCAAATGGTGTGGTTCTGCCTCCTCCACTGAAAAGAAATAAGGAAATTCCATCTCCCGGGAGAGGCCCCTCCAGAGAGCTCACATGTGAATATCAGCACAGCCTCCACCCAGTCTTCACAGCCTCTTGCTAAAAAGACATATTTTGGGGTGGCAGATTTTGGCTCCCCAGTGGAGGGATAGTCAAACTTTATGCAGAAACTAGATTTCTGCAACTAGCGTCTAGAGTCGTTTCCTTGCCTTTACTCTTGAGCCCTGGTCTCTGCCCTCCTGCTGATTCGCCACCGTGCAGCCTTATTTCCGGTGAGACGCTACCCTTGCGCCAAGGAAAAGGCCTCTTGTTGGTCTGTCAGCTTTTGCTTTTCCCCTTCCACACAGCCTCTGGGTTTTCCTGGCACCAGCAGGAAGGAGAACACTTTCTGAATGTGCGGGTAGAAGCAGCACTGTCTTACTAATCCACTAGGAGCAAACTCCGCTCTGCTCGGCCTCGGATCACTTTTCCAACTTTACCAAGATAATTGTTAGTTTCGTTCCAAATTCAAAGTTTCCAGCCTCCTCCACCTGACGGACCTCGCAGATGTGCCGCTGACCTTGCTGTGGGCCGCCTGCGGGCACCCTCTTGGAGAGGCCGCGCTCCCTGTGAGAGGTCCGGAGCGGACAGGGGCCTCCCCACTGGAACCCCAGCCTCACGTGGCTGAACGTGTGGGCAGGTTTCTAGCTCCGCCCCGTTTCAGTGATTCCCATTGAGATTTTTATTGGAAGAAATGGGTCTTTATACCAAAACGACATCAGAGATAGTGTCCTGTCTCTTCCCTCTTAGCGGCATCTCCTCTGCACCAGTGATTCTCACCTGCTTCAGGGGAGTCTGCAGGTGGCCGTGACAGGGTTTGCTTCCCCGGGTGCCCTTTTTATCCAAATCCCTGATAGAAATGAAATGGAAAAAAATATTTTTCTAAGAGCTCTTCGGAATTCAAATTGCTTTTCCGGCATTTGCAACCCTTCATAATTAACTTGCTTCTTGAATTAAAAAGTAAAATACTGAGTAGTCATTAACTCTTTTGTTATTTGTATTTAATTATATGTATGGAACGATAACTTGCATTTTCTTTGAATCTATGTAGACTTTTAATTTTGGAAAATTTTTTGAAAGAATCTTATGAATGAAAATGAATTTTCTCTGGCAATGGTGGGATGCAGACAGCCCGGGCTCCCGGGCCGCTCACAAAAGCCTTGATAACGCCACCTGCCCTGAGTGGTGGCAGCAGGTGGAACCATCACTGTGGGTGACCAGCACTGGAGTGTCCCATCGCTCTGTGTGCACCGGGAAAGGCAAGGGGTGCCCCCGTGGGGTTGCTGCGCACCCCGCTCAGTGTTCTGCTGTCCAGGAGAGTGGTCCCCACTGGGGGCTTCGGGCAGGGAGGGAGACTGCCCTTGCTTCCAAGCACAGCGATGGAACCTGCTGTCTGGGGCAGGCACCCAAGGGAAACAGAGGCAGATGAATGGACACCAGGAGCCAAGGACAGCGCTCTTCGTGGCGGGGTACGGGGAGGGACAGGTGCACCGTGACCCGCCGTCAGTGGACTGAATGGAGGGGTCTGAAGACAAAGGTTAGAAAGTGCGTTGTAGGCGCTTGGAAAATAAAATCCTGCGGAAGTGGGCGCTCCTCTCCATCACTTTCTGCCCCTTTTTCTTTTGATTCTCAGCCGCTGGCGTTTGCGTTGCTCTGTCTGCCGCCTTCGAGCATGTTCTCTCTCCTCCTTCACTAGGGAACCCGAGTTTTATTTTCCCAGCTGGGCCCTCTTTTACATAGAATGCAAATATACTCTCAACGTTGGTGTTTTTTATTGATTTTTACTGCCTTCGTAGGTGATGGAGACGCAAACCAGGAACAAAAGGTTCCCTCATAAATACCAGCCTTCCAGTTCTTGTACGTCCTGTTGACGCCAATGTCACAGGGAAATGGCGAATTGGTGGCTTGTATATTTGAGTAGCGAGCTTCCCTTAGGGTGTCTCGTAGAGTTCTGCTTTCAAGATGGAGCCACTTGGGGACTCCAGGGCAGAGTTGGGAGGCAGGGTGAGAAATGTTTGTACATAATAGGGCACTTCAGTTGCAGGCTGGAGCACCCCACCCATTGTAAGAGCTACTGGAATTAAGCCACGGGAGAAAGAGCTCTCTCCACAGGGACCCTGGAATCTCATCTAAGTTCTTCTGGTAAAGGATGCATCGGAATTCACGCTCCACTGACGGGTCCCTCTTCCCGCCGATCACGAGGCATCCCAGTCACCCCTTCTCCCCACCTGGACTCGTCTTACTGTGTCAAGTGTCCACTAGAAACAATTCCAGTCAGTGGCTTGCCTGCAGCGGGGGTGCTCAGGCACCGTTTCCTGCTGTCATTGCTGGGGGCGGCACGTGGATCCCAGGTGCCCACCGGAGGCCATAGCGGTGCCCACAAGCCAGCCACCCACAGCATGGTCGTTGCTCCAAGCCGCCCTCCTGGCGCAACCCTCCATGACTAACGCTCTGTCACCGTACTTCACTGAGCTCTGCCACCCCAGCCGGCTGCTCCTCCTCCTTGATATGGATTCCCCATCTCCTGCTTCTTTCTCCCCTCTTGCCTTGCTCGTGGTAGATTTTTTCAAAGCCTGAAGCATGCCCAACGTGGTAGGAAGCCTCTGGACATCCCGATTGAATGTGTCATTATTTCCATCTGGATCTAAATAACAGCAAAATAAAGCAGATACCATCTAATTTTATTTATGTCCTCAACATTTTACCAGCAACTAAGGCCTTCTTGCAAAGTAAGGTAATATAGGCACAGCTTCCAGGGATTGGAATGTGAACATCCTTCTGGGAAGGGTGTATTGAACCTAAGTCCTTCTTCTTTGATTAGGAAAACATAAAAGCCTTGGAAGAAAAGCAGATCAGAATTGATGTTCTTCACCCCCCTACAATGTTCAGGGAAAGTTTAAATATTTACGCTTCTCTCCACTGATTTGAAAAGACTCTGATGGACGTCCAGGAAGAGATGAGACACAGATCTTAGAAACGATGTTGATTCCACTTGAGTAATGGCAGATCAAGCCACATAGCGGGAGGTGAGCAGGCGCGTCAGGTGACCCCTGAAGGTGGGGAGGCTCCATGACTCTCTGGGACTCTCCCAGCTGATGTTTTTAAGAAAAAAAAAAAAACTGGAAAACCATATTTCCTGGGTTCATAGAAGACCATTTACCTGGCCACTGTACTACAAAATTGGAGGTTGTTTCAAGAGAGAATGGAAGGGTGGCTGCTCAAAAACTGAAGGTAATTTCATACTGAGAAGACCTAGACGTTCCACTTAGCCCTTGAGGGGGACTAAGAAGGTGAAAATGGCAGCCAAAGGAGAGCCCCTGAGCCAGCCATGGTCCAGCAAATTCAAGACTAAAACAAGACAGACTTTTGGGGGACATTCCGGTGATACCGACATTAAGAAAAAAGATCTTAGAAACTGCTCCCCTAGCTCATATACACTCCCTGTACGGAAGACTTGTTTGATGAAGCAGTCAGCTGTTCTGGCTGGCTTTTTTAGAGTAGCGGGGTCTAAATAAAAGTGGTTCTCCCAACACCTTTGACCATCTCCAATAACTTAGTTCAAGTTCATCAGAAAGCATAGTTCAGTGCCAGGGATGCCGGTGTTGTCATTGATCTGGAAAGTCTTTGTTTCTCCACTCCTAATTTATGAAAGGAAAAAAAAGCAATCAGGATTCGACTTTACCTAAGAGTCCATACATCTGTCTAACTGTTCTTTCACAAGGATGTGATAAATCCCTTCCTGTGCCCAAGATTCCCCCCATGGGACTCACATTTTCTGATGATAAAAGTTACTCTGATACACGGTTCTGATGGTATAATGATTCACCACCTTACCGGAGAACAGGCCAGCAGAATTGGAATTAGCATGGCTCCCGACGAGGTGAGGCTGGCTTGTAAATTGCAGGATTTTAAGGAGCGATCCAACAAAGGAAATTTGAAGAATTGAGGATATTTCTACACTGTTGAAATATTCCCCTTATGCGACTATAAATGAATAAGAAGCATAATCTTGCTAGAACTCCTTGGATCCTGGAGAAATCTTATCTCGTATTTGGGGGTATTGTTGTTCCATGGGGGAGGGAAGGAAAGGAAAAGAGAAAAACAAAGCAAGTCACTATTGAGGACCATTTCAAACAATAAGAATCTGTCAAGGTCTTCAGTAGATAAGAAGCAGAGGATTTACTAGGGTAACCTTAGATGCCTAAAATCCACAGCTTTTGAAACCCAAATAGTGACAAATACCCAAGGATATTGGGGTTCATGGCAAAATCCTGTGGGGACATGAGGAAGACAGCCTTAAGGCTTTGAACACATGAGGTGCCACCATTCACCGTTCGGTCTTTACTTTTTGAGAGACAGGTAGTGACTTGTTGGGCACTGGAAGAGATTTCCTGCCTTCCTCAGGGCCACTTGAGACCTGAAATTCCTGTTAGGCCTTTAGGAATTTCAGAAGACATTGACAAACTACTCTGATTAAGCGCGATGTTTGCTCCAGCACACGCTCAGTTTGCTTATACCAGAGGGCACCCCTTCAGGCAGGACTAGATCCATCTCAGGGCGTCTCACCTCGCTCCCCTCCTTATCTCTTCTGGTGCTTCAGCCTCTTCTATCATGATATCATAGGACAGAGAACCTATGATTTCTTTTCAGAACAATGGCAGAGCTTGCCAACAAAAGCACTAAAGTGATGGAGAGAGAGCACTAGGAGAAGGCCACCTTCTTCCAACGTAGTCTTTAGAAAAGTTACTATTAACACAAAACCAAAACCCACAAGCACCTCTTCCAAGTTCGCCAGGTTGTCTACTTTTGAATCATCATCTGAAAAGATGCTGGTTATAGAGCCAACCTGACTGTGCAGACAGGGTCAGCCATCCCCTGTGCAGCTAACACCTTAAGAAGACTTTGTCTTTCCTCCTGGACGTTACCTGAACAGAGAATCATTTACCAGTGACTGGTGGGCAGTGGCCAGTGGGGTTAGCCATTGAGTCAAGAAAATGGAGAAAGATCAATGCCCTGTCTTTGATACTTCTTTGTGGAGAGTGGACTGCGAGGTTGCCGTGGTCCTCCGGGATAGAAGGTGGCCAGGTGATGCAGGCGCACCTCACCAGCAGCCAGAGAGCAAGCAGGTTTTCATAGTATCTCTCCAAGTTTCCAAAGGCAACATTTCCCCCTTTTTTGCTAGACTTCCAGGCTCTAGGCTTAATTTTTCTGCAACAAACATCCTAAGAAATGAATCAATAGATGATAATTTGTTTTGCAATTCAGATTTTTCCATCTTCGTGTCTTAAACCCTGAAGAGTGACAGTGGAATGAGAAGATTTTGAATTATGAATAATCTTCCTTATTGTTCTGACTTTTATCTGTCTCTTTACCGTTTAGCCCAAGTTCATCTAATGGAAATTGGATATTCAGCCATGGGCCTGCGCACCACACTCTTCCACAGGCTTTTCTATGTTTTTTTGCATTGAGGAAAACAAGACATCTGCATATCTATAATTAGCTAATATATTCGGCATTGGCTCCTATAAACAAGATGCAGGTGTATGTGCAACAGGAGCACCTCCTACCTAGTGTTGGCTTCCACTGGTGGCAAAGTTATTCTCCCATCATAAAATGAAAAGATAAAGTTATAAGTAAAATAACTTTTAAATGCCCATAACATTGACCCGACGGATGACTTTGTATTATGGTTGTGTGGTTTTCTGACCACAGGCCTGACCATCTCCAATTGGCCACCCCAAGTCTTTGTCCTCAAGGACTAATTTACTTGGCCTATGCCATTTGTCTTGAAGGATAGACTGTGAACGTTGGCTTTATTTCAGATTGTCAAAGTTTAGAGTTATAGTCTGTGAACAGAATAGTACAAGCACCTGCTGGGAATCTGTGTCCCCTCACCTGGGATTTGGCAGTGAACGCACCAGGCAGAATCTCTGCTGTCAGAGAGTTCACATCGCTCTGTGTGCAGGTGGGACAGAAAATTAGCAAGTGGGTATCGTAAATACACCAGGTGGTCAGTGGGAGCTAAGGAAGAATCTAGGGGTAGGGAGGTGGACCAACGTGGAGGGAGAGAGTATGAATAGAGTTCTAGTTTTGATGGTTCATCGGGTTGAATGGACACCTGGATGAGAAAATGGAAACCACTCTGCAGAGTTCAGGAGAATGGCCAGGCTCCTCAGGACTTCCCAAAATCCAAAGGAACTGAAGCAAAAAGCAAGACTGATGAGTGATGGAGACAGAGAGCAGACAGTGGTAGACGTGTAGGTCCAAAGGCCAAGGTTAATATGAAGGGATGGGGCTCATTGGAGGATCTGAAACAGGAGCAACAAGATCCAATTATGTGTGTTAAAAAACAAAAAAGATCCTGATTACTGCGTGTGCAAAATTTAAACATAAAACAAAATTGTACCCAAGTCCCACCCCTTTTATTTAGAACTCCGTAGTGACCAGCTTACTGAACCCAGGGAGTGTAACCTTTGCCTGCCTTCTAGTGTGGAAGGTTTTATGCAATAACAGAAATAACTTACTTGACAATCCCCAAAGTGTTCAAATACAAGCCTAGACATTTTAATATCGGATACTCTTTTCAATGCATAACTAGAAAATCAAATAAGACAGCAAATAAGGAAATGACTTTTTTCACCTGGGATTTCATATGTTGGGGATGTTTTGAAAAGCTTTGTTGATAAGCTATTCTGGGAGTTAACGTCTGAAAATGGAGTAAAATCAGCATTTTATTATTTATAACTGGAGTTTTAGATATTTAATCTGGCACACCCCAGGACTGAAGATCTTTGAACTGAAATGATTAAGAAATGATCTTCTCAGCCTCATTGGCTGTTGTATTTACTAGAAGGTAGAATGTCAATAGGCAGGTCTTTTGAATGCAGTGATGAGTTACATGAAGAAAGACAATAAGTGCTACCAGAACTTAAAGTAAAATAATTGGAAGAACTAAATGAATATCATTTGAGTGGGGGAAGGAGGTGCAAGACTTCTGAACTGATTTTTCTTAAATATTTATGCAAATTTATTTATACATACATATGTTATATAGTGTGACGTTATAATGTAGAATTATAAACGTGTGATTTAGAACACACGTTCTACCAACTTACCAGATTATTTAGGAGAGCTGTTATACCACCAGAATTTCTGAGCTAACCATCCCTGTGATGTCTAGATTTGAGTCTCCTCCCTCAGGATGGCACGTGGCTTGAGGATGCACTGTATGGCACCCGAAGCGATTTCTTAGATAATTTTTAAATTTCAAAGGGCACAGATGCATCCAACAAGTGTATTTTCTTATTATTCCAAGACCCAAGTGTGTCATAAATGTTCTGCTTGGGCAGGTGGATAGACTGAAGACTGAATTGTATTTAATCAGTTGTGCAGTATCATCGAATAACTCATATTTCAAGATGCCACGTTACAGATTTCCCTTGCAAGGCTTCCTCAGTGTTAAATAGAAACATGTGACAGACTAAGCTTGACACGTCGCAGTTTGTGAATTCTCAGAAGAACTAACTGGTCAGTGGCTGTATCCCTGGGGAGGCCTAGGGATCCCTGAGTGTAGCTTCCCCTATTGCTCAGTCTCGGGGTGCCCCTGCAGCCTCCACCCCTGACGCTGGGACAGAGATAACAGTGGGCTTCATCAGTTACCTTGCTGGGGCCCAGAGCACAGAGCTGCTGGAGTAAGGAAACCACAGTTCATTTAAACAAGTGGTGGAGAGACGTCAAGTCAAAACCCTCCCGTGCATGTGATACTGTCTCTAAATTCGCAGATGCCTGGAAAGTGGTCAAGGGTGTTTCCTAAGAGAAACTCAGCACAACCCATCATGCTCTCTTTTCTGCTGGCCCTCAAATACCTTCTCTTGCCGATTGCCACGCTTTTCTGCATTGTCCTCTCAGAAACCATCATCGATTCCCCCCACCCCTCCACCGCTCCCCCCCACTCGTCTGGTCTCTTCTGGGTGACGCGGCCGCACTTCTGCATCCTGCCACTGGGAGGCACCCGATGCAGGCAGAAGTCTCTGCACCTGCGAGGCTCCCCAGCCTCCCACTGCTGACCCCTCTCCAGAGCCACCATCCATGTGGCTAGAGATCTGGGGGCTCTGGGCCAAAGAAGCGCTCTCTAAGCACACCATTCCCTTAAATGCTGTGCTGCTGCTTTAAAATCCCACAAGTCTTAGATTCTACTGCATCGGGTATTCAAGGTGGTGATGAAATAAACGATAGTAGTAGTTGTACTAACACTAATACTGTCTCCCCCTCTCAATCACTGGGTAAATGGAAGGTTCTGGATGTTCCACTACCTGTCCTACCCACCCATCCTACCATATGCACAGCCCCCCTCAAAAAGCCTAACCCCACCGCACCCAAACATCTTAGGATTTAGTCATGTTCTGTTGTGGAGGAAATTGGGGAACATGCCAGAGGCATGGAGGTGAAAGAATTCACCAGAGGCAGTGGAGACAGAGAAGGCAGATTATTGAATCCACTGCAGCGAGGGGCGGCCCAGGGCAGAAGAGGCCCCTGTCCTGAACCGGGTTTGGTGCTCCCTTTACACCCTGTTTTCAGGAGCCTTTCCTGTCTCAGGGAATCAGTCTCTGCTGGCTGCTGTCTCTGGGACATCAGGCTCCGGCAGCCCCCACGGGGGCCGATGTCTGGTTCCCATGGCAACTTTATTGGTTTCCCTTCTTATCTACTGTATATTTTCCAGAAATGTTCTCTGAGCAAAGTGCTGAGCAAGTTCTGCGGACCAAATCTTCACTCTGTTAAATATACCCCAACATACTCTACACTGTACAGCCCCCCAGTCTCAAACTTCCCAAAAGTCAGTTCAGTTGTTCTTTCTTCTGGAAAACATTACACACTCGCTTCCCCAGGAGGCCGATGTGCTGACCTGCCACGGGCCTCACGGCCTCTGATTTGTTCCTGGGTTTCTCCCTCACCAGCCTGCGAGCTCCTCCAGGAATGTGGAACGAGCCTTAATAAATATCAGTTGGACTGAAAAAACAGAAATTCTTTTCTCAACCAGTTGTTGAGTCCAGTAAATATTGGGCATGTGAACACATATTTTCAGAAGCTTTAGTAGAAATAAGAAATACATTTGCATAACAAAGAGGCACTTAAGTAAATTTTATATTCTTTGTCATTTTCATAAATATAGTGTAAGTCTTGATATAATTTAAATGTTTTAAATCTAAGATTTTTAACTTGAAAATAAATGCATAGGACAGTGTTCTCGACAAATCCATCACCACTCTCTGTGGTGGAATAGATTACATTTACTTCACCACTTATTATTTGTTATAACTACAGGCAACAAAACAAATTTTTCTATTCCTCCTATGTCTGCACTTAGCATATTTTTATATTTTAGGAAGATGTTATTTTCTATTTTGTGCTAACACTGTTCTAAGTGTGGTTTTATAATACAGATGAAGGTGTGTGTTTCATCAAAGCTTTGCCATCTGCCAGTCAACCAGAAATCACCGCTGTGATGAATGTCAATGCACTTGCTTATTAACAATGGCTCTTTGCCACTTGGGGTCATCCCAGGAAGACCTCCTGTCTTTCTCCCTACCTGCAAAACGGTTCTGGAGTCTGACTGCTCCGCAGCCTGGAAGGCCCATCACTCACATCTCAAGCTGCCTCGTTTCTTGAACCTGCCCCATCTCAGTGCCCCTGTTTCTGACTTCGGTCCCTCCTGTCTGTGTCCAGCTGGCACGCGTTTCCCCTGTTACACAAGTCATTGCATCTGCTCTCCATCGCATCTTTGTCTTTGTCAAGCAAACCCAAAGCTCTTCCAATGGCGGACGACCCCCAGACCCCCGTGTTGCCTCCCATCTCGTTGCCTCTCCTCCTCCCTCCCTTCACTCTGCTCTTGCCACACTGGCCACTTGCTCTTCCCCGGGGCCCACATACTTGGTTTGCTCCGACATCCCCGGATCACGGTACCCTAGGGAGCCTTGGCTACTGAGCTTCCTTGTTTTTCATAGATTTTCAAAGGATGGGTCTTCTTTGCATCCAAATAGCACTTGGCTACTATGAGTCAGGTTTCCAGATGTCTAAAGCAAGGGCAGCATGTAGATCAGAAAGATCTAAATCATAATGTATGTCTAGACTGCTTTATCTTTTCTGTTGCATTTCAAAAAGCAAATAGCATTGACTAGACACAGAAGAAACCAACCCTACTACATCCTACGCCTTAGTGCATGAGCAGTAGCCAAGAAAATCTACAAGAGATTGGGATCTTCTGAGTCATTTACTGGTACTAGTGCCATTTTGTTACTGGCTCCATCGTTTGTTGCTTGTTGCCATCTTCATCTTTTTAAGTAAGTTTGTCAATAAAATCAAATTATGGTCCTTCTCTCTTTTGCCAAATAACCCTCTCTATACTTCAGAAAAATATTTCTTCTTTTTCCAAAAGGTAGAATAACCTAAAAACTGTTTTGAATACATGTTTTGGTGAATTAAGAAGAAGTCATTGCACTCCTGTTCTTCTTTAAATTTTTTTTTTTAATTTTGTCTTCTAAATTTACTTTTATGCAGAAGAACTGAGGTGTAGGCCAGAGGTGTGGGGGGTGAGGGGGTTCACCAGAGACATAGTGGGGAGCAGAACAGGCAGACTGACCGAAACACACTGCTGAGGGGAGCAGCAGGCGAGACGGAGAGGTCTGCTGCGCCATGTGGGTCAGCTTCCTGGCTGGGAATCGAACTCAGGCTGCTGGGTGATAGTGCTGAGGCTTAACTCCTGCGCCATCAGGGAGGCCCCTGTTCATATTTTAAAGACATTGAGGTATTGGGAGAAAAGGGAATGATTTAAACTCAGTTGCTCTAGCTTCTAAGCCAGCACCCCCAAATACTGCAGTATACCCCTCTCTGAAGCATAAGTTTAAAAAAAGATATAACCCATCGTAGTTCAAATATTGATTACAGAAAGAAATTTGACACAACTATAGACAGAGATTTTTTTCTCAAAAATATTTGCACCATAAAAACTAAAAAAGATTTTGACCTTTATGAGTGCTGTCTCTATTTTTCCATGATATGGAAAACATCTTTGACTTTACTATAAGTAAAGGGATAAAATTCAGTGAGGTTGGTGTGTAATTACAAATTGATAACTTTGCAGTTTCTACATTAAAGTTGAACAGTCGTATTTACCTCTGGTTAAGCCTCTGGTTTCAGATCCCCTACTTTCTATCATTCAGCAGCTTTTTTGGCAGTGAAAATGATTTAATTTTTAAGTATTAGCAAGGGATAGAAGACAACTTTATTGATTTTTTGATTTTTCAAAACAACAGCTTTGAAAATAGCTATTAATCTTACTAAAAATTTACTAAAAAATTTACTAAAAATCACTTAATCAAAATCATTTCTTTTTAGTCAGCTTTCTATATAAACCAGTTCTCAGTGGGCCTTGATGACTCGTAATACCTAGAGTAAGAGGCAGCACTTCCCTAAGCCTATTACTAGCTGTGGAGAGTCTCAAGCCCACTAGTATCTTTTCGCCCCTAAACCGTAAGCCCAAAGATACATCCATTTTGCTTAAAATGAAGTAGGTCCCTGAGATATATAGAAATGTGTACCCAGGTCTTTAGATATTTGAGGTCTTTACTTCATCCAACCAATTGCTTATTAACAAGAACTTACTCAGCCTTGTCTAATCCCAGCTCCTGATTCCTCCCCCTTTCTGATGCAGAATAGGTCAGCCATCTCTTTTAACTCTATGAACACCTACAGGCCAAGTACCGCCCAAAAGGAAGTCCGTTCCTGGTTAAATGATTTTATATCCAACTATACATCAACTATCATTATAATTTTATGAAGACTCATAAACATACAAACATTGCTGTAATTGAATATATTTTAAATTATTCATTGATATTGATATTAATTTAATAATATTAGCAAATTCATTGGTGAAGGTATTTTATTCTCAATAAATATACTGTTGAGATTAATGAATCCTTTAAATGGTTGAGGCTCTGTTATTTGCAATGAATGATATTGCATTATTTGCTTTTTTCTTGTATTTGATTGTCCATCCAATCATTCCATTTCAGAGAGAAAGAGAATGACAGTGAAAGGTAGGCCAAGGAAGAAAATCTTTGCATCTTACTCTTGAGTGATTTTTAGACACTTGCAGTTCTGGAGTTTAATACTGCCTACGAAGATTATGAATGAAAAGTCCTTTCTGGTCACTGCCCGATTCTATGAAGTTCAGCAAAGTAACAAATAATAGATTTGCCCAGTCCAAATTCAGATCAAGATATTGTTTCTCCTATATGGGTTTCAACATTGATTTTTATTCAGTCATTTGTATAGATATAATCCTGCATCATGCTCCTTGGTATTCAGCCCAAGAAGCTGAAAACTTATTTCTGCATGAAATCATGTACTTGAAAGGTCACATTCATATGTTCCAAAGTAGGGCTGAGAGGCTTTGAATTCTATGATGATTTCAACTTCTTTTGTTTTCATTGTGATGATGGATGAATATAATTGCCATGGCCAGGAGTGCTCTGAGTCATCAGGTGGCATGTCTGCATGCGAGCGGCACAGGCCCTGTTGTATTTGTAAGCTGGTGTGGGAAAAGCTAACCCCCTGGAGACATATGTGACTGTCCTTTAAAGTGGGACATTGATTTCTTTTTTTTTTTTTTTTGAAGTAAAATTGCATTGTAACATGTAAGTTTCAGGTGTTCTCATTGAAAATGAACATGTGTACCTACTGTATTAAGTTCTCCACTACAAGTCTAAAACTCTTCCCTATTTTTGAAAAGCTGAGTGCTCCCCGAGCAGCCCTAATGTAGCAAGTCCTATACCATCCCTTGCATCGCTCTACAAATATTCACTGAGCAGCTACTGTGTGCCTGGCATTGCACTGGAGACAGACAAAGTGAACCAAAGAGACTTGCCCTCTAAGAACATACATTTCAGCAGAAGAGAGTGTCAATAAACAGGAAGTTTGAACATTTCCCATGTTATGGAGAATTCCGTAGCAGATTAAGTTAAAACAAGAAAACTGGTTTGGAGAGAAGGGATGGTGCAGACGGCAGTTGTGAATAGTGTGGTTCAAGTAAGCTCACAGAGCCAGTAGCATTTAAGCCCCTTCGAAAGAGTAGAGAGATTTAACCTGGTGCTCTGGCACATCTGTGGGCTGAATGAGTTTTCTGTAATAGGAAAACTAAGTAGAGAAAGTGCCAAATGATCCTCTTTCATGCCAAATTCTAATCTTTTGATCCCTGGGAGGCTTGAAGCTAAAAAAAGGAAGGAATATTACTGGATGAATCTTGTTATTTTTCCATATAAATGGAGAAATATTCAAATATGGCTTTGCTAATGAAAAACTCCATGAGATAGTCTGGATGTTCACTAGCCAATTTATGTGCCATTTGAATTTCAAAATTGGTCTAAAAATTAAAGAAGAACATGAATCTAGAAGCATACAGCAAGTTACTTTTCACTCTTATTTAAAAAGTCAAAAACTAGTCTGGGTAAAAAGAGCATGAAAATAAAATGTGATTTTGTTGCTGTAATTCATCAAATGGTGAAGTTCAGTCTTCATGTTCTGACTGGCTGTTGTTGGGATCGCTTTCTTATTTTTCAGATTTCTTCCAATGAAAATCCTGTATCAGTTCTTCCGCTTTCTCATTTGGCATCTGATTCCTAAAGTTGGGTGTGTTTCCCCAAGAAGCATAACTTTGACACTTCGTACATCACCCCCACAGCCCTTAAATTCGTGGTTAAATTGAAAAAGTCTTAGGAGTTAGAAATATTATTCTGCCCCTCTGTCTGCTTCATGCCATGAGTGACATATATTTCCACAGAGAAATGTCTGACTCTCCACAATGAAGTTAGAGTCACCTATCCAAAATTCTTTTCTGTCAGTTGAAAGGAAATGCATTTGAATTTTATCAATGGGATATTCAAGCAAGTAAAAGCAGTAACATCTAAAGAAAACAGGTGTTTGTTTTCTTTCCCTTCTGTGCGCCTTGATTCAATTCAAAACAATGAATTGTAGCAACTACATTAAGTCCTCAATGTTGTCCTGGGTTCTTGGAAACTTTCCACTTTAAGGGAAAAACGTGTAACACAAGCAGGTCCTCGCTTCACGTCACTCCATTCACCTCTGGTCAGGATTCTCTTCCCTCTTCACCAACAAATGATTGGAACATAACGTCGTGATTTGAGGACCTGCTGTATTTCATGTGAAAACCCTGTTTTGGTTTATATAGTGAAATGGTAGTGTCTAAGGCAAGAATTGTGTCCTCTGCTCTTTCAGATAAGGAGACAAGGAGGCATCCAGCTCCTGGTGGACCTGCTGGACCATCGGATGACGGAAGTCCACCGTAGTGCCTGTGGAGCCTTGAGAAACTTGGTGTACGGGAAGGCCAATGACGATAACAAAATTGCCCTGAAAAACTGTGGCGGGATCCCCGCGCTGGTGAGGTTACTGCGCAAGAGCACGGACCTGGAGATCCGGGAGCTGGTCACAGGTTAGAGTCACTACTCATAGAGCAGCCAACTGGCAAGTCGGGAACCAGGGTAGCAGGTCCACTGAGCAGGTGTGATGGTCCAGGGCCATTCAAAGGGCCTGTGATGTAGGTAGCCCCACTGTGATAAAGTGAAGCAGATGTGTGTGGATCATAATAAATCATTAGACTCCAATAGACAGAACCTTCACGCCAATGCTATGACCATAGTTGTGTCTTGTTCATTTGGTTTAGAAAAGTCCAGCATCTTAGAATACCCACTGATCATCATTGCAATGGTTTTTAATAATAGCTGATAAAATAATGACTTCTCATAATAAAATAGTAATTATTGATAGAATAATAATATTTAATAATGCATAATGATGGATGAAAACAATTGATCGTTGGTAGAATGACTTTATTTTTTTTTAAGATTTTGTTTATTTTTGCATAGAAGAACTGGGGTAAAGGCCAGAGGTACAGGGGGGTGAGGGGATTCACCAGAGACAGAGTGGGGAGCAGAGCAGGTGGACTGACTGAAATAGACTGCTAAGGGGAGCAGCAGGGAGAGAGGAGAGGTCTGCTGTGCCATATGTGGGTCAGCTCCCTAGCCAGGGATGGTGCTGAGACTTTACCCGTAGGCCACCAGGGAGGTCCCTGGTAGAATGACTTGAATTACAGTTGACAAGGTCAGTGAGTTGTCGCTGATAAGGTGTACACTTTGCTTCATGGTGTGGTTAACAAGAGAGAGCTATGCAACAGTTAATTTCTTGAATAGTTTTGCTTACTGAAAATCCCAGGTGATGGTATTACGTAATAAGGAAATTTTTAAGAAGTGAACATGAGAGAAAGTCTTTCCACAAACATGCACTCTTTGAGTTTTATAATATGGAGATAACTGTAGTAAGCCCTTCCTGCAGCTGTGAGGCTGCAATGAGTGAGAAGGTGACATTTTCAGTACATTTCAGTTGTGTGTCCGGTAGATATTGACTGTGGTCCCTCGTGTTTTCACTGTGGCCTCAGATGGGAATTCAAAATACTCTTCTTAATTGTTTTTTGTTCTTCTAAGTGTGATTTATTTTTTGCTTTATCTAAGTGCCCCCAAAACAAGTATTTGGCAGGTTGATTGCAAGGTGGAATCTCACAAAAAGGATCTTTTCATTACCATAGAGTCACTGACTTTCACTTCTCAACTCTAAAATTTCCTGCAACTGTACTGAGGTCTCTGTGAACTTATTCATTTGAGAAAACACATTGCTGAAGCAAGAGAGTCATAAATGTTTGTTTAGTCTTGGGTCAAGACACCTAGCATCGGAGATGGGATTGTCCCATCTCTTTCACACTGTTAGCTAAATTGGAACTAGGCCAAGTCATTGCTCCTTTCTCCGAGTGGAGAATTGTTTTTGTGGAGAAAAATAGTTAAGGGTTGCAATGTTGCTAAAGTAAATTTTCACACTAAACAAACAGAGGGTGGCCTGGGTCGGGTGAGATAAAACTCTTGCTGTGCGTGTATTGTGACAGGAGAGTCTGGGCGTTAAGGAACTGCTCTCTGCCCTGTGTGCATGTGACAACGCCAGTCCTTACCTGCCTGTGTGGTGTAGAAATGGGGAATGCCTGCAGGAGAATGGACCCGGTGTGGGTGAGGAAGAACAGACATCAGGTGGTTTTGTGCGTAAGGCCTGGCAATGGACGGCCAAAGCCCGCAGCCCAAAGGGCATCTGCTGCTCTCACTTTGTGGTGAAAAGAATTGCATTTGACTGGAGTTTGGATCTGCTCCAAGCCAAACCCCTTCCCTGGGAGCACTCTCTGCTGGTGGCGCGTCTCAGCCAAGGAAGCTCAGCCAAAGGCGGAGGCTGAGAAGACCCATGGCTTCTCCAGAAAGGCCAGGTCAGGGACGGCCTGTCCCTTAGCACCGTCCCTCACGGTGCACCCGCACAGCTGAGGAAGGCACGGGGAGGAGCCGATGGCCTGTCCTCCACAGCAGTTATACTGTCCCGCAGATGCTGCGTGTCAGGCTGTGCACCGGGGCGACATAAAAAATGCCTATGTGAGCCCCTTGTGGGTGCATCTAAGGCAGATTTCCTTTTCAAAAAGGCTAACAGTTTCCATTTGTGCAAAAAAAAAGTTTTAACTTTTTAAATATATATATTTATACAGGAGCTGACATATAGGCCAGAGGTGTGGTGGGGAGAGGATTCACCAGAGACAGAGTGGGGAGCAGAACAGGTGGATCTACTGAAATGCACTGCTGAGGGGAGCAGTGGGCGAGACAGGAGAGGTCTGACGTGCCTTGTGGGTCTGCTCGCAGACTGGGGATCGAACTCATGCTACAGAGGCTCCCAATAGCTTCATAGTGCTGAGACTAAACCCCTTGTGCCCCCAGGGAGTCACATTCATGGAAAATTTCAGCCATAGGAAAGATGCTAGGATGTGGTGCACAGAGGTGAGGTGTTGTTAGGGGGAAAAGATGTCCTGAGCAAACTCCATACAGGCTTTGTGAGCTCCACCCCCACTCCATCAAGACCCTAGAGACTACAAATCCCAGGATCCCCAAAGGGAAGTTGCAAAGACCTAAGGGCGGAGTTAAGCAGCCATTTTCTCTGTTTGTAAATAAAACCAGCCCTGTGAGTGGGATCTGGGCACCTGGCTCGTGCTCTTGGCCAGGCATGTTTGGTCTCAGCAGGTCTTTTGGGATTCCAGGTCTGTGGAACGGGCAGGGCACATTTAAGAATTTATCTCCCTCTTTTCTCCCTGAGTTGTACATTTCCTCATTTCCCCTTCCTTTGTAAATAAACCTTTGTTAACTTTCAATGTGTGCCTGCAGTGTGAGTCCCTTTAAGCATGCAGGTGAGGACCCACAGTCAAGCAACCCGCTTTAGAGCAGGGTTGCCCTGTAACAGTGTGCCTGGGATTCTGCTCTTTTTGAGAAGAACAGAGATTGGCTCCCAAGGTCTTGTGACCAGCTGTGCTTTATCAGCCATCGTTGGTGGCCAGCACTTTCTCTACCCTTCTAGAAGAAATTCTATGTCTCCCTATCCCTTCTAGAAGAGATGCCATGTCTCCCTTCCCCCTTATAGAAGAAATGCCACCAGCACCCAGAGAGTCAGTGAGCTGCCGCCGCTGGTTCCTGCCTTCTGAGGACTTGGTTTATTGTGCCTGGCTGCATTCCAGAAGTGAATTTCCTTCTGAAAGGAAAACATGTTGTCAAAACATTTTGACAGCCTGCAGTTCCTGGATCCCTGAGTTGCTACGGTGGATACTTTTTAAAAAACAAGCCCCTTGGCCAAGCTGCTCCTCTAGAAAGGGAAATTGGAAGTGAGCATCCGGGACTGTTCCAGCGTGGAAGGAATCGCTGCTGCAGGCCAGTGTGTAGTCACAGAGCCTTCGAAATTTCCATGCTGGTAAAAATCAGGGGGTGCCCCAACCCCACAGGGTGGGTCCTGCTGACTTTGGTTTAAAAGTAGCATCTACAGTGCAAATCCAGCCAAAGTCAACTCCACCGCCTGAAGCCAGAGTCACACGAGGCCAGTGAATTCGCCTCAAGAAACTCAGCCATCTTCAAGTCCAGCCCGCCACAGTCATCTGTCAGGGAGCCCTGATGCTTGCATTCTGGGGTCTCCTGCAGAGCTTTGAGGGCCTCGTATTTTAGTGCTGTAACCCGATTTCACCTCAAGTTCCTCAAATCCTGTTTCTCTGATCTTTTATTTCTCATCTGTTTGTTATCTGTTTCTCTTGTCTTTTATTCTCTCTCCCTCCTCCTCCTCTGCAACCTGTTTGTGCCCAAGTCTGATGAGCCCTTTGAATTTTTTTCTTCTGGAAGCAGCCTGGCGTCACGGCAGATCAGTTTCAGGCCGTGTCGCTGACCATCACGGCTGCACCTGCTGCACTAAGGTTGCCTCTGAAAGTCCAGGTCTGTCCTTTCAGACGGTCGCCTTCCCTGTGTGGGTCCAGGCTCCCGGTTCAGCCCTGACTCCGCCGCCGCCCAGATGCTTTTCTTTTCTACGGTGGCCGGTGCGCGCTATGGCTGTGCTGACAGCAATGCCTGCCGCGACGGCCTAGGGGGCCCCGTGTGGAATTGCCACACCCCTGTGTCCCTGGCTGCTGCATTTAGACTCCCCTGATGAACACATCCACCCCTTAGAAACTCAACTAGATGAGCAGCCAGGAGGTGATGATTCTGGAAGGTGGAGGAGCATGTCCAGTAAAAAGGCTTATTTCACCTCTGTTGTCCCTGCAGCCAACGCCAATCCTTTTTGGAATTAGGTTCGATGTTCCTGCATGAAGTAAATAAAATATTGATTCAGGCGTAGCAACTATATCATCTGCGGCCTCAGTGGATCTTCGGTGGGCCTGTTGCTGAGTTCAGCAAGGAGCAGTGGCTCTGTGCCTTCGGGATCCCTCTGGATTCTGGCATTTTCTCTCTTGCCTGCTCCTTCTTACCTGTAGCTAATGCATGAAAACAAAGTGTGTCACAAAAACACCGTAGGGGAAGGGAGGTGATGTTCCTCTTCAGTTCCTCTCTAGATGCTTACAAACTAAGATGGGTGGTAAGCAGATATTCAGAAGAACACTCCAGTGATTTTTATCACAATTTACAGCATGTTTATGAACCAGATTGAAGAGCACTCCTAGGATATATATCCAGAAGGATTTAAGGTGTCCAGAGCACCAGATGATAAACAAGATGAAGAGCTTGAGCCAAAAGAAAGGAAAGACCTTGCAGGGATTTAAATTATTTATTTATTCCTTGGCAAACTATTTGAGCCCTAATAAAATGTTAAAATTGAGGCATTCACATGCATTTACATTCAGCACATAAGCTTGCCTGCTTTTAAAAAAAAAAAAAAAAACTGCTGCCTGTTTGCACTGCAGTGTCCATTCTCAGCAGAATATATTTTTGCCACTGCCTCTTAGGCCTTGCAACAAGTAATTTTCTTCCTATGCAATAATTACTATGAGATGATGATCAGAATTTTATTTAACTCCAGTTGAAGCTCTTGCAGGCTGGCCATTACTTGAAATGCTCCTAAGCAAATAAACCTGATTAGAAAGGCCGCGTGTCCTTTGGGCTTGACTAATATAATTTTTCTCTCTCTAAATATGGAAATAATCAACTTAAATTTTGAAATGCCCAACTAAAGATTTCAGAATGCTTTATAAATCATAATAAAACAGTTTTTATTATACCATAAAACTTAATAGATAAGTTTTATTTTGCTTGAAAGCAAGCGTCCTGAAGAGGACCCCTTCATCTTAGGGTTCATTTGCCAGAATCCTCTTCCCTTTCCTTTAAGGGCATGGTCCTCGCTTGGGCTGTTTATTTGCAAACATCAGGTTGGTTGATTAAATGCCTGATCTCCAAAACTCTCTGATCTAAGCTGAAGTAAACCCCACCCTGTTCCTAGGTTGAAGTGCTGGCTTGTAGGACTTGAACGTGTGACTCAGCTCTAATTAGTTGAATTAGGACAGGAGACTGGGGAGCCTTCATTCCAGTACAGCCAGGGCCCTTCTGCAGAGGGGAAACCCGGACACCGGGGCTCACAGGAGGCTGCCTGTGAAGATGAAGGCAGAGATGGGGCTTCTGGTTGTCAGCAAGTGCCCAGAAGCCTGGGGTGAGGCCCGGAGCAGAACCTCCCTCCCTGCCCTCAGAAGGCCCCTCACTGACACTGGTCTCTGTCCCCCGCCCCCAAGCCCCTGAGGCCCAAGTTTCTGTTGCTTAAGCCACTTTGTGGTACTTTGCGCGGCCGTGTTCATCCAGGCCCACGCCAGACTGTGCTGCGCCTTTCCCCAGCGAGAGCAAACCCATTTGTCGGGCAGGGAGATGAAACAGCAAGTGAATACAGAGCGCTGCGGGCATGATCACGTTGCTCTGTGTAAGAGAAATAGGCCCCAATGGGCCTGCCTTCTTCATGCGTCTTCTTACGGCCACTGCTTGTGAAGGCGCAGACATGGCCAGGACGGGCCGCGGGTGCATTGTTTTCTTTTAATTCTTTCAAACAAACTCATAGAGACACGTGGTCAAGAGTCAAAATACATAAAAAGGCTTCTAGTGAAAACATCAGCCCGGCCCCTCCTCCCCCCCGGGGCTTTCAGGCTGAACCCCTGCTCTGGTCCTCGGGGTCACGTAGTTCGCCCTCGTCTTTAAATAACGTGCTTGTCTCAGTCAGCGACCACAGACCTTTCATGCTGACTTCTCTTATGGTAGAGAAGGATTTTTCGCGTTTCTTTCACTCACGCCTTCTCTGTTTTTCCAAAATGGTGGCTCATTCCCCTGCTGACTCCCCAGCATCACGGTGAACCCCGTCTCCTCCCCGACGCAGGTGTCACCTCCACACGGCTTCTTTTGTGCTGTTCCCCTGTCTTGAACCTTCCCTTCCGCACCCTCTGTCATCCACCCACTCTCACGCCGTCGGAGGTGAGTATATTTGCAATCAATTCGACAACCAGAGTCAGCCTTCTGAGGTTTCTATGGCTTGGCTCAAAAAGTTGAAAACCCAAGATCGATGCTCCATTGTGGTGCAGGAGCAGCACCTGCCATAACTCAAGGTCTTGCCCTCACCTGTAACAGGGTCACCAGGGATGGGGAGGCCCCAGGTTCCCTGCCCCACCCAAAGGTGGAGCTGAGGACAGAGAAGTTAGCAAAGACACGGAGCAGGAAGACAGGAGAGCGGGAAGAGGGCCTGGAGGAGGCACGTGGAGCAGAGAGCACGTGGTGAAGCCGCGCTTGCTCCTTGGCCTTGGACTTGGTCCAGAGACTTGGGGGACATGGAAGAGGGCGCCTGAAACAGAAGCAGTTGAGAGACCACGGGGAGGCTGACAGTGGCAGCTTCCATCTGCATTTTGATTTTGTTCTTTTCCTTCCAGACTTGCCGGCTCCCTTCTGCCCCTTTCCTGTGGGTCCCCACCACGCTCGGACCTCAGGGGTCCTGCTTTGGGCCAACCCTGTCTGGCTGGGCATTTACCCACGAAGGGATGGGAAACGTTGGGTGTTTAATTGAAAACTGTTTGAAGTATATTCTTCCTCCTCTCGCTATCAGGCACTAATTGTATGAAAGCTCCTTTCCGTTGAAGGTCTTACACGCTAAAGCATGTCTTGTCTTGATGCAGGGGATGGCAGGACCCAATTTAGAGCAGGCAGTTTGGGGGTTTCTGGGGTGGCCCTCAGACTCTCCAATAACAGGCCCACAGGGATGATCCTGCCAGCGGATCCATTTCTAACCACACGTCCGAGTGGATCCTCATGAAGTACAATGACTAGCGACTCAATGTGTCTATGATTTCAGTCATCGTTAATTCTGGTTGATTGCCGGGGACCAGCCTCCGGCAAAATGTCCTGTCAGGGGTTCCTGAAAGGATGAGACGGCCTAGGCGACCTGTAAGGGGCTGAAACTTACGGGCTGAAGGGAAGGGGATGAGGTAGAAAGAGGAGACACTGACACTTGGTGAGGTGCTAGTATCTTCTGCCGAGAGACTCAGCAGGTCTTTATTTATTCATTATTAGTAATAAAAAAAAATACATTGTCATGTGTAAAGCAGAAACAATTAGTGTATTATGTTCCCATAGACTACTGGCTCCTACAGGTCTCAGCTAGACAGTAGCCTTCAAGGTTAATAGATAAAAAACCAGACCTAACACTAAAACTTAATATTTCAGCTAGACAATTACCTAAGACAGTGGAGAGCCGCCAGTGCATCCCTATCAGCTAAAGCCTCGGCATCAAAAGACTCTTCTATTCACATGGCCTTCAGCCGGAGACCAGCTGCTGCTCAGCTATCAGAACTTTTTCTATCTAGAAATTCCTTAACTCAAAGAGCTTCATTTAAAAACTTTCCCAAGAAACTTTCAGAGAAGGCAAAAGAAGGACCCACTACAACTGTTGTGCTGGGTTGCTTGTCAGGCATGCACAACAAACCGTCTCCCATTGTCAAGTGGGCCAAACTGCCAACACCTAATTTCTAAACAGACAATTCTCCTTGCCATTTACTTACAGCATGCTGATACATATAATTTATTGCCTAATATATTTTCTGATAAATTTTTCTCTCTCTATGTCTAAGAACAAAAAGCAAAGGGATGCCAGATCTTCAGTCCACGGTGTGAGGCCCTTTCTCTTTGCTGCTTGTCAGTATCCTATCTGGCTGGAGCAGCAAGGCCCTCTGCAGCAGTTGATATTTACTAGATGTGATGGATAGAAAATGTTTTCTCACACATTGTGAGAGATTTCTCCAACATCCAACACCTCCTTCAATCTGTCTATGAGATGTTAGATTTTCTTTGTTTTTTTTAGCGTGAATCTAGGGAGATGCTATTAATTGGTTCTAAGAACTCTCTTTTGTGCTTTTCATGACCTCTGTTCTTGTTTTATGAATGTAAAACACTCTTGAATGTTTCAGGGATATTATTTCAAACTAAGGGGTGTTTTCTTTTCTCTCTACTATGAATTACCTCCTTTTTCCTGGTATCATTTCTTTCTATTTTCATGGGAGTCTTTCTGACTGATTTGCAAATTTACTTTGTGTGATGATGCTTCGTTGCCTGCCCACTTTGAGGCAGGAGTCGCGTTTGAGCTCTCTGGACACTGGTGAAGCTTATTCGCTGTGAAATTCGACATCAGATGAGAAAGGAGGAGAGAGCTGCTGAGCGGGGCATGTCTTAGAAGGAAGGCTGTTCTCTAAGGCTCAAGATCAACATTAGCGTGTGTGTTCTTCCCTGTGCAACAAACCTCTTTGGAGAATATTCTTCTGAGTTACTTGTTTTGTTGTTCTCTCTGGCCTGGAAGGAAGAGTCAATAATTTTCTGGCTGCTGGTGGTCTGTCCACTGAGGCAGGAGTGGAAATGAGCAGGTACTGTCCTCTTTCCATGTGTCACCCTTGCATAGGCCCCTCTCAGGCCTCCCTTCTGTACCCTGCCTCCTCTGAGTGTGAGTCTTTTCTGGAAAGCCACAGGGAAAATCATTGACCTCATCAGGTCATCAGGATGGAGTCCCCTCCCTCGTAACCTGACGTATGCTGCCCTTCCCTCAACTCCACTAGTCAGCTCACCTCTGTTGGTTTTGCATTTTTGCAGAAATGCGATGAACTGTCTCATCTGCTGAATTAATCCTTCTGTTTTCTTCTTTACCCCATTATGGCCCTAATAAATGACATCTTCTCTGCATGAGTCTGAACAGTTTGATAGATAAAAACAAAGTGTCATTAGCACTAAATATTATCTCTGTTGCTGATAGGAGCCAGGTTGAAGACATTACCTTGGTTCTGTTAGCCAAATTAGCTTTCTGATTTAAAAGCCTAGGGTATAACATTAATTAAACATCCTTTGTGGAAGTAGACATTAGAACAGAGGGGAATCATTTTCCCCACTACCCTCCTCTGTCCTGTTTTATTCTCTTATCCTATTTGCTGTCATCACCCAAATACATGGCTCATCTCTACAAAGAAGCAGCAAAGCATTCTGTAACAATGGCCTTTCTTCCCTCTCCCTGCAACTTCTGGGTGATCACCCATGATTCCTGGTGAGCACGTTGTGTATTACTACCAAAAGCTGCTGAAATAGTTCAGAGTAGCACATTATTTAAATCAAATCCATGGTCACCATATTCCTAAGATTTGAAATTAAATCCCAAATTTATTTCTTATTCCAAATAATGTCCAGCCATGTTGTCCAACGTAGCATTTCAGAGATTCTGCATTAAGATTAAACCACTTCATAAAGAAAAAAGTAAAGACTTTCCAATAATGAAATGTCAGCAATGTCGAGATAGTTCGAATTTTAATGTAAACCCCACCAAATACCAAATTCCCAAGGAGAAATTAAAAATCAAAGTTCAAATCCACTTTCATATGAAGTCCAAAGGCATTAAAGTTCAAAGGATTTAAAGTCTAAAAATCAATCTCTTGCCATTGTGTGTCAACGTTCAGAGTCCACAGTTCTCAACTACGGGGAAAACCATCCACCTCAGCTGTTTAATTCTGCTGGAAGGAGGAAGGATTCTCTGTGTCTCTTTGGGGTCGGTTTCTTCAGAAGCTGAAGCCAGGGCTGCCTCACACTGGGATAGCAAAGTATTTCAGGACACCAGAAGATGCACCATTTTTAATTCCAACCCCTACTCATCTTACTGTTCAAGGGTATGAACCCCAAGTCATGCCCATCACCTTTAAAAAAGAAGCCTGAGAGCAGTTACCCAAGACACAGACATGCACCCCGAAGCCAGCCATGGCCAACCCCATGACACTGGGCTGCTTGTCTGTTCCACAGCAGGGAGCCGTGCTGCGTAGCCACCTACAGTGATGCCGACATCTCCTCTCTGGTTTCTGGGGGTGAGAACTCCAATGTAAGTCTCACTGGACTAAATCAGGTGTCCACAGGACTCTGCCTCTTGTGGAAACTTCAGAGGAAGTGTTGCCATTTCCAGCTTTTTGAGGCTGCCCACATATCTTGCCTGGTAACCCACTGCAAATTGCATCTCGATGAGTCTTCTGAGGTCATGTTTCCCACTGAGTCCAGCCAGGAATGGTTCTCTGCTTTTAAGAACCCAGGTGATTCGATTGGGTCCCTGGATAACCCAGGAGAATCCCAGCAGTCACCCCTCTCTGGATCCTTAAATGCTTCACATCTGCAGAATCTCCCCAGAATCCCCAGATTCTGGGGGTTAATAGGTGGGCCTCTTGGAAGACCGCTGTTCTGGACCACAGTATCAGAGGAAGAGGAGCAAGGGGGGGTGTGCTTGGGTATAGGCAGGTGATGCCGGTTCTGGGATGTCTGGCTTCAAGGACCCCCCATCTGTGAACTTAAATTGAATCAGGTCCCAGCAAAAAGTGCATTTTGAGATGACGCAGTTGCCATTTGAAGGGAGGGTGATTCCATCCACGCATATCACATCATTTTGGGAAAGCAAGATGTCAACATCTCTCACAGCGTACTGAGTTCTGCCTAAATTGGGTGACAGCAGCATAGACAATACATAAACAGGTAGGCGTGGTGTGTTTCTATAAAACTTTATTGACAAAAGCATGTAGCTGTGGCTCTGTTTTGATAAGACTTTGCCTCCTGCCATATTTTAAGGCATACCCTCTGTTGTACCCTCTCTTTGACAACCAAGTTCTCAACAAAATTAAGACAGAAAGCACAAATCAACTCATTACTGTTAGAGGTCAGGTTAGACACAGACTTTAGAGCTGTTACTCAAGTGGGTTTGCAGTACAGAACTGCAGAATCAGGCAGGTGTAGCTGCCTGTTGTCAGACAGCAGATGGGTGGCAGCCTCCCTCTACCTCTGCCAGGCCACCAGGATGCGCCCAGTGCCTCAGGAGAACCTGAGTTCCTGGTGGCCACTCATTGCCCTGGTGAGGAAGCTGGGAATAGAGCCAAGCCAGGCATGCATGAGTGAGGGGCTGGGAGAGCCTGCATGACCTTATTGTGCTCTTCTCGGGGAGGAAATAGCAGGTCTTGGAAGAATCGCTCCCCCAGCCTTAGTGTTCATTCTACTCCCTCCTGCAAGAGACAGGAGTAAGTGTTGCCTTGGCCTGCCTCTTGACCCATCTAGCCATCTTTGCATCTAGCCATCTTTGCATTCTTTATAGAGATGCCTGCTCGTATCTCCTGTCATTTGACCATTTGGGGATGATCTCTCTATGGAGGATGATGGCCTTTTATCTCCAAATGCAAAGGGCAAAAACTCAGAACCCTCAGCACTAGTTCTGATTCCTGATTTCCTTTCCAGCCAAGCTGAGTCTAATCAAATTGGGAAATCCACACCATTAGCTTCCTGCCAACCACCCTCAGTCCCAGATGTTGAAGCAACTCTGAAAGCTGCTGGCCTCATTCATTCGTTCCTTAAACAGGTATTTGTTGAGTGTGGAGATGATGACTGAGATTTAGTTATGAATATCCAGGTATTCACAGCTTGTTGACTGTGGCCATCAGCCTTAGAGCCCTTCTTTATTAAATGTGCCTCAGATAGCAAATGTGCCTCTAGCCATTGATCACCCCTAGGGCAGGGCACTCTTCCTCATGGCCAAGATGGTGGTGCCTGTATACCGGGAGCCAGAAGGGAGAAAGGGCACAATTAGGGGGTGTCATGATATGCCAGTTGATCATAGGTAGAAGAACAAACTCCTGCCCTCATGGAGCTTACTTTGTGGTGGATGGAGACTAGAAATGGAGACAGATAAACCTGTAATTTCAGGGTATGGCGAGCGCTATGATGAAAAGTGGAGCAAGCTATGGAGATTAGCAAATGATGGGAGTTCATTACATAGAATGAAACTCAGCTTAAAGGCACGCAGAGCCCCAAACAATGCTGTGCTAATCTGTGGACATTCCATTCCCTCCTAAGTGAGGTCTGGAGGTTCCATGTTCCAGGGTGACAATGCAGCTCTGTCCCAGAGTCTTGAGAATGCCAGGCTTCTGTTTGTCACAGACCGTGACATGTCCCTCTTATTAATGACTGGGGTGATGGCGCCTATGTCCCCTAGGCAAGGCACTTTGATACAAAGTATGTTCAAAGGAATTGTGATGTGTGCTGTGATAAGATCTGGACTTGTTGACTGTGCCCATCAGCCTATAGTCCTTCTTTATTAACTGTGCCTGAGAATAGAACATGGTGGATGTTTCTAGAGCTCACAAGTCACACAACTTCTTGTGTTTTGCATTCTTATTGCTGCTGTGCCTAACCTGAGAAAGTTCTGCATGTTCCCATATGTCAAGAAGCATGAACAGACGTTCCTGAACACCCGTTGCACCAGGTGCCCAGATATGCCCAGCAGTGCCCCAAGGTCAGGCTGAGGGCTTGCTTCGAGTCACATAGCCACAGCTGTGTGGGCCCTAGTGCTCTGTTCCCCACTCTGTCACTAGACACCCGCAACTTCCCACTCCCCCAAATATAACCCTGCTTTCTGGGCCTCAAATCCCCTCCCCTTTCTGGGCCTCAAATCTTCCGGATCCTCTGGAAGTTCTCAAGCCCACCTATGTGTGAGAGATGTCACTTTCTACTCTCACCAGGCCAACAGTTACCGCGGGCAGCAGTGTGGCAGCGGGGAAGGAGACACTGATGTGCCTGAATACCCATGTCATTTGCTGCTAATAATAGCTCAATTATTCAAAGAAATTATGTCACTCATTTATCAGTTTTGCAACTTAGAATGAATTTGAGGTTACTTCTTATCCCAGTGTGCTTGCTCATGTGAGAGAGAAAAACTGGAGTGAATTCTAACTGGAGTGAATTCTAGAAATTGCCCATCATCACCACCCCCACCACACCCCCACCAACGGTTGTCACAGCAGCAGAAATGCAGCCGCTATTACTGGGAACATTAACTGGGCGAACTAGGTGGAGCGTGCCACTATCACAGTCCTCTGTGTCCCACAGGGCCCCGTGGGGTTTGCTCAGAACCCCTGTACACTACGGAGCACACTGTCCGCAGGAGTGGCTTCCACTTACCCCTACTGAAACGGAATTTCTTCCAATTATGCTTGTTCTTCCTGGACTGTTTGAGCGCGCCCTCGTTGTCCATGTCCACGATCAGAGGTGTTGGTGGGGTGAAACACGTGTGCCCACGCACACTTATGTTTCAGAGTCCACCAATGTGTGGTAAAGACTCAAAGGAACAACACCAGGAGTGCTGTGTTTTGCTTTGTTTATTTGCCCGGATGGAAATGTACAGTGTCTTTTACTTGTTAGGACTGACAATGCATAACTGATTTGTGACTCTTCTGTGCAACTCACGAGTTACAAGTTAATTAGAAGCACTTTTCTCTAATTATATTTGAGAGTTTGCTCTATTTGCTCTACAATTATCACAAAAATTACATTAACTAGCGTTACCGAACACAACGTTGCAATCCCCGTTGGATGCTGGAAGAGGGGAGAGAATTAAAGGATGGGGCACCCCTCACCCAGCACCTGCTGCTCTTTGCCGCAGGGGTTTTATTTTTATTTCTGATGAAATGTTCAAAATAAACTTCCTCCCCATTTGGGCCTTGGAGGATGAAACTCAGTCTGGCAGGGGAGAAGCCTCAGTTTTGCCTCGCATGTGCTGGGCTCTTCACATGCATGACCTGTTAGACCCAGCGGCTCCCATCATGGCTGTGGGAATGTTGGCCATCACAGCAGCTGTGTGCCGTCAACTGCGTGCCTTCCCCAGGGGGTGCCTGGGAGAAGAGTCTCTGCAAAATGACTTGTTTTTAAGAGTGTGCATATTTTTTAAAGTAATACTGCATCATAACAGCATGAAGTTGCAGGTGTTGGCCGACCATTGAATGTCAACACGGGTATCTGCTCTATCAAGTTCAAGGATGGGAGGCTAAATCCACCTTCACCATCATCCTCTTTGTCCTCTTTTACCCAACTCCTCCCCCTTCCCTTATGGTAACCACGAATTAGTCTTATAATCCTTGTCTTCTTCCTGATCTTAGAGGAAATACATTTAGCTTTTCAGAGTTGAGTGTGACGTTAGCTGTGGACTTGTCATATATGGCCTGCATTATATTGAGGTACATCCCCCTCCATACCAAATTTTTTGAGAGTTCTTATCATGAACAGAGGCTGAATTTTGTCATAAACCTTTTTTGTATCCATTGAGGTGATCATGGTATTGTTCTCGGTCACTACCGCCTTTCAATTTAGTACTTCTCTAGATGCCAGATGCCTTTAGAGGGAAGGAGTTGTGGAAATACTCCTTTATAATATTCTGAATTCACTTGATTCACTGCACACCAATGTCCCCGGAGTCAGCATTGAGAAAAACCTTGTAAATATATATGAGTTCAACATAGTAAACAAGAATCAATCGCTGCACAAATGACAATTGTCCAACCTAAAAGTTTAGAAAATTTTTCGAGTACTAACTTTAGAAACTTGATCATAAAGTACTCAGCGCTGCACTGGTAATCTCAAAACAAACACATACTTAAAATAATGGTGAACCTTAGCGAAAAGAACCACTTGTCCTACATTCCATTTGACTTTTATGCACCTTAGACTTTTTTTTGAGAAGATGATTTTAATTCAGAAACCCAAATCCATTTTCAAGTGGCCTAACTGCTCTGCTCCCCAACAGGGTCTGGGAAGCTTATCTGTGCAGTTAATTAAAGGCAAACACAAATGTGTCCTCGTCCGGTCTGCTTTGCCGGTGTGTTAACAGCCCCTGGATCTTGCATTCATAAGTATCAGCAGTGAAAAGGCTACTTCTGCTGCCCACATTCTGTGTTGAGATTTTTTTTTAGATTGAAAAGCATTATCCTCAGTCTTTTATTCTGCATTTGGAATATTTTCCCTCTAAAGCTAGTGGGAGGCAGTGATACCCTCGCAAACCTCAGCTGAGCCACAGTGCCAGAGCAGTCGGGGAACTCTGTATTGACAAGAAGAGCTCTTGGATATTAACTGTAGCCCTTTTTGTTTGGTGTCTGGTCTTTCTTCGCTTTTTAAGTGATATTTAAGCCTGGAGCAGGTGCTTAATTTTATATTGTTCCCAAGCCTGTGCACAGCAAAGAAAAGAGAGAGTTGGGGAGAAGGGGGGACAACACTAAATACATGTGCCTTTCTTTGGCTGTGGAGGCTCAATTTTGGGGTGCTTTTCCCAAACCAGGGGTGAGTGTAGATGCTTTCCTCTTTGCAGCTGACCCTGGAGGCTCTCTCTAGTACATATAATCAGCTCCACACCCCCTCCGTGTCCATCCACCACCATTCAGGACCTTCATGGCAGGGTCTGGTTAATTTGCTTCGCCTCCCATGCATTTTCAGGAGACTCCCTAATGCTTTGTTAAATGAACAGCAAGTAGAGGCTTGTATTTAACACACAGTTGTGGTTATGAGATGAACATGGGGTCATTTAGGATTTTCAAGCAGTTTATCAAATGAATAATTTTCTGCAAAACTGCCCGGCTATTAACTTAGGTATTGGAGTGTGTCAACCCAGATGTGAGATTTCACTGTCATGTGTAACTTCCCATTGAACGCAAAGAGGTATTTATGACTTGAGCCTAATGAAAATGTGATTGAGAAGATAGAAACGACCATGTGATCCCAAGATGAGAATGCTGCAAAGCAAGCGCTAAGTCTGATTAAATAATCCACGTAATCAAACATGGGGTCTTATTAAAAGTCTCTGTACCTCCAGGGGTTCCCCTCACTATCCCTAGGTGGCTTGGCTAAAACTTCCATTTTGGCCATGATGTAATGTTATAATAACTGAGTTACTATGGTAACAGATGTATCTATGCAAATGACTTTTTAAAAAATCATTAGGCCATAGAAAGTCAGTCTGACATGAAATCTGCAAGGATTCCAGCCCCCGGCTACTCTTGCCATTGTCTTTCCTCTCACTGTCCCCAAATTCTTGTGCTGTGTGTGTTTTTATGGCAAATACTCTTCCTTAATTGAATGGACTCAATTAAGAAAACAAATACAGGCTAACATAGAGAAATACAGGCACTACGTGTGTGTGTGTGTCTGTGTGTGTATCTGGTATAATACATACATATCTGGTAATAATAACAGTAATTTAAGATTTTCATGGAAGGGGGCCTCTCCTGGTGGCGCAGACGGTTGAGCACCACGCTGTGAAGCTGTCTGCAGCCTCTGCAGCGCGGGTTCGATCCTGGCTGGCCAGCGAGGGTCCCGCATGGCGCGGCAGACCTCTCCTGTCTCGCCCGCGGCTCCCCTCAGCAGTGTCTTCAGTCCGTCTGCCTGTTCTGTTCCCCGCTCTGTCTCTGGTGAATCCTCTTGCCCTCCCGCGCATCTGGCCTGTACCCGGTTCTTGTATAAATAAATCTTTAAAAAAAAAAAAGATTTTAATGGAAGGCTATAAATTGGAAGGGGCACACTCAAACCTCTAATTATTAACTCTCAGGAGTGGGGGTCGGAATGTGATTGTCCAAAACCACATCTCTGGTAACAAAAAATACCTTTGTGAAAATAGTTAAAATGGAGGCATTCCAGAGGGTCAGTGTTAGGCACTGCCCGTATTTTAAATGATAGTCTTGTTTCGGAACATACAGTCCTCTGCTTTTATCTTTAAAATAAATGTCCGTGTGATTTATCTTGAGATACGTCCATTCAGGAAGCTGTGGTCATCTGAAATTGAGAACATTTAATTAAGCTAAGAAAAATTGCTTATTATGGAATATCCCAACTCCATAATGACTAAATAATTGTAAAATTTATGAGTTAAGTCGTCTGGGTGAGGTAATTTAAAATTTCTGCTTTATGAGCTGCTAGAGTTACGCGTTTCAGAAAGACCAGTAGGACTGTTTTCCAAACAGCTAAATCTAAATATAAGGTCCATCATCTGTGGCGTCTGCCTTACTTGTGTACTAAACTGATCATCATCGTGAGGCTGATTCAATGCTGTGATTCCTCTGGGTCTAGTTAATTTTAATGACAAAAATTTACATGCTGTAAATTTTCAATTTTACATATACTTTTAAAGAGTCTAATTCTGGACTCGCCTGACCTCTCTCCCCTCGGCTCCCCACGGCTTCCTCGTGTCCACGCTGCCTTCTGTCAGGGGCGTCTCTTCTCGGCGCCCCTCCAGCGCTGATATCACAGGGTTCCTTCACTTCCTCCTGCAGACATCCGACGCCCTCTCTCTCTGTGGCGAGCGCTGACACGCAGCTCCTTGGGGGCAGGAACTAAGTCATCTTTGTAGCCAGGATGTTAGACCAGCACATCGTTGAAGCAAATAAATCATTCCTGGATTCATTTGTTGGAAACTCTATTCCAGTTTTCCCCTTCAAGCTGCATAGCTAGTCCTCAAGGCAGCCTGTTCTCCCTCCAGCTTACGGAGAGAGAGCCTAGGACAGGGGTGGGCAGGCTCCACACTGACGGCTCGTGTGGCTTTGATGTCATAGTTAGAGCTTGTGTGTGAGCTGTCCTGGGTGACAGTCTGTCTGCTCTTCCGAGAGCACTGGGCACTGCCGCCAGGGTAGGAAGGGGCAGTGGCAGAGCTCACTTCCATCTCAAATGATCTAAAACCTATTTAAACCGAAGGTCACCTTTTATTTTCTTCAACTTCCCTCTCTGCTTTGTTACCTCCACCACAACCCCCACGATCCCTGTCACCTCTGTCACGTCCTTGGCCATCGCCACCCCTCAGCACCTCAACCTCTGCCTCTACAACCTCCATCAGCCTCTCTGTACCCCTTTAACCACCTCCGCCAGAACCACCTCCATCACGTCCACCCCATCCACCACCACCTTTACTACCCTCATACCAGCAGCTGCCAGGAATCATGTGTTACCTTGTCTTGTTGAACAACTTGACATAGTTTTTGTTTTAATTGATATATGTTTTCCTGGTGATGGAATTGAAGATATTTTTCATCTGGTAATGTGATTTTATCATCACACACCATGATTCCCCTGAAGAAATCATTAGCAATGCTGTCTCATTATTGCCATGAAGAACAAGTCAATATCAACAGTCACAAGGTTGTTTCTCCAAGATGTTTTTTAAAATTTAAATGGATGACATAAATATGTCTGTCGAATGGTCGGTTCCAGGCAGTGTAATGAGGCTGAATTGTAGTTCTAATAGCCCTGAGCAAGACCAAAAGAAATGAAATCCACAACATCTTACTTCCACCCAATTTTTCTTACTTCCACCCCTTTTTTTGAAGGCTATTCTTAATTATTTGCAATGTATATATTTCATGTGTTTACTGATTAATTTGTCTATGTCCAAAAACTGGAGTCTCAAATAAGAGGTGCCTTAGATTCCTGAGAAGACCAGGATTGTCTTGCTTTTTTCGAAGAACAACATGAGTCCTGACTATAATCATTTCCTGGCTATCACCATATTGTAGATACGAGTTGGCAGGAAAATCAGATGTCTTTAAGCTGACAATTGAACATCAGGTTTCTAGACACCTAGAAACATAAGCACAAGGATTAACCTTGAATCTAAAGCACAGACCATCTCCAACCCACCCTCTTACTAAAACCTTAACTTTGACTTACAGGATCGTCACTGAACAACCAAGTGCTTTGGGATTAAGTAAGGTGAGCCGAAGGACATGATATTCATCCTTCTTTGCAGTTTATAACACTCAATCTCAGCATTGTATGCCTGGACCTCACTAGCTCAGACCCCCAGAGGGAGGGTTTTGTTTTGTTTTGTTTTTTTTTTAACGTTATTACTCGTATTCTTAGCAAGAGTTTATGTAAGAAACTTATGAAAAACACATCAGCATAACCAACCAACTTGAATTTTTAGATGTTCTCCATTATGTCACCTGTTCATTACTCTATGGGTTACAGGGACAAACATGATTGTTGAGTGGGGCAGTGACACGCGTCCCTTCTGCGGGGAGAAACATTAATCTGGGCACAATGACACGATGGGTCAGAATGGCCTGGTGTGTGATGAACAGAGGTGGGGAGAAAGGATATGGTTTATTTAAGATGGAAATAATGAATGAGAATTATGACATAGGGTCCAGTTAAGATAATGCTGGACCCTGAGTTCCCGTTATTGCAAGAAGAGGAAAGAAAGCTGGGCTTCACAGAGGAGCGTGATGTGGAGGGAGGGCAGGAAATTGCTAGATAAATAGGACCTCATCCCATGAATGATTTGCCTGCTGTGTTTCAGCCCCATCACTGCTCTCACCCCCACCTCCACACACAGCTCAGAGGATGTACTTCATAAAACGTATAGCCAAGAAAAGAGCTTGCCTTGGACACATGAAGGTGTTGTTATCTGTGGTCGACAATGTGTACATCTGGTGGCTGCAGCTTCCCAAGGGAATTTAAACATCCTGTTTATCATTGTTTAACCCCCTTCCTCCCAGGACACGAGGTAGAAGAATCAGGTCAGTGGGAAAAGACAAAGACAGAGATCACCTGGAGTTTAAAAGATTAATCATAGAAAACAAATGAATTAAAAGACACCATTTGAAAAGTGAAATATGGGTGTCAGACAAGGGTCACAAAACTGAGGTTTAGAAAAAGGGAAAATAATGATTATGGGCATCCATCCTAGTCTGCTCCCCTCTGAATTCCTCAGGGTCTCCACCACTGTGCAACTTCTAGTAGCTTATTTATGTTTATTCCCAGGCATCGCCCAATTGGGAAATAAAATAACAAAAAGTATGAACTGGCATTTCAGAAAGCAGCATGCAGGCAGCTAATTTGCCCATAGAAGAAGTTAATTAAAAGAACTGCCATGGGCAGGAGGCACCGGGTTTGCTATAGACCTTGAAAGAGACAAAGAGGATGATGGATGGCAGCCAGCACTGGCGAGGGGTGCAAAACCAGCACTGCTGGGGCAGCGTCCTGAGTAAACGCCTTCTGGAAAGCACCTGACGGCATGCCTCAATATTTAAAATGCACATTTTACTCAGTAGTTCAGGGTTTAGGGAGCTATTAAGAAAACTTCTCAGGCCTCCCCGGTGGCACAGCGGTTGAGCGCTGGGTTGCAAAGCTGCCCGCAGCCTCTGCAGTGCCGGTTCGATCCCCGGCTGCTCCCTGGCCACCGGAGGAGGGTCCCGCATGGCGCGCAGACCTCTCCTGCCGCCCACTGCTCCCCCGTGCTTGTGTACTTCGGTCCTTCTGCCTGCTCTGCTCCCCGCTCTGGCTCTGGTGAATTCTCTCACCCTCCCGCACTTCTGACTGTACCCAGTGCTTGTATAAATAAATAAATAAATCTTTAAAAAAAAATTAAAAAAAAGAAAAAGAAAACTTCTCAGGGCACGTGAGTTCATCCGTGGACGCATGGGAAGCTCACTCTGGGGCACAGTAAGCCAGGGTCAGCCCGAATCTCAGAAACAGCCCAATGGGCAAGTGAATACCCCCCTGGAGGAGGGCGGCCACCAGGGCTCCCTGCCCTGTGTCATAAACTAAGGCGCGGCTGGGTGCCTGTGGGAATCGGAATGCGCCGGTGACACAGTGAATTCAAAGGGCACCCCCAATCTGACCATTCCTGGTAGCTTTTGTTTTTTCACTTTGTCCCTTTTTAAAAGATAGAAGATTTTCAGATGAGCCTGTGTGAGTTTTATCGTCATGAAAAATAGCATGCTCGCTGTCCTAGAAAACTCTCAACCTGCCAAAGACATGCAGTTGGGGGGACCTTAAAACTCGCTAAAACTTAAATGTAATCTACAAGGGAATTTATAGTTCTGTATATCCAGACAAACGGCTAAGTTCGGAAAAGACACCTCCTCTTCCTTACTCACTTTTTTTATTATGGTGACATCGATGTGTAACTTTATGTGTGATTCAGAAATCCAGGGTGCCGTCTGCTCTGGGGGCGATTCCACAGGCCACGCACCCATAACCCCACCGCGTCTGCCAGCCCCTCTGCCTTGTGCTCCCCATGGCACCACCACCCCCCCCCCCCGCACCCTGGTAGCCTCAACTAATCAGACACATTCTCAAATTTGGCTTGAATTAGAGAAAACCTAGAAATGCCAAAGTCATGGCCTCATGACCCATAAACGCCACCACCGGTTTCAGGAAACACCGTATTTGTGCGTGAACCTGCGGGCCGGTCGGCGAGGCAGGCTGATGCGTGCGCAGCGTGTTCAGCGCTTCTTGTAAAGTCGTTTGATCAATTTTGTGATCAGTTTACCTGAAGGAGGCCTGCTGATCCCCCCCCCCCGCATTGAAATAAGCGGGATTGTTACTTTTTCTAAACTGTTTTCTGAAAATCGTAATGCTCTTTGCATCCCAGTCACAACCAGGCTCTGCCACTGCGCCTGCTTGACCCGGGTCTGGCTATGTGGCTGCTGCTTTGACCTGGGAAATAAGCTGAGATAAGTGGCCTTCTCCCCTCACGCCATTCGTTCTGCTCGTGGCCGCTGCATACAAGCTGTGATGGTCACTTGGTAACGGGGCGGCCTTCGTCTGCAATCTGCCCGCCGATGACTCCAAAACAGATGGTTCCAAATGAGGACTGTGGCTCGGGGGGTCATGAATGCACAGAATAAAAGGCGAACTTGAACTCTCCAATTACCTGTGAGCTATGGACAGGTATAGAAACCCTCAGCAGCTAACAGGGGCACAAGCAGCTGAGACACGGGGTCGGGGGGAGAGGGGGGCAGTAGCCCAAGTTAACAGGTTTGTGCTGTAAGTTGTTCCTGCTGCTCCCCCCACCCCCCACGCCAAACGCCCTCCCCCAGCCCCAGACGCTGGTTGCTCAGCCGGCCTGGTGCTCTCAGCTCCTCAGCCGAACAGCATCCAGCTTCGCCCAGGCCCTGTCCTGCAGCCTCAACACCTAAACGCACAGGACTCGCACGTCGTGTCCTGCGCGGTGCTCGACCCAGCTGCCCGCCGCCGTCTGCAGGGACTGCCCGGCTCAGAGCCCCAGCCCGTGTCCTGCAGGCCTGCTTCTCCCTGCTCTTGGCGCCGCTGTCCATTTGGTTGCAAATGTCAAGATTCTGTTGCCTTTTCTGGCAGAGCGGTACCCCGTCGCGCAGAGAGACGGCATCTTCTGCGCCTCTTCATGTGCCGTTGGGCATTTGGTTTATTCCCGTAACGTGGCTGCTGTCCACAGCGCTGCAGTGCGCACAGGAGAGCCCTTGGGGTGCACAGCCCAGTCTGGCACAGTGAGATCAGGCCCGAAAGACTGTGGATGTCCACATGATAGGCTTTTTCTTCCTCAGTTAACATTTTAGCGGGCGTCTGTTGGACGGTGAGGCCCTTGGCCACTAAGAGCATCATCCACTCCTCGGTCATGCCTGCGGGTCTCTGCTCTCTTTCTCGACACGTGGGTGCCTGCTCCCATTCCCTGCCTTTTTCCTCTGATCCCTTGAGGGCCCAAACCCCACCTCCCCCTTCTCTAAAGCCTTCTGGGATTCCTTCCCTGGGTGATCTTCTGTTACGGGAATTCTTACGGCACCTCATCTCGAGACAGTTAGTGGGTCGTGTCACACAACCCTATAGTGTGATCTCATTTCTTGTTGGACAAGTGTGCATTTCCTCTCCCCTGGCAGACTCACCTTAATTTGCTGTGTGTTACCCAGAGTGCCAAGTGACACCTTGATTCCACAGGATAGCTGCCAAAAGAGTGAAAACTGTGGAAATGGCACAAGGAAATGGAAGTTTCTCCAGATGTCTGATTTGGGCACTGGATTAACTTGGGGAACGTAAGGGAGAAGAAAGTACATCCAGAAGAAAATACGCAGTAATGAATGTTCAGGCTTGGAGATACAGAAATAGAATTCAGAAGGATGAGCTGGAGCATGATCAGCGGAGACTGCCGTTGAGGTTTGATGTTCTTATCCACTGTCAGCGTATTTTCCGTGAAAACTAACCTCTGAATAGAGTGTCTCTAAGAGGCAAGGTAATTTGGAGCGTGAGAACATGTATTTATATCCGAGTCTAACTCTTGGCTGCTCCCTGTCCTTGGGGGATTGTTGTAAACCCTTAAATCTTTAGTTATGAATCTGTAATGTGAAATCAGGTGCAACCTCCCTCCCAGGTGGGCCTAAGGACTGCATAAAGCAGCGCATGTGATATGGAAATACCTCCTTTGTCAATGAGGGTCGTGGTTGCCATTCATGCTATTATGTTGGAGTGACAGCACCAGGCAGTTTTGACTTAACTGCAAATAAGACCTAATTTTAAAATGAATGTGGTCCATAGTGGAAGGATTTCGTTTTAAAATCACACTTCATCTCAATCTGGTTTTTGTTCAGTATGTTTCATGGAAGATTGTCACTGTGTGTATTTTTAGTGGAGGTCAGCAGAATTAACTACTTGCAAGAAAGATTATTTGTGAAAGTTTTGTCAAAACTGAATGTTCTTCATTTTCTGAACTGAAACACCTTCTTAAAATTTCTCAAGCTGCATGACCTGAGGCTAAAAAGAAACTGACAAAAGATGAAAAGCGAAACTTCCTCTTGTGTCCATGTATTCTGCTTCAAAGGACTGCGCACCACATCATCTCTCTTCAATTTCAAGTAGCAGATGGATGTGCCTGCCATTGTCTGGTTGCTCATCTGCCTCACAGCCCATAGCCAGTCTCGTCTGACCTTCATTTTCACCTCCAAGTTCATTGCCAGTGGATAAGTGACGCAACCTCTCCGTGACTCAGTTTCCTTATCTGTAGAATGGAATTGGCTCAAGGTTTACAGGAGTTAATGCATGCATGGTGATAAACAAAGACCCTGGTCTATAACAAGAACTGGAAAATGTTAAGTATTTGTAGCTCTTACTCTCTTTTTTTCTGTGTGAACTAATTTGGGGTGCCCAGCTGTAGGGCAGGACAGGGCACTGAGCAGGTTTTCTATGGTCCCATGCACACCGGGGTAAAGGAGGAGTCAGAGCCCTCAGTGGCTTTTGCAGGTTTTTTATTTAGATTTACCAGGCACATGGCAGGCAGGGCTGTTGGGGGGCTGGCAGGCTGGCAGGCTGGCAGGCTCCCAGCTCCCAGCAAAGCCTCACTCTCTCTGGGCTCTCTGGCCTTCTCTCTGCTTCTCTTCTTCTTCTTTCGGCTTCTGTTCATTCTTGGCTTCTGCTGGCATGCCCATGACGCCGCCCTTATAAGCTCAGTCTCTCAGGCCAGGTGTACACTCCAGGTGCCCGCCGTCAGGCATGCACTCAGGACCCCAGGGTTCCCTCTATCCTAATGGCGGGAGTGCAGAAAAACCTGATGCTTTTTCCTTACCTACGCCAGCTCAGCCACATTCTGAAATTCTGAGTGCTTGTCTTTTAGCATCATCGTGACTCAACAACTTCCTTCCTTTCTTCTCTCCTTCATTCCTTTAACTATTCAGTCATTCAGTAAGTGCCCGATGAGGGCCTGCTCAAAGCTGAACTCTTTAATCCTGATCACGTGAAAGCTGAGCTAAAACTTGAGTCTCTGATTCTCAGCTACCACTCTTTTCTCTCTGTGGCGTGTCTTCATCAAGTCTTCTTTCCTCGAGAACCTGGAACAAGGACACTCATTAAAGTGACCCTAGTATAGAAGACTGTCCCCAGCTGTCCTCGATCAAGGATTCTTAGCTAAGGTTGCTCCGATGAACTCAGTTCGAGTTCAATACCCCAGGTGGAATGAGGGGAATGTGCCACCTGTAGTATAAAAGAGAAGTCTCCAAGGCAATCGCCAACCTTATGTTTGTGCGGGTTGTGGATTTCCCGACTTCCTCCTCGCTCCAGGCCCAGAGAGTCTGCCGTGGCCCCCTGGGATCCTACTGAGAAGTGTGTGTTTGTGTCCCTTCGGTTTTTTGCTTTTTAAAAAAAATTCTCTCCTCTGCAAGTTTTTTTTTTTTTTTAAGATTTATTTATTTTTATACAAGAGCTGGGGTACAGGCCAGAGGTGCGGGAGGGTGAGAGGATTCACCAGAGACAGAGCAGGGAGCAGAACAGGCAGACGACAGAAATGCACTGCTGAGGGGAGCAGCGGGCATGACAGGAGAGGTCTGCTGCGCCCTGTGGGATTCTCGCTGGCTGGCCGGGATTGAACCCGTGCTGCAGAGGCTGCGGACAGCTTCACAGCGCTGCGCTCAACCCTCTGCACCACCAGGGAGGCCCATTGTGCCTTCTTTTTGATGCTTCCTAGAGCTGCAAACACACATTGTCATCCACATAGATAAAGTCATGACTGTACGGCTTCTGGATGCCCTGGAGTCCCCTTCTTAGGTGCTCCCGGGAGGGCCCTGTGACTGAGATCAGCAAAAGGCAGATTAACATGAGAAAAACAGAAGCCTATTCACATGAGTATCACACACACACACACACACACACACACACGGAGCCCCCATAATGAGGAACCCCAAGAGGAGGTTAGAATTAGGACTTATATATCATCCAGGGCTTAACCAAACAAAAAAAATGATGGGGTTGTTGTGGCTCCTGGGCGGGGGATACAAGTTATGTTAAGCTAGCCAGGATGAGTACCATGAGCAAGATTTGAGTGGGCGTCTTCTCCATCAATGAGCTGGTGAGGGCCCTCTTCTCTCTGGAACTCAGGAGAACGAGACATCTTGACAAATGGAAATTTCCTTTAAAAATGTGAGTTTCAGGGCCTCCCTGGTGGCGCAAGGGATTAAGCACTGTACTGTGAAGCAATCCACAGCCTCTGCAGCACGAGTTCCATCCCCGACCAGCCAGGGAGCAACCCACATGGCACAGCAGACCTCTCCTGTCTTGCCCGCTGCTCCCCTCAGCAGTGTGTTTCAGTAGATCTGCCTGTTCTGCTCCCCACTCTGTCTCTGGTGAGTCCTCTCACCCCCCACATCTCTGGCCTGTACCCCAGCTCTTATATGCATAAATAAATTTTTTTTAAAATGTGAGTTTCCTTTACCAAAGCACACACTGTGCGCTGTTCTAATGCTTTTCCTATCTCCATTGGTGTCAGTGGCCTTCAGCGCACAGGTACCATGTGCCAGAGACCCCTGCTGGGGGAGGCATGTTCTGCTACCTCACACATCCTCATTGTTTTCAAGAACAAATACCTTCAAAAATTACCATGACAACAGCTTCCTCCTCCTTACTGGGCAGAGGGTCTAAAAACTGTCAGTGGGTCAGAACCTCGCTCATCAGTTCTAGTCTGCCACCCATTGTCACAAATGCAAATAAAAGGGCCTTTGGTGCAGCAAAAAAACAATAACTTATTTCAGCCAACAGGGTAGAGTAGAGGAAAAGGAAAGAGCAGTAGGATAGAGGCAGAGGGTCCAGCTACTGGCCAGGGGTGTGAGGTGGGGCTGCAGCTAGGGGAGCAGGCAGGACCAGGCAGAGGTACACCAGTGCCACGGTCACCCCCTTCCCAACCTGGCAGGGTTCCCTGCAGCAGAAGCCACCCTCCAATCCAGGAGGGTCAGCCCATGTGCCTCGATCCCTTTTCAAGGCTCCCAACATGGCCACTCCATTCTACCCCCTTCCCAGATGTTCCTTGCCCAGGTCACCAGGGCAGACTTCAGACCATGGCAATCAGCTGGATCTTCTCAGTGTTGGGGCTGCAAGTCAACCCCTCATCCTGGCGGGTGACTCTCCACCCACAGAGAGCCCAGTGGTGCCGGACTTGGCCAGCCTCTCCGACATTCCTAGAAGCAGCTGCATTGCCTTCTCCCACTTGGAGACAAACCTCATTTCCCATGACTGGAGTCTGGCCCATTATTCCTTTATTATAAACATTTCATAGAACATTCTAAAGAAACTGTAATCTGCAGACTGACTTACCATGGAAAGGCAGATCATAGACATGCCTGAGGTTTTATTCTTTGTTCCAAAAAAATCATCTTTTGTTTATAAAATTACTTACTTTTAAATTTATTCAGGCTCTGAAAAAAAGCATGAAGATTGTTTTTTAAACTATTAGCCCAACATTTATGTGAATATGGGTGTCTTGCTTTCACTGATCCACGGCAGCGTGGTCTGCACTGTTAATGGATGCTGCTGGTACATCCTCAGCTTTGCCATAAGACAAGATCGCTGGCCGATGGCCGTAACGGGTTACAAAGTTGTTAGAGAAACTCAGGATGTAAGACTTGTCCTGGTCCCAGGAAGATTGCATCCGCTTAAACCAGAACTTGTCTGACGTCTTATAGCAAAGGTCTGATTTACTTTTGTTCAAAAGCAAAATTAATCCAAGTAGATTTGGGGATGTAATGGCATTATTAAATGATTTGTGAATCAGGCAGCTTCCCATCTAGCAAACAGGAAGGTGTTGCAAGAAAATGGTATGAAATGGAACATTTCTTATAGTCAGAAACAGGGTAGGACAAAAAAGGGGAAGGTTTCAGGAAAGGGTGCCTGAGGACCAGGCAGAGGCAGGAGGAGTATTATCATGGAGATGGCCTCACCAGGGTCAGATTGATGGGTTTAAAATTACACTTTGAGGAGAAGCTGAAGCTGCAGTGAGTTAGAGATTAAGGCTTGGTGGATCTTGGCATCAAGTTTTCTCTGGCTCCATTTGGGATTGCTTCTTTCTAACACTTCCTAACATCAAGAACAACTTAACTCTTCATCCTTTCTGGAGTTAACCAAACTCTGTGCTTATCTTGAAAATGTGCCAAGAATAATTCTACTTACTTCTCAGCATTAATGTGCATGTAATGGTTTTTAAATGAATTCAATATTCAAACCAGAAGCCCTAAGTGACAATAATGGGGAGACAGTGCAGTGCCTCTCCCTGCTGACCGTACACTAGCGCCCCCTGCAGACCTTCCGTGGAGTCTCTAGCTCTGGGAGACTCCACTCAGTTATTCCAGGAGTCAACTTCTGAAGGATTAAGCTTCACCCCAGCCCCACGGTCCCTGCAGCTTCCTCTTGTGACATCTAAGGAGAACTTAGAGGTCATTTGATCCGGTCAGCCAATCCCTGGACTTCCTCCAGGAAAACAGAAGGAGTTTTGGTACAAGGAACAACCCATTTTTAACTTACCTGTTGTTTTAATATTCTCATTTTAGATTTTTCTTACATTGGGAAGTATGATCACTTATTGTGAAAGGTTGACAATGTTTGACTAGTAGAGGAAAAGTCACAAAAGTAAGATGAAGCTTTCAGCTCTTAAGAGAATTTTCCCCACAGATGTATGGGGAATACTGATATTCTGTTGGTCATGTCCGCTGAGGCTCTCCCGTAATATCCATTTTGTAAAACTAGGGGAGATACAATTATTATTTAAAATGTATTATTTAAAAGTATTAAATGAAATTCTTTTTTTAGCACTCTCCTAACTCTCTTTATTATGTGTGTTTTAAACAGTTCTCTGCATGCAGAACAGAATGACTAGCACATCCATTCCCTATAATCACTCTTCTCAAAGTAGCAGCAGCTAGGACTCCTGAAAATCATCTCTCTGGTTTTACTGAGATGCAACTGACCACATTGTGTCAATGGAAGGTGTAAGTTGTGTAAGTTGAAGGTGTCCATGTGTTGATTTTAATGCATTCCATGTTACAATATTATACCATAGTGTAAGCTAATGCCTCTAAGCCTCTAATACATCCTAGTTATTTCTTTTTTGGAGGTGGGAACAATGGAGATCTAGTTACTTAGGGACTCTAGAGCATGTGAAAGGCTATTGTTATCACACAGTATCACTATATTCACAAAGTTGTGCATCTCATCTTCAAAATGTATTCACCTTCCAGTTGCACATTTATAACCTTGAACACTATTTTCCCAATTCCCCTACCTAGGTTACCCCTGTAAGCACCATTCAGCTCTCTGATACAGGCTTGAGCTTTTTAACTCCATGTGTGGTATTACTCAATGTTCGTGTCTCTCTGTCTGACATCTCACTTAGTATATTGCCCTCAAGGTCCATCTGTGTTGTTGTAAATGTCATGATTTCCTTCTTTCTCATGAGTGAATAATATTCCACTGTATGTGTCATGCTTTGCTGACCAGGGATACTTCTGAGATATTTTCCATTAGGTGATTTTGCCCTTGTGCAAATGTCATAAAGTGCATTCGCACAAATCTGGATGCTTAGCCTACTGCGCACCTGGGCTGTGGGGCACAGCCCACTCTCCACCATGGCACATGCTCGCTGTCATTGACCAAAATGCCAGCCGTGACTTGTGGAGATCACGTTCGCTTTCCTTGTTCCTCCATCGGTGGACACCTTACTTGTTTCTTCGTCTGGCTATAGTGAATCATGCAGCAGTGAGCCCGGGAGTGCAGGCAGCTTCTTAACATCCTGATTTTATTTCCTTTGGATAAAGACCAGAAGTAGAGTTGGTGCATCAGATGGGCTACCTTTTTATAACTCTGTGGGAACCCACCAGTTTTCCATCATGGCTGCCCCAGTTTACAACCTCTCCAACCGCGCACAAGAGGCTCCTTTCCTTCCTGCCCTGCCAACATTCACCTCTAGTTTCCTTGGTGACAGTCCTTCCAACAGGTGTGAGTTGACTGCTCATGGTGGCTCGGTGCGCATTTCCATCATGATTAATGATGTTGAGCATCTTTTCATGGACCTGCTGGTCATTTTAGTGTCTTAGGAAAAAAGTAGCTTTTTTTGGGAAAATGAGTTGCTCTGTCCTTTTATAATTGTTTTGTTTGTCTTTTGTCATTGAGTTGTGTGGGTTCTCTATTTTGGACATTAACCCTTTATCAGGTACATGATTTGTGAATATTTTCTCCCACCGTGTAGGCTGCCTTTCATTTCACTGATTGTTTTTGCTTTCTCTGTGCCCGAGCTTATTGGTTTCGTGTGTCCCACTGAGTGATTTTTGCTTTGAATGACCCATGATTATTGCAGAATTTTGGTCGACTTTAACATTAAGATGAACATGTTTGTTCTCAGAAGCACTGCTTGAAGGTGGTGTGCAAATCACACACACACCACCTGAAAGGACTGTGTAGACAATCTCAATTCACAAAGGCACCTTGAAGACTTCTCAGGACAAGTTAATATGTTTACCCAAAAACTCATGTACATGCACACATGACCTGTGCAAACATTGGTGCACATGCAGACGTGTGCACTTCTGTACACATACTCACGTGTGGATCTTCCATGCGTACCCACCCACTCACACTCAGACTTATTGGTAAGTGCACACATGCTACACACACAAACACACACACACAGGATACCACCAGTCCAGGTGTCAGGAGCCTCCAGATTTGGATCAGTCTTTTTCCACTCATGACAAATGTGTGACTGGATGGGGTTAGAGAAGGTAGGGAGGGGAGTCCCCAAGCGCTCTTCCGCTCTGCACCCCAGTCAGGCCCAACTGTTTGGATAAATAATTTTTTTGTCTCCATTCTTTTCTTTCCCTTGCACAGAGGCACAGATTTTCACTCTTAGAATAAGATGAATGATAGATATGTTTAAAATAAATCTCCATGTGTTCATTATGCTGATTTTAATTAGTTGATTAATTCAACATAAACTTTAAAACATTTGTTTAAAATGAATCAGCCCACTTATCATTAGTTTGAACTTCCCCCCTGTTCAGGAATTGTGGTTGAGGTTTAAGGATTTAAAGAAAATGAGGGGGCCAGAGGGAAATCCTGTGCAGCCACCAGCACTGGGTGATTTAATAATTGTTGTTATTAAAATGCCTTTTTTGGTCAATCTGATTTTTTTCCAAGATATTCTTCATCTCTCTTAGGGAAGAAAACCCACAATTACCTCTATTAAAACGAAGTAAGGATCCAATGAAAGTAATTAAGAATTTATTAAAGAAATTTTAATAAACCAGTTATTGCTCATGAATATGGATAATCTCAAGGAAAAGAACTATTCTGTGCCTGAAATAAAAATAAACTATGTTTTAATATATTTAGTGTACATAATTAGTTATTTAAATGTCTCCTCTACTAAACCTACTGTCAAAATTATATTTGGAACAGCAATAATTTTATGCTGATAAAGGGAAGCTGTTGAATACATATAATTAATGTAAAGATGCTGTAAAACAGTTTTATTACAGATTATAATCTGGGAGAAATTAGCATATTTTCATCAGGTAAATTAAAATTTGCTGGTGACCATCAACTAAAATACTAAAGCATTTTTATGTTGCTTTCAGATAAGAATAAATGGGGTAGTTTGATATAAACACTGAATACTGCTGTGAATTCAATTTATTCCACAGTGTTCCATGAATTGAAATTTTAGTATTACCTTGGCTAATTTAAGATTATCGGGGAATTAATGCAAGAAAATTACCGAAGTGAAGTACTAGAGATAAACATTTGAATGATAAATTGATTCATGTTTTTTAATGATTCAAATTTTTCGTGCTAAGGGTGGAATTTCTTCAGAGTCGATTGTTATACCCTCACTGAGGTCACTTCTTTTGTACTTGCATTTGGATTTATGATAACTTTGTATCTATGTCTGCTGTTTCAGACCAGGCTTCTGGTCTAGCACCACAGTAAGTGAGGGGTGTTCTGCGCTGGGAGCACCTGCAGGCTGAAGGGTCACATGTATTCAGCGCCTATTTGGGGAGCACCATCGACGCACTGCCGTGTTCTGTGTGCTGTGAGTGCTCAGGCAGGGTCTGTGTCTCCATCTAAGGACTCTCCTCTTGTCATGGGGAAGAAACAAGAGCAAATGACAAGGAAATGTGCATGTGAATGGGTGACAAGATGAGTTAAAATAAGAGCTCTGACAGCAAGTGTCTGAGGAGGTAACTTAGGTGAATCTTTGCACTTAGCACATATAAGGGGTCAGTGAGTGGAGACAAGGATCAGCCCCAGAGGGGAACAGAGGGAAGGAGGAGGAGAGAGGAGGGAGGCTAAGAGAGAGGAAAAGGGAAAGGATTTTAATTCCCAGGGCCACATAATCAATTACCCACATTTAGCAGATTTTCCATTCCGTTCCTTACCTCTTTTCTGTTTGTTAGAAAACATTGAAGATTGCTTTATTATAAGAAAATGCCTTTAGATTCTTTGCTTCATGTAAAGATGTAGGTTTCTCTTACTAGTAAGTTTTTTTTTTTAGTTTAAATCTTGAAATACATTTTTTTTATAATTCATTTATATCTTTTGCATCGTTGTGTATTCCCCATAAAATTCCCACCACCAGTTCACCCGTGAACCATCACCGTAGTCCCTTGTGTTCTTCTCTTACTAGTAAGTTTTTAGAGCAATATGTTTTTTTTTTTTGTTTTTTTTTTTAAATAAATTTTATTGTTATATTCCCCATACAATTGCAGCCCCCCCATTCTGACCCCAATCCCTCCCCTCCCGCCCCCCTAAAAGTGTCTCTGGTTCATAGTTTTTTGTTGATTTTGATTTTCACTATCTTATAGTTATTCATTTTCCTGGTCCCTTATTTAAGTTTTCTAGATTCCTGCTATGAGTGAGACCATCCGGTATTTTTCTTTTTCTTTTTGGCTTATTTCGCTGAGCATGATCCCTTCCAGCGCCATCCATGTTGCTGCAAATTGCATGTGTTTATCTTTTTTGAATGCTGAGTAATATTCCATGGTATATATGTACCACATCTTCTTGATCCAGTCATCTATTTTTGGGCATTTGGGTTGTTTCCAAAGCTTAGCTATTGTAAACAGTGCTGCTATAAACATAGGGGTGCAGGTGTTCTTTGGAATTGATGTTTCTGTGTCCTTTGGGTAAATACCTAGGAGTGGAATTGCTGGATCATATGGAAGCTCTATGTTTAGTAGGTCCAGAAATCTCCACACAGCTTTCCACAGTGGTTGGACCAGTTTGCACTCCCACCAACAGTGCAGAAGAGTTCCTTTTTCTCCACACCCTCGCCAACATTTGTTGTTGCTAGTTTTTTTAATATGTGCCATTCTCACTGGTGTAAGATGGTATCTCATGGTAGTTTTGATTTGCATTTCCCTGATGACAAGTGATGTTGAACATTTTTTCATATGCCTGTTGGCCATTTGCATTTCCTCTTCAGAGAAGTTTCTTTTAAGTAGAGCAATATGTTTTACAGCAAATTGTGTCACCCAGGGTATTTTCAAATCAGGATTTGGGAATGAAAAATCTCACACTTTGTGTCTGTATATTCGCCTTATATACTGAGAACAACTGACACAAACCCTCTGTGACTTCTTTTAAAATTCATCCTCAACTACTAGAGTCGATATTAATTTCATCTTCATAGCCTTTCAAAAACGAAAGACTTGTTATTTTGCTGGGGAAAAGAACAGCCTTGCAGTCCACAAATGAGTGAATGATCATTTTGATTGTTTAGCTTATCCACAATTTAGTAAAATATTTCTTAATGAAATGAATAAAGAAACAGCAAAGTATATTACTTAAAACTTGGCGCATGGATGTACAACACTACTGTTCAATCAGTCCAAATTAAAATAGGTTTTTGGTTGCCTTCTGTGTACCATTGAGCATATTTGATAGACTTGACTTAAGATAGTAATGGGAATACAAACATACACAGAAGCAACTAGAAATGGTTGATGAGCTAAAACTAAGGTAGGCAGCGTATTTCTATAAAGGGACACATAGTAAGCTGTTTAGGCATGAACAGGGATGGTTATGGTCCAATAAAACTTTATTTATAAAAACAGGCTGGCAGGATTTGCTCTTCAGGCAACCTGCTTTACAAAAGATTGACTTATACATACTGGGCACCAACACGATTTGTTTCCTTTGCATTTGCTTTAAAAAAAATTCTCATTAAATGTAATTTTAATAGAAAAGTTTGTCTCTGTCACATTTTAATACAACAGGTTTAAAACTTAGTACTTTGAATTATTAACAATCCAGTATCATCAGCTTTCAGATGAGCATGATGTATGCCCTTGGAGAGTTTGACATCTACCATGCAAGAAACTAATAAAATAAATTTCAGGAATAATGTGTTCTGTTTATTTTACTCACAACACAGTAAATGAACCACAATCTCATCTCAGAATTTATTGAAAATTTGTTTGCCAATTACTCTGGAAGCTGTGTTTCTAAAGACAACTGTAACATTTGATTCTAATCTGCAGTGATGATGTCTATTTAGTCTTGAAAGAAAATACAGTCCTTTCATTGGAAAATAGAAAGTTAATCTCTGTTTCTTTGACCACTGTGCATGCTGTCTTGAACAGATAGAATGATTATTTTAAAAACATTTTCATGTGGTGTTACATATTCTGTATACTTATGATCATTTCTAAAATTAATCTCATTGTAAGTCTTTTAAAAAAAAATATTTAAAGTCTAGAGTATTTCATCTCTCCTAAAAGTTTTGCTTTAGCTCAGCCTTGATCCTTGCTGTTGTGGTCTGGCCATTGTGGACATGCCCTCCACTTTTTTCTCTGCTCCTTTTGTCTTTATTTAAGGAAGAACCATCAGTTGGTCCTCCGTGACCTTTGCTTTCAGAGAAAAGCTGACAGAACATTTGCAAGTGACAGGAAATTTCAGTGTCATGTTAAGCTGTAAAGTCCTGGGTATGGCTTGTTCCACATGGAAGCTAAGTGAGCCAGAGAGGCTACCTGGGTGGAGTGAGATCTCAGGGAGAACAAAGATGTACGGTGAGTGCACTTCGCCTCACAGCTGTGGGTTAGAGCTGGGTTCACTCGTCCGTTGTATTAATAGAGAACAGGAGCCTGGTTGGCGTCCCCCAGTCAATCATTCTTTTGACCAGGGTCACTCTCCTAAGTTCACCAAGGTAGTCACATCGCAAGCCCTCCGTCCAGTTGTCAGACTTACACAGCTCTCTTCATAGTACACACAGGTGCCCCTAAGTCGGCAGCGTGGGCTGGGACACAAGCCCCCACGCTTAGCCCTGCCAGCCCAGGCTGCGTACGTGATGAGGGAGTCACGTGGAGAGGACTCTCAGCGCCCACCCAACAGCCCTGTCGTGTGTCTCTTGCAGGGGTCCTGTGGAACCTCTCGTCTTGCGATGCCCTCAAAATGCCAATCATCCAGGACACCCTGGCAGTGTTGACTAACGCCGTGATCATCCCACACTCAGGCTGGGAAAACTCACCTCTTCAGGATGATCGGAAGATACAGCTGCATTCCTCACAGGTGCTGCGAAATGCCACCGGATGCCTAAGGTGAGCCTGCGTCGCTGCCCCTCTGGCTGACTCCACCTCTCTGTCTCTGTGGGGCTCTCATTGCAAATCTAGGAAGAAATGGAGTGTTCTGGAAAGACGAATATTGATATGGCAAAGGAGTAAGGTACTGACAAGGTATAGGAACCTCCACTGCTCAGTGGAGCATCAACGCTTGACATATGTAACACATTCTCTTAGGTCAGTTTTGATCCGATCCAAAATAATTCACTTTTTTATTGAAAACATTAGTTCATAGTAATTTCCCCTATTATGTTATATAGAATAACCTATAGGATAATCTGGCTGGTCAGTTGGCTGAGTGAGTGTATGATAGATACATAAGAATATAATTGTCACCTGTAGCTATTCTTTTTTATTTTTAAAAGTGTTCTGTATGACTTCAAGAACCTATACTTTTTTACAAATAACTCTTCAATAAGGCCTGCTGAGTGTAATTTTTTAAAATAATGAAAGTAGAAAAGGTATTATAATTCTCTCCCGATACATTTTGATAAAATGATCTCCCAAAAGCTCTTTGAGATGTTTTACAGTCATCTTTGTATTTGTTTCATTTTTGCTCTCAGAAAAGAATGTAACAACCCATGTGCAATTCTTCCAAACTCTAGAAAGTATGATCTCAAGAATGTTGCATTTTGTAGCAGAGCTGGAAATCTCCTCTGGCTAAACTTACTGATGGGATGGGAGCATAAGAGTTATTTAAAATTCCTCCTCAAATAATCTATATTTCAGAAATTCAGCGTACAGGGTGGCTTCAGCTGGGCTGCCCCAAAGCTGCTATTTCTCCAACAGTTGATCGGTTTCTAGTTGCAAAAGCCAGTCTCCACTGAGAAGGAACAGAATCACCTTGGTGACATTAATAATAATTATCTCATGAATATTTATAACAATGCTCTCAGGCTCCACTTTGGAGAGGGGTGTGTATGTTTGTGTGTGCATAGAGGGAGATAAAGCGAGTTCACCTCCATAAATATCAACGCGCATTTGCAGGCAGGAATATGAAAGCCTTTGATGAGGTTTCTTTCCCTCAAGGTCATGAAATAAAGATCTTTTGGCGTGATTTCTCTGCATAGACTCTACCATACGCCAAATGTACAGGCTTCCAAAGCCCCCCACTGAGATCTCTACTTTAGAAGCTGCTGAATTCTCTTCTCCTTCTGTAGTCTACGCCCTGCCACAAGAAATGCAGTTCTTCCAAAGACAAAATGGTAGACACTGAACCTTTATGTCTGCTTTTTCTATCACAGTTATTTACAACTATTACAAGTGATATTTCCCTTCAGAGCTCCCTTGACTGTCAAGAGAGTCATTGGCAATGAAGCCTGTGAAAGGAAGGGCCTCAGAATGATCCGTGTGGTCAACAGAGGCCTGTTAGCCCTGTTCTCTCTAATCAGGAGCCTGTTGTGAGGCTCATGGTGGTTGAGCTAAGGCTGCAGGCCACCTCCAGCAGGCGTGAACATCCGGTAGCAGAGGTGAGGCCACAGTCCCCTTGGTGGGTGTCCTGGATGAGTTCAGGTCTGGGATGTGACTCAGAGCCAAGTGGGTGTGTCTCAAACACAGGAGCATGGCCCTTGTGCCCAGGAGTAGCCACGTTGTAGGGAGCCGAGAGGACCCAACGTAGAAGGAGATTCATGTAACAAACCGGGTTCATCTGATCAAGAAACAACCGGGTTTCGTGTTTTCTCACATCTCTGAGTTTATCGGGCGAGTAACAAAGCAGAACCCATCAAAATGTGGCAAATATTCCACTCCTCCCGTAATTCATTATCTCATGCTGTTCTGCAGAAGGAAATACAATTTTTCCTCTTACCCGAATATGTTTGTGAATCAACCACACTGAGGAGAAAGTTGGACTAGAGAGGGAGAAAACAGCCCTGGCAAAGGGCTAAAGTGACTTATCAAGTAACGGTTTAATAATGAAAGGGTTCAAGAAACATCTCCTATTATTTACCATTTACTTAGAGCCAATGTTGGCAACACACCCAAACAGTCCTGGATGTTTATGTCACAGGGGAGCTCACTGAGTTCTCCTATAAGAAGTTACATACATTCCAGATCTTTCCCAACAAAGCCTAGGTCTTTTCATTACAGAAATTACTTTGGATGCTGCTCCTGCCTTTGTGCAGTGTCATCCATGTGCCTGCTGGGTGCCTGGCAGGGACCGAGGAGCAGAAGTAAACATGGCGCCCTCGCTTCAGAAACTCAGTGGAGGCAAATGGTTCCCCTATCATGAGTCCTACTGTGACATCTCTGTGGCATTTTATTTATTTAATTTTTCTTAGTGGCATTTTAATGCTATGATTAGGTGGGGGCGGGGGGAAGGGACTAAGTTACCCAGTTTGGTCACAGAAGGTTTTAAGAATCACGTGAGACTGGAGGCTTCACCGTTCAGTGAAGTAGGAATACTTTGTGGCCAGAAAGAGGGCAGGCTGCTCTCTGGTGTGGACATGAAAGAATTCAGAACAGGGAGGTGGTCCAGGACCCTCAGAGATGCCAGGAAGTGCATCGTGCATAGTTGTGGCATGCCAGGTGGTAAAAGGCCGTCAGAGCACGGCTAAGAAGGGCAGACTCGAGGCTGTAATGATTAGACACCTATGGTGATTGTTGTGCAGAAGGACATCTTGGGCAGCTATGTCCAGGGGCAGCTGTACAGGAAAGGAGAGGAGGTGGGGGCAGGAGAGGCGAGAATAAGAGCAGAGCTGTGACTCTAGCAAGAGGCCCTGCAGGCTTTGTTTCTAAGAGACCCACTCTGGACAACAGTAAATATCAGTATTTTGTTCCACTGGGTGAAATTCAACTGATTCATAACTGTGGACTATTCATAACTGCTCAGAAATTCCTTCTGCTTTCCTCTGGTAATTTTTTTCTTCTCATGACATCATTCTTATTAAAATTATAATTTCAGTATAGAGTAGTTTCTTGGCACCAAATCATTATTATTTTGAACCTGAGGTTCAAGAAAACAAATACCCCAAAGCAGGAGGGGATTGTAAACGCTAAAGCTCTCCCAACTGACAGGTAATGCAACAGACTCAGCACAGGTCCTCTTGGAATTCAGCAATTATTTGAATCTAGTCCTTAAAAAATGTAAAATAACATCTGGATCATCTCAATAATTCAGTCAGATATGGGTTTATACCTTTGCAAGGAACATTTTGCCATCAAAATATTTAGGAAAAATGTGGTGATTCTTAATCAGAAAAAAAACACAGCAATCATTGTTTTGGTCTTTTTATGTACTTAATGTACACCTTATATAAAATTGTATAGTGAATTTTTTCAACAAGCTGATCTAGTGAGTTTGTATGATATTTGCTTACCTTCATCCGGTCTGTTAATTTACAGCTTTAATCTTGAAAGTTAACAAAACTATAGAAAAATACACATTTACATATTATGATTCTTCTTCCAAAGTATTATTTCCTAATTCCTACCACTAAGTCATGAAATCAGGCTAAAGATAAGCATGTGCACAGGAGTTTGTTTAGCTGGTAACAGTACAGCAAGTTGCATACACAGGGTGTGTGTGTGTGTGTGTGTGTGTGTGTGTGTGTTCACAGAATTCAACAGAACACTCTGGAGAGCACTGTGACAACTTTGGTATAAACCAAGTCAGTGTCACAACTCAAAGCCAATACAATTTGTTTGGTGATTTGCAGCTGTTACTCTAGGTGGAGGCGAAGAAACAAGTGACTCCTACAAAAACTGAAATTTTTCTTTCTACTGAACCTCTCTCCCCTCTTTTTTCATTTTAGCATTTATTCTTTATTAGAGAAGTATTTTGAAAAGCAAGGCATTCTTGTTGAAAACCATTCTGGGGTATTAAAATTCTTTTTAATTCTTTCCCCTTACTCCAACTTTTAGAAATTCTCCACATCCTGTAAGTATGAGGATTTGAATATGATTCAGTCCTTGCCATAATTAGACATCTTAGAAAGTTTTTTGAGATTGTATCTTTCTTATTACCACTCATTATCAGATACTTAGAATCTGATAATGGGGAAAGTGGGGAAGGTGGCATGAGGTCACTAAATATATTTAATGTAATTGCAATATATTTCACTTAAATTGCATTCAGTATATGTCCTTGGGAGATGTGTTCCCTGATAACAGAGTTACAGTGGAAAGTCTCCTTTCTTCAAAGTTACAAAGAAATTGAGGAATGGAGCTGTGTGTGTGTGTATGTGTGTATGTGTGTGTTCATTTAGTCATTCTAACTTGTGACCTGGCAGCACAATGAATGTTCATTAAAGCATTTTATACATTGTCAATAGATAAGATTTTTAAATAAAATGAGGATGAGTAGTTTTATTCATGACATCCCTGTCTCCCATGGACCATAAAGTTCTGCTTCAAATACGTTGTTCATTCTTGTATTAATTATAAGTTCACTAGTGCACATTCAGTAAGTCATTGTCCTGCTCTCCAACATGCTAGAGCTGATCAGAGTGGAGTTTAGGTCAGTCACGTCGCTTGATCCTTCGTCAGCTAAAATCTGGAATGCTGACACTTCCCAGTCTTTAGACAGTTTGGTACAGTTTTAATATCTGCGTCCATTTGCTTGGCCATCACTTTGGCAGTGGATGCTGTGCCAGTGTTATGGTGGTAATAATCACACGCACACACACGCGCACGAGCCCTGGGCATCCACAGAGCAGTATTCTGACCAGAAGAGGCTCCTGCTTTGCCTTCTCTGCAGAGCCAAGGCAGATCTTCGTGGAAAATGTCCTTCCATGGTGACATGACAAAAATTCAAGCACATATGAAATACAAAATGAAAAGTTAATGCCCTTCGTCCCGTCCACTTAAACTTCATTCTGGGGCAGGAAATGGAATTTTTCAAAAGCAGATTTGTTCCTAAAGTATCTATCTGTCACTGAGAAAGGACAGAAATGAAACAAAAATCTCTTAAATTTCATTGAGGAGGGAGTCGGTAAGAATGATGGAGGCGAGGTGGTGGGATTCTAGGAAGCCCTGCCGGTGCGGCCGTGGGTGCTGCGTGGAGACAGCCAGGAGTCATTCTGGGGGCTCCTGCAGGGCACGTGACATGACCCAGGATCACTTGAGGACTCGGGCCGCGGCAGCTGCGTGAGAATGGATGCTTCCTGGATGTGGCATGAGGCCTGACAGTACTTCCCATTTCAAATACCACACTCAGTATCCTAACGACCCCTGAGTGGCCATTACGTCAGTTCACGGTGAACTGCAGGTGGAACCCTGCTGCTGGGTGTCCTCTTTGACGTTTTCATCCAGCGCCCAGCTCAGTCAGACTCCTCCGAGGCCCGAGTCCTGGGCGCTCAGTACTTTGTTCCTGCCCAAGTGTCTGCACACGCTGGTCTTGCTGACTTCCACAGCTCATTTCCTGTGCCACCAAGTCCTTTATTTATTTTTATTATTCAATTCCCTCTTGGGCATCTTGTCCTGAAGGACAATAATATACACCCCTAATTTTTTCCATCTATCTTTGTACACACCAGAATGTTATTAAGCCCGTCAAAGGAGCTGTGCCGCGCCTTTGCTTATGAGTATAATTAAACTCAGACCCTCAATTAGTCATTTTAACCCATATAATGGATGAGTGCTTGGTCCCCTGGTGCCAATAATTCTAGAGTGACCTTGAGAAAACCCCTTCACAAAGTAATACAAGTGATAATCACAGTCTGGCTAGAAAGCTCCAAGGTCGCTTATTTTATCTGGTTTACTTATGCATTTAGCCACAGATAGCAAGAGGAATAATTCTTATTTTTATGATAAGTTCAGTTGGTTGCCAGTGTTATTCGTCTATTAAAAAGAATCTTTTTTAAAAAGAGTTTTTAAGTCTAGTATAATGAGCTCTGGACTTATCTCAGTATTATCACGGGTGGCAGCTGTACCGAGCACTGTTTATCCAGGTACTTAGAATGGAAGGACCTTGTTTACACGGATGCTGTGAACAGATCCCACCCATCCCTCTTACACAGGTTCCCCACCTGCCCTAGCACACGGTGCTCCTCACCTGAGTGCTCCACTTCCAGTCAGGTGTCCAATATGGATGCAAATTCAGTGGCTTTCTCAATAGTTCCTGACTCAGCAAGAAGGGAGTCCTGAGTCTGAAAGGAGGGAACAGGGTCTGGCAGCAGGGGGAGGAGGCAGAAGGAGCAGAGGTCTTAGGACCCAATGAGAGGGCAGTTGGGGAGCCCACCTCTGTGGCTCTGTTGGTGACCAGGGTTCCAGCCTCCCCACGGGGCACCCCAAAGCCTTAGCTCACTCCCGCCTGCCCAGTTAGAAAGGTGGTGGTGTGTGATGTGTTGTTGAGCTAGGGCTTCCCTGCAGAGTGCAGACCAGTGGCTCCAACAGCAGAAACTTGTCATCGCTCAGATCTGAAAGTCAGAGGTCGAAGGTCAAAGCATTCTCGGGGCTGGCTGTCTCCGTGGTTTGCCACTGGTCGTCCTCTCAGCCATCACAGGGCCTTCCCGGTGCCTCTGTGTCCAATGTCCTCTCCTTACAAAGACACCAGTCATTAGGGATTTGGGACCATACAGAAACCACGTTTCATCTTAATGACTTTAACTTTTTAAATGAAATGTCTCGGTTAACCTTCTTTTACAAATATATATACTTCCGGGGGTACATCTTCACACCCCAACCTGTGCACAAACTACACCCGCCCCCCACCAAAGCTCTGGCACCCATGCCCAGTGCTCTTCACCCCTTAACCTGCTCTTCTCTTCCACCCTCTGGTCTTGACCATGGTTATCACAAAATCAAAGAGTTATTTTTGCTGTGATTTGCCAGTTTGTTTTCTTATGTTCCCCAAATGAGTGAGACCATCTGGGAATTGTCTTCAGTCTCTGACTTATTTCATTGAACATCATCACCTCAAGATCCATGTCCTCCCCAAGGACACAATTTCATCTTTTTTTAAATAGCTGAGTCATAACCACTTAAAGAATGGTAAAATAAAGTTCTTGTAGGGGTCCAAGGAGGATCCTTTGGGTCCAGTCATTGGTCCCGTGCCCTTGTACATAACCACTTAAATTGCTGAGTCATATTCCATCGATTATTCATTTGACTATTCCATTGAGTATATTCAAAGATAGTCACATTCTCAGGTACTGGAGGTTGGAAAAACTCATGAACAACATGGAAAAACTCACTGTTCTCACTTTGAGAAATAATTTTTAATAAATTAAAACATTCTTTGAACAAGGTCATCTTGACCAGATTGAAGCATGTTTTAATTGGATAATGTAAACCAAAATCATGCTGCCCAACCTAAGGCAAAAAGCTAATGTCAACTTTTCATCTTTCCTTCCAAGTGGAAGTGATCATCAAAATATTCTACAGGATGACACTTTGCTTTTCCTAACTCCAAGGGGAAATGGATACTGATGGGACTTCAAGAAATTCCTATGTGTCAACATAAGAGTCACAAAGACTAATTAGGGAATCAAGATTGAATTGAGTTTACATAGTTCACTAGATAACTGTGAGGCTGTAGTTAGCCATGTAACGATGTGGCTAACTATAGGAAATTGTTATACTTGATGAAATCAGTCACTTGATTTTACAATCAAAGAGGGAGCCTAGAAAGTCTCTACATACATTGAACCTGTATCCAAATTACTGAATGTATTTGAATTGACCTTTGGTTTGGAATCAGGTGATCTGCTTTTGGGCCCCACATGGATACATCTTACTGGCTGTCCACACAGTGAAAAGCAGTGCCCCTTGTCACCAAGACAACTGGACACCTCAAAGTCCCGTTAGGTCACCTCAAGACTGGGCGAGCTGGAGTATGATTTTTCCTAAATAGTGCGTCAAAGGCCTTGTTCTTTATCTCAATATTTTCATGACATACCAAACTCCCTCTTACTGATTCTTTCTTTACGTATAAGAAGCTTTTTAACCTTTATTTGGTTTGCTCTCACATCTTCTAGGCCTGATGCTTATTGTCTCTTTAGGATTTTGCCTTTCTCTTACTCTTTTGTATTTGCAAAAGTCTGGAAAAACTTTATTTTCTCTTTTTCAGAAGATCTTCCTGTCCCCTGAGGACAAACTACATTTTAGTGAAGTTCTTCCTGGCATTTATGTTCCATGAAATAGTAATAGGGTTATTTCTCCCCAAACATTATTTTGCTTCCTTAAGCTAGAAAAAAATGTGTGTATAATAATCTCACCTTAAATATAAAAAATTAATATAAAATACCCCATCATCTCATTCCCACTTAATGTTTCCATCATTTATTTCTGAAAAGTTGATTTACCTCATTAGGACAATTTTTAGAATCTAACTAAAACTTGTTTTAAATTATTTATTCCATAATTTGGTTGCAAATACGAGCTTCCTTTAAAAGGACAAGCAAATATTAAATTTTATCTTTTCAGTAGGAGAGTCATTCTTTCTACTAGAATATGAATATTCAAATATTTCCATTAGTGTGAACAAATTACTTTCTTTAAAAAAGATTAAATGAAAAGGTTTAGTTAATTCCCAATTGGTAGACAATGGTGGTTAATATTTATCCTCCATAAAACATTGGGTTAGAGCTTTAACTGCCCGATGAATAAAAAGCAGGTGGTAAAATCCAGTTCTTTCTTAAAATCCTTTATAACTTCTTGATATTAAAAACATAATTTTTCTTCTTGCTGCCTCCCAAATTACAGCCGTGGCCTAAGAAGTAGTTTCCCCAGAGGTGAAGTAAAGAAACAAGTCCATTAACCATGAATTCAAGAAGAAAGAACTGGCCAACCGTGTCTTTTGTTTATGTCCTAATCCTCTCCAATATTTTAACATACCCATTTTCATCCATTTCTCCTTCCCCTCTTCAAAGCAGCACTTGCTTTAAAACAAAGTCCGCATTTACCAGACCTGGGGTCACCCCACCAAAGAGATGAACATAACTCAGAGAAAGAACCAGGGCGCGTGATAAGAAACACAAATAACCGCTCCAGGGCGCCGCTTCCGAGACGCCTGAGTCCAGAAGTGACTGCATTTCTCCTTAATTAACCAGGAATGCTTGAATTATGTTAATGTCTTCCTTAGTTGACCAAGGACATTAGAAATGCAAGAGCAGGACGCTTGGATTTGTCCTTCTGTCTCAGCGTCAGCCCTCCCCGGCTCGGCGTGTCCTTGAGGGCAGACACACCCGGCACCTGTACAGCAGGCCCCGGGCAGACGTGCAGTGAAGGCCCCAGGGAACTCCCTCCCGCTCCTGGGGAGTTTCTCACGCCTCTGGAGTGAGAGATGGGGTCTGACCTGGGCGTGCTCTGGTGTGGCGGGGTCAGAGGAAGCCTGTGCAGGTGGTGGAGGGAGGACCACAGGGTGGCTGCATGACCCACCCTCTCAGAGCTCCTGGGAGCCTCTGTGCTGGGCCGTCACCTCCTAGGAAGCTGCTCATTCTGGAAAGAGAATTTGGGAAAGTGAAAATTACCATTCTTTAGTCCTTCTGAGGAAGTTCTTGTTCTGAGCTGGCAGAAGCTTCTGGACGTCCCCAGTAAAGTATGTTAGCAGAAATGAGCCAAGGAGAGAGCATTTCTGCCCAGATTTCAGACCTGGGTTACTTTTTCTTGCCTCTGAAAGGTTTAAGCGAAGAAGAAAAGGATAAAAAAGAAATAGTAATAATGGGGTGATAACATGTGCTAAAGGGTTGACAGCTCTCGACACTGGATTTTCAGGACCTTGCGCTTTTCTGCCGGTGTTGGGAATTCACTTTCACTTTTGCAGTCTGCCAGTTAAAGGACAGACTCGGCAGGACTTCAGATGAGCCCCCATCCTTCGCTGCCGCCCCATCGGGGTGCAATATATCATTATTCCCCATTAACAAGCACTCACCTGGCAAGGATGCCTCGCCATGGATGCGCAGACTGCAGCTAATGAATCCCAACACCTAATTACATTTCTCCAAAGGTAACTTATTAGCAGAAAGTCGTTGTGTTGGCACAGAGATTCTGTGTGAGAACGGCGGAGCTCAGGGGGAGGCCAGGCAATAAATCACCCCCAGAAGTCTCTGTAGTAGCCTGGACTCTACAGACCAGGGCCCCTCCCAAGGTCATTCTGACCTTACTCTGGACCAACCATGTGATTGGCACTTGAGGGCTAATTTATATAAACAAACCAGGACCTTACCAAACAAAAGCACTGACCCCCTGAAAGATCTGGGGGAGCTCTGTCAGCCCAGGTTTGAGTCAGGGGGTGGAGTCAAGGAAGCTTAACCCAGAAAACCATTATTTCAAGTAAGGAAAAGGATCCCATCGGTGAAGTCCTGCTGGGAGGCACAGTTGGGGTCGGTTGTAAGGAGTAAGTGCGAGTATGTTTTGGAAGAAACTGGTCAGTCCTCTGCCCAGAGCCTGTGAAGGGCCGTGTTTCTGCTGGACAGATGTGAAAGCATGCAGGTGAGTGCCTTCCTAGGGCATAAAGGAACTTTACCTGTCCCCCCTCTGCAGGCAGCACTGTCATTCTGACTAGTAAACGTGATGAAATGTTATCAGTCCTTGGCCCCTGTCACTCCCAAGCAGCTGACACAGCTTAAGAGGCTGTGCTTTCCAGACCAGAGGGTGCACAGTTCTCAGCCAGAACCTGCAGGCGGAGGCTCACAAAGACACAGATGCTGAGCTTTGTAGGATTTTCCAGGGCTCTTTCCTACTTGAGTGGAGGTCATGGAGACATATTACACTCTCCTGTCCAATTCAGCATTCAGCAGCATCCACTGTGAACTGAGACGGAGGCCTGCAGGGGACAAAACTGAAAGTTATACCAAACTCCTAAGAAGTGCATGAATCATGGAGATCAGGGGAGGGTGGGCCAAGAGGGAATCTGACCAGTGAAACAAGTCCCTCCACCTCTGACTTAACTCCAGCGTGACCCTCTGGCCAGGAAGCCTGTCCTTCCTACTCGTGCATTTCATTCATTTTTTGAAAAATCAGGCAAAATTCACATTATGTGAAATTAGCCATTTAAAAGTGAACAGTTTGGTGGGCATTCAGTGCAGTCATAATAGAGTGTGATCCCCTCTACTAGCTCCAAAATATTTTCATCACCCCAAAAGGAAACTCTGGGTGTCCACTAAGCGGTCACTCCCCAGCCTCCCTACTGCTGGCCCTGCTGGCCCGTGGCTTGCTTCTGAGATTCTTATTTACCTGTTCTAGATGTTTCACTTAAACGGAGCCATAAGATGTGTGTCCTCTTGTGACTGCCCTCTTCACATGCTGTTTCCGAGGCTGATCCATGTCACAGCCAGTGTCAGTACTTCATTCCTTTTCTTAGCTGTATAGTATTCCACTGTACACATTCACAGCACTTTATCTGTTAATCCGCTCGTAAAAGACATTTGGGTTCTGTCTACCCTCTGGCTGGTGTGACGAATGCTGCTGTGAACATGCATGTATTTTTTTGAGTGTCTGTTCTCAGTTCTTTGGGGTGAATGAGGTTTCACTTAGGAGTGGAACATGAGAGGCCCTCCACCTCATCATTTTATGAAGGTGACATAGCACTTGACCAAAGTGGGAAGACAAGGTGGTCATGCAGGTCTGGTAATTCACAAACAAGGCCGACTGCTGATGCCCAGCAGTGATGTCAGGGGAATTCACTTAGGAGTGAATTGACTGTGTCAGATGGTAACTGAAGATTCTTGAGGAACTCTGGGACTGTTCTCCCCAGCCCTTCCTTCCCTTTCAATGTCTGTGCATCTCCATTACATTTTCTGGCCCACACTATTCTCTTCCACACACATTATTTGCCATGTCTTTTGTCCTTTCATCCCAAGAGGTTGCCTCTCCAGCTGCTGGATTAGTCAGACCATTTGTCTTCATACTCTGGCATGAGTCCCTAGAAGATGGAAACTATGTGAGTTTTAGAGTTTTCCCTTAAATCTCTGAGGATTGGGCCTCCCCGGTGGCGCAGCGGTTGAGCGCTGGGTTGCGAAGCTGCCCGCGGCCACTGCGGTGCCGGTTCGATCCCCGGCTGCTCCCCGGCCACCGGAGGAGGGTCCCTCATGGCGCGCAGACCTCTCCTGCCGCCCGCTGCTCCCCTCAGCAGTGTCCTTCGGTCCTTCTGCCTGCTCTGCTCCCCGCTCTGGCTCTGGTGAATTCTCTCACCCTCCCGCGCTTCTGACTGTACCCAGTGCATGTATAAACCAAACAAACAAACAAACAAACAAACAAATAAATAAATAAATAAATAAATAAATAAGACATGCCTCTAGAAAATTAAAAAAAAAAAATAATAAGTAGTAAATCTCTGAGGATTGATGTCAACTCAGACATCAAAGTTAGCCAGACCCTCCAAGTTTCCAGCCCCATGCTGGGCCCTTGGCCCTCGGCTGAGTTTATCCTCCTATCCCTTGCTCTACACACTGAATCTTTTCTGCCTTAGGACCTTTACACATGATTCCTAGTATCCGGAGGACTTTGTTCTGTCCCCTTTTCCTTTATGTCTTAGTCTGTCTCCTACTCAGAGAGACCCTCCCTGCCATGCTAATGAGCCCTTCCCTACTACTTGGATGGGTGTCTGACAGTTTGGGTGATGTATCACCAGGCCTATGTGTTTGTGTGTTCAAGGCCAGTCACTGCACGAGCTACATTCTTCTCCAGATGAGGATTGTGCAGATTTCTCTGCATAATCCCCAGGACAGCAGCTGACATGCAGTGGACCCCTAAAAAACAGCTCTTAAGTGAGTCAATCAGTGAATCACTGCTCTTGCTGCTTTCCTGGTTGCCTAATAACTGTTCTATATTAATTATCACCAAAGCAAGGAACCTTTTAACTCTCCTGGTCACTCATAAAATCTTTCCAGTTGCAGAGATAATATTAGCTGATAATTACCAACTCTCCTGGTTGCTCATAAAATCTTCCACTTGCAGAGAGCACATTACCCAGGCGGTCGCCAGTTCTTCCCGAGATGAAGGTCTCGGTGAGAGCCACGTGCTACTTGCTCTTCCAGATGGGTATTTGTGACATTTCTGCTAAAGAAAGCCACCACACCAGCTAGTTTCGCCAAACATCAGGATCTCTTTCCTCCTGGAGGTGTTCTGTTCTGTACGTGGTCCTTCACGTTGGTCTCTGGTCCTCATGACTCTAGATTCCCTCCTCTCCCTCCTCCTGTGAAGGAAAAGTTGGGGTCATCAACGCAGATTGTCAAAATTAAAATCACTCTAGTGCTGTGTGAGGAGGAAAATCAGTGGTGCCTCTAGTTAGCATGCGATTCTCGTGATAACGTTATAAAGTCTTATTTTATTTTTTTAAAGATTTATTTATGCATACAAGAGCTGGGGTGCAGGCCAGAGGTGCAGGGAGGTGAGAGGATTCACTGGAGACAGAGTGGGGAACAGAACAGGCAGACTGACTGAAATACACTGCTGAGGTGAGCAGCGGGGAGACAGGAGAGGTCTGCTGCACCGTGTGGGTAACTCCCTGGCTGGGAATCGAACTCATGCTGAAATGGCTGTCGATAGCTTTGCAGTGCTGAGACCTAACCCCTAGCGCCCCCAGGGAGACCCAACTTTGTAAAGTTTAAACAAAAAGAAACAGAGTTTGGGGAGACTTCACACTTGGTCCTAGAGCCCGTGGCAGATGCTGCAAGCCAGGATTCTGCTAGAACGTTCTTCCCCCGACCTCACTGCTGGGCGTCAGCTGGTCAGCCAGGCCTGTGGGTAACCAGACCTACCTTGACCACCTCTCACCCCCTCTTTGGCCAAGTGCGCCATCACCTTCATAAAGCGGTGACACGGGTGGCCTCTGTCCTTCCACACAGACGTCTGCCAACTCTCCAGTGTGGCCCAGGACTCTGCTCTAGAAGCCAGAGAAGCAGGATGAGTGAGATAAGATGCTCAGGCCTGAAATGACAGGAAATCTGACCCCGATGCATCGGGGTTAGTGACCCTGAAAAATGTGCTTGCAGAATTGTTGGAAGGCATCGTGTAGGGAGTCAAGGGCTCCAGTTGAAGAACCCTAAGGCTCCCCAGAGGCCTACATGGGGAGAGGGGGTGGTGTGGCTGCCGGGGCAGAAGAGACCATGGCCCAGGTCCAGGAGGTGGTGCAGGGAGCCAAGGCCTCGTTGGTAATACAGGTTGTTCAGGGTGGTTGGCAGAGGGAGCTGAGAGGGGAACAGTCTGCTGGAGCTGGTTGACGAGAGTGTTGGAGAAGGGGGCTCGTCTTGATGAGGGTTCTCCATCCTTGTGGGCCCGGGAACCCATGGAAGGTCGTGAGCAGGTGGAGAAGCGCTGGTCCTGGGTGCAGACCGGGGCCAAGGCAGAGGAGACACTGGCAGGGGGTCGCTCAGCAGCAGTGGGGCTGGCCAAGAGGTGACACATGCTGGGCCCACACTATATCCGTGTCCCGACCGCCTTGGAGGTGGGCGTATTGTTATGGGATGTTATTGTCAGTGTCAAATCCAGACCTCAAGGAACTGGCATTCAGATTCAGATCTAACCAGAACCCACTAGTTGTGGGATCTTGAGTAACTTGGGTCACCTCCCCAGCCTGTTTCTCCATCCGGGATAGCCATGGTGGCGATCACGCAGGGCTACAGCCTGGGGGAGTCAGGTGAGACCTTGCGTATAGGACCTCGGGAAAGTCCCCCAACACGAGTTGACTAAGACAGGGACCGGGGTGGGGGGCATGTAGGGAAGTTTGAGGGAGTTCTGGAGCGATTCATGGGAAAATGAAGCCTGAAAAGGCTGTCACCTCCCCAAGAACCGCTGGGGCATGAATCCACCCCGTCAGTACGTTGGCATGATGCCCGTTCTGTGTGGCACTAGCTTCTTGCCAGCACAGTCCACATCCTCTTGGTTACAATAGGCCCCTCTGCCCTTTGCTTCTCCACTAGGCACAAAGGAGCAGATGTCAAGGGGCCTGGAGAGATGGGCTTTGACTAAAGATCAGACTTTGCCTCATCTAATCCTCCCAAAAGGGTCTCAGAGGTTCCATGCGTCACCCACGAGCAGGCAGATAATAACAGAGCGGATGACAAAGCTTTGGGCTAGCCCTGGACTGTCTTTGGAGAAGCGCTCACATCCTTCCCCATGAGCATCAATATGCACATTCTACCCCGCAACATGCTGGGCCGGCGGAGGCATGTGGAGGTGTCCTGGCGGGTCTCTCTCGCCCGTCATAGCCTTTCCCAGCATTTAGGAATCCCCAGTGCCTCCACCCGCAGTCTGTTGCTTGAAATTCCTTTAACATGCTTGAAATAAAAAGTCATGTGCGCTGTCTCTAAGCATCTGCACAACAGGGCTGGAGAAGGTGCGGGCAGGAGGAGGCTGTTCTGCTGCTGCTTTCAATTTTATTTCCTTTCTGTAGCTCGAACACACTTGCGTGGGTGCTGGTGAGTCCTCTGTCTCCTTTTCATTCTAGCAAGTTATCTATTTGACAAGCAGAGAAATCGATCCCAAGCAGCCAAGCACATTTAGTCACACACCAGAATGGGCCCTGGAGGGACAGGCGGGACCACGGGGAGCCGCCTGGGCTGACCTGGGTTCCCGAGTGCGGACGCAGTGGCCCAAGCGCAGCAGCCCAGTCTCTCTGGACCCTCGTCAGTCTGCCCTCACTTTGTCAGCAAGCGCGGCTGCCCCTTCTCCCACTGCTTGCTGCCCAAAGCAGCCTGGTATTACCCGAGAGCAGAATGCCGGCCAGGAGGAAGCCAGGGTCAGGTTACAAGGGAAACCATTCCCACCCCGTATGGGTTCTCCTAAGCATAGACAAAGGAACAAATGAACATCAGACAGCTCCATAGAGGAAAAGGACAAAATTTAATCCTATGCTTCTGGAGCATTCCCATGGGTGTAAATTCTAAATATTAGAATTAACCATTTACCACTACCATGGCCGCTACCACGATCACCTCCACCACCGACACCACCTGCCCTGTGCTCCGCCACATGGCACAAAGGAGCAGAGGTCAAGCGGGGAAGGAGGGGTGGGGATTTAACTAAAGATCAGAGCTGCCTCATGTAATCCTCCCAAAAACTGTTCATTAATAAAACGGAGGTGTCTGGCCAGGGATATTTTTTCTGCAGGCAGAGGGTCAGGGGCTTCAGAGAAATAGGAATTGTCTCTTCCTCCTTCCCTACCGGGTGGCCACCTGTTAGACTCACTGCCACGCTGGTCAGTGAGAAGTCAGCCCGAAGAAACGAGAATGGCAGTAGTCGCACAGTGAATACCCAGAATAAAACCATATTGGGGAGGGAGGAGCCGGGCTGGGAATTTGCACTGAGCATAATGGGCTAGAAGCACAGGGAGGGGGCAAGACCCCAGAGTAAATGGCAACGATGTCTTCGCTCCTTGGCGTTGTCCTTGGTGCTCAGCAAGGCATAGTAAGGGATCCAAGCCATCACAAAAACAAGAAACACCTCCAGAAAAATGTGTCTAGTGAGTGAGCTTTTCCAAGTCACATTGATTCCCAGCTTGAATAAGTCTCAGAAGTGCAATTTGTTAAAAATTTCCTGTAAGTAAATAAATTGAAAGATTGCATGACTGCATAGAGGGAATTAGGTGATGAATTGAAATGAAAGTTAGAAAGGTTGTTTTAATAATAGCTATTAATAATCCAGCACATAATGCCAAATCTTGAAAGTCTTCAACCCCACAATCTGACATTTAAAAGGCAAGTAGCCAATTACCTATAATCCTTTATTACTCAGCTTTGTTCTCCAACTTCCCAGAAGAATGAAGGACTCAAAATACAAGGAAACGATGGCCTTGGCATTGCTCATTATTTATTTAGCTTCGATGCTCATTTTCCTGGAAGCCACCTGCTTGGTCAAGCGAACATTGCATTTTTGTTTTGCAGTGTCTTCGCGTCATAATTTACTGTATGTATTATGAAGCTCAGGTTTTGCGACTTACATTAAATCATGTCTGGTTGATGAGAAATTATTTGGTTTTGCAGAGAAGAAAAGAAAGCATGGCTTGGGATTCATTTTGGAATAAATTTTCAGTGGGATCCCATGACATTTTGCTTTTGCTGATGTTGCCTTGGTAATTGGGCCATGTCTGGCAAATGGTTTTTTTCTAGGAAAAGACTTGGTGGCGGTGGAGGTGGTGGTGGCTGTGGAGGTGATGGTGGTGGTGGTGGTGCAGGTGCTGATGATGGTGATACTGAGACTTTCAGGGAAGCCTTGTTGTCTTGAAACTGGGGTGTCTGGCCAAGATTGGATGTTCGGGCTTCCAGCATGAGATGTACCCTGATTCTGGGCAAGGAGAATAGAAAGAAGAGCACCCCAAAAATGGACCAGAGTGGAATATTTCTGGCGTGAGTGAAATACAGGGCAGCCGGGGTCAGCCAGGGTCAGACCCCACGTCACCGCTGGAAGTTCAAGATGGGGTCCGATGACTCCCGTCCCAGCCGCAGGAGTCCAGCTCGCTCCCAAGAACTTTCTGCAAGTTAGGAACTAAGTGTGGGTGGTTCTGAGTGTTTGTGGAGCCTCAGGCACAATTAGGTTCTCAGTGAATGGCGTAAGCCACACCACAGCCTCCCTCCCTTTCCCTTTGATTTCCTTGTAATTTAGCCCAATGGGGAACTTGCAGCAGGCGTTTCGCAGAGCAGTTAACTCTGTGGCGTCCATCAATTTTAATTGGAATCGTGTTGCTAAAACCCTAGGTAGCACTTGACAGCGAGAGGGTGCCTTTTAACTTAGGTATTTCTGGTTCTGCCCTGGGCTCCTCTGGAACAATGTGCATTGGTGCATGGCTGCGTCCAGAAGGCTCCGTGCGGGCAGTCGCGCTGGGCAGCGGTGAGTAGCCAACGAAAGAGGAGCTCATCAGTCTCCGTCTGCTGGCTTATTTACATGTGTCGCTACGGGCGGGGCGCTGGTGCCCGGGAGCCGCCAAGGGCAGCAGGGCACAGAGCTCACTGCCAATGGTGGTCTCTAGGCCACGGAAGCATTCTATCCCTGCAGCTCAGCAGAACAATGACCCAGCCCCCACTGTCCTGATTTCTAAAGGAGTTGCCTTCCTTGGGGGAAGACAGTGAAGTGCATAGCAGGAACCCACACAGCAAGACGGTGCTAATCTTAGGAAAAGGGGGGCATTTATTTCTCTGGAAATTCTTCAGACTTGGCTGGGATGAAGTCCCAGCTTTAAAAGCACATATGTATGGGAATGTAAACTAGTGCCACCCTCCAGGGAAGCGATTTGGATTCATCTTTAAGAACTAAAATTGGAAGCGCCATATGACCCAGCGATCCCACTCTTGGGCATCGACCCAGAGAACAGGCAACCAGTAACACAGAGGCTCTGCTCCCCGGGGCCTTTTGCTCATGTTGACACGCGCTCCGTCAGGGAAGCGACCTCAGTTCCCACGACGGGTTGTGGATCAACACGGCGTATCCTCTGTGGCCTGCTGCCGGCCATCAGGAGGAAGACGGGACGTTGCCGTCCACAGCAAAATGGAAGGAGTCCTGGTAATTCGCAGTGACGCAGGCAGAGGACGAAGACGAATGATGGGCGCTGACATCACGGGTGATGTGACGAAGTAAAGGACTCACAAAAACTAGCAGACATCAGTCAGCACGTGAGAGCGTCTAGGAGTTCACGGAGGAGGAGGGGCACCTTCCTTCCCACCTCAAGTCATAGGGTGTACGTGTACATGTGTGTCTGTGTGTCCTCGTCACACTCCGCTAGGACCTTAAGCTACGTGTCTTTCTCATTTTTCAGTATCTTACACATTTTAAAATAATAGCCACAACTATTTGAATTTTGGCAGAGACTAGACCTGGATCTAGCAGAGTGTAGGAAAGCACCTGGCTAATGTCAGCGTCACCTGCACCCGTGCGCCAGGCTGATGCTCCTGAGCTAGTTTGTGAATCAGAGACAGCTCCCCTCTTCCATCAGGAAGCCACTCAAAGCAGACACTGAGTGTCCCTCCTCTGAGAAGGCTGTGGAGACCACTTCAGGTGAGGGTGGGCAAAGCTCTCCAAGACCTCTCAGGCCTAATTCATGCTCCTCCCTTTGGAACCGCGGCCTCATCAACACAGAGGCAGGATTTAAGACACAAGAGCTCCCCATCAGCTTTCTAGCTGGAGCAGACTGACTGGAATGGTTGGCGAGGATGCTGTTCTGACAAGCTCAGAGCTAGACCAGGGCATCATTTCAGGGGGGACAGGCCTAAAGGTGCTCCAAGCAGGCCACCCTCCCAGTTTAGCAAACACCTTATGCCTCTTGCTAATTTTTCCAGGAGAAAGTTCGTTCTTTCTCCCTCCCTGAGATCTGTCAGGATAAGGCCTGGTTTACATAAAAATGCTGTCAGTATTTGCCCAGTTGTATTATCTAAGGAACTGGGGAGTTTTGCTTCTATTTCAAGATCAGCAAATGCCAAGAATACTAGCTTGAATGGAATAACCTTTCCCCACGTTACATTCAAATGCTCATAGATCCTGTTTAAACACATCCTGCGGGTCTTTGTAGGCATCAAAGAAAACACTTATGCTCAGTAACATTTCAGCATGAGGCTCATTTTAATTAAAAAAAAAAAAAAAAAAAAAAGGTCCACCTATGTCCTCCCCAGGCTCGAGTTCCTGCCTTCTCCTCCTCAGGGCTCAGCCTAATCCTGCCTCCGATCTGGGTGGCCTCAGACAGCCTCCCCAAGCCTCAGTTTCCTAAACTATCAAACAGAATGAAGGTGGCAGGGAAGGGTCGTAAAACCATAAGGAGACCATCGTGGTGGTGGCTGAGGGTGGGGAGCCGTGCCCAGTCTGCGTGCACACCCCCCCAGGTGTTCCCACACTTGTCAAAGCAGGGGCGCCCCACCCTGCAGAGTCTCCTGTCCTTACAGTCTCCAGATCCTTCCAGTCTCTGTTCCTTCCATGAACTCACATCCTCCAGCGCACATTATTTCTTTTATTTAAAGATTTATTTTATTTATTTATGCATACTAGAGCTGGGGTGCAGGCCAGAGGTGCTGGGGGAGGAGAGGATTCACCAGAGACAGAGTGGGGAGCAGAACAGGCAGACGGACCAAAACACACTGCTGAGGGGAGCAGTGGGCGAGACAGGAGAGGTCTGCTGCACCATGTGGGTAGCTCCCTGGCTGGGGATCGAACTCGTGCGGCAGTGGCTGGCAAAAACTTGATAGCACGGAGACTTTAGCCCCTGAGCCACCAGGGAGGTCCAGACATTATTTCTGATGAACCGAATCCTGACAGGGGTGGGAGAGGAAGAAACTACTCGGGGTGGCGGAGCAAGTGAAAGCACCCCAAGATTCGCCTTCAGCTAGGATTGTCTTCAAAGACCGCAGGGTTCTCGCCTCCCACCTGTGCCTTCCCTGACAGCAGCCTCTGGACTTGGGCTCAGCCCAGGGAGGAACCCGGAAAGCTGATGCTCAGAGAAGGTGGCAGCATTTCACAGAAAACCCTGTTCTTAGGCTGAATCTCAGCCGGAAGGCGATTACTTCTGGCCGGCCACAGGAGGTATATTTTTGAGGCAGGTGCAATTAAATCTTTAAAATATTTCAGCTTGTGGAAGCTGTGTTTGAAAAATGGTTCAAATGTCTCAAAGAAGAATGTTTGGAATCAAAGAGCTTGGGGTTCCCTGGTCGATTTAAACCAAGTAACCTTGATTTTCTGAACGTCCCCCATTCTTGGGGGTCACAGGCCCTCACAGATCCCTGTAGTGGGACAGCCAGGCACAGAGCAGGCAGGGGCCCCCGGGGAGAGGGGCGCAGGAGGCTGGCAAGCTCCCACCCCCCAGAGAGTCTCTGCTCTATTTCTCTGGGTTCTCTCGCTTCTCATGGTCCCGCCTCTTCTGTGGTCACCCTGCCCCTCCTCCCACCACCACCGCTGCCGCTGCTGGTACCTCTGCACACTCAGGTGTGCCCCTCACACTCCAGGTGCCCACACTCAGACAGGCGTGCCCCGCAACCACACTCCCGAGCGCCTTCTCCATGAGCAGGATCAAGGCCGCAGGTGACAGCTCAGAGCCCGGTGGTGTAAAAAGCCCGATTCACTCATTTACCGACAGTCGCGTGTATGGAACCGGGTTCTGCATTTTGAGAGACTCATGACAGGGCCCCCTGACATCACCCCGACTCACAATGACTAGAATCATGATAAATATTGTGAAGAGGCAACACGTGTCTCTGCAGAGCCAGGAGAGGAAGGTGGGCATGGGAGAAGGTCTTTGGGGGGCCCCGTGTAGGTAGCTGATGCGTCCTTTTGCTCTGCAGGAATGTGAGTTCGGCCGGCGAGGAGGCCCGGAGGAGGATGCGGGAGTGTGATGGGCTCACGGACGCGCTGCTCTACGTGATCCAGTCTGCGCTGGGCAGCAGCGAGATCGACAGCAAGGTTGGTGGTGACTGCGCGGAGAGAGCGGCACAGGGAACACACACCCCGGGGCCCGCGGTGGCCGGCCTCGCTGGAGAGCTGGCTGACGCGGCGTTTAGTGCTTGCGCTCTGAAGTCTGTCTTGATCTCCTCACGTGAACCCCGAGTCCTCTAGGCCGAGCTACAAGTCGGCAGCCCTAACTCTCTATTAGTGGTGAGAGAAAACTGGGGTGGGTCTACGTTAGTCAAACCACAGGTGCTCCGACAAGCATGGAACCTTAGAACCAGTGTCTGGTTTTATGTCGCAAAGCCTGCCGCCAAAAGAAAATGAAATATCAAAACAAATTGAGGATTTAATAATCCCATGGTCTTGTATTAGCTTTATGACAACTGTTAATGACATCAAGCACCATTTAAAAAGTGCCTGATGAAACCTAAGTAAATGCCATCAAAATGCTGACTAAATGAGACTGTCGACATTAATAATCCTCAGTGATTTTTCAGTGTTTCAGTTCACAAGCCAAAAGAGAGTCAGATGGACCCTCCAGTGTTTGAACCGGTTCGTTTTGCCTTAATGGGTCTGCCGGTTAATTTTGATTCACTCGAACTATAAATTTATAACATCATAATATCCTATTGATATAAATAGGCTATTGATGCCTTTAAAGTAAGACGTGGGATGTGGTAATAAGAGCTTCTCAAGGTCCACACTCTTCACATTCGGGGCCAAGTTATTCTGTTTGGGGGCCATCCTGGGCCCGTTGGGTTGAGCATTCCTGGCCTCCAGTTTCTAGGTGCCAGAAGCCTCCCCCCGCCCCCCGCTGCATCAAACAAAAAACGTCTCCAGCCCTGGCCAGGTGTCCCATGAGGAGCAGGTGTCCCATGGCCCTGCTTGTGAGCGCAGCCTTCATCCATGGTTTTCCCTGCAGAGCCTTCCTCAGAGGTGCCTTTGGCGCACCAGCAACAGCAAGAGCCTGGCCCCCAGCACAGCCTGCTAGTGCGAGTGTCAGTCTCTGTTGTCTGGTTTTTATGCCTTTAAAAGTTGGCCAGTAAGTCATGCTGGCAGTGATGTGGTGGGAGCACCCTACCCCTGTGGTCTTCCTCCCCAAGACCCACAACCCCAGCCCTGGGCATGACACGAAGAGACCTTACACACACCCCCATGCTGAGATGCACCCTAACAGTACCTGGAAAGGCCCTTGGGAAGTGCCAGGGTCGTCAAGAACAGAAAGGCTCTCTCAGTGGGAGAGGCCTCAGGAGACTGAATGGCTCAATGCCACATGGTGACCGGCTAGAGCCCAGAACAAAAAAGGACATTAGTGGGGAAAACTGGTGAAATCCGAGCAGAGTGTGGGAGTTAGTGAATAGCAATGTGCCGATAGTGATCGCTCCGTTGTAACAAATGCACCAGAGTGATAGGAGAGAACCAAGGGTACACAGAAACTCTGTGCTGTCTATCACTTTTCCATTAATTGTATCAAAATAAAAGGCAAAAGCTCAGCAGGTGACTGGATGAGCATCCTGGACTGAGAATCCACCCTATGGGACGCAGCTTGGAAATGGACTTTGCTCAGGAGTCAGGGTTGTGGATGTGGCAGTTTGTTGGGGGTCAGATGAAGAACAAACAAGTGCATCTGTCCAGGCTGTTACTAATGGGCACAGGGCGGATGCCCGGAGGCTGCTCGCCTGGACAGCCCACTGGGGTGGAATCGAGAAGATCATTCCTGTCAGAGCTCCATGCCTGGAAGTTTTGGGCCCTTGGCATCTTCTGGGAGGCCAGCCTGTTGCATCTGGTCAGCTCCACTTGCGAGAGCCATTTGTCACCTCGTCCCTGCCACTCAGTGACATTTGCAATGACCCGTGACTGTGTGTGTTCACCAGCTTCAAAGATGGGACGCGGTGTCGTAAGATGTGACATCTGCTCTTGTGAACACCCACCATGGCCACGCTAGACCTTCTCATGACATTGACTGGAATATGAAGTCCCTGGCGAAATGACCGGTCAGGAGGTCCTGAGTGTTTACAGACGCCTGTTAACAGGAGCTACGGAAGCAACTCGCTGAAGCCACAGAGCCGGGGCTGCCTGCTATTCGCAGCGACAGCCATGAAAGCGTCAGACCGAGTCTCCTGCTGTGATGATACTCAAGAGCTTACTTGGTGCTGTCTGGGCTTGGAGGCGGAAACAGGACGCAAGTGCGTGTCCTCTGGCCGTGGAGAGCCGACCCCTGCCGGGAGAGGCAGCCTCCAAGGTGCTCAGACCCTGGGTGCCCCATGTACGATGACTGGGTTCCCACAACTCCAGGCCCATATTGGGTACCCACTCTTTTGAGGTCTACATCTCCCCCCACGGAGGACACTGGCATAATCATTGAGACACTTGTGGGCTGGAACCAGAAGACCAAGTGGATCTTCTCTGGGTGGCCTTGACGCTGGTGTCCGGACAGCACCGTGACTGCGCGTTGTGACGGGTAGGCCCGTGATGGCCGCTGTCAGCTGCGATCCATTCCCCGGCCTAGCCCGGCTGCCCAGGGGGCGCCGGGCGTGCGAATGCAGAACGGGCGCGCTGCCATCCTTGACCCCCAGCCCTCTGGGCGCTGCCCGGCGCTCGTGAGCTTCACAGTGACAAGCCAGAGGGAGAAAACGCAGGGCACGTTCTCTTTCAGGCCCACAGAGTCGGTGAATGAAGGGGGCCGGAGCCCAGGCAGGCTCAGCTTGCGCCCCTGATTGGGACGCTTGGCTGAACGGGCAGCAGATGGTGGCGCGATCTCCAGACAGCTCCCAAATTAGCCCTTTCTAATAGAGAAGGAGTCACGATCACCCTGGTGACCAGGCGGCGCAGCGGGGAGGGCCGCCGGCAGCCGGGCCGTGGGACGTGGAGCCGCCAGCTGCCACGCGCCTTCTGCTGGCGTCCGAGAAGGGGGTGCTCCCGCCCGGTCCCTTGAGCGGAAAGCACAGGAGCTGGTGCACGCAGTGCCGGCTGCCCTCGAAGAAGCTGAAGGAGAGCTGAGCCCCATCCTCGCGGCCCCTCGCCCCCTCCTGCCCCCCTCCTCGCTCCCCGCCCGGCCTCTCCCGACACCTCCAGGGGTGGCAGGTGAGGGGCACTCCACGTTTATTCCCCGGAAGCCATTTGTTAAGCAGAAGCACGGGAGGCCCAGGGAAGAAGACCCGCAGGATGAGAGAGAAGTTTGTTCTCCCAAGTCTTTGATGTAAGAAAAATCAGTTGGAGCCAATTTAAAAATCTTTCCAACTCATGCCACAAGATTTTCCTTTCCGGGAGAGATTTTTCTCTTTCATGGCTTGTCCGGTGTTTACCTGCTTTCATGCGCTTCTTTTTTTGATGCTGAGAATATGCTGGAAATAGAAAATCAAGTTGACTCAAAGCCCTTGGGATTTGCAGCCCACGAATCCTTGATAAATGGATGAGAAAGGTCTGGAGTGGCCAAGGTCCAGACACAGATCCTGGGAACTGGTTTCCGGGTTGATTTTCAGGCTCCTGATGGCTGAGTCCAAGACATCAGTTTGCAGTCAGAAAAGGGGAGCCGTGCGGGGTTCGCCCCAGCCCCCCGCCCCGGCCACCCTGCCCAGGACTGGAGAGTGCACTGTTGGGTTCGGGTCCCACAACTGCCAGCCGCTCCTTTGTCTGCAAGATGGAACCACGTTCCCTGCCTTGGGCGGTTCTGTCACACAGTAGGTGCCCAGAAAATGCCCGTCAAGGTGCTTCTGAAGATAAAACTTAGCTCCGTTCAGTTTTGTCTTTTTTACTGGGTATTTTCCCCTCTTCCCACGGCTCTTGAAATCCAGAGAGTAGGATAAGGAAAAAGCATCAGGCTTTTCTGCCCTCCCGCCGTCAGGATAGATGAGGGAACCCTGGGGTCCTGAGTGCATGCCTGATGGCGGCACCTGGAGTGGGCACACCTGGGCTGAGAGACTGAGCTTATAAGGGCGGAGTCACCGGGACGCCAGCGGAAGCCAAGAACGAACAGAAGCCGAGAGAGAGAAAGAACACCAGAGAGCCCAGATAGAGTGAAGATTTGCGGGGGCCTGGGAGGACTGCCAGCCTCCCGGCCCCCCAGCACCCCTGCCTGCCATGTGCCTGGCAAATCGCAATAAAAAGCCTGCAAAAGCCAATAAGGGCTCCAGGACTCTGACTCCTCCTTTACCCCGTCTGCTGGATCGGAACACCTGCTCCGTGGTCTTCCTGCCCCTACACAGAGTAAAGGTCAAGGCTGATGCCCTGGATGGCATGTCCGTGTCCCTGTTCACATGTGAGATCTAGTCTCCAGTGTGAGGTGTTTGGAGCCAGGGGCCTCTGGCAGAGAGATCAGGCGCCTTGCCCAAGGGCGCACGGCCCCTTTGGTGACAGACCCTCGGGCTGTAGCTCACACCCTCTGGACCTCTGAGGATGCTGTCCCTGCGCTGGTGAGTGACCGGAGCCCCCGAGCATGCCCCATGCCAGGCTCTGGTCTCCGTCCTGGCATGAGGGATTAGCCGGCTCTGGCTGCCGTAGCAAATTGCTGCAGACCTGGCGGCTTAAAGCACCACTAACCATGACCTTCCTATTTCAGAGGTCAGGAGCCCCACGTGGTCTGGTAATCAGGCCACTCTCAGAGTATGGACAGGTCACCCCCCCCTCCTGGAGGCGGCAGGAGGAGACTCCGCTCCTTGCCTTTTCCTCTTCTGGAGCCATCCATGTTCCTTGGCTTGCGGCCCCTTCCTCCATCTTCAGAGCCCTGCTGGGGGATCATGTCCTCCTCAGATCACTCCCCTCAAACCCTTCTGCTTCTTTCTAGTGTCAACTCTCATGATTGCATAGACCCACCTGGATAGTCCAGGATCACCCCCTCTTCTGAAGGGGATCAGCAACCTTAAGTCTCTCTGCAGCCTTCACTCCCCCAGCACATGACCTACCATAGGCACAGGCTCTGAGAGTAGACGTGGGCATCCTGGTGGGGGCATCAGTCTTCACCCCACACATACATACACTGGCTCATCTAGTGCACGCAGCAAGCTCACACCTGGCTACTGTTACGACCATCTGACAGACGATCTGAGCCACGGGGCTGTTAGATGCTTTGTCCAGGTCACACAGCCAGTAAGCGGTCAGAGGCAGAGGCTCCTACGGGATCGGCTCTACAGCAAGTGGCCTTCACTGCTGTTTAATCTCCAGGCTTGGACAGCAAGAGCACCAGCCTCTCAGAGAGAAGCAATATGGTGGGAACACGAATACCCCCAGTGCCCAGCTCACCCCACCCCTCCCCAGCCACTCCCACAAAGTGCCCTGGTGGATGAGAAGGAGGGTGACTGCTTGCGCCCATCACCAGTCTCCACGTTCTTGGGGTTTGCGAGCCCCAGGCTCCAGAGGGCGTTGACTGTAAGCAGCAGCACCCTAGGTTCCTCCCCACCCCCAGGTGAAGTTCCCTTGGCAGTGACAGCTGTGCGGAAATCCCTAGTCTTCATAAATTGTTTCTTTGGGGGGCGGAGAAGGGTCTCCAGAACCTTCCAGGTTCCTCTGAACGATTCCCACTGCAGCTCGCGCCCCCAGAGAGAAACGTGCATGTGGAAGTTGGTTGCTTTTCTGGGAGGAGGCATGCCGGTTAGTCTTTATTCATTGCTCCTCTGTTTCCTTTTCTTGTTTTTGTTTTTGTTTTGGGGTTCTCCAGACCGTTGAAAACTGTGTGTGCATTTTAAGGAACCTCTCGTACCGGCTGGCAGCAGAAACGTCTCAGGGACAGCACATGGGCACGGACGAGCTGGACGGGCTGCTCTGCGGGGAGGCCAACGGCAAGGACGGCGAGAGCTCGGGGTGCTGGGGCAAAAAGAAGAAGAAGAAGAAGTCCCAGGACCAGGTGATGCGGGCGTGCGCCCTCCCCACCCGTCCCACGCAGAGTCTAGACAAGGGCAGGGCTGCCGGCCACGGCGCGGGGCATCTGCTCCCTTTCTCTGGGGAGGTTTCACAGCTGAGATCATGGAACATTCCTTGACTCCGTGCGGCTTGCAGCTGAATCAAGATAGGAAATTCCAAAAAAGAAAGAGCTGCTCAAGTCCCAGGCAGGCCCGTGGCACCAGCTCGTAGGGTCCAGTCTGGTCCAGGCGTGCCCTGGCTGGTGGGGTGCACAGAGCAGGCAGTGGTCCGAGGGGCACTGAGAGAGCCCGACACCCCACAGGCACTTCAGAGCGTGTATTGAAAAGATGGCTGAGCCATCCTCCCCCATGCTCGGCCCCAGGGGGAGGGGCGACGATCCTCAGCCCCCAACAGGATGACAGTAGGGGCTGGTGGCCGGGCCGATGGGTCAGATTGCTTCGACCTCCTGCAGCTGCGAGTGGGTTTCCTGCAATGCGGTGAAGGCCCGGGCAGCACCCTCACCCTTGGTGGAATTTGAGCAGCCTGGCTGCTCTCCTGGGAGCACTGGCCGAGCTGTCACCCTCCCAGGATAGGGAGCAGGGTGCGGAGGAGGCCTGTCTGCTCTCTGCCCGGAGCCCCGGCCACCCACGCTTTCCCCTCGCCCCTGATGCTCAGTCTCAACTCCAGCCTGCGGGGCCCGGTGGGCAGGTGGGCAGTCTCCCCTCACTGAGGTCGTGGGAGCTGCCTCCCCTGGACACGGTGTGCTCACGTGTCCACTCTTCCCCTGGAGACTGGTCATATGTCCCGCCTCCCCTGGACATTGGACACGGCAGGCTGCTGTGGGTCACACATAGACTTTGAAAGGAGGTTTGGGGAACTACGGTAACGAGACACCAGCCTGGCTGAAACTCTTCCCACTGAGAGTGCGTCGCTGTTTCGAGACCCCTCTCCCATCTGATGGCCCCACACCTGTCCCTGGCGGCTCAGGGCGTAGGTTCTGCCCCGAGCCCCAAACCTGCCTCCTACCTGCCCGGGTACACTGGTGGCTTGACGTCTCCGCGGTGACCAAGATGCAGGTGGGGCAGGCTCGGGGTCACGGGAGCAGTCCCTGACCCGGACGCAGCCCTGTGACCACACAGCCCCGCTCTGGCCGAGCTGGGTGAAGGGATTCATAGATCTATAGAATTTTTACCCAAAACCTGTGTGAAAATGTACATGGTTTGTCTGTCCCAGTTTTCTCTTCCACTAGTTTTTAAGGGGGAAGAAGAAACTTGAAGAAAGTCTTGCTTAAACTACCATAAGTTAACGCACAGTGGAATAGTATTTATAAAGAAGCTTCGAAATGATGGTTTCAAGCAAATGAGAGCATTTTTCAGTGGCCTTCTGACTGTGCTCTAATGTAATAGGAAAATACTTGGAAGCGCCAGAAAGCACAAGTAAATGGGTAACAATTACGCTTGTTTGAAACTTGGTATGTTTTGTCAAATGAGTTCCATAGAGTCAAGGACAGTTAAAACTGTCTTGCACTTGACCCGGTGGAAGGAACAAAGCTGAGAGGCGTGGGTGTGCAGAGGCGGCAAAGGCCGGACTTGGGGAGAGGAATAGCAGTGCCCTACGGGCCTCGGGAGTCCCGGGGAGAGAAGTGGGTCAAGATGGCGCCACCTGCTGGGAGCAGTTGGCTTTTGAGCCAGCTGGGGGCATCTCAGCAGGGAAATGCAGAAAAGCACTGAGGATTTTCTCAAGTGCTTTGCACTAGGAGACCAAAGCCACCTTCCCCGCAAAGGAGTGAAGGGGTCCTAACAGAATTAAGGGCCAGCGCCTCAAGTCGGAGAGCTGAGGCCCTGGCCAAACACTGTTAACAGGGTGCAGCTAAGTGAGGAGAGTTCCAAGACCTCACAGGCACACGGCATCCCCAACTCTGCTCACACCAGGAGGCAGGACATCACAGGAGCCTCACACTGATCTGACTCGCCAGAATCTGCCAGAGTGCCAGTGTTACAGCCTTAAAGATGGTCAGATATCATCCACTCCCCAGAGTCTCTACTGCTCATAAAGTGGGATTTTCGAAGACTATGAAATGATTAGAGAAAATAGTGCAAAGTAAGGTGAAAAAGGAAATATACAAATAGGTGTGTAGATAGAGGTGTGACGCAAATAAAACCTGGCTGGTTTTGTAAAACTATGAGCAAATATTAAATAGGCAAGTACCAAGAAAGTGTGCAATTTGAGAAAAAGTGCATTAACATCAAAGGCAGAAGCTTGCAATGGGTTCTTCTTACACTGTGTGTTTGCAGATGTGCTGCAAAGGACGTTCGGCTGTAATCTCTGCAAATACTGTTTAAAAACAACATTCGAAAAGGAATCAGCTAAGTAAATGGTAGCTGGTAAAAATGTGTACATTTTCCTTCTCTTGAATTTAAGATGTGGTAGACAAAAGCATCAGAGACTCTGTAAAATGAAGGGTTAGGTAAAGCCCAGCAGAGACGCGCCAAAACAGGGGAGACCCACGTCCTACCAGGAGCTCATGTGGTGGGAAGCACAGCTGGCTCAGTGACGGCCTGTGGAGGCTGCTACTCTAGAAACTGATGCTGATTCTGACTTTTGGCCTTGCTATCGTATAACCTTCAGAAAATTCTGCAATGTTCTACAGGTCAGATTCAGTTAGAATAAAAGTCTTGGCTACGTTGTCTTTCAGATCCCTGATAGGGATAATTCAAGAAAAGTTGGGAAACAAAAATGTGCTGCAACCATCCTCTTGTTTCCAGAAATGGTTGCTATTCCAATGTGCAGACCCCAGTGCTGGGAGTGTGTGATATATTTGGACACTCCCCTTCACCCTATTTGGATCCAAAAGCACTTTGAAGATTCACTAACTTCTGACTTGTGTTCAGCGTCTGTTGCAGAATTATAAGAAATTGCTAATTTCTCTGACCCTGTCTGGGCACAGCCTCCCCTGGAGCAGTGCTGTGTGCCAAGACCACAGCCACTGGCTGGTCCTCACCACCTCCACAGGCCTTTGTGCAGCCTGCATGGTGGCATGGGGGTGGCAGCTTACGAGATCAGGGTCAAGGGAGAAAGAAATAGATGATGTCGATTGACTTTTCCACCTCTTGTGGAAGTGACCATTGTCCTGTTTTCAGTCTGGTATATGGTGGCCTGGGGTAGCAGCACTCCAGCAGGGACTAAGGTGACAGAGCACTGCTGATTGCGGCCAGAGTGGAGCCTACCCTGCAGGACCCATCAGTGTGACCTTATGGGGTGGCCTGAAAAGTGAGGAGACTCAGACTAAATAGCAGCCCTCAGCGCCCCAAAGCTTGCAGCACACACGTGAATTTTATCACTAGTTTAAATCACCACCATGGATATTGGACTGTTGAACTTATCTACATTTTAAATAATTTCTCCTTATTCCAGAAAAACATGGAATGTTTTATCTATGTGCATGTATACATGTGTGTGCACGTGTGTGTGAATGCACACATAACATGGGAATCGCATGTAAGTAACACAGCAGTAAGTTACAAGAAGACACCTCACACGAGCCGCCACCAGCCCCCACTCCTGAAGAATCACAGTGAGACCCCGCCCAGGCAGGGGCCCTTCGGGGCTGGTGTGCACACCTGAGCACGTGTAACCTTCCGAGTGCACGAGGCTGCACTGGCTGGAGGGCTAGTCAGACGCCACATTGGCCACGCCCACAGGCGCTGAGGGTAGGTGAGTTTGGTTTCCAGCAGTGAGGTGGAGCTGCTGCCGCTGCAGGGCACAGAGCCTCAGACCCCCCTTAGATCTCACCCTTAGGAAGCTGCCCCCTGGTGTTCAGGAGGCTGTTCATGTCTGCACTCACATGAGGGAGCAGAGACAGGGCAGAGGCAAGGAGGCCCCTCCCTCAGGGCCGCTGACCCGCTGCCCTCAGGCCTGTCTGGGACAAATCCCCTGCAAGGAAGGATGGAGAGCATCGTGTCTCTGGGGGGCAGCCAAGCCTCCAGGGTATTCACTTAAAGAAAGGAAAAGGGGGTGTAGTGGCATCCCAAGGGGGTGCAGTGGGCACTGTCCATCCCTGTGAGGAGGGTGATTTCATCACTGCAATGGTTTAGAAATGTCTGCACATAGGAACTTTTTCGTAAGATCAACTTTTCTTCACCTTCCTGTCTGCAAATTCTCTGCAAACAGAGCTGCCCCGATGACCTGCACCCAGGGGACGTCAGCCACTGCCCGCCCTGGGCCCCTGCAGGGGAGAACAGGCGCGAGCTCCATTCACATGCTGCCTGCACTGGGTTCCGCCCAGACAGACAGGGGCCTCCTGACTCGGGCGGCTCCTGCTGGCCACGCCACTGTCGTTTACACCAGACTGTGGGAGCTGCCTCGGAGTCCATTGCAGGGGGCCCCACCAAGAGTGTGCGCCAATCCCCACTGTCAGCAAAGCAGGTTGCTTCCAAATTCTAACTAAGGCAAAACTGCAATAAGCATCCGTGCATCTAAATCTCTCCTGCATCCCTGGTCACCTCCTAAGGATAAATTCTTAAAAGTGAAGTTGTCTAGACCAAGTGGATGTTCTTAGGCTTTGGGTAGATGGGTCAGGATTGTGCTGCATCTCCCGGATGCAGCGACAGTGTGAGCGTGTGTTGAGTGTGCACGACCCTGGGCCCTGCCCGCCGCCGGCCTGGCCGCTGTCGCGCTCCACTCCTGGGACCACAGCTTGTTTTTCTCCAATTTTCGTTGTTTCGCTGGTAACCATACTTCTCCCTTCACTGCTTCACACCACTTCCTCCCTGGCCATCTGCTTGTTTCAGCTGCCGCTCCTCCCTCGGGCTGGTTCCAGAACAGTCTGGCTGGGCTCTCCCCTCTCCATATGCAGGAGCAGGGGGTCTCTAGACGTGATAATTCATGTCCTCGAGGCAGTGGCTCTCGTTCATGCCATGGGGTTCCTTTGCCACTCCCCAGGAGGACTGAGTCCTCCGGACCCCTTGTGTGAAGTAGAGCCATCCCATTGCCTAAAAACCCTCCCTCTGCTTTCAGTGACTGCAAAGTTAGATGCCACACATGTGTTTTCTTGAGTTTCTGTGTTCGCATGTTGTTCCGTGCTGCTACCAGACCAGGGTTGGCACCCTTTGCAATGGCGACATCTGGGGTCGGGTAATTCCCTATAGTGAGAGCTGTCCTGTGCCTGCCGGGTGTTTAGCATGTCCCTGACCTCTGTCCAGGGGATGTCAGATGCACCCCTCTGCTAGTTGTAACAACCAGAATTGTCTCCAGACATTGCCAAATGACCCTTGGGGGGTAAAATCACTCCAGTTGAGAACCACTGTATTAGATTGTCTTTGAGGGATGTATCACCAAAGATATAAACAACCAAAACACGGGGGCACCTGAAGGAGGTCAGCATATCAGGGCCAGAGCCCTTTTATAGAGTAGGTAGCGGTAGGAGCCATGTTCCAGGTTTTGAGTGATGTGGATGAGAAGTTAGGAGCAGAGAGAATTCTAGAAGGGCATTCTTGACTTTCCAGCTGGTTCCTTCGTGATGACATAGAGAAGTGGCCAGGGGTGTGGACCAGACTTGCCCATACTCCTCCTTGGGGGGCCTCCCCAGCCTCTCTCTGATCCCTTCCTCAGGGATGTGTGTCTTCCTGGCCTTGGGCCCCACATCCATAGGCTGAGCGAGCATGGCTGTCCCTGGCTCTCTTGTTGACGCTCTGTTCTGAAAACACGGTCCCTTGCCTCTTGTTCAGTAGAGTCCTGGTCTCTCACACACAGAGTCCCACGTGTCTTGCCACAAGGAGAGGCTGGAGACAGCATGTGCCACCTGATCACAGCCCTGGCCGCTGCCTCTCCCTCTGCACAGGCGAGCTTCCCCTTCCCGACGCCGAGCCACACTTGCTTCAGAATACCCAAGAGTCAACACAAGAGCCCTTCCAATCTGGCTTTCTACAGTTATTGGAGTTTTTAAAGAACCATCACTTTGATCCTCCCACAATACAAATAAGCTCGGAGCGATCATGCATCAAGCCAAGATGGCAGACGGTGGCTGGACTTGGGTTTCGGCTGTTGCTTTTCAAAGACCCAAGTACTGGCTCCAACCTAATTATACCAAACCCTGCCTGCGAGCACCTTCCCTGGCCACTGTGCTCCCTGCGTGCTCCCTGCATTTGCACAGGGTGACTCAGCTGGGAGGGCAGGGCCCGTCCCTGCCAGTCAGCTCCTTTGATCTTGCAGTGCCTTCAGACTTGTTCTTTTCATAAGAATTAAGTCAGCCGGAGGTGGAGAAATCCAGGCAATGGAGATGCATTCTGCTGGCCAAGTGGCCTTTTCTGTTGTGTGCGGAAGACACACTCAGCAGAGAAAGGTCTTTTCTTTACGCAAAGTCGATGGCCACGGTGGAAGTCAGAGGAGGGATGGCATCAGCGCTTCCCCTGAAAAGTAAACCCTCCTGATTAGGTGAGGCTTCTTGTTCTCTCCATCAACTTTCCTCCTATCAACTCATAAAAGTTTGAATACAGAAGCAGAGACAGGCCAGGTGCGTGGGCAGCCTTTGAAATAGCCCCTTCCTCAGGGTTGACACCACGATGCCGTCAGCAGTCGGAAATGGCTGAGAATCCCCATTGAGCTCCGTCTCTGGCTGCCATCAAAGATCATCCACATTCACATCAGCCTCTCTTTTTATTTCCTTCAGAGTCTCTCTGCAGCCATTAAGAAAATATTGTAATAAAGGGTATTTAAGAGTGACATTGAGCACAATTCAGAGCAGAGGAAAGCTGTTGACTGATGTAGCCGTTTACCCTGCTTTATTGTGCCAAAGTTAAAAAAAGAGAACAGAGCAGCCCAGTAAATGATAACACAGCTGCTTTCTCCTCTTTTTCAAGTTTGTCACATTTTGTAATGAGCCTGCAAATACTCTGACTTCCCTACGTTCCCCGCTGTTGTTAGCTATTACACGAGCAGGGGATTTCATCCATGTTGAGCTATAAATTTCAGTCTGGTTTTTCTGAGTTTTATTAAATTCCTATGAAAATGCTTAAGAGTTTTAAGGAGATGACAAAATAGAAAAATGGAAACAAAAGAATAATTTCTCATTTCCCGTTGTGGATCCAGTGTCTCAAGCTGGTTTCCTTTAAAAGCCAGTATTTTTCCTGCTTCATCCTCTAAGTCAACAAGCCTACAAAATGACTCTTCCATTTCTTATAGTTCCGCCCCGTGTGATGCACCACACTCAAATAACAACCAGGAGCAATGTGACCAGGCTGATTCCCTTCCATGTTTTTAATACCTATTTAAAAGAGATGGACGGGTTTCATTAATAAGCTATGCACAGGTACAAAAACCATCTTTGAATGATTTGGAATTAGCTTTATTTAGAATAAAAGAATGTCCTGCATTGAGTATCCTGGTTAAGAAATTTCATTCTCAGTGGAAAAATGACCTCTGGTGGGCTGTCCACCACCTGCCCTGGTGTGTCCACCACCTGCCCTGGGATGCCACCACCTCCTATGGGATGTCATTGTCCACTGAGCTTTGATTGTGACTTACACTAAGTTGCAGGGAAAGAAGGCAGAAGATTTAAATTTTTCTCTTGAAAAAGAAATGATGCAAGTGTTGACTGTGACAAACAACTTTGCATTATTTCCTTCGACACTTCCGTGTTCATGTTCCAAGGATATGAACTTAGCCTCTGTTGTCATCCAGTAAAGTTTTCAAAACTAAGGGACATACAGATTCTGAAATAGCTTTGCTTTCATATTTTTTAAAAGTTTTTTTATTTTATTTACACAAGCACTGGGTACAGTCAGAAGCGCGGGAGGGTGAGAGAATTCACCAGAGCCAGAGCGGGGAGCAGAGCAGGCAGAAGGACCGAGGTACACTGCTGAGGGGAGCAGCGGGCGGCAGGAGAGGTCTGCGCGCCATGTGGGACCCTCACCCTGTGGTCGGGGATCGAATCAGCGCTGTAGAGGCTGCGGGCAGCTTTGCAACCCAGCGCTCAACCGCTGCACCACCGAGGAGGCCCTGCTTTCATATTTTTACAAACACATATATATACCCAGATATGTATGTATGTAAAATATCTGCGAGAAATCTTAATACAGAGTCAACTATATTTAGCTAAACACACAAATAAACAGTTAAATAAATTCATATGCCCACCCAAATTTTATAAAGGAGTTCTTAGTTTTACTGTGATTTTCTCAAAAATGCTTAGGCAACTATTTTTGAAAACACTTCATCTCTACTGTTTCACTCTGTATTTGTCACAAAAGACCAAGGTGGTGAGTGTGATCTGGAAGAGAACCATTCTTATAATTTTAACATCCTTTAAATTATGAGTAATAGAACAGAAACATTGTAAATGTAGAAAAGTATTTTATCTGTAAGTTTTCATTCCCAGCTCAGGGCTGTGTGATGCATCCTGCTTGGATAAGGCGCAGACCCGGCGTATCTGCTGTGTTACCCAACTTTCATCATGCTTTCTTGCCCAGGCAGCCATGTGGCTTCAGATCTATCACTTTTTTAACGGTCTTTTTTTAAACAGTCTACTGATATTTCTTTGTGCATATAAGCCATAATTATGTTAAGTAATTTTAAAGTATGCATTCTCTTGTTATTCATTAGATTCAATTCAAAGCTAATTTAACACTTGAAATGGCCACAAGACCTCAATTCACCCATATCTGATGTCAGTGTATTGCATAAGCCATAGCCATTCTGTTGTTTGTTGGGTGCCCACAGGTGCAAAGATGTTACTCAAAAATAGATATGTATTTTACAAGGTATCTGGGAATGTATCACAGTTAACACTTGTGCATAAGAGGTGTGGGGACTTCATTGTTCCTGCCTATTGTGCTGTGCCTGGCGTATATGACTGCAAAATAAGCTGCCTTGGTCTTCAACCTTCTTCCACCCTTCCCAGGCAGAGTTAATCCGTCTCTTCCCCTTCCTTCTTATACCCATGTCTAGAATTGTCCTCAGAGAGCGTGCACTCCTGCTCCTGCAAGGTGCACTTAACATATCACAAGCTCTCAGTAGGCAGGAAGGGCTCTTCCGTGTGGGAGGCCCTTCTAGCACAGAGGCAGTGCCCTTTCTACAGATGCCCCCGAAATGTGATCACACCTTGCTTTGGTTTTCATCTTGAATGTTTGCAGAGGACAGTATTGAGAAATACAATGATGTTAAAAGATGTTTACTCTCTCGTTTTTCTTTCCCCAGTGGGATGGAGTAGGACCTCTTCCAGACTGTGCAGAGCCTCCCAAAGGGATCCAGATGCTGTGGCATCCATCAATAGTCAAACCCTACCTCACACTGCTCTCTGAGTGCTCAAATGCAGACACGCTGGAAGGGGCGGCGGGCGCTCTGCAGAACTTGGCTGCAGGGAGCTGGAAGGTATGGCTGGTTTGTTACAATAAAAAAAGAAATATGAAGTCATGAACCATGTCCTCAGAAAATAAGAGAAGTTCAGTTTTGAGCAGTGCAATTCTAATAAGGTTTTTAAGGACTTCAGAGGGAGACCTGTGACACTGAGCTGGTGGACTTGGAAAGGTATTCCTTTTAACAGTTTGTCTTAAGGGCTCAGGGGTCCTTGAAAATCACTACAAAACACAGAGGAATCGATGTATAGTCACTGAAAATGCCGTGATAGGCGCTCCGTTGCATTTGAGCTGCTTCATTTTCAGGGGAGATTGTGACAGGTTGATGCCTTTCAAGCCCCCGTTGCTGACTGTTAAGGGAACTGATACCCAAGCACATGGAAGTGATTATGTTGTAGCTGGTCCTGTTCCCGTAGGAAAAGACCCTCCTGCGTGTTTAAATTATGGGGTGACAAGGAAAAAGAGTGTTGGTAGTTATCACCAGCAGAATGTAAAATCAAGCAAATGTGTGCTTGGGTAGGAGAGTAAGAGGGACCTTTTTCTCTTAGCCCTTGTAAGTGCACACTGTTGCGGACGGGTCTTCAGGGAGAATTTCCATGAGCCTCACTATAAGAAGGAAGGGACTCCCCGTAGCCAAATTCTTGAGTTTGGTCACTGATCATTCCAGAGCTAACTTGCTTGATTGCATTAAAAAAGTGTAACCTCTTAGAAAAGTCAAGGCAGTTGGGGAAAATATCAAGAGAGGAACTTTGGGCCTCTATCATCCATTTTCCATTCATTTACTATCAAAGCCTGGGGGTTGGGATATTCAGAAATCACTCTTGCTCATTCACTTTCTATATTAATATTGACACAGGAGGAGTCGCAGAAACTCAGTGCTGTGGCTGCCGCCCTTGTCACTCTACCTTCCCTTCTTATTGCATCTTCTGGTCTCTGCCTTCTTGTTTCCACCTGTGTCATCCTTTGTGTCTGTTGCTATAGTCCCAGCAGTGGTGCTGCCTTCTTGAGGATGCGTCTCGTGGAGCTGGTCCCTGATGCCATCCTCCCCATGTCCTGACAGTCTTGAAAATGGACTTAATTGTCCCATTTCACCCTCCCCACTGCCCCACACACACACCCATCAGCCATCCCTAATGTAACTACAGCATCCAGGTCGGACTGGGCTTGAAGTGAAGGTGTCTCTTGCTTTGAACCAGAGAAAAGCTTAAAAAGCAGAGCTGCAACCAGAGAAATTCCCTATATCTCTGCATGAGCAAGACAGAGATATCGGTGGAAGTGACTTTCTTGAACCAGCCTTTAGAAGTCATCTCCCTCAGCTTAGCGGGTATTGACTCAAATCACGATTCAAACCTAGGCTCTACCTTTTCTGAGCCGTCTGACCCTGGGCAGGTATCAGTGCCTCATTAGGTCTCAGGTGTGGCATCTCTAAACAGAGACCAATGGCTGCTTCACCCCATCATGTAGATCAGTTATGTCACTGGATGCAAATACTGGAGCAGGATGCCCAAGGCCCAAGGGTTGTCACTGTATCTTGCCAAGAGTACTCAGCTCCTGCTCGTCTCCATGCCACCTCTGCCTTGGAGGAAGGACCCAGAAGGGCTGGGTGAGGTGGCCTTCAGGTGCAGGGGTGAGTGTGGCCTGAGGCACAAACCCATCTAGATGGTGGCTAATAAGTGTGCCATCTTATGATGAGATTCTTTTAATGAATTATCACTTTCCTTGACAAATACTTCAGTTCTCATTATAACAATAAAAAAATCAGAGAAATGTCTTTGCACTTGAGAAGATCTTGAATGTTAAGTCATCAACCTTTGCTTTAGAAGTTCAACTCTATATCCCATATACCCAAAAAGTTGAGTAGAAACTTGAGAAATATATTTAAAACCCGCAAACAACTATAGTTTAAAATGCAGTGTCTGAAATGGAAAATACATGGAGTGGGATCAATAGCATATTAGACATTCAAAGGAAAATTTGTTGAACTTAAAGACAGCACTGGAGAGTATAGGCAGTGAAGACAATGAACACAGCGGGGATGTGTGAGTGCCTGGTAGATGTGGAATTGCTGTCTCCAGAGAAGAGAGAGAGACAAATATTTGAATAGCTAAAAAGTTTCCAAATTTGGAAAAAAACCCACATAAATTCACTGATCCAAGGAGCTTCAAAGCACAAAAATATAAAGAAACTACGCTAAGCTACAGTATAATCAAATTGTTCAACATCAGTGGAATAAAGAGAATCTTAAAAACAGCCAGAGGAAAAAAAGACCCAGAACTACATCATGTCTAAACACCGATTTTAAGGATCAGTTTACCATTTATTCACTACTAAGTGTAGCCTTGAAAAAGGAATCTGGTCTGTAAACCTTAAGAGAGAAGCCAAACCCCATTTATTTTTTTGTACTCAATGCTCAATCCGATTGTTAACTGAGAGAACATTCTGGAACGTGCCTTCACTGAGCCGACAGCTAGGTCCACACATCTTTCATGTGAATAATATCTTCTATTTATAAGTTTCCACCAGTCACTGAGTAGCTGATAGAACATATTTTGACCAGGCCATCTTCAGATGGCCACATTTTATGTATCTTAATTTGGTTCTTTGACTCAGATGGGAATATGCAGTCAATGCAATATAAAATTGACAGCGAAGAGTTGTGGGTGATCTGTTTCCTTTCCATTTCCAGACTCATCAGTGCTTTGTAGGTCAGATTTCAGCAGCACCACCCAGCTCCTCAGTTCCTACAACGCGGAGCTTTCTGTTTAGATGGGCAGACTCTGCGTCTCATATGTCATCTTGTCAGCAGGGAGAGCTGCCGAGTCTGCCGAGGTACCTCTGAGTCTTTAGATGTTTGGAGTAAAGAGTTTCAAAAAATTTTGATATATTTTTAAATTCTCTCCTACTTCAGATTATATAATGAGAATTCTAGAAGAAGGGTGATTAAAATTCTCCATATTTCCTGGCAATAACATCCTGCTGACAGTCTCTAGTGAATGAACCTGTATGTTAGTTCAGCGCATTTATCTCCAGTGTAAGATCTATCTTCACATATGCAGGGGGCATTGATTTGGTAAAGTTTTTTATTACTAATAGAGACGGCAGAAGGGTCCAGAACAGCTGCAGTTGACATGATTAAAGTCTTTTTGTATTTGAGACAAAGTTTAACAACTTTAGATTTCCCCTGGATACATCAGGTTTCAGAGCACACATTTAAAAATGTAAAGGGGGCTCTTACAAGCAAGCACACAGCTCTGCCATCACAAGGGGAAATAGATATCCTGGTGACTAAGAGAAAAGGTAGAAGCACTCGGCAAAGCAAATACAAGAATACAAGAAAGAGAAAGTATCAGAGGCCATGCAGTGTCCTGCCCATCCCAGGGGGTCTGATACCTGGGAGTCATATGCTCCATCATCAAGAAAATGTTAAATTCGTCTTAGTAATTGTAGGAGACAGAGGCAGTGTGGAAAGTTTTTCATCCCAGTAGTTAAGGTGGAATTTTCACTGTCAGGACGTCAATCTTACTTATAAGAACTGGATTTCCTAATAATGCTGGACAAATAGGCTAGTCCTCAGGCAGGGCAGGGGACAGCTAGGGAATATGTCTGTGTCGTTATTAATATATAGACCTATGTAAGAGTTTTCTTATCAAAATACAAATACATAAGCATACATAAAGGTCAATCATATTGTCACTGTCTACAATTTATTGCCACTGTCTAAAATTTACTAATTTACCATATTAAATGGAAAAGGAATATGTGAGAAAGTGAATCTATGGGGATGATTTGAGAAAATTGTCATTACGTCCAACACTTAAAATTTTTAAAAGATTGAGACTGCTTTGCACAATATACAGAGAGAAATTCTTTCTTAATGTCTTAATTTAAGAAAAAGATCTAGAGTAATTAAGAGATCGATTGAGCATACACAGTGCCCGCAAGTTTCCTGTGGACCTAGTTAGCCATCTGAAATCTGCAGTTCTAAGAATGTATTTTTATAGCAATAGTTAAAATTTCATGGCATTTTGGTATTCTTAACATTTTGTGACCCGAGCAGAAGCAGAAGTGTGTAGGTAAAAAGCCAGAATTCTGTGTGGAGACAGCATTTTAGAAATCTTATCATCTGAAATAATAATTGCTCTTTAAGAGACAATCATCCGGACTCTTTTTCTGTGACAAATTGACTAGCAAATGATATCCCTGTAGAGCCCTAAACAATTTTTAAACTTTAGAGCCCTCATTACCTGGTTTATGAGTGTCTGATAATAAACATCATGATATTATGGCCTAAGCAAAGTAACAAATATTTTTCATTTTTAACATAGACTTTGGTTACCTATTCCTCTTTTATGCACAGTGATTTTGCTTGTCAAGAATATTAAAACAATTTAATATAATAGTTTGAAGATTTCCAAAATGTAAATGAATGTTCTTTCAACCTCCGTTCTGGGTGATCTCTATTATAATTCAACTTTGTGGAAACCCAGGATTTGAACTATAGAAATACATCTCTATTTGCCATTAAGCCAGACATTTCAGACATCACTATATAATCAATTTCCCCCTAAAGTGTGATTCTCCCCAAAGAGTCTATTATTGGCCCATTTGTTTTAAAAATAAAATTAAGTGAAGAGATACCTGGATGTTAATCTGTTAATATTTAATGAAGTAATATGATAGCAACATAGATTTAATGAAAAAGGAAACAAAAATCTCTGGCCATGGGGCCAAATGAATAAACAATAAGAGAACTGGGAAATTTGAGACGTCCCTGGAGATGGGGAAAGCAGACTTGAGAAGGACCCTGCATTAGCGTTGCTTAGCAGTTAGTGTATCGTGTGAAAGTGAACCAGAGCAGACTAGTGGAGTGCAACAAATGAAAGGAAAAATCATGATTTGCCATCTAAAACAGAGAATTGCCTTTGCCCTAGTTATCAGTGTGATGTGAAGCATAAGGTTTAAAAGCAAAGAAACAGTTTTAAAATATTGTGATGAAAATGGGGTAGGAAGGCTGCTGCCTAGCGGACTGGAAATAGAAACAGAATAAACACAGAGGTTACCTGGGGACTCTGACCATCAGCAGGTTCTTAGAGACAGCAGACTCACTGGCGATAACGCCCAGCCTGAGTCAGGACTAGGAGGAACCCAACCTAAGGTGAGGGAGATGAAAACAAGATGAGTCATGACCCTATGATTGACCTTCATCACACATGACGCAGTGATTTCTGGAGATCCCAATAAGTAGTACTCATGGCAAGTACTAGTAGATATGTATGTATGCAGGTATTATACACACATTAGTATAAATGCTGTTTACATCCAAATTGACTATCGAGTAAACTCATTTGTTTTATAATTTGGCAATACTTTCATCATTGCCATTGAACCATCTGGTTTCTAAGCCCTAAGTTACATAACTCCATTCTGAAGTTATAGAAACAGCTAAGCCTAAGGGACTCTCACTTTCAGCCAAGAAGCCAAGATGGAGTAACAAGGTCCAGATTTATTATCCTTTAAGGAACAACAAGAATGGAGAAAGGAACCATGGGAGAGAAAGAATGTGAAATAATGCTTTTGAAGACACTAAGCATTAGTCGATAAAGGACAGTGATTTCTGAAGCGATGAACAAGGTGAACTCTTTGTTGGCCCCAACTCACTGCCCTGAGAGCATTTCCAGACAGTGACATGAGGACTGAGAACCTTGAAGTCACTGCAGGCTCTCTAAGTGAGGAGATGGATCTAGGAATCTAGGAAGACCAAGGTGTCTAGAGTTCATAGGACAGAGTACCAATGAAGACAGAGCCACACGTTGAGACAACCTTCAGCATTCTGCTAAGAACTCACAGCACATGCCTGTGAAAGAAATACCCATGACTGATAAAAAACCTCCTGAAATTGTTAGAGAAAAATCTTGTCACTCACACAGGGTTAGAGAATGTGTGCATGCTCAAAATCCAGACAGGAAATCCTCACAAATTATGGGCCACTGGGTAGAGTGCTCGGGAGGGTCCTGCCTCATTGCTGAGTCTTTCCTGTCATATCTTAGAAGTAAGACCCAAAAGGATGAACAGTTTCCATGGAAATTAACTTCATCATAGAATAAAGCTTAAAAGAACACAAAAATATCCAGCACCCAATAAATTAAAAGTAAGAATATCTGGCATCTAATGGCATAATCCTACAAGTAAATAAACAGGAAAAGAGGAGAAAAATCAATCACTCAAAATCAACTCAAGAACTGACAGATGTTAAACTTAGCAGACAGTTATTATAACTGTGTTCCATGTGTTCAAAAAGTTCATTAGAGACATGAAAAATATATAAAAGACACAAATAAAACTTGTAGAGCTGAAAATATGGTATTGTCTGAAAAGAAAAATAAAAGGGTTGGGACTCACACTAGTCTAGACATTACAAAGAAATGATTAGTGAACTTGAAAACATCAGTGGAAGTTTACAAAATGAAACAGAGAAAAAAGAAAAGATACAGAATATTAGTGAGCCTTAACTGGCCTACTGTAGTATAATAAGAGTCCCCAAAGGAGAGGAGAGAGAAAGAAGACAGAGAACAGAAATAAATACTTGAATGGTTGAAAAAAGTTTTCAAATTTTGCAAGCAACTCATGTAACCCCATGCACAAGCTACATGAAGGAACTATAACATTACAATCAGATAGTTCAAAAATCAGTATAAAGAGAAAATCTTAAAAGCAGTCAGAGAAATAGACACGTTCATGTGAAGGTAGGAATGACAGCTGATTTCTCATCAGCAGCAATGCCAGTGAGAAAGCAGTGGTGCAATATCCTTAAGACACAAAAAGGAACAATTAAATCTGCTGGGTCCAATAGTTTACATAAAGTTTTAATTTGGTACCTGGCAGGCACAAACTGTCGCAAAGGAAACACTAGGACACCTTATTATAGTCGTAAAACTATCTGTGGGGAAAATAAAATTCCTTCTGAGCTCAGTTTCAGATGTGAGCTAACCTAGGAACTGGCAGGTTAACCACCTGAACAGCTGGATCAGAGAGGAGTTCTACTGTGAAAGCTTCTGTGGAACAATCAGAACTATAGCCGATCAGTCCAGACATGCCACTCAAGATTCCTGAGGACAAGGAAGTACAACCATACATTGCTTATCAGACCTACCTGCAAAGAGTCAAAAGGCATCTTCAGGCAATTTCTTCATCGTGTGAACACCATGGAGTGTGCTTACACAAACCTGGATGGTAGAGCCTGCTGCCCACATAGGGGCTCTGTGGTACAGCCCGTAGGGACCACTGTCATATACATGGTCCATCATTGACCCAAAGCTAGTTTAACAACACATGACTGTATTCGCAAGCCCTGCCTTGAATATTCTAGCACATGTACAGGGACCACAGAATTAAGGAATAACTCTATCAAAAAGACTAACAAAGGAGCTTGTGATTACTTCACACCCTAATAGCACTTTTTGAAAGTATTTAAAATGTAATGACCCTTTCAAAAATTGCAGTGGCTTTGATCCTTTTGCTATAGTTCCTTGCAATGAAGAATTCTGTTCTTAAATAAAAAGCACTTGATGTCAGAAATCAACCTGACATTTTCTTTCATCCATTGAACAGTTTTTCATCTGCAACTCTAAGCCCGGAATGGGGGGAAATTGATATAAAGAGATGAATATGTTTTAATACCTTCCCTCAGATACCTTCCACTATAATGAACATGTAAATCAAAAGTTAAAAAAAAAAAACATGATGGCTGCTAGGATAGGAGAGTATGCAGGCACCAGATGTCCCAGGACCCATTTTTACAAGGAAGAGGTCAGGTATGAAGATGCACACTTCCAATATCACTAATTAAAATAATAAGGCTTGGGGTGAAGATTAATTTTAATCCCCTAGTATATCGCTATTTAGGAAGATGCTAGATGGTATAACAAAAAGGTCTCAAACAAGACAGACAGTAAAAGTTACTTTGTTCCCAGAAGCGACAGGGAAGGACAGGTGTATGAGGGGGGCAGGTCCCCTCCATGAATTAATTCACTCAGGCTGACAACTGTCCTGCATCTGGACTTGTGACTTCTGAGGCTATTCATGTGTCACCATCCCCAGCAGGAAGCAGAAAACGAACACAAATCCACAACCAGAAATGTTCTCTGTGAAAGTCAAGATCACAGCTGCACGCCCCTCATAAACTGGGTTCAACTTTTAGCCTCCAATAGAAAGTCATACACCACCAACAATAAACAGCAGTGTTCATCCATATGCTAGCCTCGATCCAGAGTCAAAAAAGTAAATTTCTAAAGGGGCAAAGCTTTGCCAGCACACTCAATTTATATCATAAAATACAGCAACAAGTCTGTACCCTGGAGACAAGTTTCAGATCCTCTTCCCCATCACCAAAAAGAAGAAATTGTTTAATATCCTTCAAAGGGCACATGTTTTAGCTCCAGGAAAAAAAACAAAAAATAGGTCTACACCCCATGAGGAAGTGAAGGAGCATATATTAAAGGAAACATTTTCTGGTGTGGTCTAATGAGTGAGCACAAAAACCAACTGCACTGTTCTAATTTCTTATACTGAAGAGTCACTGACTCTCCCATGCCCTTGGTCACCTTCCTTGTGTGCTGGATGGGGGTGTTCACAATTTCATTTTCCTCCCCCTCGATGTGGTATGTTCATGCAGCCCCATCACTAGGGACCATGCAGGAGCCTCAGGTGGGGCAGCCTTCATCTGGGACCAAGCCAGGTATATAACCAAAGTTCTGTTCACTTCCCTGGTAGGTATTTCCAGATCCCAGTTGTGCTCTGTCACAACAGCCACAGTATTTGATAACAGCCCATAAAAAACTTCTGTGTTCAGTAAAGTGCATGTTTTTTTGGAAAACTGAACAGTGTTTTCTGCTATAATTTGAAATCATCTTTGACTTTTTCTTCTTTGTTATTATAATCTATGACCAAGCCTGTTAAACAGAATGTTCCACATACAGCTTTTTATTTGCTCAAGACTTGTTGCTGGATCTCTATTATCCTTAATAGTAAACACCAAAGCTTTTGCTCTTCTTTACCTTCTTGATCCACCAAATTTCAATCATTTTTAAGATGTATTTTCAGAGACATGTTTTGTTTTGTTTTTTCATTGAAAACGAGTGGTACTTGAAGTCATCTGAGAGTTTCAGGCAGGTGTACCTGTTATCACTATTTAGTAAATGCTTCCTCTACACCACTTTTTTTTTTGTGTGTGTGGGGCCCTCGCTGGAGGCTGGGGATCAAACTGGTGCTGCAGAGGCTGTGGGCAGCCTCGCAACCCAGCACTCAACCGCCGCACCAACAGGGGAGGCCCCCTCTACACCACTTGTACTTGAACTTGACCTTCCTCCTTCCTCACCACACAAATATATCTACATGCTTTTTCCCCAGGGGATTCCCTTGCTGGGAAATTGATATTTTCAACCCTGCATGAAGACATGCAGTCAAATTCCGTCTTAGCACTTACCTGACTTGCATCTCAAAAACTACAAACAGAAAAAAGACACTGAATACTTTGAATATTCAATAGCCACCATTACTTTAACTACAATTTTTAGATTTTAAATTAGTTTGTTGCCTTACTAACATAAGGGAATTCTCTACTACTCCTTCTTGATTAGCGTTACCACTTCTCAAAACAGATTTTGAAAACAGAAGTACATAATCCTTGATTTATGAACTTAACACTTGGTTTAAAGGGTAAAGCCTGATCCTATGTCCACTGCAGGGGGCCAGTGTTTGAAGTGCTTTGTGTTAACAAATGCCATGCCCTCATACATCCTCTTCCAGCCACCAACCACAGCCTTTCTCCTACTGGATGAGCCTGGTAATTCAGATAATAACCACACTAGAGAGAGAATAATACAAGGCTTGTAGCAAAAGCCACATGGTTTCTGAATATTTTGAACATTTTTTCATGCTATACTGCCATTTAAAATAAAAATGGGTAAGTTTTTTGTTTTTGTTTTTTGGTCCTTTCTGCCCTCTTAATCATGAGAATGAGACGGGAATAAGATATCACGGTAAATAACATAACATGTCGTTGTAAATGAATTCTAAAACAAATTTCAGAATCTAAGTGACGTGTACCAAATTCTTTGCTCATCTTAACATCTGTAGGATTTTAGTACGTTGTCGGCCTGTGTTACTACAAAGAAGCTAAACTATTCTTGGAAGATGAAATGATGTTTGGAAGGAATTGGTTTTTAACTGTGACCTTTCTTTACCATATGAAAAGAAAAATGGGAATGTAGCTAAATTGAGAAAGGATGAAAAAAGACAGACTGACTCTAGACATCTCTAGCAAACTCAGTCAAATCCAGCCCAGTCCCTTCAGACTTAAAATTTGGCCATTTATGTTTGTCAACCACCATCCTCTCCTGCTCCCCTGCAGTTGATAAATTTGAGGAGCCTTATAAACATATCCTTGCAGGGGCTGGGGGCTGGGTGTCTATTTCGAAGTCTGGAATCATCTCTTCCTCTGCCCTCTTGTCCAAAACAAGCCTCTCATCCTGTTGGGTCCTCCCCTGAGACATGGTGATTGGTGCTTGGACCGTGTGCTGTCCAAGGTGCTCCCTGGGCCACATCTGCCTTCCCTACTAGGGAGCTCCCCTAAGATGCAGCTACAGCTGCTCCTTAACCCAGGACAGGGTACCTCTCCCTGGGCAAACCATCTGACATTCTTACTCTGGCTTACTCGGCAGGGGCCTTCTGAGTCCTTGACCCCTGCTGGGTCCAGGAAGGGCAACAGAACTTCTGTCAGTGCGTCTGCTCTTTCATCTTCAGTGGAGGCTTATCATTAGTCTCTCACACACAGGGGAGATCGTCCCAGGTATTTCAGGTGGCATCCCCCTCTGCTTTCACACCTGGTGCTCCTGTCCAACCTGCACCCTTTCTCTGCCCAGCTTGGATGCTCTGGTGGGTTCCAAGGAGATCACTGAGCATCCTCTCTGCGTCATGGGCCATTCTGAAAGCCACCCTGGTCCCCACCTGACTTCCCCATTCCCTTGACACTGGCCATGCCCCTGGCATGATGCTTTCACCCCATTGGTAAAAGCCAAGCTTCTGTCCAGATTCCAGCTTAACCACAAGGAGTTATGTGCACATTTCTCTCTTGCTCATCTCTCTCCACACCAGTGAAACTCTATCGTTTTCGCTACAAAACCCTTAGAAGCCCTGCACTTCTCTAACCATCCAGAGGCGCCCTGCTCTCCGAGGAACTCCCTTCTCTTTGGGAAAAGCTCAGCTTGGGCCTGGCATTTCTGTGCCGGGTTCACCTGGGAAACACTCCCCACTTACATTTGTCTGTGTCATGCCTTCTCCCGCTGAGTCTCCACACTTCTGCTCCCACAGGGGCTCATGCAGGCTTCACACATGGGTCACGGGTGACCGACTCCAAGACTAACCAGCTGCTACTTAAAAGGCATCATGATCATGTGTCACGCATGTCAAGATAACTTGTGGAAACTTGTAACATCTTTTGAATGAAATGGCAATGATTTATTCTGACGTTCTGACGTTCTGAGCTAATACTGGAAATGTCCCACACATGTGAAAGGCACAGCGAAAGGTTCAAAACTAAAGTTATTTTTATGTCTGGTCAACCTCTTTCACATCGGGAGAGCTTGTCCCTGTTGACCAATTTCTCATACCAAAATGGTGGATCTATAACTCAAATACACAGTTAACCCTACATAGCCATTTTTTTGTTACTCTTAATTCAGCTCCCAGCAAAGTCAAAGGGTGGGTTTTACCTTCCAGACACCAAGTCATTCTTCATCCAACACGAGAGGGATGTCTGAGGTAGCCTTCTATAGGGGAAAGCAAAGTCATAGCCTTCCTCTCATGGCTCATTTCAGAGGTGACCAGGTTCTCCTCTGTCATTTAGAAGGGTAGAGGCGAGGCCCAGGCAGTGGTTGGGAGCCAGAGGAAAGCACAGATGACAGCAGACAAGAGAATATTGTCAGCATCATGACGAGAAACAGAGTTGGAGGAGCAGGACCAGGAGACAGGGCACAGGTGACTCCTGGGGGCAGGTTGCTAACATCTTGGTCTCTAGATTTCCTTGTCTTAAAAGGAGAATAAGAATGCGGCTCTCCCAGGAGCTGGGCGACTTAGCAGAAGTGACTGATAAGCCAGTCAGCACCTGGGCCTGGAATGAGGTGGGACAGGCGAAGAGCTCAGCTTTCAGGCCTTCGCCTCAGCCTGCCCAAGTGCCCAAGAACACCCCCTATGCTCTCCACAGGCCCAGAACATCACCCCAGGTTGAAATGCACAGCTGAGGTGCACCCCACAATATGTAAATATTGGCTCCACTCTCTGATGTCCATTCTCTTCCTTTCTATAGCTTCCCCCCCCCCTTAGTTTTAAGGAAGAGCCCAACCATGGGTGGGCAGCCTCAGCTGGGGGCCGCAGTCTCTCCCGGGTGGGCACTGAGGCCAGAAGATTAACAAGTACTGGGAGAAGCCAATGGAAGCATGTCCAGCCCGTCAGGCTGGAAATGACATTTCAGCGGAGTGCAGGAGTTTTGTCTGCCTCCGGGAAGCACTCCTGCCCGGAAGGGGTGTCCCGACCAGACAGCCGCTCCCATCAGCAGCCGCCAAGTCTTCCTGTCTTTCTGGGTCTGAGACCTCAGGGCCTCCCGCTTCTTTGCTTCCTGAGAGTGGGGCTAGGAATGAGCTCACTGGCCCCTGGAGATGCTTCCTAGGGCTCGAGGCAGAGGGGCGGCAGGACCCGCTACAGCACGAGTTGATGGTGATAGAAACTGTGAATGTGACATCTAACGTAGGATGGGATGAAGTTGTGTGTTTTTTTAATCTCATATTTCATGCAGGGCTGGGCTGAGGATGTGGCAGGCATGGCGTATGCCCTACGTTCACTGCCAGAGGGGGCTCCCTGCCTGCCACAGGTGAGAGCCAGCTCTGGGTGCCTGTCCCAATGGGGGAGGGGGGGCGGGGCCCCATGGGGGAGGGGTGGGTCCCCAGGAGGACACTGCCAGAGCACCATCAACCTCATGTTCTGATTGCCTTTTTCTTAGCTCATAAATGAAAGCGCAACAGGTGGGGCTTGAAGTCCACAGAGCTCCCTCTTCTCTGGAACACATGCAGAGGCATGCAGTGTATGTGCAGATGTCAGAAGAGAATGGGCCTGCCTGCATGCCAGGAAGGGAATCGGCATGCTTGACCCCCTACACGCAAAGCCCATTCCAATAGTAAACACCGGGTGTGTCCTGCTGAGGCCCCAGCCCAAAACCCACTGCCTGTCTCGCTTTATAAATTAGACACTGCATTATGAGCCCAGACTAAATACATGTTGATCCTCACGTTTTTTTAAATTTTTTTTTTCACAATTTTGACTCTTCATTTTCAATGTCATATTGGCCTCTCCTCACGTTTTTGTGGCTCACTGTTATTTAGCAGATAACTGACCGCCAGTAGCTTTGCAATCATCTCTCTGCCCCAGCGCCAGAGTCAACTTTTCTAAAAACTCACCCACACTCACCTTCCATCCGGCTCCTATCCCTGCGGTTGTTTCCCTCTAAACGTCAGGAGCCAGCCCTTCTGTATCTTAAAACATCAACCCCCCCACCCCCAACACACAGGGCTTCCCAACTGCTCGAAGCTCTGACCCCCACCAAATCCAAGCACAGTAGACTGTTTACCCGAAACCTTTGTCACATGCCGAAGGTGCAGGAGTCAAGCGTGCAAGCGCACGTCCGAGGTCAGCCCCTCCTGCAACCAGATCCTGACAACCCGGCTCGTCGGCTCCTGTGAAGCACTGCAAAGCCCATGTGCCCTTGGCTTCCAGGTTTGCGCCTGCACCCCTGACGTGCTCTGCCCTCCTCTTTCTGCAGTGGTCAGTTTATATCCGAGCCGCGGTGCGGAAGGAGAAAGGCCTGCCCATCCTTGTGGAGCTGCTCCGAATAGACAACGACCGCGTGGTGTGCGCGGTGGCCACGGCGCTGCGGAACATGGCCCTGGACGTCAGGAACAAGGAGCTCATCGGTAGGTGCTGTGCGCGCGCAGGCTGCCATTTGGCTAATGAGTTTCCTGGCGGGCGCAGGCGTCTAAGTCCTGTGTGCAGACATGGTGCATTTACCTGTGTGCAGAGTGTGTGTGTGTGTGTGTGCAGACACAGTGCATTTTTTTGAGATTTATTTATTTTGGTGCGCTTTTTAAGATTTATTTATTTATGCATACAAGAACTGGGTAGAAGCCAGAGATGGGGGAGTGAGAGGATTCCCCAGACACAGAGTGGGGAGCAGAACAGGTGGATCTACTGTAATCCACTGCTGAGGGGAGCAGCGGGCAAGGCAGGAGAGGTCTCCTGCACCATGTGGGTCAGCTCCCTGGCCAGCAGGGGATCAAACTCGTGCTACAGTGGCTGGGGGTAGCTTCATAGCACTGTCTTTAACCTCTGCGTCCGAGACACGGTGCATTTATCCATGTGCAGTGCACACACATGCAGACATGGTGCATTTATCCATGTACAGAGCACACACATGCAGACACAGTACATTCATTATACAATACGTCCATTATGGGCCTGTTTGCACTCTCCTCCACTAAATCCCAGGCACCGATTTGTCTCTTAGACTTTAGAGGACAACTCAATGTTTTTTGACATTTCTAATCCTTGCAAATTAAAAAAGACCACGGTGCTCAGCACTGGATACAACTCCCGGGTCCTCTAAGCCCCATCAGGCTGCTGATGCGCTCTCCACGCGGTGGACTGGAATTCATAGTGGGATGCCTGCCTTTTGGCTTCGCCTCTCGATTTTTAAATTTATTTTGGATGAGGCCATACTGGCTTTTTCATCCCACTTTTTACAAAATCATCTCCCTTCAATTCGGTGTCCAAGAGAAGTGGGGAGGCTCTGTAATTAACGAAGCGCTAGCGAGGTCAGACGCTCGTCTGTTTACTCCACAAGTATTGATGCATGAGCTTTTCAGGCCAGGCCTGTTCTAGCCCAGAAATTACATCAGGGAGCCTTGCCTGGGGACGGGGGAGTGGTGCATTCAGCAGAGGGGAGCTGTACAGCCCCTGAGCAGCACAGGGGCCCCACATGTGTCAGGGCACAGTGGAGCTGGGCAGAGGAAGCTGCAGCTGGTGAGGCCCCGGTATTCTTGATTGAGTAACCACTGTAAAGTGTGCCATTTCCTGGCATTCAGTATTTTCGCAATGTTGCACGACCCCTCCTATATCACACTACTATGCCATGTTCCAGAACATTTCATCACCCTGTGGGAAACCCTGGGCTTTTAAGTAGACAGTCTCTGCGTTCACCTTCCTCCCCACTGGTCAGAGCCACCAGGCTGGTTCCTGCTTCTTTTTTTTTTTTAAAGATTCATTTTTATTTATTTATACAAGCACTGGGTACAGTCAGAAGCACGGGAGGGTGAGAGAATTCACCAGAGCCAGAGCGGGGGGAGCAGAGCAGGCAGAAGGACCGAAATACACTGCTGAGGGGAGCAGCGGGCGGCAGGAGAGGTCTGCGCGCCATGCGGGACCCTCCTCTGGTGGCCGGGGAGCAGCCGGGGATCGAACCAGCGCTGCAGAGGCTGCGGGCAGCTCCGCAACCCAGCGCTCAAACACTGTGCCACCGGGGAGGCCCTGGTTCCTGCTTCTGTGCATCACCCCGTCCTGGGGACTTCCTGTAAACGGAGCCGTGTCATGTGTGTATCTTTCAGTTAGCATGAATGGTTGTCATTGCAGTGGCGGCCCAGGTCAAGATAGGTGTTGTCAAGAAGGTGGCCTTTGAGCAAAGGCTTCAAGGAGGTGAGAGTGGGCGGTGTGGCCATTTGGTGGGAGGAGCACCTTCCTTGAAGGAGTAGCTTCTGCAGACCAGCCTTGAAGGGGAGCTGGTGCCTGGGGTGGGTGCCAGGTCTTGAAGGGGCCTTGTGTGCTGGCGGAGAGTGAGTGCTGGATGCCCAGGTCGAAGGGATTTCTGGCTCCTGTCTTGTAAGGGGGAAGATGCTCAGGTCAAGGCTGGTGATGCCTGGGGAACCATGCACCTCCCACAGATCCTGGTCCTGGGAGGCATCTGGGGCAGCAAAGCTGCTGCAGCAGCACAGCTGGCAAGACCAGCTGCAGGTACCAGGTGTCTGAATCTAGACCATTCATCATGCCGAAAGTTCCGGGGATGGGAAGAAGCAGGTTCCAGGGGCAGAGGCGCAAGACTAGATTCCATTCCTGGGGCAGGTGCAATATTCCTGAAGCGTCATTGTTTTCATTTCATACACAGATTTATAAAGGCTTCTGGGTCCATTTCTAATTCCAAACGCCCAAGCATCTAAAACCAACCACTTTTCTTCCTGCCATTCTGGGGTACCCGCCCCATCCTCGAATAAGAGCCTAAGAGTCTGCAGGTGTCCAGCCATTTATTTATTTACAGGGAAGCCAGATTTCAAACCAGAGTCTAAGAATGCAGTTGTTTGCTATACATGCATGATAAGGCATGTGCTATAACTGGTTACAAGGCATGCCATAAACTCACCCTTTGGTATTTGTATTTCGTTTGATTTTGATTTAAATGTTTGCAGAGTTTGTATATTTGAACTAGGCGAGTAGCTAAAAAGGGCAGGAAATCCTCTCCATGTCCACCTCCCTTCTCCTTATAGCCCTTATAGACAGGACAGAGCTGGGGCTTCTAGTAAAATCCGATCGTACCTCTATAAAATGGAGGAAAAATCAATAGCTCATCAGCTTGCTGCCTGGGATACTACCAGGTAGGGTGCGTCCGTATGCTTTATTTCCTTTGGTGAGTTAAAATATAACAAAATAGGGAAGTATTGATTGGTCTGCAGCTCCTAAGCATCTCTTTTTTCCCAGAAGCCAGCCATCTCGTGCTTTCTGCAGAACAGTTGGCGCTCCATATTGCCCGTGTTAAATTAAGCCTTTACTATCAAATGTCACCAGACAGGAAGGGAGCCAATCCTTTAAAAAATAGAAGCAAAAATATCTAAGTCACTGGCTTTATGAAATCAATAACTTTTTTGAATGAGAAAAATAGAATTTAACTTTAAAAAACCACACCATTATATTCTACTTAGGAGAAAGGAAACAACGTTGGCTGATGCTTTTACTTTAAAAATGGTTATCAAAGTCGGGCTTTTTTAGAGAAAAAAATGCTACACAGCTCTTTATACACAGAAGAGAAAGCGGCCATAACTTTGAACCAAGAATGAAAAAAAGTTCATTTGGGGTTCCTCTTTTCCATCAGTTCTCACTCAAAGCGCTGGTGACCTCCTGGAGTGACAGTGCCGAAGGTCAGCCAGCGTCTCCCAGCGGCCACTGCCCAGCGCTGGCCACTCCCAGAGCCCCGCGTGCAGCTGTCTGGCCGATATCTATGCTGAATGCCTGACAGGCAAATACAGCGGCTGCACACCTGAGTGCCTTCCCTCCTGCCCCACCCAGCCCCTTGCACGTCCTCCGCCATCAGTTCCTGCAGTGGTTCACCAGACACCTGCTGCCTCCTAGGATTCCTCACCCCCACATTCAACCCATCGACAAATCTGGTCTTCCTTTGCAAGAATTTCCAAGAACTTGACACTTCTCGTCTTCATCTCTTTCTCCCTAGCCCAGAACTCCCATCGTCCCTCCGAGTTAGCACCCTGTCTGCCTGTCCCCCGCTTCTCCCGCTCTGTTCACCTTCACCCCTCTGACCGCCATCCCTGGCTTTGCTCGACTCTCTGGATGACTGTGGCTCCTTTGTCACATCAGCCTCTGGGCCTTCAGCTCCCTGCCCCTCCCTGCCATCCTCTTCATTCAGGTGCCTCCACTCTCACCCTGCTCGGGTTGGCAAGCAAGTGTTATTTCCCAGCAGAACATTCTACCCCTTCCCCATCTTAAGTTTTCTCCCCAGCACTGATCCTCTTCTAGTGCACAACTTTTTGCTCATTTTTCTTGTGCTCGTCCCTCTTTCCTCACTGGAGTGTAAGCCAGCGAAGGGCAGGCGCTGTTGGGTCACTGGCACAGCTCACATGCCTGGAACAACACCTGCTCCGTCGTGGGGACTTAGTAAATATTTGGTGTGTGAATAACTGAACTAATTTTTTTCCCATCTGGTCATCATCTTGAATTGAACTCCAAAGCAGCACATCATTAAGTAAGCAAGTTAGGTAAAACATAAACTAGGAGAATGATTTTATGTTCATTAAAAACATCATCAGAAGCCAGTTTGTTTTCTCTTAAAATTTAAAATCTGCAGACACTCAGAATTACAGGAGGAGTCCTACTTTTTCCATCAAGGGTTCTGGCGTTTCCGTCTGGAGTGGTCGGGGGAGTAGCTCCCACAAGGAATGGTTCGGCTTCCTTGGGGAAGCTGTCCTGGGGGACTCCAATAGGGCATCATTCAGCAAAGTCCCTGTCCCCGTCAGCTCTGGGAGGATCCTGCAGAAGACGTAAAAGGATGTCATGTGCTCTGCCTCTCTGTTGACTTCCCACTGGGCGATCGGTGGTTGCATGTCTGTGTCTGCCATCAGGTCATAGGTAGGAGACAGGAAGATTTTGAATGATGTGGTGCAGCTAATCATATCCATACATTTCTTTGCAACCTCCCAGAAATGTTAGTTGACCTTCTAGGTGGGTCATTATGATTCAGAAAGGTTTTGAAAAATGAATGGTAGTAATTAGCTTCCGTGAAAATAGATACTGTATTGCTTTTTTAGCAAGTTTAGGAAAAGGCCTTTCGTTTCAGCACCCTGCACGGTTCCTGATGAACTCGGCAGCTATTTATTCTAGCCAACCCCACCCTCTCTGCTGACAAATAAACAAAACTCCAACAAACTTTTTAAAAACTTAGAGCACATACAAGTACCGGACAAGAGAGACTGAATCCGCCACCTGGCTACCTCTGGTCATTAACCTACCGTATGTCATCCTCGGGAAAAAACATGAAAGTAGTCTTGTTATATGTGCTCTTGTTTTACTGCACTTCCAGCCAGCACAGAACATCAAAAGATCTTCCAAATTATTCTAAGTATAACATGGCGCTGCATGTAGAGTTCCCAACGCGTAAGATTACTGAGGTGTGGGTGCCTTATTATCACATTTGATGTCCTACCCATGCTCACTCCAGTCTACCTCTTATCTCTAACTGTCTCTGCCACGGGTTCTATAGCACACCAGTTTTTGTGCCATCATTCCCACTTACACACCTTTTCCCAAACTGTCCCTCTTTGGCACACTCATCCATCACTGTTCACATATCAACTCCCACCCACCACTCAACGCCCAGCTCAGGGTGCCCCTCCTGATGAAGGTTGCCCCCTGAGCTGGTAACTCTTTCATCTGTTGTGTGATGTTGCTCCTGCACTGTCTTTACTGCTTTTGTGTATGCATCACCTCTCCCCCCAGTGAGATCCCAAACAGGGACCAGGTAATGTGTTTGCTCTTCTGTCCTGCATTGCCAAGCACTTTGCTATGCCCAGAGCGGTCACCCAGCATATATTTGTTAAACCAATTAACTGATAGATGCATACCATGGGTCATTTATTCTGAAGAACGGATCTAGAGGAAGTTTGGGAAATTCAAACAGAGTAAGGTGAAGAGGGGAGGTATGCTTTAAGCTCTTTCCACAGTATTCGGGGAATTGAGGAGAGATTAGATGCTCCCGCAAATGCAGGACTTCAGTCAAACTCATTCTGCCACCACTTTGGAAGAGGTGTGGGATTGGATAGGAAATAGTAACACCTTCTGTGTGTGCTTCCATCATCGCCAAAGGTTCCTGTTGGCAGAGCTGATGCACCATCGTGGATGGTATTGGCAGAGCTAGCTGAGCTCTCTGCTTGCCTGGGTGGTGGCCGCTTGCCACGCTTTCTGGAAGGCGAGCCACGGTTGGGATGCTGGAGGCTTCCTCCCAGCTGCCCCTCCCTGCTGACTGACCTGCACTGGACCTGCTGTCCCTTCCCTCATCCTCTGCTGTCCCTACTCTGCTGCTGCCTCAATGTTCTGCTCATCACCCCTGGAGTGAGTGCTAAGAACCTTCTCTGGCTGATGTCTGAGCCTTTCTCCATATTTGACCAACCTTCTTTCCACTGTCAGCTGGATGAGCTTCTATCCAGGGCACACCCTCAATGTGTCCCAACCCCAAAGGGACACCCAGACAGGGATCAGGAGGGGGCTGTTTTGTGGGGGAGTCTGTAGGCCACCAAACACAGGTATCCCCTCGAGGGTGCACTGCTTACTTTCCAAGTTAATAAAGTCATGGATCAAATAAGAGATAAGGGTAGTTTCTTGCCTGGGAGGTAGTTACCTTCCAAGTAGCAAATCCTGTTCCTTTCCCCCGACAGGATCTCACATCATCCCTGTCATCATGGCGGGAATAGGCAGCCTACCCTGTCTAGCCTTTTCCCTCTTGCCACTGTCTGTTTTAAATATTCAGATGAAAGATGTGCCTGGTTCCTCAAAAGACTGTTTATAGGGCCTCCCCTGGTGGCGCAGCGGTTGAGCGCTGGGCTGCCAAGCTGCCCGCAGCCTCTGCGGCTCCGGTTCGATCCCCGGCTGCTCCCCGGCCACCGGAGGAGGGTCCCACATGGCGCGCAGACCTCTCCTGCCGCCCGCTGCTCCCCTCAGCAGTGTCCTTCGGTCCTTCTGCCTGCTCTGCTCCCCGCTCTGGCTCTGGTGAATTCTCTCACCCTCCCACGCTTCTGACTGAACCCAGTGCTTGTATAAAGAAATAAATAAAGAAAGAAAGAAATAATAACAAAGAACATTTTAAAAAAAAGACTGTTTATAGACCATGGTCGCTCATTATATTCAAAGGACAGCAGTCTTCAATGAATAAATTTGAAATATTCTTAAATTAATTTTTAAAATATTCAGTAAAAAATTGATTAAAAAAATTATAATGTTGCCTGTAGAAGGAGTCCCTTTTAAGCCCCCATGCCTGAGCTTACTTAGTGAGAGATGATTTTCCCTTGGGGGACTGGGGGAGAAGGAGGCATTCATTTCTGTCTAGTCTGTCCAGTGTGCCGCATAGCTCTGGAAGCATTCATTCATTTCATGATCTTGAAGGTGATCCTTTTTGAGATTCCTTGGAATTGTAGATCTGGCAATTCTTATCATCTGGGACAATCTGTGGGACAGATCTATACCCAGCTCTCGAACGCATGTTCTCTGGGGGATAAAGAGCTACCTAGAGCTGCACCTGCAGCTCCAGCAAGCATTGCAAACGTGACTGGGGAGACCCTCATGGTTTGTCTAAGTTCTTTGGCCTGGGGTTGAAAAGCGTCCCGGCCATCACCCGCAGGCCCTCGGGATATTTCATTGCACCCAGAGTGTCTCCTAGCAAAGCTGGAAAGCGAAGCCTCCACTCGCCCACGGCACACCCCCTGGGTGAAAAAGACACCTGCAAGTGTTTCACTTTGCTGGCATTCCAGCCATGGCTTGCACGTGGCAGAAGCCTGGAGCTCTGGGCGCCCGGTGCTGGAAGGCAGACCACTCACCACACGGAGGCCTCGTCTGTTCCTTGTCCCTGGCCCTGGGGGTCCAAGCTGTGCCCAGGAAAGGCCCAAGGCTCTGGAGCCTCGGTGTCCCCAGGGGAGGCGGTGGGTGGTTGTTCATGAGAATGTGTAAGCCTCACTACTACGTAGCTTGGAGGACATTTCAGAGCCATGCCTTCTCTTCTTTCAGCTCCTGGCAGATGTTGCTTTAATTAAAACACATGCAATTTTGCTTCGTGTTTTACACAGAAGCCTGGTTTCCCAGACAAGGTGGTTTAGCAGAGCGCTCTTCCCTGGCTAGTTTTAATAACTTGATTTCTCTTGCCAAGCTCTGGGCAGTGGGAGAGCTGTGTGCATTGGCTGAAACTTGGAATCTTCAGATTAGTTCCTGAGTTAGAGTTCTGGCCCCAAACTTGGGGACCTAAGCTCCCTGGCACCGCTTTCTCTCCGATGCAGCCACGGTTCCTTTAATTAACTCGCGCACCTGTTGGGGATTTGTGGCACCTGTTGGGGACTCATGGCACGTGGGGCTGGCAGACAGGAATTCCTTGGAAGGAGATTGTAAATAAATGAAAGAACTGATTATTATTTTATTAGACAGGACTTAATGATTCACCCCGGGGATATGGCCCATGTGCAGAAAAGGAAAAAAATAAAACAAAACTGAGGTCTTTCCAGTTGATTCAATTCCAGGACCTGTGATTAAAGATCTCAAAGAAAAAAGGGAAAAACCCTCAGCTTTAGGTTGACTATTTTACGCCTGACCAAACAGTTTCAGAAGGAAAGCTTCAGAGAATAGCATGCATGGGGAGTGAGATGGCATTCAACCGTTACCCCAATCTTGAGCATCTAAAAATAGAAAAGAGGATTTTAGCAGAATGTTTCAAAATGCTATTCCTTCTGCAGGTTGAGAGCATCTTCTCCCATTGCCAACAAAAAAACAAGTGTTAATCACATGGAAAGAAATTGTTATTTTTACTCTCTAATTCTCAAAATAAGGGATTACAAAATAGTTGGAAAGTTTTGAGACGAGCATCCTTTAGACATCTGCGCTTGAGTGGGGCTGTATTTTTATGCTGGATCTGGCAGAGCGGGAGAGCAGGCAGTCAGTGGGGTTGGGAGTGCTGCAGGAAAAGGGGTGAGGCCGGTGGCATTGATGGCATGGTCAGTGATGCCACCCCAGGGGGTATCGCAGGCAACAAGAGGGGAGAAGGCTGGGAAGAAGAGGGGCCCGGGGCCAGCCATCCCTGGAAGCACACAGAGAGGAGGGCACTGGGGTGGGTGGGGCCAGGACTGGGGCGCTCTCTGCAGGGCATCGGCAGATCAGATTTTGTTCCTTGAGAAGCAGCAAAGGGGACACCCGGGATCTCTTGAGACCCCCTGAGAAGACTGTTCTGTTCACCCCCAGACCAGGGTGAAAGGTCTATTTGGTAAGAGGACGGGAGAACAAAACCCAGGTGATTTTCAGCAGCTCCTCAACAAAATGCCTGGTATGTGCTCTCAAGAAACTGAGGTGACATGCTGAGATCCCGTCTTCTCACCAAGAAAACTCGTAAAATTCACTGTCAGAAAAACCTCTTCACAAATTTTAAAGAAACTTTTCCAATTCAGTGTTGCCTGTTATGACGTCTTGAGGACGGTCAGAGGAAGCGGCCGTGCAGTGAAATGACGACAGACGACAGACGGCTTCTGGCACTGAGAGTCCCTTGACTCAGGGTTATCATCCTTATCATTGAAATCTAGCAAATCTCTAGAGACAGTGCAGGCAGGGCTGGGGCGGGCTGGGGCGGGCTGGGGTGGGCTGTCAGCGGCGGGCTCTGCTGCTCTTCCCTGGGAGTCACCAGCATCCCAGCGCCGGCCGTGCAGACTTTCCAGCAACTATTGGTTTTCACCTCTCATCAGACCAGCGGCGTCCACGCAGCATCCTTTGGAGTTTAGTTGATGAGACCGTACAGAATTCACTGGCATAGTTTGTGGGATTCTCAGGCGAGCTGGCAAACAAAAGCTGAACAACTACCCAATTGCATTCACAATGTGCTGAATCGAAGTCACAAAAACCCCGCGTCTTCGGTGTGAGAGTGAAAGGTTATGCTGGGAAGTGATGACTTATGAGGGCCTTATTTTGCAGATGTGAGATATTCTTCTAGAAGTGACATTCCAAACCTAAATAAGGGACCAGGAAAAAGACTAATTATAATAAAGAAAAAATCGGGGGGTGGCGGGAGGAGGGATTAGGGTCAAAATAAGGAGGGTGGAATGGAATGGCATGGGGAATATAACCAGAATGAAAATGCATACATTGTGCAAAAAGGAAAAATGATGTAAGAATTATATAACATAAAATATATTTAAAAAAAAATGAAAGTGACATTCTAGTCAAAAATGCATTTAGATGATGTCAGAACTTGAAAATGCTTCGTGTGGAAATAAGCTAACCTGAAAAAGGAAAGCTGCAACGAACAGCGATGGTTATCAGTTCTCATGGAATCACTTCTTTCATTCAGATACTCCTTCAACAAACATTTGCTGTGTGCAGACCAACAGTATGAACAACATAGCTTTAAAAACCAAAAAGATTCACGGGCATATCCTCTTTATACTTGAACCTTCAATCACAAGATTACTTGGTGCTTTTATATTTGCCCTTGGTTTCAGTTTTTTTAAAGATTTATTTATTTTTATACAAGAGCTGGGGTACAGGCCAGAGGCGTGGGAGGGTGAGAAGACTCACCAGAGACAGAGCAGGGAGCAGAACAGGCAGATGGACCAAAATACACTGCTGAGGGGAGCAGTGGGCGAGACAGGAGAGGTCTGCCACGCCATGTGGGAATCTCCCTGGCCGGCCAGGAATGGAACCCGTGCTGCAGAGGCTGCGGACAGCTTCACAGCGCTGTGCTCAACCCGCTGCACCACCGGGAGGCCCCTTGGTTTCATTTTTAATTCAACGTGCAAGTAAATTGAAAGGTCTTGAAAGTTCCATGGTCCTCACCTTGAGATGTGAACACTTTGATTGATTCCTCAGAAATACAAATTCCAGCCATGGGCTGGAGGGGGAGAGAACTTTTGATTCACTGCTAACCCCATGCACTGATGCCACCCAGCATTTCTGTGTGAGCACCAGGTCCACTGAGAGAATGACCTTGTCCTGAGAGCTGACCCGCAGGCTACTCTCACCAACAAGCAGTGTGGGGACCCCCATGTGTAAGACCATGGGGTACCCCCATAGGCCCGAGTTCCCTCCACAGCCTGCCATGAAAGGGTCCCAGGCATGCTGAGGATTTGACCTCTTGGCTCTCAGGAGGTGTGAGGATACCGAGCCCCCAGCCCAGGACACACTACAGGTATCACTGCTCCTTGTGTGTGCAGCTCAGGAAGCAACATGGAAGTTCTGCCCAAGACCCGCCTCCCAGCTACTGGGCCCAGTACGTGGCATCTTCGCTCTGTCCCTATCTAGGACTCAAAGGTCAGCTGCTCAAGTCATGGTCTCTGTTACTCTCCAGATACTAACCCAAGCCCCAGGTTTGACTTGCCCCATTTTTCCAGTGATGGAAATTGACAGACACTTGCCTTGTTTTTTTCCTGCCTTTTCTTTATCCCAGCACTGTAACCCATCACGATGTCTTACTGGCACTTTCTTGGGCGTTTTCTGGAATTCTCCTATTTCTCACATGTCTTCACCTTGCAGTTTCAGCCTGTATCATGGCAGGTGCAGGGGCACCTCTACCTGGGTCATTTGGCCCCCATCACCCTGATCCCCACCCCAGTGATCCCCAGGGTTTCCGTGATTTACGTGAATTACGCAAAATGGCAGAAACTCTGCTGCTTGATCTTTTTTTCAGTGAAACAGTGTTTGTTCGGCCCCCACCCCCAAGAGTCTCCATCTTCCTAGCGTGAGCTTGTCTCGCCGTGAATCTCGCTCGGCTTTGCTGCAGCACTTCCCATATGAATGTTTCTTGGCTTCTTAGCTTTCTTGGTTTTTCTTCCTTCTTTGTTTGACCTTTGACTTTTTCTTTCTACTTTCCTCAAGGCTTTGCTCTGGCTCCTTCCTCCTGCCCCATCTGGGTCTCTGCCCTGTCTTCTCCCCTCCACCTCCTCTCCCCTCTTGTCCTGTCTCTATAGCTGAGACCGCCTCCTTGTTTCATTTCTGGTGCTTTTAATTTCTTCCTTCTGGTACAAATTCCCTTCTGTCTGAAGAAGATCCTTCAGATTTCTTACAATGCCGACCCACTGAAGACAACTTTCAGCCTTTTTTGTTTGAAAATGTGTTTATTTTGCCTTCTTCATGAAGGATATTTCTGCTGAGTAGAATTCTAAAAAGACAGGTTTTGTTGTTGCTGTTGTTGTTGTTTTTAAGCAAATTTAAAGTGTTGTCCTATTGCCTGTGGTCTCCATTGCTTTTGATGAGAAGTCAGTTGACTTTCTTGTTTTTGTTACTTCAAGTATGTTTTATTATACTCTGTGCTTTTAAGATTTTGGTCATTATTTTTTCTCATTTCTCATCTGTCCCCTTCTTACTTTCCTCTTTCTGGGACTCCAATTTCTGTATATTGGATATATTAGACTGTGTGGTATTTCCCCCCAGGTCTTGAATACTGCATTCAAGATTTTTATTCTTCTTTTTCACTTTGTGCTGAGTTTCAGTAATTTCTAGTAACCTATATTCAAATTTGCTGGCCCTGTGCTATTTTCAATCTTAAGTAAATCCAATCATATCAGAGATTTATTTCTAATATGGTATTTTCCAATTCTGGAATTCCCATTTGGTACTTTCTTACAGTTTCCATTTCACTGCTGAATTTAATCCTTTCTATCTTGCATGTTATCCCTTTTTCCGCTGGGTAGCTTAACATATATATTAGAGATAAAGCCCTTGTCTGCTTCTTCTTTCATCTGGGTTACTTGTGTAATTGCCTGTATTGAATACCTTTTTTCAAAACTTGTGACTGCTTCTTGCATGCCCTGTGATTTTTTTATTTATGCCAGACATTGTGTGTTAAAATATGAGAATTGACTGGTGCAGATAATCCATGACTCCAAAAAATAGAACATCAACTTCTTTAATCAGGCAGCTAAGGTGAGAGCTGAGTCGATCCAACATTTCTGCTGTATGAGTTAAGCTTTAGTTAAATTCATTTTCTTCCTCTGAGTTCAAATGTTTCAAGAGCATGATCACTATTTAACCTGTAGCTGGGATTTGAAGCTTGAGCACCTACAGATTCCAGTGATTTCTCTATTATCACAAAAGCATCATTTCCTGAACCAGAGGAGCCCTCGCTTCCTTGATAGCTCTACCTCCTTTGCCCTCCTTCCTTCTCCCTCCTCTGCTGCCAAACTCAGATGCCAGCTGTTTGGATCATTTTATTCCCTACATTTTTGAGATGATTTTGCTCTCCGTCCAGCATCCACACTTGTTATCCCTGTGTGATAGCCTTCCTTCCAACCAGGCAGTCGACCTCTGCCTGCTGTTACAATTCCCTTTCCAGCTCAGTCATGTCAGCTACTCTGTTTCCCCACCTTAGTTGCTCTTTCACTTCCTTTCCAGGAGAAATTTGGGTTCCACCCCTTGACAAAGGTTCCCTGAGAACTTTACATTTAATTTTATGTACCACTTGAGCTCTCATGTTTATCCATGTAGCCCCCAAATTTAGCACCTAAGGAGTGTTGTGCACAAAACCCATCTTAGTCCATAACACTCCAGAGGTACTAGTGTCACCTCCTTGGGCAAGCCGATAGCTCTTCAGAAACAGGAACAGCGTATTCTCTATTTTCATTCATTATGCTTCTTTTTGAAAGCCCTGACAAAGCCTAGCTTTGTGAGAATATGATGACAGTCACATTTGAGTGTTGCATTGTTACAGTTTTGCTGGAATGTGAATTCATTGGGAGCAGGGATAGTAGCTTCCTTGTTTGCTGCTAGAACTCCCAGCACAGGGCTATGACTGATAACTGGTAGGTACTAGTTAAGTTTGATTTAAATGCATAATAGGTTGAAGTTTTAATATTGTAGTTGCATAACCAAATTTCCATTCTTATTCATAAATTTCCTAATTATTCAAAATTGGTTTGTTTTTAATCTATGCCTCAGTATCTTTAACACTTGAGACCTCTTTACCTTCACCCTCTTTTCTCACTTTGAACATACCATCATCCCTACACTCCTGAAAACAGAGCCACATGCTGTATTTTTATTTTTTTTAAAGATTTATGTATTTATACAAGAACCAGGGTACAGGCCAGATGTGCAGGAGGGTGAGAGGATTCACCAGAGACAGAGCAGGGAACAGAACAGGCAGACTGACCGAAGTACACTGCTGAGGGGAGCAGCAGGTGAGACAGATGTCTGATGCACCCATGTGTGTTGCTCCATGGCCGGCGGGGATCGAACCGACACTGCAGAGGCTGCAGACAGCTTCACAGTGCTGAGCTTAACCACCTGCTCAGCCCCAGCACATGCTGTATTTTTATCACATACACTAAAGCAGATGAAAAACCCTTTAGACCATGGTTCTTGTTCTTTGTTGCATATTGGAATCACCCCAGCCCACTCCCAGAAACATTCAAGGTGTTGCACTAATTTTGAGGCTCCCAGTATCTAGAGGATATTGGGATCTACTGCTTTAGGGTGCTGGAGGACCCATCCTAAATAAAAACAGTCTCCTAATCTCCCGTAACAATGGCTTCTTCCAATTTTGAAATATTTTACAATAACTACAATCTAAACCTAAGTATATTCCATTTCCTTGGTCGGAGCAGACCCAAGAGTTTTCTCCAAAATTATTCTCCCGCGGACTTCACATTATTATATGTAGTGGATCGCTGCTCGCAAGTGGCCAATTGCACTTAACATTGCCACAAATGGTGTTGGTGTCTAGAGTCAAAACAAAGCATGAATTGTTGTGGAACTTCCACTTCATGGGAAGGTCAAGAGGGCTTCATTCCTTTGTTTGGGCATGACCTCTTGTCACACACCCTTAGACGAAGATAACCCTGAGCTCTTCAGTTTGCAAAGGAGTCTAACTTTACATTTCCACTTATGAAAGCCCTTGTGTTTAAAGACTAATCAAGAGACTGGATGTAAAGAGCTTGTTGAAAATAGCAGGCACTGAGGGAGCACCACAGGGGCTGCTGGCCTCTGCCCCCCCTCTCCACCCTCCTCACTGGAGCCGGAATCCCTGTTCTTTCAGGATGTCCCTTGTCCCTGCACCCACAGCCTCGTTGAATTGTGCCTATGTTGAGGACCAGGACACCTGAGGGTTCTTGGCTTCTGTTTTGCAACCATCCCAGGCTGGGTAGACTCATAGTCGCTTCCCACAGATGAAAAGATAATTCTGGGGCCTTTGGGAGACTTTTTACAGGCCTTTAATGCTGACTCAGGGGACAGACCAGCTTCTCTCTCAGCATCTCTCTGGCTGTCTCCTCTTGTCTGTCCTCCCACCTAAACGCGATGACACCCTCATACCCCCTCACCCCTGTACACAGGTGTCCCCAAATATATATGCGCATGCCCTGTGCCCTCAGGCCCAGGTGTCCGTGACTCCAGGTGCGGGTACAAGACCACAGGTGCCGTCATAGGTGCTCATGGTGGGAGGGCGCAAAAAGTCTGATACATCATTCACCCGCCAGCATCTCTGGAGAAAGGAATTTCAGATGGCACCAGAATAAAGCCAGCAGCGAGGGTTGTTAGGAAGCGATAGGACAGGGACTGCCAGAGGGGGGCCGTCTCGAGAAAGAGGAGAGCAGTCCTGGGCAGTAAAGCAAGTGGGACTTGTCAGGGTTATTCCTTGCTGGGGGTGGGGCCCTCCATCACGGGTGACTCTGGATTCACTGGAACAACCCCTCCCTCCCTCCCTCCCTCCCTCCCTCCCTCCCTCCCTCCCTCTTTTCAAATGGAGGGAAACTGTGGTTAAAGATGCCTCAAGGCCACCCAGGCCAGCCGGAGACCTTATCTGGTCCTGGAAACAAAGCAATGGCCCAGCTGGGCTGAGGGGCAGCAGAGATGCAGCCGTGTGCCTCTGGGGGATGGGGAAGCCCTTTCCTGTCACTAAGGCCCAGGCGTGGGTTAAGGAAGGGAAAGAATCCCTCAGAGCCCCTGCAAACAGGCAAAGGAGGGGAAAGGTAAATAAAAACGATGCAGATTAGCACTGTGAGATCTCGCCCTGCCTTACAGCCATTTTCCAAAAGCCTGGGGTGTCAGCATGGGCTCCTGGGAGCACCTCCTTTGGCATTAGATCTCTCAACTCTTCCCAAATACTCTCTTCTTTGCTGCCACTTTAAACCTTAGGGCTGAACGATTTTTAAATCGTGTTCTCTCTGATATGCAGAGGAGGCTGCTGGCAGCTTGTGCTCTGACTGGCTTCTGATCTGGGGTGATTTATCCGCTGCAGCTCCATTTTGACCCCCTCACCTCTCCCCGGATACTGTGTGTTGCTAGTGGGGTGTCTCTGGGGTTTGGTGTGGGTACTGCACCAGCTACGGGGAGCTTTGGGGACCTGCTGAGGGTCACACCTTTGACCTTGCCTTGGTGCAGAATGCTATGGGGAGACTCCAGGAGCCCTTGTGTTGGGCACCCCTCGGCTGACCTGTGCCACTTATCGCCGCGTAAATGTCACCCTGCGTGACACTGGCTGAGGGCAATATGGACTGGTGTTCATTCTCACTGGCGCTCGCAGCGGGTCCAGACCGGAGGAGAGAGGGTGGATGAGAAGAGGCAGGCGAGGACTGTCTGCAAGGAGACTCCGTGAATGAAGAAAAGGTGCTGTTCCTGCAGCTGACTGTGGGGGAAGTCGAGGGCTTGTTCACTGACCTACTTCTCATTGGGGTGAGGACTAGAACCAGCTGAAAATACTTGAATCACAAAGCAGAGGGCCTCCCAGGATCCATATTTTAAATGTAAGCCTCGGACTGCGCTTCTCAATGCGCAGTAAGGATCTGTGAGCAACAATGACTATCGAGCCTTCGGTAATTAGACGCACTTTGCAACACAGCCCGTCTAAGTGGGTGAGTGGCCGCACTTGTGGAAGGATGGGTGCGTGTCCAGTAATTAGAGGCAAGTGGGAGGGGGTGGCTGACCCATCACGCTTTGTCTTCTTCCATGTTGGCTTCGGCAGCCCACACCCCACTCAGCCTGTCAGGGTCCCAGCTGGCTGCACAGAGAGATACCTCCACCCAGCACTCTGCTGTCAGCTGGGGTAGAATGGGGGTGTGGGGTGTTGGAATGGGAGGGGTCCTTAGCCAGAGGTGCTGGAAAAGTGATGGGAGGCATTTTGCAGGAGACACTGTTTGTGACAGGGGCAGCCCTGTGCCTGCTGATGAATCCACAAGCACCTGCTCCCAGAGGTGCTGGGAGGCAGACACGAGGGCCAAGAGTCTCCGTAGTCTTAGGAGGTTCAAGTAGATTAAGGCACCACCATGTATTTGATTAGTTACTTTCCTCTAAGTGTTCTGAATTTTTAGGGAGGAAGACTGTGTTTGTTTTGGTTAGAGAGGGGATGATCTTACATGAGGGCATGGACCGATGAGTCAGAAGGCCCCAGGCCTGGGGTAAGGAATTCGCTGGCCTCCAGGCCCACTGTGGGCAGCTCGTCCCTGGCCGCAGGTCCAGGGCTCCCGGCTGAGCGTGACAGGGAGGAGGGGAACTGGTGTGCAGCATGGACTTCGTCACAGAAACAAATCTTCTGGCAACTTCCATGCTGCCTGCCAAGCCTGTCCCTTCTCATCTTCCCAAAAGGTGGTCCCCACCTTTTCACTCCCACCCATGGGTGGTGGGAGCCAGCCTTGGCTTTGTTGGGAATCCCCAGTCTGGGCATTGCACAGACACATGTGTTATCTGTCTCTGCTCAGTGAGCTAGTAACTAGATTCTCAGGAGGCCCCTTGTCCTGTGTTTCTGAAGCTCAGGTAATTTTCTTCTGTTTCCTGGGCTTCCTGGTCGTCTCCTTGAAGGTTGGACCACGCAGGGCCTGGAGAAGTTGTCTGTTAGTTTATTACTGGAATCAATGATTAAAAATGTTTAATAAATTACTGAATTTCAGGAGTCAATTGATTTTTGCTTGTTATTTTCCAAAAGGAAAACCTTATCTCATACAGCTTTTTAAATTTAAATTATTGGCAAGGATATAGTTTGCTGTGTGGTTTTTAAAATTAAACTGATATATGCCTTTTTAAGTGTGCGTGAGAACTCTGAATACTATAGTGGTTTAATATCCACCATTGTCCTTTTTAATATATAAGCAGATTCTTCATTAACATTGTAAGTTGCACATCATTCCTTTGTTCTTTGAACCGTGATCATTCCACATTGCTCGAGAATTTACCCCAAATGCTGTATGTTATGCTTAAAAATCTCATTGATCATTCACTCTGCAAATAAATATATACAAATTAGAAATTATCTGTTTAATGTTTCCTATGGCATTAGGCTTAAGTAAAATTGTCTTGTGGATTAAGTGGGCACTGTAGTCATTAATAGATTACAGTTTATCAAACAACAGGTCTCATACATCTTGATCAAAATTTTTAAATATGAAAAGTGAAGTTGTATTGGAAATGCTCCTAGATGGATGAGCCTCTAATCCCAATCAATTCAAATATTTAAAAATGAATATTACTTATTGCTTGAATAAATAGGATTCAGTAGCATTCTGGTCTCTTGGTGGGTGGGGTCGTGTAGACTTAAGAGAACCATCCCTCACATCTGAAAGGCCAGGAGAATGGCAGACCCTTTTTGATCGCAGTTATCAATTGATTCTTTGAACTTAGACATTTGAATTCAGATCTCCTTGGGAACCAGCCTAAGAAGTTAGTTTTAACTCTATCCGTCAACAGCCTGATCAGGTTCTCTCTCAATGCTCTAGAAGGTGAAAAATGGAAACCTACCTGTTGAAAATAAGTAGAACTGCCATCATTAGACTCATTCCCCACAACCAAGATGCTAACATTTTGCAAACCTTTTAGCCTGATCTCTCACCCCCTACGGGCCCCCTCCCTTTCCGTGGAGCGAGAGGAGTGGCTGGGGCTGCAGGGGGAGAGGAAGGATGCCGTGAGGGACAGGCAGGCATATCCAAGTCAGACTTGTAAGAGTGCATGGGGAGGTGGGGCTCTGGACATGATTCCCTTGGAGCCCCAGTTCCTCTCTCCTGTAGCCCCAAGCACGAAGAGCCCATTTAGAGACAGGCAGCCCCCGCCAATGTGCCAAGACTGCTTCTCTGACCAGTTAGCTCTGCTCCTGCAGCCCTTCCCTCTCCGCGCTGCGGTTCTCCAGGGGGAGCTCACCACACGGAGACAAGCAGCCAAGTGTGTGGTGGAACACACCAGGCAAGATTTAAGGATTACTTTTTAAGCCAATTAAGACTACAGAAGGAATTTTATGTGAAATCATAATTTCCTATCTACATATAAAGAATCATTATTGGGACAATGAGTAGAGTATTTAAAGCTTCCTGGGGACTAATTAAATATAAAGAAGTTCGGCTTTTGTACTGGAAGTTCTAAAACCTGCTCTCACACCATGAGAGTCTAGTGTGATTATTTAATACAGTTGCCAAAATATTATGATAAAAACTAGCTGGTATTTCAAGACTTTGGCGTCATTTTCTCCTTGTCTATCAACTTCAGGATGGGAATTGATTTATCTCCTCATTCAGTCAGTGGACCAGTATTTATTGAGTGCCTACTATGTGCCATTCACAGTAGAGAATCAAAGTTTCTGCTTGTGGAGCTTATGGGCTAGAGAGTGAGAATCGTTTCAAAAGAAAGGAAATAATATTTCTGTTCTGATGTAGATATGAGTAAAATAGTGTCCAGAGGAATAGTTCCCCTGCCTCTCTGAGATTCTTCTAGGGCTGGTAGACAGGTTAGTAGGAGAAAAAGAACAAAGCTAATTAGATAAGTGTGGAGAATTTACATGACTGTAAATTCCAGAGTAAATAGGACAGAGAGATGGACTGTTTTTATTCTTGGCTAATGAATGGAGACAGGAGAGTCTTCAAGGACAGGGAGAGGGTGACTTATGACAGAACCAGGTGCCGTAGATGCTCACCCTCCCATAAAATTTTTTTTAATGGTAAGGTTATTTCTGGAGATGACCCTAGATCTGGGAAGTCTTTGTTCTTTAAGATAATGGTAATAGGGTATCTTGAGGCCCACAGGCCAACCTTAGCTCCTCATGTCAAGGTGACGGGTACTGGGAAAGCATGTCCTTGAATAGTTGAGAGGGTTCGGAGTGGCCGGGGGAGGAGCATGTTGAGTGGAGTGATGAGGAAAGGCCTCCACCAGGAGGTGACAGCTGAGTAAGTCCCCTGTGATGGACGTTATTGCAGACACTAAGCCATCTGGAGAGTTTTCTGAGCCAAAGAAGCAGCGAGAGCAGAAACCCCAGTGCAGGAGGGAGCTGAGCACAAGACAGAAACAGTAATAGGTGCAGTTGCTGCAGCCAGCATGGAGGCAGGTGACGGCGCTGGTGATGATGAGAGTTGGGGGATGCTGGTGAGTGAGAGGTGCTCTGATGTCTGGAGGTTGGGCTGGGGGGCACGTTAATGAGATTACAATCCTCTCTGGTGGCCAGATGTAAACTGGACTTGCAGGGAGCAGGATGGACCAGTCAGAGCTGGGGTCCCGGTGCATGGGAAGGAATCGCTCTGCTGGACCAGAGCTGCCGCAGACAGGGTGGGGGTGCAAGATGCTAAAGTAAGAACAGGACAGAGGAGATGTACTGGCAGCGTCAGGAGTGTGGTTTTGGACCAGAGTTGGAAATATCTATCAAACATGAAAGGGGAGGTGTCCATTAGGAAGATAAAGTACTGGTTCGAAGCTCAGGATTGAGATGTTAATTGAGATGCATTGTCTGTGGGGAGAAACAATAAGATATTTAAAGTGATGGCATGGTCCAATTATTTTAATTCTCTAAATACAGAAACAGCTACAGGAAGCCTCATCTTAAAATATAATGTCTAGCCACAGGAATACCAGCCTTTCTGGGCTCATTAACCGAAGACAGGTTTCTTACATAATCTTCTCTCCCCCCTACCTGACCTCCCTCTTCCTTGGGAAAAAGCAGACACGAGAGAGTATTTCTTTGTATGAGAGCTACTGAAAAAAAACACGTACTCAGATAATTCTAGAGTCATCGTTAGGTGATATTGGGAAGCACTTTGAGGTGTGTCTTAACTTGAGTACGTTCAGTACGTAGCAGCCTGTCCTGACACCACCCCAGGAAAGCAGCAAGCGTTGGGGGTGAAGCCCCATCCACTGCGAGGGACGAGCAGTCTGGACTCTTACCAGCGCTCTAGATGCCCTTGCTGGGTGGTGTTTGACTTTTGCTTCCTAGAGCTCGTTATTTTGTATGTCAAGTAATCTGGGTGTGTACAGTCACCCCTGTAATAGCAGCTGTGGGACGTGATGGAGACCTAGTCGTCTGTCTGCTGGGTTTGCAGGGGAGGGGCCGGAACTGTACCCATGGACAGTATTATAATGAAATGATGGAAATGCTGCTTTACTGGTACATTTATAAAAGCCGCAGGAGCCGCTCCCTCCCCTGATACTACTCAGACAGATGCTCTGGTGAAGCGCTTACCTCCATTTCTCAGCAGCGTGCAGCGCTTGGCAGGAGACTTTGTCAAACATTTAGAAGTGAGAATAGCCTGCGGTGAGGCAAATACCTCCCGGAGACATAAATCTAATTGATAGAGACCCATTAGACACCTAGTCAAGCTCACCTTATTCTGCAGGAAAAAAATATTTTGCTTCTTTCCTCTTTTTCAATCCGAGCTAAGGCTCCACAAAATTGCAATTCTATTTCTATAGATAACAGGAGATGAAGATAGAGATATAAATATAGGTGCTGGAAGCAGAGTTTCAGTGATACTTTTATTTATAAATGGAATACTTCCTTTTCATTCTTTTGAATTTTAGTTGGCTACGGGTGAATGATTTTCTTATTCAGAGGCAGACCTGGGACTTTGTGTACCACCAGAGTTTTTGTAAGTAATGTGATTTTTGTCCCAAGCCACTTTGGGAGATTTATGTGACTCCTGTGAAATGGAAAATCGTGGTAGCTCTACCATCGTATCCTCTCCCCCAGATTTTCTACACTGTTGACTCATACCTGAGCCCCAGCTCTGTGGAGCTAAGGAGTCACCCAACCCGGCCCATCAGACAGTGTGTCCCCTGGGAACGCCCTGCGCCCTCTGGTTTCCTAGCTGCTCCAGCCATGAGGCTCTTTCTGGTCTTGACATCCGTCCTGGGACGGCCATCCTGTACTTAGAGGAGGAGCCGGAGGGGGATGTGGGTGAAGGCAGCTATTTTCTATATACAGATTAAAGGACCGCGTGATGATGTAGATAGGCGGGTGTCTCTGCATAACCCAAGACAGGGATTCCACACAGAGCGGCTAAGTGAGAAATGCTTGGCGTGGAATCACCTTCAGAGATATTCAGAACCATGTGCCTGGCCCTGGACCAGTTCTCCTGCGTCCGAGGCTGCGGTGCGGGGCTGAACGTGTCTGTCTGCCGGGCTTCGGGGAGAGGCTGCTACACGAGACCCCCGGCGTATGCGCGGCGTGTGCCAGTCCTCGCGGCCACCCATCTCTCGTGGACGCTCCTGCCCCTCTCACTGGAGCTGCTTCCTCCTGGGCTCTGAGTGATTCTTTCCAAAAGGTTTTAGCACCGGCAAAAGACTCAGACAGCAAGCATGCTGAGATGGTGGCGTGGACCCACGGTTTTCAACGCGCCAGCAGCTTGCCCGGGAAGTCCTGGCATTTCCAAATAAGTCACATGAGTGATATCAGGAACTGTCACCCCCGAGCCGCAGCCACAGAGCCGCATTCCCCCGGGCCTGTGGAGCTCACTATGCACTGGCCCGTAGTTCTTTAGTAGTCATCTAAGCTGAGTCGCTCTGGGGACAGCGAAGGGGCGGCTGGCAGCTCCCCGCGTGAGACCGGGGTCTGTGACTCAGCGACGGGAGTTTATTCTCAGTTCACTGACAGCCCAGTCGTGTCACTGAACGAGCGGGATAGGTTCTGAGCATGTGTGTTGAGAGGTTCCGTGGCTGTGCGGAGGCGTGGCGTGCAGTTTCACAAAGCAGGTGGCAGGGGCGTGCGACACACCTGGGCTATGACCCGTGGGGAGGCCATCGCGCACGGAGCCCACTGTGGACCAGACACGACACCTGACTAAGGTGAGGCGCTTCTCAGAGATGGAAGCCGTCGTGTCGGCAACACCGCCCCGATGAGCGGGAGGCGTGGAGCAGGCTGCACAGGGCTGGGTGCTGCTGAGGAGCAGGGTCCTGGCCTTTTTATTGATAGACTGATTATCCAGCATCAGTTACGTGGGGTGGGAGGACAAGAAGAAAGGATGGGCGAAGCTAAAGAATGTGTTTTTGTCATCTAGGGCTTGGGGGTCATGAGTCTGCTGGCCAGATAACTACCAGCTTGACGACCAAGCATTGTCATCAAAACCAGACCCCAGACCCCTGACCATGGTTCGAATCTTATTAACAAGGCGTTCCACTGGTCATCTTCTGGGGTCCCCCCAAGTGTTCCCTGTCATACCTCGTGATGTATGAGTCGGGATACATTTATGCATCTGTCATCAGCCGCCCCCGGGCATTCCAGGTCACACCTCGTGATGCGCACCCTTCCCAGAGTGATCCAGTTTTCTGCTCTTGGTGGATTTGAAAGGCACCTTGTGAGGTTTGGCTCCTATGACTGACCGGGCAGGTTTGACCTCGTACAGGCATGCAGAAGTGCAGGTAACAAAATGGTGGCCGAACAGGCTGCTTAAGTCTAACAGATGCACAGAAAGCCATTGTTCAAGCATCTTATTTGGATTCACGCCACCGTCAGCCAAGACCCCACGCTGGGAGACACCCCAGGCCATCTTCAGGGTACAGGCCCCAACACAGAGCCTTCCAGTGGGCGTGCCGACGACCCCCTCCCCAGTGGACCCCACTGCCTTCTGCCACCCAAACACCAGCCCTAACCCAGCCTGGCCAGTGGCGCTCCTGTCTTCAAGGCTAGCAGGTGCCCACCAAGGGCCACCATGAAGAGTGACTGACCAGGAACACGTGGGCAGTAGACGAGGCCGGACACAGGCTCTGTGCAAACACACCACAGCGTGTCTAGGACCACTGTGTGTGGGACAAACAGCTCTCTGTGAAAATATCATCTTAATACAGAGAAGCAAACACAGCCCCGCAGGGCTGGCGGTGCCTGGGGGTGCGTCTCCAGCCAGCGTGTGGGTGCTGATGTTTTCCCACGCCAACAAGCTGTTCTCAGGCTCTCGCGGGGTGTCCAGGCTCCTCATGACACCGTCTTGCCCAGAGGGAGCATCAGAGTCATTGGGTTCAGTCTCCCAAGACTCTGCTTCAGACACTGCCCACAGCCCCAGGCTGATCTCCCAGCTGCAGAACAGAGGGCTCCACGAGCCCCTCCTCGGACTTCAGGGGTCTGTCCGCAGCCCTAGATTATTAGCTGTGCTTCTCCAAGGTCCCCCGGACACCTTCATCTGATGTGGTGAACTCGCTGGAGGGCTCACAGCTCAGGGAGCCATTTGCCTGCGGAGTCACTGCCCTGTTACAAGGCGACGACAGGATGCGGCTCAGTGGCCAGGTGACTAGAAACGCAGGGTGAGGGGTGAGGGGCGGTGCAGACCCTCCATGCCCTGTCCAGGCACAACAGCTCCCCCACATCTTCATGTTCAACAACCTTAGGCTCTCCAAAGTTCCTTTTTCGTGGGGTTTTATGGAGCTTCACTTTACAGGCATGAGTAAAAAGTCAGTGGGCATTGGCAGCTGAACTCCACCTCCAACCCCGGCCTTCTCGCAGGAAATCAGGGCGCTGGACGGAAAAGCCTGCCCTGTTCACATTGGTTTCCCTGACAACCTCCCCCATCCCAGGTGTTTCTCAAAAGTTACCTTCATTGACTTAACAAGAGACACCTTGAACACTCTCACCACTCAAGAAATTGCGAGGGGAGCTGTGAGCCAGGAGCTGCGGATGAAGACCACATATGCGTGAGACGTGAGTGCTGGTCACCTGAATTCACTCATACATGGACCCATGCGTCATGGCATCCACCCCCAACAAAGACCTGGCTCCCTAGAAAACTGTTTACTCCATGGCAAGCCTTTAACTCTTACAAAGTCCACTAAAATTTTCATTTACAGCTTTGCCAGGCAGAGGGTCAAGTGCGCTTTTCTAGACAAAGCTGGGGCGTGATTCGTGGGCTTAGCAAGGATCAGGACTGGCTCTCTGGTGGGGGCAGGGAGCTGACAAGTGGGCGGGCCTGGCGAGGTGGGTTTGCAGGAAGACTCTAGGAGGTAGGTGCGCATCCTTTCTTCTTGCTCACCTTCCACTTGCTGCTCAGTGATGGGTGTAGCGGTGCACTTGCTAGTTTTGTTCCATGGCAAATTGCGTCCCTCCCCTGTGCCTTTCTTTCTCCACATGTGAGATGGAGGTAGTCATGTTGACGCAGAGCCCTGCTATGAGGAGCCAGGGAGGACTTGCAGGTGCTTGGAGTTTCAGCCGGAATGCAACATGTTCTTGTTCATATGCTTCAGAGAAAGAGCAGCAGCACTGGCGCGGAGCGGCAGCCATTCTAGAAGCTTCTTTCTTGCTGTGCTCCTTCATGGGTTTCTCTTGAGTCAGTGGAGGCTCCCAGGCAAAGGTTCTGCACAGCTGCTGTTCTGTGAAAGGAGATTAAAAACTCTCCATACATTAAAGTTATCTCACGCTTATTGTGATGAGGCTTTTTTTCCAGAGCACATTTTTAATTTTATCACCGGCACAAAGCTTTTTTGATGCAGATGCTTAATTTTTCCCAGGAAACACACTCCTTTCACCAGACGTTGTTCTGGGCATCCTATCTCTTTTCTTCCAAGAAACCCCCTGGTAAATAATGCAACAATGACAGGAAGAGTTGGCAATGAAAAGCTCTCTGCAAGGGACACAGTAGCTGGAATCCCGAGAACCTATAATTATCTCCTCCTGCACATGTGCAGAGTTTGATAAAAAGTGAGAGCCTGTTTTGTTATTCCTTAATTTTTGAGAGGAAAGCACTGCCAAACACTCTTGGCTTTAATTACCAAAGCCAGCTTGCCTGAAACTAATGCAGACACCTGAGCACACACCAGGAGTTCAAAGACCTTCCGTGACCTGGTGACCCATGATGCTCAGGGCACCCAGCAGCAGCAGCGTCTTCTGGATGGCCAGGAGTCCCACGCTGTCTGCCCTGCGCTGCGAGGGCCATCTCGGTGCCTCCGTGAACCATGAGGGAAGTCTAGGTTAAAAAAGAGCATTTCTAGATAGATTCTTGAGGATTCTCAAGAAGGATTTGAGTGCATTATTCAATGTAGTTAATTCCTTCGTTGGTATTGAAGATGTTTTGCTTTATACCAAAGAGCTCAGCCTCATCCTGCAGACATTGAAATGCTTCTCTTTCACTCACGGCACCGTTTAAGCTTTTTTTTTCCTCTGGAACTTCTCTGATAAGCTTGCTTCCACTTACAAAAACATCAAAGGCTGCAAAGAAATTATTAGAAAAGAGAAAAGAAAGCCACCTTCCGTTTAAGCTTCAAATAAGGCCAAATCGATTAGTCATCTGAGATTAAGTTGACCTAGCAGCAAGCTTACACATCTGTCACCAATTCTTATTCTAATTTCTCTTTTAAACTTATAGTCAACTACCTATATTCAGCCCTGTCTTTGAGAGAGGCTGATCAAATCGAAACTAAACTAGCCTCTGCCCTGTTTGGGTCTTGTTTTATTTTATATAAGAAGAAATAAATCAACTCAGAGGGGGAAAGCATTCTAGACGTGGCCAGAAAGAATGTCTTCTTTGGTGGAGGGTGCACCAGAGTGATCATTCATGTAGGGGGGGACCCTTTACTCCCAAAATATAAATAATGATGTAAACCAGCACTACCTCCATTTAAAAATAATTAAAAACACAAGTATGCAAACCTTAAGCATTGCACCATGATTTTATAGCCTATCTAACAAAAGGCAAACACACAAGTCTTGTCCCAAAGACCCTCCGCTCCTGAATTTCTGGAGAGAAATAATTGTCCACAGCGATGTCCCTGGCTGGCTCTTCAGAGAGCAGTGACAGGAGCTATTGCTGAAACAAAGCTGAGTCTATTGCACACAGTGGGGAGGCAGGGGCCGCTCCATGGAGTTTGGTCAGAGCCTCAGAAGTGTGAGGAGATCAATGTCAGGTTCTGCTGAGAGTCTAAAGTCTGATATCCGGTAAATCTTCCAATGCTAGGGCTTGCCAGTCTAGGATGGGTGGGAAATAAGAATTCTAGGAGTCATGGGGCACCAGCTCCATGGAGCTGTATATGAAGGTTAAGAGGAACTCTGATTCTAAGATACACTTTATTTTATATTAGCTTTTAGTTACAGTTGTTATCAAACTGAACACAGCCGGGCGAATTAATTATCTTCTGTTGCTTGGCATTAACTACGTAGTCCCATTTGTAGCAGTGGGCACTCATGGTAAAGGAAAGTGGAAATATAAATAAGAACAGGGAGTTAGCCAACAGGGAAGATTTAACACAACTCAGTGCTTCCTTGGGTGTGTTTTTTTTTTTCCTGAGACCTGATTTGGTGAATGCCCCTCAGAGTGTCTTGCAAAAAAGTGTCCATGGCTCTTGGTCTAAAGGGATAAGGAGCGATAGACGTGGGTGGAGAAAAAATATGACTTGAAAGAGGGAGGAAATTCATTAGCGGTTAGCAAGGAGGAGAAAGAAAGAGCATCCGCTTAAGTTCTCATGGGCTAAATAATGCGTCCGGAATCCAGTGGGCTCAGCCATTCATGCAACCAATTGCTAAGAATAGACTATCGAAGAATAGATTATCCTCTTTATCCAACCGGCTGCTCTCTCCTTGAACAGTGTTGGTCTCCACCATGACTCTCACACTGGACATATCTCCATTATTTGCTTGCAGCTGTCCACCAAGACAGTGGGTTGCTTGTGTCTTACCAACCTCGAATTTCAATGAAAAAGAGTAACCGCCAGGAGATTTTGCACAAGTGCCATTGAAGCCAGTTATTTCTTGAACACAGAGGGACTGGCTGGGTGACTGGACTATGGAAAGTAATTCCAGTCTTTGTGGAATTTGGGAAGCTTCTAGAAAGGGCATCGGCACATGCTTCTCTGAGGCTTTGGTGGGTGCTAAATACGAGTCATGGGTGGTGTCAACTCGAGGGCTCCCCCAGATCTCGGGGTGAGGAGGTGCAATTTCCTTGCCACTGGTGAGCAAGGGAATTATCATAACACGTTTGACAAACCTTACATGTTCGTTGTCAGGTTGAAAGTCAGAGCACCGTCCGCGCCAGGCGTCTTGCTCAGACACTCACGCTCTCTGCCTGAGCCTGGCCCCATCACACCCTACAGACAAGTGAGGGAGAGGAATTTGACAAGCAATTTGTACATGTCAGTTACCAAATCACATCCCTCACCAGCCCCGCTAATCACACAGAAGCCTCGCAAAGCCCCGTGAGGCATAAAGTTCCGGGGCTCATGGGGTTACTGAGGCGGAGAAGCACAGCTCAGACATGAGAGACTCATCCCTCGGCTCCCTGCTGCGACTGCAGTGACTTTCAGAAAGTGACTCGGCTTTACCCGTTTCTACCAGTTACCAAGTGTTATTTTGGAGGGGTCCCCCAAATTCACATGGTGCAGCCCTAACCGCCAATGTAATAGCATTTGGAGGTGAGGCCTTTGGGAGATTATTTGACTTAGATTATGTCACCAGAGTGAAATGCTCATGGTGGACTTGTGCCAGAGGCAGGAGGAGCAGAGGAGGGAGAGGAGAGAGCTGCAGGTGCAGGCACCTGGGAAAGGCACACACCAGGCTCGGTGTACACGCCTGGGTCAGCCCTCCCATGGGGTTGTCAGTGCAGCTACCTGGCCTCTCCTCACTGGGGTCTACCTGGGGCAGATCCCCCCCGCCACTCTCCCAGGGGGCATTTGGCAATGTCTGGAGAGTTTTCCTCTGTGTGGTGGGCTTGCCGCTGGCATCAATGCGCGAGCCTGGGGAGCTGGTCATTGTCCCCAGTAGCAGTGATGCCACCATTGAGGACACCGGTCCAGATCCTGTGCAAACACTTCCCAGGAAGCCCTGGAAACATGACAGATCTTGTCTTCCCCCATAGCCTTGTTCTTTCCTATCTTTGTCTGGAAATTCTGAAAATTGCCACTGTCAAGAAACCTAGCAAAGCCCTGCTCTGCCAGGGACAGAGGACAGGCTGCGGCCTGTGCAGCCGTGTCCCCTGCAGTGATCTTGTCTGCTGAGCTTACCACGTGGGAGCCAAGCACTGTAGGGGCAGTTTTGGGAGCTCAAGTGTGTGTGATGTGCATCCGTGGGGCAGTGTTGGCACCATGAGAGAATATTCCAGAAACACTTCTGTAGCCACTACTCTCCGAACCATCTCTCTCACTCTGCATCGACCTGTGGTCTCCCAGTCCACTAAATGTGTCATCAAAAAACATATGTTTGCAAGATTTTTATCGTGAAAACAGCCATTCGTGTAACAAATTGCTGCAACATGAGGTTGACTTTAGGACTAGCATTTGCACAGTCTTCCTTCCCGCAGTAAGAGCTGATGTGGCAGTTTTAAAGACTGGGTGCCTGGCAGGTGTGTGCTGGTTGGGTCTGGTGGCTCCTGGCTGATGGGCACTGCCTCTCCGATGGAGCCTAGGGTAACTCACGGTTTAGTGTGATGTGGCGCAAATGCCCATCTCCACCCAGGCCAGCACCAGCAGCGGGCACTCAGGTGACAAACACCCGAATCCCTGGCCTCAGGGAGGCCACTGAGTGGACAGTCCCTTGCTCTTCTAGAGATGTGCCTGGGTTTTGGGTGCAGGAGGGGTAGCAGAAGCAGCTTTGGAAGAATGGGATTTCGGTACCCCTTCCTGAAGTATGTGACCCCCGAGAGGAGCCTGGACAAGTGGGGGTGGCCTGACACGGAGCAGATACCTCAGGGCAGGAATGCTAGGGGTTAACCCCAGCATCCCAACTCCTGAAAATATACACCAGATAATTAGGAGAGCTGTCTGGCATGAACAGAGAGGCTCCAAGACTGGCGGGGTCCGGGGGCCAGGCCAGGGGAGCCAGGGTTACCTTTTAAGCCAGGAGGCTCCCAGGTGGGGCCAGTAGAAGGGAGAGACACAGGCACTTGCTCCTGGCAACACCCGAGGTGAGAGAATACGTGGCTCGTGCTGACCAGGGCACCAGTGGGGTCTCCTCTCTGGCAGTGAAGGCGGCTGGTCCTGCTGTTCTCATTGCCTTTCAGTGAACACGCAGGACTCACAGGCGCGTCCCCTGTGCTACGACCCCTGTCACCTGCCACAGAGTCTCTCAGTGGCCCAGAGCTGAATAGATCATGGAGTGAGGCGTCAAACCAGGGAGAAGAGACTGGTGAGAAGGTTCCCAGCCACCCCCCAAGTAGAGCTGAGCTTACGTAGTGTTGAAAGACACTGTTTCTTACAGAAGAAAATTAATTTCTGCTTGATCAAGCCACCTCACTTGGTGTTGGTTTACTAAAGCAGCCACAGGAAGCTAACACGGAAGGAAAGAAAGAAGCACCATTTGCAGTTACCTGATGTCACCCTCGGTGGCCTGAGGGGAAACCACCTCAAGTCCCCAATTCCTCTCCAGCTCTGCTCTGGCCCCAGTTTTTGAGGAAGAGGAGGCCACCGGGAAGAGGAGGCCAGAGGCTGCTGTGCCCTCCCAGGCTTGGCTTCCTTCTGAGTGTGGCTCCTGTCCCACCTCCCCCACCTTTCTGCTCAGGTGCTTGACCTTTGCTGTCGCCACTGCAAGGAAAGCGTGACCTTGAGAACTCTGTGGCGCTCATGGAATTGCTCAGCCAAACCACTGACTCTCCACACTTTCCGAGCTGACAGCCCCTCCGTGCTCAGACGCACGCTCCAAGTTTCTATCAACTTGGGGATCAAGCTGGCAGAGCCGGTTCCAGAGTTCCCTCATGGAGCTCTGCGTGCTGGGGGGACCCCAGTTGTGTTTTCTCCGTGCTTGGTTTGGATTTGCCTGGCGGGCGCTGGGGTTTCTTTTGATGGTGCCATAACTGTGGCCTAATAATAACTAGTCTGCCTGGAGAGCAGAGGGTGGGCTAGGGGTGGGGATCCTTTTTGCTAATCCCTCCCATCACGGCCGCCGAGGAGACGGCCTGGATCAGGCTGCCAGCGTGTCAGGGCAGCCAGCGCCTGCCGCACCGGCTCAGTGTCCTCTCGGGGCGGCGGCGCCACTAAGAAGCCATCCTTGCCCAGCTCTCTGCGGGCAGGAGGCAGCAGCCAGGAACAGGCAGTGCCCTGCGCCACGGGCTGAGGAGGCAGCACTGACCGCTGCTTGCTGGCGACGCTCCTGCCTCCTGGGAGGGGCTTGGCCGCTTCAGCTTTTGCACCGCAGCTGCTCGGGCCAGAACACGCGGACGCCAGACTCCGGCCGCTTGGCTGGACTGGAGCCTAAGCTGATCTGCAAGATCGCCGTCTAGTATTTTCTTGCCTTTGGAAAACAAAATCTGCCATACAGTCTCCATCCGCAGCCTCTCCTGCGCTGCCGGCGAAACCCCGTTAGAATAAAGAAATGGCCCAGGACCAGCCAACTTCCTTTCCTTTCCTAGGACGTCGCCGTGTCCGGCCAGCGAAGGGGCCGTCGGCCCGGCGCGGGGGTGACATGTCGCCAGGTGGGATGAACAGAAAAACCTTTCGTCTGTTTTGGGTCTCCCAGGCTTATGTTTTGCTTCCACCTTATGTCTACCTGGTCTCTTCTCATTTTTGGTTTTGATTTGTGTTTTTTTACATTTGAAAAAGGACAGGTTTATTGGGACAAGGAGAAAGAGGCCCTGCCTGGCACAGGCGGGCAGGAGAGCTGCCTCCGGCCTGTCTCTTTCTATTCTTTATCTTCCTCCCTGTCTTTTATTCTAGCACTTCGTGGATGGCCCGTGTACGTATAATAGTTACTGGGTGTTTACTGGGTGTTTTTAGTACAACGTAAAGCAAGTTTTTAACTCCTCAAAGTACAAACCCTGTGAATTTTAGTTTCACATGCACAACGGAAGCCTGCGCTGTAGATGCCAGGATCCCGGGTGCTGAGCGATGAGCAGCGTGTCCATAGGAGAGTCCGCTGGGTTAATTAATAAAGAAACAGGCGATGTGATATAGTCCAAGCGATTTTTGCAGTTCATAGGAGGAATTTCCCTGGCGAGGGAATTCCAAGAAATCTCTAGAACACAAACGGATGTTTATTAAAACTATTTGTCAGTCTCCTTGGGTTCCGAAGTTCCTCCCCTTGAAATAAATTGTGTGCTCTGCAAATACAAAGATGCCACCTTTCTTTATTCAAAAAAATCCTCTTTTGACCTAAACTAAAAATAAGCTCTCATCAAGTTTTTAAAATCATCATTAATCAATCTCAAAGTGAAGACAGTGGGATGCTTTGAAGAAAAGGCATTACCACTTTTCTTGGCAGGGGCTCCTCTAAACTCTGTGTCCCAGAAGGCGGTTATCGCCTAAGCATGAGGGAGAATGGTGTTTTGGAACAAGTTCAGGCCCCTGAAGGATAATGGGGGGCCCGGGGATGGATGGACTGGCCGACAGCCCAGGACCCCCAGCTGCGCGAGTTGCCCGCCCCCTGCGGTTCCTTTGAGCTGTGAAGGTGCAGCCTCCACGCCCAGGAATTATGTGAGCTGAGCCAAGCCCTGGGGACCAGTCACCCCAAGGCAGCTAAGACTCCCTGGGGTTCGAAGCTCACTGACTTAAGTCAGAATTAGAATCTCCTGGTGGAAACCAGTGTCTGGGCTGTCTGGCTGGTAGGAGGATGAAACTCAGCTTGGGAAGCAGAATGGAGCTGCGGGCCAATAACTGGGCCTCCCTCTTCGCCTAGGGCTGGTGACAGCCCCTGGAAACAAGGTATAGGGGCGTGTGTGGAGGCAGGACAGGACCAGTGCATGGAGGGGAGCTGTGCTCGAGGTGAGACGCTCCTGTCACACAAGCCTCAAAATGCACCGCCGCCCATGCCCCACCCGACCTGCCATGCGGCCAGGGCGATTTTTCAGTTCTGATTTTCACCCACATTGAATCAAGTAGTTATGAAATTAGGATTTCTTTGGTGGTAAAGCTCTACAGACCCATCTAAGCATAGTCCCAAGAAGAGTGCCCAGCATCTTCCCTCACGGGGTCACCCAGCGTGAGTCCCCAGAACCCCAGTTCTGTTGAGGGGCTGAGTTTCATGCACAGAAAGCTCTCTCTGTTGACATATGCTTGAGAAGCTCCACCTGAAGTGCAGGGACCAGGTGTTTCATTCTGTCCAACCTGCAGGACTTCGTGGGCGTTTCTTTCTGAGTCTGGTGAGGATCAGCACAAGCGTGTCCCCACTTAGCTCCAAGGACCCCCTTTGTGTCGGACACGGCGTCCTGCACATGTAGACCCCGCGGATCTGAGGCAGGTGGGACAGAGGCCTGGTGTCATCACAGAGCTCTCGCTCATCGGTCGACTCTGGGTGGCCCAGAGCCCATGTAAATTGCTTATGGATTTATGGGTCAATAGAAGGTTATTAGATGCCATCCTGTGCTCCGTTTATAATATTACTGGAAAGATGGATTCTGTGCATAAACAGCTAGATGCAGCCTCCAAGATTGTCTGCAGAGTGACTGCAAGAACAAATGAGCGCAGGGCAGGTGTTGTTCAGGAGGTGAGGACCGTACCTGTGGTCAGAGCTGGGAGGGGTGGGCTGGAGAGAGGAGTTTCTGGCGGAGAAACTAACAGAAAGGCCAGGCACTCGGGAGACAACGCTATGCTCTGACATGGCCCGTCCAGTCTTCCTGGACACAGATCTGTGTAAACCGGAATTTGTACCTGCCTTTTCTGTGCCCTGAGGGAGAAGCGGAGCAGATACTGAAATAATACACGTGGCTTTTGTTGAAAAGTCAAACCACTTTCTGTTCTATCTATGAGTAGTAGCATAGGATGAAAACCTCGAGATGATTTCCTTTCTTTGTGTCTTTTGCTAAGACGACTTCTGATTTGGCAGAGGTGCAAACCAGTTGGAGGAAGCAAGGGCAGTGGGATGCAGCGTTGGATTCCTCCTCAGGCACTGTGTCCCGCTGATCCCACTGAAAATAAATTTTTTGTTGAGAAATCCTGATCTCACTTGCTCTCGGACACACTATTGTCTGCTTGAAATGTTTGTCCCAGAAGAGTTCTGGAGTCTTCTTCCAGCGCAATCTTGACCTAAATTAAAAGGCCTTCGTCAATCTCTCTCCTAAAGCTAGAACCTGCAAGTTCCCATTTCTGCCTTCACTGCCTTTCTGCTAAAATTTGACAGTGAGTTGAGATAATTATTATTTTTGGTTATCATGCTTAATATTTAATCAAATTATTTAAAGCCTGTTAAAATGTATCTTATCAGTGACTTACCTCATTTTCAGTATTTCTCAAAAATCAATTTATTTCAAGTTCAAAAGGGTTTGTCAGCTAACCTCCCATTAATTAACAACCATTTATTTTCAGAATGATTCTTATACAAATCAAATATGCATATCTTATCACCTTCTTGTTCATATTTCTCCTTATTACCTTACTTCTTGACGCTTCAACCATGTGAGAATTTCTCGGGATCTAATTCAGTGAACTCCTCAATATAAGCGCTGAAAGACACCATTCCTTTTGTCTTCCAGACAGATGAAATAGGTTATTTATTTGACGGTAGTAACTATTGGAGAATTGCACAGTGTAGACTGTGAACAGGGAGATTCTGTTTTCCCATAGCATTTCTATTCAGAGGGTCTCTTTGCTCTTGGAATCATTTTTCCAGATCACCAGTTCTAGCAGGCAAAGTAGTTTCTCCTATGTGACATAAATCTGTATTTGCTTTCTAAAATCCTAGTTATTAGAAAGAAGCATAAGGAACAGTGGTGTTTCTTGTAGAACTTTTCACAACTTTTGCCCATGACAACTACCATCCCTTGACTCCAGCTGATTCCTTCCTACTCTGCTTCCCCCTCTATTTGGAAAATTAATCAAAACAACCAGAGGATACATAACAGGTTCTTTTTTCTTTTAGAAAATCAATGCATCTCATTATATTTTCTTTTTAAAAAAAACTTTTTTTAAAGATTTATTTATTTATGCACAGAAGAACTGAGGTGTAGGCCAGAGGTGCTGAGGGGTGAGAGGATCCACTAGAGACAGAGTGGGCAACAGAACAGGCAGACTGACTGAAATACACTGCTGGGGGGAGCAGTGGGGAGACAGGAAAGGGCTACTGCGCCATGTGGGTTGCTCGCTGGCCAGTCAGGGATCAAATTTATGCTGCAGAGGCTGCAGATTGCTTCATAGTGTGGTGCTTAACCCCTTGCGCCACCAGGCCCGCTGCTCCCCTCAGCAGTGTATTTCAGTCAGTCTGCCTGTTCTGTTCCCCACTCTGTATCCGGTGGATCCTCTCACCCCCAGCTCTTGTATGCATAGATGAATAAATCTTTAAAAAAAAAAAAAAGCCCAGCGTCGCCGTGACTGTGAGTCGCATTTAGTCAGCTCATGTATTCAACTTAGTACGTTCGGCCACTTCCTCCCCAGATGATCACATCCTCACACATCCTCACACATCCTCAGACATCGTCACACATCAGTGCTGTAAATGCCTGGATGCTGTTGAGGGGTCGTGGGAGGGGTGACCCCGAGATTCATTATTTGGGACCCAGGGCGACCCTATGTTTCTTGTGCTCTTTCTCTCGTTTTGTCTGTCTGGGCCAACCCTTTGTCCCAGGCCCTCCCACGCGGAGCAGTTTGGGGGGGATGAGCACAGGCCAGCATCCCCCAGAGCCGGGCACCCCTTGCCCCCCACACTGCCCCCTAGTGAGGACGGCCTGCCCCTATGGGCCAGATTCCCCCCTGCCAGATGCTTGTTTGGCTCTTTTCCTGTTTGTGACCACGGATTTGAGGGTCACCCTATCAGGCCCTCGCAGACATCACCTGTTGTACAGACACAGGTGCAGCCCGCAGGGTGGACCCAGCCACAGAGGCCCCTTTGCCGCTAGCACCGGAACACTGTGGCGCTCAATCTTGAGGCTTAACCTCTGGTCTCTGTGTAGCTCCTCAGGGCGCTGCGTAGATGCCTCACCCCCGTCCCTGCCGTCAACTGCAGTCAGAACCCCGGGACTGTGGGGTCTCCTCCTCCAGGCATCACCACAGTACCTGCACCTGGGCTACTCCGTCTCTCCAGCTGTTAGGTGCCCCTCCAGGCCGGGACTCCTTGAGCCACGTGGCACACGCCCCCTCTGCAGAGAAGATGCTGCAAACAGCCATTCTATCTATAAAATGCACTTTTTAAACAGGCTTATTCTTCCTTCTTAAATAATATAATTTAATTTGTCCTCAAATGCAACATCTCTAGAGAGATGTCATAGAAACAGTTTTGACTTTTTCAGTAATTTTTCAGTGGAAAGGAAGGAGGGTGGATTCCAGTTCAGGAGGTGAACACCTGTTCAAAGAAGGTGAAACAGATCAGTCAAGGCTTCTCTGGCCTGACTCAAGCTTTCAAGTGGTTGCAGACAAGACCCAGCAGCATATGCTGTTATATTTGCAGGATTATTTTTATTGACTTTTCCTGATCATTTATCATCAGAGTTCAAGGGTTTTTCTTCTCTCAACCCTAAAGAATTAATTAGAACAAGATTCATTTAAAGAAGGTTTTCTCTACATAAGCATAACCGGTTAAATCGGGCATTAAAGACAGGAATAGAGAGAAGACAACATTCATGACACTCCCAGTTCAAAACAGGATGTTAACTCAGTCAGATCTGGTGATCTTGGGTTAATTAGCAGTCCGATTTCGACCGTGACTAAGTCCTGGACATCGTTGGTCATCCGAGAGATGTTCACTTGTGCTGCCGGGTCCACCCTGGCAGAACGATAATGGCTCTGATTATTTCCTCGTCACCACCAATAATATAAACATCGACACAAGTTGAGTTTTGCAAGAAGTTAGTAAATAATAACCAAGAAAGTGAGAGCTGGTTGTAGACAGTGAGGCCGCTGGAAAATCTCCAGGAGCTTTTCATTCATAACACATAAAACGTGTGTTGGGATTACCCCCAACTGGAAAGGCTGGTTTAAACCTAGAAATGGAATCTTTCTTTTGAAGCCTTCTGACCGTCATTGTGGTGTTCTCTAACTAGAAGGGCAGCATGCTTTGTCCAAGCCAAGAGGCTCGGAGTGACTGACCGATAATCATGGTACTGGGCATAATCAAATGGAGGGGAGCACCTCGCTTTTTCATTCACCAGGACTTTTTATAGTAGAGGCTTCATAAACAGGACTCACGATAATATTAAACCAACTGAAAACCCACGAATGGCGAACATACCTGATTGTTTCTGCCATCCTCTGTTGCACAAGGTGAGCAAGAAACAGATGGCATCACCCAGCAGCAGTCTGGGTAAGGTGACTTAAAAGTCAAAGACTTCTTTAAGTCTTTGACATGGGGTGAGTTTGGGGGTGATGACTTCAAAAAGAGTGTTAGGGGGCACAAGCTCTGAGCATAAGTCGTGAGAACCCAGCAGCAGCTTGGGTCAGGACTTGCTTGGGGAGACAGGCGCTCACCTCCCAGGGCTGGAGATGCCCTCTGAAAGCTACACTCTCTGGGCTCTGAGCCAGCTTTGAAAGATGAGGAGTTTGCGTGTTTTCTCCCCTTCATGTTAATGTCTTTTGGGTGTACACAATGATGGATTTTCATGATACAGTAAGCTCCCAAGAGTCCCCAAAAGAGAAACAGGGGGAAGAGAGGCGAGTCACATCACGGAAGGGCTGCTGCCGAAGGAGCCTGGTACAGGGTTATCCATCTTCCTGGGACAAAGGTGGGAGGGTGGTTTTCCTGTTCACCTGCAGACGCACACTCACAGGGAAATCAGCACTTCCTTTTACATCTTCAGTCACTAATCAAAAGTCAGTTCTGAGTGGGAGATGATCCTGCTTGGACGGTGGAGCAGAAAGCCCCAGGAACCGGTCTCTCCACAGACACAGTCACATGGGCAGAGACTGCCATGACCGGATTGGAATTCTGTAGTTTGATGGGGGCTGCTTGCGGCTTCCAGAGGAAAGCTTGGTGCTTAATTGTGGGCAATTTTAGTCATTTTCAGCTCTTAGCAGATTAGCAGCTGCCCATGCATCACCCCTCACCCCCTGGCAGGCAGCTGTGCCTGTGTCCCAGGACAGCTATGTGCAGCTGGCAAGAGCAGAGGGGCTAGTAATGATTCTGCCCTTTAAATATGGGGGACCCGTGTCCATGCCAAGGACCGCTGCTTCTGCAGGTGCAGACAGAGGCAGCCACCGTCCACTCCCACATTATTGCAAGCCCCTCCCCAGCTGAAGTGATTTCCAGGGGACTTAAGGGTTGGTGCCCCTTCCCCCACTATATTTTTTTCTTTTACCCTTTTGGGAGCCAGACATTAAAAAAGAGGACATTCAGAAGGAAATGTATCCAGGGGGTGGGAATGCTACCAGACCTCCCAGGGACAGGGCTTGGGGCTTGGGAAGGTACACAGACCATTCCACCCTTCTAATCTGATTTTTTTTTTAATTATTAAAAACAAAAACTAAAAGATGCTGCAGCAAAATCCTTTCTCTCCCCTCATGTTAACTTTCAACCTTGAAAATATCCAAGTCCACGAAACCAGTCCTCCCTGCTTGGCCAGGGGTGTGATGCCCCCGGGTGCCCAGTGATAGAATTTTCTGTTTCCTTCTAAAGACAAAGGGCCCATCCCCCACCTCATGTCTGTAGAAGGAACATGGCCTTCCCAGGGCTGGGTGGGGCTCCTGAACAGACCCGTCTCCAGCAGGCTGAGCTCAGCAGAAGCCTCAGGTGATGCAGTGATAGGTAGATAAGTCCTCGTGTCCAAAGTGTCTTCTCCTAACTATTTTAAGTGCTGTCATTAGAAAATAAATATGCTGCATTCAGGAGTTTTGAGGCAAACCATTTTTGTCAGACACTTCTCAGCTCCCACCAATGCATCAAGACGCTTTGCTGTCTCGGTCATTTAGACATCAGCATTTTTTTTTCTTGGTCCAGCCTAAAATAAACCACCTCCACATAGGATAAGGACAGATGCCAACATTATAAGGCCCTAAGTTTTATTTATTACTGCCCAGAATTAAGAGTTCTCCTCCTCCTGCCATGGAAGCCTCTTCCTACCTGGGGCACCAGAGACTTCAGCAGGAGAAGAGGCCCCTTGGAGATACGTGTGCAGGAAAATAGTTCATATGGCTTCGGAGCTAGCTGGCTACGTCTCATTGGGGGAGGAGAGGCAGGACAGGATTTTATATTGGACACATGCCAATTCCATTCCCCAAATTTAAAAGCAGCCCACTTTACCGCAGACATTCATTTACTTGGTTCTGGAAATAAATTAATAGAACAGAATTGGAAGCTGCAGGTGGGATGAATGAATCGCCTTGCTGGCTTATTGGTGATGCTTAAAGTGCTTTGTAAACTGAAAGTGCTCCATAAAGATGTCATCGTAAGCACCGCTATCCATGGGAACAGCAAGATTAATAATGATCAAGTGAATTAAAGAAGCAAAGTTGGATTTGATTTTTTTCACATGAAGAAAAACATGTCAGGTTGGTAAATGTTCTATGGTCGAACCAGGCGATAAAACCCCATCAGGGAGACAGCCCTGTCAGCCGCCTCCCTCGTTCAAGCCAGCTCCAGTGATAGGCTATTTGTAAAGCTTCTCTCCCCTGCTTGCAATGTTTTCCTCTGCTTTGAGGGGTTCAGAAGTGACACGTGTGACACTCAGCGTGCATGTGTGGTATGACTTGTCTGTTAAGTAATACAGGCTCCCTTCAAGGTGTGTGTGGGGCTTTGCTCGGCCGACCGTGTTCTCTTTTTTTTTTTTTAAAAGATTTATTTGTTTATTTATTTATACAAGCACTGGGTACAGTCAGAAGCGCGGGAGGGTGAGAGAATTCACCAGAGCCAGAGCGGGGAGCAGAGCAGGCAGAAGGACCGAAGGACACTGCTGAGGGGAGCAGCGGGCGGCAGGAGAGGTCTGCGCGCCATGTGGGACCCTCCTCCGGTGGCCGGGGAGCAGCCGGGGATCGAACCGGCGCCGCAGAGGCTGCGGGCAGCTTCGCAACCCAGCGCTCAACTGCTGCGCCACCAGGGAGGCCCCGACCGTGTTCTCTTGACCTACATGACTAACGAGCAAGGACTTAGTGAGAGCTCGCGTCCCCCGAGTGCTTCGCCCTTGGTTGCCGCTGTACAGCAGATGCTTTCCCCACATTTACTGATTGAATCCTTGCCGCCACCTTGTAGGATAAGTCCATGGTGACCAGTGCTGTGATGATTTAAAAAGCTGGGGGGGAGTCTCCCTGGTGGCCTAGGGGTTAAATGTCAGCACCATGAAGCTATCGGCAGACTCTGCAGCACGAGTTCGATCCCTAGCCAGGGAGCTGACCCACATGGCGCAGCAGACCTCTCCTGTCTCCCCGCTGCTCCCCTCAGCAGTGTGTTTCAGTAGATCTGCCTGTTCTGCTCCCCACTCTGTCTCTGGTGAATCCTCTTACTCCCCACACCTCTGGCCCGCACCCCAGCTCTTGGATGCCTAAATTAATAGATCTTTAAAAAATAAATAAATAAAAAGCTGGGAAATGACTTCCCGGAGACTCAGTGTCACATCCACCTGCCCAGCAGTCCTGCATCCCCCTGGGACGCTGTTTCCTCTGTGGCCGTGTCCAGCGGATGTGGGAACAGACGCCATGTCTCCCCCCACCCTACCTCTCCCTCACATCTCTGTGTTGGCCTCATTGCCGTCACCTCCTCCTCTGCAGGCAAGTACGCCATGCGCGACCTGGTGCACCGGCTCCCCGGCGGGAACAACAGCGGCAGCACAGCCAGCAAGGCCATGTCGGACGACACGGTGACGGCCGTGTGCTGCACGCTGCACGAGGTCATCACCAAGAACATGGAGAACGCCAAGGCCTTACGGGACGCCGGCGGCATCGAGAAGCTCGTCGGCATCTCCAAAAGCAAAGGAGACAAGTAAGTGGACGGCAGCGTGAGTGCCCGGTACCCCGGGCACTCTGGGAGCACTGCGGCGTCCCTGGGGAGCACTCCTCTCTGATGAGCAGGAGAAGGAAGCCCCTGGTCCCAGTCTTCCCACCCCACAGTGGCAGCTGGTCGTGGTTATTCTGAGTTGGTTACATGAAATCATGATGTTGCAGCTACTGAGATATGGGTAAGAGCCACCTGCCTGTGGCTTGTGCACATGCACATGCCAGGGTGTTAACCCAGCACGGAGGAGACAACCAGCCTGACCTGGACCCAGGTGAAATTTCATGGTGGCTGTGGATGCAGATTTGAGTGTTGATGATGACAGGCACCCCACCCTTGGGCTATGTGCCTTCTCTGCTCTGTAGTTGCTGGTCCTCCCTGGGGGCAGGGGGAGGGGAAGGAAAGATTACTCTGAGTGCTCATCCAGCGCCATCCCTCACTAGCTGTGGACCTGGGCACAGCATTTAAAGGAATAGAAGGTTCTGCCTCCACCAGCCCAGCTAAAGCTGGGAGAGTGCCCTAATATTTCCCAGACCAAGTGATCATCAGGTCTTGGAGGATGAATAGAGATTTCCCGGGCAGAAGAGAGGGTGGGAAGGAGGGAAGGCTCTTGCGGGAATGGAGTGAAAAGAAATAAGGCTCCAGGTCACAGCAGCCGCACCAGCGCTGCAGATAGGAACGTCCCCAGCTTGATTTAAGAATCAATGATACCTGATCTTGAATCAATATACCTGACCTCACACAACCGAAAAGTATCTCCCCAAGCCAGCGTGTTGGTGCACCCGTGAGCTGTCAATTTTACAGAAACATTCACCTGCTTTAATTAAGTTTCGCTTCCTGAAAATCCCTCCATGTAATCAAATAAGATTAAAAGGGTAAACCTTTTGTTATCAAGGGCCTACTTCCAGACTCTCCGCTCCCTGGCTCCTCCTATCTCACTCCAGCACATCAAATTGCTAAATAAGCTTTTTCTTGTTATTAAAAACCGTGAGAGATGGGCTTTGAGACTTTTAAGAATATCTCTCATTATTTCTTTGAATTCGTGATATTACCATTGTCTTGTAAAAGAAGTGTCAGCTTCCTTATAAGCACCCTGAGACTCCACAGAGGTTCAAGCAACAATTCAGTGTCAGGATTTGAGTCCTTTTCTCCAGCAAGTAGAGAGGCCACAGTAGAACGGAGTAATAAAATAATTGTGTGGTGTAGATGGTTGGCTCGTGTGAGGCTTCATGACATTGTACTAAAAGTAAAATGCTTTTCTTCATGGAAAGGGAGTCCCTGATTTCTTCTTTATATAACTGCACTTGACCTTTGAAATCTCTTATTAAAATGCCCCTCCCTCCCAGCATGAAGCAAACTCACATGCACAATAATAGTGGACAGTAATAGTCCACAAAAACACTGATAGATTTATTAATATGCAAGGACTTTCAAAGAGCAAGGATTCTTTCTGAAGTGTGAGACTAGAGAATTTGGGGGGACAGGACTTGGATGGGCCTGTATTAATTCCTTCCAACTGTGAGAGCAGTTACTGCAGCATCACTATAGAGGCCTTAAAGAAAAAAGAGGCTTTTATCAGTTCTACTATCAAAGAAAATTAGTTGGTAAACTAATGATTAAGTCCCTTGAGAAAATCATTTATAAAATAAATAATATATATATATGGGTTACAACCCAACAAATGGTCCCCTTGGGTCTGGTTCAGTCTTGATTGTTGTTAATGGGAGGTTTCATTATAGATGATTTCATAAATGTCCTTTCATTTGACTGAAAATTTGTTTATGGAATAGTCACTTGTTTTATCTCTTTGCTCCTTTATCTTTTTCTCTACTGTTAACAGCCTGGGATTATGGGCTTAAAAAGAAGTATCAGATTGAGTTGGGTCAAGCATCATCCCAGTCACTCTTCTACTTTGTTAATCTCATTCATTTTTTAGTGTAGCTTATCTCACTTTTATAATGATTAATTGAAGATCAAAACAAGGTTTTTATAATTGCAGATAACATCCTGTCCCACCTACACTGCTTCTCGCTGCTCTTACAGCAAAATGAGTGCGGAAGAATTGCCTGAATCCCAGCCCTGAATTCATTTATTAATTGAGTTCATTTTGACTGTAGACACTGAGATACCTGTGGCCCTCCTACACATTCTTTAATAATATAGAAACTCTTTATTGAAAATACAATTTGTGGAATTGGGATGATTAAATCCTTGGAAAGGAGAGGTACATCAGTTTATTCAAGTTGATGTATACAATACTTGCACATCTATCCTCAACCTAATTTGTTCTTAAAAATTACTTACAAAAATAAGTTTAATTCAAACCTGATTTGTAAATATGAAATAGTATAACAAAACAGATGGAAAATTGTGCCTATGATCCTCCATTTTATGTATTTGTGTTTCATTTTCAAATATACACAAGAACTTCAATAATATTAAATAATATTAATGAGGCAGACCAGTGAGTTTTAATCAATCTGTCTGACCATCTCACTCACCGTGTCTAGTAGGTAACCCAACCCCTGGGACTGGTGTTCTGGGGTTCTGCTAAACACCCATAATTAATTGTACAAGCTGTAAACCTTTAGCCAATCCCAATGTGACAACTTTGGGGAAACTTATACTTATGTGATCATTAATGACTCCTGTAGGAGTCTTATACTTATTTTAAAGTTTTGCTAGCATATTATTTTTTCTTGCATCATTTTAAACATCCATTATGGACATTCTGTCATGTCCATCTGTTTCAAAAGTACATTTTTTTCTAATTTTAACAGTTCAATAGGAAATAGTGTTGAATGTGTCACTATATTTTGTTGTAAGACAGAAAAGCCATTAACAGCCTCAACTGTTACTTGTCAGTAGGAATGGTATTGTAGCTTAACTTATAATAACTTGTCACATTAGAAGCACTCAATTGTTCAAGTCCTTCAATCAATAGTTATAGTATTTCCAAGTCGAAGTTGCTATGGTACCAGTCTAGTAAATGGATCAAAATTAAGGTTTAAAAGAAAGGAAAATTCTTTGACCTTCACATGTTGTTATAACCCTGTGATGTATTGGCATTTTAATTGAGAGGTTAAAATTTGCTATTCATTGCACAGTCACAGTCTCTTTCTAGTTTGTAACTAGCAAAAAGCAAAAACAAAAAATATACTGTATCAGAGGGATTTTTGCATGCTAAATATATTTCAGTGCTGCCTAAATATTAATATATAGTCTCTAATGCTTGACTGTTATCATGGACATATACCTTGCTAACAGCGATAAAATACAGAAAAATCCAACATTAAATCTTTGCCCGATATTGATTTTATAAGAATAAATTGTAGCGTCATCTATACCTATATAAAGATCTAAAATTCCATCCTTAAGTCAAAGGAATTTAATATTATATTTAGAGCATTTAATATTATATTTAGAGCATGATACTACCATAAAGTGTGATGTTCTTTAGCAATGGTCCATTTTCATAAAAATAAATATGTATGTTATTTAAATATAGCTTATCTTTCATAAGAGAAAAAAATTAGAATTTATCAGAACTCTATTCTCTTAGAACTATATTATATGATTAGATTTTCCAAGTTAGACAAAGTTGAATTTCATCTCAGTAGTAATAATGGTGAAAGTGACTGTTACTATTACTAGTCAGTAAGTGGATGAAAGAACCTTAACTTGGTTGGTCTAAATGTGAAGACCAGGAAGGAACACAGCAGGTATTCAATTGACCGTGTATTGGCATCCCATAACTCCATTGCCAAATGCAAACCCTCCCGGCAACACCCATGTGTTCTGGCTCTCAAATTGAATCTCAACCTGATCCCATGTAACCAGCTGCTCACTTTCTGTTTCAAAAGCAAAATTTTATTTCTAAGGCATTTTTGGCCTCAGTTCAGCTCTTCTCTTCAGGGGATGAGTACATCACCAGCCAGCCACCAGTCAGGGTGGACTTCACATGGGAGTCACTATGAAGTTTTATGTCCTGTCCACCTGCAGTGTCCCGGTTCCTGTAGACCAGGGATTGGCCAGCCTCAGCCAAGGGCCTTGTCCTCCCAGCACCTGCCTTTGTAAATAACATTTAATGGGAACACGGCCACATCCATTTGTCCATTCACTTATGTGTGATGTCGCCTGTCACCATACAATGGCGGAATTGAATATCTGTGACCAGACCCTACGGCCCCCAAAGCAGAGGATGACTATTCTCTCACCCTGGATAGAAGGAGGAGCCCAGAACCGCAGCCCCAAGGGCTGGGTTTGTGAGATGCAGTGAGTGCAGTTAAATAGACAGATTGCCACCTCACCAGTCTGACCCGTTGATATCACGGCCTGTTGAAGTGTGTGTATCCTCAGACAGATACAGATTTGTAAAATGGAGAGTCATAGCCAGTCCCAGAGATCAGCCACAGCACCAGTGGCAGCCACCAGAATCGTGCAACTGGTCAACCTTTAGAACCTAGACTCTGCAGCTAGTAATCTCAGTAGTTCCCTTACCAGCAGCCAAATTTGATCAAATTAAACAGATATCCAGAATTTGATCAAATTAAAGCAGCATGAATTTATGGACCTGCTGTATGTCTTTTGAGATGCACATTAGCTCTAAACCAGAACCAAAATACTTATTTAGCCCTACTTTCATAGCACTTTCAAAACCATGACTCAAAAACCTGTTAAGAGCCACCAGTGCAAAGGTTTACAAGCCCTTCATGGCTCACTGAGGTCCAGAGGACAAGACTTTGATCCAAACCCCTGTTTGGCTGGACGCACCTGCACACCCGTGTGCCTACACCTGCTTCACTGCCAGCCTCTCTTGGTGTCCACAGCAAATGGAGAGCAACCCCTACCATCCCAGCAAGGGTGCCACCACCGTCCATGCTTTCATGCTTCAGTGGAGAAAGCAAAGCCGTGTTGCCCCTTACACACAGGTGCTGCGTGGTGCCCATTCAGCCCTGGGACCGGGGCCTCCCTCCTGGCCACGCTCTGTCCTTCCTGCTTCACTTTGTGGTGGACATGACACCTGCATCCTGACTCTATGCATTTCCATTTACATTGTAAAAGTCCACTGCCAGCTTGTAGTGTGGTCCTATCTCGCACCCTCTTGGCATGTTGAAGAGAATGAGGTTGCAGATAGGAAAGCGGTCCCTGGCCCTCTCCCCGGAAGGGAGGAAACAGTCAGCACAGCCACCTGGGGGCCTGCGCATGCGTGCTCACCAGCTCACATGTCCTGTCTTCTTTCCTCCAGACACTCTCCGAAAGTGGTCAAGGCTGCATCTCAGGTCCTCAACAGCATGTGGCAGTACCGAGATCTGAGGAGTCTCTACAAAAAGGTAAGGCTGGCTTCACCCCGTTGCTCACGAGCCACACACAGGCCTGAGCCGTGGGATGTGGGATTTGGTTACAAGTGTTGGGTCATCCTCATGGAGACCCCTTGTCCACCACCTGAGTAATTGAAACACCTGAAACAAGAGAATCGATGAAAAAACAAAACTCTCCCTGACTGTCCTCTGTGTACTAAGACCTTGAACTTTCTGGCAGACAGACCCACGTGCATAGGGTCTCATCCTCGATCACCTTACAGACAAGAAAATAAGGTTGTTTTCCTGAGTCCCTGTTTTGTACAATAGACCAAAAATTAAGTAACTGGGAGATTTTTGTGCCCAAAAAATGCATCAGATGTCACCAAGCAATTGTGGGTGGAGAGGAGACAAGAAAGTATATGAAAAGCAGTTCAGGAAGGTCAGAAGCATCACACCTGGGACAATGAGAGGAAGATCCCACCCCCGACCTTGTCCCTAGCAGGGGACACCCACCTGTTACACAGGGGCGGCAGGCAGCTGTTTCTCATGACGACTCAGGTGTCGAGGAGGGGCCTGAGCAGTGCTCGGTGCCCCATCTGGAGGTGGGAAGGAATGTTGAATCAGGCATTGGGAAGATGTCCTCATCCCCAAAATGGTTTCAAAATAATGTCACAGTCAGGAATTTTGATTCCATGCCTCGTTTCCAAAGGCTGAAAGAATGAAGGATGTAAACTTCTCATGTTTTGGACAGGTGGGGGATTTCTTTACCAACACCTTCCAGAAGCTGGTATTTGACTGTCTTAACCAGACCAGCAGATGTGGGGAGTGGACTTGGGTTTGCTCCATGGCAGATTTGAGTTGACAGAGAGGTGGGGAGCAGCACGGAGTCACAGGACACAGTGCAGTCCGTGACCCCAACACGGGCTGGGCAGGGCACGCGCTGCCGTCTACACCTGCTCGCAGCCCCTCCTTGCAGCCTCTGGAACCTGCCTGGAGGAGAAGAGGGTCTCAGAATTACCCCTGCCTCTATCCCCAGCTTACTCACCGGTAGGGGGAGGCAGCAAGGGGTTCACACCAGAGAAAGCAGGGCCCCTCTTCCCAGAAAGTAAATGTGTCTTTTTCTAAACCAGTGGGGAAAAGTAGATATTTAACAACTGACTCAACTAAGGTTTTGTCTATTTCCAGATATCCCCAAGGTTCTCTAGCTCCTGTGAGCATTCATTACTTTGCACAGAGTTTATAAAAGTTGTCTTCTGTATCTCTCCTTGAAAGATCTTCCTGTTCTGCAAGAGGGAGTGTGTTTAGGTTGAAACTGAGATTGCAAATTAAGTATTATGGCAGGATTCCAGATTCATTATTTCCTTTCCCTAATATTTTGCACATTAGGGTAAGTCCTTCATCTAAAGGATGGTGAGTTCCTTTCTGTTTTGCTCGGAATTCATACCCCATTCTTACTCTGTTCCTCCTGGGACGGGAGTCCAGAGAGCTGCCTCCCAGGGCTACTCCCTGCTAAACAGGCAGAGGGACATAGATGAAAAAGAAACTGGTTGTTCTGAATCAGTGGCTCAGAAGCTCGATGAAATATTCCTGCCTCAAATAAACTCCACTTTCCTTCAGATCCTAATCATTCCTTTGCTCAAATGCCTTCTCGTATTTATACGCATTGAAGGGAAACTCGTAGATTCTACAAGTTATTTGTTGTAAGAGTTTTCCATCTTTGTGTTTTTTCTGTTGTAGCAGAGTTCAGAAAGTGTAATTGTCTTTCTGTTTCCATGAAAAACAGAATGTGTTGACAGGAATTTAATGGAGCTGAAACCCAAGAGCTGAGGATAGTTTAAAATGTGTTTCATGTGAGGAGATTTACAAAGTGTGAGCTGGATAAACTGATGATGATGTTTTCAGTGGACCCAGGATTAAAACAGAGTGAGAAAGAGCTGTACTTAATGATGCCCAAATTACGCATTTGTGAAATGCAATGAGGACCTTAGGTGCAGTGTGGTAAGTGCTGCGAACAGCCAAGCTCAAAATTTATAGAAGCTGTTCTTTTTGAAAAGTCCTTTTGTGAGGAAAACCAAATTCACTCATCAGTCAATGGGAAAATCAATTTTTACTTTCATCTTCATTGACAACTTACTTATCAGTGAAAACCTGTCTCGTCCGTCTCTCAGTTATCCTTGTTTCAAATCTATTAAACACCTATGACGGCCTTAGAAAAGGAAGAATTCCAAAGAAAACACAAGATAAGGGAAGTAGCTGCTGTGGATACAAATGAAACGTGGGACAATTATTAGTAATGTCATCAGTTTCAGAAATATATTACAGATTTACTGCTGATAGGGAAATACAGAGCCACATCTTAAAGAATTTTTGGAATTTGCATTCATCCGGAGGTAAAAGTCAAGGGCACCGTGGATAAGAGGAAAAGCATGAGTAGGAAGATGGAAATGGGAATTAAAATGGCACATCTTTGGGCAGAATTAAGAGCCCATCTGTCATGGGCTTTGTCCTCCTGGGACCCAAGCTTACAGGCAGGATCTCATTTCATTAGCTCGACGACTTGATTTACTTAGAGAGAGACACATTAAATAAATAGAATATTCTTCTGGCTGGGTGTGTTGACCAAAACAAAATTATATTTGATCCCTGATACATTTTGAGCCAAAACATACTTGTATTATCTCAGCCTTCAGTTTTATGGAGGCCTCAACTTCAGCTTTTCTCCCCTAAGGGAAAGTAAGCCAATTGCAGCAGAATGTTATCACAGGCTGGCTAAATAATTCATTCATTTTTGTTTGTTTGTTTTTTTTTACCAATCCTTAAGTTTAGATAACCCAAATAGAACCTTAAATTTCTTTAATCATCCATTCCGTTGCAGAGGATGTGTCCAAAGGAAAAGAAGCTGACCCTAAGGGATAGACATGATAGAGAGATAAAAGTTGTGACTTTTTTGAACCTTGGTATGAAAAACAAGTTTGCTGACGTAATGGGCTACTTATGTTTGTTTCACTGAAGTGGGAGACTGTTGGGTCATATGATTTGCAAAGGTGATACATTGGAGGGGCATAGAATTATAATATTTTAGAAATCATAGTTTATTAAACCTTGTATAGTACCTTAATAATCTGTATGGCATCTTCAAGAAATAATGGTTGGGACAGAGGATAAGTACTCAAACCAGGCAGAATGAAAAATACAAACGCTCAAACTGAAGAGGTATCTCTTTGCTGCTCGTGGAGTCATACCTGGCTGGGCAGGTGGCCCAGGGCCAGCAGGTGGTCCTGGGAGCCAGGAGTTGCCCTGTGCAGGGATGTCACCTTTGTGTGGGTCGGCACATTTCCCTGTGTTTCACCCTTGACACCCCAGACCCTAAGAAGAGAGGGGAAGTGATGTCATTTTAGCAAATGTGGCAGATGTCAAACTCCTGTTCATACCCAGGAAGAACTCGATCATGTAGACATGTCCAGCTACAAGGGGGGAAGAGAAAAAAGGGCAGTCACGATCCCTGCTCAAACCTGGCAGGAAGAAGTAGTGATTTCACTAAAGAAAGACGGGTGGTATCAGCTCCAATGTCATTTCCTTTTGTTCGAATAGCTTTGATATCCATTGCAATCACTACCTAATGAGGCATATTATTCCATTTTCGGGTGCCTGAGGTTATTCGGGACTTCTTACTTGCTTTAAGCAGAAATCTCAACTTCTGTCCTCAGATGCCATTTTGGAAATGTCCAATTTCTCTTCTCTGTGGAAGTTGTTCTGGTTTTAAACCTGGCCGTACTGTGTCCACGCGGTCATGCCTCCCTGCATCAGACCGGCTCAGCCCTAATATCCCAGCATGTCCAGGCCGTTCAGCATGGCTAGCACCCTTTCCCCACATGTATGCAAGTTTGTAAATATCAAACAGACAGTTCCCAGCTGCATGGCATGGTCCCCCAAATCTGTTTCTCTCACCCCAATCTCCCTTCACATATCTGCCACCTGCCAGCTCTCCCTCTGCACGGCCCCACAGACGAACTCAGCTCTCAGACAGGCCAGTTTTTCCTGGTCAGCTTCTCTTCCAACAGCCTCCCAGCAGTGATGACACAGCCCACTGCCCATCCCCCGGCCGGTGCCCAGGGGCCATCCTGGCGCTTTCCTGTGCTTCACACATCTGCATCCAACCCCACAGAAAACCCGAGACGTCGACCTCCCCCTACTGCTTTCCGCCGTCATGGAACTGTGGCTGCTCCATAATCCTGAATTTTTGCCATAGATTCCTAACTGGGCTCCGACCCTTCAGCCTTGTTTCTCCCCAGTCCATTCTCAGGAGGGCAACTAGGCAAATGTTCTAGAAAGCAAATATGGTGAAATTGCTCCTCAGAGCCACACCCTTCAGGGGTTCCCAGTGTCCTCCAGATGGAGTCCAGGCACAGTCCCTGAGATGTGTCAGAGGCAGCCTCAGCCTCACTCCCTTGCTCAGACTCTGCTCCCGACCCACCTTGGCGGCCAACTATACCTGACCTTGGCTGCCAGCTGTACCTGACCTTGGCCTCCAGCTATACCTGACCTTGGCCTCTAGCTGTACCTGACCTTGGTCTCCAGCTGTGCCTGACCTTGGCTGCCAGCTGTGCCTGACCTCTTTGCACCCAGTTCATTTTCCCTCCCTGCCGCCCACCTTCAGAACCCTCCTGCAAGCCTTCACCTCACTCCCCACCCTGGTCTTCCAGTCAACTTGCCCATCTTGACCTTCTGCATTTCCCCTCACTTTTAGAATCACAACCCCTGAATATAATCTTTCAAGCCTCTCCCCCAGGTCTAAATTAGTAATGATAATTAATTCCCATTCCTTATGAATCTGAAATAATTGTAGCGCAGATTCGTTGGAATGAATACATTTTTAATTCAAACTTTTGAAGAACGACTTTTAAACATGATGAATGGCTTGAACGCACAGCTGAAAATGAAGCAGCATAATGGTGCTATGATAGTTACTAGCTAGAAAAGACCTATTTGCACTTTTATAGAAGATAGTTTTCTTCCTTGCCTCAAGATGAGTTATGGGAGCATTTGCTCTGTCAACTTCCAAGTCACTTCTCCCTAGAAGTTGGCATGAACCCGCCTTCCAACTCTGGTACAATAATGTCAGCTCCCGAAGGGCCGGATTCTCAATGCAGGGCCAGCAGAAAAACTCTCACTTGAAATAAAGATTACTTTGTGCGAGAAAATGGGAATGGTGTCAATGAGTGAAATGAATCATATCCGTTATCTTTGGCAAAATAAAGTAGATGGCTTGACTTTGTTTTACAAATAGCAGTTTTTCCTTTACTTCAACTGTCGATGGCTCTGCCTCCCAACTTTTAAACTCCCTCTTGTCCACCAGTGTCCGTGAAGACTTTCCATGCAGCCTCCAGTTAATGACATGGAAAATTGAAGTTTGTCTCATCCCCAGACAGTGAAGATGCCTATTTATTGGTATAATTTAGTGGGGCTTTGCGAACACAAATTCAGTAACAGACTTTGGTCTGAAATGTTACATGATGCATCTTGCATTCAGGGGTTACTTATAGAGCCGTCACTTAAAATGTAAGTGTGGGTATCACATGGACTCAGATTTGAACATAATTTAGCACAGTTTTCAGGCTTTGGATTCAAATCTTTCCTCAGTGATTGTCAAACAGTACTCTCTCGATTAAAAAAATGTAAATGAGATCATGTTTCTCTTGTGCAAAAATAATATAGCCTTTTACTAAAGAATTGCAGCCCATATTCCACTGAATATTCCACTGGCTGGTGGATAATTCCTACCTAGTGGTGGGTGGCTGACCTGTAGATCAGCCTGTCACCTCCCGTGACATCTGTCTTGTGGGGGACTCATTTCTAGATTCCCAGAATGAGCCAGTGGGGTCCCGGGGTTCTGTCTGCACCTCCCTACGTACACTGGTCTCTGGGTCTCAATAGGACTCACTGGGTGAGGCCACTCTGCCCCATCAAATCCCCTGGGGAGCTCAAGGTGACCCCACAGGGCCCCGAGGAAAACCACTTTGCAGCCTGGAGCCACCCCTGTGTGATGCCACGGGCTGCTCCCCAGGGAAACTGACCTGTGTCATCACAGCTGGGTTGGTGCTGCTTCTGCCTTTGGAGGCACAGACATGTCCTGAAGGCAGGTGGGAGAAGCAGCAGTGACAGTGCCTCCAGCACTGAGGGGTAGGGGGGAGATAGGTACTGACAGGCTGCACGCTGCTCCTCGTTCCATCATTTCTCCATGGGCTTCTTGCCTAGAAAACAGGCTGGGCCCTTAAAACAAACCCTGCGAAGTTGTCACAGAAAAGCACAGGGCAGCACCTACATCAGAGAGGAGGAGATGGCTCCAGGGTTTGGCTGATGGTTCTCAGCTCATTATTTTGCTCTGGGCTCGTTATTCTGCTCTGGCTATTTCAGAGGGCTTCGGAGAGAACAGAGAACAATGCAACCTGGTCCCTGAGTAACTGATTGCTTAGCTCAGAGATGCTGCGATGAAGTAACGAGAGAGATGTCAGAGTCCAACTCTGATGATCGGTGGGGTTGGAAGCCAGACTGTTTCCCCCGCTGGTACGCATGGCCTGGTGTTTTCACAGGTGTGTCTCAGTAGCACCCCCACCCTCCCACCCACAGGTGGCTTCTTGCATAGCCAGCTGGTGTTGCAAAGAAAGCCAAACTGAGTATCTCTGGGTAGAGATAGTGTGCTCGCTGTTGAGGACCCCTGCCCTTGGATGAGAGACACAAAACTTAAAACCAACCTTTAAATGTCCTCCCTTTTATGGGCACCAAGGTGGAATCCTAGCTGCAGGTCGCACCCAGCAGGTGACTAACAGCCCGATGGGAGGGGGTCGTGCCCTTCACGGCTCTTTGCTCACTGCTCTCGTATTCATGCCACTGGCTCCTGCCTCCATCGCTGGCACAGAGCAAGAAATCAATAAGTAATTATGGATAGTCAGTGATGCCCGTGGCTTCCCCGACCGTCCGCACCACGGCAGTGGGGAGAGTGGACACGGCCCTGGGTGGCTTTTCCCTGCTTTCTGGAGACAGACCCACTGCGAAGCCCAGCCCAGCGCTTCGTCCCCCAACCCGCCTCGGGCAAACATTAAAAAATCCAAAACAGTCCAACAAGAACTGGGAAGTTAGGTGGAAATAGTGTCAAAGAAAAAGCCTGACATGGTCAAAATGCAAAACGTTGTATTTTCACTTTCGCGGAAAGAGCGAGGAAGACTTTAATTCTCTGTGAGCACGGAGCCGCCTGGAGAGCTCAGGATTTCTACTCTGCGAGGATCTAAGTGGGTGATAGAAAAGCAGAAAATCCTCTACAGAATTAAATTAAATGGGTGGATGTAGAGCTGTCATTTCAAAGAAGTTGCTTAACAGGAGCCGATTCATTTTCCTACTGCGCTGAAAAATTCCTCACCAAGAGGTGACGGGAAGACCCTGCGGACTTTTGACCAGATCCGAATGTTAGGGGGAGAGGATGTCCTGAGCTAATCCCATCCAGGCTTTGTGGACCCCACCCCCACTCCAGATCAAACCCATCAGGACACTGGGAAAGACAAATCCCGTCACCACCCAAGGGAGGGCGGCTGGGACCTGAAGGTGGAGTTGGGCAGCCAGGTTGGATATAAAAACCAAACTCGTGGGCCTTGGGCGGGCTCACTATCGCTTGCCCCTGGCTTCACGGCTCCTGGCCCGCGGCCAGCTCTCAGAGCGCCATTTGGGATTCCAGATCGGCGGATCGGGTAGGACGCATTTAAAACTTTGTCTCCCACTTTGCTCCCTGAGCTGTGCATTTCCTCCTTTCCCCTTCCCTTGTCAATAAACCTTTATGAACCTTTCGCGTGTGCCTGCAGTGGAGCATTGATAAGTCCTTTTAAGCGCGCGGGTGAGGACCCACAGTCAGGCACCCCGTTTTGTATCGGGGTTGCTCTACAACACGAAGACAACCCTTACTCCGGTTCCGCACACATGCAGCTCTCAGGCCTCAAGTTCTTTCTTTTCTGAGTCCTTTGATGTCAAATTAGGGTGGAAGACAAAAGAGGCTGAGATTACACCCAGCTGCATACTGTCTCCTCCCTCAGCCTGGGCACTCACTTGTTGCTGTTTGTATCGATAGGGAAGGTCCCCGCCCTCCCTGAGATAGTTCTCCGTCACCCATCATCCGAGATCTGTCCAAAAACAAAGGTACAAATGGGAAGGGAAGCAAAAATCAATTGTGCGAAAGTGGAAATCGATGCCCATGGCAGCTATAAACAAGAAGTGACTAAGTTATAGCCGCGGCCAAACGGATGTCCACGTCAGGGGAGCCCGCGGAGCGCAGCCCCATTACACGTTTCCTCTCCGCCTCTGCTCTTTCTCAAACTCTTACCCATAACATTTTCAGTAAGAGCCAACAAACCCCCCAGAGACGAAAGGAAGGGGCCCGGGCTGGACCAGGACCTGGAGAACGCGCGGAGCGTGCTGGCAGGCTGCCGCCGCTCCTGACTGTGGGCGACGACCTCAGCCTTCCTGTCCTTTCTGGGTGAACCCCTCTAGATGGGGGTGTGCTGGGAGGAGAGGATATGGGTGTCTTCTCTTTTTTTTTCATTTCTGTCTCCTCCCTCTCTCATAAACTCTTCCTTCCTCTGCCCTGAAGCCCCCAACCTCCTACCCAGCAGGCTCTGGCAGGGAGCAGGGAGCAAGGGAGCAGAGCCTGGCCAATGCACTGGACCGGTGGAGAGACCATGAGCTGGCTCCTTCTCTGGAGGGACGCGGTGCGGTTTGCTTGGACATGCCATCCCCAGCTGAGGACCTGCCTGGAACTGCCTGGCCTCCTCCAGCGAACTGCTCTGACTCTCCATCAGGCTCAGGCTTCTGCACATAGACAGGATAATAAAGATTGTGTGCCCCTATAGATTAAATAGTTTGGAAAGTCCTTTTCAAGCAGAAAAGGAAGTGATGACTGTACTATTCAGAGCAGGTCTTAGAAAGGGCCCTCGATATAAGCAGGCTGAAGCTTCTGTTTCTTGAGCTCCTCTCGTGTTGTTTCAGCCACACGGGCCCCTGAGCTAGACCGCCTTGCTCTCACAGCAGACACACAGCTGTGCCGACCCCAGGGCCTTTGCACTGCCAGGCCAGGGTTTATTCCTCAGCCAAGAATGGCCTCCCTCCCCTCCTACCAAGCCTGGCTGATCCAGTCTGCTTGACTGTGACTTTCTCCAGGAAGTCTCCGTGGCTCTCTCCAGTTCTACCAGGCTAGCGAGGCCTCCTAATGACAAATACTTTGCTCCCCTGCTCTTCAGCAAACGTGCTGTGATGCAATCATGTTCTGTGACCGCCTGCCCCTCGGGTGCCATGCCTGCCTCGTCCCCTGCCCACCCCCTGGCTCAGCCCGGCACTAGGCACTTATTCATGTTTGTTAACTAAATGCAACCTGTGGTTACCCCAGAAAAGCTCAGCAGAGAGCACACCCCTCGACTCGACTCTGCCTCTGCTCCCCTGCTTGGAGCATTTTGATGGAGAGTAGAGATCTGGAGGTTGGGATGCAGGATGAGCAATGGATTTGCTGACCGCTGACAAGTGTCTTTAGCTTCACCTGACTTGAGTACCAGTAGCAGACTGGGTTTGTAAAGCTACAAACTGAACTTTGTTCATTTTCACCCCGAATTTGACTTTGTAGCACTAATTAGAACCCAGAGGACATTGTACAAGATCCATATCAGACTGTTTTAAGGTCTAAAATAGCGGGAGGACCGATCCTTTCTTACTTCAGTTTCCCTACTTGGTAGCAAGTCACTACTGGTCATTAACAACGGCGTGCTTTCTTCAACCAAGTCGCGTACATCCCTTGTCAAATCCACCCCATATCGGTTCCTTAGAATCCAGCCAGTGACAGTGGAGTGAATTCCTGAGCTGGATTGCCTTGGTGTTTGCATCCTGGGATGGTCCAGCAAAGATTCTTTCCTTAGATCTACTGTACCTTTAAGTGTCCACATCAATTTAATTAAATTTCATTAGAAGCAGTAGAGCTGAAACTAATGAAAGTAACTGTTATGTCAGGTGATATTTATTTCTGCATTAAACTGCAAATACTCCCTTTTGGCCCTTAAGATTTAGTTTAAATATTTAACTCTAATAGCTTCTGGAATTGTTGATGGAATTAGTTTTAATGAATCTTTAACGAACAGTTTACCTTAAAAATAGATGGAAGCTTGTTTCATTACTGCAAAGAGGAGCTGAGGTTTCACTGACATCCAAAATTGGGCTTGGCCTTCAGCCAAAGAACCCTGATTGAAGTTCCCCTTCCCCATATTGTTGCTTTTATTGCAACAAGGCGGATGGACGCGTCACTGCCATGAATATGAGATCTTTCTCCGCTTTGCATCGTTACGTGAGTAGGTTTGGGCCACTTAAAAATGATTGGGAAACAGACACAATTTGGGGCAATCAGGTATTTCTTAAATGGGCATCGATGTTTTTGTTGCCTTTTTCAGAGGGTAACAGCAATTTGTGTTTGGACTTGCATTTGAGACACCATTTCTCAAGTGAAGAAGTTGTTAAAGAATTTGGGTAACAGGCCGCGAGTGTTCCAGGTTGAATGAGTGGATGGGCTGGTGGCTGAAAGCCCAAAGGATCCACACGACTTTCTCTATACCTCAAGTCACTCAAAGCAAATTAGAATTGACAAGCTTTATGGGCCAAGAGCCTTCAAGGACGACTAAGGCGAAAAACTTGTATTTGTTCCTTCAGAGCCAAATAGTCTCTGAATGCCTGCTGAGAAATTCTTGTTTAGAGGCCAAATAAATCTCAAATGAAGGAAGTTCCAGAGCTGTTTTAAAAAGAAAAGGAGGGTGCGGTGACAATACACTGGCTGGTAGTGTCTGAGCGTAGTGTGGGTTCCAGCTGACATCGCCCCTGGAAATGAACAAGTGCTCTCCAGTTTCAAGGCTCATTTTGTACTGATGCTTTTGTCTGAGGCAGACGCGTCATTAGAAAAGAATTGTTAACTCAGCTCAAAGCAGAGAAGCGAAACTTACAAGACGGGCTTTGGAAACGGAACAGTGAGTGGGATGTGACCACGTAACTTCTCGTCTGGGCTGCGGGTAGTCACCAAAATGGCCCCCTCTGCCCCATGGTGATCTGCTCCTAGAACTTCTTTCAGAGGCCAGAGATCGTAACCGACTAACTTGCAATCCATTCCCTCTTGGTCTCATCTGCTGCAGCCGGGGATGAGGATTTGGATGAACCACTCTTCTCGGGGCCTAGTCCCCGGGCCCCCAAGCAGCCCTGGAGATAGTTCCTCTTGCTTTCCTTGTCTCAAAATTCTTTGCTTGTGCAGTTTCTCTCCCTACTCCCTGTGCAGGGAAAATAGGGCAGCTCAGCCTTCTTTTCACCTCCCACCTCCACCCTCTATGGCTACCACCTGTGGCCTGGCTTTCCTCCCAGGTTGTGTTACCTGCACATGAAATTGTGCTGATGCAAAAGGTGCTTGGGAGCGCGAGGACGGGGCACGCACACCCTTGGTTGCAGAACCTGTGGAGAAGCCAGCGAGCGCAGGGTGTGCGTTTATGTAAATATGGACGCCTGAACCAAGAATTGAGGGGGAGAAGGGGAGAGTCGACGGGGGTGTGGGGGGGCTGGGGGCTCAGTTGCTGCCTCCCTGCCTGCTAGTCTGCCTGTGGGTCCAGTCCCTGGCGCAGCATCAAAGCCATGTTAGAGATACCGAAGGCTCCAAAACTCTCTTCCCGTCTGCCCCAAACAACCGTGACTCTGTCCTGCCTGGGATGGTTGCACAACCCTGTCTCTCCTCCTCCATTGGGAGACACCCCTTCCCTTCTCACAGTCTCGGGGGATGGGGTGCACCAGGGCTCCCCGGCCAGGCGGCATGTTCCCTGGCTTCTGAGCAGGCGCCTGCAGGCCTGGGCTTCCTTCCAGCCTATCTAGACGCTCTGTTGCCCAGACTCCCGTCCTCAGCGCTCTCTGCCCCGGATTGTTCCCGACAGGTGACCCAGTAAGAACCGCTCCTCTGGGGTGCACACAAGCAGCAGGTGTGGGCTCCTGCGCCCTTAAAGGCAGTGATGCAGATCGCAGGGGGAAATGGGAGCCAGGCCGCCTTCTTCCTCCTGGTTCTGCTAAGGATTTGGGTTTGGGGAGCATGTTCTCTGGGGACAGGTGCAGTGTTTTCTGAACTACAGGATGCACCAGGCAGCAGAGGAGGGTACCAGTATGTGCATGGAGAGCTCTGGATGCAGCCAGCTCTGACTAGGACCCGTGCCACAGGCATAATGCCCTCCGAAATCATTTTTAGGATGGGCTAGAGAAGAGGCAATTTCATACACCTCCCGTGGCAACATGGGCAGGGAGCGAGTCACCATGTAAGATGCAGCAGGCTGGCTGGAGGCCCTATTTGTTTTGTTTTAGGTGCCTTTTACCTAAACTAGCACGGCCCTCAGCCCAGGTGCAGGGCTAGCATGAAGAAAGGCTTACCCGCAGCAGGAGCTGGCGAAAGAGGTTTCTCTAAACTAAAGTCAAACATTTTTAGGTTCTGATAACCTGCCTTTGTTACAGAATTGAAGAATACGAGCTGTAGGCTAGCTGTGAAGCCCGTGCTGTGGATTATCATTTCACCCAAGAGTAATAAATTATTTAATACTTTTGTAGTGAATGCAGTCATCTCAAGCCATCAGATGCAGCTAGCATTTATTAGATGCTTCTATTGCAAGTGCTACGGCAGGTACCAGGCCTAGGAGCCAAGCAAGGCCAGGCCTGCTCACAGCTGGGAAGGCGCCGGCCCACAGGGGGCTGCTAGATGCCAGAGCATTTTGTTGATAGTGGAGAAAAGCTGTCACAGCATCACTGACAGCGCCCCCAGACCTCTGACATGGGCTTCGGTTAGCAGCCATGGCTTAATGGCCAGGAATGGTCTTCTGTTTGGCGAGCACACAACCAAGCAGAAGGGAGAGCTGGCGGGGTGCAAAAGGCAGGTGCGTGAGGAGGTGCGTGCCGGGTGGAGGGAGCTGCCTCATCAAAGTGAAATTGAATAACACAGAGAGTCGGGGTCACTGGGCATGCCTGGGGCTCCGGGTGTGTGTGGCACTTCCCACGCTGAGGTTGGGACCTAGTTTTGTCCCCGTAGAGTCCACCTTAAGAAAGCCTTATCGGACGGTCCCCAGTGGATTCCGGGACCTCCCGGGATTCAGCACCTTGATGTGTGTTCTGTGCCTCATTAGCGCCCGCCAACTTTGCACAGAAACTGCAAGCCAGTGGCCACAAACACCCCTGGGGGCATTTGAGAATACCAGGGCCCCAGCCCTACAAGCACCATTTAACCAGGACCTCGGCAACGGAGGTCCAGGCGTTTCGACTGTTAAGCACCCCAGCGAATTGACTTGTTTTGCCCTTAGTTGATGGGAAAGACCTGAGGCCGCGCTGACCAGCAGCTGTGGACCGAGGCCCCAGCTGGCCGTGGCTCGTGGCGGCCTTTACGCGGGCGTGAAAGTGCCGCACCTTCGCCAGAAACATACTTCATAGGATGAGTTTTGATCTTTTCCTGGGCGAGCCACATGTGGCCAGTCCTCTGTCGTGGGCGGGCGGGGAGCTGTGCCTCCCACTCAGCCCCCCGTCGTGAGAGTGGACCGAGGCCAGAGCTGAGTGTGCAGAAGGCGGGCTAGGCGGAGCTGTGGTGTGGCTTAGCTTAGGTGGATTAAATGCAGCTTCGACTTCACAATATTTTGACGTTATGATGGGTTTATCGGGACGTAAGCCCATTGTAATTAGATCCGTGCTCCTGTTTGCTGGGCTGATTCCCACTCCCTTCCTGGGGAGAGCCAAGGTGACAGTGGCTCTGACACGCAGCTCCAGCTCAGCCTCCGCCCACGACCGGACCCGCCCACGTGCTGAGAGGAATGGAGGAAATCCTGGGCACCGGGCAGAGCCCACCACGGGGCGCGGGTGGCTCGCTAACCTTTGGGTGGCCGTTTGGAAAGCCTGGCTCCTTCATCTGAACGGTCAGTGCATGTCTCTCGGGGAACACAGTTCTCGAAGCTGTTTACAGGATGATCAGAAATACAAAACAGAGATTGTTGTGAGTTCAGGGACTGAAAAATAGCTCAGGGGACGATCTGTGGGAACTAAGTGACCGCCCCACAGACATCCGTCCAGAAGGCAGGGGCCTGCGGAGAGGGCATCACCTTGCTTCTCGAGTCCCCTGGACCTGCGACAGCGCAGACAGTCGCTGTGGGGACAGTCCGGTGTCATAAAGTCATCGGGAATTTTAACACAGAAGCTGAAACTGGCAGAAGAACAGTAAAAGGATAAGATAAAGGAAATCAGATTATTCCTGGTGGCAATTTGAAGTTCAATGACTTTGAACTCTTCTGGATTTCTATCTCTATATACTCGGAACAATTTAACAATCTCCACTTTTAAGTTTAATGTGTTAAAAATAAAAACCAATTGGAAGCACAGATATCATATCACATTTTGACAGCTTGGCTGGGTCTTGAGCTCAAGGGCAGAACTTCTGGGTCATTCGCTGGAGGTGAACCGCAGACATTAAAGCGCTCCTTATCACCTCGTGAAGGATTAACAGCCTCCCTCATTACTGTGGCTATTCTTCATTCTCTGTTTTTCTTCCCTGGCCCTTCTTATCTGACCCCTGGAGGCTGAAGGGATGACATGAAGGGGAATTACGTCTAAGCGCCCAATAGGGTAGAATCCAGGAAAAAGCCTCTGGCCCACACTGAGTTAAACGTCTAAGGAAACACTGGTCAAAGTGGCAGGTGAAAGAGGTCGAAGCCCCTCCCCCAAATTGTATGTATGTATGTAAACCACGTTCAAGCCTTTCTGGGTGACTGTGGGAGGCAAATGAATAATTAATGGATTGCGAGTGGCTAGATAACAAGTATGTACTTGGCAAGGCAATCTCAGGACAGTGTGCTTAGTAATAACCTTACCAAAGAAAATGTGTCTTCATTTTTCTTCTGCTTTAGAAAGCAAAAACTGTTTGCAATGGAATGATTAAAACTTCCATGCAACGGAGGATGTGGAGGGTCTTGAGATTTGCCCTCCAGGTCATGAATGACTCAGCAGAAGTAAAATGAGTGTGGCTGAGCCGCATCTGCTCTCTGGAGACCCGTGTTACCTGTTTGCTGAGACCCTGGATGGACGTGCCATCAGGATTAACCCCATCTGGGCAGCGCTGAACATAGTGACGTCGCCATGTCACTCTGCATCGGTGCAAGAGAGTTACCTCCCCTGCCTGCTCCTTCAGGGACCCCCAAGCGTGGCTCGGGAAACTGCTCTAATCAAGAGCTTTCATTGTGTCTCACGCCTGCTCCTGAAGTTCCCTCTCCCCGCCTCCCTGCTCAGCTTCTGTGTCTGCATGTGACAATCACGGGGCATGTGCAGAGGTGTCTGCCTGGGAGTGGGGGGGGTGTCCTCTACCTCTAATACACACCCCAGGGGTCTGCTGACCCCATCACCCACACACCTATGAGATCACATCTCCCAGTGCGTTTGCATTCTTAGGGATGGGTCTTACGGAGGATTTGAAGCTAATGGGGTACATCTTTATGCACCCCATTTTACCTCCTTCATAAGTAGCTTGATTATTCCATCCACTTTCCTGATGTTTCCAGAGATGCAGATACTTACCTGGTCCCAGTGCGATCTAAAGATCATGGAGTCTGAGCTGCTGAGCAAAACAAAACTCCCGCCACCTGCGCGAGGGTGGCTGAGTTGCCCATTTTCATCCTGTCCTGTAAAACCAGGTCCAGAGTTGAGCTGCTGTCACGTCCAGAGTCTCAGGTTCCAGAATATGTCAGACGTTAGCTGGGTTGTGGCTGTGAAGTCCTCACTCCCCTTTAATGACGCAGGGAATAGCATCACTCTTCACCAAAGAAGCCAAGGTTTTGACTAAAGCAGCTTCCTAAGCCGCTGCTCGACCCCCATGCTATACCTTGTAAGTTGCAAGTGAGACAAAAGGACCTGCCACTTTGGGGGCATATTTGAGGATTTTTTTCTTTTTTCGGTCAACAAAGCATTCTAGAAGTTTCGGGGTCCAGGGCTGAAAATAAAGCAATTATGTTGTATTGGCTAAAAAGTGAGATGGGGCAAAGAAATGTGGATCTGCCTGAAGTTCCCCAGCTGGCGCCAGGGCGGCTCACGCATGAAGTGCAGAGGTTTTCTTCAGATAACTGGGGTTTTGAGTCTGCGCTGGCGGCCCCGGCCTCCTGGTGGCGCCCTCTCCGCATTCTCAGTCTCCAGCTGGCCCTGGGCTCAGGTGGTTTGCTTCCCTGGCACACGCTGGTCACATAAGCTGTGTCTGCAAACAGAAGCCTCAAGGAGCAAGTTATGTAAGTTGTTTTCCTCTTGTGCTTCAGGGTCTGGGACCAATTGAACCGTTTAGCTCAGTTGCACCCTGACCCCAGGCTTCCCAGGACAGCCGCCTTTCTGTAGAGAAGATGTATGCCCCGCGCCTTCACGCCTCCTTGTTCAGCCACCACAGCTACCTGTCCTCGCTGGTCTGAACGTCCAGTAACCCGCGCCAACGGTCCACCCTTGTTCTCGTCCCACCGCCCACTCCTTTCCCCCTTGAGCCCACGGTCTGCTCGCAGCAAGATCCTCTGCTGACCGTTCCTTCTTGCCATCTGTAGGGGCAGGAATGGCCACGGTGCAGGTTTTCTGATCCCATGCAGACCGGGTAAAAGAGGAGTCAGAGTCCTCAGTAGTTTTGCAGGTTTTTTATTGGGGTTCACCAGGCATATGGCAGGCAGGGGTGCTGGCTCCGGGGCTGGGAGGCCTGTCAGCCTCCCAGCCCCCAGCAAGTCTTCACTCTATCTGGGCTCTCTGGCCTTCTCTGCTTCTGCTTCTGCTTCTTTGCTTCTCTCTTTGCTTCTCTTTGGCTTCTACTGGCGTCCCCGCCACGCCACCCTTAAAAGCCCAGTCTCAGCCCAGGTGAATCCCATCTACCTAGGCCCACACCCTGCTCCAGGTGCCGCCATCAGGCATGCACTCAGGACCTCAAGGATCCGTCATCCATCCTGATGGCGGGAGGGCAGAAAAGCCTCACATTTTTCCTTACCCTACACCATCTCCTTGCTCTGACACCTGATTTTCCCTGAGGACACGCTCCCCCATCGCATCCCTACCACCCTCCCCAGGGCGCCAGTTCCCTTCTCATCACCTTCCCCCCAAGTCCCTAGAATTGGAGGTGGGGTAGGTATCCTCCTTGCTCCCTGTCTCGGAAAGTGGCACCTCCAGTGGCATTGCTGAGGAAGCCTTGCCATCGGTGAGTCATTAACACGCGCAGGGTAATAGCTTTTTTATTTTAAGACGGCACGTTTGTGTTCCTGTCACCATTATGCCCATTTATACTCCTCTGTGCTGCACGTTACACCTTTGCATCAGCAGGTCACACCAGCTGAAAAAACATCGATAGGTCAAAATCAATCTCATGTTTCTCACGTTTTTCCACAGATCAAGCTGGGACCATTTAAATCATTTATACATAGATTTGTTCAAGCAGTTATTAATTCAGGTGATATTTTAAAGATGAGTGTTTGGTAGTCACTTTTGAAATGGCGTCCTGCTAATCTTGCTGCATCCTACTCGTCAAACAACAGGGGGAAAATGAGTTACATAAAGAGGCATGAATATTGAAATAAATTGTTTATAACTTTTACTCTTCACTAGCTTTTGTCCTTTTATGTTTGTAACAATTATCTACCAAGCCTTGAATCCCTTCAAAGTCTAAACATTATCAGAAGCTAAAAAGAATTTAAAATGGCAGCCTTAGGGGCCTCCCCGGTGGCGCAGTGGTTGAGCGCTGGGTTGCGAAGCTGCCCGCAGCCTCTGCAGTGCCAGTTCGATCCCCGGCTGCCGGGCCAGGGTCCCACATGGCGCGCAGACCTCTCCTGCCACCCACTGCTCCCCTCAGCAGTGTCCTTCGGTCCTTCTGCCTGCTCTGCTCCCCGCTCTGGCTCTGGTGAATTCTCTCACCCTCCTGTGCTTCTGACTGTACCCAGTGCTTGTATAAATAAATTTAAAAATTAATTAAAATGGCAGCCTCTGTGAATGGGGGAGGGGCAGTGAGCTTTTCTCCCCCACTGTCAATACTACTTGGCATATTACTTTGTAGCCATAAACTTGAATTTGAAAAAAGAAAAAAGACTGGAAGGAAATAATGTGACATTACAAAAGGAGTTCTCTGGGGAGGGGCAAAGTGGAATTACTTTTTTCCTTCTGTATGCTTTCTAAAGCCACAAGATGATAAGTGTACTGACATGGATTTTAGAATGAAAAACAGTATATGCACTTTTCGTGAGTTCAATAGCTATTTGAAGGCTAAGGGGGAAATTCGTTGAGAGGCATTTTGAGTAGATTCTCTACTGGAAAACATCATTCCTGGGTCAAACCAGAGAATATGCTGGTGTAGGGTGAAGGTCAGGACAGGCGGCCTGACGACCTTGCGCAGACGGGAAGGGCATTTGTGGCAAAGAAAGGGGCTGCAACGCACCTGAGGGCAGGAACCCTTGGGAAGAAGCTGCCTGACCCCCTCCCCGTGCTAACAGGTCACTTACTCCTTCCCGCCCACAAAAGACAGCCCTTCTGGAAGACTTGGGGGCGGCCCCAAGTAGACAGAGCTGCAACCAGGTAGGCGAAGAACAGCTTCAGGGTCATGCAACAATCTCAGCTTCGTGTTTTCATTTAAACAAAGCTTCAGGCCCAAAGCAGGTCTGCAGGGAGGCCACTTAGCCGACCTCTGGGCATGGAGGCAGCACTTGGGGCCGGCCCTCGCAGGGGCGGCTGCCTGGAGCCAGCGGGCGGGACCTCCACTCCCCGCTGGTCACTCTTACCTGGTGAGGGCGCACAGCTCGGGAACTGCTCTTGACAGACGGTAGAAAGGTTTTGCAAATTCAAAAGCCTGGCACTTGGAGAGTCGGGGTGCAGCGGCACGCCGCCCCCCCCGCCAACGGGCGCGTCTGTTGCAGGACGGATGGTCGCAGTACCACTTCGTGGCGTCGTCGTCCACCATCGAGAGGGATCGGCAAAGGCCCTACTCCTCCTCCCGCACGCCCTCCATCTCCCCCGTGCGCGTGTCTCCCAACAACCGCTCAGGTAAGAGGCGCCCGTGGCCCCCACCCTCCCGGCCCTTGGGGGACCCCGAGAGGACAGCCCTCCAAAGGGCCACGCGCTCGGGAGGGACGGGTGTGCGCAGCCTTGGTGGGTGCTCTGCGCCACGCGGCTGCACACTCCGGACCAGGCACCCTCGTGGCGCTTCTGCAAGCCCCCAGGGGTGTCCACGAGGGCCGGGGGACGCGTATAAACAAAGCCCTCGGTGCCTTCAGTCGGGTTTCCCACGGGCGTTTTCCCAGGGGGCGCTGCTCGGTGTTGCTCTGATTGGGGTGCCGGAGCGGGAGGGGCCACAATCTCAGCGTGATGGTGTTGCCATTCCGTGTCTGAGGAGCTTTTATGACCTTCATGCCAGCAGACGAATCACTGACAAATTCTTTTTACAGCAACTGCAACTTTTAAGTCATTTGGTTTCTTTTTTTTTTCTAATTTTGTCACGTTCCCATGCTTTCATTTTAACAAATTTCTCTTAGTCGCTTGTAAAGATACTTTCTTTTCACACCCTGGCTCAGTCACGTTCTCTAATGTGGAGAAAGAGGTAAAGTAAAATACGAGCCCATCACTTAGTACAAGGGGCGCTCGGGCTCCAGTGGCGCTTACCCGACGTGCAAGTTGCTTCAGGCTTTCCTCTTGGTCTCTGCACTCTGGCTTTCTCGGGTGCAGGGAGCGGGTAAATGGCCAGACGCACAGCACACGGTCACGCGCACATGGTCACGGGCACAGCGCACGCTCCTGCGCGCACAGCACAGATGCCACCGAGGTCTCCTTGCTCCCCGGCCTCCCCCTGCAGAGGGCGGGTGGCACAGACCCCGGAGCTGCGTGAGGAGGCCTGGAGGGATATGCCCTGCAGGGACTCTGTACCTCTAATATCCAGCCCCTCACCTTGTGGGGTAAGTAGGTGGAGAAAGACAAGAGCATGAAGAACAGGGAGGATGCAGCCGCGCGGCTGACGGTGCGGCCAGTGTCCTCCCGTGGCTGTTTACGTGACCCGCCCTCAGGCGCTGGCAGGACCTGCAACTTCTCTGTGTTTCTCTGTGTAGCAAGTGCCCCTGCTTCACCTCGGGAAATGATCAGCCTCAAAGAAAGGAAAACCGACTACGAGTCCACGGGCAGCAACGCCACGTACCACGGAGCAAAGGGCGAGCACACGTCCAGGAAAGACACCACGACAGGTGAGCCCCGCGCCCCTGGGCGGCCTGGACGGTGGTGCAGGCCTTTGTGCGGCAGTCACCGGAGAGCTTGGCAGCGAGAGTTCAGAGTTGGGGATGAGGCGGGACACCAGAGATGGGGAAGCAGAGTCTCTTGCCCCTGGAGGTGGCCACGGGATAATTTCTCTACACACAGACGGTAGTCTCCGCCCTTCTCTGCTTCCCCTTCCCTCCTCGCTTGCCCAGCTCCTGCTGCTCCCTCAGGTTACAGAGAGGGGCGCCAGGGAGGCCCCGATGGCATGACCAGTGCAGGGTAAAGGCCGCGGGGCTGGTGAGTGCGGCAGCCAAGCCTCGCTCTTAGGAGCGGAGAGGAGGGGACAGGGTCGGGAAGGGAGGGCAGGGAAGAAGAGGATTTCAGGGAACCCCACAGGGCAGCTCTTGAGACGTTCGTTCCTTCGCTTACTGTGAGGACAAGCTCTGACCACGAGCGAGCCCAGGCAGACTCGTTAGAGCTGATGCCCAATTTCCCTGAGGAGGCGGGGATTGTCCTCACTACCCCTCCGGCCCTTTGTCCTCACTACCCCTCCCTCCTCATCAGCTGCGACCCCGCAGAGACCAAGATGGATGCCAGTCCCCACCCCTCCAACATGCCCAGCCTGTCCCGTCACCAGGCTTGACTGGACTCTCCCGGGACACACACGCTCTCCGGCTTCCACACACGCGTGCACACACACACCAACCCACCCATTTTGGCTCCTCCAAGAAGCAGGGCCTGGGTGGGGCTGTGGTTAGGTGGGTCACGCCAGCGCCAGCAGCATCTGCCCAGAGACCACATCCTTCTTTGCCATGTGGCGTGGAGCTGGTGCCTCCTGGGCCCAGGCCTGAGGTCTGGGGCTTTAACTGGCCAGACTAGGCCATTCATAAAAGTGCAGCGCCGAGGGCATGGCCTTAAACAGACCCTCGAGATTGTCTTAGCAGAAGAATCTCGAAAGCACAGGACGCACTTCTCTGACGTTGTTTAGGTGTAGACCAGCGGGACACAGAACAGCACATCGGGTGACTTACTAAGGTGGCTCCAGGCCAGGAGGCCTCCGCTCCTGCTCCTGGTGGGGCCGAGAGCACGTGTTCTCCACAGCGGTGCTGCATGGCTGCACAGTCACACATGCACGAGAAACAGGCCTACGGCCTCCAGGTCCACCCTCTGCCCCTAGGGACAGGCCCTCTAAGGAAATATCCCCCTAGCTCCAAAACCATCTCCTAGTGGGAGGACTGAGCTCACTCCAGAGGACGTGCCTGCCACCCTCCCTCGTTGGGCTTCCTCCTGGAGTGATCAAAGAGAGTCATGAATCCCAACGCCAGATCCCTGGAGTCAAAACATTTAAGGGGGAATGCAGCCTGTGCCGTGACTCTGCAGTCAGTGACACCAGGTCCTTCATGCCCTAGGTAACCCTCCCCAGCATCTGCGAGGACAAATGGAGGCTGTAATTAGAAGAACAATTGTTATTGAAGTGTAACTTTTCTCTTTAATTGCCTTGCCTAGTAGAGTCTTTCAAAAAGCTTTTAAATGTGGATGTGTTTATGTTGAAAGTTTCAGTGGAACTCGAGCATGCCCTGCACACATTATAAGATTAAAAAAAAAAAAAGAAAGAAAGAAACAAAATCTAGCAAGTGTCTAGACGTTTAATCTTCCCAGAAAAAGGCAGGGATCTTGACAACTCCAGTATTGAGATAAATGCAATTTTCAAACTTATTTAGAGGCTTAAATTTAGCTTTGCTTTCACTTACTTAGAAATGCAGCCCAGAACTACACTGCCAATCATGGAGCAGGTCTGCGAGAACACTGAGATCTTTATTGAGTTACCTGTTTATCCAGAAAGGTTTCTTCTAAGTCAAAAAGTACTGTGTAAAAGTTTGCTGCTGTTATCACAGTGGTGATAGTTGAGGGCGGGGGTGGAGATGTGATGGTGGACACAGAGGAGATGGGATGGTGCTGGTGGAGGCCATGGTGCTGGTGGAGGAGAGATGTTGGTAGCGACAGAGCCACTGCTGCTGGTGGTGGTGGTGATGGCAGTGTGATGGTTCTCATGGTGGGGATGGAGGGTGGTAATGGTTGTGGCAGTAGCGGGTGAGGGTGAGGGTGAGGATGGTGATCTGTGGCGGCTGTGGTCATGGTGGTGGTGGTGGTGGTGGTGGTGGTGAGGGTAGGGTAGGGATACCGCAGCAGCAGTAAGGGTGGTGGGGGTAGTAATACTGGTGATGAGGCTGATGGTGCTGGTGTTGTCACCTCCATGGTGGTGAGATTAAACCCCCAGCCTCGCCTGGGGAGAGCCAGCATTTCATATAGGAATGCAAAGAATGAATTGCCAACCTCCAACCCACGCACTTTAGCAAGTGCCCATCATGCCAGCATCTTCTTGCAACAGCAGGTGTCTCCTGACCTCTGCGTGAAAAGCAGTGCTTTCTCTCAGTCAGGAATAAATCCACGAGACACTCAAAGTTCAGTGCACTGGAAAAATACCTGAAAAAATGTCCACCTTCGTTGTTTCTTAGGCCTCAGAGGATGTCCTACCATTTCTCCCAAAGGACACACTGCCTCTGCGCTGGGAAAATCACGGCAGCGTGAACCTCAAAATGCAGCCTGTGAAAGCAGCCCCTTCTCCTGGTGGGAATCTCCCCTACTGAGCTCTTAGAAATGCAGATCCATCAAGGTTTTAGCCCCAGATTCACCCCCACTCACTTTCTCCGGATGCATTTTCTAGCTCAGGTGAAGTCTTAAAAAGCTTTCCGCCCTGGTGTTCCCAGCGACCAGGGCGGCCTGAAGCGGGAGTCAGCTGTTCCCAACGCAGCTGCTGGAGCTTCCCGGAGATCCTGGCTCCCCAGGCGCGTGACCTGTGCAGACACCATCCGAGGAGGCTGTGTCATCCCCGCAGCTGCACGACCTGCCTTTAAAACCCACCTGGATGATTTTGCCTCCCCTGTGCACTCCCAAACGCCTTTACATCAGAGGATCTAGTCCATTTGTCAGTGTCTCTCTTATGCCTTTTCAGGCCATTCTAAGCTTCAGTGTTGGTTCCGTTGGAAAATGGAAGTTTGGGGGCCTGCACAAGGAAAACCATTCGCTCGGTGTCTACTCTTAGCTCAGACACGGGGCCGTGCAGCCGGAAGATGTCTGCTGCGTGTTTTTGCACAGGCCATCAGTTCAATCTCAACGGCAGGCTCCTTTAAATAGGTGAGGTGGCCAACGAGCAGGAGGAAAGAACTTTCCAGAAGAGACACCTTCAGCTCGAAAGCCACAAGTGAGCTTGGCACTGGAGCAGAGGACAGGGCACTGGAGCCAGGGAGGGAGGCCAAAGCTCTAATCCTCCAAGTATCCTGCACATGTGTATAAATATTTTTTATTCTGAGATGACAGAATCAATCAAAATTTCACCTGCTCCTTGAAGTGATCTTTTCCTTTAGCAAATTATAGCTCAGAAGGCAGATTGTTTTAAGTTGACTCACCTGTGCGTTCACCCAGCAAATAAAGCACTTGCTCTAGGAGGGTCCCCCGAGGCCAGGGCTATCCTGGCACCATCCTGACCCTGTGGAAACCTACGAAGGAGGCAGAGCAAACCTACGAAGGAGGTGACTCCTGCTCTCCTGGAGCTTCTCTTAGAAGCATAGGAAGTTTCTACACAAGGCAAACAAAAGGACACGCTCACTGACCAGGCAATGCCACGTGAGGTGGGTTAGGATGGCGCGTGCTGGTGGGAAGGCGTTACTTTAGGTATCAAGGCCAAGGAGATGTTTGGTCTAAACACCGACAAGGAGAGGGGGTGGTTTTCACGAAGTGGGGTCCGCAAGTCCAACATCTCTGAAGCAAAAGAGTTTGCCAGCCTGAGTGAAGAACGAGGCCAGCATGGCGAGGACTCCCTTGATGCAGGAAGAAGGCAGCCGATGCCAAGGAAGATGCAGGGGCCAGATCAGGAGGGGCACTTGGGTCCAGCCATAATTGCAGAGGGCAGGGGCGCTGGAGAACACAGTCCAGCTGCCTATCAAGATGAACCTTCAGGTGTTAGGAAAGGAAGGAAGAAGAGCAGGCGTGGGGAGAAGGTAGATGGGCTCTGGAGGAGTCTCTAGAATTGGTTAAGAGTGAGATGCTGGTTTCCCAAGAATACAAGACCGTGATGATGCACGCGCAGCCAGAGAGTGTATCAGAGGGGCTTTAGCATTGAAAGTCGGCTCTCCCTCCCTAGGCGCAGTTTCCCAAGAGGAGTTTCATTGCACAGTGATACGTGTTTATGTGTTTATAGCATCGATCCTGGGAGGAGTGACAGGTCGTGCTGACTCTGTCGGAGTAGCCTGCGTGAGAAGGGATGGTGTGTCAGCCATGTTCATTATCCTGCGGGTACTGGAAGCAGATTAGAACTTCTTGACTTTTGGCATGTTTTATACCCCACTGGCTCTGGGCAGTGTGTCCAGGGCTTTCTGAAACCGTGGCCTTTCCATGCCTATCAGGGTTGTGGTGCTCCGGAACCTTCCTCTGAGCTGGTGGCAGGAGCCCCAGGGGTTCCAGGTAAGGACACAGGCAAGTGGGTCTTTGGAAGCTGCTGGTAACTGGAGGAGACCATCCTGCTGTCCTTGCTTCCTTCCCTGCCCCCCTCCCTCCAGACCACAGGCTGGTCACGCCAGCCCCGGGTCCTGTCCCTGTGTCTCACAGGCTGGAGACGTGCAGGGTAGAGCAGGTGGTGCCGCCCGCCTGTCCTCTGAGCTCTGAGTGATGAACTGTCTGGGAGATGATCAAGCACTTCTGGGAGCTCAAATTAGAAATTTCATTCTTGTCATTTTCCAGCTGAGAACTAAGCTGCTGATACAGATTCTTGCATGCTTCAATGCAGGTGACAAGCTTTTATTATCCGCCAGTTTCCACCAGAAAAGAAGGCAATAAAACTTGCGAGATGACCATCTGTTACCCGCACCTGCCCTGACCCTGTCGACAGTGTGAACGCTGTAGCGAGCACCTGACGGGCTGTGGGATTTTATGGAATAACCACACTTCTTTCTTAATACCTGGATGGAAAATGCAGGGTTCTGGGCCAGGGACTGCCTTCCACTTGGAAGGGCCCACAGAAACCGGCCTCGTTAGAGCCAGAACGGGCCTCTGGAACCATTCGTCCTCATTTGACATCTTGTTTTCGCTGCTAACGCTTTGTTTCCCTTTGGCTTTCAGCTCAAAATACTGGAATTTCCACTTTGTATAGGAATTCATATGGTGCGCCCGCGGAGGACATCAAACACAACCAGGTAAAGGAGGCTGCACGGCGCGTGCGTTCCCCCTTGATGCGTGGGGAGCATCCTGAGTCATAAAATAGGTTAGCTTCTTGCTACCATGCAGAAGGACTGAAAAAGCAAATAACATTCCCGGCTGCTGTCCCCTCGCGTGTAGGTGACATGGCACTCCACACACGTGGGCGGCAGGGCAGTCCTCAGAACAGCCTCGGGTATGGAAAGTCATCTGAACACACTGTGGCTGCGTAAGGTGTAAGGTGCAGTTACCAGGTGTAAGGTGCTGCTTACCAGGCCCGTTGTCCAGCTCCTGGAAGGGGGATTATTCCTGTAGCCCGGCAGCTCTCGTCTGAACCGCATGCACCACACGTGGTAGCCATGAAATGGGCACATCCAGTCCATAAACAACTAAGCAGGACTCGAGGTGGAGTCCGGGGGTCTGTTGCTGCTCTGCCTGGTTGGGGTGCAGTCCCCGGAGCTGGTTAGGAATGCAGATTGCTCCTTCTGTGGCCCCCAGCCCTGCCCTTCCACGGTCTTTTGCGCCAGAGTCACGCCTCATCCGGATGTCTAGTGGTTCGTGCGTGTGGTGAGGAGCGCTGGTCGGTAGATACTTGATACGTGCGTGTGTGTGTGTGTGTGTGTGGTTTTTTCGCTCATCCTCTCTGTGGCTCTGTGGGTGCTTGCCGAGCAGAAGCGACCCCCTCTGCTCTTTCATTGGGCCGAGACGTCATGCTCCCCACACTGGTGGGCATCACAGAACAACGGGACCCTTCACAGTCACCACTGTGGAGGGAGGCTCGTGCTGCTGCCCCAGACCCCTGGCATATCTCAAGCGGGTCGCAGCACAACACAGATGACATCAGCCTGCAAGGGGGTGGGGTTGTCTTCCAATGTTTGTCAGCACCCAGCAGGGCAGCTGCTGTGAAAGAGAGTGGGGCCCGCTTCTCCGGGGGGAATGTCCTGTGGATGAGCAGGGAAGGAGCAGGGGCCTGAGAACTCTCTCCCGACCTTGAGCCATTTTTTTCTCTAACCAGCCCTCATCAGGAGACAGGAGAGTGGGGGGCAGAGCGGTCCCTTCACCCCATTTCTAGTCCATGCACAGATTCTTCTGGAAGAATCTGGTGTCATCTGGAACCCCTGTAAGTCCCCAAGCCCCACGGCCTGTGTGACACTTGCTCTCACAGCTTCCCTGGGACTTGGTCTTCACTAAAAGCAAATAGGCCCCCGAATGAATAAGGAGGGTGCAGGGCTGCAGAGGAGAGCGCACCGGGGGTGCCCCCTCGAGGCCCGGGTCAGCGTGCCGCCCAAACACAATGGAAAGTGGACACAGAATGGCTCGGAGTGGCCACACCAATGGAATCGACCCTTGTTCTCTCAGCAAATATCAGCTGTGGTGAGTGACCATCTTTGCCGGGATGTGCCAGGACCCTGACTTCGCGTCCGAGAGGGAAGTTTAGTCGTCAGTCTCCGGGGTGGAGAGCTCATCCCCAGAGCCAGCGTACAGTCCCCCACCTGTGTCAGGGAGCTCCTCTGTCGTAGGGGATGAAGTGAAGCCGGGTGTGGCCCGGGGTCCTTGGCATCTCAGAGAGGCCGCAGCAGGTCCCCGAGGACACTCGCAGCCTCAACGGAGAGGCCACTCCGCAGTGACGCCGAGGGCCGCGCCTCCCCCGAGCCTCTCCGGGGCACGCCAGCTGGGCGGAGTGAGCGCTCCCAGGGCCTCCCTGCCTGGGGCTCAGCCCAGCCGCGTGGCCTTTTTGCCCACGTGCCCCAAAATGTACTCGACTCAGCCTCACCGTGAACCCTCGAGCTGCGGGGCTGCAGGCAGACGCCGCTGACAGGCAGCCAGGACGTGTGGCAGCAGGACCGGCGCAGCTGGGTCCCTCGGGAGCTGGGTCCCTCGGGGACGGCTCAGTGCCGCCATCACCCCCTGGGCCGCGCCAGCAAAGGGACATGAGCAGCGGGGCAGCGGCGGCGGTTAACCCCCCTTTAATACAAGCAGTGTCGTAAGCGTCCCCAAGGAGAACTGGTTCTCCCTGGAAGCTCTCCCAGCAATCATGACGACACCCCGTGAACGCGGGGGCGGAGAGCAAAGCGTTGTCCCGGCCTGGGACTTCGTCTCTGGAACAGACTGGCCTGCCTGCTCTCCCAGGCTTGGATTCTCCGGCCTCGTGGGCACGGCCGTGGCACCGGATCGAACGCTCTTGTTCTGGGGAACCCCCTGAGCCAAGAGCGACCCCACAACCTCTCAGCCTGTGAAAAGCCAGCAGCCCGGCTCCTCCTGGTCCTCGGCGGGGTGCTCTGTCTCGTGGGCGCCATCATCTCCCGCCAGAGCCCACGGGCTGCCCAGGGGCCTGCACAGCGGCTGGGCCGCGCGGAGACGCAAGTCCCAGTGGCAGCTGTTCCAGGTGTTAATCGCAGATGACTGGGCCCAGCCCCAGAGTGTCTGACAATGGGCTTTGGCGTCTTCATGACGCATATTTGAATTCTTAGTGCAGACCACAAACAGCATCTTACGTTCCCGGCCAGTGTCCTCGGTCCCCCCGCCAGGTGAGCAGGGCAGGTGAGATTGTGCCTGCAGGGGAGGAATGGAGATGCGAGGAGGCTAAGGATTGCTGCCGGCCACCCCACTAGGACCCGGCCAAGACTCGGCCTGGTTCTTCTGCCCTCCGCCCCTCCTTGCCCGTCTGCCTTCCTCTGAGCCAGCGGGTCTCAGTGCGAACATGAGTCGGCACCCCCTGGAGCCTTTGACTCAGTGAGTCTGGGGCGAGCCCAGAAACTTGCATCTCTGACAAGTCCCAGGTGATGCTGATGCTGGAAGCTGGGAGCTGTACCTGAGGACCAGCGATCCCCCGACTTCCTTTCTCACATGGTAACACCCCAAGTCTCCAGCTTCCGCTGTGCAGTAGACCTTGGCCATCTGTGATGGGCGCTGTTTCCCTTGGGTTACGGAGAAATCTAGTGTGTGAGCAACTGGGTGAGGAGCGCGCAGGAAGGAGTCCTCTGTCATATACAGTCAAGTTGGGAGGTTGACGGCGGTGCTGTTCTTCATCATTTAAATGAGACGTTCCACCTTGAGGGGAAGGCCTAGCAAAGATAACGTAATGGGAGCAGGAACAGGTCAGGGCTCCCAGAGGGTGACCCTCACGTCAGCGAGATGACCGGCCACACCTCCCCTTCCCAGAGAGGTGCCACCTGCAAGTGAAGCAGCAACAGCCTCAGGCTCCCTGGAGGTGCCAGGCACCGCTGGACCACAGCAGGCACTCCGGTTCAAAATGACCTTTGCTGTGTGCTGACATTGTTCTGCTTCCATCAGGGAAGCCTGGCTGACACAAGCTCTACGGTGTGAAAAATGCGCTTAGGTCATGTTGGCTCTCCTCAGTGGGAAAGGCTTATGTTCAGAACATTTTATCTCAATGCCCGCTGAGGTAGAAACACAGTAAATTCTGGATCCCTCTGTGTATGTTCCCCACACCCCCCACGTTGACCCTTTGCATGCCCTATCTGGGGGAGCTGCACAGGGTTGGGGTGAGGAAAGTCAGCACAGCACACAGCTCTGCAAAGAACAAAGGCACTTTGGCCTAACCAGGGAGCTTGGTACACCTGGTCAAAACAACGCCGAACCTCAGCTTGCCGATGAACCCCAATGTCCTGCCCGTGGCCAGACCCTCAGGCTTGGCACTTCTGCAGACAGACAGAAACCTTTCATTTGGCCACCTCTCACCGGAAGCAGAGAACACCCGGCATCAGCGATGATGAAGTTCACTACTTCTTTGAAGAAGAGGTCGATTTTGCATGTAAATCAATTACCTATAAAAGGGAGGCTCACTTACTCGAGAGAAGAATTATGTGCAGACCATTAGAAGCATTCATTTACACACAAGGTACTAATTGCAAATCATTATCTATTAACTAAGGCCAATTTCTAGAGGACCTTAGTTAAATTAATAGGAAATTGCTGAATCTGCTCGAAAGTAATCAAACTGTGCTCTCTAAGAGTGCTCTGCCTTCCGCTGAGACCTCCTCCCCAAACAGTGGGCACACGCAACGCTGTGCGTGCATCTGTGGGGGCTTCTGGAAGAGCAAGGATGCCTGGGGCTGGCAGGGCAGAGAGCGCTGTGCCGCCCGCCCCAATACAAATGCCAGGTACCAGCCTGTGGACATTCATTGTCTTGCTGTCCTTCAAGCTAAGCAGAGGCAACTGATGGTTGATTCCACATATCCTGAAGGTTCCCGGGGTCCCTCTGCCCTGCAGGGTCCCCAACATTAACCTGCAGAGGACAACAGTGAAAACTGGGAGCACTGAGTTGGGCTGGGGGACCCCAGCTCATCCTGAAGACCCTGTCTCCTTCCCAACTGCAGGCTCATAATCCCACAGTGTCCTCGCGTTCACTCAGTTATTGATTGGACGAAGTTGGGGACCATTTTGGTCTGCCAGAGGATAAATATCTGGAGTGGACTTCCCTTCTGACCACATGCATTCCTGTGTGTCCTTTGAAAGCGTCGAACCTGCCACTTAGGCGGGCGTGATGGAATGGCGCGACCAGCAGAAAGCAGCAGTGCCTCTGAGCTCTGAGCTGGCAGCAAGATGCCCAGTGACTGTCAGGCCTCAGTCATCTTCACGGTCTCTTTGGGAATGCAGCACCCGGGGGTAATAGAGAAAATGTAGAAAAGATGAAAATGAGCTACCATTGTGCTGTAGCTGCTAGTCTATTCCCTTTTAATTGAAAAAAAAAGGAGGGCCTCCCCGGTGGCACAGCGGTTGAGCACTGGGTTGCGAAGCTGCCCGCGGCCTCTGCGGCACTGGTTCAATCCCCGGCTGCTCCCCGGCCACCAGAGGAGGGTCCCACATGGCGCGCAGACCTCTCCTGCCGCCCGCTGCTCCCCTCAGCAGGGTCCTTCGGTCCTTCTGCCTGCTCTGCTCCCCGCTCTGGCTCTGGTGAATTCTCTCACCCTCCCGCGCTTCTGACTGTACCCAGTGCATGTATAAACAAACAAATAAAATAAATAAATAAATAAAACATGCCTCTATAAAAAAAAAAAAAATTTAAAAAAAGAAAAAAAAAAAAGGAAAAGGTTATCTAGTAAAAGGGTGCAGCTGCCATTGCACTTTGGTGATTCCTCAAAAAGGTAAACATAGAATTAACTCATGATCCAACAGTTCCATTTCTAGATACCTACCCCCAATAATTGAAAGCATGAAATATCTGTCCATCCATGTTCACAGCTGCAATATTTACAGTAGTCAGAAGCAACCCAAGTGCCAGTCATGGATGAATGAGTAAGCAAAATGTGGTATACCCATGTGGTGGAATATTATTCACCCACAAAAAGGGAATGGAACCGTCTTAAATTCACCTGATGTAAAAAGAAGGAAAGGAAGGAATCCTGTTGCATGCTACACCGTGGGTGAGCATTTGAGTTCATTACGTAAAAGAAGCCAGACACAAGAAGACAAATACATGATTCCACATATGAGGTCTCTAGAACCATCCAATCCACTGAGACAAAAAAGTAGAATTGCAATTGCCAGGAGCAGGGGGTGGGTAAAAGGGAGAGGGGAGTTATGCTAAATGGCTCATTTCTTTGGGGGGAGGATGAAAAAGTTCTGGAACTGGATAGTGAAATTCGTACAACACCGTGAACGTCCTTAATGCCACTAATTCGTACATTCTACAATTGTCAAAATGGTGACTTTTGCATTGCACATATTTTACCACCATAATTTCTTTTTACAGAAAAAAATCTAGATTGATAGCGTGTGCATGCAGGAACCCACTTTAAAAGGGACGGCAATCCACAGTGGGCAGTGTTGGGAGAGACGCCATGCCGGCGCGGGCCCTCGGTCTTGACCTGGGGGAGGGTCGGGGCCTGGCAGCCCAGGCCCTCGGTGAAGGGCAAACAGATTCACCAGGTGGCTGTTCCTTCCTGCTCAGGTTTCCGCACAGCCCGTCCCACAGGAGCCCAGAAAAGACTACGAGACCTACCAGCCGTTCCAGAATTCCACGAGAAATTATGACGAGTCCTTCTTCGAGGATCAGGTCCACCATCGTCCTCCCGCCAGCGAGTACACCATGCACCTGGGACTCAAGTCCACCGGCAACTATGTCGACTTCTACTCCGCTGCCCGACCCTACAGTGAACTGAACTATGAGACAAGCCACTACCCCGCCTCCCCCGACTCCTGGGTGTGAGGCGGCCCGGCGCTCCGGAACAGTGCATGTGCATGCATACCACAAGACATTGCTTTTTTTTTTCTCCCCCTGCGAATTTAGTTTGTTAAAGCCTGTTCCGTAGGAAGGCTGTGATAACCCGTCAGGAAATACTCAGAGCTATTTTAGAAAGCTAAACGAATCGAAAGTTAACTCGGAAGTCGGTAGGAAGCTGAACGATCCTAAATCGGACGTGACGCGACACCTTTCTAGTTTGAGCTGTAGAGGGTCCAAAGTGCTTTATTCTGAACGTGGCTGAAGACAGCAGAGGAGACGGTGAGGACGAGGGTGTGGAGGTGGGCGTGGAGCACGCAGGAGGCAGAGCTCACACACTGTAGGGGGACGGCTTCTCACGCTTTGTTTGCTCTTCATCCGTTGTGATTCTAGGCTTCAAGTTGCATTGGGGTTCCTCTGTACAGCAAGATGTTTCTTGCCTTTTGTTAATGCATTGTTGTAAAGTATTTGATGTACATTACAGATTAAAGAAGAAGACGCATTGTGTATATTACACCAATGCGGACGTGTCTCCTCATCTATGGTTCTAAATATTGCTTCAGTTTCAAACTTTTGGAAGATGTATGGATTTCCAGTTTTTCTTTTTCTTTTCTTTCTCCCAGTATGTTTTAACAAAAAAAAAATGGGAAAAAAAGGAATATTTAGCAGTATTGTTCGTTCTGATATGTGAATTTGTTTGTGGCAACTAAGCAAGGCATTCAGCAGTTTCTGACAATTAACATACACCATTCCACACTCCTTGTCAACAAAGTGCTTTTTCACTGCCTAAAATTTTAGATGTAGATATTTGAAATAGATTTTTTCATTTATACCAGTTTTCTTTATGATGATACAGTGTTAAAAGAAAATAAATTACAATTGATCTGTCATCCATATTTGCTAAGAATGTCTATTTCCAAGGACCTATCTTACAAAATACACATTCTTGCTCGTATGTCTGTGCGTGTGTGGGTGTGTGTATGTCCATGTATGTATAAAAATGACCTGTGTGAGATTTTATTTTGATAGAAGCTCTTTCATTTGCTGTTCATCTTGTACAAACTTGGTTTTTGGTTTTTGGTATAAATGTACATCTGTTTGTTACTGTATCTATTCTCTAACCATCTAGTGACTCAGGATATTAGGCCAGTTGAAGTAAAGTTATAGGATTTTCACACATTCTCGGAGACCAACTCTTTCTACAGATCCATCTCCATCCATGTTTTCTGCCCTCAGAACATGATAAACCAAGCCCAACTCAATCATTTCACTTTGGGGCCAATTACTTGAAGTATCCACAGAAAATGTGAACTGCTCCCCTTTTCCCCCCCAAACTTTTTTGTTCATGTGGCAGGGAGCAGTCGACAATTATGGGTTAGATTATTAAAACTGAACTTGAAGCTAATGTTAGACTAGTGGTTAACAGAGCTAAGAAATAAGGCTAACCATTTAAAGAACACGGGCTGTGGATAAATTAGCTTTGCTCTTTAGATGCAAGTGACTGAGGCCAGTAGGTGCCTAGTAAATGTTAACTGTTCTTGAAAAAATAAAAAATTAAATAACAAAAGAAATTGGCTGCCATCTTCCTTTGAAACTTGGTCCCTTTCAGAGTTCAATTCAGTTCAAAGTCTAAATCTATGGTTCCTTCTCCAAATTTAACAACAATCAAAAGACTCTTTGTGCAGGTGTGTATTTGCAGATGGGGAGCTAATTTCCAGCGTAGAGCTGTAGACAGAAAGTTACATATATGTTGTCCTATCAGTTAACCACAAGGTGGATCTTGCCGTGCTGGTTACTGAGGATCCCACATTCCTGGACTCCCTCATGGGAATGATCCAGTCGAGAGAAAGAGAGAGAGAGAGAGAAATATGTAGCAGAGCAGAGTGTCTCTGCTGTATCTGTGTCATGGAGGGACAGAATAAAGAATAATCTACCAGGAAGAGATTGCAGATTAAGGAGAATAAGAGATTGTCATATAGACATGATCTGTCCATAACATCACAGCTGATTTTAACTCTTCCAAAGTAACAGCAGGACTTATCCCCTGGCTTGAGTTGTGCAGGAGAAATTAATGTATGTGTTCAAAAGTCCCCCTCCTAGCAGGAACGTTATATCTGCTTTATGATTTTAGTCTCTGCATGCCCAACATCTGTGACCTTCAAACAAGGATGTGTCTGCCGCTGGGGACTCCGAGAGCACACTGTGCCGAGCTGGGAAAAGCCCATTCAGCCAGGAGCCTCTGGTATAAGAGATGGAGGCAGGAGGAAGAAAATTAGGTGTAGCTATTCAAACCTATTCTTTTTCCCTTTTCATCTGCACATACACAGAGACAGATGACAGTGATGACACACATACATCCATATAGATAGATGCTAGGTGCTATCTAATAAAGAAAGAAAATGTAGATATATATAGAAAATAGTAGAAAGAAAGGAAAGGGAAGAGATAGAGATACAAAAATAGGAAAAAGGAAGATACAGGCAGAATTAAATATAGAGGCAAATGTTCAGGTAGATGAGAGCTAGAAATAGAGGATAGATTATAGGTAGGCAGGTTTTACCTGAATCCCATGGTGAAGGTGCCTAAAGCCCCCACAGGATTCCTTGGTGATAAGGATTGACCAGTCGGTGATTTATTATTCATCACATGGGGTATATTGGATAAAAACCCCAAGTGGGGAGAAACCTATGTTTGTTTTCATTTTCATTGTGCTAAGTGCCGAAGTGAGACCCCCTCCCCCAAGTGACTGCCTCTGGAATTTGTCTGCTGAGGTGGGAAGGGTGTTTTTCATAGAAAGGGAGGGAAGAAACTAGAAAAGTCCTTTCTGTTCTCACTCTGATGGTGGGTGGCCCATATGCCCAGCGCATGTGTAAGGGTGCATGTGTGAGGGTGGGTGGCACTTATGCCCAGCTCATGTGTAATAGGATATAAAACCTGCACAGTAAGTTTGCATTTTTTTTCACTTGAGAGTTTTGATCACCAGGGACAAAGGAACACCTACACCACATAATTATGAATAATAGTCGTATTTGAAAATAAGATCTCTCATACGGGTTTAATTTGAATATTGCACATGAATGCGTCCATCCTCATTATCTGTCCTGAACTACATAACAAAACATTAGACAGGTTCGTAAGAATTAGGGCCACATGAAACTTCACATCATCCTTGGTGCTAACTAGGTGAGGGTTAAACAAGGATGATCCATTTCATATTAACAAGACTCACACAGTATAAAAAGTTGCTCCTAAAAAAAGCAAAGCGGTGTTTAAATTCAGTAGCAAAATATATATATATATACTTTCTCTGTATATGTGCACACATCACTATGCATATGTGTGTGTGTATAGATAGATCAATTTACTTTTCTCTTTTCCTGACATCAGGTCTTCTTAAGTGTCAGACACCATCTCGCTATCCATGAGAAGTGTGGCCCCTGGGGAGTCAGGCTGGGCTTTCTGGAGACAGTGTTCTGGAAGCAACCCCAGTGCAGCTGACCCCCATCCTGAAAGTAGGCCTGATTCTTCTGCCCATCGCTGAGCTGTTACCCAAGTCCAACCTGTTAAATCAGATTACAGATGAGCCCTTTGTTACAAGCAGGACTAACCTTCCCAAGCAATTCTGCCTCTCCAGATAGAGAAACCCAGCACTAGCCCTTTGTCCACAAGCCACCCACACATCAGAAGGCCTGAGCACCGCCCACATACGAGCACAAGTCCCCTCCTCCAGAGGTCGTCACCACTCTGCAGTTGTCTGTCTCCTGGATGCTTTGCCCAGTGACCTGATGGCAAACTAGCTTTTCTGTGCCTCCAGCCAATGGCATTCAACTCTTTTGTTCTCCAGGACCACTTCCCAAAATGTGATAAAGGCCCGTTCCCCCAATTATTCTGGAAGGTAAATCTGAGGTCGGGGTTTTTGCTTTAAAGTCCTTTCTCTTCCCAAACCCTAGTGGCATATAATTGGCATCTATGTGCATTGGGTAAATGAGCCCTTGATTTTGGGGTAGCATTTTTATTCGTGTAGAGGTAGGGAAAGCTTGACTGAGAAAATGCTGTTACCAACGATTCTTTCCAAGCCACCCATGTGTCTCACCAACCCAACACAAAAACCCAAGGTGACTCAGCTTGTTGTCCACTCAGTGGCCAGACCGTCCATGAACTTCATGACCTGACTTCACCACCCAGCAGGACTGCACGTCCACACGCAGCCTCAGCATCACCAAAGGAGCGGATGATGCGTCCAGCCATGGAGAGCGTGTGCTGTGCCGCAGAGCTGTGCCAGGCCATGCGCACAGCCGCTGACCCCGTGGGGTTGCTCCTCAGAGGCTCCCTGTTGGGCCCCGTGACCTCTTCAGTGCGTGAGCATTTAGTTTTCGGACTTGAGCAGGACATTATGACCAAAGTCCATGCTGAGCCAGCATCTGAGATCAACCTGACCTCTGTCCTGTGATCAGCTTAGAAACCCCGTCTTTCTAAAGCCAAAAGCTGTTTCCCAGCTCACATGATGGCCAGACCTGACCAGGACCAGGGAAGAGCTTGCCTGCCCAGTCTCAGTCACACCACTTGGTTGCCAGGTGCCGCCCAGATTCAACAAGGGAATGTAGCTTATAGTGCACCCCAAATTGCCTCCTAATAGATGAAAATTTCAGTGCTCACTTATCTCCAGGTGTTTGTACAAATGAAGGTGAGTGAGAACTGGATTTATGAATTGCTGAGGCCTCTTTCAGCTTCTAGAACTGATGTCCTTCCCATCCTGTGACCTGGTCTTCCGGGGGCCACCTCAGCCCAGGGTCTTCATTCAAGTGAGCTGGCCTCCGGCCCCCACGCCAGCACTTGGGGCGAGGGAGCCCTGCGCTTGTCACCTCATCACAACGCAAGGTTGTCTTGTAAACTGGAGATCGGAACAGCGAGAAGCACTTGGGGTGCGGCGGATAGTTCATGGCCTGATGAAATCAAGAGTCCGAGACATCCAGTTATTTACAAAAACAGCAAACTCACGAGCAACGTTAGTACAAGTAACAGTAGCTCAGAACTGGCAAAGCAAGTAGCAGAGGCCCCGCCTCTATAATTGGGTCCATAATAAATGACTGGGCTGCACCTAATGTCTCGTCAGCCGCAGAGGGAGAGGTAGAAGCAAACAGATCCCGTGCTCAGGAAATACAGAAGTGGAATTTTAAGTCAAGAGGTGGGGCTTCAGTTAAGACAATGGAATTCATCACCTGAAGTGGAGCGATGGCCGGTTAGCACCACACAATGGAAAACATTTACGATATTCGGTTGTTCAATTCCTCAACAGAATGAAGACCAGAGCTCTGATGAGGTGCCTGCACCGTGCACCAGGCCCGGCGTGCATCACAGACAGGCCAGGGCAACGCTGCCAATGGTGCCGAAGAGGAAGCTGCGGGTGCTGCCTGTGCAGCCTCTCCAGCTCGAGCACTACTGACTGGGTGGGGGTGGGGGAGGGGTGATCTTTGTCTGGGGGCAGGGGTGCCCTGTGGTTGCAGGTACTCACCAGGATGCCTGAGGCACCACCACCTGCATCAGGCTAAAGCATCTCCAAATAGTGCCAAGTGTCCCCTGGTGTCAAAGTCAGCCCCAGGTAGACGACTGCTCCTGTGCAGCGCTCCTGAGGCCCAGCCTGGCTCCACCCCAGGGCCCTGCCTTCTCAGAGTAAACACTTTCTGAAAGACAAAACTTCCAGAGAGCGAAATGTACCCCGAAAGGGGGACACACACTGTTCCGTCAGCAAAGAGTGGAACGGTTGTTTCCAGACGGCCATGGAGCCTTCCCGAAATTCGTGTATTGAAGCCCTGACTCCCAGGAACTTGGAATATAAAAGAGTTTGGCAACAGGATCATTAAAAGGTAATTAAGTAAGATGAGACCACGGCTGAGCTCCCGGCTGGTAAGACTGGGGGCTCCGAACAGGAAAGGAAGTCTGGACACAGCTGCCCCCAGAGGCGAGGCCGCGAGACGACTCGGGGAGAAGCAGGTTTCCTGCGAGCCAAGGAGATTGGCTGCAGAAGAAGTGGACCCTGCCGACTCTTGAATCTCAAAATTTTAATCTCCAGAGCTGTGAGAAAATACATTTCTATTATTTAAGCCACCGGTCTGTGGCATTTTGTTAGGGCGGCCTGAGCAAGCTCATCTGGGGCTCGCGCGTGCTCCGCTGAAGCCGAGCCGCCTGCGGAGGAAGTTTAAATTGGACTTGTCGGCGAGCAGCGAGCCTCAGTCTGGCGGGTGGGGCACTCCCGAGAGAGCCGTGTCCCCAGCAGTGAGGACCACTCCCGAGGGGCTCCGAGGCCTTGAGCAGGGGCAGCGGCCACCCCCAAACCGGGCTTCTCCAGGCTCTCCCAGCAGCTCCGTGTCTCCTGCCTCAGCCGAGTCCCTGGAGGAGGCTGACCAGCATGGCCACCCGTCCTCCAGCCCCAGCCCCAGGTGAGGCCCGAGCAGGTGGCGTCGGAACCCTTCCTCCCCTGCCCTCCCCGCTCCGCCTCCGGGCAAAGCCTTCCATTGGGTCTCAGCCCACTTCAAGGTCAGGCCTTTCAGGGGACCCCCGGGCCCTGTGAAGGTTCTCTCTGGACCCATTTGGGGAAGCAGAAACTCAGCCACCTGACCAATGAGATAGAGAATGAGGTTTTAAAATATGATGCACAACGTCTTCACTTTGTGGGCCGAGTTGAAGAGTGTGTCCCAAATTCACACCTTCTTTGGAAACAGGGTCTTTGCTGATATCATCAGATTGAGGAGTTTGAGATGACGGCGCCCTGGGTTAGGGCGAGCCCTAAGTCCGATGAACATGTGCTGGTGAGAGGCAGAGCCAAGGGAGACTTCGAGGAGAAGGCAGAGGCTGGGGTGTGTGGCCACCAGCCTGGGGCAGCCCACAGCCCCCGGAGGCGGGAGCGGATTCCCAGGGAACCCCCAGCAAGAACCCCCAGCGGGAACCCCCAGAGGGAACCCCCAGTAGGAACCCCCAGCGGGAACCCCCAGCGGGAACCCCCAGCGGGAACCATCCTGTCTGTGCTGTGACTTCCTGCTTCGGGCTTTCAGAATGGCCAGAAAACTCATTTCTCTTGTCTTAAGACACTCTGGTCGCCGCGGCAGCAGCCCTGGCAAGTGAGTTTGCTGAGGAAAATCCCCTCTAGCTGTGATGAAGAGGCCAACCTCATCCTTGCGCTTTCACTGCTGGGTGCTTTTTAAGCCGTGTCCCTCCCCCCGGGCGCGTGTCCCTTTGGCGTGTCATCTGGAGAGACTGAAGGCCCTGAGCTCGCGCCTCCTTCAGGGCTGGTGGGAAATGCCATGCCCTTTGCTCTGCCCACGTCAGCCTGCACCTGCTTGTGCCCAGCAGCTCCTCGAGCAAGGCCTCCAAGCGAGCAGCCAGCCTCCGCTCACACTCCTTCCTGCATGAGCTCACTTGGCCTCTGAGCCCCCGGCAGGGGAGAAGCTACTCCGGGAAAGACCAGCGTCGAGTGACACCCACAGAAACCAAGAGGACCCGAAAGCTTCTCCCGCGCCTGGGCCACCCACGGGCCATCACAGACCCGCCTGCTTCCAAAGGCCTTTAGGACAAACTGACATCAGACAGAGCCAGAAGAGTGACTCCGACAGCCTTGAATGATGGCGGGCGGATTCAGTGTCGCCCCCTCCAGCCTCAACCCAGCAGGTCTTGCCAAGGTTAAGTGAATCAGCCTCAGACACGGGCAGGAATACAGCAAAAGAAAGAAAACCCCCATGAATCCACTTGGTGGCTTATCAGGTTTCTGGGCATTTCTGCTTCAGCGCCAACATTCCTTGCCATCCGAGCCAGCCTTGGCACGCGCCCCCGTCAGCCCAGGTGCTAAATTAAGTTTGAAGACATTTTAGGTATTTGTTTTTGATCAGGCTTTTGGCACCCAGAAGGGGAACTAAGACGAGGCAGCTGTGCTTTGAAAGGTACGTCTCTACGCCGAGAGCTGCCAAAAGTAGCAAGTAGCTTTGCAGGTCAACGCGTCCGTGCTGAGGCCGAGCTGACTGCCTGGGCTCGAGCGGAGATAATGGAGGAAGTGGGTTCCCGGTGGCTCCCAGGCCCCACGCGTGGGCACCGTCTCACCACCAGGCTGAGCCTTCACAGTGGCAATAGTGAAACTGCAAGGATGTGACAATGTGTCTCCAAAGGACTGTAGCTGTCGCGGTGCTTTGGTCGCGTGGCTCTGAAAATCTGACCCGGCCTGCAGTCAGCCAAAGGCAATTAATCTGCTCACGTAAAGGAAAAGCAGGTTTCAGGCACGGCGGGATTCAGAGGCCACATCAAGCCATCACAGGCCTGTATCCTGCCATCTCTCAGGTCTTCCTCCAGCTGTCCTGGCTGTGATGTCCAGGCACAGAAGTGAAAATGTCTCCAGGAATTTTTCCATCAGTTTTAAGTTCTGGAAGCAAGAATAACTCGACGCAGCCTCAGCAAAAGTCTCAGGGCATCTCGTTCATCGGTCTGCGGTCACATGCTGTTCTCCAGATGAGTTATTATAGATGCAAGAAAGGAAAGCTCTAGGGACACAAACTTTTAAACAATTATGTATCAAACATCATCTTAAGGACTTCACTAGATAGTTCTTAAATTGGTTTTTAAAATTTTTTTGATATGAGAAGTTTTATACTATTAAGAGATTTGATCTTACAGACAAGGAAAGAGAGACTCAGAGAGGTTAATTAACCTGTCTAAGGTCACACGGTATGTGGTGGGAGCTAGAGAGTTGCTGGATTTTGGACTTGAGTTATGGTGGGGCTTGGGGACTATCTGATTCAAAATAGGATCATGTCTCTAGCAACCTGGACAGATGTTCATGCAGCTGTCACACTCTTCCAGAAACGTACACCAAACTAAATCAGCCCAATCTAATACAATAGTGAGCAAGCAAGTTCCTTCTTATACTGAACTTGCTCCACTCCTGAAACAGGACCAATCCAGGGGACCTGGGCTGACCCACTTAGGGGGTTCTCGCCTGCATGCTTAAGAATGTAGGACATGACCCAAAAGCAGACACACGGTGGAAACAATAGCAAGATTTATTTACACAGGGAGTGAGAAGAGAAAGGGGGAATTCATAGGCTGGAAGGGCCAGATGCTGTCTGTCCTCACCCAGATAGTGGCTGCCGAGCAGAGCACAAGATCCAAGCTGAAGCCACGTGTGGAAACTGGGGGCTTCTCCAAAGACACCCTTCTCACCAAGAGTGCAACTCTGCCCCTTCCTCCCTCCCACTGCTGCTCAGAGGTGAGTCTGGAGAGTCCCATCTCCCACCATCCAGCTGGCAATGTGCCACCCCCGACCTCACAGCTGGCCCCTCACTGTTCTGATACCCCCCGTAAACGCCTTTCTCTGTAGCTCTTGGACACTGAGCTGATTAATTCCATCTAAGTTTTCTTTTCATTTATTCCATAGTCACATCACGTTCCTGGTGCTTCCTAAGCATGACTCAACTAAAACTCCAGGTCATTTTTGTTGGGGAGCTTTTGATCATCTCTGCAAATGGGAATTACTATCACCAGGATGCTCTCGTCTTGCGTCTCTGTCCTCGGTCTCTTCAATTGCACTTGTTTTCCATCTTGTTTGTTTCAGCCCTGCCTTTCTGCATCTTGTTCAGCCCTGAGGGAGCTGTCAGTGCCCCAGCCTGACCTGCGGGTACCACGTCCTCTAGGAGTGAGCTCGTTCAGGGACATGGGAGCCCAGTCAGCTCCTCAGGGCCCACCAGTCTTATCAGCGGAGAATACGAGTCCACTTGCTGTTTTCAGGTGGAGGGTCCATGCCCCTGGCTTGTGAGTGTCCTCTGTGCTCTTTCCACCACAGTGGCCATGGAGGGCAGCATCTCAGTCTTGGCAATGTCACGGTGCTTTCTTCTCCGTGAAGTGGCCTCCCAAATTTGCACTCTCTCCTACCTCTCAAGTGACCTTGGGCAGGTCATTTGCTTGTCAGGGCCTCGGCTCCCCAGAAGCAAAATTAGAGTATGTATTAGATGTATATCGAATATCCCTGCCAGAAAATTTATTTTCTGAAACCTACAAAGCTTTCATCTCCTTTATAATGGTGTGGCTCTGGAGTAAGACACTATTTTTAAAATACCCTCAATTTCCTGCCATGATAAACAGTGGTTGAGCTAAACGTTTCACCTATTATGTTCAGAGTCCATCCATTTATTTGCTCGTTGGTTTTTTTTTCATTCTCTCATAGCCTTTCATAGGTTTGCATAGCAAAGTCACTCCTTGCCTGTCCACGAAAATCTCAGAGTGATTCTTGGTGGTGGGAGAAGTGTGCCCTTCAGACATTTGAATATTTACCACTCCTCGAAGCGGTTCCCACCAGGAATGCCAAGTGATCTGCTTTCCATTACAGGCCTGAAAATAGGTTATTTTCTGTTAAAAGAAAAGAAGTCGATGGCACGTTATTTCCTCTTCCATGACTGCGTCCTGTCTGGCTGACTCCCGGGAGCTGCTGTCTCTCTAGCGTCCTGGCCCAGCTGACACCTATGAGTCCATCAGCATTCCTGCCACAAGCCACCACACACACACACACACACACACACACACACTCACACACACACACAGAGCTTTAAAAGGCTGAGCATTTATCTATCACAGCAGCCCTGGTCCCTGCACGGTGCCAAGTACACAGTCATCTCCCAAAAAATGAATCCCAAGTGCAGCAGGTCTGTATTTAGCTTGAATGTAAAGGAACAAGAAGTTATAAAAGTAATGAAAGCAGGTGCTGTTTTCAAACCTCCCGTTAGAGAAAGCCAGTGTGGATGGTTTCCCCGACACCTCAGTGACAACTGTCCAACTATGGATATGTCAGCGCAGCCTGGAAACTTGCCCAGAAAACTATGATTTCTGTAGTGATGGCAGGTCTTCAAAATATCCAGCAACGCTCACAGACTAACAGGAGATGTTATGTCAGAGACACGGACTCCCGGGTCAACCGTGCAAGACACAAGCTCCCGAGTAAGTGCTGGCGGCACGCGGGACGCTGCCTGCTGTTAGAAGTTTGATGTGAGCCTTTCTTTACTCAAGGTGAGAACCAAGTTTGCACGGGCTTCTTTGATGAGAGTCTGTGATTCAACCAAGTTATAATATACTCAAGACAACGGGTTTTCCAAATAGAGAGTAGCTGACTTGGGCTGATGAGGGAGAAGGCGGTGTCTGTAGATTGTCGGGAAAGCTGGTGAAAGAGAGTTGAGGCCAAGGTTCTGCACATGACACCTGCCTCCCAGTCACAGAGCTGCTCTGGGAGGCCTGCGGCTGGTAGTCTGGGTGCAGAGGAAGCAGCCCCAACACGGAGGCCCCGCTGCTGTGCCTGCTGCAGGGAGGGACCCTGCAGAGAGCCGTGCAGACCCTCACTCCGGGAGGAGTGGACTCTGCACCCACCTCCCTGCCCATCACTCCGTTCCCCACTGACACGTCCCACGGAAGGGGCTGATGGCCCAAGCCAGGCCACTGTCTGCGAGGAGGCCTCGAAGGCAGTTCAGAACCCAAATGCTTTGGCCTTTGCCTTGGGCAGGTGGGACAGACTCCAAATCCCCGCAAAGAAGTCTTCACTGAGCCACATCAACAAATGCACATGGGGTCGGGGGTTGTCATTGCGCTCACCGTCCCCACTCAGCCCTGAGCCAGCAGCAGCCAGGACGATGTCCTGCAGCCAATCAGGGCCGCTGCTGCGCCTGCCCGTTCCTGAGTCCGCCTTGGTCCTGCCCTCCTCTCAGCAGGTGTCAGGGATTCAAAGGTCAAGGGTCGAGGTAGAGCACCAGGGACTCCATGAATGCCCTGTAGGGTAAGTGAACCGTTGTCAGGTTTTGACCCCGCTGGCCTCTGTGGCTGTCACCTGCGGCCTTGAACGCAGGAGTCTCTTGGGCGTGCAGGCACGGCCCCTGGAGTGTGCTGTGGGCCTGCGTGAGTGGGCGCTCCTGGGCCAGAGGCTGAGGCTGTAGGGGCGGCGTCACTCAGAGATGGGTTGGCTCCGGTGCCGCGGCTCCAGGAGGGCGAGAGGAAGAGAGAATGCCACAGGAGAATGCCAGAGAGAGCCCAGAGAGACGGCAACGTTTCCCCAGGGGCCGGGAGACCTGCCAGCCTCCGACCCCAGCCTGCAGGCTCTTCCCTCAACAGCTGGCGTAGAAAGAGCATTAAAGCCTGAAAAAGCCACTGAGGGCTCCAGGGCGCTTTATCATCTGCCCCCTTCGTAGAGCACCCGCCCTGTGCCTGCTGGCGCCACACCCCCACTTCAGACCCCCAGAGGACTAGCCGAGTGCACGCAGGCGGGTTCAGACAAAGGACCGAAGGACTGTGGCTGAGAGGAAGGAAACGAGGGGTGGGCCCTGTGACTGCACCCCGCCATGCTGGGTAGCGGGGAAACAGAACCTGGCTGAGTGGAAGAGACCCCGAAGTTTGGGGAGATCAAGGAGGCCCGAATGCCAGAGAGGAAGAAGTGCAGTGCGGTGAGTCTGCCCCACTCCCCCTGCGTCCTCCCTTCCAAGCCAGCACCCCTTTTGCAGTCTCACGTTGGGAGAACAGCTTGTTAAGTCCCAAGTGCGTCAAAGAGCACAGCAGTGAAAAGGCAGCACGGATTTGACCAGACAGAGGCCCCCCCCAAGCTTCCCAGGACACACGTTAAAAACAAAGATTGTTTCTTGAGATGCTTCTGCAAATGTCTTCATTAATTCCACCTGAAGTGATCTCCTAGCCGGCCTTTCCTCCCCCACATGGTTGGAGAACAAGCTAGGCCTAGGGAAGCCTTGGTCCTTGGAGTTATAAACGGCTTAAACAGTCGTGATCATTCCAGCTGTGAAAGTCAGAACAGGAGCCGCTGCAGGATGGTTAAAGGCTCACAGATCTTTTTTAATGAAACATTGAAAAAGATTTGAAATTGCACACCTGGAGAGTAGGGGGGGCGGGGGGAGAGGGGAGTGATTGACAGGGGTCTTTCTCGTTCCATTAGAAACTCTTGTAAATGACCCGGTGCTTGCAAATAATCTTGGCAGGAAGAAGTTTCCCCAGGCTCAAGCTTCTGTCTGATTTTAGAAGTGATTGTCCTTAAATTGGACCCCAGAGCACTGGCATGGTTTCCTGGAAGACGGGAGGAAAATGAAAGGATAACTGGAGTCAACTGATTCCTAATCAACTTGAAGATCAAAAATATTTCAATATGTATCAATATATTAAAAAATATATATTTTCAATATATTAATATATTTTTCAATATATCATAGACTCTTTTGGCCTGCTAGACCTTCAACTTATTTCCACTGTCCTTGTAATATTCAACACTCTGCTTGAACAGAAGAGACCGCTAACGGTAAAAATCAATGAGCTGTAGGGCCTCCCCGGTGGCGCAGCGGTTGAGCGCTGGGTTGCGAAGCTGCCCGCAGCCTCCGCAGCGCCGGTTCGATCCCCGGCTGCTCCCCGGCCACCGGAGGAGGGTCCCACATGGCGCGCAGACCTCTCCTGCCGCCCGCTGCTCCCCTCAGCAGTGTACCTCGGTCCTTCTGCCTGCTCTGCTCCCCGCTCTGGCTCTGGTGAATTCTCTCACCCTCCCGCGCTTCTGACTGTACCCAGTGCTTGTATAAATAAATAAATCTTTAAAAAAAAAAAAATCAATGAGCTGCGTTTGCTCTGTATGCGAAGGCAACGTGGCCACTTATGCCCACTCGAAGTACGTGGCGGGGTGGGGGGCATTTTCCAGGCTGCCCTATCCACGTGTCCTCCCGTCTTGTGTCATAACTCGCCCGGCATGGAGAGCTCATGGCATCGTGCACAGGCTCTGTATTCCCTTGATATCAAAAGGTGTAACATCAGTCCTCCGGTTTCTGCCCCTTTAAAATGGTAAAGAACAGGCGTGTGCAAAAAACAGAAATCTGTTGATTTTTCTTCCTCCTTTGCACTCCCCCGACCCCCAAATGATTGCAGGGAGAGAGAAAGCCGGACACAGAGAAAGTGGGGTGTAAAGGCAGGAATGGACACAGAGCAGGTTTCCTGATCCCGCAGACAGGGTAAAGGAGGAGTCAGAGTCCTCAGTGGTTTTGCAGGTCTTTTATTGGGATTTACCCGGTACACAGCAGGCAAGGGTGCTGGGGGGCCGGGAGGCAGGCAGGCCTCCCAGCCCCCAGCAAATCCGCACTATCTGGGCTCTCCGGTGATCTCGGCTTCTCTTCGGCTTCTGCTGCTGCTGCTGGCGTCCCCGTGACGCCGCCCTTAAAAAGCCCAGTCTCAGCCCAGGTGAACCCCATCTACCTATGCCCACACCCTACTCCAGGTGCCGGCCATCAGGCATGCATTCAGGACCGCAAGGATCCATCACCTACCCTGATGGCGGGAGAGCGGAAAAGCCTGACATTTTTCCTTACCCTACAGGGGGTCATTTTGAAATCTAAGAACAACTCACGTGTGTGAACTTTGTATCTCGCAATCTTTCTTTTTACTCGCAGTGACTCCAGCCTCTGAAATCTCATTTTCTGATATCTGTCCAACGTGTTCTTTTTTCCTAGTCTATGCTTGATTAAAAGACAGCGGCATGTTGCGATATCATTGTTGGTAACCTCGAGTACTGAATTGCTATATATTTTGCTACCTCATTTCAGAAAATACATTGAAACCTGCCCTTGAATAGAGTTAAATTCTGATCACACAGTGGGTGCCCAATACATATTTGCATACTCAGTGAGCAAAGGATCTCTGGGGAAAGAAAAAATACGATTGTATTTCAGAACCTTTCACAGTCAGAAATCGCCTCCAGAGCAGACCCGCAGCTTTCTGCCACGTGCGTCCTCCCGCCTCCCAACACTGACCATCACACAGAGCCTTCGCCAACTTCCGTGTCTGGATACACATCCTCACCCTCCAGCGCCCACGCGTGGCTCCAGGCTCATGCAGTCCACGCCAGTACCGCTGCCTTTAGGGAGCTTCGCTGATGCTGTGGTCTGATCTCCACCCCTCCTCACCGCCGCAGCACCATTCCAAGCTTCCAATGTGCTGCCCTGCACGATATTTATTGGTTTGTTCTGTTGATCCTCAAAGAGAAGACAACTTGAGATCCATCTTGATGGCGTGAGGGCCTGGCACCAAGTTGGCGCAGTTCTTAGGTCACACAAAACACGTTATGTCTTCTCAGCGGGGAGGTTCCTGGCACAATGGGCCAGTTACCCAGAAATAACCAGGATGACATGTGCCCCTTTAGACGGAATGACTTGAGTCATATTGAAATCAGTCATCAGCTGCACAGAAACGCGCGTGTGACAGCATCCTGCGTTCCCGCGGGGAGCTCCTGACATCCAGCAGAACTCCAGGGAGAATAACAAGCAGTGAGAGGTCAGGCGTGGTTCTTCTGTTGGATGGGGACTGTAAGAAAATCTCTTCAACCAAAGCAAAACCAAGGAGAAAATGATAAATTTTGAATTACGACTCTTAAAAAAAAAAAAGAGGTAAGAATCTGCTCAAATCTGTCTCAAGCTTGGGAAAGACTTGCTCATATCAAAGGGACCAACTAACAAAAAAAATTAACCAAAAGTGAAGTTTGTAGAATTTGGGGACCCGGAGCAGAGGCACTGGTCAGGCGACAGTTCTTAGGCCCCTGAAGTACAGAGATTTTAAGCCAGATAACAGACTGAAAAATGATTTGATGCTTTGGTTAATTTCTTTTGGCTCATTCTCCATTTTAACTTAGACCACTGATTAGAAAATCTGTGTGGAAGAAACACCAATAAAAATGATCTCTAGCTAAGGACAGGGTGTTTGATGCAACTATAAAGTCATAAAGACATTTATGTGAAGTCTTCTCAAAGGAGCCTCAGCAGTCAAAAAAGATAAACTCATGCCGTTCACAGCAACATGGATGGAGCTAGAAGGGATCGTGCTCGTGCTCGGCGAAATAAACCAGAAAGAAAAAGAAAAATATTGGATGGTCTCACAGGAGAAACCAGAAAGAAAAAGAAAAATATCGGATGGTCTCACAGGAGAAATGTCAAGGAACCAAATAAGGAATCAGGAAAAAATTGATAATAAATTAAAAAACAAAGCAGGCAACTATAAATCAGAGACATTCTGCAGGGGTCGGGGGGGATCAGATCGGGTGGAAGAGCACAAGGGACTGTGGCGATGGCGCACGGGTGGCCGGGTGGAGGGAATTTTACGGGGACTGCACCCGAGAGGAGAAACCATGCATTATACAAAAAAGGAGGAGTGGTGTAAAGTGTCTATAAAATAAAATGAAACTTGTTTTTTTAAAAAAAGGAGCCAAATCCTCCTGTTCCCTCAGGGCAGCCGGCAAGTTCTCCTTGGAAGACAGGACGTCTCTGCTGTGATAAGTCGTTGGAAACTTCACTACTGGACTCACAAGGCATTTCGTTCATGAGATCTTTATTTTCTCTGACATAAGCATTTACCTGGGAAGATCTTAATGCACCTGCAGCAGGAGGACACCCAAAGCCCGGGATGCACTGGGGGGACACGGACAGGTTCGCAGTTTAACTGCGACTCGTTAGTAAAGACAAGCTCACAAACTGGACGCCCTTGGGGGCAGTTTCCAAACTCTAATAACCACCGGCTGTCAAGACCGTTTCTGTGATCCGGTCGCTAACTCCAGACGAGCAGAGAGTTCAGGCATCGAGACGCCGTTAAACGACTTGGGGTGTAAGATTCCCAGCGGCTCAGCGCGGCCGGGCCTAGCTGCCGCCGCCGTGGATGTGAACAGCGAACGCTCTGCCGTTGCTTACAGGAAGGTTTGGCATGATTGAAAAAAGGAAAATCAAGAGTGAGACAGTGGAAAACCTGAACTTAATGACAAAACAGCTCCTGGTGAGAAAAGCGACGCGCACTCGCAACCGCTGCTCTCGGAACGAAGCACCTGAGGGGGACAGCGCAGCCCTCCAGCTCCTCAGCCATCCTGCCCTCTGCTCCGCTGCTGTGGGCCTCGGCCCTGCTCTGTCTCACCCGCAGCAGGAATTTAGGAAACCTAAGGAAGGGTCCAGGAAAAAGACCAATTATAATAAAGTAAGAATCAAAATCAACAAGCACCTGTAAACCAGAGACACACTGCAGGGGAGGAGGAGGGAGTGGGACAACACCAGGGGGGTGGGGATTGCGTGGGGACTGTCACCAAGATGCAAATGCAGACATTGTGCTAAAATGAAAAGTGACAAATATATATATATATATATATATATAATAAAATAAAAATGCTCACAAAAAAGAAGAATGAATTAGGACTGGGTGCAGGCAAAGGACAGGTGGTGCAGAGGGGCACCCAGGAGAAACCCCGATGTAGCCCTGTCCCGCCTGCTGCCCTCCCAGGGTCTCCCTCAATCCCAGGAAGCGACCTCCTGCCTCCACTACTCCTTCCTGGTCTCCGCTTTGTCCTCTTCTGCCCCTTAACTCGGCCTCCTCACTGTCTGGGGGCACGTTGGGGTTGGGGGGCAGGGCAGGGGGGAATGATGGGGGATTTTCCGATATCCGTGCTGCCTTGAGAGGAACGTAACCGCCTGGAGTCGATGTTGTCACAGACACGATTCTGCCTCCAACGTCCATGCGCTTCGAATGGCCGCCAGGTTGGCTGCAGAGGCGGTTCAGAAGACACCTGAACACTCGCCTGCCCTCCAGGGCCCGCTCGCTGGAAGCTTCCATGTGTCTCATTGAACACCTTCTTTCGTGGTCCCTCGTCACAGCGCGTGGTTTGAATTTGCTTTTCCCTGGTGAATAATCACGTGGAGCAACGTCCTTGCAGCCACTGGTTCTTATAATATCTGCTTTATGTTTTCAGGAGACTCGCATTTTATCCATGGTTTCTTGGGCAGTTTATTTCCCTGTTATTGAGCCATGGGGCGCTTTACTAACTCTGCTTACAAGTTCTTGGCTAAATATCAGCGAAAAATCATTTGTCCCAAAATTTGTGGCTTATCTATTCATTTTCAAGTCTCTTCCAAAAAGCAAAAACAGATTTAAATTTGATGAAATTTAATTCTTCCATTTTGTGATGAGTGTTGTGAGTGTCTGAGAACAACCTTGCCCGCCATGAGGCTGTGAAGATGTTCTCCTGTGTTTTGTAGCTTTAGCTATTAGATTTTGGATCCTTTTCCAGTTTGTTGCTGCTGCTTGCTTTGTCTGGGGCCTTTGTTTCTTGGCTTGTATGATGGCAGGTCGGGTGCAAGGCTCAGATTTTGCTTGTGGGTTTTGAATGAATCTTGTCCCTTTGTGGAGAAGACTATGCTTTGCCACTGAACACACACCAGAGACTTGCATGTCTAACCGCAGGGAGTGTTAGGAAATGGACTTATTCTTAAGTAATTAGGAAACTGGGCAGCGTAACAAGCAATGGGCGAAGGAGCATTCAGGACAGGGAAAAGGGAGACAAGGGAGTCATCTCCACAGTGATGCCAGTTTACCGCCTGGCTGCAAGGGGTGGGCTTGGGGGAGAGCAAATCAGTCCAGCAGTCCCCAAGTTAAGACTGAGGTTAGGGTCCAGGGAGGCCAGAGCAGCTGTTGCCCCACTGGCACATTCTGGAATGCTTAGTACAGGAGCCATATGGGCAGGAAGCTGGCAGTTTCTGCACAGGGGCTTCCTGAGCCACCTCTGCAAAGAAACCAGATGCTTTGGCGTTCCTGGTGAAAGAACTTCAGGCAAAACCATAACCCCCTACTGCCACCGCCCCCAACCCGACCCCAGTTTGGCAAGAACTTTGGTGAGGCCACAGCTCTTCCCAGAAACTTGGTGGTCCATGCTGTGGGTGGCCAGGAGCCCCAACTGTAACAGGAAAGGACGAACAGGGTAGAGGGACCAGGGGGTGGCTGTGCAAACACCTGAGAGACACTTGTGGGGACTTGTTTCCAGCAACAACTGAGTCTGTGGGAGGCGTGCCTGGGGTCCTGCTCAAAAGCCATAGCCAAGGTGCCATCCTGCCAGGGGGTTACCTGTGAGTCCTAGCTCAGCAAGCAATGGCCTGTCACCCACTGGCCCCGTGACACCTCTCACCTGTCTAGTGTCAACCACACCTACTGACGAACATTCTCGAAGCATGGAATAGGACCTCCAGGAAAATAGGAGCTTGTCCGTGTCGTTGGCTGGTGTGCCCGAAGCTTGGAATGATATTGGCCGTATGGGTGATCACAGTATTTGTTACAGGAATAACTATCAAACAACCTCACATGTTTCCCTCAGATATATATGTGTTCCCTCTGATATACATGCCCCAGCCCCAAGCACCCCCCCTCACCCCATCTGTACTGAACGTTCGCATCAGAAGTTCTTCGGTTATAAAACCTTTATCTCCAGATCAGGATTGGGATCATCTCTCCCACAGCCGTGCAGCTGTCAGCATCAGTCCGTTCCTGGGTCCGGCACGCCCCACGCGATGCAGAGTGAGGATGCACCACATCACTGGCCACGAGCCTGGCTGCAAAGGTACCACGGTCTTGTTGAGGCAAAGAAACCATGCCCGATTTAATTTACCTCCAATCTACAGCCCCTTGCTAGCGTAGCTGAGGTGTCCTTCCTCACCACACCAAAAGCCAAAAAATGATGAACATTCTGTGCCAGGTAAATAATGAAAATGACAAGTCTCCACTTCCACCCCCTAATTAGTTCATCGTTACAGCTGCCTTCAAGTTACGCAGAGTAACAACTGTCGCTGAGCTGTGGATTCACCTGGAAGTAACATGTTGGTGAATGTTTTGCTCCTGGCTCTTGTAACAGAAAATTTCATTATTCAAAAACCTTCCAGCAATATCCCAACATATTAATTTCAAAAACTCATTCATTCAAAAACCTTATTCTGTTGGATTCCACGTTAAAGACTCATTAAAAAGGGAATAACAAGACTGGAAATGATCTGACTCATAAGGCCCATCCCCATTTTTCAAGTAAGACCCATTTTAGCCTCTGTCCTTGGAGAAATTGACCATGTGTGGTTCTTAACACCACTGGCCGGGGAACACACCGCCATCCCTGTAAGCACTTCGCAGTTAGGACAGCACCCACCAGGTCAAGGTCAAACCCAACCATCTCTTCTTGAGCAGCCCGCTTTGGTTTGGCTACCATAATTGGTTACAAAAATGGTCCCAAACTGTGGACATTCACTCTCTTTTAGTTGAGACAGTCTCCTGGACTCAGTAAAATCCTCCAGCATGGTTCAGAATCAGATATACTGTTCTCTAAGCTCTGACTTCCAAAATACAGAACTTCCAGAACAGTCCTAATGTAAACTCATTATACACATTCCTTCACACATCAGGGGTCTCCGTGAGGACACACAAACTTCAGTCTGCCACTGCAGAATTGGGGGTGACCAAAGAGGACAGTGTGAGGTGGTGGCTGATGCATAAATCCCCACATGAACCATGAACCATCATACTTCAAGAGCAAAATCCTGTGAGAATGGCTAATATCAAAACCACCACAAACAGCAAATGTTGGTAGGGTGTGGAAAATGCAGAACTCTTGTGCACTGTGTGTGGGAATGTGGGCTGGCGCAGCCCCTGTGGAGAACAGTATGGAGGTTTCTCAAAATATTAGAAACAGATCTACCAGGTGATCTAGCAATTCCACACCTAGGTGTCTACCCAAAGAATGCTAAAACACTAATTTGAAGACTATCTGCCCACCTATGTTCATTGTAGCGCTATTCACAATAGCCAAGTTATAGAAACAACCTCAATGCCTTATCAACAGAGCAGTGGATTAAGAAGATGTGGTATATACACATACATACGTATATATCACATATATACACGATGGAATACTACTCAGCAATAAAAAAGATGAACTCACCATTTCAATGATGTGGATGGAACTAGAAGGATTATGCTAAGCAAAGTAAGTCAGAAAGGAAAAGACATACACTGGATGATTTCCCTCATAATGTAGAATATAGAGATATGAAGCAATAGACCAAACTAAACCAAACAAATCCTTGCAATTTGACAGCCTCACTAAGGCTACCAGAAGGGGAGGATGAGGTCTGTGGAGCAAATGGAGGAGGGTCCCGGGACCGCTGGCTGGCTGGTGGGGCTGTGGTGAGGGCGTGGTATAGTAATCCACATCTGGGGCCGGGGACCTGTGCTCCAGATCACACACGTGTTGTCAACCAATGTCCTCAATTTAAAAATAATACAATTTTTTAAAAAAGAGCAACATTCCTGAAGACAGAAACAATGGGAACTCGGCTCTGCATTGTCCTGATCTGACTGTCTTCGCTGCTTCCAGCCACGACTGTGGAAGACTCCGCCTTTGGTGAGCCAAATTCACTCTGTTTAAAACACAAACAGGATTTGTACACATGTAGCCTACACTCATCCATGCCATGATTTCTTTGTGGTCTGAAATCAAAGAATCAATAATATATTCAATTGCCCTGACTGGTAGTTACAGATCTATCCTCGGTTCATACCAGCAACCTCCTCCGACAGATTTTGAGTCCGCTGTTATAGCTCACTGTGCAATTGTGCAAAAGATTTCCTAGCTACCAATTGCTTGGCCTTGGATGGGGCCTTGAGCACATCTCCCCAGATGCTTGCAAACCGTCTCAAGCTGCTCACTCGGCTCGCACCAGCCTGTTCCTATCCGCCACCTCCTCTCCGTAACAGGCCACCTGGTTCCCACACTTCAGTGGCTTTGCCCTAATGGTGGGAAGAAGAAGTTGAAGCACCTTGAAGGGTTCCTCCTCATCCCTGCCCTCCGCCCCCTTTCCAGCCACATGAAGGACTCACCACTGCCCAGACATCGCGGTGCTGCTGGTCTTGACCCTTCCTGTGTGCTCTAACCTGTGCCTGGAATTCTCATCCTTGAACTTGAAGCCCCAGATTCCACTCCCTCTTCTCCAGAGATCCCTCTTCTGCCACGGTGCTCCCAACACACCACGTGACACCTAGAGGAGTGAGGATGCTGGACAGCACCAAGCAGTGAATGGACTGTGCTGGAAGGAGAGGCCACTAGGGAGTGTCTGGCCAGAGATCAGACCCTGCCCGCTGGTCACTTCATGGCCCCTGACTGCTCCAGAGGCAGAGATGAAGGGGGTACTGGCATACCCCCCGAGAAGCCCCATTTCCAGCTAAGTCTCATGTGCTTCTCCCCTGTCATGAAACTCATGCCACGAAACAAAGTTGCTTCATGACACACTACAGGGGAGACGGTGCTGTGGCTGTGCAGACTCCAGGAAGGCAGGGCTGTGCCTCGTGGGCATCCCAGCGATGCCCACTCCGTGCCTGCTGCATGACTGGCTCTCACTGTGCGTCGGCTGCTTTGCCAGCACAAACAGAGATTAATGAGGAACCTGGAGGCCGTCCCTCTGCCACTGATGTGCAGTCGCAGGTATTTGTGACAAGGGAACAAGTTAGCAAAGCAAACCCGGTGGCCGATGGCCTTTAATATTGGCTTTGAGCCAATTATTCCCCTTCCTGGAATCCTGGAGCTGCAAGAATTCTAAAGGTCAACATAACATGCACAAATGGCATTTCCTTCACATCAGAAATAGGAGTTATTCCCTCCACAGAGGAGCTGATTTGCTCCTCCTTTTTTTATTTTCAACAGATACAACCTCTTTGAATTTGAAGAGTCTTGTGAAAATAGCCAGAGCTAGTCATGGTGATTTTTCTTGGACCAACAGGCTGTCGAGCATTGGCAAAGCCCTCCTCGGGACCGCCACTTCCATGGGTTCTGTCTGGAGCCTGTGATCAGCATCTCGGACAGATTTCAAAATACAAATACAGTCAAGTCTTGCTTCACAAGTGGGAGAAAAATGCCATTAGGTGATTTAATTATTGTGCAGCATCATAGAGTGAGATCCCACAAACCTGGGGGCTTCGGCCCACTGCACACCTGAGCTTTGTGGTCCTGCCTGCTTGGATCCCCACCCCCGAGGCTGGTGGACTGAAGTGCCCTTAAGTGACTGGACGGCATCATCGTAACTACGCAGAAATCACACCGTACTACATGGCCTGGAATGTTCTGTCTCATTTGGACTGCCAAGAAATATTGTTTGCATCCTAAGCCCCACTGAGTAGCCATCCTCACTGCACTGCCCTTGCTTCATCGTGAACTTATCTGTCCTCAGAGAATAACTTAACAGTTAATGTCCAGGGTCTGTATAATGCTCCACGCAGCCCAAGCACACCTGAGAGGTTTTGTTTTTTTTTTTTTTTTTTTTTATGCTCTCTATCTATCTTATATGAATGCTACTTCCTTTACAGATACTTTTGAAAGGATTATGTAGTTGATTAAATGTATTTGGGAACAATAAAATTCTGAGTTTTGGAGGGGAAGGGTCATGTTTACTTCTTTAACTTAGCAATTATTTTTATTGTATTTCTCTATGGTATATTACATTCTGCAAAGTTAGTGATTTTTTTTTAAATAATAAATTTTATTTTTATATTCCCCCATACAATTGCAAACGCCCCATTCTGACCCCAATCCTTCCCCTCCCGCCCCCCACCCCCCAAAAAGTGTCTCTGGTTCATAGTTTTTTGTTGATTTTGATTTTCACTTTCTTATATTCATTTTCCTGGTCCCTTATTTAAGTTTTCTAGATTCCTGCTATGAGTGAGACCATCCGGTATTTTTCTTTTTCTTTTTGGCTTATTTCGCTGAGCATGATCCCTTCCAGCGCCATCCATGTTGCTGCAAATTGCATGTGTTTATCTTTTTTGAATGCTGAGTAATATTCCATGGTGTATATGGACAACATCTTCTTGATCCAGTCATCTATTTTTGGGCATTTGGGTTGTTTCCAAAGCTTAGCTATTGTAAACAGTGCTGCTATAAACATAGGGGTGCAGGTGATCTTTGGAATGGATGTTTCTGTGTCCTTTGGGTAAATACCTAGGAGTGGAATTGCTGGATCCTGTGGAAGCTCTATGTTTAGTAGGTCCAGAAATCTCCACACAGCTCTCCATAGTGGTTGGACCAGTTTGCACTCCCACCAGCAGTGCAGGAGAGTTCCTTTTTCTCCACATCCTTGCCAACATTTGTTGTTGCTAGTTTTTTTAATATGTGCCATTCTCACTGGTGTGAGATGGTATCTCATGGTAGTTTTGATTTGCATTTCCCTGATGACAAGTGATGTTGAACATTTTTTCATATGTCTGTTGGCCATTTGCATTTCCTCTTCAGAGAAGTTTCTTTTTAGCTCTTCTGTCCATTTTTTGACTGGATTATTTTCTTTGTTGTTGCTGAGTCTCATCAGCTCTTTGCAGATTTTTGTGATCAGTCCTTTATCATTAGTGTTGGGTGCAAAAATGTTCTCCCAGTTGGTGGGGTTTCTCTTTGTTTTTGTTATTGTCTCTTTTGCTGTGCAGAAGCTCTTTAATTTGATGTAGTCCCAGCTGTTTATCTTTGCCTTCACTATCACTGCTTTGGGTGATGTGTCTGTAAAGATGTCTTTGATGTGCAAATCCCGTAGTGTTTCGCCTATATTTCCTTCTATGTATTTTATGGTTTCAGGACTTATGTCTAGTTCTTTAATCCATGTTGAGTTGATTTTTGTGTATGGTGTGAGGTAGTGGTCAAGCTTCATTCTTTTGCATGTAGCCACCCAGTTTTCCCAGCACCATTTATTGAACAAACTTTCTTTGCTCCAATGCATAGTCTTTGCTCCTTTGTCAAAGATTAGTTGACCATAAATCTGTGGGTTTATTTCTGGATTTTCTATTCGATTCCATTGGTCTGTATGTCTGTTCTTGTTCCAATACCATGCAGTTTTGATGATTATGGCTTTGTAGTATAGTTTGAAGTCTGGGAGTGTGATGCCTCCATTTCCTTCTTTTTTTTTCAGTAGAGCTTTGGCTATTTGGGGTTTTTGGTGATTCCATATGAATTTCATCAATAATTGTTCTATTTCTTTGAAGAATGCCATTGAGATTTTGATTGGAATAGCATTGACTCTGTATATTGCTTTTGGTAGGATGGCCATTTTAATAATGTTTATTCTTCCAATCCATGAGCAGGGGATGTCTTTCCATTTCTTTTGTGTCTTCTTCTATTTCTTTTAACAGTGTTTTATAGTTTTCTTTGTATAGGTCCTTTACCTCTTTTGTTAGATTTATTCCCAAATGTTTGATTTTTTTTGTTTCAATAATAAAAGGGATGGTTTTTTTGATTTCTTCTTCTTCAGATTTATTGTTTGTGTATAGGAAGGCTACTGACTTTTGCGTGTTGATTTTGTATCCTGCCACTTTACTGAATTGATTGATGAGTTGAATTAGTTTTTCGGTGGAGATTTTGGGGTTCTCTATGTATATTATCCTATCATCTGCAAATAGTGATCGTTTGACTTCTTCTTTTCCTATTTGGATTCCTTGGATGTCTTTCTCTTGTCTTATTGCTCTGGCTAGGACTTCCAGTATTATATTGAAAAGCAGTGGTGAGAGTGGACATCCTTGTCTTGTTCCAGATCTTAATGGAATTGCTTTCAGCTTTTCACCATTGAGAAAGATACTGGCTGTTGGCTTGTCATAGATGGCCTTTATGATGTTGAGGTATGTTCCTTGTATCCCAAGAATTTCAAGGGCTTTTATCATGAATGGGTGTTGCACTTTGTCGAAAGCTTTCTCAGCATCTATTGATATTATCATATGGTTTTTATATTTCTTTTTGTTGATGTGTTGGATAACGCTGATTGATTTTCGGATGTTAAACCATCCTTGTGCCCCTGGAATGAATCCAACTTGGTCGTGGTGAATTATCTTATGGATACATTGTTGGATTCTGATAGCTAAAATTTTATTGAGGATTTTTGCATCAGTGTTCATTAGGGAGATTGGCCTGTAGTTTTCCTTTTTTGTGTTGTCCTTGTTCGGTTTTGGTATTAGTGTAATGTTGGCTTCATAGAACGTGTTTGGTATTGTCCCTTCCTTCTCAATTTTTTGGAAGAGTTTGTGAAGGATAGGCACTAATTCGTCTCTGAATGTTTGGTAGAATTCATTTGTAAATCCATCAGGTCCTGGGCTTTTGTTTTTGGGGAGGTTTTTGATTACCATTTCAATTTCGCTGCTTGTAATTGGTCTGTTTACGTGTTCTATTTCTTCTTTATCTAGCTTTGGGTGATTGTAGAGTTGTAGGAATTTGTCCATCTCCTCTAGATTGTTGAACTTGTTTCCATATAACTGTTCATAGTAGTTACTGATTATTCTCTTGATTTCTGCTGTGTCCGTTGTGATTTCTCCTCTTTCATTGATGATCCTGTGTATTTGTGCTTTCTCCCTTTTTTCCTTTGTGAGCCTGGCTAGGGGTTTGTCTATTTTATTTATTTTTTCAAAGAACCAGCTCTTGGTTTCATTGATCTTTTGGATTGTTTTTTTAGTTTCAATTTCATTTATTTCTGCTTTGGTTTTTATTATTTCTTTTCTTCTACTGGTTTTGGGTTTTTTTTTGTTGTTCTTTTTCTAGATCTTTGAGCTTCGAGATTAGGTTGTTTCTTTGAGTTCTTTCTTGTTTTTTGATGTGAGCTTCTATTGCTATATATTTTCCTCTTATTACTGCTTTTGCTGCATCCCATACATTTAGGATATTGGTGTCCTCCTTGTCATTCAATTCAAAGAATTTTTTAATTTCTTCTTTGATCTCCTCGTTAGTCCAGTGGTCTTCCAGTAGTGTTGTTTTTAATCTCCATGAGGTAGGATAGTTCCTTGCCTTCTTTTTATGATTTATTTCTAGTTTGATGCCTTCGTGGTCAGAAAAGATGGTTGGTATGATTTCAATCTTGGTGTATCTGTTGATGTTTGTCTTGTGCCCCAGTATGTGATCGATCCTGGAGAATGATCCGTGTGCGCTTGAGAAAAATGTGTACTCCGTTTTTTTTGGGTTTAGTGTTCTATAGATGTCTGTTAAGCCCAAATGCTCTAGGTCCTTATTTAGAGCTTTAGTTTCTTTACTTATTTTTTGTCTTGTTGATCTATCCATTGTTGATAGTGGTGTGTTGAAGTCTCCCACTACGTATGTGTTTTCTCTGATGTCTGTTTTCAGAGAGGACAACAGTTGTCTGATATATTTTGGTGCTCTTTCGTTTGGTGAGTATATGTTAATGAGTGTTATTTCTTCTTGAAGTATTGTCCCCTTAATCATAATGTAGTGACCATTGGGGTCTTTTTTTATTTTTTTGAGTTTGAAGTCTGTTTTATCTGATATAAGTATAGCTGTTCCTGCTTTTTTTTTTTGGCCCATTTGCTTGTAGGATTGTTTTCCATCCTTTGACTTTGAGCGTATTTTTATCTTTTGTAGCTAAATGTGTTTCCTGGAGACAGCAAAAGGTTGGGTTTTATTTCTTAATCCAGGCTGCAACTCTGTGTCTTTTTATTGAAGAGTTTAGTCCATTTACATTTAGAGTTAATATTGATATGTTAGCATCTGTATTTGCCATTATGTTTGTCTTTCCTTTGATTTTATTTATTTATTCTTTTAATAACTTTTTTTTTTTTTTGGTCTTCTTTCGTTGTTATTCGTCCCTCTGAGTTTCTGGCTTTAGGACTCCTTGTAGTATTTTTTGGAGTGGGGGTTTAGTCGTAATGAAATTCCGGAGTTTCTCTTTGTCTGGGAAGGTCCATATTCTTTCTTCATGGAGGAAAGAGAGCTTTGCGGGATAGAGTATTCTTGGTTGGCATCTGTTTTCTTGGAGTCTGTTGACTATGTCCCTCCACTCTCTCCTTGCCCGTAGTGTTTCTTCAGAGAAGTCTGATGTCAGCCTGATTGGTTTTCCTTTGAATGTTATCTGTTTCTTCCCTCTTGTCAGCTTCATTATTTTTTCCTTGTCCTGGATTCTTGGGAGCTTTACTATTATGTGTCTTGCTGTGTTTTTCCTTTTGTCGTGGAAGTTTGGTGTTCTTCTTGCTTCTTGTATATCAATTTTCAGCTCCTTCTTCGCATTTGGGAAGTTCTCTTCAATTATCTCCTGGAATATTTTCTCTGTTCCTACATCTCTCTCCTCTCCTTCTGGAATTCCTAAAACTCTTATATTTCCTTTCCTCATGGAGTCAGATAGTTCCCGAAGTCTTTCTTCATTCTTTTTCCTTCGTACTTCTCTTTCCTTTTCTGTTTTGGTTCTTTTTATTTCTGTGTCTTCAAGAGTACTTATTCGTTCTTCCATTTCATCTATTCTGCTTTCATTGCTTTTCCCAGAGTTCTTTAGTTCCTCCATTAATTCTTTGATCTCCTGCATTTCTTTTACTTCCCTCTTTAGGGACTCTATTTCCTTCTTCTGATCTATCACTTTTTTAATCATGGCAATTTTAAATTCTCTTTCTGGAAAGCTCAGAAGTTCTTCCAAGTTGCTGTCGTTGCAATCTGGGGAGTGGTTTTCTTTTTGTGGTGTGCTTCTTTCCTGAGGAGTTGTTAGGTTGCGTGTGGTTCTTCTACTCCCTACTGTCTGTTTTCTAATTTGTCGTATGCGTTGGGACACTGTGTTGCTCGGACTGAATGGCATCTTGGGTGAACTTCTCCGCTCCCCTCTGGCTCTTCCAGGAGCCATCTCTGTCTTCTGGGGGAGCTTTCTGCTGGTTTTAGGCAGTTTTTACTGAAGAAATGTCCCTGTTCTAAAATGGTGAAGCAGGATGCAGTCCCTGCGCCTCCGGTTTCAGGCACACTCTTCTGCGCCCCCGGTCTGCCCCGGACATGGGTGTCTGCTCCCTCTGTGGGCTCAGACTGCTGGTCGGAAGGTGCCTGGCGTGGGGTGGGCTAACTTCCCGGCTGGCCACTGGGTCCTCCAGAAGCCTTCTGCCCTTTTCAAGCAGTCTTAAGAAATTTCCTGTTCTATGGGGTGTTAGTGACTTTTTTTTTCCTGGTCGCTAGGTGGCGCCAGAGATCTCTCCTATTGTCCTTGGGGGGCTGTTTCCCCCCCCCCACCCCGTGGGACAGGGAACAGAGCGGGAATGGTAGGGTACACCTCAACAGCTTTGGGGTGCTGTGTCTGCCTTGTGCCCCACCATCGTGGAGAACCCACGCCCCAAATTTTCGTGCCCCGGGTCTCAGTTCAAAGCCCTCAGGTCCAGGACGCGGGCTGTAGCCCAGTTCAGTGGCGCAGGAATGGCGCCTTTTGCACCGCTCCGGTGCCTGGGCGCCTGGTTCCTGCTTACTCAGGGAGGGACCTTCACCTCAGTGAGGGCCTCCGCGTGTCTCCCCGCAAGCCTAGGTCGCAGGCGCGGGGACCTGGGCAGCCGCGATCCAGGTCTGCATTTGCTTTTCAAGCGCGCCAAGCGCGCCGTTTTTCCGTGCCAGCTGACCGGCAGCCCGGGCTGTGTGCGCGTCTCCCGGGGTCTTTGTTCTTCTCTAATGGCGCCCGGAGCCGTTCGCTCACCGCTGCGGCGAATCCTGCAGGGTTCACCTCAACTCCCGTTCACGGGGTGTGGTGGCTGCAAATAGTTCCTTTCCACTCAGTCCCGCTTGCTGCGTCGTTTGTTCTTGTTGGCCGTTTTAGTTTGTTGTTTTCCTCCTCTCTGCGGGTCGGAGAGTGCCGCCTCTGTGGACGGGGGAGGGGAGCAGGGTTCTGCGCTTCCCTCCCTTCTGGTCCTCTTTTATGGCCACTTTCTTCTTCGGGCAGTTTGCTGGAGTCGTCCGTTTATCTTCCGTGTCCCAGTTCTCACTGGGACCTGCCGCTTTTCCTCCCTATTAACTTTTTTTTAATGGGAGATCTTACTCGCAGCGTCTCCTCGCCGCCGTGTTGCAAGTTCACACCTGAGAGGTTTTGTCAAAGCAGAATGAATTCAGGAGAGACAGATGCTTAATTTTTTGTTTTTACTTACCTTAAATGAAACACTATTTTTGGAGCGAAAATGACAGACCGGCTTAGCTGCGGGCCATGGCAGAAAATCCAAACAAAAGCTTTCCTGGCAGCCCCTACACACAGGGGACCCCAGCGTCCACCCCCCTGATGGGCTGTCGACACACTTCGCTCCATAGACAGGTAAATTTAGGAAAGGGAAAAAATCAGCAAGTCGAGCTGTCGGTCATTTTAATTCTTCATTTTCCTGAACGGATTTTTTTTTCTTGGTCTATTAAAAAATACACAGCTGCTTGTTCAGAATCTTTTCACGAAACAGACGTCGAGGCTAATCCATTTTGCTATTTTGAAGACCCGTCTCCTGCTCGCTGAAAGCTGCTCTTGTGGGAAGGGGAGCGCTCACACCCCTCGGCGCGGCTGCGTTGTCAGACTCCAGACGTCGGCTGCACAGGCATTTCCACGACGTCACCTAATTCATCTGAGAAGCAGAGTCCACGTCCTCCCCACCAGGTGAGCCCACGCGGCGACGTCTTCCCTCTCTATGGAGGAAGGCACGTGTAGCCCCCTGAAGCTTTGTAGCCCCCCACAGCCTTGTAGCCCCCTGGAGCTTGTAGCCCCCCGGAGCCTTGTAGCCCCCCAGAGCCTTGCGGCCCCCCAGAGCCTTGTAGCCCCCCAGAGCCTTGCACCCCCCAGCCCCTCGTGCACAGTGAGACTCCGTGGAGTCTGCTGAGTGTGGATACGTGGAAGCGAAGGGAGATATTTCACGAGATGAGAGTAGATCCAGAACCCAGCCTCTCCCGCCATGCCAGTTGCGCCCACCCTGCAGTTGGCTGTGGGTCGAAAGGGGCTCCTGAGGCTGGACAGGGGCCTCAGGGACGGCAGCTGTCCCCTGGGCTCATCTGGGGCCAAGCACGAGCTTGTTCACTGACTGCTCAGAGCAGCGAGCACAGGCGCAGGAGGAAGGAGAATTCACTGAAGCCCCTTTGAGGAGCCGGCGACCGTGAGAGCGCACGCCCTGAGTGGGGGCCCTCGGCCGGCCTGGCCACCCTAGCCCGCTCCCAGCAGCCTCCCCCTCTGGATTCCACGCTGTCCTCTAGAGGGGTGAGGCAGCCGCACTGCGGGCTCTGCAGACTTGGAGGAGAGGAAAGGGGAAAAGAGGAAAGTGGCCAGGAGAAAGTGACCCCTCAAAGAGGCGCCAGGCTAGCCTGCCACACCCCGGCTTTGCGAGCAGCACAGCACCACGTAAGGGGCATACCAGGACCCAGAAAGAGCCCCGCTCACCCCAGAAAACACGACCAAGAACACGTTTCAATGGGAGGAAGAGATGTACTTGTGCTGAGCACAAGAAGGCCTAATGTGTTATTATTCAGCGATTCATTTTACTCATGAATATTTTATTGATTAAATCGTGTTTTATTGATTATATTATTTTGTTCTATCATACTTATAAAGCATTAGGTTACAAAAATGGGGGAACAATAGCGTTCCCCTGTTTCATCATCTCCTCTTGCTAAATAAAGTACAGAGGCCATCACGTCCCAGTGAAAAAAAGGGCAAATGGGGTTGTCACGGCGAGAGGCTGTGGACACAGTGTCAGCAAGAGCGCCCAGGCTCTGGGGCGTCAGCTTCAGGGGCTTTTCGTTGGTCCGTGAGGCTCCTAGTCCGAACAGATGTTGTAAATGAGGTGAAGTGTCACTGAGGATGATGCAGACCCACCGGCTCCTGAAGCCCAGCCCCAGACCCCTGACTGCCTGGGGGGGGTCCCTGCAGCCTCTCCTTGTGCATGAAACAACACCGGAGACAGCGATTCATGCCTCTAACCCCAGCGCTGTCCTCACACATCACAAAGACATCTCGGCCAGCCCCTTCGCCACGAGCTAAGAAGCAGTGCGTCCACGCCAGCGCTGGTTCTAGAAGCAACTGTGCACCATGCAAGCCGCGCCTGATTCCACGCTTAAAAAACAACACAGCGAAATAGCCAGAAAGAAAAAGAAAAATACCAGATGGTCTCGCTCATAGCAGGAATCTAGAAAACCTAAATAAGGGACCAGGAAAAAGACTAATTATAATAGAGTAAAAATCAAAATTAGCCTGGCGATGTTTGCGGAATTTCAGCGACAGCAAGAATGATGCAAACTTCCCTGTCATTTAATCACTGTGTCTGAGTCTCCACATCTCTAACATTTATTCCTTTGCCACATGACTCACACGAGAAAAAGCTGGTCATGCAGAGAATTAGACAAAGGGGTGTGGGCGTGATTCCCTAAGACGGTCGTAACAAAGGGCTGCACGTGAGTGTTTCAAGCAAAGTCGATGCATCGTCTCCTGAACCTGGAGAAATCCAAGGCCTCGGAGTCGTAGGGCTGGTTTCTCTGGAGGGCTGTGAGGAAGAATGTGCTCCACAAGAGGAAATTTTCCTATTTGATCCTAGGAGCTGGCATTCGTAGAGTTTCAAACTTTTAAACTGAAGTACAGTCAAGTGTCTCTGAAATATAAGGCCCGTTTTGGTATGCTTTTCACTGGTGGTTCTCAGTGAAAACCATCAAGCACTCTCCCATCCCATGACGTGGGGACGTCTTCACCCCAGGGTGCTCCTCTGCGGTCCCAAGTGCAAGACCAGCCATGGCAGGTATGTCCAGATGGAGAGCTAGATCCCGGACTCCAGGTCAGAGGCTCTTCCCTAAGGAGCCACGGCCCAGCTCTGCTGTGTCCATGAAATGCTGCCACTAACACAGGCAAGAGAGTCAAGAGGAAATGTCTCAGCTTCTGAGAACAGAAGATTATGAGCATGGATGTAAGTCTTGGGAGAGCAGCCCGGTTGCTCCTAACACAAGGCCTCGTCTGTGTGACAACGCTTTCTGATTGCAGAGGTGGTGATTTTAAAGTTAATAAGTCAATGTGTATCCTTAAGTCACTAATATCAGTGACCTAACCAATAGTTTGGGGAAATAAATAGATAAAACCAAGACCCATTGGAGTTGGTATTCATGGAAAGGAAATTCCTCCACAGCAGCGCCATGGAAATACCCAGCCTCGGTTTTGTTAAATTTCTCATCAGCTGTTGCTTCCCGCTGAGTGTGACTTCTCAGCTATTAGCAGGATCCACAGAGCCCTCACTTCAACCTGGTTTTACAAGAGAGTGCTGTGATGCTTTGTGAAAGAAATTGCCTACCTGCATCGAATTATTACTCCTAAAACCATTGATTCTGTTTTGCAGGACTGTAAAATGGAGGACCCTATCCCCAAATTTTATCAGCTCTATATTTTAGGTTAAAAAAAGGATATTTTTCTTGCTGTTGATCTATAGTTAAGACTAATAAAAACTGCTCATTCCCTTGAAAATAAGCCAGGTCCCCGGCAGTTTGCCCTGGGCGCGATGCCCACAGCCAGACAGTCCTGTGGGAAGGATTTGCCCATGTCCTTTTCGGCCCCCATGTGAATTGCATCCCCTGACCTCCAAGCCAGAAGAACTAAACGAATCCCCCAACATTCCCCCACCCCACCTCCTGTTCCAGTAATAAGCTGCAACCAGCAAACTCGTGCAATAAGTGACTGTGCCCTTGTGCCTCTCTCCTCTCTTTTCAAACCTTCCGTGTGGCGAGAGCTGACTTTCACCTTGGCGTTCTAGCCTCTGACATCCCGGTGTGTGGCATTTTCCTCTGATCCTCTCCTGCTCACTTCTCATCAAGCCTCACCTGTCCAGCCCTCAGCATGTCCTGATGGATGCTTCCAGCAAAGATGTCAATGATTCTGTTGTGTTTCCTCTGCCAGAAAGCACTCTGTTTAACAGCAGAGATTACTGGATTAAGCTAACAGTCCTGCCCGCACATTAGAATCACCTGCAGCACTTAAACGTTACCGAATGCCCACACTCTGTTCAGTTATTCAAATCGAATAGGTCCTGGGTGGCACCCAGCATCGGAACTGTTTTCAAATCCAGTCCACATGACGTCAGGCCAGAGGCTGGACAGCGCTGCTTAGCCCAAGAGAGAGGAACGGGGGCTGACTTCAGAGCTGGTGCTGACTAAGGAGACCAAGGTCAGGAAGGTGCCTCCATCTCACTGCGTTGCCAACTAGCTGCTTCTGCCAAGCAAGAGACCTACTTATACCCTGGTGTTTGTTGACAGAAGTAATTTCCTGAGTCTCACCTAATGATGACAAATGAAACAGTTGTCCAGAAACTCTCTTTCTCTGACCAGCTGCCCCAACCAAGATCTTTGAGTTGGCAGAAATATGGTCAGTCCCACAACATAGCACCTCCTACGAGATCTGACTCCTCCAAGACTCCACCATTGCTTCTCATCATCGGAGGAGGGCTGAGCTATCTTCTGGGGGTCCCCAAAGAAACAAATTATAAGTGGTCTTGTTCATTTATCCCAGAAATGGGGACAAGAGGCCTCCCTGGTGGTGCAAGGGGTTAGGACGCAACCTATGGGGCTATTGACAGGCACTGCAGCACGAGTTCTATCCCCGGGCAGGGAGCTACCCACATGGCGCAGCAGACTTCTCCTGACTCACCTGCTGCTCCCCTCAGCAGTATATTTCAGTCAATCTGCCTGTCTGCTGCCCACTCAGTCTCTGGTGAGCCTCTCACCCCCCCCCCCCACAACTCTGGCCTATACCCCAGCTCTTGTATGCATAAATAAATAAATCTTTAAAAAAAATTTAATAAATGGAAGGCGATCTGGTGACAAGGACTGTCAAGGCTGTACAATCTCTCCAACAGGAGGGCCATAATGGAGCGGGTGAGCCGTTCTATTTAGATTCACAACTGACTCACGATTGGAAATGGTTGGCTGCTTAATTACAAAGTTTGGGTTCCCGAGTGATGAATTCGATGCAATGGCTTCATTTTATGTAAGTCCCACTTAAAGCCACGTTGCCTGAAATAGAGCCCATTTGAAATAAATCTCACTGCACACTAGAGACTGGAAAAACAGATTACAATGAAAATGAATCCAAAAATCTATTTCTTTCCTCTTACTGAACTTGCCAAAATTTTAAATTGTGTATTTATATAAGGATCTTGACGTCCTCTTGGCCTAAACACAAAATACAGGTTACACACCATAATATAAAAATCCTTTGAATTACTTGTATTCTTTTCAAGTCTAGGCAGGAGTTCTAACACTTACAGAGCCCCAAAACTCAAAGTGACCTTCAGAGGACATCTGTGGGATCACCTCCTCTCAAGGACAGCTGGACTCAAGCATGCTGCTCTTTCTCCCTTCTTCCCCCCAAATTCTCTTGACTCACTCTTACCTCTAGATTCTGTCTCATTTCTCTGCTTCTCTTCGTAAGAAAACACATTTTAAAATGATCTACCCTTTCTCCACTCCCCTCCCACGGCACTACAGTCACGTGAGGCTGATGACGTGACTTCCACCAACAGAAGGACCGAGTGTAGGAGGGTGGGCCAGTGGGCTGTCCCTGTGGCCTCCGACCATGGTGGGCTGTGCCCTCTGGGCTTGCTAAGGTCACTTCATGACCTCTGCACGATGTTGGCGCTGGAGGAAAAGTCTGTCTGGTGAACTCCACACACTCATGTTTACAGACCTCGCCGCACCTCCATGCCCAAGACATGGCAGGTGCCCAGGACTACAACTCCCATGACGCCATGTAGCTCACATGCTCTCGGCTTCCTGAAGGGGCATTGCTGGGAACTGAGGGTGGAGCTCAGCGGCCGGGCTTGGTGTAAAACAGAGCACCTGTTGCCCTCTGGGCTCTTGGCTTGTCCTGCTTTCGGCAGCACCTGGGGTCCCAGCTCCAAGGACGTTACAGGTAGGGTGTATGGGCCAGTTAATCTGGTTCTCCCTCTTCATTTCCCGTGTAAATAAACCCTTCATAACTTTTCTGTGCACGCCTCCGCTGGAGCCTTGTCTGTGAGGACTCACACCAGGTCACCCCCTCGCCCTTGGGGTTGCCCATAACACTGAGATCACCTAATTCCTCAGAAGTGTCTCAGGTGCTATTCAGCTCTGTCTGCTGCGCTCAGGAAGGGGCCGAGGTTCCGAAAGGCCTCCGGGCCGGCTTCAACCCCGCCTGTTGGACCCTGGGTGAGCCTCTCGGGAGCCATGCCCTGCTCTGCACACATGGACTCCTCTCTCGACTTCCCTGGGGGGAGTTTCTGGACATTGAATTTCTGTGTCAAGGAGTGTGGTCTATTTGACTTTTGAAACAGACACATTTCCCTGCAAAAACGTGTTGTGCCTTTACCTTGCTTTTTTCCTACAACCCAGTCATCCTTGGGTAGCTCATTCTTGCTCTGCTCTGCATCTTTGTTCCTGACGTGGTCATGTTTCTTATGGTTTCTGGACCCGGCCTGTTGCTCTCCTGACGTTTATCTTTTTCTTCCACCCATAGAAACTCATTATACTGGGACCATGGACTCCCTGTTAATGTTTTTTCCCTCGCTTGTTTTTCTTCATTAGTATATGTGTTTTATCATTTAACTAAAGGTTTTCATCTTGATAGAGTCAGATCTCCTTGGGGATTTGTGGTTTTGAGCTCATGATCATAGATAGAGACACCAAATATCCAAGTTGTATTTTTATATTAAAACAGTTAACTCTTCTGACCTGCATATGTTTGTGTAAATTGTGAGGAGGGATCCAAGTTTATTTTTTTTAATTGGTAGCCAAAACCCCATTTAGCTTTTACAAAATCTATCTTTTCTTTTTTCTTTCTACATTCCCCATACAATTGTACCCTCCTTATTTTGACCCCAACCCCTCCTTTCCCTGCCCCCCCATAGTGTGTCTCTGGTTTATAGTTGCTTGTTGATTTTGATTTTTACTTTATTATAATGAGTATTTTTCCTGGTCCCTTATTTAGATTTTCTAAATTCCTGCTATGAGTGAGACCATCCGGTATTTTTCTTTTTCTTGCTGGCTTTTTTCGCTGAGCATGATCCCTTCCGGCTCCACCAATGTTGCTGCAAATTGCATGAGTTTATCCAAAATCTATCTTTTCTTCCATGATGTGAGATGGCATTTTTTCCCATAGATATCTGAGCCTCCCTTCCAGATCCCATCGCAGGGATCCGTCTACTTTTCTTGCATCAGCAAAGTAATTAAAATCTGATAAGACTAGTTTCAACCCCTCTCACATTTCCTTTCTTTAAAAAAAAATCATGACTACCTTCTCAAATAGCCTCTTTATAAATACCTGAGGGCAGGGGAGAGGGACAACTAGATCTTGAATTTATAGACTAATTTAGATGAAAATGTTGTCATGACAGCGTAAGGTCTTTGAAGCGAAAGAAAATGTACCTATCACGTTTTATTTACTCAAGTCTTTGTTTATATTTTTCAAGTGGTGTTTTCTTCACACCGATGCTGTACCTCGCTACTTGTGAATTTTATCCCTAAGAAATTTTTCACGGTTCTTGAGAATAGAGTCTTTTCTTTCTATTCTAATTTCCACATATCTATTGTTGATTTAGTAGAAGAAATTGATTAGCAAAAGGAAGTGCTTGGGAGGGGATATAAAACAATGAGAACTTACACTTGCTGCTGGCTCCATCACACTGGCACACAATTCGGCTGTCTAGAAATGGTGAGGAGAGGGGATTTCACCCATTCCCGCGCACGCTCTAGTCCCTGAAAAGGGTCATGATGTCATGTCCCTGACGTCCATGACAGCAAACAGTGGGGTAAGTAGAGCCATATCCAGGCAGTGGGATAAGAGAGGTGCTGAGACCCTGTGCAGGAGTGTCACTCAGATACCCGCAAGCATGCAGCTGACCCAGACAGGCAGGCCAGACAGACCTGTTCCAGTGGGGTGCCCTTTGGATGAGGCATCAGACAAACAGCAATGAAATTTAGGAACACGCACATATTTAACAACAGCAATGAAAATGGCAGGACAATGATGCATGTCCTATTCTTGATGAGAATCTCCCTCCAAGTAGGAGGGAGTCAGGAGGGGAGCACAGGGATTTCAGCTGCACCAGCAACTCTGCATCCTGCTGCCAGATGGAGGGTCTGCTGGGCTCACGTGCTGCTCTGCTGTTGTTCTGCCTGCAACATGTTGCACCAGTGATAAGTGAAAGTGCCTTGCTTTGTGTGTGCTCGTCTTTGTAACCAGACAGCTTATTAAGTTTTCCTGTTGTTTCCAAGACTTTTTCCCATGGATTTTGTTAGGTTTCCAGGTAGATAATCGTATCACCTGGAAATAACTGCTTTGGTCTTTTCAGGGTACAGAACTCTGATTTTGGTTCCCCTAATTCCATTAAATATAGCACTTCTGAGTAATGTTGGGTGGTGGTGATAAACATGTGTCACCATCAGCCACCATGCTGGCTGTTGGCCCAGTGCACTGACAGGGCCCAGGGGACTCCCAGGTGTGGAATAATGTCCACACATGGTGGTCATGAAAATCGATACATTGTTCATGAGAATAAATAGAAAATAATTTTAAAATGTCTATTACTTAACAAGAACCCAAGCAAAGAATGATCTCACTGCACTATTCATTTATCTGTGCTTTTCGCAGCATCTTGGGGGACTAGTGTGGGACCTATAGCCTCTTGGCAGCACCCTCAGCAAGCACCCCCCTGGTTTGAGCTTGACGGCCCACAAAGATGAGAACTTGCTTGTAACAGTCACCTTGGACAGGTGAGAAGGGCCTCGTGAGACTCCACTGGCGAATCTGCCATTTTGCCCCACTTTGTCCAGTTCTGCTCTCAGTTGTCAATTGATTTGAATCTGCTCCACCCAACAATTCAGGAACACGCAGGCCAGGTGTTTCGATCTCCGCCTCTTTGGGGAAACTGAGGCCCAGAGACTTTAAATGATTTGCCCAAGGTGGACAGCTCATCAGGTTGGAAATAAGGAAGGTGTCAGATATTTCAGCACGGACTTGGCCTTCGGGGTCAAAGCCGGGAGAAGGAAGGAGCCACACCTCAAATCTATTTACACCCTCTTTACCATTTGTCTTGGGCCACAATAGATTTTAAAAGAGTTCAGAAGGTGTCTCCTCCATGAATGATAAGTGCGTGAATGAGTGACTCCAGGACCATAAACACTGGCTACAACCCCAGACCCCGTACCCGACACTTAGCCTAGAATGTAGCAATTACCCACACTGCGTCGAGGACCAGAGCCACGGGTGATTCCTGCAGCTGTTTGGAGGTGATACAGGACTCTGACAAGACTCTTGCCAAAAATGGAACATGACAATATGCTCTGAAAGAGGCAGCAATTGGTATTTGGCTCTTGGGGCACAGAACACAGAGCAGCCGGAGCGGGGGCCTGGCTCTGAGCCAGCAGTTCCCCCAGTCGTCCAGATAGATGCAGTGAGGACTCCTGAAGGAGAGACTTGCCTGCCCAGGCTTAGCACAGACACCCCACTTGTCCCCCAATACCCAGTCCCTGGGAGGTCACGTGAGCAAACCCTAAAATAGTCAGCAAGACCACCTTTTTATACTTCTCCGGTGAAGGGAGAGAGCGCAGAAGAGCAGGGGCACGTGGAACAGGGTGCGGGGCAGCTCTGCCTGGTCCAGCACATCGCGGCGTGGAGGGTTGGAGGAGGATGTGCTGATGAGCAGCCGTGTCCCCCAGCCCCCGGTGATGTTCCTGCTGGACCACGAGGGCTGCCCCTGTGAGTCACCCATTGAGGGTCTTTTGCATCTGTGGGGTGATCTGAGTGATGAGATATGCCAGCCAGCAGGACTCTGTGACCGGCTGGTCATTTGCAGCTGTGGCAGTGTCCCATAACGGCAGTCCTGAGCGACAGAGGTGGGCAGACATAGATGTCCTCGCTCTGAAGAGGCCGCTGGAACCTGCTTCCGAGCCATCATGGCCCCGGCTCCAGTCACCCTCCCGGAGCCCCTCTCGGTTATGCAAACACAAAGCGTGCCCCACCACTGCAGCATCCTCAGTCTCAGCGGCTTTTCAAGAATCCTCGGCGTTCTCTTAGAGGACAGGCATTATCGTGATCTTAGCTGAACGTGATCTCAGCATGTTTCTGGTCCTTTAGAAGATTCCTTCTTCCGTGTGGACTCACATCCTTTGAGTGGAGCACCCGGGCCTGCAGTGTGCCTGCGAGGCCATGCGAGGGTTCTCGCTGCAGCAGGGGCCCCTGGCAGTCAGCAGCGACAGTTCCAAAGATGCCAGGATGAATGAACAGGGCCAGGCTTCCCCAGAAGCGGACAGAGAGCCTCTAAAGAGAAACGCACCAAACCAGCCTGAAATCCAGGCCGATGTCTTTCCAGTCTCTGAATTTATCTCCTTCAATTCCTGAGCAGCTTATTTTATTGGAGTTTCAGAAATGTCTGGAAGTCATTCTGAGTGAATGTATCTCTATTGCATGAAAGAGAGGATATTGTCCTTGATTCATTTGTCTTCTCTCCTTTGGTTTCCAGAGCTGCGTCGCACAGACGGTAGAGATTTGCTAACTTGTGTACATCAAGGGTAGGACAAATCAAATGGCCACGGAACAGACACCCCCAAACACCCATTAACCAATTGTTTAGTTTTTCCTTTGCTTCATTTCGCTCACCCATTGCCCCTCCTGCGGCTGACCTACAAGGCCAGAGGTTGTGCCCTTCATGGCAAGATGGCCCAGAACAAGAAGATGTCTCAAAGAGAAAAGTCTGATTTCATTGGAATTCATGTCTTTTCCTTACCCTGATCTTCTTTCAAAGGGACTGCTTTCATTTTTCTTTGTTTAAGAATAAAACACGCTCTTGAACTAAAACGGAGCGCCATCAGCTGTCACATCTGAGCCGTGGACTCCGCGGAAGCCAGGTCCGCCTGCCACCCAGGGCTCACATCTCTTTTATTCAATGCTAAACCCAACTCTTAAGTTCCTTTCTGCAAAAACTCCTTTTATCTCGCTTTCTAAAGAAATCTCATTAGCACATTTTGTCTTTCTCTAAGAATGTTACTGAGTGTTAGCCATTACAGAGGAACTCTGTAATCAGCCACAATCTTTTAATATTCTCCCTTAATTTGTAGAAGAAATGAGATAATCAAAACAGTCCTTGACCCCAGGAAGAAAACCTGAGCTGCGCTGGAGAAAAAACAGTCTAGTGGATAAGTTTCCCTGAGTTATAAACATATCAGTGATCCCCCATTCAGGAAAGAAAGACGAAATCTGAGGGCGAGTAGACCCTCAGATTTCCTGAGGAAAGAAGTGATGGCACATGTGGAGAGCCTCTTCGGGGCTGTCAGTGGGCCCCTTAAACACATACACGGCAGGGAAACACCACTTAAAAGCACTGTTTACAATAGCTAAGCTTTGGAAACAATCCAAATGCCCAAAAATAGATGCCTGGATCAAGAAGATGTGGTCCATATACACCATGGAGTATTACTCAGCAGTCAAAAAAGATAAACACATGCCATTTGCAGCAACATGGATGGCGCTGGAAGGGATCATGCTCAGCGAAATAAGCGAAAAAGAAAAAGAAAAATACCGGATGGTCTCACTCACAGCAGGAATCTAGAAAACTTAAATAAGGGACCAGGAAAATGAATAACTATAAGAAAGTGAAAATCAAAATCAACAAAAAACTATGAACCAGAGACACTTTTGGGGGGGGCAGAAGGGGAGGGATTGGGGTCAGAATGGGGGGATTGCAATTGTATGGGGAATATAAAAATAAAATTTATTAAAAAAAAAAAAGCAGCTTCCGCGTGCACTAGACACCCTGGGTCCCACGCCGGGGGAGCCTCAGCCGCAGGCAGCCTTCTGCTGCCCCTTCTGTGTCTACTCGTCCGTTGTCACACAGAGAAGTCTACCGTCTGGCTTGAGAGCAAACCCTCTGTGGTGGAGAACTAATTTCCTTTCATCTCTGGAGTAAACTGACAGTCCCGAGCCAGCCCCCAGGGCTCTGGCAGGACCTGCTGAGCTGCTGCTGGGGGTCTGAGTCCCGTCCCTTCTTCCCCAGCCGCCTCCAAATCAGCAGAACTCGCCACAGAGCGGAGATGGAACTTAGAGTAGGAGTCAGGAGCTGAAGCTGTGATGGGGGTGGGGCGGGGTGGGATGGTCTAAGAGCTGGGTATGGTGAAGCCGCGCCGTTTACAATAACGAGGCTGTGGACGCCGCCTCCGTGTCCATCACTGGTGACCAGCTCCAGAAGACGTGGTCCCTCCACACCGGAAAATAGCCCTCAGCCATAGGGAAGGGGCGATGTGGCCACTCTCAGCAAGGGGGAGGGAGCGTGAGGGAATTATGTGCAATAAAACAAGTCAGAATAACAAACACTGGACATTTGCATAGAAGGTGACTTGACTCGAGTAATTATCAAAACTGGCAGATGCAGGTGGGCATGAATAAACCCGGAGGGCTCTGAGGTTAAGAGGGAGCGCAAGGAGGAGAGAGGGTCAGGAGACACGGGAGATGGTGTTCCAGCAACCCCAGGAAATGGGGGTGACCAGGATTGGGAGGCATCACCCTTGTGCTTCAGAACTTGGCACAAGATCCTGAAGCAGACACATGGCGAGAAATTTTAAAAGGGTTTGTTTATAAGAAGGATGAGGAGGGAATTGGCTGCCACATCCGACCGCCGACACCGTCTGGGCCGAGTCACCAGCTTGCGGGGGAAGCTGAAAGCCAGAGAGTCGTGAGCCCGGCATGGGCACCTCGCACCGCCCCTGGAGGTCACCTGTCTGCGTGGAGAGACCCAGCAGGCCTGGGCAGCTGCCCGCGTGCCTTGGCTGCCCTCTGAGCTAGTCTAGCTCAGACAGGGAATGTGCTGGGCTGGGGAGAGTGAAGAAAGCGAAGGTCAGTTAGGGAGGCTGCAAGGAAGCAGCATAGACAGAGGCAGGGCCTGAAGATTCGAGTTCTACCTTCTCCTAGGAGAGATCGGGAGATGAGGTCTTCCCAGCAGAGGCCCTTCCATGCAAAATGCAAAAAGCAGCCTCCAAAGCCCGTGCCTGAAATCAAGCTTTGCCGGCTGCTCCCCTGCATCTCCCAGGACCAACAGCAGCAGTGCCAGGGCAGATGCCCCCTGGGCAGCGCCCTCCAGAGACTGTTCTGGAAAGCGCCCGCCAGCCTGCAGGCAGCACCAGCCTCCAGATGCCCCTTCTGTGTGTCTGCTTAAGCTGTGAGGGCAGCGCCGGTGGGTGCCCTGCTCCTGAGGGGCTCCCTGGAAATGCATCTCCCACGTAGAGCTAGCGCTGTTCAGCTGCAGTGAGTTATTGTTTAGGGAACAATGATCACAACTTCCTGTCAATGCTGCTCTATTTTGCTGTGGGGAGAAGAGAAGGGAGAAAGGATGTATCTTGAATAAACCACGTCCAGGCCCCAGCACCTGTAGGGAATTGGCTGGTGAATCAGAGAGGACCAATTCCACCGTGCCGGGGAATGTAATGTAAATCCTCCCGGGATCAGCTCAAGCCAACCGGCCCCTCAATACACACCCACCCACCCCCCACCCGCCACAGGCACAGCGCTGGGTGGAGAAACCAAGTCCCTCCAGTGGGAGAAAGACTCCCCAGGGGCCCGAGGCCAGTGGCTTCTCACTCCAATGCAGCAGGGGACAGTGGTCGCCTGGGGCTGGCCTGATCTGCAAAGAGTTTTCTCGTATTTTGGGCCAGTTCCTCTGCTCTTATCAGAGTAAGCCAGCTCTGAGCAAGGGCTAAATCCATGAAGAAGGAAAATTCTAGGAGAGACCAGGGGTGGCCAAAAAGAGAGAGGAGAGTCAATGTTATTTGCAAAGTCCATAAACCCAGCAGGTGACTGCAGCTTTGTGAGACCATTAGCCCATGAAGAATTAATTTTACTTTTCGTTCAGCAGCAAGCGGCATTAAAAAAAATAGACCCCCTCAAGCCGCTCTGGGCAGCGCCACCGGCCACACCGGCCGGGCAGCCGAGGACACGGGCCGCGCTGTCACTCACCGGCTCCGCCAAGCGGGAAACAGCCACTTCAGAGGCTGGCAAATCACCCGCAGAAGGCCGCTTGCCCTTCTTTTTCCACTTAAAGGCACTCGAGAACGCGCGAGATGGGAAGCATCCTCTGGAAACGGGAAGATAGAAGATTTATTGGTCCTGGTCAGGCCCGAGCGGGCAGCAGGCTGTGGCCGCAGGGAAGAGGCGGCGCGCGCTTCTCCGTCCACGGCCAAGGAATGGACGCGTCAGGCCGGTCAGGCAGCGCAGGACAGAGAGGGACAGCATCGCCGGGCGTGCAGGCCGGGGCCGGGCTGGGGTCAGAGAGACACCGGGTGTCCACCCACCTGCCTTTTAGAAAAAGAGCTGTTACCTGTCAGGACGGACTGAAACGGTCGCCTTGGAGCCAGAAGCTTGACTGCTCAGTGCTTTCCTCTAAAGAGAACCGTAAACTGGCCGGTGTTTGCTGTGCTCTCGGCCCGTCTTACCAGAGTCCATTTGCACGAGGGTGCCGCCAGGGTCAGCCCGAGCGCAGGGGTGAGGCGCGTCCTCCCGCAGCTGAAGTCCCCGCGGCTGCTGCAGCAGGAGGCCTGTTCCCGGCCCGTGCACTGATTCTGGCTGTTCTCGGGGCCAGCAGAAGCCAGGCCTCCAAGTCCTGGCTTCCTAACCCAAAATTCAGAAGGAGCATTTCCCCTACTGCCCCCCTCGCATCAAGAGGACCAATTGCCGGAGCTGGCCCTGGAGTGAGCTCATGCCAGTGCAATGGGAAACCCATGCAGGGCACAAGCCGGCTTTGCCGGGGGCCCTGGAGGCCTTGGAGCAGCGTGAAATCAGCCTGACCCATGCCAAGATCAGACCCAAGCAGGCGCAGGGACTGAAATAGCTGGTTCTTCCCTGGACAGGTAGAAGGGCGGAACGTGCTTGTGTGGCCGTGGTAATGTAATAAACGGGTGGGCCAGTGGGTGCATGAAAGGTAGAGAGGCGCTACACGGCCGGGTGGCGATGGGCAAGGACACCAGCGGGGCAGTGACAAGGTCCAGCGCCAGGGGTGCAGACGAGAGCCTCACCCCGCCTGGCAGAAGGCCGTGCTGATGTAGTGGCTGTGGCATCAAGCCAGTCAGCGTTACTAGGGCTCTCTTACTAGGCAGGGAGCCGTGTGGGGAAAGCAGCCCTCAGAGGGAAGCCAAGGGGTGACACCAGGAAGGGGGACAGGAGGCTTTGACTAGGAGAGGGGCTTTGACTTCCCCGGGGGCTTCTGGCTGGAGAGACGAGACAAGCACCTTTGAAATATCTAGTAATGGGACAAAGGCCAAAACAAGTGATTCCAAAATAATGGCAACTGTAGGGCTCAGTAGAGATCGATAAGGTTGACAGGATTAGGAACATTCTAGAAATGGAAGCAGGTCCAAGAGAGGCACCTAGAATGAGCCAGGGAGAAAGTGAGCAGATGGGATTGAGGCGCCAATGGTGAGAAACTCTGACTTTACTTTGAAGGAGGAAGATGCGGTCATAGCAGGTGAGGAGATGGGTCAACAGCCACCGGAACCCCCTCATTTTCCTTCAACAGAATCTCCCACAGGAAGTTCTGTCCTCAACCCTTACTGGCTTTTTCCTCCAAAGATCTGGGAAAAGGAATTGGACTTTCAGAGGCGAACCTACTTTAGTATATGGGCATGTGGATGCTCGACAGTACACACCGGAAACTTACATAGTATTATAATGCAATGTTGCTTCGATTTAACAAAATAAAGGTAAAGATACATAGATGGGGGCGGGGGATCAATGGCTTATTTAGGATGAACTTAATCAGATGCTTATTTTTCCTTAAACAGGTTGTAACTAGTGAAACAGCCTAGAGAGCCCAGCAATAGACCCGCAGACAGATGTCCACTTTGCTATGTCAGAGGTGGCGCCACAGGGTCATGGGGGAAGATGGTCGTTTCTATAAACAGCACAGGGTCTGTCACAGTCCTAGTTTTCAAAAAGGAGCCTTAGCCCCTCATCCCATGCACAAGTCACTTTCTTGTGCTCATGTAACCTAGAGGAGTCCATAAGAGAAAATCTGTTTGACCATGAGACAGGCAAATATTTTATCAAATAACACAAAACACACCTAACCACCAAAGAAAAGTTTAATATACAAGAATAAATGAAAATTAAGACATTTTGCTCATTAAAGGTCAGGAGAGTGACTAAGATCCCACAGACAGGGAGATATTTTCAATGATTCTATCTGATCAGGAAGTTGCAGCCAGAATATGTAAAAAGCTCCCACAAATCAATAAGAACAGGGCAAGCAAACCAAAGAACGATGAGAAAAAGATGTGAACAGCCGAGTCATTATTATGAGGGCGACTAAATGGCCAATGGACCTACTGTCCATGGAAAAAAGCACCGCTGGGAAGGTTCATGAGGAACTTTGCTTTCAGAGTCAGAGTTTTCAGAGTCAGTGAGGACTAACCCAGGGCAGAGCGGGGAGAGCACTCAGTCTGCTCAGAACTCTGCAGAATAATGCAAAGATCACATAAATTACTTTGTAATAAACAATGTGTTCTAGAAGCCTATCTGGTAATCTAGCCTCCCTAGGGGAGGTAAGGGTAGGGGAGAGCATTGCATACATTTAGCCGCATTTTCTCTGTGGTCAGATGCAATCTCGGGGTGAGAAACGTAAGAACTAGGTCCTAAAGTCTTTATCGTAAGTGATGTCTCTTTGGAGAATGTGCGGGTCTGGTTGCACTGCACTTTGTTTCTCTTTCCGTGGCTGCGGTGGGGATTGGAATCCCCATAGTGTGTGCTGGGTGGCGGGGAGCTGGGGGGCGCCCACAGGAAGTGTTCACAGCCAAATCACTCCACTGTAGCGGACTCAGACTTCTGGGTTTTTTCTGTGCCCAAGATTACTGACTTTTACCCCCACTGATGACCAAGCTGCCTGATAAAGATGTCCCCCCCACGCAGCGGTGATTATTATTTGTCATCAAGGCGAGTTGGTCGGCAAAGGCTTGCCATGTGGAGATGATGGAAAAGCAGAGTGGAAAAATGTAGGATGGGGCCTCCCGGGTGGTGCAGCGGGTTGAACGCCGCATTGTGAAGCTGTCTGCAGCCTCTGCAGCGTGGGTTTGACTCCCAGCTGGCCAGGGAGCAACCCACATGGCGCGGCAGCCCTCTCCTGTCTCGCCCGCTGCTCCCCTCAGCAGTGTCCTCCGTCCATCTGCCTGTTCTGCTCCCTGCTCTGCCTGGTGAATTCTCTCACCCTCCCGTGCCTCTGACCTGTACCACAATTCTTATATAAATAAATAAATCTTTAAAAAAATGTAGGATGGAAGTTTCCTGGAATTGGAAGTGACGTCAGAAAAGAGCATCAGCCATAGGTGGGGGCAGAAGGGATTATCAATCACAGAAAACCCCCCCAACCCAACCCCAAGTGGTTATAGTCATTTCATCAAAGAACACTGTGTAATCAAAGCCCCCTGCATAAAGCCCTCTCTCTAGCGAAACCTGGATCTTGTCCCCAAGGCTGCCTTTGTGTCTACACAGGCATTCTTTACCCCCCTTCTCTTGTTTCTAATAAATAAACCTTTAAAATGCAGCCTTTGCCTGTTTGCATCTATGCAAATGTCTTTTCCTTAATCAACCCCCACCCCCTCGTGTGCTGCTGACAGGGAAGCCATGCCAGATCCTTCTGAGGGACCCAAGAATCCCACACTCCAAACCCCAACACCGAGTCCAAGCCTCTGACTCAAAATGGACTCGCAAGGCCAGGCCACGTAGGGATCACCTGCCTGTTTCCATGCAGGAGATCACAGGCGTGGCCCATCCCCTGCACCACGGACATTTACTAGACTCGGGCTAGAACCTCTTAGAATTCAAAGACCCACAGCTGCTGCTGAATACAACATCTCTGCACGCCGACTCGGTCTGGGGATAGGTCATTTTTTTAAAAGATTTAATTATTTATGCATACAAGAACTGGGGCGCAGGCCAGAGGTATGGGGGGTGAGAGGATTCACCAGAGACAGAGTGGGGAGCATAACAGGCAGATCTACTGAAATCCACTGCTGAGGGGAGCAGCGGGGAGACAGGAGAGGTCTGCTGCGCCATGTGGGAATCCCCCTGGCCGGCCAGGAATCGAACCCGCGCTGCAGAGGCTGCGGACAGCTTCACAGCACTGCGCTCAACCTGCTGCAACACCGGGGAGGCCCTGTTTATTAAGCTCTTATTATATGCTAGTTCCTGTGCTAGAATCGTCTCTTTTCTTTCCACCACCCAGCAGAGGAAGCATGATTATCTCCCTTTTGCATCTGAGAAGACTGAGATCCAGAGGATTACATCTGCCCCAAGTCTGCCAGCTTGCAAGGAGAGAGCCAGCACGTGTCCTCTCCTGGATTCCTGGACGGGCAGCCTCTCGCGGCCTCCCTGCAGCAGGTGAACAGTGCTCGGCAGCCCCCACAGAGGTGAGTTGGCAGCCCTGCGCTGCCAGCTGAGTTTTTTAGTTTTCATAAGTTCAGTTCTGAAAACATCAAAATAATCACTAAACATCAAACTAATCATAAAGCTGGGGTCAAATTCAAGATGCAGGGAGGGAGGGGGAGAGAGGGAGAAAGGACTAGAATAATAGTTATTTTAAATGCAGGGAACTTGATCCAAGTCTCTACCCACCTGCCCGTAGAATGGAGCAATAATTCTGATGGTTCCTCTTCCAAGTTAAATGAATTAGAAAAGGAGCCTCATCCTAGTACAGGTTTTCCCATTGACTTTACATCTCCCGGGCAAAGGCTGTCAACCTGGCAGAGGATCCATTTTTTACGACTTACTGAGCCTGGGGCAAATGGACTCCAGGAGGGAGCGCATTGAATCAAGCCAGTGGCGGGCCTCCAGCCACATTCCCCAGCAACTGTCATGTTATGCAAGTGGTAGAAGACTCCAGAAAGGGCAGAGGCCTATCCGATCCAGGCCCCAGATCTCTAGGGGTGGGTGCCAAAAAGATAAAAGAGCCTTGAGAGGTGGAAAGGTGCTAATTCACTGCTCTTCCTCCTCCCTCCCACCCCACACACCTCTGCTCGCTGAATGGAAAAGGCTGCTTTGAAGAAATTGCTTTTCATTGGGTTTAGGAGGCAGGTTAATAAAACAAATAAGTCGGAGACAGTAAGCAAAGCACTAAGATACAAGCCCCAGAAAAGCTCCAGTGGACCAGATGAAAGCCATGAATCAGAGAGCGAGAATGGATAATTTGTTGTACAGATTCAAGCAATCTATTTCCATTGGCCCCACCCCACCTCCCCGCTCCGAGCTCTGGTGCTTGGAATGTTGTTAAGAGACTGATGAGCAGCAGGAGAATAAAACGATGCTGAAAAAGGCTTCTCAAGGCCGGTTTTGCAAGGCAATTACAAATCGAGAACATAATATAATTGCAACCTTCGTAAAATGCTTTACAAAGTATATTCAGGTGCTGTGTAAATTCAATTGATCTAATATTTATGATTTTGAAAACACCGCCCTCCCTGATGTTCCTGTTCAAAGGTGGGTCTCCCCGGAGACCCTGATTCAAGGATTTGTGCACAAATGACCCGGAGGTGCCCTGGCATGGGAACCCCAGCGTGGGGTGGACAGGAAGAAGGAGAAGCCAGCAGTGCTCCCTGCTAGTAAGTCTTATCCCAGGGAATAGATACTAACACATCTCCCCGAGCCCTAATTGTCCCCAGGGAAGCGGTGGGGAAAGCTCGCCCACTTGCTGTGATTCGCTAACGTGGCACTAAATGACTCCAGCCATAGAAGAGTTTGTTGGCCAGGTCATCCTTCTGACGACAAAGAAGGAAACCATATGAGCAAGTTCCCGAGGAAACTTGATATTAAGAAGTAGGAAGAGTATCCTTCAGAGAGTAACACAGTATGCATCAAGAATCTTATCAAGCATGTTTTCCCCAAACCTGGGCTTACCTGGGTTTTCATAGATAATTATGCAGTGATTGTATCCATTGTGGGGGTTGTCTAGGAATTCAGGAGGGGGGTGTCCAAAGGATTTTAAACACCCAAGATTAAAGCAACGTCATGGTCAAGTAGAAACTCTTGCATTCCCCCCACATCTGGGTGTATAACCCACTGATGTTCAAAGTAGAAATACATTCATCAAATAATTCAGTTCTTTGAAGAAGTTGTCTTTTCAATTTCATCAGGGAAGTTCACAGATGTGTTTTACAAAGCACACGGAAAAAAAAGAGATCAATTCTACCGCTGTGAGAGAATCTGAGTCAATTTTATAGATTTTCACCCACATGAAATCCACATAGGTACAAATTTTCAGAGACATTTGTTAAAAGAAAAATCATACCAAGTATCAAAATAAGCAAAATTGCTGTATGCTTACAGTTCTGTAAAAAGAAAATATCCTGAGTCTTTGCTTCAATCAATCTCTTTGGTGTCTTACACAAGCTTCCACAGGATTCTAGTAGTGCTCAAAAAAAAAAAAAAAAAGCTTTATACAACAGCGTTCCTCGGGAAGTAAAGACTGGTGACCAGAATTTCCATTTTTGCTCATCAAGATTTCGATTGCTTTTACTTGAACAAGCTGTTTCGTTCAATTCATGCTGATTAACCTCGGCCCCATCCCTGAAAATGTGGTGGTTCTGGGATACAGGTTCTCATTGTCTTCATGATGTGCTTGGGAGGTCACTGGGGAAACGGAACACAAAAGACTTTCTATACGATGGTGACAAAGCGAGGGGCCCAGGGGTGGCGCTTACCTTGGGAATCCTAATCTGACGTGGACTTTCTCTGTCTGCTCTTTCCTCTTGGAATGTTTCTCACTTTCCTTTTTCTGTCAATCTTTATGTAGATGTCAGCTATATCATTTCCTCTCTCTAAATATTGCTTTTCTCTAGGGCACTGACACAAAGGCAGAATTTCAATCAAAACTCTGCTCATTTTTTCCTCCGTCTATTTGCAGCAAGAATAGGACTTGGATGCAAAATTGATAGGGGTGCCCCAAAATTCAGTCATCAATGTAACATCATAATGCAATTTTTCAATATAAAAATGAATGTAAAGAAGAACTCATGATGAATAACACGTGTCGAGGATCATCCTTACTTGCTGCACCCCAGTTCCTGCGCTGGCAGGGGCTCAGTGGTTGTGGTGAGTGGCCACTGTGCTTCTGGGACCACAGGGGGGTTATGCTTCTGGCTCCCGCTTGGGTTAAGGGCCAGGTGTCTTGTTCTGATCAATGTGTTCTGGACAGAAGAGACAAGTGTCACCTCTGGGCAGGAACATGTGTTTGCCAGTTCAAGATCCCCCTGAGTGCTATTTTTTTTTCCTCACAGCAATGGGCAACTTTCCGGGTGAGCAGTGCTGTGTTCACCAGGTGCTGAGCTCTGCAGAACTCGCCCACACACCCGCAGTGAACATGGAGCAGCAGCGAGTTGCCATAAAAAATCTTTGTGATTCAAGATTCTGGGCAGTGTTTGTTACAGCAGCTAAGCAAGCACCTCCTGACTAATACAGTCGAAAAATGAGGTTCTCACTATGGAAATCCTGTGTTTTTCAGATGGGAGAAAGAGCACTATCGCTAGTATCCAGTCTTCCTTGCCTTGAAAGAGCAAACTACTTCTTTCCTTCCCAACTTTGCTACAGATTTTACTTCTGTCCAGAACACACTGATCAGAACAAGACACCGGGCCCTTTACCCAAGCAGGAGCCAGAAGCATAACCACCCTGTGGTCCCAGAAGCACAGTGGCCACTCACCACGACCACTGAGCCCCTTCTAAGTTTCACAGGGCTTTGTAGATGGACAGATTAAAATCTGAAATCATGTTTCACCTCTTTCAACCACCTAGCATTTAAGACAACTCGGGGTCATAAACCTTAATTGTCAGATCCATGAGATAAGATTAGGGCACTTCTCATGCAGGGCTGTTATGGAATTAAATGAGATATTATGTGAACACACCTGGAACACAGATGATTAATGCATTTGAATCTAAATGTGCTCAAAGTGAATCTAAAACGCTTACTAAAATGCAGATCCCCCCCAATCCTGGAGACAAGGACCCAGTAGTCTGCATATCAGCAGGACCCCTGGGTTTGCAGAAGACCCCAACTAAAGAAGCCCAGGGTTCTTCACTAGATCCAGGTGCTTACTGCCAGACACACCAAGAACCCACCTGTCGCTGCAGGTATGAACCTGATTGCTCTGCTGAGACTGGTCCTCTGGAGGAGAACTGTTTGCAAGTCAGTCTGCAGCCACCTAGAAAACTGAAAGGGGGGGGGGCCTCCCTGCTGGCGCAGTGGTTAAAGACTATGAAGCTGTCCGCAGCCTCTGCAGCACGAGTTCAGTCCCCAGCCGGCCAGGGAGCTACCCACATGGCGCAGCAGACCTCTCCTGCCTCGCCCACTGCTCCCCTCAGCAGTGTACTTCGGTCAATCTGCCTGTTCTGTTCCCCACTCTGTCTCTGGTGAATCCTCTCACCCCCTGCACCTCTGGCCTGTACCCCAGTTCTTGTATGCATAATAAACATTTAAAAAAAAGAAAAGAAAAGAAAGCTGGAAGGAAAAAATAACCCAGGTAGCTTTGCCAAAAAAGAGATCTGTGAGGCCGTCATCCCTTACCAGTCTTAATGCACGCAAAGGTGAGTTTGCTTTAAAAATCCCGAGATTAGCAAAAAGCATCGTTTATTCGGGAAAAGTTATCATTCTCATTAAACCCATAAATATGCCCACTCAACTAATCGGCTGTACCAACTATCTGGAATGTCCTACAAGGCGGCTTGTCCTCACGGAGTCGAGGAGAGTGGAGTCCACGAAGGGCACTCCAGGGCCCTGCTGGGTAAGCATCAGCCCATCCTGCCCTCACAGGGGCATCCAGCACCCGCCTTCATTTGGGCCAGCACGGGCCAGAGCAGACCCAGCCGGGCTCCCATGAGCAGGTGGGAAGGGGCCGGGTCCCCAGCACAGCCCTGGGCGGCGGCAGGTGCACACAGTCACAGCACTGCTCGCGTGGGGTCACCGTTCCTGGGGTCCCTGGAAGCAGAGCCTGCGACAGAGCTCAGGTGCACGAGCTGCTTGGAGAAAGGACTTTCAGGAGAAAGGGGGTGAGGAAGCCGGATAGGGCAGGGGAGGAGCTCAGCACCCACGGGGGTTTTGGGGGACTCTAGAAAGAACTCCAGGCTGCTGGGGCTTAAGGCGCACCCCAGCAAAGAGCTGGCTTGTAGCCTTTATCGGACAGTCACTGGCAGTCCTGGGGGGCTGCAAACTCAGCCGGGTGTCTTCCGCAGTTCTGCCCCTGTCCCCCTCCAGAGACAGGCAGGCATCGGGGGCCAGCAGCCAGCGCCCACGGGGGTGCGGGTCCAGGTGGGGTACCATCAGCATCTACTGCGCTTATGGAATCAATTCACAGGGGCCTGTGGGGGACAGGGAGGCGGGGAGAGGGTGGTGATCCTGGCACCTGCCAGCGCCGGGGGAGCGCGCCCGCCACCTGCTGGCCAGCCAAGGACAGAAAACAGAAAAACTCACATCTCCTCTCGGGGGAGCAGAGTGTCCAGAGCCACCAGACAAGCGATCAGGTGGGTAGAACAAGCAGAGAAGACAAAATCTCCTGTGCAGCTGACATGGAAAGGCAGAGCGAGCTGCGGCTCTGCCCTTGGCGGGGCTGAGAACCCGGGCGCACCCCTGTGCGGGGGCCGCTGTGGGCGCCTCCGCCTTGCCCAGGGAAGTGGGTAGCCCTCAAACACGCGAATGCACAGGCCTGTACAGCCGTGAACACCCGCAGGCACAAGTGTGTGCATGCACTCCCGGAGGTACACACGCACCTGCAGGAGCACAAGCGCTGGGTGCCTGCGCCGGGGCTGCCGTGCTGGTGCCCACAGGGGCCTGCAGCCATGCAATGCGCACACGCACATCTGCCTCAGCACGCAGGTGTATGCAGTCAGGTGTGCCTGTCCGTACGACCACACGCATGCACGCACAAAGGTAGCGTGCGTGTGGGTGTGTGGTTGTGTGGGTGTGCACACAGTGTGCTCGTGTTGGGGCACATGCACGCAGCTGAGCACACAGATGTGCACAGCCACACCTGAGGACACCCCGCTTCTCTCCTCTGAGTGGGGTTTTGTGTCTTCTGCCTAATAAAATGACTTGGGGTCCCTTCTGTTTCACAGGGGCCACCAGGTGGACGTTCCTGGGGCGTCTGTCCACATCTGTTCACTCCTCCAAGCATGAGACGCAGGCCAAGGGGCTGCCGCAAGCACCGGCCTTCAAACACCCACCCCGCTGGCCTCTACCTCCTCCTGGCCCACAACCCACCACACAGACTCTTTCTGCCGTTTGCCTCACCTCGCACATCCCACACCAATTTAATTTCTGCAAAACTGTCCAGGCACGCGGGCCTGGAGGCAATGAGACCCCCCACCGCCCCCCACCCCCACGGAGGCAGCAGGACCCCGCGCGGTGTCTTTGGATCGTCGCAGCACTTGGAGCTGTTAGAAAAGCAGGTTCTCGGGCCTTCACACACGGGCTGACTCAGAACCCGTGGACTCGGCCCGGAGCTGCGTCTAAAGCGTGCAAGTGAGTCCTCGCGCCCCAGCTGAGGCCCAGCCGAGGCCCGGCCATGCTTCACCCAGGACAGCCAGTGGCTGGCCCAGAGGGAAGTCTCTGCCCTCAGGGAGTCTGGGGTCGGGTCAGCTTCCCTGGAAGCTAAAGCTGAGGCGGGGACCTGGTGCAGGCCGGTGGGGTTCTCCGAGCCAGGGAGGGAGCGGAGCAGGATGGAGCTGGGGTGCGGGCAGGGACAGCTGTGGTCTCCCCTGGAGAGCTGGACCCTCCCCGGTGTTCCCTCAGGGGGCGCCCACCCCAGTGGAGGCGAGGGGGCTGCTTTGGTTCCTCCTAGCCTGGGCAGGGGAGCAGCGGGGTGGGAGGCGCAGACCTTCCGGGCACGCGGCTCCCAGGGCACAGAGGGCACTGCCCTCCCGGGAATAGCGGCGCTGAGCCCTCAGCCTCAGATTGGGGAGGCTGGGGACAGGGCCAAGCTGGGGTCCCTCCATGAAGCGCCCCAGCATGTCTTCCCCCAGGGCTCAGGACTCAGAAGTGGGGCAGGAGCAAGGGCCTGGGTGTGCTCCTCCCCCAGGGCTGTGTACCGAAGGAGCCCCCGCGGGATGGGGGTGCGCAGCAGAACGGGGCTCCTCAAAGGCTGGAGGTTAGAAGGGCTGGACCAAGGGGCTGGCAGGGCCGGGCTCCCTGGAAGGCCCCAGGAAGAGGCCGTCCTCACTTCCCTGGGGAGCCGGCCTGAGCTTCCAGGAGGGAAGAGCAAAGAGCAGAGGCGAGGCCTTGGGAACCCCGTGCTCTCTGTAACATCCCGACAGGTGAGGGAGGAAGAGCGGAGAGGACTTTTGTTTCCATTACAAGAAACCTCAAGAGCGCTGAGGGGACCCAGAGCAGAGAGCTCCACCGCAGCGCAGGTGACCAAGCGGCCCCTCCTGGGCAGGGCGCCCCAAAAGGGCAGTGGGAGGGGAGGGGAGGGTGAGCTGAGATGGACTCCCCCTCTGATAGGTTTGCACCTGCGAGCAGAACAGACAGCTGAGAGTCTGGGGGGCTGGCTCCAGCCGTCCTGCGCAGGGGGTCCTCCCCTCACAGAAGCGGGAGCAGGTGCAGGGAGCGGGGTTGCTGAGATGTCCCTGTCCCCCGGCATCCCTCCCTCCTGCAGGATGTGGAAGGCTGAGGGTCCCTAAATGTGGGAGTTGAGAGGAGCCCAGTTGCAAGTGGACATTCCTGGTGGGAGACGATTGTGCGTCAGGTCAGGGGCCTCCCTGTGCAAGCTGGGAACTGGGTGGCGGGTGTGGCTCAGGTTTCAGAAGCGGAGCTCAGGGCTGGTGTGGACAGAACCAGATGTAATCACCGTCCAGCTCAGCTCATAGGTCCCCGCCGGGGTCAGAGCCTCCTCCCAGGCCAGACATTTACCTCCTGGCCATGTGCTAGTGCACAGGCAGCTCCCAGGAGGAAAGCAGACGCAGCAAGCCTGACTTAACTAGCATTTCCCCAAAATGTGTGAAGTTTTAAGCCAGAATTGACAGAAACGCCTGGAATTGACGAGATTAAGGTCTCTGCCATTAGGAGAATGAAAGGTTTGTAGCTAAATTAAGCTCAATTATAACACAATAAAGTTACATTTCTGCACTCCGGAGCTTGATGGTTTGACGTTTGTATCCACCATGTGAGAACTATAATTGAAACTCGAGGCACTCTGTGGTATATACCATGGCTGCTGCAGAAGCAAAGTGTTTTATGATTGCAGAAAAAGGAAAATGCATTCGTATCGGAGTTTTAGGTCCTGCCTCTTTGTCGCTCAACCTCTCCGTCTTATAGATCACCTGATGTCTTTCTTCAAACCCTCAAATTTTATTAGTTATGATTTCTTCTTACCGCAGTGACTAAAACTTGAGCTCAAACTACCTGGAGAAAAGGGAAAGGAATATATTGTTTGCTCACAAAACTGAAGAATTCAAAGGATGCCCTGGCTTCAGGTACAGTTTGATCCAGGCTTACATGATTTCAGTGGGATGGAGCTTTATCCCTGGATTTCTCAGTTCTGCTTCCGTGAGGTTCAGTCCTTGCTCAGATCCATGTGCTCACACAGGATACCTGTCACATTCCAGCCATGCCCACTTTCCACGCTCCAGCAGGAAAAGGAAGGATGCTTGCTTGATGGCAGCCAACGCCTGGGAATTAAAAGGTGGGTGAGACTTCAGAAATCTGATCACACTGGGCAGAAGGATGGAATGTGCCAACAGGCTCATCTGGGATCAACGTGACCCAAGAGCATCTCTGGAGATGATGGGGCAAAGCTTCCACCAGGTAGAAGCTTCCACCAGGTAGAAGTGGCAGCCACAGCACAGACATCCAGTGTTCTCTCTCAGATGATGGCACACGGTTTGGCTGCTTTCCTTCTGAGGCAGACAGGCTATTCCTGCCTGGGAAACATGCCATTTGTTTTCTCATCACAGAGTTAGAAGCCTGAGGACATCTTTGGATGAGTTAATGTCATTGGCTACAAGTAATACAAACCAACATCTCCTGCTCCATGCAGGCTGCTACCACAGAATTCCCTGGGATGACTACTGAACTGAATGTTATGCTCTCTGCCCCCCAAATTCATAAGGGGAAGCACCAGTTCCCAGGCTGATGGTATTCGGAGGTGGACCCTTTAGCAGGTAATAAAGTTGAGACAAGGCCGGGAGGCAATAAGGAGGCCGGGAGGCTCCCAAGATGGACTTGTCCCTAGGAGAAGAGAGGGCACAGGCAAGTGGCCAGTGCAAGAGAGGAAGAGGATTCTCACCAGAACAGACCATGTTGGAACCTTGATTTTCAGCTTCCCAGTCTCCAGGATGATGAGAAGTAAACATCTGTTGGCTAAGCTGCTGTCTGCGATAGCCCGTTAGAGCAACCCACGCAGACTCCAGACAGCTTGGACCAAAAACTTGGAAGAATGGTGGTCCAAGGAATGAGGAAGACGTGAGGCTTCTTCTTAATGTGAATATTTGCCAGGTCCAATGTGCCTATAAATCTATTCTGTGTATTTGGGAAGTTGTTCACAGACACGGCTTGCATTCTAAGGTTATTTACATCATCAAAGAGCATTCAGACTTGCAAATCAGGGAGGAGTGCAGCATTGCTGGTGCAAACAAGGAACAGGTGCAGGATGCTGAGAGCAGCAACTGGAGGCAGGAGGCTGCTTAAGAATGAGTGACACCGGAAGGGGGAGAAAATGAAGCTCAACAACGCCTGGCTAGTGAGTAGTACATGCATCAAACTACCATGTGTATCCATCAGGGTTCAATCAAAGAAACAGAACCTAAGAGAGTCTATACAGACATATGCATGTGTGAGTGTGTGTGTGTGTATGCGTGTGTATGTAGATTATGTAACAATGTGTGACATCTATCATACATATTATACCTTTGAAAGGATGTATTATATATTTATGTAGGGTATGTAAATATTATATTACACGTAATATAATATAGACAAGGATTTGACCTTCCACAAATATGGGGGTCACTTCTGTAAAACTGTTGCCCCAGATTCTGATGCTGGAGCTTGAAGTCCACAGGGCAGCCGGCAGGGTGAGAAGCAGGATGTCCGAGCCCGTGGAAGTGACTCTGCTCCCAGCATCTCCCTGAGCTTCTGGGGATTTACTGTTTGGTGGCCCCTGATTGGTTGAAGCGTCCCCCAGGCTTCTGCCTCCACCTTCTCCTGCCATCCTGTGTCAGTGTCTCTGTGTTCAAATCTCCTTTTATAAGGACACCAGTCCCGTTTTATTAGGTCTTCCCTAATGACTTCATTTCAACTGAAAGGCCTCTGTAAAGACTCTCTTCCCAAAAGAGGTTTAATTCTGAGCTGAGGTCCTGGAGGGCTAGAATGCCAGTGAATTATTTGGGGAAACAGTTCAATCCATAACAGCCAAGATTCACATCATTTATTTTCATTATACTTAAAAACCTAGTTGTATTCCCAAAATTCACATCTTAGGGTAACATCTTACCAAAGACCCTTATTTCTTTCTGGAACACTTCTGCTGTTTTTTAATAATCCAGTCTCCCCATGAGAGCAAAACAGTACTTCCTCCAATGTGAAAACAGCATGATTATTGGCTTTTTCTTGGTTACTTGGGTATTCCCCTATAAGAGACCACAGATGTTGCATTATAGACTTCTACCCACAAGCACTAGGAGTGACCATACACGGTAGCAAATTTGAAACTGAAGAAGTCAACATCTCCTCTACCAGACACGAGCTGATCTTAATCATTATTGTCAAAGCAATAATGTCATTTGCAGCAAAACCATCAGGCAACTTAATCAAACATAATCAAATACTTGGAGGAAAATCGAGAGTTGGGAAACCATGGTACCTGAAAAGTCCCAAAGCAGGAGAGGAAATAAACAGGAAGCAAAGCAGACACGTTCTTTCTTTATTTTTTTTTTCAAAATTTTTATGTTCCAGTTTGCCATGGTCAGCAAAAGCAGTGATTTCTTTCACAAATAGAAAAAAGGAACCATATTCTGTCACTGGCTCGCCGATGTAATTGGCCCCTTCTCTGATGTATACTCCTGAACCTGCAAGTGGAAATTCCAGCTATGAACAGTTCAATTTTGGACCTGAATATGGTTTCTGGTTCATTAAACTGTTAAATCCCTTGGCTCGAGGTTGCACCTGTGAATTATTGATTAGCCCCAAATTTAACTGGACTTGGAGGGAGGGGGGATTTAGAGTTCTAATGCACAGAGGCTGAAGCACTTGTCTGTGACTTTCAGTCTCGATTTCCCCAGTCATGCACTGGGCATGCCACAGCTACCTTATTAAGAGAGTCAATTTCCATTTCCAAGAATTAGAAAATAGCCTTTCTCCCCATCAAAGCAGCAGCTGCTTTCCAAGCAAGAAGAAAGTCTGGCTGCTCCATTTGCAGACAGCCAGCTGGGTGAGTAGACTGTTGGGTTTCAACTTCAAAATATTTTTTCTCTGCTGCATTCTCATTGGTCAAGTAGGACTAGAGGGAAAAGAATAGACATACTCAACTTTATGGTCAATTTTTTGGGGAGTGGTGACAACGGTGTGGTTCTATCAGGGGTCACCCTTCTTGGAAGGAGCAGCTACAGTCCTTCAGGGTGACTGGTCAAGATTTCAGCAACTTGAATTCAAGCAATTCAGCAAAAATAATTTTTGAAGTTACTGAGCTGAAAATTTCCATCTTTTTGTCCTAGGCTTCTGCTTTTCTTTATATTGACCAAAAAAACTATTTTCCATAATAAAAATGTGGAGGAAGAGGGAGGGTGTGGATGAGGAGCGTCTTCACTGTAAATCTGCCAGGTCACACCCTGTGCCCACCACACCCAGGGGTCACCGCATTGTCCCCACGCCCCCCAGCACCCCCCAAAGAGCACGCTGGTCTCAGGGCCTCTTAAACAGTGTCAAGGAGTGAAAACATTTGCATTTTCATTTACTGGTTGTGGCGACTTGGTGGGGGTTTTGAGGGCTCCGGGGACTGTTCTGAGCAAGGTGCTTGGGCCGGTGCAAAGCTCCACGCAGGTTGGCAGCTGTGAGTTATTGTCTAAAAACTACAGACAGGCAGGCCCCCCACTTGACCTACAAGTGCCCAGGAGCAGTTCTGCTGGGAAACTAGAGGCACCTGTAGGAAAAGGTGCTCCTGGCCTGGAGGCCAGAGGAGGCGAGACCGGCCGGCCAGAGCGTCCCCGGCCGGGTAGTGAGAACTCAGCTTCTCCGGCAGTGAAGGCGGGACCCCTCGGTGCGGAGAGACGCTGTCGTTTAATGCCTTGAAAACGGGGATTCACTCTTAAGTTACATACAGACATGCCCATGGGGGAGTATGACAGGGGTGGAAGGTTCCAGACAAGTCGTTCTGGTGCTTCCGCGGGGCTTGGGAGGGAGAGGAAACCTGCCAAGCTCAGAGCCTGTGGGTCTGCCTGCTCTGTCTTGCCTGCCCCGAGCCGAGGTGCCTTGAAGGGCAGCCTCAGGGGTAGGTGGGGGCACTGGACCCATTCTTCTCAGGGCTCAGAGAGGAAAGTTTACTAAGAACAACTAAGACTCTCACCCTTTCACTTGGCATTTGACACAGGCTACCACTTGCTGGGTGGCAGCTGCAGACCAGGCACCCTGCCCAGCCTTTACATGTTTTATCCCAATGTAACGGACTCTGCGAGGTGAGTGTCATTACTATTCCCACTTTAGGGACGAAGCAGTATGTAAATGTCCCACCCAGGACAAAGCATCTTGGGCAGGTCAGCCCAGAACCGGCCTCTCCCCTGCTGTGCCTCCTCTGAGGCTTGCGTCCCTGGCTGTACATGTGGGCTGAAAGGAATATGACTAATTGAGCACTAGATCTGTATCTGGCAGAGGCACCTCTGCAGACGCCTGGGACACGTGGGTGTTTGCATTGCGTTGGGCCCACAAATTGCTGTTGACCGCTGCGGCCTTGTGGCCAGCTGTGACTCGAGAGACAACTGCACTGCGGCACTGGTGTTGAGGGGGAGAAGCAGCTCTTTCTCCCCAAACCCGCTGCCAGCTGTACGCCATCACCAGCACACACATCCCCACCCTCGGGTTCTTGGTGGAAAGATGACTCCATATGCAAATGTGGTCCCTGAGCCATGGGCCCACGAACCCAACCCCCGTCTGGTCCTCTCCAGTGCTCCAGGCACAGACACCTCCCACCTGCCATTGTCACGTCTGTCCCCTGTTGATTGTTAGCAGATGGAGAAAAGCTTTGAGCTTGGGAGGTGGTGGGAGAATTCCTTGGAAGAGCCTGGCTTAGTCAGAAAAGTAATTCAACTATGCCAAGTGGCTGGATAATAAAGAAGGCAAAGAAACGGAGGAGAATGTTTAGTGAGAAGGGGTTGGAAATGATCGAAGTCCGAGTGTGTAGCTCTGTAATCAGGCGAGGGTGGAGTGGGGATAGGGAAACTTCTAAACAGCACGATGACCAGTGACCATCCCATCCCGACAGATCATACGTCTCTCTCTCTCTCTCTCTCTCTCTCTCTCTCTCTCTCTCTCTCTCTCTCTCTCTCTCTCTCTCTCTCTCTCTCTCTCTCTCTCTCTCTCTCTCTCTCTCTCGATGAATATTCACACATGATTAGCGCTGCCTTATTGCCTGTGTCCTTGCTTAATTGGGGGGAAGTGTCTCCACATTGGGGAGTGTTGTGTGTGTGTATGCAGGCTACATTTATCAGCCTATCCAGAGCCACTCTAAATCTGGAAAGGCAAAATGACAATATAGTATTGCTTATAAAACATTGTCCATTATGCTAAAGTACCACCAACTCAGACCTACAGTTTATCATTGTAAGGATATTTCCTGGGATACATTGCTTTTATCTCTAGAAAAGACCCATTTGCAATTATTAGTCATTTGTAAATGAATTTTCTAAAGTGTAAGATGACTAAATCTTAAATTTGAAATATATTCTCATATAATATGGACTATAATATGGAATATAAATTGATGAGCCCTTTGAAGTAAATGTTTGCTAAATAAGAGACATCAATTGCGGTCCATTCTAAGTAAAAACAAGCTTTGAACTGGTGAAGGCTAAATAGATGAGGTGTGTTTGCTATCAGAGAGCTTGATGTGCCAGAAATTATTATTTCAATTTTAACATAATATATATAAATGGAAAATTATACTCTTTAGATAATTTTATATGAGCTGGTAAAAGGATATCAGAAACCAAAAATTGGGTCACATTTACTAAAATAAGCCATATACCCATGTCCATCAACTGTACCAGAAGGTTCAGGTGAGGTTGATTAATAATAGCCAAAGACTTAAAACCACCCAAATGCCCATTAATTGTAGAGTGGATAAATACAACTACTGTACAGTGTGTCTCTATTCCACAGTTTATTCCATTACAATATTTTATTTTATATATAATTATTGTAATAAGTCCTCACAGTGGGAATATTATGCAGCACTGAAAATGATCACTCAATAACATGGATGAACTTCCCAAACACATTGGTGAGCAAGAAAAGTTCAGGGGATTTCACTTACATGCCATGAAAAGTCAAGCCAGCAATTACTTTTTAAGGAGAAGGGGGTGCCTGAAGGAAGTTCTGAGGGGTTTCAGAAATGCGGGTACTTCCTCTTTCCTGCACAGGGCTCTAAATACATGGTCTTATTCCAATATTAAAATTCATGGTGTGGAATTTTTCTGTATGCATTCTTTCTTCAAGAGAAAAATTTTTTTCAGTTGGAGTGAGAAAAATAATACCCAGATAAGAGGGGAAGGACTAGGGGACAAGCAGAGAAATTACCACAGGGTATTTAGAATCCTGTGTTGTTGAAGTCGCATTAGAATTCTGTCTGATTAAAATGCAAATTCAAAACAAAAGACTGTAAGCAGCTGCCTGGACAGCTCGAGGACCCAACATCCTTTATACCACCAAAACATGGTAAGGGACCTCACTCACTGGTCTTTGCAAACCATTGAATTTGCAGAGATTTGAATGTACAGACAAATTGCCTGGGACACTAGAAATCACTCTGCATATTGTAACACATTTGAGGTCCAGGAAGGAATTCCGCATTTGCAAATCACAATTTCTCAATTCTGTCCTCTGTCAAATGAAACAAAGAATGCCTAAGTCACAAGCTTGTTTTAAAAATGAAATGATGGATACCTAGAGAGGTATTTCTGGGTCTTACAGAATTTCCATTTTTATTTTCTGAAGAAATCTCTACACCATTTTCCAGAGAAGCTTGACCAGCGTGCATTCTCACCAAAAGTGGGGGGCAGTTCCCTTTTTACCATATCCTCACTAACATTTGCGCTTTGGGGGAAAAAATGGATGGCACTCCAGGTGACTATATTAAATAAGTCAGAAAGTAAAAGATAGAAGATGGTTTCACTCATCATTGAACTATAAATAACAACAACAAAAAAAAACATACACAAGCAAAATACAGCAGAAGCAAATCTGGAGCTCCTTGAGAGAATTCAGTGGTTGCGAGCGGGACTAGGGGGCCAGGGAGGAAGAGGTAGGGAGAGGGAGAGGGGAGGTATAGGCATGGGGGGCTTGGTGGAGGGTGAATGGAACATATATGCACAGATGGAAGAACAAAAATGTAACCCCCAAGTTAAAGTAAAATAAAAGATTCAAATGGAAGAAAGTCTGGTGTGTGTTTGTCAAGCAAAGCACTGCACAAATAGTTGTCAGCTTTGAAGGAGTTTGGTGTTTGTTTGTTTGTTTGTTTGTTTTTTAGCATTTTATACAAACCAGCTACAAAAATAAAGTCTCCCCTGGCCACAGTGAGGCTAGAGTCTGAAAAGAGCGATGCATCTTTAAACTTCAAGTCAAAATGTTTCATCCAGAACAACTTGTGGCCAGAATTCAGATTGCTGTTTTATTATCCATTTATATCTAATATAGAAGATCCAAGAATTCAAAACAGCGGCATTTTAATTCAGAGTTATCCTTCACAATCCTGCAAAGAAGTAAGAGATTGCCTCATTATCTCCTGTTATAAGACAACTTTATGACTTTGTGATCAGCTATTGCTTGCACTTTTCATTTTTATGAGGTCTTCTTTTCAACACATGTGGCACCTAACTCTAATTTCGTCTAATTTTGTATCCACAAATATAAACTCTACGTAGCCCTTCACTTATCCCTGAAATAAAGTATATTTCCAGTTCTAAATTCCTTTCACCAACACATTATTGTTGAATTATTGATCTTACTTGGAAAATTAGAATATTAGCTTTCAAGTCCTTTACATTAAAATGCCATTTGTTAATTTGCATTAAATAGTTGATATTATGGACCCACTGAGAATTAAATTTGCTTCTAGCTGTTACTACTTATTAACATTTTTTATCCTTGGTCTTCACGTATTCGTTTTGATACCCTACTTTCCTTTGTGTTCCAAGTCATAAGTCATTCTGGAGAAGGTGATTAAGCCAGCAGATTGCCCTAACGGCATTCATCCTGGGAGATCATTCATGTTATGGACTAGAGTTTTTGTGTTCACAAAAACTGTAAAGATCAATCTGTTCAAAGATTGGGAGTTAAAATATAGACACTTAATTGAGTTTGTGAATGGATAGCCAGAGACTTCTGCTTGACTTTGGATTTCTGGTAAGGGAGAGCCCTGGGCTAATGAGAACATCCATTTACCCATAAACAGATCTTGGATCAATATCACAACATGTTTAAAAGTACATAGTCAAGTTCAAATGTAAGGGAAATTTTCTGATGCTGCCAGAAACTAGAGGAAGCTCACAATGGGGTGATGTCCTGAGATCCAGATCTGGAACGTGAGCCTGACAGCTGTAGCCAGGGTTTGCGGACCATGTCAGGAGAACTAGTGAGGTCTTGGATCCTGGGGAGCTAGAGGTATTGCAAATGCTAGTCCCCCAGAAAGTCAACAGCTGGGGAGGTCGTCTGCCTCCTTCAGAAAGTTATTCTGTTATGAGAGTGGGGTCGTATTAGTTATCTATGACTAAGTAACAAATGGCCCCAAAACATCTCAGCCTAAAACAACAAACATTTTTTCAGATCACAGCTTCTGTAGTTGAGGCCACTAGGGGTGGCTTACCTAAAATCAGGGTACCTAAAAACTTACCTAAAAACTTGGGGTGAATCTGCTTCTAAGCTCACTGGTGGCTCTCAGCAGGATTCAATTCCTCCTGTACTATTTGTGTATGTTTTACTTTAATAAGATATGTTGAAAGCTCTATGTAGTGTTATGTGTGTATCTACACACATAGTGTGCATGTATGGACATGTGTCTGTACATACACACACATACAAGAAAGCATCGTTATGAATGACCGAATAAAATGAGAAGGTACAACAGATGTCTAAAAGGAAAAAGAGAAAGAGAAACAGAGGGGTATGTAGAATTGTTAAAGATATGGGCCAAAGAAGCTTTGAGGTTTTAAAGAAAGACTTTCTGTCCAGAAAAAGAAGCTCTCCAAGTCTCAAGTAAGATAAAATTTAGTACAACTATTTAGTAGATCATTTTCTGTGTGCTTTGCATTTGACTTAATTGTAAGTTCCTCTTCACTGGGGGTCGTGTGTTCACCAGGTCATAGAAACATCCTCACAGATTAGAAATGATGATGGTTTTGTTCCGTTGATCATATGAGACATGCAGCACCAAGGTTTTTTGAAGTGAAATGGAGAATTTATTATTATTCATGCTTTTCTGGGTTTTAATGATTCGGTAAAGGGTGATGACAGACTCTCCAAATCCCAGGGCAGCTAAAAATTCTCATTCTTCCTGGGTAGCAAGTCCATCTGTTTTTAAACCATCAGGGAGCTGCTGACACTGTATTAAGCTGTTGTTTGACTTAGATAGCAGTTATCTAAAGCAACGCATCCCTTCCAAGCCTGCTTTCCTGAGCTCAGTCCCCATAACTGCTGCTTATTTGGGAAATTGCATGTGGTTGCTACTCCAGTTGATTAAAACTTGAGTCAATATTTTTGCTTTTATTTTAGAGCATCGCAGCATGTTCCTGGATATTCACTTTTTGGTCCTCTCTTTTTCTTTCTCCCCCTGATGTAAGAGCAGATACACTGACCACATTCTATTTCTAGCAGGGGGAGGAAGCCCATGCTTGGAGCGAGTATTTTTTGCTATTTATTCTAAGATTTTTGTTGATCACAAGCTGCAGCATCCTTGGACATATTTGTCATTGCAGGTCTGTCTGAAAATGATACAGAACAAGGGAATCTTCACTGAATGATTTGACTCTGTGGAAGAAAACATCTTCTTGAGCCTTCAGCTCCGTTCTCATTTTTCAGGTGCCCTGTCTTCCCTGTGGAACAGTCGTCCTTGATCAGGAATTCGTGGGAGCACCTCTTCTTCCTTACCTGCGTGTGCGAGCATTCCATGCACAGTAAGAGGTGCTTTTAATCTCATCATGTGGCCGGTCCCCTGGGTATTCAAGGGACACCTGGTGGGAACAGCTTTCAAAGGAATCATCAGATTCGAGAATTGGAGTCAGTTCCACGCACTTGGGCTGCATTCACATATTTTTGGTTTACATATTTTCTCAGTTTGCTTTCAGCCACTGATTCAGAAGAAAAACAAGATGTAAGATGGAATGAGGAGAGTGGACAAAACAAAAACATTTGGGGTCTTTGCTTCTTGCCATCTCTTGAGCTTCACTGTTTCCTTCTCATTCAAAGCCCACACTCACTGTGCCACAGACCTGCCAACTTCGGTGATGATCAGGGTAAGAGGATGAACAGGAGGGAAGGTGGCAGGGCTCTGGAAGTCTGGGTGATGTTTTGTTACAGGAACCCCTGGCTCTAGACCTGGCTTGCCTCATCTTCCTGCTATTGAGCCCCAGGCTAACAGGGGTTCAACCAAATATCAGTGAGAAACAGACCCTCCACCTGCAGAGGCTCTCTGCTTTCAAGGACTCCCTGAGCCCCGAAACCTGATGACTGCACAGATGCAGGTGCAAGAAGACCTGGCCTAGAAGTGACCAAGGACTCACTAGGCTGCTAAAACACACACTCCTGGGCAGAGAGTTGAGATACTAATGAGACACGTAATGAATGAAGAAGCATGTAAGCCCTTGCACCTGCCAGTGTGACCCAGCCTAGAACAAGCTCCCCGCCTTGGTACCCAACCCCAAAACCAGGACCCCACCTCTCTCAAGTGAGGGTGTGGCTCAGGACAGTTGTACCTCTCTCGCGTCGTGTGATCCTCAGTAAATGCTCCTTATTTGAAGTCTGCTAACTCTCAAAATCTGGGGGATTAGCTGGTAAAAACAAAAGACACTTCCAAATCTGTAACCAATTAGAGTTTGCACTGCCTGGAAGCAAGTCACCGAATGACCCTACACCTTTATGTTTACTAATGAAAAGAGAACAATATGGCATCATTTGCTCAAACCAAAAGACAGAATGGCTTTATGACATGGAAGAAATCATGTTAAGTTTTAACTTTAAATTTAGAGCTCACATTTTTTTTAATAAATTTTATTTTTATATTCCCCATACAATTGCAATCCCCCCATTCTGACCCCAATCCCTCCCCTCCCGCCACCCACCCCCCAAAAAGTGTCTCTGGTTCATAGTTTTTGTTGATTTTGATTTTCACTTTCTTATAGTTATTCATTTTCCTGGTCCCTTATTTAAGTTTTCTAGATCCCTGCTATGAGTGAGACCATCCGGTATTTTTCTTTTTCTTTTTGGCTTATTTCACTGAGCATGATCCCTTCCAGCGTCATCCATGTTGCTGCAAATTGCATGTGTTTATCTTTTTTGAATGCTGAGTAATATTCCATGGTATATATGTACCACATCTTCTTGATCCAGTCATCTATTTTTGGGCATTTGGGCTGTTTCCAAAGCTTAGCTATTGTAAACAGTGCTGCTATAAACATAGGGGTGCAGGTGTTCTTTGGAATTGATGTTTCTGTGTCCTTTGGGTAAATACCTAGGAGTGGAATTGCTGGATCCTGTGGAAGCTCTATGTTTAGTAGGTCCAGAAATCTCCACACAGCTCTCCATAGTGGTTGGACCAGTTTGCACTCCCACCAGCAGTGCAGGAGAGTTCCTTTTTCTCCACAACCTCGCCAACATTTGTTGTTGCTAGTTTTTTTAATATGTGCCATTCTCCCTGGTGTAAGATGGTATCTCATGGTAGTTTTGATTTGCATTTCCCTGATTGCAAGTGAGGTTGAACATTTTTTCATATGCCTGTTGACGCATGGTCACATATTTTTTATCTTAAAAAATAAGCTGTATCCTTCTTCCCATGAAAATGTGATTCTCATTCCTTTGGTTATGAATCCCATCAAGATATTTTATTCAACAAATAAGTTCTTTGACAGAGATTTACACAATAGAGAGTTGCAACCTTTACAACTCCTCAGCATAGTCTTTAGAAAGGAAGAGATTAAATCCCAGCTTTGCCTTTCTCTGCATATCGTTACATGTTGACAGCAGCTGAAATAACCCTGGACCAGAAGCCCTTCCCCAACCCTGGGCAAGATAGTGATGTTTTGCTGTCAGTGACTCAATGTTCCTATCTCTGTGAACCAAACAAGTTTGCGATGTTTGGAACAGCCCTCGCAGTAAAATCTGCTTTCTGGGTTCAAATTTTTACTTTGATGATCTAATAAATTCTTTGTTTAACTATCAAAAAAAAAGTATACTCTTATAACACCAATGTGGAGATAATAATACATGAAATCCATATATTATTAGTGGCAGATCCTAAGACCACTAGCTGTCCCAGACGAAGGCCAATCGCCTCTCATCTCTGCTCTGACTCTGGACAGTGCTACCAGCAAACCCAGTTCTTTATATGTTCACCCTTTTTGTGTCAAAGGAAGGGTAGGTCAGTAAAAATTAATTAAAAGAGTTACTTAAGCAGAAAGAGAAATTTACTGAACAATTTCCCACGTCTTAGTGAAAATCTCATCCCAGGCACAAGTATCTTCTGAGTAAGTGGCTTTATTCTGATTTAACAGTAGGGTATTTCTCAGCTTCCTCGTCCCATCTGCATCCATTTTCACAATGACTGAACAAATGCAATTAGCCTGCAGTGAGCCAAGTAATGGCTTTCTTAGAGGATTGAGAGCACTTTCTCCAACTCTGAGATGCACGAATGTCTGCCACAGCTTCCTCCAAGCAGGTGCCCATTAGCAGCCACCACATGTCTTTTCCCGTGTGCCAGGGCAGAAGTTGTGCTGCAAGAAAACAATAAGGATTGAAGAGTCAGTAGAAAGTGTGCACCAGGAGGTGTTGTGTCTCTGCCATTTCTAGCTCGTGATATCTACCTGGAAAGAAAGGAGACAAGTTCCTCACACCTACTAGATGAAGGCTTACATCAGAGCTTCCTGCACAGTATGTCAGGAGTCCAGAACCTCAGTGCTCATCTGTCTTCTCACCACAGTATCGCCAGCACCCTCGGGAGGCACACAAAACATGCTTATTTGTGGAGGTAACCGGAAACCCCTCAGAGTCATCTCCGTCCCTGGATTCGGTGGAATGGAGGAGAGCTCTCACCTGGAGACCAGCTGTCTTCTCAAGAGTCGTCACAGCTAAGAATCCTCTGAAAGCTGCAAGGTAAAATCCCCAAGGCTTTCAGAGTTAGGGAACTCGGAAACATTGTCACTGGTACGTTTTATTCACCATTCAATGCAGAGACCGTAAGTGGACAGAACTTGAATGACCACTGATGGATAAAAGTATTCGAATGAGACTTTTCCATCTTGACTGGCTGATTAGTTAACACTGTAGTTATGTTCCCATCCATGACACTCCAGTTGTTCTTCAGTAATGAATATTAAGAGCCTGCTCTGTGTGTGCACAGTAGGCCTACTGTGCTAGGAACATGGGGACTCCAAGCTGAAGCAAACAGGGCCACAGGTGGCCAACTGGCCACCAGGAAGAATCCAGCCCACTGATGACTATTTCATGAAATGTGGGACATGTTGATTATAAGAGACATCCTAATTTCAGAATGGTAGAATGTGAAATGCAGTATTTTTAACTCCCCTTGCATTTAGTTCTGCTGCTTTTCTTCTATCCCTGCTATACTGTGACTGACCCACACATAGAAACAAGACAGAAAATTTGAAAGTACACGATGGTTTGGATAGAACTGGGGCCCTTCTCATTGGAAGAAATGTCATAGTATAGATCACCCATCGGGCTTCCCCCTCGAGCCTCAACCTTACCACGGCCTTCCATATCACTTTCATTGGAATATGCATTTTGCACACATACATAATTTAAATGAAAATTGACCATAAAAATACACTTTTAATGATAAAACGATATGGGAATTGAAAAAAACTATACTTTTTATGCTTGTACACACTAGTAGATCCATATTTAAATTCAGTTGACATATAAAAATCCTCATTTATTTATAATCAATGCAAACTATTTGGCAGGCTCATTCTGCATGCTCCAAATGTATTTTATTGTAGTAGATATTTCCAAGTAGTTAATATTAACAGTCACCTACTCTATCCTATTTCAGAAGTGGACACTAAAATTGCTGGTGGCGGTGTAGCCCAGAGGAACTTGCCTAAGCAATTTACCATTAAAAAGAGAAATTAAAAGTAATGTTTCTTAAAACTATTTCTATATTTTCTATTTTTCATGGGAATGGGGGAACCCACCTTTACCAAGTAGGTTTCTCCATACAAATAGAGACATCCTAACTATCACAGCTTCTAAGATTGCATCTCAGAAAATTTTTAGGGTCTAGAAACTTGAACAGTAAAGAAACCATAATGGCTCCCTGGAAAGCTTCTTCCCCTGTAACTATCACAGCAAAGGAATCGATAGGAAAGCAAAAGGCAAAAAATGAACTCCCTGAACCATCAGGCCCCCAATGGGGAGGGATGGACGTGGGGTTTCATAGCACCTGGCATGTAATAGGCTTTTAAGAAACATTTATTCATTGAATGAATGAACAGATGGGTGGATGAGTGACTTGGATCACCATGTAAGAAAAAGTTTAGATAAGCCAAGGATAAGAGCTCCTGGCGACAGAATGCCAGGGCCCCGCTGGCTGAGAAGGACGGTGTTTGAGAACAAGTTAGTTAAAATGGAGGTCACTGTTTATTTTCAACAGGCCTGGATTTATTCTAATTGGAAGAGCAGGCAGATGCGCCCGCAGAATACAGATGGACTTTCTGACGCGCCCGGGTCTTGCCTTGTCATCTCATCGTGTCTCTGCAAGACTGAAATAAATCCCGCACATGTTACTTAGAAAACTGGAGGACTTTCTCGAAGATTGCACAGTCCAGAGATTGCAGGAGAGATGGACCGCAGCCCTGGTGTTCCCCGCCCGTCTCCAGAGCTGGTGCTCCCAGCACCTGACGGCGTCCTGCGTCTCCAGCAGGAAGGTTAAGGATGTGGCCGATGAACTTGAGTCCTGAAAACAGCTAATACAATGGCCGAAGGTCATTGCCTTGATTCTATGTTTGCCGCTCAGCCTCGTCTCATCTGGCAGGAGCTCTCTAGAGTGAACATTTCTGCCAGTCACGGACGCCCACCCCTCCCTGTGAGGGGAGGAGACAGGAGGATCCCCCAGCTTCCACCTCCACTGGCCCCTTCCCGCCGGCTCAGCAGAGGCAGACCTGCTGAGCTGGTTTTCCTCGGCCTCAGGTATCTCTGGCCACACTGTCAGTCGAGCAGAACCGCTGAATCTTTACTCCCAGTGATGAGGCAAGTCACGGCAAGTGCACAGCTGGATTTTCTGATCACAGGTTGGATTTGCGAGGCTTAGGGTTGGGGAGGGAGGGAGTTGTCTTTTAATGTGCTCACTGAATAGTCAGTTGGAAGCCCAAATCCATAAAAGCAGAGAGGGAATCCCATATTCTACCGGCTTCTAGTTCTCAGACAGGGATGTCCTCTAAAAAGAAATTGCAGTTTTGTCTTAGGTGATAAAGTCAAGTAAGCAAGAACACCCCCCACGTGACTGGATTTAAGTAATTTGAATACAAAGCCGGTCTTCCTTTTAGGGCTTGTGTGTAAACTTGGTGAGAGTAGAGAGCTCTTCTCCCTGTCTTGCCCCACAGGACAATTCAGGGGCCACACACCTAGCAGGGGGTGAACAAATATTTCTGAAAGGCGTGAAAGAATACCAACCTCACACAGTTTAACGCTCCACCAAACAAATGAACAAGCCTGAAAGGAGACACACAACATAGAAACTCTGCAATCTATTTGCAAGAAAACACCCAACCCCCTCCCCCACCCCCCCAATCTGGCTGGTGTGCCTGGTACCTGGTTCCCTGAGAGAACATTAAAGCCTGAAAAATCCACCAAAGGCTCCTGGACTCTCCCTATGCATCTGCTCGAATCCACAGTGGACCTGCCCTGTGCCTGCTGGCCCGTAGCCCTGCACCCTGATGTCAACCCCAAAGGTAAGCAGAAGGGGGCGATGTAAATCAATTTGCCTTTGCACAATGCAGGAGGTCCAGACTGACCCACTCATGCAATTTAAGGACAGTTCCCTCTTGTTTGCACAGCAGATGGTTTAAAGCATCTCCTGGGCTTGGCGGTCTGCTCCCCGCTGGATGGAGCAGCTCACACCCCACGGAGCTTCCCTGAGGAGTGAGCCCCAGCATGGAGCTGCAGAGCCCCCGTGGCCAGCTTGCTAAGTCCGCGTGTCCTTATTTCCTCCAGCATTTGTCCCATTCAGCCGCATCCCATCTCACGTAACCCCCAGGGCAGGGAAGGGGGCAGAAGGAGGGGGCATCTATGATGAGGTCTCTTCTCTTTGGGGCATCACATCTTCCTCTGGGTCACCCCAGAATCCATATAGTGTGACCTATCTTTCTTCTTATTTTTTATGGACATGGTTTTCATTTTTTTGCCCATTTTTGATCCTAGTTTTCAATCTGGCCTGTCATCTTTTTTTTTTTTTTAAAGATTTATTTATTTGTTTGTTTGTTTATACAAGCACTGGGTACAGTCAGAAGCGCGGGAGGGTGAGAGAATTCACCAGAGCCAGAGCGGGGAGCAGAGCAGGCAGAAGGACCGAAGGACACTGCTGAGGGGAGCAGCGGGCGGCAGGAGAGGTCTGCGCGCCATGTGGGACCCTCCTCCAGTGGCCGGGGAGCAGCCGGGGATCGAACCGGCACCGCAGAGGCCGTGGGCAGCTTCGCAACCCAGCGCTCAACCGCTGCACCACCGGGGAGGCCCTGGCCTGTCATCTTAATTCCACTCATCTTTGTGAAAATACATGACTTGTCGAAATACCCAGATTGAAGACTGACAAATGAGCAAGAGGCAGAAGCCATGCTGAAGACTTTTACTGTCAAACAGGGCGCCAATCAAGAACACAGCTCAGCGAGATTGCTCAGCTGTAAAGACGGGGCATCGTGCCATTGACAACAGGATGGACTTCGAGGGCATCTGTTAAGTGAGCCCAGTCGGAGAAAACTCTGTGGCCTCACGTGTATGTGGAATCTAAAAAAAAAAACCAAAAAACAAAACTCATAGAAAAAGATCAAGCTTGTGGTCACAGGAAAGTGGAAGGTGGTTAGAAGGGAAAACTCTGCTTCTTAGAAGTACGGGGTAAAAGTAGAACCCGAGGACTCTGGTTATGCGGGTGGCCTGGATGCAAGGTCTTTAAAAGTAGAGCCTGCAAGTTGTCTACCAGGAGACAGCTTGGGCTGTACGTGTGTGGATGATGGGTGGGTGTTCACCAGACTTCTGGGGCGATCATTTCAAATGCACGTGGGTCAAACCAGTCTCTGGACACGACTGCGTGTCGTTACCTCTCCATAAAACTGGAAAAAGAAAAGAAAAAGTAAAGAACACAGCTGCCGGTTGAAGGCACAGGAAGCCCCGTGCGGACTCACAGGGGCCCGCCGAGCACTGCGGAGGGGAGCACAGGACTGCAAAGGCCGAGGCCTCCGGCCTGCAGGAGGGACAGGGTGAGAGTTCATAGTTAGAACAACACGGGCAAAGTGCGCAAGTGCGGGGTCGTTTTCCTTGGAGGGAACCACGAGGGTGAAGGCGCAGAGGCAGGAGCATCACAGGCCTCCTTGCGGCGTGGAAATCACCCAGCGTGAGCCAAAGCCTGGGGGGCGGACAGAGAAGCAGGGGAGGCAAGTTAGCACCAAACTGCAAAGTCGCGGACAGGCCCCGGGAGACGTCACCTTGATGTGCGCTAACTGGAAACTGTGCGCGTGTTGGAGCCTGTGACTTGCTACAGGTGCGCCGCGGTCACCTCCTGGGCACCACAGCCAGCGACTGTGGAGGCTGCAAGCCCCAGGTCAAGGCGTGGGCTGGGTGGGCTTCTCCGGAGGCTGGCGGGGCTCCTCTGTGCTCCTGTCTCCTAACGGCTCTTCTACGAGGACACCAATCCCATTGGACCAGAACCCACCCCGATGACCCCTCGTCACTTTAAAGACCGTAGCCCCAAATACACTCATCCTGAGGCTCTAGGGACGAGGGCTTCAGCGCATGAGCTGGAGGAAGGGGCACCGCTCAGCCCACGTCAACAACATCCCAAAGGTAGATGGAGGCAGAACAGAGCAAGGGGCCTGGGCGGCCCTGGAGGCACAACAGGCCCCGTGAGACACAAGCACAGGGGGGACTCGGGAGGTTTTATGATGATGGATCTTTAAACTCGGTCTGATGGATACCGGGGATGGTGGGGCGGTGGGGCCGTGCGGGGAGAGCAAGCCAAGACACCCCATGAAACCTAGAGCCAGGTTGAAAGTGTCATGGCCCCTGGCGCCTACCAGCCCATGGAGACAGGGAGAAGGGAAGACTGGCTCCGGGGACAGAGGTTGTACAGGACTAGGGCAGGAGGCAAACTGCTTTTCACAGTACCTGTGTGATGTTTGGGTTACTTTTTTTAAAGATTTAGTTTAGTCATGCATACAAGAACCGGGGTACAGGCCAGGGGTGTGGGGGTGAGGGTTAAGAGGATTCACCAGAGACAGAGCAGGGAGCAGAACAGGCAGACTGATGAAACACACTGCTGAGGGGAGCAGCGGGGAGACAGGAGAGGTCTGCCCGTGCCATGTGGGAATCTCCCTAGCCGGCCAGGGATTGAACCCGCACTGCAGAGGCTGAGGACAGCTTCACAGCACTGCGCTCAACCACCTGTGCCACCAGGGAGGCCCCGGATTATTTTTTTTAATGGTGTGTGCCAAATAATTGTGGAGCATCAAAGGTCTTTCCTTTCTGGACTGGCTTTTCATATCACTGGACTCTTTCCCTGACCCCTGCCCATGTAGGTTGAAGATGCCATTTGAGGAAAGAACCCAGGCGAGAAAACACAGTGGTCAAAGGTGAGGTCAAGGTTAGAAAAACCAGCTGAAATTCACCAGAAGCACAACAGGGCAGTTTTGTAGAGAGTGACAGGATACAGGAAGAATTAGCCGTGGAATTAGCCTTGGAATCTTCCAAGAAGCTTCAGTAACCATCTCCCCAAGAAAGCTCATCACCGTGGGGCTGCTGAGTGGGCTGAAAGAAAGGGTAGCACCCTACAAGCCTAGCACCCCAGAGTGTCAGCCCTCCCCCGGCCCCCACCCTCATGACAATGCCCTGGGGCTGCAGAAGCATCTTGAGGAGCCCTCAGGGATGGAAGCGAAGCACTGATCTTGGCTGATGCCCCAGCAGCTCTTCCCTCCTTACTTAACCTGTCTGGAGGCTGGCGGCTCTGGACTGAGGCTCTCCTCTTCCCCCAGGGAGGACCTTGATGGGCCAGTCACGGCCACTTCACTCCCCTGTGGGTGTCAGGCTTTGGAAGGAAATGCAGCCGTGCTCTGGTGCAGCGGGAGGCGACCCGCTGGGAAACCTCTGGTGAAGGCTACTCGCTGCTAGGCAGGCAGAGACGTGCCAGCGCTGGTGTCCCTGGACTGCAGCAGCCATCCTTGAGGGAGCGGAGAGCTGGCCGACAAGCCAAGTCCGGGAGCAGCCGGCAGGCAGGCGGCAGGACAGAGTCCGGGTGCTTTTGCTGAGCTGTTCACTTACCCCATCCCGGCCCCGCCTCCCCGGCTTCCAGGTGAGGGTTAGAGAATGCGGTGAACCCGGCTAGCGTGTCCACCTGCCGTGCAAAGCGCCCTGACCAGACCCCCCCCCTTCGGCTCCTGGCAAAGCCTGGCTCTCATCCTGCTGCCTCCCGCGCTTCTCCACCCGGCCGGGCAAGCTCCAGGCGCGGGCCAGGGCGCCCACGACCTCTGCGCCGAGCAGGTCACCTGTGCCGGAGCCCCTTCTCCGAAACACCCGGGAGGGAGACAAGCGATTTCCTGGGAGCCCAAGGCACATGACCCCCCCTCCCCAACCGCCGCCGACGCGGCCAGCCTCCCGGGACTCCTGTCCTGAAGCCCGCGCGAGGCCCAGCGCGCCAGCGGCTGTCCCCAGGCTTGGGTCTTTGTGTTTGTGGCTGCAGCTTCTTTTTCTGGGATGCTTTCCTCCTGTTCCGCCGAGAGAGAGACAAGTTGGCCTCCCCGGCCTGCACTCCGGGCCGGCTGCCGGGTCCCGGCACCCGCACCCCGCTGGGCTGGAGAGGGGCGACCACCCAGTTTACAGAGAACTTCCCTCCAGCCCCCTAACGCCACCCTCGCGACCACCACCCTGGACCCCTTGTGAGGTGAGCAGAACAAGCCGCTTCACCCCTGCGCTGCAGAGGCAAGACCTCGCCAGGGAGGGTGATGGGTGTGCAAGGTCGAAGGGCAGAGAGGGGGCCTCTCTGCAGGCGCAGGCGGGTGAGCACAGCGCGGGGAAGCTGCCCGCAGCCTCTGCAGCGCTGGTTCGATCCTGGCCTGGCCGGCCAGGGAGGGTCCCCCATGGCGCGCAGACCTCTCCTGCCGCCCGCTGCTCCCCTCAGCAGTGTACTTCGGTCCTTCTGCCTGCTCTGCTCCCCGCTCTGGCTCTGGTGAACCCTCTCACCCTCCTGCGCATCTGGCCTGTACCCCAGTTCTTGTATAAATACATCTTTTTAAAAAGGGGGGAGCGGAGAGCTGGCACGCGTGCAAATCAAATCCAGAGCTAGACTGCCTCTCAACTGGTTGCATCCCCTCGCACTCACATCGCCTGGGGCTGCCCCTGTGCTGGGCGCCGTGGGCCTGCCCGGGAGAGGTGAGAGGCGCGTGATGTTCTCGTCCTTCCGCAAAGAGCAGCCGGGGCCAAACCGATGCCGCGCGGCCTCGGCTGCGCCGGTGTCAGCGGAACGTGCTCCAAGTTGGAGACGGTCCGCGCTCCCGGCCGCTGGGACGACCCTCTGGGTGGGCAGGTTGGCTCCTGGCTGTCTCCAGTGGGGAGCACAGGGCAGAGCGCGAGGACACCCGGCGGGGAGCGCACGGGCGCAGCCCCCAGAGCATCTCTGCTCGGTCTGTGTTGACTCAGGTCGACCCCAGCCACGGAGAAGTGTTAGGAAGAGAAAGTTTCCTTGAGACTTTTGCCAAAATAGAGTTAACCAACGTCGGCTTTCGAGCTGTCCAGAAATTGACATATGAATATTACTGGGTAAGCTCTGGGGGCCGTGACTTAGGAATCCGGGGGGTGGAGGGGGGTCGCTTTAAAACAGCTTAGATCACACTGAGTCAGAAAAGCAGAAGCGCCTAGAAATGCTCCCCAACGTAAGTGAGGCCCTCGAGGAAGGACCTCAGGGAGGTGGGGCGATGCTCGTTCTGCCAGATCCTCCTGAAACAGCTTCTTTTCATTCCCTGCTTCGCCCAGGGGCTTGCAGTTCGGGATCTGATTAGGATGTAAACCTGACATTCCCCCCACAGCAGCAGAGGACGCTTCTGTTCCCGTCCATTTGAAAAACTGCCCGCTGGAATTGGGGAAGAGAAAGCACATTCTTGCATTTGCCCAAAAGCAACGGAGCCTCAGACAGTAAGTTAGGATCATAATATTCTTGAGGGAGACAAAAGCCTCAGTTCCAACATCAACTGTGCAATTGGTGATCTCTATACCGTTAAGAAAATGTTCCCCTGAACAACCAAACATCCTCGGTAACTGAGCTCCTTACACAGCAGCAGGCAGAACAAAGGCAGAGAAGAGGTAACAATAGAATCCTCCTCGGCCTACCCGCCAGGAGGAAGCTACCACCTGTTGGCAATGTGGGTTTAAGGTGTCATCCTTCAGGGGGTTGTTAATGATGGGTGATCAGAGCCTGGATTTATGAGGCTCAGGACTCACACCCAGACACCAGAACTCAGAAAGGGGTGCGCTCGCCCATTCCCAGGGCAGGTGCATGAGGAGTCAGGACCGAGCCCCAGTCCTCTGAACCCGGGATACAAGGTCTTTTCTAGAGCCCAGGAGGGGCTCCCATAGCCTGTTTTAAAAAAAATAGCACCTCCCCTGAGGCTCCCTGTGATGCAGGGGTTGTCTCAGCACTATCAGGCTATGGCCAGCCGCTGCACCCTGAGTTCGATCCCCAGCCTGCTCCCCTCAGCAATGGATTTCAGTAGATCTGCCTGCTGTGCTCCCCGCTCTGTCTCTGGTGAATCCTCTCCCCACCCCACATCTCAGGCCTACACCCCAGTTCCTATATACATAGATAAAATTTTTAAAAAATTAAAAATTTAAATTTAAAAAAATAGCACCTCCCTGGTGAATTTGAATGACACAAGCTTTTCTTTTCATGTACTTTCTAGATACTTGCTTGTTGAATGAACTTAGGTGAACTAGCCTTCCAGGTGAAGGGGGGTCAGACAGAGGATAGGAACATCCAGCACCAAGTCCACCAGAGAGCGAGGTGGAAGGGTCTGGGTGTCCTCGAGCTGACCCCTTTCTCCACCATTTTGGAGCTGTACAACCTTTGACGGGATCCTTAGCCTCTCTGAGGCTCAGTTGTCCCCACTTAAAAAATAAGCATCTTTGCATGTAAGCGGCAACCCCGTTGAAAGTGGTGGACATGGGGCCTCCCTGGTGGCACACGGGTTAAGTCTTAGCACTATGACACTATCACCAGCCACCGCAGTATGAGTTCGACCCCCGGCCAGGGATCTGACCCACACCGTGCAGCAGACCTCTCCTGTCTCCCTGCTGCTCCCCTCAGCAGTGTATTTCAGTAGATCTGCCTGTTCTGCTCCCCACTCTGTCTGGTGAATCCCCTCACCCCACCACCCCTCCACCTCTGGCCTGCACCCTGGCATTGGATGCATAAATAAATTAAAAAAAAAAAAAAAACAACGAAAGTGGTGGACGAGGTAAACCAGACACGTGTGAAGCCTCAGCTGTCGGTTCTGCTTTTAGTTGACATGAAGACGCTCATTTTCAGATTCTGACATTCTTCGGTGCATCTGACAGCCTCCAGCACCCTGGCATCTAGATTTGAACGGTACGTCTTACAATCGCTAAAGTTTGGATTTGATGGAATATGGTGTTGTAATTATCAGAACTATTATTACCAAAGAGATCAGACCATGCAATAATAATGAGAGACTGCTGTGCGAGCCACAGACAATACGCAGCCTTGTCATTTAATAGCAGGGAGGCCCAGATCTCCCGACTGGAAGACCGTCCGGGGCCTCAGCGCTCTGGCTGAGATGAATGAACAGGACCTTCTGGCAGCAGCAGGCTGGCTGTAGATCTGCATTACCTTAAGCAAGCCCAAGATAGGAAAACCCAGATGTCTTTTTAAAGAGCTAGTTGAGGTAATACTTCAATCTAGAAGACCTTTACGACAGTATCCACTTAGAGTGGTTTCTCCACCCTGTATTTTTGCTTCCCCCCTGCCACAAGCTTTTTTAGATAATTTTGTCCTAATCCTCAATGAAATTTTAATACTAGAGACACACTATCAGCTATGTCTGCGCCCTGTGGACAAAGCCGTGTAAACAACATCACAGCACAAGTCCCTCCTCTCGCTGCCCCCAGTGAGAACACGCTGCAGACACAGACCTCGGACACATTCAAAATACTCTGTGATGGAAAATTTTTATTTGCACTCAAACTTTCCGTGACACGACAGCTCAGAAAAGGAGGAAACATGTAAGCTGTTTGACGAAAAGTCCACACTGTGTCCTTGCGTGCTTTGGGAGTTTCGGAGCAACACTCCAGGATGCAGGACACACGCCAGTCGGAACTTCCTCAGAGGAAAATGCCCCAAAGGTGAGCAGACGCTTCCCAGTGTCACCGTGTCCACCTGCCCCATCCCCTGAAAGCAGGAGGTCACCAGTCATGCGTAAAATGCACTGGAATTATCCCCACGTTAGCCCCCTGATGGCTTCTTATCTCCCATTACTATTTCTCAGGCAGCTGAAGTCAGCATCCTGGTCCACAATTTTCCTGAATATTCTTTACAACTAGTGTCCCCAGTTGCACAGGCCATGGTCAGGCAGGAGTTTCCTGGACTCCTGAAGATGCACAGACAATGGCTTCCTCCTTCCTGTGCCCCACTTCCTGCTTCCTGCCTCCTGGTCCCCATTTCCTGCTTCCTCCTTGCTGCATCCCATTTCCTGCTTCCTGTCTCCTGCTTCCTGCTCCCCATTTCCTGCTCTCTCCTTCCTGCACCCCACTTCCTGCTTCCTCCTTCCTGCTCCCCATTTCCTGCTTCCTGCCTCCTGCTCCCTCCTTCCTGCACCCCACTTCCTGATTCCTGCCTCCTGCTCCCCACTTCCTGCTTCCTCCTTCCTGCTCCCTATTTCCTGCTTCCTGCCTCCTGCTTCCCATTCCTGCTTGTTTTTTGTCGAAAGCCCAAAGCAACAGGACTGTGGGAGCCCAGTGCCTCTGCCTCGGAGTGGATGGGGCCCAGGCGGAGGCTGGTATGGAAGACGGACACAGGGTGGCCCCTGCACTGGAAACCTTTGCAAGGGGGAAGCGGAGAAAGAGGCTGGAGGCCCGGCGGGAGGGGCGATGGGAAGCCCCAGCTTCCATGGAGGCAGCCAAGGGAGACGCCAGGGGCCAGAGCCAGGCCTCGCAGGGCAGAGCTGTGATTTAACATGTACTTGGCCCCACGGTCAGCTGTCAGAACTGTAGCAGCTCTGGCTGGCAAGGTGGGGTGCACAGGAAGCCCCCTGAGGACCACTTTAACCCAGAGGAAGGGCTCAGGGTGATGGCGGCGGAGCCGAAAGTACAAAGGAGCAGGGGGCGAGGGCTGGCTGGGCCCGCGGGTTCCCCCGGGCTGTGCTGGCTTCCCCGACCCCCCAGGCGGCTGTGAGGTCACATCATCTCCCTTTCCAGGCACCGCGCGGCGAGGGGACAGCGCGGGTTGGAGCCACAGGTGAGTGTGCGTGGCCGGCTGCGTGTGTCCTAAGTGCACACCCACCACAGGGGAGATGCGCCTTTCACCCTGCAGATCCTCCCCAGGCGACGAAGGGGCTGCGGTGGCGACCTAGGGTGACGTCGAGGTGTGGGAGAGAGAGGGCGCAGTTGTGCGACAGAGCACAGCACCAGTCAGAAGCTGGAGGAGCTTGAGACTGGCAGGGGAGGGGCCGCATGCGAACCTGCTCCTGGTTGACCCCAGGATTGCAGCCGGCGCCCCCTGAACGTGCTGCACTGGTTGTTGACCCAGGACTCGACCAACCCTCGGAGCAGCAACCTTGTGCACGTTGTTCAGCAGCGTTCAGGGGTCTGGAGCAGCGCCTGGAGCCAGGCCACCCCCCTCCCCGCCCCACACACACACACACACACGTGTGCTGCCAGTGAGGAAGGCAGGGAGGGCTCCGCAGCTGGACACTTATCACACAGTGGGCGCTGAGGCCCGCAGGCTGTGTGGCCACGAGGTTTCCTCCAAGAGTCCGTATATACTGCAGCGGACCGAGCAGAAAACCGCAGCTCCTGGAGAGAGATCACCTCCTGCATTCTAAAGCGCCGCTGGCGTTTCAGCCACATAACCTGGAAATACCTTATTCCAGGCAATGGGCTGAAGGCTCGGCTTTCTCTCTTCGGTTTGGTGTCTGCACTGCACTCAGAAGCCCCAAATGCCCACACTCTGGGTGCCCCCAGAAGCAGCCCCACCCCTGGCCCTGTCCCCAGCCCCAGGGGTCGCCCCGGCAAGGGCAAGCGTGGCAGCCCCGTGCTGCGGCCTCCCGGGAGGATGCGGCTGGGGCCCAAGACCCAGTGGCGTGATGGCTCAGCGTCTTCTCCGCAGCTGTGAGCGAAAATGAAAGAGATTTCCATCGAAAGGGGATGCTGCTGCGAATGAGCGGAATCTTAGCCCGCATCAGCGTTCTGGAATTAGGTGATGATCTTGCGGCAGTGAACACACTTTGCTCATGAAGCCTTTACCTGTAAGTTCTTTCCAGATGCCTCGGCCGGGGAGTCTTAACACGATGTTGGCTTTGCAGCCAGTGGCGGGAGGGAGAGAGGAGCGGCTGGGAACGCAGACGCCCCTGAGGACCCACGCTGACTTCCCCGCGGCTTGGCCTCCCGAAAAAAGGTAGAGAAAATGAAGGATTTGGTGACGCCCAAACTGTGGGGTGAATCAGAATCACGTGGAGGACTTTATCGAAATACTCTGGCGTCCCCCACGCAGATTTTCCCACGGAGTGGATCCGAAGTCGCATTTCTTTTTTTTTTCTTTTTCAAAGATTTTATGTATTTATTGATACAAGCACTGGGTACAGTCAGAAGCGCGGGAGGGTGAGAGAATTCACCAGAGCCAGAGCAGGGACCAGAGCAGGCAGAAGGACCAAAGTACACTGCTGAGGGAGCAGCGGGCGGCAGGAGAGGTCTGCGCGCCATGTGGGACCCTCACAGGCGGTCGGGGATTGAACCAGTGCTGCAGAGGCTGTGGGCAGCTTCACAGCCCAGCGCTCAACCGCTGCACCACCAAGGGAGGCCCATGAAGTCGCATTTCTTTACAAGGTTTCATGGCACAGATAATCGTGATCCCGGGACTATATTTTGAGAACCATTGCTTTCAAAGGAGCCTGCAAACTTTCTGGAAGAAGCCAAATAATAAATATTTGGCCTTGCAGCCCACACCAGAGCTGCTGCAGCTGCCACCTCTGCCATCCTTACTGGAGAGCAGCCGCAGGAGACCCACAGGTGAACCTGCCTGACTGTTTCAGCAAAACTTGATTGCAGAAGCAGCTGGTGGCTCAGCCCTGCCCTCCTGCCCCAAGTGAAGGGCTCTCCCCACCAGCCTGCCCAGCTCCCGGAGCAAGAGAAATCCCTGCAAGGGGCAAGCCGTGTGCAAGCCAGGGGCCTCCCACCCCAGCTTCTTTCCTGAAGGGTCTCGCTGCACATCCGCCAAGAGCCAGAACCCCACGGCACCTTTTTATCTTTCATCCTTTAAAATGTGTCCCTGGGAACTCAATGTGCCATTTGTAGAGAACGAGACAGCAGGAGACCAGGCAGCCTTAGCTCCACGGGAGATGAGACCTTTGGCCCAGCCGCAAGATATTTGTGGAATGAAATTAAGCAATAAAACTAATAAATTCCTTCCTCTTCTTGAGATTTCTGGATCTGCCCTCAGAGCCCAGTAACCAAGCTCGCCACCTTCCCCCCACCGTTACAACCCAGGGAGGACAGATTGGGTAGGGGCTGGGGGTCAGGGGGTGCTGGAGAGCAGAGCTTCCCGTTGTATTAGAATCCACCACAGCCACCACTTTTTTATTTATGTGCACTTCGTACAAGGAGAAACTGTAGACCCTGAGGCTTGTGAATCTTCCCAAAGCAGTGGAATTTACGTGAGATGTGTAATCCATGATGGTGTTGAACTGGCACGAGGCCAGTGAGCTCATCTGCTGCTCCGTCAGTCAAAGAGGCCGGGGCCAGAACAAACACGGCTGCTTCCCAGGGGCAGGCTGAGCATGATGCAATTCTCTCCTTTTTTAAAAAAAAAAATTTATGCATACAAGAACTGGGGTGTAAGCCAAATGTGCGGGGGGTGAGAGGATCCACCAGAGAGGGTGCGGAGCAGAACAGGCAGATCCACTGAAATCCACTGCTGAGGGGAGCAGCGGGCAAGACAGGAGAGGTCTGCTGCGCCATGTGGGTAGCTCCCTGGCCAGCGGGGACTGAACTCGCGCTGCAGTGGCTGGCAATAGCTTAACAGCGTTGTCTTTAACACCCGCGCCACCAGGGAGGCCTGTAATTCTCTTAAATGTACTTTGCCACGTGGAGCTACACATGGTCTGGGTTAAAGTGTTCCATTCCTGATGAGCAAGCAATGACTCACGGAAGGTCCTTATCTCCTGGCATGGAATTCTGGAAAAACCTGACTGAGCAGGTCGTTGGCATTTATGAGAGATAACTGCACGGTCACATTGAAAGTAGAACCTCCTCAGCCTGATGAATCAGTGAACAGAGCTCTCTAGCTGGCTCCTGGGTTATAAATGTCCTAGCCTCTTCTGCGTGGTTATCAGGCCCAGAAAGGCCCTTTAGAGCACAGCACCTGAGGCCCAAGAGTTTTCATGCTCTATGAATTAAAGGTGATCTCAGGGCCTCCCTGGTGGTGCAAGGGGTTGAGCACAGCACTGTGATGCTGTCCGCAGCCTCTGCAGCACGAGTTCAATCCCCAGCCAGGGAGCTACCCACATGGCGCAGCAGACTTCTCCTGTCTCCCCGCTGCTCCCCTCAGCAGTGTATGTCAGTAGATCCACCTGTTCTGTTTCCCACTCTGTCTCTGGTGGATCCGCTCACCCTCACAACTCTCGCCTGCACCCCAGCTCTTGTATGCATAAATAAATAAATCTTTAAAAAAATAAAAATAAAGGAGCTCCCAATGAGTGAAAGCAGTTGTGCTGCGGGTGTTAGGGCTCTCCAGAAAAACATTGTCCACAGGATAGAGAGGGCGATAGACAGACAGACAGTGGGGGGAGGAGGGAGAGACAGAGGGAGAGAGAAGGAGCGAGTCGGCAATAGCAGGGAGAGGCTGGTACAGCCATGGCTGCTGGCAGGTCCACAGTCCACAGAGCAGGTCAGCAGGGAAGAGCTGTAGTTTGAGCTTGAAGGCCTGTGCTGGAAGGACCCCTCCTCCCCAGGGAAGTCTGGCTGCTACTGAGGACCTCACTGAGTGGGTGAGGCCCACCGACTCATGGCCTGTGATCTGCTTGACTCTGTCCACTGATTTAAATGTTCATGTCATCGAGAAAGTACATTTACAGAAGCCTCTAGAATAATGCCTGACCATGTTCAAGGTGAGCCATGAAATGAACTTCCACGCAGTCAGGCCCTGGCAGTGACCTGGGGAGAAGAGCCAATTCCTGGCGTTTCCAGAGCTTTCCCAGTTTGCCTTCTTCCTTGGGCTCAACGACCCTCTTCCTATTTCCATGACCTCCTTCACTGCTCTGCAAATACTCCAGTACATTATCAGAGCTGGTTTTTCTTCTGTAAATATAAGGAGGAAGAGGGGACCGGAGGGGAGGAGAGAGGAAGAGAAGGGAGAGGAAGGAACGGGAAGGAGAGAGGGGATTAAGAACAATTTCTTAAATGACAGGGGAGCAGTAAATAAGCCATTTGCACCCATCCTGGCTCAGCATGCCCCCCCCCCACGTCTGTGGGAGCAATGTCCCCACCAAGGTAGCTTTTCCTTGCAGGGGACTCTGCAGAGAATCTTCCAAGTGTCAGGGGCCTCCCCGGTGGCGCAGCGGTTGAGCACTGGGTTGCGAAGCTGCCCGCGGCCTCTGCGGCGCCGGTTCGATCCCCGGCTGCTCCCCGGCCACCGGAGGAGGGTCCCGCATGGCGCGCAGACCTCTCCTGCCGCCCGCTGCTCCCCTCAGCAGTGTCCTTCGGTCCTTCTGCCTGCTCTGCTCCCCGCTCTGGCTCTGGTGAATTCTCTCACCCTCCCGCACTTCTGACTGTACCCAGTGCTTGTATAAATAAATAAAAATAAATCTTTAAAAGAAAAGAATCTTCCAGTGTCCCTTTTCTTTCCCTGGTTCTTTGCTGAGGAGACAAACAGTCAAGTAGGTCTCCAGCAAGCTGCCAAAGCGTGTCTGCTTCTTTTATCTTTCCCATGGCCAAAGGCAGTTTATTTACGCCAGTGAAACTCTCGGAGTCATGCCCCACAGGGGCCCTCCGGCCCTGAAGGCTGGGTGTGGGCTCTGCTCTGACCTGGTCTAACAGCCAACGTATTTCCCAAACTCAGATCTTTTCTGAAAATGGAGCAAAAACACCACTGGCATTTCTGCAAGCCCAGTAAGAACCATCTTCCTTTCTGATTTGAACTCAAGCCTTTTATTTCTTTGTCTTGCCTAACGGCCGTGGCTACACTTCCAGTATTACCTTGAGTAACCAACCTTGTCTCGCTCCTGATCTTGGAGGAAAAGCTTTCAGTCTTTCACCACTGAGTGTGGTGTCAGCCGTGAGCTCGTCGTCGATGGCCGTCTTCATGTTGAGTAAGTTCCTTCTAAGCCCAATTTGGCGAAGGTTGTTATCACCAGAGGAGGTTCTATGTTATCAGAGGCTTTTTCTGCAATTATGAAGATGATCATGTGCTTTTTATCTTTCATTTATGGACCTGGGTAGGTTGAACCATCCGTGAATACCAGGGATAAACCCCATCGGGTCACAGTGTACGCACCTTTCCCTCTGCTGTTGAATTCAGTCTGTGACTATTTTATTAATTATATTCACATCTGGATTTATCTGGATCACTGACCTAGACCTCCCTTTCCTTATAGTGTCCCTCTCTGCCTGTTGGTATCAGGGTCTTGCTGGCCTCATAATATGCGTTCCCCTTCTTTTTAAAGTTTTGGCATTTTTCACATTAATTTTAAAAAGTCATAAAATTTGTATGGCTGCACAAAGCAGTCCTGAGGAAGAAGAACAAAGCCAGCGCTCTCACACTTCCACATTTCAAACTGATTTGCGGTGCAGCATGACTACAGAGCGACAGTAACGAGGGCGGTATGGTGTGGGATTGGTCTAAAAATAAACACATACACCAACAAAAAAGACCAGCGAGCCCAGAAATAAACCCTTGTATATGGTCAACTAATAATTCACAAGGAGCCAAGAACAATGGGAAATACTGCTGGGAACACCAAATAACCACAGGTGGGGAAATGAAGTTGCCTCTCTCTCTTACACCACTCACACACACACACACACACAAAAAAAAAGCACCTCAAAATAGATTAAAGATTTAAACAAAAACCTGATACTATAAAATTGCTGGAGGAAAAATCCTAAGGCAGTGGTTTTTTGACATTGTTTTTGGCACTGATTTTTTTTTTTTTTTGACAATGACACCAAAAGCAAAACAACAAGCAAAAATACACCAGTAGAAATTGATCAAACTAAAAGTCTTCTGCAGGTGAAAAAAAATCAACACAATAATAAAAAAAAAAACCCCTTTGAAATGGGAGAAAATACTTGCAAACCATCTATCTAGGGATTAATATCTGAATACACAACTCAGTTTTTTTAAATAAGATTTTAAAAATGGACAGAGAAACTGAATGGGCATTTTTCCCCCCAGGAAGACGCCCAGATGGCCAGCGGGCGCATAGTGGATGCTCAACACCACTCCCTGTCAGGGAAAGCACATCCCACCCCCAGTACACACCAGCTCACGCCTGCAGGGCTGGCTCCCGCGAAAAGAGATTACACGTCACAGTGAGGATGGGGGGAGAGGGGACCCCCGAATGTTGTTGTCAGGGATGTGAATTATTTCAGTCTGTGTGTAAAACAGTATGGAGGGTCGTCAGAAAATCAAAAATAGAACTAGCACATAACCCAGCAAGCCCATTTCTGCTTAGATACCCAAAGGGAATGAAAAGAGAATATTAAAAAGCTATCTTCACGGCCATGTTTATTGCAGCGTGAGTCACAAGAGCCAAGACAAGGAAAGACGTGGAGACCACCTAAGTGCCATCAACATGACGTGAGGTGCAGACGTGTTATTCAGACGTGAGAATGTGGGCAGGAATGAGGGCATCGTGCTGAGGTAAGTCGGCACAGAAGACAAATACTGAGGGATTTCACTCATGTGGGCTTTGAAGAGGTTGCGCTCGTAGAGTCCAGTTCTGGTCACCAGAGCCTGGCACAGGGGATCCGCACGTGCAGAAGCGGGCAAGCACTCCCGGGGGTGAAATCACAGGGCTGTGAGGGCAGACGGCGCTGTGCTGTGACCTTCCACCCTAAGAGCCTAGACCTGAATTGCTCTCAGCTCAACAAAAGGAGTGGTGACCAGGCGGCTCCATGGAGGTGCGAGCTGCCCCTCAGGAGTGTTCGTACCACAGCACGAAGTGTATCAAGCCCACACCTTGCACACCATAAACAAGCACAATGTCATGTGCATCATATTTCCATTTTTTAAAAATCCCTGTGAAAATCCTTTTGAGCAATGGGGTCACAACCAAACTCAAAGTTGCTCACGCTGCCTTTGCGAAGGTGAACAGCACAGAAGGGGGGCCAGAGGGGAGTGGGGAAGAGACAGCGGGGGCACCGGCCACTGTCGGGTGTGCACGTCGCCCTGGGGCCTGACCTCGCTGGCCAGCGCCCCTGGAGCCCACCTGCTGCCCTGGCCCCCCGCCCCGGGTGCCGCCAGCTGGCACTGCCTCCTGCCCTGCGTCCCCAGCAACCACAGTGTGCTGCTGCTGTTGACTCCCTTCTCAGTCTTAACTGTAAATCAGTGCGTGTCTGTAGACTAAGAGAGAAGAGCAGTTCCTTTGACCCATCCGAAGGGGTCTAGGAGGTCCAAACTGATTTTTGAAATCATCCTGAAATGTTATTCACTTTCCCCCACTCAGTCTCTGGGGTATGCCGGGAAGTTTTCCAGAAGTTCCATGATGTGTGAGAGCAAGGGACTGAATGCAGAAGCCAGGGTGAGGAATCGGCCGTCTCCTCTGCAGCCAGACCTTAGCCAGGCCCTCCTGGTCCTCATGACTTCCCAGGTGACTGGGTGGGTCACATATGGGCATGTGGATGCTGCCTCCTGCCTCCATCTGCTTTTCCTGGTAGGAAACGCCCTCCCCTTGCCTCCTGCCAGCCAGAAGGCCCCACTCCACATTCCCTCAAAGCCTCTTCATCATCCCCACCCCCGCCCGCTATGAGCCCGCAGCAGTCTCTCGCTGCTCTGGCACATGTACGCCTTCTGCCTTGAGTTACCTATTTACTCTGCTGTTTCTCTAAAATGTCTCTAACAAGCAACATGCCTTGGGGAGGCTGTGTGTAGTTCCTTAACCTTTACAAAGCATTTTCAAGATGCCCCCACCTACTGTCACTGTCATTCAGAAGGTTCTAGAGGGCACAGTCTTTCCGCCATCTTTAGGTTTGGGCGCTGAGACTCACCTGGGCTGGTTTCCCAGCATCACACTTCTGGTGTGTGACCAGGCTGAGTCTCAGACCTGGGTCTGGGGACCCCAAGATCAGTGCTCCATCGTTTATAAATTCTCCTTGTCAGACTGAGGCCCTGTGATGAGGCTCATGGGCTGGGAAAGGCAAGAGAAAGTCTTCCACGTTCTTTGACTACTTGCCACTCACTTGGGATCTCCAAATATGACACACTCACACCTGACGAGACTTTTGAGTTGGTTGTTGCATCGTGCAACACCACACTGGTAAAGACACGAGAGTCGTGGAGCAGGCTGCACAAGGCAAGATACTGCTGAGAGCAAGATCCTGGCCATTTTTATTGCTAGAATAATCATAGAGCATCAGCTACGGGCATTAGGAAGACAGGAGAAAAGGATGGTGAAACTCAGGAATGTCATCTAGGGCTTGGGGGACACGAGTCTGCTGCCCGTGTTATCAGCTTGATGGCCAAGTGTTGTCATCGAAACTAAACCCCAGGCCCCAGGCCATGGTCCTAATCTTATCGACAAGGCACTCCATTGATCAGCTTCTGGGGTCCCTTGTCATACATCAGTCCTCGGCCCCCCCGGCATTCCCGGTCATACCTCATGATGTGTGAGTCGGGAGTAAGTTTATGCATCCGTCCTCAGCCCCCCGGGTGTTCCCAGTCATACCTCTTGATGCACACCCTTCCAGAGTGATCCAGCTTTCTGCTCTTGACTGATGGGGAAGGCACCTTGCAAGGTTTGGCTCACATGACTGTGACTGGACAGTGCTGACCTTCGTATGGGAACGCAGAACTGCAGGTAACCCTAGTGGTGGCTGAGCAGGCCGCTTAAGTCTAGCAGCCACGGAAGTCTAGCAGACCCACAACTGTTTTATTTTTTTTTTAAAGACGAGGGTAAAATGTTCTAGTACCAGTGGCTCCCTTTTAAAAAATAGGATCGTCTTTTAAAAAGCTAACAAAAATATGTTGTTCCTCAATGTTAGATTTCAGACTCCCTAGAGATGATTTCATCTTGCCGAGAGCCTCTTTATTCTTGATGCCTTTGTCATGTTTATTTTTATACTGATAGCAATTCATACACCCTGGCAAGGAATTTCATACAAGGAGATAAATGCCAAGACATAATATTGAATAACTATGCGAATTCCCATGTAAGAGGGCTCTTGCTGCCTCGGTGCGGAGCTGAAATCAGGGGGTACGGGCAGCCGGCGCAAGGTCACAGAACGACTCCGCGAAGAGCCAGAAATAAAATCTCCCTACCACACACCCCCATTTCTCTGCAAATACACATTTGACATGAATAACTGACACCGCGGCAACTCCACAGGACATCAGTATTCGCGGCTGTATTCCTGCCATCTCTACTGCGGTGTCTATTCTCTGACTTCCAAATAAAGATAAAAGGAATAATTTTTCAAGATTCAGACCGCTTGTGTTTTTCTCCACATATCTTTAGCCAAAGGATAACTTCCTATGTGACTAAAGCTGGCCTCCATGTCCCTTAATAGCTGTTGAATTACTTTTGAAAAATTGCCTCAAAGTGCTTCTCAATTACCCTGTGGCTGGCTGACCTGCTGGAGCCCAGTGGAAAATCTCAAAGGACTCTTCCCACGTGGGGGCCTACGGGGTGTGCAAGACATGATGTAATCAGATTTCCAGCTTAATTGGTAGGACAAAAGGAATTTAGAGAGAAACCCAATCAAAGGTTCCAGCAAGCTCTGTGGTCACACACTAGGAGAAGGGGTGCAGCTGCCTGAGTCACACCCACCTGACTGCAAAGGGGCGTCCTGGTTTCATGGGGTTGATCCCCATGCAGGCCAGTGGGGAGGCAGGGCATTGGCAGGTAGTGGGGAGTCCAGGCCTTCGTGGTTTCAACACAAATGAGTAGTTGACTTAGTAACAGCGAAGTAAGGTGACACCACGGAGCAGGTTCCAGGGGCCCTGAAATGAAATTCTACCATTTTTTCATTTGACCTTGGGACATGCATAGTATCACCGAGTGTTACATGTGTATCTGTGCTCTGATTAAATTGTATTTAAACTGACACTATTTAAAAGCTGTTACATCATCTAATAAGCAATGTTACAAAGCAAACTCTAAGAATGACCACTGCCTTCCCTTTTTTTTTTTTAAGATTTATTTATGTATACAAGAGCTGGGGTACAGGCCAAAGATGCTGGGGATGAGAGGATCCACCAGAGACAGAGTGGGGAACAGAACAGGCAGATCGACTGAAATCCACTGCTGAGGGTGTTATAGGACAGGGAGAGGGTCAGCCCAAACCCTGCAAACCTGCCTATTCTAAATGGGTTCTGCCATCCGCCGCATCAACACAAAACATATAAGACTTTAATGGGGAAAAACTTTAATAAAACTAGGAAACAATACAGGTAAGGCAAAGAGTCTAGTTTCTAAATGAAGCACCCAAAGTTACCCGTCCCCTCGTGGGTAAAACTTCATCCATATGGGATCGGCCCAGAACAAGGCCCCAAAGCCTGCCCCAAGTCTAAAGCATCTTCCAGTGGGGACCCACAGAAAAGGGTCACAAACAACCAAACAAGCCCAGAAGGAAAAGAGCAAAACCAACATCAAGATAAAAGCTGCCATGGTCACCTCCCCATGGGTCTCACCCACATCTGTGTCACCCCGTCCACGACCAAAAGACAAGCGCAGTTTCTTCACGTGTCTCTAGGCTCCATGCGCCTCCTCCAGGTCTCCTGGCTCCATCCTGCTTCCTTCCTTCCTCAGTCCCTTCTTCAGCTTCTTCTCTTCCTGCTCAGCTCCACCCTTCCTTGGGTGGGGCAAGGAACCTGGAACCTCCCCCTTTCCTGGGGACCCCCCTGTTACAAGGGGAGCAGCGGGGAGACAGGAGAGGTCTGCTGCGCCATGTGGGTAGCTCCCTGACTGGCCGGGGATCGAACTCGTGCTGCAGAGGCTGCGAATTGCTTCCGTGGTGTGCTGCTGAACCCCCTGCGCCACAGAGCACTGCCTTCCCATGCTGAGCCATGCCAGCAGTGGGAGAGAAATTCCCCGAAGTGAGCACATAAGCTCTCCTCTGCCCGGCAACAGCACGAGACAGAAATCGAGGACCCACACAGCCACACACGTGCGCACACACTCACACACACAAGCACACACAAGGATGCATGCACATTCCCACCACACACGCGCGAGTGTCCCCACACGTGTGCACATCCTGCATAAACACACCCGCACATCAACACACGCGCACAAGCGCCCCCGCAATGCACACACAGGGGGGCACGCGCATTCACAGCACCCGCACACATGAATACACGCACACATGCAGACACACACGTGCAGACACACACGTGCTCGCAAGTGAAAGTGAACTCGGAGAAGATCCCGCGGCGGCCTTCAGGCTGTGCACACTCTGCAGGCGCCACCTCGCGCGGTCCTCGCCGCTGCCCGTCGTGAGAGGAAAGTCGTGAGAGTAAATGACCCACGGGGGGGGCGGGGGGCACCCACGGAGTGTGACCCCTGCGTCCCTCCCGGCTTTGGGGGGCCGGGACTTCCCCCCTGATGGACGCGGCCTCTCCCCTGGCGGGCTGACCGGCCAGGCTGGCCAGGGAGGCGGGAGTGACCGCCGGGCCACGTGGACTTGGGACGAGGCCAAAGCGCGGACAGTCACGCCGGGCCCCGCGCCGCGGCCGTCCTCACCCCAGGGGCTGTCCGTCCCCTCCCCGCCGCGCCTTCAGGCACGCGGCGCGCACGCCCCCCGGGGTCCCCCCCCCCGTCCCCGCCTGCACCCGGGCGCCGCCGCAGGGTCAGCCGGGAGGACGCTGGGCGCTGCCCGACCACCCGCTCCGCCGCGGCGCCCCCCGGGCGGCCGAGCCCCCGCGTCGACCCGGCGGGCTGGCGGCGCGCGCCCCACGGAGGAGCCGCTTCCACCGCTCGCGCCCCGCGCGCCCCCACGTGGCACCGCCGACCGCGCAGGCTCAGCTCCGGGGCGCGCGGCCCGGGGCGCGCGGCCCGGGGCGCGGGGCGCAGCGCGCAGCCGCGGGGGGCGGGGGGGGCGGGGGGGGGCGGGGGGGCGGAGGGGAGCCGCGCCACGTCGGCGGGGGCGGGGGCGGGGGCGGGGGCGGGGGGCGGGCGGGGCCAAGTCCGCGCGCGGGGCCACACCCCCTCCGGCGGCGCGAGGAGCCCGCCCGCCCCCCGCCGCGCCCGCCGCGCCCGCCGCCCGGTGCCCGCGCCCGCCGCCGTCCCTGCCCCGCGCCCGCCCGGCCGCGCCATGTCTTCGCCTCCCGAGGGGAAGCTGGAGACGAAAGCCGGACACCCGCCCGCCGGTACGGACTCGCTTCCACCCTGTCTCCCTGGCGGCGCCCCGGGGCGGGCTGCGGCGCGGGGGGCCGGGGGGCGCGGGCGGGGGCGCGGGGCGCTCGCGGGACCCTGCCCGGACCGTCCCGCCGGGCCGCCCGCCCGCGCGCCCGTCCCCCAGACGTTGGGGCGGCGAGCGCCAACTTGGCGCCCCGCAGGCTGCGGGGGAGCGGGGCGCGCGGCCGGGGCGCGCTCGGCGCGGGTGGCGGGGCGACCCCCTGGCGCGGGCCCCGCGCGCGGACGCGGCTCCCTCGGCGCCCGCCGGACGCTCAGCCCCGCGCCCCGGTTCCGCGGCGTCTCCCCCGAGCGCCGCTTCTGCGCGGGGAGGGGTCGCGCGCTCTCCAAGCCCAGAACTCAGAGCCGGGATGTTGCCCAGGAAAGAGCCTCCCTCCTGGGACGCAGGAACCGCGGCACCTCCATGTGCAGGGGGCGCCCCCAGAGCCCAGCTCCTGTGTCCCCAGGACCGTCCCACTGGGCAGCTCCACTTGTCCTCCCCTTGGGGCGTCTGCCTTCCATATGGAAGGACGTGGGGGGGGGGGGGGCCGGCCAGGGCAGCTGGGTCGCCAGACCGTGGCCTCTGCGGGAGAGAGGGGTGGTCAGGGGCCTCAGGGTCCACACCGGGGTCATCCGCTCAGTCTGGCTGAAGCCTTGGGCCGCTTTCTGGGGCCTACGTGGCCTCCTGTTCCAGATTCCAGTAACCTGCATGGCTGCCGCACCAGCCTCTGCCCCCACACCCGGGGTTGCTTCCAGAATAGGTCTTACTCCTCACTGGTTGGAGAGGCTGTCCTCAACACCCGAGCTGGCGCTGCAAGAGCCATGACTCACTGATGCGCTTGGGACTGTAGGAAATAGTTACGCTGTGAGGACAACAGGAGGGGGACCTTCGTGTGGCCTTAGTTTTTTAAAAAGTATCAGAGGAATTTTCCTTAAAGACAACTGACTGGTAATGCCTCCTGCAGTGGGGCGGCGTCCAGCTGGCCCCGCACCCCAACCTGGGCAGCTGGGCAGGAAGACACCCTGGTTTCCTCTTGGGGTTCCGGCTGTAGAGGCTGTCAGTGCTCCCCAGCCCCAGGTGAGGGTGACATTCAAGTGTATCTATTGGAATGAAACCAGATCAAAGCAGCAGTAATTAAATTGCTCCTGGAGACTCAGCCATATGGAGATGTTTAAGATCAGAAGTATAAGCTGCTCAGATTAACTCCCTGGGAGGAGTCACGTGAAGGGCTCTGGTGTTCTTTGAACTGTAAACAGCCAGGCTTTGTGGATTTCACATGAAATAGCACATTGTGCATGAAGAGAGAGGCGCCGGCTTATTTGTGCTCCACAGCACAGTATACCAGTGCCTTGGGGTTCTCAGTTTTGACACTTGACAGACTCTGTGAACAGGTTTGGGGGCAGTCACAGGCCTGGGCTCACTACTTTTGCTGCCGTTACTAACCAGCCGTCAGGATCGGCACCCAAAGGCAGGTGACCCCACAGGTAAACTCAGGGCAGGCCTGTAGGGTAGCGGGCCCCAGTCTAGCCGGAGCTGCTTAGCCCCGTGTCACTGTCCGGCTTTCTCCAAAGTCAGTCACACTTTGCCAGAGTTGGAGAAGGATGTGGCATCACTGTGCAGAGGTTGAAAGGGGCCTGTTGTGGGTTGCAGTATTCTGCCTCCCAGCAGCACCCCTCAGATGCATTCCACCCCCGGCTCCCCATTGTACAGGGGCCCTCCTATGAAAGCCTTTTTTTTGGCAGAAAGCTCAGGGCGTTCCTGTTTAGTCTGGCATTGCCGGAGAGCAGGCAGTTCTGTAAAGTAGATGTTTAAAAGGGAAAAAAGCAACCCACTAAAATAAATGATAATCATCAAGGATAGCCAAGAGCACAGTTCATAAATCAAAATAACAGCCTTAAAAACTGTGGGAACACGTTCATTAAGTGCTTAAATTGGATAACTAAGACTTGTGCTTAACTCCTCAATCGGAAACAATAAAACTCTCCACATGACCGACGTCATGTCCTTTGCGTTTTCTCCTTATTGCAGTGGAACCAGGTACCTCTGTGCGTTCCCCAAATCCCCTGTTTCCTGTTACCCCGCCTGCCTGCTTCGGGGACTGGGGTTTGGTGATGTCTTTATTCCCAGGGCTGCCACTGCGCCTGGCACAAAATAATAATCAAGTGCGTCTCCCTGAACGCTCGTGTTGCCGCTCACTCCCCCATCCCTGCGGGGCCTGCGCTTCCCTTCCCTGACTGTGTGCAGCTGCGCCAGGCGTGTGGGCGAGGGCCCAGCCGTCCTGATGCTGGAAATAGTGACCTTGGTTGAGTGTGTCAGGGCACCAGAGAAGTCACCCCATCACCTCTCTGGGTTCTCTAGGCTGGCAGATAAACAAGCTTCAGACTGATTGATAAGAAAAAAAGCCAAAAGAATTTAATAATAACGTGTGTATTTCCTGTCTACATGGGAGGTTACCAGCACGAATGACTCATACATCTGGCCTCAGAGCCGTGTTCACGGCTTAGCTAAGGCAGAGCTTTGGAAGGTGAGGGGGAGGCAGGGGGAGGTTCGCTGGGACGGTCAGCTGGGGAGGTCACCAGGGGACACCAGAGACAAAGACGCCGCCTCAATCCTGCCTTCTGCTTTGATTTTTTTAAAAAGAATTATTTATGCATACAAGAACCAGGGTACAGGCCAGAGGTGTGGGGGGTGAGAGGATTCACCAGAGACAGAGTAGGGGGCAGAACAGGTGGGTCTACTGAAATCCACTGCTGAGGGTTTCCGCGGGTGAGGCAGGAGAGGTCGGCTGTGCCATGTGGGTCTTGAAATCAGATTGGGTCTTCCTGGTACAGGCCCTTCCAGAGAAGTTTACTTGTAAAAATAGCTTTTCAAACCCATCCTCCACCCAGTCTTCAGAGCCCCTCCCATGAAATAACACCTTTTTACCAAAAAGACATCTTTTGCGGGGCACATTTTTGCTCCCCTACATCTGTCTTTGTGGGCCTCTGCGCAGAAACAGGGTGAGGCTGCGTGTCGTGGAAGCAATCGCTGGTACAGATGAGCAGCGTTAGAGTGAGCGAGGCTCTGTCTTCATCAGACACAGCAAGAGGACGTAATTACCAGCCCCAGTGGCTAATCTCTGCCGTCTGTGAGTTCGTGGCCGTGCTGTGGATAAAATCTCTGTTCCGCACACTTTGCTGGGCACATTCCCCTCCCCCCGGAGCCAAAACCATGTCAGTCACGTTGTCATAAATCTCAGAGATGACAGCTTTGAGCGCTCCTGGTTTTACACATGGTTTTCTTTGAAAAGTGCCCCCTGGGCCTCCCCTGGTGGCGCAGGTGGTTGAGCGCTGGGCTGTGAAGCTGCCCGCAGCCTCTGCAGCACCAGTTTGATCCCGGCCGGCCGGCGAGGGTCCCACATGGCGCGGCAGACCTCTCCTGCCGCCCGCTGCTCCCCTCGGCAGTGTATTTCGTCAGTCTGCCTGTTCTGTTCCCCGCTCTGGCTCAGGTGAATCCCCTCACCCTCCTGCGCATCTGGTCTGTACCCGGGATCTTGTATAAATAATAAATAAATCTTAAAAAAAATTCTTTTAAAAAAAGAAAAGTGTCTCCCCTCTAGACCAGAGCCATGTGGAAATACGAGCATGATTGTATTTACTTACAGTGAAGTGGGGAATAAGCTACTTTGTTCTTTTTCGGTAACTTCAAAGTAAATTCAATGTTCTGTTAGGTTCATCAGTCAGACGGTGCGTTAAGGACGCGTTTTGAAGGTGGCGGTGAGAGCACTCCCCGAATTCTCTTTCACAGGAAGGTTTCAGAGGACCCGGGCCTCGGTTGCTCTGGTTTGTCTTTCATTGCACTGACCTGCTGACATGGGTCAGCTCAGCCCCATGTCCTCAGCCCCATCGCTGCCCGCGGAGCCCAGGAGGGCGCCTGCTCGGCTCTTGTGGGCGCCCTTTCAGCCACTGCAGCGTTGCAGACGCCCAGGTCAGGATGGGCCGGAGCGGGTCTGGGTGGTGGTTTGCGTTTCGCTTTGGTCTCAGACTTGGGGCCTCTTCCTGCCCTTTTCATTTCAGCTGTGCCCTGTGCACTCACCCCTGCCCAACCTCGGTAATCGCAGTTGTGCAGGGAATATTCGCTGGGGTGTAGCTGGGGTGTAGGTACCGTGATTCTGTTGTGGGCAGAGCTAACGGGGATGAGTTACAGTTGCACTGGGAGCACAGGGTTACTATTGTAACAGGCGCCCCATCTCCACCCATGGGGGTTCATTTCTCTGCCAGGAGCCCCCTGCAGCCTCAGCACCGGCCTTCGCATGGGCTCCGGGGAGTGTCGGGACAGCGCAGTGGCCTGTCCCTGCCTCAGCTTCCGGTGGCCACTGTAGCAAAGTCGGACCAACTTAGTAGCTTGAGGCAACACCGTTTCGTTTCCCTAGGCCGCAGCAGGTGGGAAGTCCCAAGGGCTTCACAGGACAAAGTCAGGAACTTGCGGGGTCGGCTCCCTCTGGGGGGATTCTTGGGAGCAGCGTGATTTGGCTTTTCCTGCCTCCAGAGGCTGCTCATGTTCCTCAGTCCTTCCTGCATCGCTGAAGCTGGTCGAGTCTCCCGCCTGCTGTGACTCTGCTGCCCTGGGAAGAGCACCTCGTCCTCGCGGTTCTCCCCCGGCATCGGGCTCGCAGCCCCAGCCCGCCCTTGGCTGGCACTTGTGTCCCTGCCCGGCGAGGGGGCTCGGTCTCCTGGGAGGCGCATGCAAGGACAGGCTGCCGATGTGGTGAAGGGCGCTGGCGTGTGGGGGCTCCATAAAGGGGGGGACGCGTAGCCAGGGGTTGGAAGGGGCAGCAAAGCTGGAGGGTCTGTGATTCTCGAGAAGCTCCCTAACTTAGATGTGGTGGGGGTGAGCCGAGCACATCAGCGGGCACCGCGGCGGCAGCTCCTCAAGGGGGCTTGCTCCTTGGCCACCCAGGCGTGAGCCTAACACCCGTGCACATGCGGCGAGGTGTGAAGCACAAGGACACCCTGGGGGTCTGAGGATGCGACGCTGGCTTTGAAAACCCGCTGCGTGAGAGTAGCTGGCGGGTGAGCACACGCGGGGAGGGCCTCACGGTGCTGCGTCACGCAGTCCTCGGCCAGGGAGGTGGGCACCATTTCTGCAGGATGCAGGGCCTGAGGCACAGAGAGCATCTACAGTTTGTCCAGACATGCACACACAGTCCTGCACAGTGTCACACACAGTCACGTGCATGTAGACACAGTCACACACATAGACACAGCCAGACACGTGCGCACACACACACACACACACAGAGCAATGTACATGCGTAACAGGAGACACGGACACACACAGACACAGCCAGACACACATAGCCCAGAGATACAACTACACACGTGTGTGTGTACGTGTTTGTGCAGCTGGGCTTTGAACCCCGAGCTCCGGGCCTGTGCTCTTTAACCTCTGCGCACACTAGGGTGAAGGGGAAGCTTGTCACTCACATGATGCTCTCATTTAAACAACAGTCACTTCCACAATAACCCCAGGCCTTTATTTCTAACATTTCATAAAAATACTACGTTTGCAAATCATTCTGCCAATAGAACCCTTTCGCGGAGGGCTCAGTGGCAGCAGGAAAAGGGTCAGGACAAATCCGCGCCGGCGTCGCTTTTATCGCGACTTCACACGCAGCTGCCCCGGCCAGAGTTGCGGTCACTGCCCCGGCCGTCGCTGCCCTCACCCCGGATGAGGGACCGACAAAGTTAATTGTGTCTCTCATTGAGCGAATTCTCGGGCAGACGACGAGGCTCGTGGGGCCCCTGTGGAGGTGAACAGGCCGCCCCAGCCGCAGACGTGACCCTCCGGCCTCGCCTTCGCGGTCACGTCATTTCTGTGGCTGTGGCACGGCCCTTTCGCCTTCTGCCGGTGGACAGGCTCCGTCTGTGAGTCACCGTGTCACAGTTTCGTGTCTGCCATGTCGGAAAGGGGGGAGCGTTTTAAAGTGGGTGCCTGCGTTAGTTTGCTCAAGTTGCTGTAACAACCAGGGCTTGAACAACAGAAGGGGAACGTCTCCAGTTCTGGAGGCCCCTGTCCAGGTGGCGCCGGCCGCTCTGGCCTCTCTGTGGCCTCTGCTGTGCCCAGGCCTGCCCCTCCCTGTCACCCTGCAGGGTCTCCCCTGGTCACCCTCCCCGGTGGCTCCTTTTCCAGACGCCGGTCGTGCTGGAGGAGGCCCCATCCCTGCAGAGTCGGTTTAGCTTACCCTCTAGGGGCGCATCTCGGCCCGGAGTCGCAGGCTGAGGTGACGGGGTTGGACTTCAGCATCAGAATCTGTTCCAGCGGGGTGGGGGGCTCGATGGAGGAGGAAAATGAATTGTAGTAAAACATTGAATGGAACAATTCCAGCTTCCTCCTTTAGCCCAAAACATTCATGACTCCAATTTTATGTTTCCAGAGAATGGGGAAAACATACTGCAGAATTTTATTTTCAGTCTCCATTTCTTAAGGTTTGGCAAACTCTAACCTGGGAAATCTTGATAAACTGCCTGCAGACATTTTGGGTTTTTTATGCTTTCTTTTTAAATCTAAGCCAAAGTGAAGGAAACCCCTAGAAACCACACCCAAAGAAGAAAGTGAAATCGAGAACAGCCGGATTGAGGCCTCTGAGTCAGGAGCCCTCTAGTCGGCCTCTTCCTGTCAGGGCCCACCTAGTCACCCCATTCAACCCCAAGCCCCAACCTGAAGCTGGGTGCCCCCCGCCAGGAGAGAGGGTGGAAGCAGGAAGGTGCCGGTGGCACCAAGGGGCAGCAAGGAAGCCCAGGGTGCAGCCTGAGCCGCGGGCAGGGAAAGGGCCTTGAGCTTTTGCAGGCTGGGAGCTCAAAGTGACACTGGCCGCTCCTGTTCTGAGGAATCTGATGACGAAGGGAGTGTGGACAGCAGCTCTCCAGAAAGGTGCCGGCCCCTGAGGGTCCCCACAGATCCAGCCCTGATGTAGACAAGTTCCCACCCCACCGGCACCCCAAATAGCAGCCAGGGTCAGCAGAGCAAAGCTCAGCTCGGGCAATAATTGGATCAACAACTGCGAGGCGAGCTTGCCTAAAATGGAACATGTAAGAGATTAAAAACACAAGAGATGAATCAGACCCTGTCCAAGACCAGATGAATCTGAGGGGAAAAGAAAAAGCTCTAAAAATGAAAATCAGAATGATTGCAAGAGAAAGCAGCAGATGGGATTTCAAAAAGCAGAATTTTTTTCAACCCCCAGGTGGAGAAAGCCCCCCACCCCCCCACCCCGGGCGCCAACACGAGAGGGTGTCCCACAGTTATTACTCGCGCCGAGGGAAGTGGATTTCCAGCTGCTGTAATAGGTTGCGAATTACTTTGGGGGAAGCAGATTTTGAGAGGTTCCTGCGCAGGCTGAGTTTCCTCCTTCCCCACGGCCCCTCCCTCTGGAGAAGAGGCTGCAGTGGCAGGAGTCAGGCCCAGACCTGCAGCGCGCCACACCCTCCCGCCGCTGCCCCCTGCTTTGCACCTTCCTGAGGGCTGCTGCCCCCTTCTTCTGGCGTGTCCCAGGAGATGGGACACTGAAAAAGTCCAAGAGTGTGAGCCTGAGGGGCTTTGCATTCTCCTCCTTGCTCTCCAGCATCATAAACTTGTTCCCGCAGGATCCAGCCTTATTTGAAATGTCAATGGACACTGTGCTATGGGGTCCAAGTCAGGCCGTGGCAGGATGCTCTGAGGCCAAGGCTCGGGAGCCCCACACCCCACCCTAGCCACTGTGGGCACCATGGCAAGTGCTGGGCTGTGCCTTGACCCCCAGCCCCAAGCGCCCCTGCCTGGTCTGCTTGGATGCTGCTCTAGATACAGCCTGGGGGGCTGGAGTGCAAGTTCAGGGCACCCGCAGAGGCCATGTCTGGTGAGGTCCAGCCTCCTGGCTCATCGACCCCGTCTCCTCTGTGTCTGCACGTGGTGGGAGGGTGAGGGAGCTCTCTGGGGCCTCTTATAAGGGCACGGATCTCATCCCAGGGCCCCAGCCTCGTGTCCTAGTCACCCCCAACACCACAGCTCCTGATGCCATCTTTTGGGGGTTAGATTTCAACAGGCTGAAATTTCAGCTTCTGCATCTTAGCACATGGCCCTGTTCCTTCCCACAGAAGAGGCCGCCAGGCCTGGGGGAATAGCTAGTCTGAAGCCACCACCCTGTGGATGTGGCGGAGCTGCTGACCCTGGAGCACCTGCTGGTGGCCGCCTTTCGTGGCTGGCTTTGGGGCGGCATTTCTAAACTCTTCCACGGAACACTAGTGTCTAACAGACGATGACCATCATAACTGCCCCCCCAACAAAATTCTGTGGTCAAGTAGAGTCGGGACAGACAGCAAGCTCACCACCCTCAGGAAGCTTCACAATGCTCATGAACAGCAGGACGGTCTGTCCCAAGGAGACCCATTTAATCTCGTTCATTTCCCACACTTAGTAGATCCTAAAATCCCAATTTTTAAATTTTTTGTTTGGTAAAATGATTAGCACGTTAGCCATAGGAAATGCAGGTCAGACTACAGCAAGATGCCAGTTCACACCCTGGCAGGACAGTAGCTGCAGAGCGGGTCAGTGTGGGCGCGCACAGCTCCGTGGGAATCCTTGCGGGTGAGAATGTAAAACGGTGCCGTGTGTAGCATTTGCTCGAAGGGTAAGCCTAGAGCTACTATTGTAGGTGACTCGGCAGCTCCTGTCCTGGTATGACTCTAAGGAGCAGAGCACGTCTGCCCTCAGGCCTGCACCCAGTCCTGGCGACTGCGTGGTCCACACAGGCTGAACGTGGACCCGGTCAGCGGGTGAGTGGACGGTGGAAGCGGGCTTGTCTGCGCAGGGTCTCAGCCATAAAGGAAGCAAGCCCTGGCCCATGCTCCTAGGTGGCTAAGCCTTGAAAGCATGCCAAGTGGACGAAGTCACCAGAAGCCACCAGTTTTCCCCCAAAGGGTAGCTTATTCAAAACAAGGTGACGAGGAGTAGGAAGGAAGAAGAGCGATCTTAACACAGAGGCACACAGGGAGCTTCGAATTTTCAAAGAAAAAGCCGTGGAGGAAGTTAGGTCACATCCAACAGCTGCTGCCTCGATGGGGATGGGCTGTTTCCGTGCAAACCGTGTAAAGGGCATTTCACGTCAGCCTAAGCCAGCGTGACGCGTGTGTGTTACGAGAGGCTAAACGGCGAACCTCGCGTGTTCCAGCTGTCCGCCCTCAGCAGCAGCTGCGCCGGCCTTTTCCAAGCGGGCCCACGAGCGGCTGGCGGAGGCGCTCCTTCCCGAGCGCGCAGGAGGGCAGCATGGATTCCAAAGACGGACGGAATCCTGCTGGACCTGAACGTGGGCTTAAGAAAGGGGTGAGCGGGGGGGGGCGCAGGGCAGCTGTCCCCAGCAGGGGCAGTCAGGGAGGAGCTGCGGGCCCGACAGGCGCCCGGGAACAAGCACCGGGGCCAGGGCCCGAAGACCTGGGGTGGCCCGGCCTGGCCCGGCATTTAGCTCTGAGCTTCCGCTTTTCTACAAGACGAGGACAGTCATCTGTGACTGTGGCTGTCATGTGCCCAGAGACGGCGGGTGCGGGTGCGGGAGCTGGGGGAGACAGGTGGCGTGGCCGTGGAAGGAGGCGAGGCGCTGTGGGGGGACGGGCCGTGGCGGTGCTCGTGTGAGGCTGATGTGACGAGGCCGTTTAACGGGACACCGTCCGGAAAGGGCTTTCTCGGGCGTCGGGCACCTGGAGCGGGCTGTGTCCTGGCCGCCTGGGACTGCGTCTTCCGATCTCAGGGCAAAGGTCCAGGGGGCCTGGGCTTGAAGGTGCCTCACCCACGCAGCCTCGTCCCCGCGGGGCTGTGCCCGTGACACAGCTACTCTTAGGAGAAATACTTGAGTGGGAACCAAGAAGACAACAAGCCAACAGCCTTGGGAAGTTTCTGGGTGATCTGGAGAGGGAGTGTCAGCGCAGCTTGGTGCCACCCCCTCGCACACGGCGCCTTCCCCGGTCAGCCGTGTCCCTGCCAGGCTAGCAGGACCAACTCGTGATCCGGGGTGTCCCGCAGCCCCCCGTGCTCCCCAAGCTTCCGTGTCCACGTGGTCACACCCCTCTGTTTCTTTGCAGTGAAAGCCGGTGGGATGCGAATCGTGCAGAAGCACCCTCACTCCGGGGACGCCAAGGACGAGAAGGACAAGGATGAGCAGGAGTGGGAGAGCCCCAGGTGGGAGTCCCCTCGCCACCCAGCCCAGTTACACCCTCGCCCGGGCCCTCTGCTTCGGGGTCTCTGTCGGGGTGGGAGGGCCCTGCGGTGTGTTCGCTTCTGGAATGAATCAGTGAGGTGGGGGTCCTGTTGGCAGGATGGGGGGCACGGTGCCTGGAGCCGCAGCCTGAGCTGGCCCCTGGACAGTGACCTTAACTTCCACCGCAGAGCAGAATCCCTGGCACGCTTGACCCCCAGGGCCTGGCCTTCTTGGCAGCGGGGCAGAGAATAAGAGTCAGGAATGTGCGCGGAGGGTGCGATCGGACGGCAGTGGTGGCCTGGATCTGCCGTGGGAAACGATTTTGCCAGGCTGGAAAGGACCAAGCAGCTCTCCAAGGTCAAGTGGGCACCGGTTTTATTGTCATCACACGAGTGGGCCCCAGAGAGGAGAATTCTGTCCTGGAAGATCTGGGCCCTGAACATGCACAAAAGTTTCCTTTTATACTCGGTTAGTTTAACGTAGGTTACATGGGTAGATTATACTTGGAGTTACAAGGTCGTCCAGATGGAGGATGAGCAAAAGGGGAGTAGCGCAGTGGGAGGGAGGGGCAGTTCCCTGCTTGTTAGATTCCAGACCAACCATCCATCCATCAGACAAAAGGAAATTTACAAGTGATAAGGGAAAGCAAACTTGCTTTTGCCCTGGGCTGGCATGCTCATCGAATGGGGCTTTTACTGCATTCATTTGTTTATTGGTTTTTCCCTTTAAGACCCACGCCCCATCCCCCAAGCCTGGTTTTGACACTATGAAGAAAGTTCATCAGCATTTGGGCTCTCCTGACCCCGAAGCCTGATCTAGAGAGCGAGGCCTCGCTCCTGCTGCGCCCTGGCATCCTTGCAACTGCCCAGCCTGATCTAGAGAGCGAGGCCTCGCTCCTGCTGCGCCCTGGCATCCTTGCAACTGCCCAGCCGGCCCTGGGCCCGGCAGCTGGCCTGGCCGCTTCCCCTCCCCCGCCGCTGTGAATTTGTTTTCCATGGAGGTTCTGGTTTCAAGGTTGTCCAAGCACCTGGGTCCAGATCCACTTCCTTCCACCTGGTCACACACACGACCACACCTGCCTGCGTGTTCTGAGTTTGTCCACGTGGAAGAGGGTGGTGCCAGCCTCTGCTCCTGTCTGCCACAGCCAGGGGAGGGGACGGCGTGTGGGCGGCAACCCAGATATATTTCCATGGACCAGGCACTCATTTCATTTCATTCTGATAGTCTCGGTGGTCAGTGATAACCTCCCCAGCTTAACGAGTGAAGAAACTGAAGCCCCAGGGGTGCAGACCTGCCCCTTCGGGTGCATGTCAGCAGAGCAGGAACTTAAACCCAGATCCCAGGGGACCAGAGCAGCCAGGTTTCCAAAGCGTAGCTCCCAGGAGCTGCATCCCATGCTCTGGAACTGCACCTGTCTGCCCAGGTGTGCTTCCCACCGGGGCACGTCTCTGTACCTCATGTGGTGTCAGACACAAAGCAGCCACTTGAGGGGTGAACAGACCATGGGGCCAGATTCCTGAGTGAGTATTGCCCACCCCTGATCAGCTATGTGAAGCTTCAGCCCACATTCTGATTTTTAAAAAAGACAGGTTAAGGAAAGTTCTGGAATGATCCTTCTCCCTGGTCATTTTCACGCAGTTGTGTTTGGAACATAACAACAGAAACTCTTAGAGGTCAGTCCATAGTCCTGTATCAGACAAGCTCAGGGCCACCATATTTCAGAATTGAGGAGCCTCGGGGTGTTGGAGGCCTGCGGGTCTTGGGGGAGTCATCAGCAGGGGGAGCCAGGCCAGGATGGCACTTGGGGCACCACCTCCAGCGGGACCCTGTGCCCTCTGCGTGGCACGTGGACAGACTCCTGTCTGTCCAGCGCAGCTGTGCCTCCCTGAGAGTCACAGGAGACTTCCAGTTTTCAGGATTGTCTCCCATTTGGGATTGAACTAAGAGTGTGTGGCCTGTGGGAATCCCACCTCTGGGAGACCGCGATGTCTTTCCCATCCTGCCCAGCTGTTTCCTTATGGAGGAAAAGGACGAGGAAGAAAGCCTGGCCCAGGAGACAAATCCTGGGAAGGTGAAACCTGCTTTGCTGTGTGCGCGCACGTGCAGCGAGGGCCCGCGGCCTTCTCCCCGTGTGACAGTGTCAGTGCCGCGAGAGCGGGTCATTTATTAACGTGTCTGGGAATAAGGACAGAACAGCCCATTAGTTTCCTTCCTATTGATTTTCTCCACAAGGTAAAATACAGCGTTTATTGAAGATTCACTCTTTAAATAAACATGTCAGAGGATGAGCGATTGCAAGAGAAAGAGCTGGGCCCTGCAATGTAGACTCACCCGGAGGTGTTCTTCCTGGCCAGGTTGTTGGTTAGTTTTACCGGAGTAACATTGCATCAGCAGAGTGTCAGGAGTTTGAGATTCGACATGTGTATGTGCGACATGCAGGTCCCCATGAAAAGTCCAGGTCTACCACATCACCCCACCCTCTTTCCACACTTACCCCACCCCACTGCTAATTGGTCTTATGGTTCAAAAGTCTATTTTTGTTTTATTTAGTTCAGCTGCTCATTTTCTCTGAGTTCCGCGCTGAGTGATGTCACATGGTGTTTGTCTTTCTCCTTCTGGCATTTCACGAGGAATTCCCTCCAGTCCCACCCAAGCTGTTGAGATGGGGGGTCTCGTATTTTTTAATAGCTGAATAGTATTCCATCGTGTCTATGGACCACATCTTATTCGTTCTTCAAATGATGTGCACTTAGGTGGTTTCCAGTTCTTATTGTGGGGGTAGAAGAACTGGGGTGCAGGCCAAAGGAGCAGGGGGTGAGAGGATTCACCAGAGACAGAGTGGGGAGCAGAATAGGCAGATCTACTGAAATGCACTGCTGAGGGGAGCAGCAGGCGAGAGGAGAGGTCTGCTGTGCCTTGTGGGTCAGCTCCCTGGCTGGGGATTGAACTTGGGCCATTTCAGTGACAGCGCTGAGACTTAACCCTTGGCTACCAGGGAGGCCCGTTGTAAGTAGCACCACAATAAACCTGGGGGTACATATGTCTCTTTGAATTTGTGTTTTTGTGTTTTTGGAACTGGGCCTTTGGAAGCAGGCCAGCTGCAGGGTACGGCGTTCAGGACACACGGCCAGGGGTTCGGTCGCCTGCAGCCAGGTTGCTGTCACATGTCCCTCCTGAGCATGTTGGTTCCTGCCTCTTCAGTTTCGCTCGTTATTACTTGGGTTAAATGGAGCACCTTTGAGGGAGTGGGGTGGCCTTATGTGGACACAAGGTGTTGACATAAGCTGCCAGCACAGCTTCCAAAGCCCTGTTCAGGGCGTGGTACCTGTGTAACAGTTTACTTCCACCACCGCGCACTCCCTGCTTTTCTGATGACTGAGTAGTCACAACCGGCATCATCACCACTAGTAGAACATTAGCCTCGCCCGTTCTAAGCGATTGCCCGTGGTGGTTCATTTACTCCTCACAAATACTCGATTTATTATCATCCCAATGTCAGACTTGATTATGGGTTACCATCCCCAGTCTCATTGATGACGCCTACTTCAATGGCTCAGAGAGGTTAAGTGACTTTTCCAAGGTCACACAGTGAATAAATGGCAAAGCCAACATTCAGTCCTCACTCTCGGCTACTCGGCTGTGCTTACCAATTGTGTTTTATAAGGTATTTGTGCGGTGCTTCCCCTTGGGTTTAAGGTCCCAACCACCTGGAAGTGGGTGTTACTGTGCCCACTGTGTAGATGAACACCAAAGCTTAGGGAGGTGGTCCTGCCGTCACCGCCAGCCATCAGCAGCCTGGCCAGTGGTCAGCCCTGCCTCTGACTCGGAGGCCCAGGCCCTGACATGCTGTAGAAGCCCCCCAGATTGGCAGCATAAGTTCTGGATGGACTGTAAGTTTGGTCCCCTCTGTGAAATAAGCCTGTTGACTCTGGGCTTGCCCGGACCCTCCCCCATATTCCTTGGGCTTGACCCCACCCTGCAGGCTCGCTATCAGGAGACGCCCAGGTACCGTTTATGAGGCTGGAGCGACCTGGGCTGGCTTACTTTACATCTGGAAAGGCCTGCGTATTTGCAGAATTTTCCAGACGTTTATTATCATCCCTTGGAAATGCCATGACATGTGACTGCAATATCCACATTATTCTAATTGCTCCAAGTGTCGTGATTTTGCATGTTTTGATCTCGGCGTTCTCCACATAGAAAATAAACGTGTCATCTCGGAAGCCAACTCCCCCAGTGGCCAACTCTCTGCTTCCCTTCCCAGATATTTCAACTGACTTTACGTATACAGACTCCTCTCTGACTGTTGCCTGCCCATTCATCAGGAAATCAAACACTAATTACAGAGAAAATGAGCAAGTGGAGCCCTGAAGAGGTTATTATGTGACCAAACACCCAAACCAAAAAACACAACTTGTTTTCATAATTATTTTTTGGGCAAATATTTATGCTGCTCTTACTCCCTTTAATCGTGTAATTTTCCAGAGATTTACAAATAGTTTTCCGAGCGGCCGATTTGTTTTGAGAGGCTACGTTTAAGGGAGAGGTGGGGGTGTAGCAGAAACTTGAACATGTTGCCCGAGAATTCGCAGCAAGCTGCATCCTGGGGCCTGCGGCCTGCGCCCCTTTGCATCCAGAAAGGAACAGGCTTGGTTATTAGCTCCTGCCTCCTGGAGGGCTGCCGGGCTCCGTCTGAGCACTGAAGGGGGGACGGCGTGATGTCCCTAAGCCTTTTGTGGAGCGTATTGAGACAGTTAAATGTCCTATGTCTTGGGCCCCACCCGAAGGCCCGCTGTGGTAGATTTTACAAAGAAGAGGTGCAGAAAGAATGAGCTAGAACCAGAGGGCTTGACTGTCGACTAGGGTGCAAGATAGGCCAGGCCCCAAGGACGTGGCAGGAGCGGCCCCTCCCTGCATGTGGCTCTCTCGGCCCTGACAGGACCTGGTGCTGTTTCACGTGCCTGAAAAACAAGCAGGTGATGCAAATAGCGTGGGAGCCAAGGCTAAGTGCAGCTGAGCTTCAGGCGCGTGAGCAGTGGGAGGGATTGGGGAGGAAAGCACTTGACTAAGTGAGCGGGAAACAAGGCTTGGAGGAGATACAGAGTCAGTGCTGCATCCCGGGCAGCCTCTCTCCCGGACATGGCTACGGTGTGAAGTCACCCTGTGTTCTGGGGCACCCAAGTGGCTAGATTATGGCTGAGCGCCAACTTTCTCACTGTGTAGGGATCGGACAGGCGGGGGCGGGGGTGGAAGGAGAGGGGCCTGGGATGCAGCTGAGCCTCCCAGGCCCCCAGGAATCTTTACGCTCCTTCCTGGCTCTGTGGCATCCATGGTCTTACCTCTTCTGTAGTCCCTCCACCTCCTGCAGCCGCCCTCCCTCTCTGCCTGCCGCCCTTGTAGCCCTGCCCTCCAGGCTCAGGAGTGCCCACCCACCAGGCCACACCCACGCAGCAGGGCCACCATCAGGCACGCGTGCCCCACCCAGAGCCTTCTGCATCAGCACGGTCAGGGCCACAGATGACAGCTGTAGTGTCAGGTGATGTGAGAACAGAAGCAGTCCGCTTCCCCTACACACTGTTGCAGCAAGAAGCTACGAATAGGAGAGAAAGAAGACTGAGCGTTTAGTGTTGACTTGTAGTTGGAGACACGGGCATAAACTTAGAGCTTTAAATGCATGGGTGCCGGGTGCATGCGTGGGTGGGTGGGTGGTTACATGCTGGGGAGTAGTAGCGCTGGATCACATGGTATTTTGGCTTTCACTTGTACGAGGTGTACATGGCTGCGGGGCTCCTGTTCCCGCCAGGAGCGCCCGAGAGATCTTTCCCCACCCCTCACCAGCACCTGCTGCTCCATTCCCAGGTGCGCTCCATAACCTGTTGTGGTTTTGATTTGCTTCTCCTTGGCGGTCAGTGAGGAGAGGGCCGGTAGGCCCGCGACGGGACCACCTCACTGGCTCAGGTTGGCTCCAGCAGGCCACAGACGCCTGCCAGGCCGCAGGCAGAACCTCCGAGGGGCGGCGGGGTGACATGGTGTGTCCTGGTGAGAGACTGCAGATGTAAGTAAGTAACACCCGTGCGGGAAGGCCGCGTCTACAGCTGCGTGGATGTGAGAACCGACTCAGTCTTGCTTCTGCAGCTGAGCTGGTCAGGGCTGTCTGCTGCTTTGTTCGATTCGGGTCTTCACAAGCATGAAATTAATTGAAAGTGGGGTCACGCCGTGCCCGGTGGCTGTGAGCAGGACGCCCTCCAGGGAGAAGCTGTTCGAAGGCTCCAGTAAGACCCTGGGTGTAAAGCAGCAGACGCCTGGTTTCGCAGCCGCGTGAAGCCGGGGTGAGCCGCCCGGGCGCGGCGGGAGCACAGGAAGGCTGGGTGCTATCGGCCGCTCTCGCTCTCAGGCCTGCCTCCGGGTCACTCACAGACCCAGTTCAGTGCCGGGGGGTCGCGCGGGGCCGGGGTGACGTGGCGTCACCGTCACGTGTGGGCCAGCAAGGCAAGAGTCAGGGTCTGTCTTTGCCAGTGGCAGCCTGGGCTGCAGACGCTGACAGGCCATCGTGGACGGGGCCTACCCGACTCCTGGATGCCCTCGTCTGAGCTAATCCATCCGCCCAGCTCTATTTCCAGATTAAGTCACATTCTGAGGTTCTGGGCATTAGATGTTAGATTTGGGGGCAACGAGGTTCAATCCGTAGCAAGCAGCCACCAGTATCCGGCTGGTACGTAATTTTATAATGTATAGAATGTGTGCGTGTGTGACTTATCCCTGAATTACATGTGTGGGGTGCAGGCACAAGGCACACGTCCCCCCAGCAGCCGCAGCGTGGTCACAAATGAACCGTGAGGCTTACCTGGCAGCTGACGCCCACCTGGGCCGGCACTTGCTGTTGCCCAGGATGGACACCGCAGCAGCCTGCCTTCCCGAACAGGTGGGTGCTTGGTGCCACGGAGGGGACCCCAACCTTTGATAGGGCATGCCAAGCATCAACAAATACTTTGTGCCTGCACCCCCATGCATGTACTTCAGAATTAAGTCACACACGCACACAATGCACCATTCTATAAATTATAAAATTGTGCAAAATGCAGGTCAGCATACGGAAGGTAAAATAAGCAATATTTAAGATGCCCTGCTGTTCGCTGTGACTTGATGTTATTGTCTACTTCTGACTTCTTCTCAAGGTCAGAGATCCTTGAGGTGAGGCTCCTCGGGAAGGACCCAGGGTGGAAATCTAAGTCTCCACGGGTCTTCATGGCGGTTTCAGGTTTGCGAGGAGGCAACTTCCCTTCTGGGCTGCTCAGAGCGTGGGTGTTGGTCACGTGACTCGGGAAGTACCAGCTCCTCCTCTTTCATTGTTCACGGTGCTTGTTTCGTGTTGGCTTCGGCCTCCAGGGTGTTTGTGCAGGCATCTTTCAAGTCACTTGTCCATTCTGTAAAAGTTGTAAACTCATTCACAGCACTTGAGCACAGGAGGAAACTAGATGAACTAGTTTCATACAAGGATGAAACTAGACAAGTGAGCCTCCCACCCAACCGCTGAGGGTCCGTGGGCAGTGACCCCACTCCTTCCTCCAGACCCCCAAGACCGCAGGCTGGTGAAGAGCAGCCGGCTGCAGACCAGCGAGGCGCTGCCCGTAGTAAACAGGGCAAAGCGTCGTTTGTTTTGCTTGGGGGCTTTGTGGAGTTAAATGTGCATGCCCACCTGAGTTCCCTGGCCATAGCGTGGTCTTAGCACGGGGCCTGCCTTTTCCACCGAGCTGGCGGGTGCTGGTGCGGTCCTGTGGCGTGTAGTATAAACTAGATGCTCCTGCCCAAGCCCGCGGCGCCATGTCTTTTAGGGCGAGCGACAGGAATGTTGCCTAATGCTTCGTTGGCCACATTTGATGACTCTGCTCAGAATTGCCCAAGAAGTGCGGAGCCCGAGGAGCGTCACCCGGGCACCTGACGTCCTCCACGACCCAGGTTGTGCGCTGTCGGGAGCTCAGGCCCCGCGTTCCCTTCCATACAGCTGGCTCCAGGGCAAGGCTGGGCTCTGGCGGGTAGTGAATCACGCCTCCCCGCCCGCACAGGGACGGAGCATATGGGCATCCATCTGTCACGGCGCCTGCTGGACTCCTCAGCTTGGGGATGAGGAGGCGGCGAGGCCCCTTCCCTCCAGTGCCGGCTGCTGGCAATCGGCAGAGAAGCAGCGTCTGCAGAACATCTGGTTCCATCAGGGATGCTGAACCAGGTGTGACTGATAAGCTTCCAAGGCCCCGTCCTGCTCCCTCTCCCTCCCGGCCTTCAGCTCCTTACAGGGCGCCCAGGCTCCCCACACCAGAGCCTCGTCTATCAGATGGAGGAGGGAGGGTCGAATGGGCTCTCAGCTGTCTGGGCCCGCAGACAGCGCGATGGAGTCAGCCTCGGGGCGACTGCTCTTGTCTTCATGGTGTTCCTCAAAGGGGCGCGCTGTTCGTCAGGGTTTTCTTCGCCCGTAAGCGTAAGCGTAAGAGCTGAATTGGAAGCGCCTCTCCACTGGCAGACTTTGTAGAGCGAAAGGGAAGACAACAACAGCATCGGCCACGTAGCTGCAGAGGCTCACCTGCGTCGGAGCAGTACCTGGCTTCCCTGGGTTCCTTAGATCCAGCTGCTATCCTGGAATTTTTAAACCCTCATTATTGAGGGTTTAATAAACTCATTGACTCAACTGTCTCAAAATGCATGGCGTTCAGGAAGTAACTGGCGAAGCCGTAATCATGAGCTTAGACTTTGGTTCTTTAAAGGTAAGATCATTAATTAACTTGCTGATGGGCGACTTCTGACCACCAAGGCACCCACAGCCCCCACCACAGTCCATTGGGCCCCTCCCCCATCCTGCCCACGCCACCTCCCCCTGCGACCCTCGATTCTGAGTCACCTCTAGGCATTGTTTTGGTTGAGTGTTGCCCATTTCTTTGTTGTATTTCCTTCTGTTCCACCTACGTGTGAAATCACCCAGCCTTGGTCTTATTCACTTGGTTATTTCACTTAACATAATCTCCTGGGGTCCACGTGTATTGTCACTAATGGCAAGATATTGTTTTTGTCTCGCTGGGTCGTATTCCCTGTGTGCAGGCCCCCATGAAGGGCAGCCCGGTGCTGTGCAGTGCCCGAGGCATCCACAGGGGCAGAAGGAGATGCATGTGAGGACACAGGCACAGCTGTCAGCATCCTCAGGACGGGCAGGGGGCGTGGACCCCACTGTGTCACGCTCCAGCTGCTGCCCAGACAGCCGGGTGCTTCCGCGCTGCTCCTGATGTGGGGTGCCTGGAGAGATGAGTTTTCCACTGAGGGCAGGGAGGATAAAGTCTGTGGAAATGGCTTCAGGAATTATGGTCCAGCCTGAAGCCAAGGACTTTGTGGTGGAGCCTGCTCTTCCGAGGCCCCTCAGTGCGGTGACCATGAAATGTGCAGCATGGCCAGCCGCTCTGACTAAACTTAGAGCAGTAATTGCTGTTTACTCTGGTTGTGGGGGGTGGGAGCGTGCAGGCCTGGAAAGCTAAGCCCAGAGCAGGCGGGCAAGTTCTGACGTGGACGTCCCCAGAGGTGGAGGTGGGTCTGAGGGTTAGGTTTGATTCTAGGAGCTCGAATTCCTTCTGCTGATCTAGAATCCTGCCCTGTGGACCAGCTAGCCCCAAGCTGGGGATGACCTGCACTGCCCTTGGCCTCCCTGGGGAGCGCCCCTCCTGTAGCGCTGGGGTCTGTGCATTGAAAGAAAAACTCGCAGAGTGAACACGTGTTGTTAACATGCTGCTCAGTTAACATGGAGGCCTTGGCGCTCCTGGAGCCTGCGAGCCCAGCCAGGATGCTAGCAGCAGAAGCAGGATGTGAAGCCAGCTCCGTCTGGTTCCAGAGCCCCCGGCCCTTGCCGCCTGCCTCTCGCGCTGGGTCAGCCAGCCCTCTTTTCCCCCAAAATGGGGAACTACTGCTGAAAAGAGAGCCTAAAACTCTACTTTGAACTTTCAAGTGCAGAGGTGGCTTTTCAGCACTGGGGTCGCATTTAGAGATCCTGGTCTCGAGCTCATTAAGTCGTGAGTCTTCTACCCCCCGGCTCTGCAGCTTTGCGAGCACAGGGGCGGCGCCTCTGTGGCGGGGAGCCGTGGCCTGAACAGTGGCACATGCCCCAGAGTCAGGGAAATGACCGTCCACTTAGCAAAGCATCCGCCAGGTGTAAAAGGAGACCCCAGCCCAGAGCCTGGGTCCAAGTCAGTTCTAGAAGCCACGGGCTGGAGAGTCCAGTGGCAGAGAGAGGAAACCAGCCAGAAAAGCACAAATACAAGGAAGCTGGCACGGGGTGAGGCGATGACTCAGGAGGCCAAATTCATCTTGACTCTGTGTGGAGAAAAGAAGTATCTTCAGTGGGTCGGGCAGTGCCAGGCGGGCGCAGAACAAGAGCAAAGGACGGGGAATTTGTCCCCATCACAGGGTCCAGAATGTGCTTGTAGGTAGAAAGGAAGGCAGACCTTTGCAGAGCTGCCAGGCCAGCCTCAGGGCGGGGTTCTCCCAGAAATGCCTCTGCCAGGGCGGGCAGGAGGCCCAGGCCAGCCGAGACTGCAGCGGCCTCCGGGGCGAGGGAGTTCTTCCCTGTTCGCTTCTGGGCATTTGAGCTCCTCCCGCTGAGTCACTGCCCTCAGGGGCCCCAGAACCAGGAAAGAGGCTGGTTCCAGCTTGGAGTTGTGCCCGACTGGGGCTGGGCCTCTGTGGTTTAGAGCACGTTGTTGGCCAGCAAATCAGCTCTTTAGGTACAGGGGTCCCCTGGTGTCAGCCCAGCTTGTCCTCCTGACATGAGGATGCAGCAGTTTGTGCTGGGGAAGTCCTGATCGGGGTGGGGGACAGAGCTGGGTCCCAGAGGCCTGGTGGGGGGCTTCCAGGTAAGGTTCCCACCTGGAGGCTTTTCTCCTCCCCGGGAGCCTGAGGTCTGTGGACGAGTCTATTTCTCTTACAGAACCTTGACAGTGAAAACAGGAAGAGGACAAAGGAAGAGAAGTAACAGCTCAGATGAATTAGGGGGAGTCCCCGAGGTGTGGGGTTCCTGTGTTGAGAGGATTTCTCTAAACTCTGGGGGAGACGAGAAAAGCTCAGGGACTCTTAGGACAGGGAGGAGACAGATCCACCTGCCTGAGGTCAGCTGCACTCCTGGGGCGCCCCATGGCTGATAAGTCATGTGGTCTCAGCAGGATTAAAGATGCTGTGCATTTTGGGCTTTTTAAGGTGTTTACCAAAAATTATTGTATCATTTTTTTAGCACAAGGAAATGGACGTTTGTGCCCCATGCCTGTTGGACAAGCCTCTTGGGCTTACTTTTGCTTTGTATGTTTTTCCTGCTCACAAACAATGCACCATTTGTTTTCAGCCATTTGCTGTCTTCAAGTGGATGCATGCACCCGGCTAACACACAGTCCCCCCAAGATACAGCGCGAGGTGGACGAGCCCCCTCTTTGTATGTCCTTAGGAGCTCAGCAACACCCAAGGTGTCACCACTCAGGATGGTAACGAGGATGAAGATAACAGCATGTAATAAAAAATATAGCCCAGTCAGACCGATTTTTAATGAGCAAGAGCTTGGTTTCACACATTTGTTTTTTATCTTTAGTATCTGGCCCGGGGCCTGTGGTGCAATCGCTGCTGTCAAGCCTCCGTGTTAATTAGTGGCTCTAGCATGCTGGCTTTGTCTTCACTAAAGATGCTCCGGCCCTGGTTTGTTTTATCCCTTACCTGGGTATTCTTAATCGTTCCTGTGCATGCCCACATTCCTCATCTGTTCTGTCTTGCCGCGCGTCCCCAGGAAATGAGCTTAACCACGGTCTTGTTAGGATGACCCAGAGGAGTTAGAGTTAAACAGTGTTTTCAAGCGTCTGTAGCCACTGAATTGTTCTTACGCGGCATCAGGGTGAAATAGAAGGCCTGGTGAGACCTGAGTTGCGTCAGATGTACTCCAAGGGACTCTGGCACAATCCAAGTAATACTTGCTAGATATGCTTATATGCTTAATCCATATTTATTAGAGGGATTGAATTAATTTCCATGGCTTTCAATATTCTTCTGTGTTTTTTTTTTTTTTTTTTTTTACTCTGATGGGCTCTCATTATGGATTCTTCCCCATCTAGCTGAGAGTTTGTTAGAGGGGCTAAATATTCAGCTTTTTGGTTTGGTAAATTACCTGCTTGTTCTAGGAGATGGTGACGCCAGCGGGAGGGAGGCGCAGGATGAAAGGCCGATCTGTCTGCATTTCCTTGGTACTGACATTTCATCAAGGGACGTGGCGCTGAAGGATGGCTGTCCCTTCTAATGGCCGGGACGTGGTGGCTGTAGTGGCCAGAAGCATAAAGACGTGTAAGGAGGATTTCTCGGTACATCGAACACCGAATGTCTTGCTGTGCTGCTTCTGTGATGGATCTTGGCTTCCGTGCTCCCTCCTAGCCGCAGCCTTCAAGGTGGTGGGGATGGCACTTTTGGGGACGTGTAAGTGCGCGTGTGTGTCCATGGGTGGTGGGTGTGAGCAGGTGCAGCTGTCCGTGACCCTATCCCCAGGGGTTTTCCTCGAGGGGACCATTGTGTCCCGTGGCATCTGGCCCTGGTGGGGTGTCAGAGCCAGCAGGGACAGGCCTAGCATCGGCAGCTGCTGGGGGAAGGGGTGCAGGATGGAGGCACAAAGACTTCTTGGGACCCACGGGTGTCTCGGCTCCCAACAGAATTTACTTTGCACAGTTGACCAGTTTCTCAAAAGTTCAACATGAATTGCAGCTTCTCTTCATCAGATTTTCTTGCCTTACCAACATAATTGCAGAGTTGATTCAGCCTCATTGTCCAGCCGGTTCTCAATTTCTGGTCCCCTCCCGCACATCCTACCTGCTTTCATGGTCAGTAAGCACCCCCGGGACGTGCTCCCCCAAATCGGCCACGGCTCCCGCTGGCAGGGCCAGCGTCATTGTGGGCCGGATGCTGCGGTGACTGGTGTGGAAATTAATGAAGCAACCTGGGGTGACCCTCGCGTCCTCTGCCAGGGAAATTAAAAGCGCGTTCATCTGGCTGGAGGCGGTGGCGGCATCATAGGAGGCTCCTGTCAGGTCCAATTTGGGATCATCAAATTAATTGTTGCATGTGACAGCTGACACCGGGAAAGTGATAAATACCTCCGTGCAGCTTCCTGCAGCGACTCCACCGTGAGTTTTCACGGCCTGACAGACAGGGCGGGGAGCCCCCTCCTCGCAGCTGGCCGCTGGTTCCCCACGCTCGGAGGGCGCCCCGGGGTCCAGGCCGCCTTCTTGACCCGGCTCGTTTCTGGCCATGGTGCCCCTCCCGAGCTTTCCCTGCGCTGCCTCCCCAGATGGACTTTGTGGTCGCTTTCCAGGGCGCCCCTCACCTGGAAGGACTCGGCATGGTGCTGCAGGCTCCGCGGGTGCCGGGCCCGCCGGCCAGGGGCCCCGGAGGTGAACCAGCGACAGCCCAACTTCCTCGGGACCCGGAGCCGCGGAGGGGCTCAGACTTCTCTTCCGTGTCCGTGGGGCGAGTGGGCACAGTGGGCACCGTCAGACACGGGATCCAGTGTGCAGGGCTGGGGAGTCGTGGAAACTGAGGCACGGAGCACGTGTGGTGATAAATGCCACCTCCCCTGGTCCTCAGGAGGCTGCCAGCCCCTGCAGACACAGCACCTGGCACGGGGTCTCTGGTGCCGCGGGTTCTCCCCCCTCCAAGGGGGTGGGCAGACACACTCGTGCTGGTCCCCAGCCAGGGGAGGGAGAAGGCCCACGGGTCAGGGGTCAGGGGGCCTGCCCTGTCCTCCACCAGGGTATCTCAGGAGGCACCAGGGAGAAGGTTCCCAGGGCCCCCTGCCCGCAGGCTGCTGGGTGACGTATCAGCTGCATCAGCCCCGATGCTGCCTCCTGCCCAGCCCCAGCCGGATCTGAGGCCCTTGGCAATCTTGTTGTGAGCCCATCGCCCACTATTGAGTCCACACTGCATTTATGGTAGCTGCTTAGTAGCCTAACGCACCCCTCGGCACATTGCTTTGAATTGTCAGGCTGAAGAGCCATGTGGAGCTGACGTCACTGGCAGCTCCCTCGGGGATACTTGCAGCACCCCCAACATCCCACACCGGCCGCCCCTCTGGAGGCAGGGCCTGCCTGCCCCCGGCCTGCGCCCTGGCTGCCCGTCAGCCCTGAGAGTGGGGTCACGGGCCTCGGTGCCCCAACCAGCTCACTGTAGTTTATGAGGGTCACTAACCCCATTTCTGAGGGGACCTCTCCATCCTCCCGCGAGCATCTGTTCTTGGAGCTTAGTCCTTTGTGAGGACTGAGTCCTCCCTTGTAGAAGCGGCCCCTCCCTCTCTTGGGTGCCTGATGAGGTGGGGCTCGGGGGAGCAGTCATGCCTCCTAATTCTTGCAGACGCCGGGACCCGCCGAGCAGGTGGCCGTGGGTGATGGAGGGAATCCCCCCGGGACCGGGGCCGTGGGGGCTGAGAAGCCGGTTGAGGAGACGGAGCCTGTGGGCCCAGCCGAGAGTCGGCCAGCGCTGCTTAGCTCTTCTCCTCCGAGCTTCTGACAGCCTGCCTTCCCCGGACAGCCCTTTCCTGTGGCGCTGGCTTTGGGGTCACAAGCGACATCACGCTTTATTCAAAACACTTTGGTTTCTTATGAGGCCGCCGCCTCGGCGCCTGGTCCTCTGCCTGCTCGCGGGTGCTTTTGGAGCCATCCCAGATTTTTAGAGAAATACGGTCCCAGTCCTACAAGGAGATTTCACCCTGCTGGCACCTGCCAGGACTTGCTGTATGGGAAACAGAGGTTTATTCCTATTAAATGTGCTCATTCGGAGCCTCAAAGAAGGTCTTAGGAAGGTGCCACCCTCCCTTCTGCCCCCGGCTAACGCTGTGTCCTTCGAGATGCTCGAGTTGGACTTGAAGAAGCGAATCTGGCCTGAATTCCTTCTCCACAGGGAGGAAAACTACTAATTTTCAAGATAGTCTGGCCAACGCTGGAAGCCGAGCCTCTTCCGTCGCTCCATCGCCAGGGGCTCCGGCACGGTCAGCTGGCCAGGTGGCAAAAATCAATCTGGTCAGCCTGGCAGGTAGCAAAAATCAATCCCCGTGCCACACTGGCTCCTTGCAAGCCTTCAAGGCCCCTCCACGAGCCCCCGGGACACTGAGGACCGTCCTGGAAGGCTGCGTCTCAGCTGGGAGGGAGTGACAGGCTTTGGTGCTAAGACTCGTCACCCCGAAACTGCCCTGGGGAGCCCAGGACGATGGCTGCTCCGGGAGTGACTGGGGCCCAGCCTCTCTTCCCTCTGCTGGCCAGGGAGGAGGCAGCAGGGCTGGGCTGCTGCTGCTGTTTCTCTTGGAAAAGTAAGACAACCCTGTGCCGCCTGCGTGGCCATGGCTTCCGAATTCTGCAGCGCAGAGGCGTTGGCACTTACGTCCCGAGGTCCCCCAGACCCTCCCCGCGGCCCTGCTGCCGAGCCGTGGCCGCACGGCCGTTGTTGCTTCCTGTCCAAACCGGCACCCCTTCGAGGCCATGCCAAGAAAAAGCGCCAAATCGCATCTGGAGCTTACAACGAACTCCTCTTCGGGGTTCTCTGCACGTGCCAGCACGTCCTTCTGCCGAGGGCATGACCCGGTGGGAGCTCCAGGCCGTCTTCTGCCGGAAGCAGGCGGCATGGACGCAGCATCTCACCCGGGCTGCGTGCGCCTCACGCGGGTACACGCTGCACTCAGTTTGGGGAAATGCCCCCGCAGATGGATGGTTCGGGTCTCGCCCGCACCCTGCCCCGCCAGCCCCCTCCCGCCCTGGGCAGGTCTCCTCCCGGATGCCGCCCTGTGCTGGCTCCCCAGGTGACAGTCCAATATGGGGCATCACCCGGCACCACGTCGAACAGTGCAGGCTCTGGGCGTGCGGCCCCAGGGCAGGGCCACGTGGCATGGACCCTCTGGACCATCCTCTCCGTGGCCCCCTCAGGGCCGCCTGTGTGCTGGCCAGAACAAAATGCACACTATAGGGTCGTCCTACCTTTGGCAGGTGACCCAGGAGACAGGTGCCCTGGCATGTATGCAAGTAGGTGAAAGCCAGGAGCCCAGCTCAGGCAGTGGGGTGCACAGGGTCCAGCCGTCTATGTTGGCTGCTCTAGGTCTCCAGCCCCAGCCCGCAGCTGGCACTAGGCACATGCTTGTGAGGTTGCCATGGACACCGGCCACGCTGGCGCAGGACAGCCCTGTGTCTAGAACACCTGACGGCCTGCCTCCCTTCACAGCTTCTGCTGACCCTCACCAGCGTGTCCTGTGGCCTGGTGAGGAGGTCAAGGGGCCCTCGCCCCACCTCTCTCACAGAGTCCAGGGGTTGCTGGTGGAGGAGGAAGAGGTGATGAGGCGGGCGAGGTCCTGTCCCTGCAGCTGCCATCAGGCAGGAAAGAGGGTACAGCAGACGCCTCAGACACGGAGGGGGCTACCTACAGGGGACGCAAGCCGCTGAGCAGGTAAACGAGATGAGGAATCAGTAAGTAAACCTGAGGGCCCCGGACAGCCCCTGAGCTGGACATCAGGCGACACAGACGGTCACGGGACTCGGCACCTGACCCACAACGAGGCCCGTGGACACTGGTCTGCCCCGCGGCCTTCCTGTCCCCCTCTCGGGATACTCTGAGGGCTTGCTCCCAGCACGCGGGTGAGGCTGGGCGCTCGTCCGAACTCAGTAGCTGCTTTAAAAAGGTGGGCAGTATGGTGGTGGGGTCATCGTCCGCATACTTGACTCTGAGCCTCTTTTTAATTCTGGGAAAAGCGTGTGACCGGGGGGCATCTTCCACCAGGCAGCAGCTGAGTCTGCGGATACTGAGGCCACCGAGGACAGTGTCTGCCTGGCCCTGCCGTGAGTTTAGAGGGGTCAGGTGGCCCCAGTGGCTTTGATCATTACGTGTACTTGACTTTAGCCCATGCTGTGTCCGGCTGCCGCCCTCCACACTGCTGAGTCTCCCCGAGCTCTGTGGGACAGCAGCAAACCCTGCAGGTACCTCAAGCCTCACCGCACACAGGTCGGGACGCACAGCTGGGCTGCTCCAGGCAGAGAGCCCCGATGTCATTTGTTGGGGGCACAGCACCCACCATGGTGGGCCCGAGGGCTGCCCCAGTAGGCTGTGTCACTGCTCCCAGGACGTTTGCACAGCAGCTTTCAATCCGAGAGACTAGTAATTAGATGCTCACTGTACTTGTCTTCCCGCATACAGAGGAGGGAGGAGGGAAAAGCCTAAGGTTGCAGGGTGAGACCCTCCTATGCAGGAGTCTAGAGCTGCAAATATGTGCCCGAGGGGACATAAAGACCCCAGCGCCCCTCACAAGCAGCAGCTGTCCTTTGAGCACCTGTCCCCACCCACCTGGGTGTCGTCTCTAAGCAGTGGGGGCGCGGTGACTGTAAGTCTCTGTGGGCAGATGCCAGCTAGAGAGAAATCCAGATGCCCCAAGGAAGAGCATCTCCATAGAAACCCGGCCCCCCGGTCTCTGGGACAGAGGCAAGAGTGGGCAGCGAGGATCCTGAAGTCCCAGCACTGGTCAGCAGGTCAGCAGGCGACACTGCAGCTTGTTTTCTTCTCATCGGAAGGCAGGTGATTATTCCACAGCCAGCGGAGCAGGAGCTGACCTGGGCTCTGCCCTTATTAAAAAAAAAATTCCTTGCCATGTCTAGAAAGAATAGGTTCCGATTGCTTTGGTTGAAGCAGTTGTGTTGTGTGCGCCTGGAATCAGACCCGTGATGCCCCAGGGAGCAGGGTCACACCTGTCCGAGGTGCCAGGAGCCGGTGGCCACGGCGATGGCTCTGGGTAGCGGCCCCTGAGCCTGACCACTCGCTGCAAGGACCGGCAGCGCCATCTAGTGGGGGCGCCCTGGGCCCTGCGCCCGGGCGGAAGAGGAACCCCCACTCCTGCCTTGGGGAATGAGGTGGCGAAGTGCCTGGTGCTTCCTCTGGCCAGCGGCCACGGGATGATTACTGTAGTGTCTAAAAAATGAGCAACCCAAATAAAGTACCACCAGAAAGATCTTTCAAGAACTGAAATGGCAAGAGAAGGATTTAGTTTTCATACTTGCTCGGAAATGTGTTTAGAATCACGCCAGGGGGGAATGGTTTTCCCATAAGCCCCATAAAACCCAACAAGGGGTCCAGAGCAAACTAAGGCAGCAGAACCTGTTTCTTGATCACCTGCCAGCCCCATCAGCAAAAGACCATTCTCCCCAGGCCTGTACCCCAAATCACCCACCTCCATCATGGTGAAGGGGGCCCCGACCCGGTGCTAAAAGTTAAATCATACCTCTTCCTGCGGCTCCGCGCTGCAGCCTGCGCGTGTCCTCGCCACATGCTCGCCCACAAGTGTGCACACACGTGCATCTGCTTAAACCTTTAATCTGGGGGTCTGTGCCAACTCCCCTCCATGAAGTAGCCGCCATGTGCCCTCTGGTCTGCACCGGTCCCCGTTTATAGGTCCACCTGCCCCTGCTCCTGCCGGGGCCGGCACTCACGGTTGCCGATGAAGGCTTGGGGCACGGGAGGGCGTGCACCGGCCCGCTTGGTGATTCTGCTGGCTCCATGTGAACGGCCGTGGTGTGTGTCAAGTAAATAAATACATTGGTGTGCGTTTCAATGATTGCTGTCTGGGCGCTGGGGGGGGGGTCTCTTTCTTGCCCCTTGGTGTCCATTGAGCGCCGGGTCCCTGGGTCCCTCTCCTTCCTCGCCCCTGCTCCAGTCTCGCATCTCGTCTTCCCCTCTCTTGCCTCCGGTCCGGTCCGGTCCGTCCCCCCGGTCCGTGCCCCCTCTTCCTGGTCCAGGTGCCTGCTGCGCCAGGTCTGGGCAGGGCTCCCCCCTTCTCATCTTCCCTCGGGTCCATGTGGTCCATCTACCCCTGCTCTTGCCTCCGGTCCGTCCCCCCGGTCCGTGCCCCCTCTTCCTGGTCCAGGTGCCTGCTGCGCCAGGTCTGGGCGGGGCTCCCCCCTTCTCATCTTCCCTCGGGTCCATGTGGTCCATCTACCCCTGCTCTTGCCTCTGCCTCTGGTCCGGTCCATCTCCCCTCATGCCTGGGGGCGGGGCGGGTGGGCCCCTGCACCCGCAGGGGAGGTCTGGCTGCACCGTATCTAGGTGGGGCTCCTTGGCCAGGGCTCGAACTCGGGCTGTGGGCAGTGATCGCTCTGGTGCTTAGGCCCCTGCGCCACTGGGGAGGCCCCCAACCTAGGGCCTTTCCCGATACCTATTAAAGAGCTAAAAACTGACGCAATGTGCGTACGATTGGCAGGGCCTGGAGACAGGCACGCAGGCCCACCTGGGTCTAATGGGCTAAATGTAGTTAACAAGGCATTTCCTTAACCCGGCACTTCTACTTCCAGGCCAGTTCTGGGTGTAAGTCACAAAAAGGGGTGCATCGCACTTTTTAAATACTTAAGGTAGGCTTACTTTGGGAAATGCAATCACTGGGTCCCCTAAATTCCTTTTAAGTGAATCTGAGACGCCACTTTAAAATACCATAACTTGAAATTTTGGTAAAATGAAGTTTCTTTCCCTGAGTCGGGGTGTAGCGAGCCAAGGGAGCAAGCCGTGCAGACACCGTTTATGCAGTCCGGGCAATGGGGGTTATGCTCTGCACGGAACCCTCATGGAATGCAAAATGAGGGTGTTTCTGCAAACACAGCTTTGCAGACGCCTCGCCCCGGGCCTTCTCATTAGCAACTTTTTGTCTAAGCTGCCACATCTCAAGGTGTCGAGAAAGCGCTCTCACTGCTTAAATGGAATTAAGAGTCTTTTACCAATATAAGATGTAACACACTGGGGTCCACTGGGGCCCGGGAGCACTGCACGGGTTTTGGGGGTCCCCTGTAGAAGCCCCCGGAAGCTCCTTGCTTGGAGGCTGGTGCGCCCCTCATCTTGATCTCGACACCAAAGCCCCGAGCTTGCCCGTGGTTGCAACTCGAGGATTAACCAAGAAGCAAAGTGCCCTCGGCGGCTCGCCCACCCTTGCCGGGCTCCCTGCCCGCTGGCCCGTCACCTGTGCTCACCTGCGGGGAGGAAGAGCCCCAGGTCCCGGCAGAGGGGGTCGTTCTGACGTCGTGGCTCATCCAGAAGAGGTTTGCCTGCGCTTCCCCTCCTGAGCCCCGCCCCCCCCACCCAGCTGCTCGCAAATTCCCCTCTGAGCGCATCCCGCTGAGCCGCTTTCCGCTTGTCTTCCAGCCCCCCGAAGCCCACGGTGTTCATCTCCGGCGTCATCGCCCGGGTAAGCCTGCCTGTCCCCTCTCCGCCCTCCATCACCCCCAGCCTCGGCTCCTGACGCCCCCCATTCATCAGCCCAGTCGTCCATCTGGGGCCAGAGGCATATGGGGCAGCCTCGCTGGGCCCGGCGGGCTCTGTCCTTGGGAGATGAGGGCGCCCAGGGCAGAGCCGCCGCCCCTTGCCTCTCCGGCCCCTCTGCCGGCTCAGCCGTAGCCGTAGCCGTAGCCGGCGAATGACCCACCCGGGCCGGATCACAGCGCGGTTCCAACAGGGCAGCCTCCGGGGCCTGTGAGCCCGAGGAGCGGCCGAGACCCGGGGTCAGGGCCCGGGACGGAGACCTCCACGGGGAATGTTGGCCTGGGTGCCTCTGGGACCCCACAGCCCGAGGCGTCTGCCTGCCGGCCTCCCATGCCACCCCCACCCGGGACCCAGCCCAGGAAGAGGGAGGGAGGCTGCCTGGGGCTGACCCGCGTCCCTGACCCTCTCCCGTGCTCCGCAGGGCGACAAGGACTTCCCGCCGGCGGCTGCCCAGGTGGCCCACCAGAAGCCCCACGCCTCCATGGACAAGCACCCCGCCCCCAGGACCCAGCACATCCAGCAGCCTCGCAAGTGATGGGGCGGCCCCGCCGGCACAGCTGGTTCCCGACCAGGACTGGCGTCTCCCCGGGACTCCAGCCAGCCCCAGCCCTCCCCCGTGCCTCGCACCCCGTCCTCAGGCTAGCCGCGGGCGGGCCCGCACCTGGTCTCCAGGGAGCCCTGGCCTTTGAGGCCCCGGTCCTGCAAGTGCCATCCGATCTGCCAGAGCTGAGTAAAGTGCAGTCCGCCCATTGCAGCCTTGGTTATTTCCGCGCTCGCCCAGCGCCTGCCGCGTGGCCTGGACGAGAGGCTGCGGGTCGGGGAGGACCGGATCAAGGTTCGGGGAAAGCGCTGTCATCTCCCGCCTTTTAGTAACAGGAGAGTCGCGCCTGCACGCCCAGGGGGAGTGGGGTGAGGGTGCTGGCGGTGGGGTGGGTTTCGGGAAGGCGGAGCAGCGAGGACTTCACTTTAGTTCTGCTCCTGGTGGGACCTGGCCGAGCTCAGCTGCCCCAGGAAAGTCGAAGGCAGCCCCAGACCCGAGATGGCCCTTGGACTCAGAGCCAGCTGCTGCACAATGAGGACCAGACCGTTGGTCCAGGGGGAGCCCTCCCAGAATGAGCTCCCGGGCGGGTCCCGCGTCCGGCACTGCGGTAAGACCCAGCGGCCCCGCCAGGGGAGCCCAGACACCTGCGTTCCCAGCCGTCACCCCCGAGCTGCCCTCGAGTTCCGGGGTGATCGCGGGCCGGGCGCAGGAGTAGACCCAGCTAACTCCAGAACTGACCGCGAGACGCGACTGCCTGGAGCACCTGCCCCGCTCCCCAGGGAGAGGGCGAACCCCACATTCCATGTCAGCTAGGAAAACCCGCCTGCCCGTCGCCACCGTCCAGAGTCGGCGCACGTCTGCCTGGGCCCAACGGGCCTGCGCCCTCTGAGGCTCCTGCCGGGCCCCAGGGCTGCTCGCTGGCTCAGGCCGGGGCGCCCTGTCTTCTGAGAAGCCAAAGCTCTCAGATGTGCAGCCCCCAGAGTGCTGCTCTTAGAGTGGCACCTGGGTCCCCAGGGCACTTGCTGCAGGTCGGCAGTGTTGGGAGCGGCCCCCCGGCGTGTGGAAGCATCCCACGGTGCCACCGTCTGCGGGGAGATGCCCCAGCAGATTCCCCTTCTAAGGCTCCCCGCCCCAGGGCCTTGCCGCTGCCGGTGCGGCCCTCGAGGCCCAGGCCCGTGTCTGCACTTTGGGCTAAGCCGCCTTGGAGGCGAGGCTGCCTGGGCAGAGGCGTGGAGAGCGGCAGGCTGGGCCTGAGTGCACCGTCCCCCGGCCTGAGAGGACATGAGCAGCCCCAGGCGCTCTGAGCTCCTCACAGCCTCCGTTTCCCAGGGGCCGGGAGCAGCGGCACTGGCTGCAGCTCCTGAGCACGAAAGCGAAGCTCCTCCCCAACCAGCTCAGCAATCCTTTATGTCAAGAGCAGTGATTACAATAAAGCTCCTGCGTTTCTGCTGGTGGCTTGTGTGTTCCCGATCGCAGCGTTTTCCTCTCCTCGTGGGGGCCGGGGCCGGGGCCTGTGCCCCTGTTTTCTCCAAGGCTGCGCCCTCACGGGGCACCCCATGCCACAGATGGGAAGGCTGGCTCAGCGCCCAGCATGGACTCACAGTCCACGCATGATGGAGGATAAGGGTAGAAAAACTGGAGAGGAGGCGCCACAAGACCAGAGATCCGGCTCCCACACGCCACGAGCTGGAGGTGCGGGGAGAAGGCGTGAACAGCCATTGACCCAGCTTAGGAACGGAGGCCCTCAGCCGCCAGCCCCTCCCAAAGAGAAGGCTGGGTCAGGGCAGCCACTGCACTGGCCGGGGCAGCAGCCCTTCTGCCCACCTGTGCCTATGCAGGTGCCTCTTTTCACTCTCTGCCTCTGCAGGGCAGCAGCCTCCTGCCTGCCGTGACCTGCACCTGCCCGGGCTTCTCCTCACTGACCCCCTCAGCAGAGGCCGCTCTCCTCAAGGCCCCCGCCTGCGACCTTGCAGGCCTTTCTCAGCAAACCTGTCCCTTTCGGGGCAGCCCTTTCTGCCCGTTTGTGTCTACACAAGTGTCCTTTACTCTTCTCTCCCTTCTATGATAACCTGCCCTTTGGCTAGAACTAACGTCCTGGGGAAACTCGCCGGTGCCGCTGAAAGGGGAGCTCTGGGGAGACCTTTCCCAGAGTGACCCCAAGGACTCCGCTCTCCAACCCAACACCTCCCAAAACAACATCACAAACGTGCCCAGGGGGATGCACAAGTGGCCCCCGAGCCCATAGAAAGATGCCCGCCACTGCTGGCCACCAGAGAAGGGCAAAGCCACGCCAGTGTGGCAGCACCGGCTCCTCACGCCCCGGGGGTCCGTCCAGTACCGGGGCAGTGAGGAGGCCGAGGTCTCCTCGCGCAGAGCCGCTGGGGGCAGAGGACGGCAGGCCACGTGCAACGAAGCAGCTCCTCGAACACTGGCCCGTGGAGCGACCACAGGACCCGGCGGGAGCTCAAACACCTTCACACTGAAACGGGCGCGGACGTTTAGGGTGGAAGAAACACCCACGTGTCCATCAGCTGAGCGGAAAACAGAACATAGCTAAGACGTGTCGCTCGGCAGCTAGCAGACCCCGAGGGGGTCCGCGCGGCCCCGCCCGTGGCTCAGCCCCCACTCACCAGGCAGCGGTGGGACCGGCCCCCCAGGTCTCTCCAGCTGGGCTGTTTCCAACACGAGTCACCTTGGTGTGAGGAACTAAGGGCACCTGGGGCTCCGGGAGCCGTGGGAGAAACTTCCACAACCTTCACTAATGCAGACGACCCCGATTCAGGCCCATTTCCAGGAAAAAACAAAACCCTTTTATTAGAGAACTGACCTGAAGGCCGAGCGGAGCTCCAGAGGCGCGGTTGCAGCGTGTGGCGTCGTCTGCTCTGCATCACGGAGACCCCGCCTTGAGGCCCGCATCCCATTTCTCAGCTCAGGGTATCAGCCCCTCCATCTGCCTCATTTCCTCTAGAACTCACAGCCCTGTCAGTCCTCTGCACGGGTGTGATTACATTCGGTCTTTTTCTCCTGCTACTCTGACAATGTTGATTTGTTCGCTTGCCCAGTGCAAGAAGACCCCCAAAGAGCACGGGACTGTCCCCTTCAGCCCAGCGCTGTACCTAGTGTCTCACGTGCAACGTCGTATCTGCAGTCCGTGGGTGACAGACCCGCCTTCACGCGTGCATGACTGTGTCTGCGTGGAATATTACTTGGCCTTGAAAAGGTGTGACGTGCTTTTCATAGTACGACATGGATGCACCTTGAAAACACTAATTCAGCGACAGAAGCTGGTCACAAAGACTATGTGTTAAGTGATTCCATTCACAGGAAACCCCCAAACTGGGGCACTATAGAGGCGAGGGCCTCCCAGGGCTGGTGGGCGGCGGGGGGTGGGGGGCGCTGTGAGGATTAAAGGGCACCTCTTTTTTCAATGATGAACATGTTCTCAAATCCACTGGGGGTGCTTGCGTGTGCCCGTGAATATGCTGAAAACCGTGAGTCCACCCTAAATGGGTGGCTGCGTGATGTGGGAATTACAGCTCAGTGAAATTGGGTTTTTCCTTTAAAGAATTAGCAAGTGCAGAGCTGGGGCCTGACTCCAGACGGTCTCCCCCAGAGCGGGGCTCTCCAGGGCGCCTGGCCTGGCTCCACATGGCTGTGGGGCCACAGAACAGAAACGCCACGGAGGAGGCTCTGGGGCCACAATCTGCTCACAGACGTGGTTTGGACGCAAAGGGCAAGAGGGTTGAGGTGATGCTGGGGCCCCATGAGGTGGCGAAGGTACCCACCAACAGGAGCGTGGAGCCTGGAGGGGCCTAGCGTGAGAGGCGAGGGGCCAGCAGGGGCTGAGGCTGGCATCCCCGTGGCTTCGAGCAGAGTCCCGAGGCTTTGCCACGTGAGACCCCCACCCGGAGCTGTGCCAGCGCTGTGGGCAACCCAAATCTATCTCCTGGGGGGTCGCTGATGGGCAGGCTTGTGCGGGCAGAGTGGAGACCTGTCTGGGTGAGCCTGTGGGCTGAAGTCCAGCACTGCACTGCCCCGGGCCAGGCGCCTGCTCTGTCCTCACAAGGGTGATGCTGCTGAGCCCTGTGGGCACCAAGGACAAACGTCAGGGACATGCTGCCACAGTCACAGGCTGAAGCCCAATGAGGACAGGTCACGGAGGCAGGAATGACCACCCCAAAGTCAGGAGCATTGCTAGGCCCCTGTGGAGGTTGCTCCCAGACCCCCCACCCCCAAGAAAGGCGGGATGTGGGGGGGGTGGGGGGGGTCGCCTGACTCAGCAGGCTGCACGGTAATCCATTATTTTCAGGCACATCTGCCTCCTGCCTGGCAGCCCCGGGTGGTCTCTTCCGCACTGCAGGGGTTTTCTCACTTTGCAGCTGTCGTGCTGGTTAAATGCCTCTTTTCACAAACCCCAAAGTAAACTTTTTCCCCCCAACACTGGGCATCCTGCTGTTCTCTGCAGTATAAAAATAAAAACAAAACAAAACCCAGGCATTGCGTAACCCTCCCAGGAGGCATCTACAGCCATATGCCCTTGACAGAGGGGAGCTTGAGGGGCGGCTAAACATGAAGGGGAGAGCTTGCTGTCCTCAAGAGCTGCGTTAGCCAGGACCCCCAGAGAAGCAGGAATAATCGGATGAAGATGATGGATGGATGGGTGGGTGGGTGAGTGGGTGGATGGGTGTGGGGAGAAAGAGATGATAAAGAATTGGTAGATGTAATAACAATGTATTGATAGATGCATGCATGGATAACTGATAGTTGATAGATAGGTAATAGATGATGGATGGGTGGGTGGATGGATGGATGGCTGGATGGATAGTAGGTAGATGACAGAGATATGAGAAAGATTTAAGGAATTAGCTCATGTGATCATGGAGGCTAGCAAGCCCAAAATTGACCAGGTATGGTGATGGGAAAAAGAAAGAAAGAAAAAGAATATTAGCCTGGGCCTCCCCGGTGGGGCAGCGCGTTGAGCGCCATGCTGTGAAGCCATCCGCAGCCTCCGCAGCACAGGTTCAATTCCCAGCTGGCCAGGGAGATACCCACATGGCACGGCAGACCTCTCCTGCTCCCCACTGCTCCCCTCAGCAGTGGATTTTAGTCCATCTGCCTGTTCTGCTCCCCACTCTGTCTCTGGTGAATCCTCTCACCCTCCCATGCCTCTGGCCTGTACCCCAGCTATATATAAATTAAAAAAAAAAAATCTTTGAAAAAAAAAAAGTAACCCAAAAGTGAATATGAGTCTGTCATTCTTCTCAGAACATCTTGCTCCCCCAAGTGATTAAGCCTTAGCCGTCACGCCTGCCCCCTACCCTGCGTAAAGCTCCCGTGCAGCTGTCTCTGGATCCTTCTTCTCTCGAGGGCTCAGCTTCCTAACCAGCTTCCCAGCCAGTTAATGGAGCAGCTGAAAATGCAAATGCACCGAGTGGCTCGTTAGAGGACAGAAGTTTGTGGTCCAAGTCCCAGGGCCGTCTGCAGACAAGGCCCTTCCTTGTCTCTGCTCAGAACTTCGACCGACTGGGTGAGGCCCAACCACAGGAGGAAGCACCAGACTTCATTCCAAGTCCATTGATTTCAATGTCAATCTCAGCCAAAACCCCCTCATAGAAACATCCAGAATGCTTGACCAAATATCTGGCCTTTGTGGCCGGCCACGTTACATAAAATGAATCCTCACGAGAGGTCACTGCAGCTTATTTTTCTTGAAGTCCTCCAAGACCCCAAGGTCCTCTTGGATCTGTTCTTACTTTGACAGTTGAAGCATCTGCAGGTCCTCACAATGTCAGGCACAATGCCTGACACTGAACTTGCTTTTCCAAACAGACTTCCTAAAATTCAATTAGGGACATTCGTGACAACAGAATGTCAGCTTCCCCTTTAATCTGAAATATTGTTATAACTCTAACTGCCACGCTTGCAAAAAAAAAATCTAATTTGTCAGCTGGAAAAAAACCAACATGATCTGATACAATCAGTGATGTGATCTGGAGAGTGCGCGACTCCACCCAGTGGCCTTGACAAGCTTCGAGCTTCATGTCCATGTTGTCACTGTGTGGCACCAAGGGTCACTTACGTGGGCTCAGCTTCCATGCACATGACTCAGAAGGCACTTGGTCTTTCTTTCAACAGAGATGTACTGAGGAAATGCATTTAGAGTACTATTAGTGGTCTTCATTCTTTCTAAGGGGGTGGTTTTCACCCAGGGGTGATGTCACCCCAAAGAACACTTGGCAATGTCTGGAGACCTCACTGGTTGTGCCACCCCAGACCTGGAGAGAGGGAGCCCTAGTGGGGAGGACACACCTGTTGTGCAGAGCCCAGCGATACTACTGAAAACCCTACAAAGCACAGGACAGGCCCCACCACAAAGGTCCCTCCCAGCCAGATGTCAGCAGTGCTGCGCTGGGCATTGGCCCGCCCTGTTCTAGAAGTCCCTGGTTTTTAATAATACTGCAGTCAAAAAGTAATGGCCAACTTCCCTCATGTTAGATCCTTGAAGAAAATGTGTCTCAGCGACAAGGGCACATCTAGGGGAAGCAACTAAAGTAACTCAAGCTTGTGTCTGCTTTTCAGTCTCTGGAGCAGAAAATAGCAAATTGCCACGATGCAGATTCACTTCTGGATGCAATGGAAAATTTTACATAAAGCAAGCCTTCTCCTTGGGGGGTACGTGCAACGCTTCTACAGCATAACGGTTGTTTTCTCAGTCACCGGTACAAAGAAGAGCCGAGATAAGTGTCCCAAGGTGACTCCCGGCACCCTCGCCCAGCACGGGCAGGACAAACACATGGGCTCTGGGCTCAGCTCCTCAAACACACTCAAAGGATGGATGGTCTAGGAAGTGCTTTCCAAACAACTGCAGCCTGTTTTCGAAAATGGACTGTGTGCAACTCAAGCTGATGAACTGCAGGGCTGTGAGGACAGGAGACAGAGAGAGAGGCAGAGAAAAGCAGGCATCTCAGCAGGAGGTGGAGGGAGAAGAGAGACAGGCAGAGATCTGCGTCAGGCACGGTCCCCCGCAACCCCCGTGTCCCTGTCTCTTAGCATCGTGCCCCATTCCGCTCCACCCCTCCACAGGAGCTCGTTTCCATCACCTAAGGAGGACCAAGGGCTGGCCAGGAACTTGGAGCCACGGGGCCGTCTCTGACCCTTGGTGCCCACCCGCACTGCACCCCCTGGAGCTGACTAGGAACACTGGGCTCCTTTCTACCTGCAGCCACTGAAGCTGCTCCGTGCTCTGCACAGCCAGGTCACATCACCAGGCCACACAGAAGACCTCGAGCGCCCGGCAGACAGAAGCTTGCAAAAGTCACTTGCTTTTTGCAAAATGCTTACGTGCAGGGCCGGTGGTGCCCGGTGGGTCAGTGGGCGCAACTGTCCAGTCCTGCGGCTTCTGAAGCACTGCGCCCTGTCAGGGAGCGGGTGCTGGTGGCGTCCCTGGACGGCACCGCAAATCAGTGGTGGAAATGAGTCTTGGTCCCACCAGGTTAGGACGCACCCTCATTCTGGCCACCAGCACGGACAGACACAGGTGTTGGATCAGAGCAGAACCGGAGAGGCTTTTAAAGTGGATCTTTCCAATATGTCTGCGAACTGGAACCCAGAGCCAGGGCTGGGCAGCCACTGGCCTTAGGAGGCCAAGGGAAGCCCCCCCACCTATCCTTAGCAAGCCCAACTCCCGGACGAGTATAAACTGGGGCTAGGAAAGCAGATATTAGGAGAAGAACTCTCTGGACCAAAGCAACAACCAAAAGAACCAACTAAGAAGCAGTGTGGGGTAACTGCAATTCATAAAGCATAATGAGGAAACCCTTCAAATTCCGTATGTCACACCCCAAGATGACAGAGTCTGTCACACCAGTTAAAACAACTAATAAAATCTCTCTTCTATTTACAGCTTGAGTTTCACAGCTAAAGCCTTTTTCCTGCTTTAATGCTAATTTTTTCGACTTAATGTGTTGCTTAAACTTAATAGGTTAAGTTATTTAACTCTCCTTGCAGGGCTCTTAGCATATCAAAAGGATTTCCCAAAAGAGTTATCGTAGGAAACAATAACAAAACCAAAAGATTATTGCATTGCAAGCACAAGTGTTGCAGTGTTCCAAAAAGAGACGAGACATTAGTGATAAACAAGTATTTTCTTCAAGGACAATTAGATAACCCGGACATAACAAGACGATGACAAATGGGCATTTCATAATACTTTGCTTAAACTGTATAAACTTAAGTGGAGTTGCACTATTCCTCATGAGCAGGGTAAGGCATCCAAGTAGACAGATTTCCAAGTAGACATTTACCACGGGAGAGGATTAAAGGGTCTAAATCACTATTTTCATCATCATTATCACTAGCACCACCGCCCTCACTACCCTCATGACCAACATCACCATCACAATCATCAATATCTTATCACCACCACCATAATCACCACCACCATAATCACCACCACCATAAACACCACCACCAATACCACCACTATCACCATCCTCACATTTATTGAGCACTTAGTAGGTGCCTAACGTCGGAGCAACTCTCCCTGGTAGATGTTCTTGTTGTTATTTACACTTGAGGTGTATCTTGTTGTTATTTACACTTGAGGTGTAATGTGGTGAAATCACTTATTTCATTCACGCAGCTACTGCTAATTCAATTTGCTATTAGTTGGCAAATTTAACATCAATCAGAGCAAGTCCTATGCTTTCCACCCCATCTTTACAACGTGGCCACTCCACCGTCATGTCCACACTCATCTCATCCCTTATCTAACTCCCGCTCCCACCCGCTGGCCACCATGCCCCCTCCGCTGTCCTCCGCCTGCTGTGCCCCAGCAGAGCCCACGGTCCCCCAGCTGCACTGGCCCTGACAATGAGCAGCGGCCGTCCCAGGCGTCGGAGTAACAGTGAGACCCTCTGGTTGTCAAACATCTCGACTGGAGCCCCAGAGGCGTCTGAGCTACCCAGGGTGGGTAACCCCAGGGGAAGTGTGTACCCCGTTCTTCTCGCAGCTCTGCATTGAGTCAGATCATGAAAGGGAGGAAGTCTTGGGAGACCTGAATTCAGTCTTACTTCCTCTGTGTGGAAATCCAGCTCCAAGCTCCAGACCTGTGTCTCCCGGCACCGAGCAATACCCTCCTGCACGCGTGACCGCCTGTGGGGCCGGAGCAGGGAGATGGAAAGGAAAGTCCTGAGGGGCAAACAGGTCTGGAATGCAATTGTCCCCCAAAAACCAGCCAGAGAAGAAAACAGAGCCTCCCGCTTAGCCCCAGGAGAGGAGTGAGCACAGGAAATACCCATCAGTGACTCCCTTCTCTTTGGGTGCAAGGACACCTATTTCTCCCCAGGGTCCGTTTTGCCTTTCTTCTTGGGAACGGAGCCCGGTTCCACAGCTCCACTCGCCCGCCTGGCGCTAAAGGAGACGGCACGTTACGCCAGTTCTCCTCATCAGCCCCTGCCCTCCGCGGGCGGCGCCAGGCCCGGAGGGCGCTCAGCAGAGTCGCTCACCTTGCAGGGAATGACCAGCAGTCAGAAAGAGAACAGGTCGCAAGGCCCGCCTGGACGCCCCCCCGTGCACCCCCCTCCTGCACCCCCACCCGCCCGTCTGTCTCCAGAGACTCCCCCCACGGCTTGGAATAGGCGCGCCGTCACTTGGTTAATGAAGCAAGCCAAGCAGCTTCTTCCCCATCTGCTTTTCTGGGAGAAGATCCAGGCTGAGTCTAAAAAGTCGGGTATTTTCCACCTTGCTGATTCTGCGAGCTGGTTTCAGCTGGTCTCCATCGCCATGAATGTCCCCAAGTCAAACACCGAAGCCCGATCACACAGCCGGACCCTCCAGCTGTCTCTCCCGACAGCCACGCCACGCCCTGTGCCACGGAGCAGCAGGGGCAGGTCAGCTTTCTGACTCCTGGAAGGGAGGTGAGGACAGCGGCTGCCCTGGGCAGCCCCCCTCAACGCCCCAATGTCTTCAAGGAGCAGGACAACAATGCCCACACCACCTTGGTCCCTGAGCCCACTGGTGCCTGGGCGCGTCGGCTCAACTCGGCTGTCAGCACCCATGTTGCCAATTAAGGCTCACAATAAGGGCCTCCCTGGTGGCACAATGGGTTAAGTGTCAGCACTACGAAGCAAACCGCAGCCACGGCAGCGCGAGTCCAATCCCAGATGTTCGATCCCCCTCCAGGGAGCTACCCACATGGCGCAGCAGACCTCTCCTGCCTCACCCACTGCTCCCCTCAGCAGTGGATTTCAGTCGATCTGCCTGTTCTGCTCCCCACTCTGTGTCTGGGGAATCCTCTCACCCCCCCCACCCCGCATCTCTGGCCTGCACCCCAGTTATTGTATGCATAAATAAATCTTTAAAAAAATAAAGCTAATGAAAAGTTGAAGTTATATCTTTGCAGTTAAATGACTTCTTTGTTTTCTTTGTTTTTTTTAAAATAACACATTTGAAATCTCAGGTGGATCTGAATCTCATTAATAGAGCTCCTTTTTTCCCCCAGCCCGGAAAGCATATTCGCCTTGTACCTCAGAATCTGGCCGTTCTCTCAGCGAGCAGTGATGAGCTTGGACCAATACCAATACCATCTCCAAGGGGAGCAACTCACCCTGCTGCAGGGCAGTGACCCTGGGGCTGAGAGCTGCAGCCAGTGGCAGTTTCCCTGGGCAATTTGCACATCAAAGTTTGTTTTGTCAGCAGACTGGAGATTCCCAGGCCACTTTTCTCTCTGTGACAGGAACTTACTGGGTCGTCATCAAAGGAAACCACAGGAGTGGCCTCTTCGGGTCACCAGAAGGGTCCGGGTAAGGCAGCCAGGCTGCACGCAGGGATCCTCCAAGCCCTGGAAGGCCGTGCCCTTGACCTCATGCTGCCGGGACCGGACACTGCTCCCAAAGTCGTAGGACGAGGCGGAGGCCCAGCCACAGCTCCCAGCCTCGGGGGACGGGAACTCAGGACCTCTGCAGCTTCAGTGGAAAAATGAAGACTCGATGCCCCACTTCACTCTTCCTGTCCCTGCTCTCACTTGTCAAATAGGGGTGCTCCCTGGTAGCTGAACTTCCTGTTTACTGATATCTCCACCGAGACACTGATCCACAGCACCCGCTCTTTCACAAACATATTTAGTTCCAGATAACATTTTTTTTAATTTAGTTATTTATACATACAAGAACTGAGGTACAGGTCAGACGTTTCGGGGGTGAGAGGATTCACTAGAGACAGAGCAGGGAGCAGAACAGGCAGACTGACTGAAACACACTGCTGAGGGGAGCAGCAGGCAAGACAGAAGAGGTCTGCTGCGCCATGTGGGTAGCTCCCTGGCTGGGGCTCGAACTCATGCTGCAGTGCCTGCCCATAGCTTCATAGTGCTGAGACTTAACCCCTGCGCCACCAGGGAGGCCCCCTGATAACAATTTTGACTTAGAGCCACGTTTAATTTAAAATTGGATTTCTTATTGAGGTCCTTTCCTAATGAGTTTTTATGAGAGCATTTGAGTAAATGATGATTTTTAATGCATGAGACTTCAGATTTATGAAATTCAGACTAGAACTTCCCAAATAGGAACCGTTTTAAGGTCCATCAAAAATGATCTAAATAGTGAATTGTGTATGAAGGTGACTTTTCTTTAGCTTAAAAAAAACCAAAATATCTATAAAACATTAGAAGAAAACTTTGTTGGTTTGGTGTAGGAAAGCCTCCCTTAAAGAAAAACACAAAATGCAAATGTCAAAAATCTGAGTTTTACAAGTTTGCATATATCATAATCTAAAACTTTTACACAAGATACCTTAGAGATGTAGGTGAGAAAATAAGCATGATGTAGATCCAAAAAACTAGGATCTGAAATTCATAGCGAATTTCTATGCAGCTGCAAAAATGACACCAAAAGTAAAATGAAAAATGAATGAGAAACAGATGAAAGTAAGAAATTTATCAAACTAGAAATAAAAATGGCTGAAAGACATGTGAAAATATGTTCAACCTCACCAATAACTGGGGAAAACGAAAATTAAAATGAGATACAGCTTATTTTAAAAAAAAACAGATCACATTTGCAAAGGTTAGCAAGTCTGGTGGACACAGGTGGGAAGTGGCCTGTTTTGTCCACTGCTCACTGCAAGTCCTCAGTAGCTTCTACAAGGGCAACTAGGCCGTGACTATTGAGTTCTCTGCAACTAGGCAAATCCCACTTCTGCACTCCTGCCTTAGACACAGTCATTTGTGTATACAAGCAGGGGCACACAAATAGGATTGTCATTACTAAGTGGTAGAAACCCAAAACACCGCAAAAGTTCAGCATGAAGAAATGGTCCAATGAGCCCAGTGCCTGAGGAATACTACGCAGCAATCAACAGGAGCAAAGGGGTTTGAACCATGCTCTCCCCAAAACAGCAAGTAAAAGACTCTGTATGTACAATAGGTTCTCATTTGCATAGCACAAAGAGAAAAAAATCCATAAAAATTATTTCAGATTTCAGTATATACTAAAGGACCGATTTCCATCTAAAGGACACATTTCATTGTCTGAGCCACCGTCAAGGGAAGGGAAGCCATTCTTCCTAAGACCATTTTATGGTGTTTTATTTCTCCTGGTTCTACATTACTTTAGCCAAGGAAAATCAAACATTTTCTAATTCTTAAGATAGCTTTCCCAGGACATAATTTAAGAAATAAAAGAATATTTACATTGTACATTTAGATAAAAGAGCACCATGCAGGTGCAGCAGACCTCTCCTGACACGCCTGCTGCCCCCCTCAGCAGTGAATTCCAGTAGATCCACCTGTTCAGCTCCCCACTCTGTCTCTGGTGAATCCTCTCACCCCTGAACCTCTGCACCCCAGTTCTTATATGCATAAATAAATAAATCTTTTAAAAGAGTACCATACAGACAGAACTCTATTTTGGGGTTAATTCATGGAAACACCACTGGAGGACCCTCCTGATCCATGGGTACTTTTGAAGAGGTAGATAGCAAAGAGATCATTTTAGTGTGTGAGGTGTTCACAGATCTCTCTTAAACTGAAAAATATCTCCTTTGAAAAAAATAAAGTGTGAGAATAAAAAAAAAAAGTACCTCCATCTTGACAAAAATAATTGTTATTAAAAATACTGATGTATTTCATTTTTCCCTTTATACATGCTTTCCTTTATACATGCTTCCTTTATACATGTTTTATACATGCTTTAGGTTTATTCAAAAAATCACACTATTATACCGTAAGAATGTTTATTTCACAGATGATTTTTTAATTCTTGAGCCACAATTTCCCCACGGTATTACATTGCCAATCTTTTCTTCTAAGCTTTCTAAACATTAGATACAGAATTTGTTAATAATTAAAAGAGAACATTCTCTTGAATAATATACCATATTTAACTTAAAGATTCTTAAGAGCTGAAGCTGCTGGGTCCCCAAATAGCCCTGAGGTCTAAATAGGAAAATACCTGCTATAAAGTGTGACAGAATTCTCACCTCAAAATAAAGCACAATGAAATTTACACGATCACCTCCACAGTCAACATTATTCTAACATCCAGAAACCAGCTGGAGTTCTAGAAACAAAACAGCTTACATTCAGAAATCGGAGCTTATACCGGCTGACCCAGCTTGAAACTGGTCGCCTGCATCTGTTCAGCACAGATGGCTCGAGTCCCAGGCCCTTGGGCACCCAGTGGACAGTGGGCAGGACAACCACTAGGACAAGAGCATCTCCACGTTGGCTTTTCCTGTTCACTTGATCAGAGGACACGATTCCAGCTCCTTTATCTGCCCCACTGGCTCTCGAGACGCAGGTCACGCTTCTGGATCTGTTCTATGCTGGCTGTCCATCGAGTCCCACCTACAGTGCAGCTGCAGACCAGCTTCTCCGCCTCAGGCTTGGAGCCTGGTGCTAAAGTGCTTGTTGACCACGCTCTGCAGACCTCAGAGGACGTGAGGTCAACGCGGGGCGGCCGACGGGCCTGGCGGCCCTCTGTGTTTCTCTCCTTCTTCTTAAAACACACCGCAAAGGTGTCACATTATGGGAGATGGTTTCTCTCCAGACCAAATCGAGTTAGCTTTGCTTAATTAGAGTCGCTAACAATTCAGCAGATTTGGCGAAGCGCCCAGTACTTCCTCGGGATAAGGTGCTGATTCTGCGGGACCTGAGCTGGAAATGGCTGGCAGCACCTGCTGGGGTTCTCCCGGGAAGGGTCCCTCCCCTGCCCACATGCTGGTCAAAGGCAGTGCGAGCCACCAGGCCAGCACCCCCTCTCCATGGAGACCTGGGCTATGACACGATAGCAACGCTGCAGGGCACAGAGGACAACAGGTTCCCTCTTGGCCGCCAAAGGTCCTGAATACCCACCCCCAAAGCAGGCACCCCGGCCTCCCAGAGCTGCCGTCGCCTGTGCCAGCAGCACAGGCCAGTCCCCTCCGGCACGCCAGGAGAGCACGCACCCTCAGACCCCATCACCCCTCACTGGGGTGCAACTGACAGCTGGGGGGGCCGGCTTCCGCCCGCCAGGGCCTCATTTCAGGAGCTGGGGCTCCCCTGGTCCAGGTGGGGTGGAAGCTCCTGCTGGCGCCCACCTCTTGCAAAAAGGCTCCTTTGGACGGTTTTTTAGCCACTTACTGAAAATGCTAATGTGAGACAAGGGCCCCGAGGGCAGAAAGAGGAGTGCTGGGGTCACAGGACGTGCAGGTCCCCAGCCCTGGAGACAGCAGTGGGGGCTGCTCCTGGGGGGTCTCCTCAGACAGCCCCACTGCCATGACGACTGGCCATCGTCATTAACTGACTTTGTGGGTTTTAGGAGGATTCTCTCCAGTTCTCCCAGAGATGGAGGCCACTGCCTTGCTGATGGGGTTGGGGGGGGGTGTGTGTCCACAGTGGGTGCAGAACCCAGATGGATCCCCCACCCCGAGAGGGGGCAGGAGGGGCCCCAAAGGGTGGGCTTGCATTTCCGCAAGCCTGGGAAAAATGACAACACTCAAGCACTTGCTCGTGTAAGACCATGCTGGGGTGCTCGAGTTCCGCAGCGCTGGGGCGTCACTGCACGAGGAGCCCCCAGGGCCCCCAGGGGCAGGGACAGGGACCTGCGGACACGTCCAGGCTCCGGCTTGAGTCGCGGACAAACGGAGGCCAACTGGGAAGAGACGGTCTTGCTGGGCCTGTGTGCGGCCGTGGCGGGGACCCGGCCCTCGGGCACGGGCTGCGGCGGCTGGTCGTTTCTTCCCTCTGGGGGACGCTTTTCTCCCTGAGAGCTCGGGGCCCGCGATGCCTCGGGCGAGGGGCGGCAGGTGTTGCATCCACGGCAGGACCCGGGTCGGGCCCCCTCTACGGGACAACAGCCTCGTTGCCACGCAGACAGGGGACGTCCGGGTTCCCAGCCACCCACAGAGGGACGCGGGAGAGGTGGCCTGGCGGGGCCCCTCGGCACCCACAGATCCCGTCTGCACCCGACACAGGAAGCCCCTCCCTGCGCTCTGCAGAGGTGCCCACAGCTGAGAAGACACGCGCGGCCATCGCCCCCTCACACTCCCGAAATCACCCCGGGCTGCCCGGAGCCCCCAGGGGCGGCAGGACCAGCAGGTCTGCACGTCCCGGGGCCCCAGACCTGGGAAGCGTGGGAGCGGCCTCTCCACGCCAAGGTCGATCCAGACGGACTCCCCCTGCCCCCCGGCCGCGAGCTGGTGCTGGGGGGCCCCTGAGCACCTGGCCCACGCGCAGCATGGCCGGAGAGGACAGCGTGGAAGCCGCACCGTCACCCCTCACGGAGCTGACGCTTCAGCCTGGAACACAAGGCAACTGAGAAGCGCTGCAGTGACGTCACACGCGCCCCAAGACCACCTCGGCCACCAGAGTCCCCCCTTTTCCATAGCCAAGACGCCGGCCAGGGCACGGCCACGCGTCTCCCTGGAAAACAGCAGCACGACGCGGGCGTGGAAACGCCTCCCTGTCCCGTGTCATCACCAGTCAGGTAATCCCTGAGGAGACGCCTGTCACCTGGAGGCTCGCGACTGTTTACAGCTAATAAGTATCAGGGGTGCGGCCCGACCCTGGCCGGGCCAGCAGGGGGGCCAGGCCACCCCCTCCCCCAGGGTGCCCGGAGGTCTCTCACGCTGACCCTGCTTTTCTGCCCCGAGAAACCTGAGGAACCAGCCAAGGAAGAAAAGGCAAGAGACAGAAGCACAGAAAGAAGCTGAGGGGGCCAAGCCCAGAGACTCGTGGGGAGCAGAAGGGGGTTCACTGCCCGCCTGCACCCCCAACGACACCAAGGAGTGTGGCGGGGTCCAAATCCACGAAAACACACAAACACGAAAACTGCTGCTGCGGCCACACCCTGCGCAGGATTCCAAGGGGAAAATGGGTTTCGGGGCGGAGAGGGCCGGGGCAGGGCTGCTGGAGGCAGGCTTGGGGTGGGGGGGTTCCCTACCTCTTGTGCTGCAGGCCCCCGGCCGTGGTGACACACAGGAAGATTTAGCAGGCGCGGAGGGTCGGAAAAGCCAGTCCAAGCAGAGGTGGCTCAGCAGGGCTGTCAGAGACGAGCGGGCGTTCCTGGACAGGTGGAGCCCTGGGGGCGCTCAGGATGGGCGTCCCGGAGGCGCCCCTAGCGGCCTTCTACTGTCTGGCGTGCGCACACACGTGTGCCTGGGGACCTTTAGAATTCTGGGGGCAGTGCCCCCCAGACCAGTGAGGTAAGAACCTCTTTAGCAGGAGCAGGGGCCAGAATCATCTAAAAGCTGCCAGGTGATCCTCAGGGGGCAGCCAGCATTGAGAATCACAGGCTGGAGGCCATTCGGCACCACGGGCTGGGCCACAGCTGTCAGAAATTACCAGCCTGGGGAGGCCTCAAATTAGCACACGTGGGAGGAAGATGCCTCACAGCCAGGGACGCACGAGGGACGGCCTCTCAAGAAGGTTCGCCAACCCCTCCTCCCACCCACGGTGATGTGGGCCACCCCAGCTCCTCTCCACAAGGTGCCCCATGGCCAACGAACCCCACGGCTGTGGGTCCACACCCAGGCCACCTCCCGCCTTTCCAGGGTGCCTCTAAAGTCACTGACTCTGACTTTAAAGGCTGCACCTGCAACACACACACACACACACACACACACACCCCCAGGCCTGTGCGCAGCTGAGGGCCTGCTCCACCGGTTTTGAGAAGCAAAGGTGAGATCCCTGGTGGTGCCCGCAGTGGGGAGCGAGTCAGAGGGCCCAGCACCACCTGCCCACATCACAGCACAGCCAGGGGCACACTTTACCCGCGAATCCGGGGTCACATTTAAGAGTGTTCAAATCAGCCCAGAATGTTGTAAGTCTACGGCTTCCAAGCAGGAGAGCTGGAATAAAGTGCTGTCGGCAGTGACTATGGGAGAGAGTCTGCGATGCAGATGGCCGGAGGCTCATTAGATTTCAGAACTTTAGATAAAAGAATGGGCAGAAAATTCCCGCAGAGAGCTCGGGGCCAAGGCAAACCACCTATGTGCTCTGCCAGGACCCCCACATCTTGGAAACCCTACAAAGTTGGCATCACGGTGAACTGAACCTCAGGGGCAGCCATCAAAGAGTGGAAGAAATTACGTATCAGGGCATCTTCGGAACCGAGTCCAGAGAAGCGGGTGCCCCAGCCCGCTCCCAGGGCATGTGCCTAGAGCCAGTTTGCTGACTGTCCAATGCCAGTCCCTCCCTGCTCTTCTGGAAATCACCGCCCCATTTTGGTAGTTTTGCATTTCTGAGTTCCTGACTTGTTTTGTATCTGTTTGACGTTTTAAGGATCACTGGGTTCAATTTATCTAAGAGCACATGACTTAATTTTGTATTTCCAGTAATAATTTATTAGAGTTGCCCCCATTTTACTCAATGACAGCTTTTTCTCACATGGCTTGAATACACTAGAGACTCTGTTATCCAGTGTGTCTAAAACTCCCTGCTGAAAATGAGTTCAGTGCAGCAACAAACACCGGCCTCCCTCTGCAGCGTCACAGTCTCACAACAGGTTTTCTTCATGATGAGGACGCTGTGGGGAAGAGCTTTAAAATAAGACCGGGGGAAATCTCACCCGTCTGCCCCACGCCACCATTCTGCTGTAAGCCAGTGCCTCCATCAAGCAGAAACAATTACCTGGCATCAACAATCAAGCGCATAAGAACATACCCTGGACCACGGCAGAAGGCAACACCCACAAGCCACAGCAAAAAAGGGGAGGGTTTGGGCTGGGGGAGAAGATTCTACAATATTTGCCACGGAGAGCACAGTTATTGCTGGACAGTTTTCTAAACAAAGGGTCTTCGGACCCATGTATCAAACTGCCTTAAATACAAAAACCCCATCACGATAAAATGCTCCAAATCTGATCATGGTTAAAAATACAAAATTACACAGAAAATGCCCCTGATAAATTGGCCTTAAAATTTTCTGGAGAGGTTTTTTCAAGGTAGACCTTCAGGCGCAGTGCCCGCGTATGCTGATCTCCAGGGGAACTGCTTTCTGGCAAGCCCACCGCGCCCGCTCCTCTCTGGGGTGCAGCCGGGGCCCCCAGGGCGCTTTCCGTGGGGGACTGTGCAGGGCGGGCTGCGAGGGGTGAGGTGCAGGGGGCTGATCGCACTCTGCCCCCACCCCAGCCCCTCTCCTGGGGGGACAGCCAACCCCTCACGTCCTCCTTCTCCAGGGTGGCGCCCGCCTTTCCTTCTGCGCCTCCGCCAGGCGCTGCTTCTCCGCCTCCTCCGCCCTGCGCTTCTCCTCCTTGGCCTCCTTGTACCGCCACTTGGGGAGCTGCAGGTGGGCACTGTCCTTGGTGCTGCCCTTCGCGGCCACCCGCTCGGGCTGGAAGGTGGGCGCGGGCGCCTTGCTCACGCGCACCCGGGGGATCACCACACCGGGGCGCACGCTGCTGCGCCGCAGCAGCTGCAGGGCCAGGAGGCTGGCCTTCCTCGGGGCGCTAGGCAGCTGGGGAGATGCAAGGCTGGTTTTCGGGGTCCCCTCTCTGGAGGACGCCCCTGCCTGCGAGGTCCGGAATTGCTGCTCCACGGCCTCCACCTGGTCCCTCTCCTGAGCCTGCGTGCCGGGGTGCGCCCGAGCCTCCAGGATCTCCTGCACCGCCAGCCGCCTCTTCCCCACACAGGGGGGACTCTCGGGGCACACGGTCTGGCAGACGACGGCCACCGCCGGGCTGTGCAGGCTCGTGGTCATCCTGACCATGTGGTCCAGGACGCCCCCATCCACCAGGCCCTGGCGGGAGCGGGAAGTCAGAGCAGACCGGATGAACTCCCTGAGCCTTTGCAAGCAGTTTTTGGAGCCTGGAGACTTCAGCGACGCCTCCAGGGGCAGTGGCAGCTCTGGCTTGTACTTTTCCCCAAACTGCTCTGGGCAGGGTCGTTCCAGCAGCTTCTGGATGAGACGGACCGCCTCCGAACGTCCTGTGTAAGCGGCCCACTCCTGGGGCGACATCCCCCGGTGCGGGTCCCTGGCGTGTACATCTGCCCCTGCAAAATACAAGATAATCAGAGATGGGGGGACGCAACAAGAGCTTCTCCTTCAGCAGGTGGAAAAGGAAGACCAGGGGTGCAGCAGAAGACACAGCCCCAAGCCTACCCACACTCTCCTGCACAGCAGCATCCCCGCAGGAGCCCGGTGCCCACCACCTCCGGGCGCCACTCACTGGTCTGCCTGCACTCTGCACCCTGACCGTGGGGTTTGTTAAAGAAGCAGATGGCGGGGTTTTCCAGCAGTGGAGAGATGACTAGACGACAAAGGTGCTTTGTGAACACTAAATGATGAGACTAGAATGTTCTGAATACATTAACGGTGAGAGGCACATGCAAAAAGCATTTGGTCTCTTTTGTGAGGACTTTGATGGCTCCTAATTTGCAGGAAATGTGGGGTCCTTTACTTCTCAAACTGGGTGGTTAGCTGAGTAAAGACAGAGACCAGGAAGCAGCATTTAATAAAGGCTGGGTACAGAATGGGCAGTGGTCATGGTGGGGAGAGACCTCTTAAGGCCTCGAAGCAGGTCACAGCGCACAGGACTTGGACCTGAGTGTGGAGACCCCGGCTGTGCACGCCCAGCACTCAAGAGGGCGGGCCTCTCCTCCTGGGGTGACCAGTTTTCTATCTGTAGTCTCCAGGGAGTCAATCAAGCACAAGTCTGGGTGTGCTCTGAAAGCATTTTATGGATGCTGTGAGCATCCACAGTCAGTTAACTTTAAGTCCGGTGAAGGACCCCTGATGGGGTGGGTGGCCCAATCAGATGAAGGCCTCGAGAGCAGTAAGTTAAGCTTCCTGGAGAAGGAATTCAGCCCTAAGACGGCAGCTTCCGTGCCTGCCCACGTCTCCAGCTACTGCTCTGCCCGTAGGATTTCAGGTTTACCAATCCCCACGAGCTCATTGCCAGTTCCTGAAAATAAACCTTTTCTATTTCCTACGGGCCTTGTTTCTCTGGAGAACTCTGGGTCTTTCACCCTCACGGTCTCCCTAATCTAGTCACATCTTTACTAAATCTCCCCCCACCGTCCCTCCTCCTATCGCGAAGTTCAACTTCAACTCAACCTGGAAAGATGTTCATAAATTCCCAAGTGGCCGGGTGGAAATTAATAAGGAATTACTGTTCAATTAATCTTGGTCCAATCTCAGTCCCATATACAGCCAAAAATCATTCAGGATTTCAAGTCCCACTTGACACATTTCCACAGGCAAAGCACAGCGGAGAACTAGGGCAACCATCTAGTCTGGGGGTTCCGGGGGGACCAGGCTTCCACCTAGATCCTGCGCAGCCCCGGGTGTCTGGCAGCGGCGCTGGCCCCCGGGGGCGGAACCGAGCAGGGCAGGGGCTGAGCCGCCTCCCTGCCCCAGCAGCCCACCGTGGCCCTGACGCCGAGCAGAGCACCTCACCTGAGCTCACCCCACAACGCTCTTCTGCAATGCATGAAAGAGTAGCCGGTAATTATTTGGAACTGGGAATCAGGATGAAACTCATCAGCCAGAGTACAATTTATAAACTGACTAAATGAAAAGGGGGCAGTAAAAATGTCAATGCAAAAAATAGATGACACATTAAAGCTTAATTAATTGCATGTCACTTTAAAAGGAACAAACTGCAAAATTAAAATCTTAATGAGCAGCGCTTGAAAGAGACATTTTTCAAATGCTAAGGGAAAGCGAAAGGAACCGCTGCCCTCCAGCAGCAGCCGCTCCAGGCACCTCTCCGAGGGTCTGGGGACACACAAACACCCAAGAAGAAAGGTGTTCTGGCACAGGTCTTAGCCCAAGGGGCGGCATCAGGGAGGAGGTCGGGATTCCCTTCCTCGAGGAGCTGCTCGAGGACCGCGTGAGTGGGCTGGGGTGGCGATGAGAGAAATCACTGGGGCTGCTGAGCGCTTTATCCAGACACCTTTCAGAGAACACGGACAACTTCCGGACGACCAGGGTGTCCCCTCCTCCCCATGAGGACGAGCTCCTGCTGCGCAGACCACAGCTGGCTGCTGACTGGCCCACGGGCCGCCATGTTGGTGCTGAGACCTGTCGGCTCAGAGGCCTCTATTTTCTTCCAGGGGCACAACACTCAGTCTCGGCGCCGCCTTGTGGTTGCTCTAACCAGGGCCCTGCAACCTCACTGCTGGTGACTTTTGGGGGCCAGATGCTGCCCTGAGTTTACGGGACTTCTAACAGCACCCTGGCTTCTGCCCACTGGGTGCCAGTAGCAGTGCACCAGTTGCGACAACCACAGTGTCACCAGACATTGCTAGATGCCCTCTTGGGGCACCCCCCGCCCCTGTTGAGGATTACTGGCCTAACCCAGTGGCAGCAGTTCTGCCCCTTTCCCGAGACCCCGCACAGCTGGCCAGCAGGAGGAGACTTTCGCTGTGGATCTGAAGCCTGTAGCCGGTGGCCCTGTGTGTCATGCGGTGACAGTCAACAGCAGAGTGGGCTGGGGAGGGGCGCCCAGTGGACAAAGAAAGCTGCGGGGTCTGTGATACCATCGTGGACAGACCCGCATGGTGACCGGATCAAGACTTGCAGTGAGGAGAGAGAGAGAGAGGCGCCTGCTTCCTTTAAGCCCGTCAAGTCAGGACTTGTGCTGGGCCTCCCCGGTGGCGCAGCGGTTGGGCGCTGGGTCGCGAAGCTGCCCGCAGCCTCTGCAGCGCCGCTTTGATCCCCGGCCACCGGGCGAGGGTCCCGCATGGCGCGCAGACCTCTCCTGCCGCCCGCTGCTCCCCTCAGCAGTGTCCTTCGGTCCTTCTGCCTGCTCTGCTCCCCACTCTGGCTCTGGTGGATTCTCTCACCCTCCTGCGCTTCTGACTGTATAAATAAATAAATAAATCTTTAAAAAAAAAAAATAGCCAGGACTTGTGCTACTGGAAGCAGAAAGCGTGGAAGGAAACAAGCCACACTCACACACTCACTCTCAGGCACGCCCAGCCCCGAGTTACCAACCTCCAAAACCCTGCCTCGGTCTCCCTGCTGACAAGAGGCCTTTCTGGCCCAACAGGACCGCTGTGGCTGGTCCCCGGGGCCCCCTCCTGTGCCCAGCCTGGGCTGCATCCCGGGCACTGACGGTCTCACCACAACACCACGGATGCAGGTGGCAGGGAGGAGCCCTGCACACCAACTCCGGCCTCGGGACAGATGCAGCTGCCCGAGTTCGCACCCCGGAGCTCCTCCGCCCCGAGGACTGGCAGTGGAGGATGAACACCGTTTCCTGGGCTCTTCTGAGATGTGTTTGCGGAAAGGTGGCGTCTGGGAGGCCATTTTAAAATGGAGAGCGGATCAGAGAGAAACCCCGTTCTCTATCTGCACTGGGCCAAATATAATTATTTTTAAGAAGCCCCAGGCACGCCGCTGGCGAGGATCGTCCAGATCAAGGACCTGATGACCACGGACTCAGCTGGAGGGCAGACCATCAGCTCCCTCTGCTCCTTTCTAGATAATCAGCGACCAGCGTAGCCAAGAACAGCGGATGCCTCTTACCACCAATCAACTCTCTAACCGCTCACCTCATCGCCCCGTTTCTCGCATAAAATATCCTGACTTTGCAGCCTGGGGACACGCTCTAGGCTTTCTCAGTGCACCATGTACCCTGAACTGCAATTCTTTGATCCCAAATAAACACACGTTGCCTTTCCAGCTGTCTCTTGAATTTTTCGGGTGATGTCTTTTACCCAGTTGTTCCTGGGGGCTCAGTGGGGCTGACCCCCAAGAGCCAAGGGCCGTTGGCTCCTTGGCACATGTGCCAACCTTCCCAGCTTCCTTTTGCTGTTCCCCTACCCCTCTGTGGCTTCCTGGGGTCACCGTCCAGAAAAGCTACTTGCCCCCAGCTCCGTCTGCATTTGCTCACGTGAGCTGTGGCACTGCCTGCTGATCCAGAACTCCTGAGAGTCTCCCCTTCTCGGCCTGATAAATGGGAACGATTCCAACTCGGCAAATGCTCAGTTCATGGGAAATTCACGTTTTCCTGATACACAGAAAGAAACCGCCACAGGGACGGCCTATCTTCGGTCTTCCGGATGGACAGTCAGGGCTGCCGGGGGAGAACCACCCCGCAGTCAGCAAGCTCGGCCACCAGCAGCCTCTGCTCTAGGTCCTCATTAAACAAGCCCCTCCCTGTCTGCTTCTGTCAGAGGCACAGTGAGGAGCAGCTGAGCCTGAGGGAGCTCATCCCATCTCCACGACCAGCCTCCAGCACCCTGGACTGCAACTCCAGCGTGCCACGCGCCGAGCCTCCCAAACGTGCGTGACGCAGCTCCAGAGACTGGAGGTGGAGCTGGCGGGGAGATGCCCGCAGAGAAGCCACGTGGGTGAGCAAGAGGGGAGGGAAAAGCTCCTGGGATCTGCAGAGGCCGTGGCAGCTCTCATCTTGACTTCATGGTGGATTATAGGGCACATTTTTAATTTGGGGCTCTCCTGCCCAGCTCCCCTGGACCTGCCAGCTAATCCCTTTCTTGTGTGTGCCCTGGACTTGTTCTGGTGTTTTGGGGTCTCAGCCACCCCCCTTTGGGCCAAGCTTGTTTGCGCATTTGCCTGCAGAGGGACGGGTGATCTCTGGAGTTCACCGGGAACCCGTTATTTGAAATCCTTCCTCCCTGTCCTCTTTCTCTCTCTCCTTTGAACTTGCACGGCAGGAACAGAGCCCCGCACTAGCAATCTGCTTCTTCCCGTTTGCGCAGATGGCTGGGCCCTTCGAGAATGTGCCCCTGAACAGAGCAGGGTCCCCGGGTACCCCCCGTCATGGGGTTACACTTTGTCCCCATAATCACAGACGTCAGGGGTTGGTGGACTTGTTTTTGCTTCACAAACGCTGCAGCGGTGACACCACCTCCAAGCACAGACTCAGACCCCCGGAGCAAGTCCTCAGCGCGCCAGCCACAAGAAGCCTGTCTGTCCTCAGAGGAAGCGCCTCCTCCCTTCAGCTTCCCTGAGCCACTTCTTTAAATAGACCTGTCACCTGGGGCGTTCACACCCCCTGGATTAACACAGCCCCCGGCCCCCTGCTCCGGTCTTCAGTGAGCCAACACTATTCCTTGGCAGCCTGAAACCAAAGAGCCAATAAATCAGCTTTTCAGAACCTGACTGTCGTTGCATTGAAATTCCAGGTTCTGATAATTCTAATATTATCTCATTCTGCCTGACAAGGAGGATAGGAATGAACGTGTGTCTGCACGTGATGAATGACTGGACGAGTACACAGGTGAGCAGGGCATCCAATTCAACCAGTTGTTACTTCTAAAAGGAAATGGCTCCTCTCACTGACTGTCACAACACCGCCACTCAGAAAGTCAGCTCCAGGCCAGAATATGTTCAGGTGCCAAAAAATGAGACACACATCTCACCCCTCGCCATAAAGATGTCATATGCTGATGCCTTTGGCCTTTAAAATTCTCACGGGATGACCATTTGGAGATTAGCTCTTGGTACCTTCTGAGCTGCGCATAAATGTATTCTATGCTGAAGAGTCAACAGCTAAAGAAATACTCAGGCATTAGTATCTTGAAAGACTGATTTTCTTAATATCAATATATTTAGATGGTAATCAGAAAAACTATGTAAGAAGACTTAAATATTTGTGCAAATTTGTAAAATATCTGAACAAGTTTCCTTATTGTTATCCACCAAACCCAGGAAAGATACTTTTTTTTTTTTTATAGAGGCATGCTTTATTTATTTGTTTGCTGGTTTGTTTGTTTGTTTTATTTATACATGCACTGGGCACAGTCAGAAGCGCGGGAGGGTGAGAGAATTCACCAGAGCCAGAGCGGGGAGCAGAGCAGGCAGAAGGACCGAAGGACACTGCTGAGGGGAGCAGCGGGCGGCAGGAGAGGTCTGCGCGCCATGTGGGACCCTCCCCTGGTGGCCGGGGAGCAGCCGGGGATCGAACCGGCGCCGCAGAGGCCGCGCGCAGCTTCGCAACCCAGCGCTCAACCGCTGCGCCACCGGGGAGGCCCAGGAAAGATACTTTTTTTTTCCAAAGATTTTATTTATGCATACAAGAGCTGGGGTGCAGGCCACAGGTGCAGCGGGCGAGAGAACTCACCAGAGACAGAGTGGGGAGCAGAACAGGCAGATCTACTGAAATACACTGCTGAGGGGAGCAGCGGGCGAGACAGCAGAGGCCTGCTGCGCCCTGTGGGTCAGCTCCCTGGCTGTGGATCGAACTCAGGGCATAGGGTGACAGCTCTGAGACTTAATCCCTAGGCTACCAGGAGGCTCAACCCACAAAAGATATTAACCACACTTATTTTTCTTTTAAAACATAACACACACGTCTACTATGTGACTAAGTGAAGCTCACTTTCCTGGGGAAATGCAGAGTAAGCTAACTTAGCAGTGATCATAGAAAATGAGAATATTCTGGAAATTCAAGGGTACAACCATGGCCTTAGAGGGGAGCTCAAAAGCTCCCTGAAAAGGGAGTCAGTTTTTCATTTTAAGAAAGAATATAGAAGATGCTGGAAGGATGTGCTCATATACACTGCCTACATCAGCGATCCTCAAAGGAAACCGTCTCTCCTGGGGTCACGTGGAAATGCCTGGAGAAACTGGCTGGCTGTCAAGACTGGGGGTGCTCCACTCACCTAGAGGGTAGGGGGGCTGCTAAACTCCACCAACCCAGGACAGCACCCACCATCCCCACAAAGGATCGTCTGCTCCAAACGTCACCAGTGCTGAGAGTAAGAACCCCAGAGTGCCATGCTCACCACCCCCAATGAGAAAGTTTAAGTATCTTAAGTAACCAAGGGGCGTTCACTGTGGGGGCAGGGCAGGGGTCACTGCACCCCCTTGGCAGGTGTGAGCAGGGAGGCTGAGGGAAGGGACACCCTCGAAGGTGACACGGTCGTGAAGAGTGGTGGGGGGCGGTTAATCCTCTGAGCCCCAGCTCCAGCCTGAGAACATCCCCCTGGGTGACAGGTCATGGAAAAAGGTGCCGAACCCCAAAGGTGACCCCAGCATTACATTACTGGGAAGCCCCCACCATCTTGTGCCACCCGCAACAGGACAGTCTTCCCACGCAGAGCCAAGACCAGAACACACACAGAGGAGCAAAAATTTGCCTCCCCAAGATACGTCTTGGGCAAAGGCTGCTGTCAGGGGAGGGGCTCTGAGGACCGCGGGCGGGGGCGCTGCTTCCGAAAATGCCAGGGGTGACCTCTGGCCTGGCCGTCATCTCCTCTCAAGGGCCCAGCAGAACTTGCACCTGCACCCCTTCGTCTACGGGGCTTCCCCAGAACCCCCAGCTGGCCTCTCCTTTCTCCCCCCAAGGCCTCAGTCCCCACCACTGAAGACCGTCTGCGGCCCAGGGGGCACGCACCGACCCGGCGCCTCAGGGTCACCCCAGGGGTGCGGGCTCACTGCCTCTGCGCCCCCACGACACATTTCTGAAGCACAAACCTGAGGGGAGGAGACCGAAGGGGAGGAAATCACGCAGGGAGGGGAGGGTGTCCCGGGGATGGCACGGCCCCGCGCCCCGGGGTGCCCCGCGCCCACCTACCTGCGAGCATCAGGGCGCGCACGCAGTCGGTGCGGCCCTGCATGGCGGCCTTCATCAGCGCCGTGAAGCCGAAGGCGTTCCTGCGCTCCAGGTCCAGGCCCGGGAAGTAGTTGAGCAGGTAGCTGGTGATGGCCGCGTGACCTGCGGGGGAGGCACGTGTCACCCGCGGGGCTCCCTGCACCCCGGGGGGCGCTCCGAACCCGGGGCCCGGGGCGGGGAGGAGGCACCCCGCGGGTGGGGGCGCAGGCGGGCAGCGCCTGGGGCAGGGAGGGCTGGGGGTGCGCGGGGAGGGCTGGGGGCGCAGGGACCCACGCTCCGGGCTCCCCACGCTTCAGCGGGGAGTCAGCATCGCCGCACAGGACGCGGGGCTGGGGGAGAAACTGCCTGCATGTGTGTGCAGGTGTGTGCAGGTGTGTGCGCGTGTGTGTGCGCGTGTGCGGGCGTGCAAGTGTGAGAGCCTGGCTGCTCTGAGTCTAAATGTCTCTCCTCCCTCCCTTTGCTCTCCCTCCCTGTCTTTCAAAACAGCTCTCAAATTCTTTCCCCTCCCTCCCCCCAACCCCACCCCACCACCCCCCCACCCCACCCCACCCCACCCCACCCCACCCCGTGCTGTTACAGGACCCTCAGCCACAGCCCAAGGGGCTTTGCTTGAGGACACGGCTTCCCCCTTCACCACCCGCTGGCCCAGAAAGGACCTGATTTTCTGCTCATTCCCCAAAGCCCCATACTTGGGGGGTGAGAACTTCTCTGGAAAGCAGGATCCCCAGATTCTCCAGACTCGCCCAGAGACCCAGAGGACCCGCCCCTGCTGCCGACGCCACTGGACACACTCGAGCCCCATGTGAAACGACCCCCCATGTCATTCCAGGCACGGGCCCTGGGGCCATCACCGCCTCGGGGCGGCCTGTGCTCCGCAGGACAGTGAGCAGCCTCTGGCCCCACCGCCCAGCCCGCTGCCAACTCCTCTGCTCCCATCCAGGAGGGGTAACCCGAGCGTGCCCAGATACCGCCAAACGGCCCTGGTGGCTGGGGGTGCCCTGCTGAGAACCAGTGTCCCGGAAGGGCAGGCGTCACTGAGTCTGGACAGACCCCACGGTCAGCGCCGGCTTCCTCTCCTCCTGCCCGCCCGCCCCGGCACCTGGGCCTGGGGGCAGCACTGCAGCCTGGCTCCCGTCACCCGGGGCTCGCACACCCTCGGGGGCCTGGGCAGGCTGCAGGGCCCTCTCCTGAGGCCCGTGGAGGGGCTGGGGGCTGGTCGCCATCCGCACACACGGCAGACCCTGCTCTGGAAACCCCCCATCCATCCCACTGCGTGTTTCTTTGGAACCCCAGGAGCCCCCGGTGTTGGGGCTCAGGTACGAGGGCTGACGGCCATTGCAGTTGTGAACGTACAGTGCAGGGTCTGGGACGCCTCCCTGGCCTGCAGGCGAGAGAGCCACGCCATCCGCGAAGGCTGAAGCCAACAGGCCTGTCCTGAGAGGCACCGTGAGGACCCGGCTACCCGAGGGACACCAGGCTTCACCCCGCTCAGGACCAGGAGCCGGGGGGACTCAGACACCAGTTGCCCAGACCTAGCGTTTCTCCCCAGGTGCTCTTACGTGCCAGGAAGGCCACGACACCCCAGCACCACCCGCCTCTGCGCAGAGCACGGGCCTTTCCTCGGGGCAGGTGCCTGAGGACATGGAAGGATCTGGAGCGTCAGAGGACGCTCGGAACCGCCTCCCCCTGCCCGCAGCAGACAGTTACACTTTTCCACTCAGTGACTGTCCCCACCTACACAAGTAAATTCACACCAATGGTGGCGGCCAAACAGCTCTGGCAGAGGGAAACCTGCCCGCTGCTGCCCGGGTGCGAATCTTGTTGTGATTAGCTAAGAAAGCCTGTCTCACTGTGACTGAACCTTTTTTTATCCATGCACACAAGAGCTGGGGTGCAGGCCAGAGGCGCAGCGGGATGAGAGGACTCGCCAGAGACAGAGCGGGGAACAGAAGAGGTCTGCTGTGCCCTGTGGGTAGCTCCCTGGCCAGGGATTGAACTCGTGCTGCAGTGGCTGCCGATAGCTTCATAGGCTGTGTCTTAACCCCTTGCGCCACCAGGGAGGCCCCTGAAACTTTTATTTCAATCAACACAGTTGACTCTAAACCAGACACCCCCTCCTCGGCCCTGAGACACCCGTAGGCACCCTGGGGACCGGGTGCGCCCAGGCGGGGAGGCTGAGGGGGAGAAGAGCACACGGCACCTCTCTGCTGCTCTGGTCCCCTCGTGCCCACACCCGACACCAACACCTCCTGCCGCACACAGGCGCCCAAGACACGACCCACGGCCAGGCTGCCCATCTGGGGGCTCCTGGACACTGCAGGCCGCTGCCCACGGGGTTCTAGATCCCGTGGCCTCACCTCTCATCCACGTCTAAGAGGATTCTGAATGAGAGCTGAGTTGGACAGCAGTGGAGACAGGGAGTTTAGTGCTTAGACCAGCTGGGCACCCCCAAGTTCGTGTCCCCAACCGGTCACTGAAAATCTGGGTGAGCTTGGGAAGGTGAGTCCACTTCATACACCTGGAAGATGAGAGATAACGTCGGCCTCACAGTTACTGACGCGACAGGAGCGTGTGTAGAGGGCGCCCAGGGGAGATCCCCAGGCAGAAAACTTCTAGTGAAGTGTGCAGGTCCTCGCTGTCAGGGGGGTGAAATGTAACGACCCAGCCTTCACCTGTGGGCGCTGAGAGTGATGTCCCCCCAAAAGGTAGAATATGGGGGCAGGGAGAAGCAACTGAAAGGGAAGAAGTTTGACAGACATGACCTCAGCCAGGGAGTCAAGGTCAAACGAGCAGCTGGGCCACAGGGCAGCACCGTGAGAGCCTCTGCTGGGCCAGGCTGCTTGACCTCGGGCGTCTGAGCACCTCAGAGGCTCGACTGTAAAATCGCCTTTCAGCAAGAACCCCCCCCCCCCCCCGGTATCTGACCGCCCTCCACATCTGGTGGCTTTCTTGTCCCCGGCCACCCCAGACGCCTGGTGCTGTCACCTGCCTCCACCCAGGAGCCTGTCCGGTCAGCTTGCCAGACTCTCCCTTATCCCGAGGCTCTCGGTGACGTTCCACCCCTGGCATCCCCACGCAGTGTGAGGGTCAAGTCCAGTGTCCCCCCGCCCCGCTGAAAACCCCCAACGCAGTGGCCCGCACCCGGGGCCCCATCAGGTCTGCCTTCTCAGGCCAACAGGTGCTGCCGAATCTTGGCTCTCACCCCTGCTGTGACGTGAGGGGAGCTGCACGCTCCTATGTCCCCAAGCTCTGCCGTGGAAACACCACTGGACACACCAAGAGTCAGGCCCCCGCCCAGATCACAGGCCCCGCCATGGAGAGGGGCCCAGGGGCCAACGCGATGCCAGGTGGGCCTGAGATGGCGGCTCAGGCCAGAGAAGGGGCATCGGGGGGAGCAGGGAGTCGGGGTGAAGAATGGACTTGAGATGGTGATGGACTGAAGACGAGAGGAGGGCGGAGGAGGGTGGTGATGCAGCAACGATGCTCCCTCCTGGTCACCATCGCACGAGCGCAAGACCCTGACGACGAGGAAGGCGGGTGCGGGGCGCGGGGACTCTCTGGGCAATCGTCAGTTTCTTTCCTGCAAGCCCACACTACCCTCAAATCAAAAGTTTATTCTTAAAAGGGGAAGGGCCGTTGGGCAAGTGCTCCAGGCAGAGAGGAGGTCACGGCCAGATGCCAGAGAGAACCTCTCCTGGGGGTGCCCAGAGGGAGCAGTGGACAGAGGGGGCAGTGCACAGAGATGGTGGCTGGACCCGCTGAAGGGCAGGAGGATGGAAGAAGTGGCAGGGCCACGCGACTCCCAAAGATGGCGCTGGGAATTGTGGGGTTGCCCCACGTCACAGCAACAGACAGGGCGAAGGTGAGCGCCCGCCCCGGGCCCTGGCCGAGCGCCTGCGCAGCGGCGTGTGTGCCCCACGCCCACGGTGCCCCAGCTGCCCTGGATTCTCAGCTGGCCCCAACGGCGCGTCTGTGTTTCCCAACCGACCACACTCCCCCACGTCCAGATGGGAATTGGTTCACCTTCCCACTCGTAGGTCACCTGCTTCACAGCAAACCCCTGGCACAGGGCGTGCCACACCCCCTACTTCACGGAGAGAACAGAAACCAGAAGAAGGAAACCCTCTCCACGTTCCCACCACCCCACGCCTCTCCCCACATCCGCGCGCTCTCTCCGCCCCTTCCACGGAAGAGGCTGGTTTTTCTCTGTGAAGATGCCAAGCTCTCCTTCCCAACGCTTTCAATACCCGCCTCTGCCCACTTCTGTGGCATCTGTGTGCTATCGGGTACCTCCTTGCTCATCAGCCTCCCCCTCCTGGCAAATCCATTCCCATCAGGGTGTGAAGGGCCCAAATTCTCCACCGGTCCTCTGCCTTGTGACTTGACGGTTCTGTCGAGAGAAGGCTGGTCCACGGGACGTTTGCAGGTGGCGGCAGAAGCCTGGCCCTAGGTTAGAGGTCCTCACGCGTGCTTGCAAAGCAGACGCTTTCTCAGCACTGTCCCCTCGCGAGCAGACCACCGCCCAGCACTGCCTCCTAAAGCCACCACCTTGGGGAGCAAGATTCAACATGTGACCGGGCTGGGGGCGGCCATCCGGTCCCTCGTGATGGTCGGCAATAATCCCCGGGGCTCCATCCTCCCTTCCGGCTGCCGCCGTCCATCCTGGGGTTCCTTTGCAGCCAAACTCCACGCCATCTACTCTCGCTCTCGTCATCTACTGCCCCTGAGCCTCCTGAAACTGGCCCCACAGGCTGTCTGGTGATGAATTCAACAATTCTCGTCTCACCGGACATCTCCACAGATTCGCCATCCTGTGGGCGCACCCTCTTTCCACACGGCCCCAGGGCCCACCTTCTGGTTTCCCTCCCACCTCTGGGGCCACTTCACAAGGTGTCCCTTGTGAGCTCCTCTGCTCCTGCTCCTGCGGGCGCGCCTCCCTCTTCTCGCCTCACGCTCTCTCCCCGTCCCGTCCACTCTCGTGGGCCCAGTGGTCACCTCGCAGGATCCCGGGCCGCCCGGCTCTTGTCTCGCTGTCTCCCCGCCTTTCTTACCTGGAAGTCTACCGGCCGCTTCATCGCGGGCATCCCACAAACAGAGCCAGTTCAGCCCAGAACAGGTCTCCCCCCTCCCACATTCTCCCCTCCAGGACCAACACCGCCCGTCCTCCTGGTGCCGGGCCGGACACCTGCCCCTCGTCCCCAGCCCGCCCCACCTTCCCCCGCCCGACCTCCCCAGTTCCTCCGCCCAGCTCTTGAACACGCCCCAGCCCACGTGTTTCTCCATCTCCTGTCCACCCCCCACCCCACCCCCGGCCAGAGCCAGCACACCCCGAGCTGTGGCTCCTGTCCTAACTGTCCCCTTTCGCCCCACACCCTCAGACAGGAGCTCCCGGAGGAGATGCAGGAGCTCCCGGAGGAGATGCAGGAGCTCCCGGAGGAGATGCAGGAGCTCCCGGAGGAGACACAGGAGCTCCTGGAGGAGACACAGGAGCTCCCGGAGGAGACGCAGGAGCTCCCGGAGGAGACGCAGGAGCTCCCGGAGGAGATGCAGGAGCTCCCGGAGAGCTTCTGGCCGAGACAACCGCTCCTTAAAGCCCCCGGCGCCTGCTCGCTGAAGTTGTGGCAGCTTCTCAGGTTCGGTTCCCTGCAGGGAAGACCAACGGCCGCCCCCCAACCCGCCGCTGTGGCTCAGGCTTGTTTTGCTGAGAGGAAACAGGAACAAATGACGCCCCTTGTCCTCTCCCAGCTCCCTAAAAGCAGGAGCCGAGATGTTGAAGGCGTCTCTCTTCTCCTTTCAGCCGGAGACCCAGCGGCGGACGGCGGGCCTGGCTGAGCTGGGGTTCACTCCCCGGGGTCTCAGGCCTTAGGGGCCTAAGATGCTTTTCTCCCCCATTCCCCCTGTGTGGGACACACTTTACGGGGGTCCTAAGCCCCAAGTGGGTGTTTCTGCTTCCCCCTGGGTTCTCCCCACACACCGCCTGTCTGCATGTTGCTGAGCGTCTGCCTGTCTCTCTCCTGCTAGCTGCCTTCATTGCAAGAGTCTCAGCCAGAAACTCAGAAAAGCACAGATTATTCTCCTCCCGACACCCCCTCCTCACTGCCCCTCAGCTCCTACACACCCCTAAATCACACAACTCTCCTTCCGTTCCCCAAGTGCCGTGTTGCCTCCGACCGCACCGAGGCTGGCCCTCCCCCCTGAAGGATTCTGCTTCCCTTTTTACCCAGCTGCCAGCTCTTCCCTGGCGCCCCGAGTTTGATCAGGCACCTCACCCAGACACCCCACGTTCCACATGCCCAGGGGGCCATGGGTCCCCGCAGCCCCCACAACGCTGCTCCTAAATTCACAACTTCTGATGTCTCGAGCCCAGTGAACACATGACCAATGGAAAAAGCTGCAGGGTTCCTCTCTCTGCCTCAGAGACGGGCCCCTGAGGGTCCAGGGTGCTAATGAGCAAGCCTAGCCCACCTTGCCGGGCTCCGTGGCCACTCCACGAAGAATCACTGACTCACTCAACACCGAGTCACGGAAAAGAGCCCACACACCTGCGCTGCTCCAAAACAGAAAACGCCACTGACTCCGGGTGTAGACTTGACAGGCCTGAGACCAGACGCTCAAGTGTCATTTTCAAAACCAGGCCAGCAGAGGGAAGTGTTGACTTTGGAAACATCACATTCCACAGCATCCGCAGGAGAGGCTGTTCCTCCGTCCTGCAGGAGGAGGGGGCAGCAGGGGGGGGTGGGTGGGGGCCAGGGTGAGGGGCTAGGCCAGGTCTCTGCAGGGCAGGCAGCGTCTGGCTGAGGAGCCTGCAGTGGAGACTGGAGAGCCCTCAGGCAGCCTGGCTGGAAGCAGGCAGAAGGCCCAGAGACAAGTCCACAGGCGGATGCCAGACAAAGCCAGGAAGCCACAGAGACTTGCCCAGCTCTCACTCGACATGAGGGAAAGGAAAGTACTTCAAAAAACCATGAAGTCATGCTGAAGTCACGACTGTAGGGAGCGAGGATAAAATAAGAGAAACAGTGGGCCTCCCTGGTGGCGCAAGGGCCTAAGCACCGCCCTATGAAGCTGTCCGCAGCCTCTGCAGCCTGAGTTCCATCCCCAGCCAGGGAGCTACCCACATGGCGCAGCAGACCTCTCCTGTCTCCCCGCTGCTCCCCTCAGCAGTGGATTTCGTCAGTCTGCCTGTTCTGTTCCCCGCTCTGTCTCTGATGAATCCCCTCATCCCCTGTATCTCTGGCCTGTACCCCGGCTTTGTATGCATAAATAAATAATTTTTTTTCATTTAGAAAATTAATATATTCATGGCCCATTTAATATTAACTGAACAATTAATATTTATACTGTAGCCATGAAAAATGCAGGACTTTTTTTGTATGTCCTTTCTTTTTTTTTTTTAAATAATAAATTTTATTTTTATATTCCCCATACAATTGCAACCCCCCCATTCTGACCCCATTCCCTCCCCTCCCGCCCCCCTACCCCCCAAAAAGTCTCTCTGGTTCATAGTTTTTTGTTGATTTTGATTTTCACTTTCTTATAGTTATTCATTTTCCTGGTCCCTTATTTAAGTTTTCTAGATTCCTGCTATGAGTGAGACCATCCGGTATTTTTCTTTTTCTTTCTGGCTTATTTCGCTGAGCATGATCCCTTCCAGCGCCATCCATGTTGCTGCAAATGGCATGTGTTTATCTTTTTTGATTGCTGAGTAATATTCCATGGTGTATATGTACCACATCTTCTTGATCCAGTCATCTGTTTTTGGGCATTTGGGTTGTTTCCAAAGCTTAGCTATTGTAAACAGTGCTGCTATAAACATAGGGGTGCAGGTGCCCTTTGGAATGGATGTTTCTGTGTCCTTTGGGTAAATCCCTAGGAGTGGAATTGCTGGATCCTATGGAAGCTCGATGTTTAGTAGGTCCAGAAATCTCCACACAGCTCTCCATAGTGGTTGGACCAGTTTGCACTCCCACCAGCAGTGCAGGAGAGCTCCTTTTTCTCCACACCCTTGCCAACATTTGTTGTTGCTAGTTTTTTTAATATGTGCCATTCTCACTGGTGTAAGATGGTATCTCAAAGAAATAGAACAATTATTGATGAAATTCATATGGAATCACAAAAAAACCCGAATAGCCAAAGCTCTCCTGAAAAAAAAAAAAAGAAGGGAATGGAGGCATCACACTCCCAGACTTCAAACTCTACTACAAAGCTATAATCATCAAAACTGCATGGTATTGGAACAAGAACAGACATACAGACCAATGGAATCGAACAGAAAATCCAGAAATAAACCCACAGATTTATGTTCAACTAATCTTTGACAAAGGAGCAAAGACTATGCATTGGAGCAAAGAAAGTCTGTTCAATAAATGGTGCTGGGAAAACTGGGTCGCTACATGCAAAAGAATGAAGCTTGACCACTACCTCACACCATACACAAAAATCAACTCAACATGGATTAAAGAACTAGACATAAGACCTGAAACCATAAAATATATAGAAGGAAATATAGGCAAAACACTACGTGATTTGCACATCAAAGACATCTTTACAGACACATCACCCAAAGCAGTGATAGTGAAGGCAAAGATCAACAGCTGGGACTACATCAAATTAAAGAGCTTCTGCACAGCAAAAGAGACAATAACAAAAACAAAGAGAAACCCCACCAACTGGGAGAACATTTTTGCACCCAACACTAATGATAAAGGACTGATCACAAAAGTCTGCAAAGAGCTGATGAGACTCAACAACAACAAAGAAAATAATCCCATCAAAAAATGGGCAGAAGAGCTAAAAAGAAACTTCTCTGAAGAGGAAATGCGAATGGCCAACAGACATATGAAAAAATGTTCAACATCACTTGTAATCAGGGAAATGCAAATAAATAAATATTTTAAAAAAGAAAGAAAGAAAAGCTTTTAAAAGAGAGAGAGAGAGAAACAGTGAAGAGGCGCTGCTTCTGGCTTCTGGCCAAGCTGTCCATTCGCCTCTAGGGTGGGGCCCAACTCCCCCCCAGCTGGGACTGGCAGGAGAGCCTGCAGCAGCACCCCAGGAGCCTGTCGCCACCCTGTGTCCCTGCAGCCAGCAGCATCAACCAAGCCAGCCTGGCTCCCGGGGCAATCCCTGCAGCATTTTAAAAATGAATTCAAGGAGTCTCAAGTTTCAAGGATGAACCAGAGGTCACCCAGACCCAGCCCAGTTCCAACAACTACGTTATCACCAAGTTCAGAGAAGGCGCCATTTTCCTACCTAGCTCCCTCCACTCTCTCAAAGAGCCACCAGAGGCGAACACAGAGCTCCATCCTGGAACTCATGCTTTGTTTCTTTGGTATTTTATTCTATATTCTATTTTGGGGGCGGCCGCTATGGCGAAAGTTGAAATTACAGTCCAAAGAGATGTGAGGACTTACTTTCATCCATTCTTTCCAGCACAGAAGCCTAAGGTGGATTGAACTGTATTTTTATTGTGCATTAATATTTGAAGAAGTTAGACTTAGAAAATACCCAGCAGGCAGCTCAAGACAGCTGCACCCCAATTTATTAATCATTGAAACTGTTAATTATTGAAGTTATTCATTAATTTACAAATGCTGACTCCTGTAGAAACGCCAGGTAGAGAGCCAGGACTCGCCACTCTCGGGCTTCCCAAGCTGCTGGAGCAGCAAAGAATATAAACACGTTTGCTGGCGACTGTCCTTCCCAGCCAGACGCTGCTGAGGCCAGAGCTGACCAGCTGAGCAGCTGGGGCCACGCTGCCCTCTGCCTGCGTGCGGGCGTGTGACGCAGCCTAGCAGAGAGAGGTAAACAAAACTGCTGGAGGCTTCTGGAAATGTTTTCCTGTCTTGGGGAATGGGACCCAGGCAGGGATTGGCTCCTCCGTGGGGACACAGCCAAGTGGAGTGTGAAGCCAGGGTGCCTGGGCCGCTGGGCCATCCTGGAATCGGGAGGGAAAGGTCTGGATTGTTCCGGAGAAGAAGCCCCGACTTCACGCGGCAACCGATCCAACCCACCCAACCGAATGGGGGAGAAGCAAGCCCTGTTTCGTTGGTAACGGCACCCCAAAACATCAAGACAGATACTAGATTCCAACGAGAAAGTGGAAAAAGCAAATGCAAACAGACAAAGTGGCTATTCCTGTTTATGCCAAATAAACACATTTTCAAACAGGCAAGAATTGAGAAGTTCCACGCGGGGACTGATTCACAGCAATGACCCAGCACGCAGAGGGCTCTTCAAACCACCCCAAGAGTCTCACACTGTGAGATGCCGTGTTCCCCGGGACTCCTGACACGCCTGTGTTAGCAGGACTGGCCCGGGAACGCCACACTCCCGACCTGTCCCCAAGGCCTCTGCTGAGGCGGCTCAGCACTGCAAAGGTCCGAGGACCAAATGGGGCTCCTCCAAGGACCAATCTTTCACCCGTACTTTCTGCCACGTCGCTCTCGCTCCCTCCTGCCTGCCTCCTGACCCACTGGGATCATCCGGCCTGTTGTCACATGCCCAGCCGCACGCAGCCCAAATGCATTTTCCTGCATCGAATCTAAATGCTTCTGGCCAGGTCCCAGCTCCCCCGGCTGGGTACTGCAGTCCTACAGCAACCTGGCGGCCTGACCCCTCGTGGCCCCTCCTCCGCGACCCCTGTCCTAACCCACCAGGCAAGAGGGGGTGTTCTCTGCCTGAGAACAGGCCTTCGTGTCTGTTTCTTGGTCACATTAGCTGGAGAATTACTCAAGGGCACAACTGCCTTTTGCTTCTGCACCCCTGGCCCCCGACCCAGTTTCTGGCCAGCAGGTGGTAACAATGAGCTGAGCCTGAAGCCACTGAGCCTCCTCTTACACGCTGGCAGCTCAGAAGCGGTCGCCAGGACTTCCCAAGCCTGGAGAGTCTCCATGGAGGCAAAGCTCCACAACTGGAGCCTTGGCGGTGGCCTGAGCAGCACAGCCCCGGCCCCATCCCAAGTTTGGGGAGGCCTCCACCTTACACGTCTGGATGAAAAAGCGTGTACACAGATCGCTTCCCTGGACAGGGGTAGACGCTGGCTCTGCCCGCCTCCCCAGGCGGTCAGGTTCACCCACGCGGACTTGGACACGGGAGCTTGGGGGGCGGGATGCGAGGACAGGTTAGCCCTTTCCAGCCTCCACACGCAGTGTGGCTTGGGGGCTTTCTCCAGCTTCTGGCCCAACCCCAGGCCTCGACGACCCCGACACGGTAGCTGCCCCATGTTCCTTTCACAAACAAAGGCCTATTCTCCTGACTCAGCCTGCGGGGGTGCCATAGATGCATCTGAGATGCCAAGAGCTGTGAGCATGGCCAGCTATAAACCTGGCTCATGCTGTTAAAAACAGGAAAAAGTGGCCCAAAATGGGGCTGTTGACGCTGGACCCCGCCCAAACTTAATACCTGATCTCACTGCGATTTCAGCCTCTCCCAGCGTGTCCTCCCAAGCCAGGCCAGCCGGGGTCGCAGGTCAGCACACAGGCCGGCAGCTCCGAGGCCCCCGGCCGCCCCAGGGAAGGTGGCCTCACCTGAAATGCTCTTTCCGTTTGCCAGTGACCTTGTCGTACCTCCTTCTGTCTGAGAACACCCTCCATCCTGTGTGAGCCCTGCATCTCCACTGAAGCCGCCTGACTCACGCATCCTTCAATAAAACCAATTCCATCTCTAATTTTGTGAGTTTGGTTGCTAGCAGCACCCCGGTGGCAATGAAGTGAGGTCCTGAAGGGACAGGCGGAGCGGTCACGTTTGCCTCAATACATGTCCTGAGAAACTCTCAGAGGAGCAGCTCGCGCACTTGGCGATGAGCGTCAGCACCCGGGATGCTTGCAAGCATCACACCCCCAGGCTCACCTGCTGCCCCGATGCACCCCAGCCAGTGGCCCTGGCTTTTCTTTACACCCCGGGGGAAACTGCAAGGTGACCTTGTCAGCGTGCCCACTCTTGCGCGCTGGCCATCTCCACTACCAGCCTCTCCCACGACGGGCTCCCCAGCTTCCCTGCTGAGTCCAAGCACCGGCGGAGGCGGGGGTCGGGGGTCAGGGGGAGGTTGGGGCCCCGGGTGACATGAGGCTGGTGTCTGTGCAGCTCCATGTTCAAAGACTTGGGGCAGTTTCAGAGTTAGGTCCAGCCAGGGCTGAGCTGCGCACCAGCGGGCAAGCTGTGCAGGCCACAGGCACGAGAGACTGTGCCCTCAGCTCCGCCTGGGCTCAGTATTAACCGCACATCCGGCTGCAGATCTGTGTCCGCGCTTGCTCCTGGCAGCCCCGAGTTCATGCAGAGCCCCCGCGCCCCCCACCTGCCAGCTGCCCCCTGAGCTGGCTCTGGGCTGGGGGGAAGGTCTTACCTGCCTGAGCGGCTGTGATGAGGGCCGTGTTCCCCTCGCTGTCCTGCCAGTTGATGTCAACATGGGGGCACTCTGCTAAGACCACCACGGTGTCCATAAAGCCGTGGTAGCAGGCAACGATCAGGCCAGTCTAAAAACGAAGAGGGGAAGCTGGTCAGAAGGGCGGCAGCCGCGCGTCACCCCACAGACCCTGATGCACCCGCGGCCCTCCCAGAAGGCCGAGTGGCACAGAGGTGGGAGAACAGATGGCCTCGGTGACAGTCTCAAGCCAGCCAGCCGATCACGCAGCCCCGAGCGTTCACCGAGCACGGATGATGAAGAAGGAGGCACGCCAGGAACACCCGGGGCAAGGACCCTGCCCCTCGGAGCCTGTCTTCCAGCGGGAGGAGACAGCGCGAGCTGCAGCCCCGCACAGACGGGCCAGAGGAGGCCTGAGCCTGCGGACGAGGGCACGGGAGCTGGCGGGCGCAGGCGACGCGGTTCCGGCCCAGATCGTAAAGGTGGGCTCGCGGAGACGGGGCCACGGGTGGGCTGGGAGGCGCTGCGGGAAGAATCCCAGGGAACAAGGAGGGGCCGTCAGGTGGAGGCCGGTGCAAGGAAGCCAGAGTTGGAGAGGAGCAAGCAAGGAGGAGGAGGAAGAGCCACGCCGTGCCTTGGAGACCAAGGATGGAAGCAGCGGACCCGCTGTAGATGCAGTGAAGTAAAAAACAGGTATTTGGTCTTTGTCCCTGGCTCCTAGCACAGAGCTAAAGCCCTAAAACATGTGATTAGGATGACCTGCGGGCAGGGAGTGCGAGAACCACGTAGCTTCAGGATGGGGGTGAGTCTCTAGAAAAACCACCCGCACGGTAGACAGGGAGATCTTTGAGTCCCCCCAAAACAGGGGTCATCTTGACATCACTTTCGTAGGCCACAGAAGACACGCCTAACGTTCCCGTAAGGCTTGTTTTTGCAGAAATGGTTCTGAACTCGGATTTGCACCCCCTACACACCCCGCGGCTGCTGCTGGAGCCTGCTCACCTGACGAGGGGAGGGAGGCAACCCCAGCCACACAAGAGCCGGCAGAAACAGGCGCCACCCGCGGGCACACTGGGCCCACCTGTGCCTGGCTAATCAGACCCTGTCAAGTTCCAAAACTTCCTCATTTTTAACTTTCATTTCCTTCTCTCGACCTCCATCCTATAATGGCCTCCACCCACTTTAGGCCAGCGCTGGGGGGGGGGGGTGGTGGGCACAGAGCTGAAGTTTGTCTATCTTCTCGCCAGTGGACTTTGCAATAAAACTTTCTTTTCTCGAAAGTCAATGCCATAGTACTGACTGTCGTGCACAGCGGGCCGTGAGCCCAGTGCTCAGCGACAACCCCCCGCAACTCCACCCCCAGAGGAGGGACGGAGCTCAATCACCAACAGCCAAGGATTTAACTGCCAGAGCAAACCATGTCCACTCAACAACAGGAGGATCAAGTGCTGGGAAGACAGCACACCCCGAGCGGACATGGCCGCCTTGTGTCCCTTCCCCAGACTTTGCTCCTGCAGCTCTGCAGTGGATGTTCCTTGTGATGTTGTATCCTTCATAATAAGCCAGAAATAATTTTCCTAAGTTCTCTGAGTCATCCCAGTGAGTTACGGAACCTGGGAAGGAGATAAGGGAGCCAGCTGGTCAGCAGGTGGCCGCTGGGTCATCTGCAGTGAGGGTGGTCTTGTGGGACTGAGCTCTGAACCTGCGGGAGCTGTACTAACTGGTTAGTGTCAGATCTGTATGGCTGGACACCTGCAGGTGCCCCGGGCATGGAGAAACAAGTATTTGGTGTCAGAGAAAACTCACACGATCCGTATCAGAAAGAGACACCCCAGGGGACTCCTCAAGATGTGGGGCCAGCGGTGATGGCAGTCAAGTCAGGGTCAGAGCCGTGGAGGCCGAGACTTGTTGGGGCTGGTAGCTTTCAAAGGAGGACTTGCCCCCGCACGCTTCCTCCAATGAGGCCACGGTGGAAGGTGACTGCACCAAGAAGGGGGCCCTCACCATGCTGGCGCCCCGACCTCAGATCTCTGGCCTCCGGAACTGTGGGAATAGCTTCCTGTCATCGCTACGCTGCCCATGTTGGGGTATTTTGTTGTAGCATCTGAGCGAAGACACCTTGAAACAAAGGGAAATCACCTCGGCATAGGTTCACCTCCTCACACACAGACTCAGTGACATCCGAAAATTCAACCCAGAATAAGAACTTGTGACCCAGAGTTAACATAAAGCGAGTCTCTGCCAACCCCCTGCCACGGGCGGGGCCACGGAGCTGGTCTACGGGACTCCACGGAGGCCCATCCGGCTTGTGCCAGCTCCGTAATCAGAATGCAGTGTCTCAGTGACCAAGGGGAGACTCCGGGAAACCCCACCTGCTTATGCCAACTGCTAACTGACCTCGCAAAATATGAAATCATGAATAGGATTTTTAAGCTTTAAAGAATACCGAACACCACCCGCGTCCGAACACTGACATCCACATTGCCGCAGATCAGATCAACTCATAAATCTTGTGAGCACAGCAAAGCTATTTAAAACCCTGGCATTCTTTGAAATAGGTCACAGAGTAAAATGTTCCATAACAATTTAACTTTAAAGAGAAGAGAGGTAGCCTGAACCCAGGCAGATTCTATTGAGAAGCCGCTGAGACTGTCAGGTTTTCCGATAAGGGAGCTGGCCGGCAACAACACCTCCATCCCCCGCCTGCTCGGCAGTTTAAATGTTTGGCAACATGTGACCCCAGCTGCTGAGCACCCACACTGACATTACTATTAAATAGCATCACCTTTATTCCCGATTCTCTGAGTCTATTCCAAATGTCGTATATTTTCATGTTTGAAACAGTTTTTTTTTTAAGATTTATTTTATTTATTGAGGCATACAAGAGCTGCGGTGCAGGCCAGAGGTGGGAGGGGTTGGGGGGGTGGGTGAGAGGATTCACCAGAGACAGAGTGGGGAGCAGAACAGGCAGATCCACTGAAATACACTGCTGAGGGGAGCAGCAGGCGAGACAGGAGAGGTCTGCTGCGCCATGTGGGTAGCTCCCTGGCTGGGGATTGAACTCATGCTGCAGTGGCTGATGATAGCTTCACAGTGCTGAGACCTAATCCTTTGCACCACCAGGGAGGCCCCTGAAACAGGTTTTTAATTACACAATTGGCCCTGACTGATACAGGGTTGAACGACCCAGGTTCACGATTACAAAATTACAAGATGTCCCCTGTTTCTTGTAAACAGTCAACATAAACCCTATGTGAACTTCTCTGGAGCATGTCTCAAGAACTCTACACTCCCTGACTTATATGGCAAGTTGTACATGATGTCATCATTTCCATTTTACATAATTCCACAAGTTCCTAATTATTACAGAAAAAATATCCAAGAACATAGAGGCAAAAAAAAAAAAAACCTCCCAGTGCAGGCAGACAATCACAAATGTGTGTGCACACCCGCATTTTTCTTTAAACCAAAATAGGATTGTTTGCTCTATGTTTAGGTCATGGAAGTAGCAGCAGCATCTCTCCACATCAGTAAAAGCATCGCGGGCCAAAATGTCAAGGGTCGTGGCTCATTCTCTCAGACCCGGGGCAGAATCCCAGTTATTTAAGGAATCCCCACTCTTGGACACTGACATTGTTTCCATTTTTCTCCATAGTAAAATCTGCCGTGAAAATCCCTGGAGCTAAGGCTGTGTGCATATAATTCTTTAATTTCTCAGGAGACATTCTTAGAATTGGTATTTCTGGATGAAAGGAAAGATTCTGAAGTTTTAATATATATTGCAAACTTGCCCTTCAGAAACAGGCCAAAGGGTACCCGCCTTTGCCAACCCTGCCAACCCTGCCATCCAATCTCTCCTTAAGGACTCCAGGTTCACAGAAAGAATTTCTGCCAGAGGGTGACACAGGGACCTCTCCAGGGCGCCTGCGGGACCCAGCTGCCCTCTGTCCTGGGATCGCCCTCCTGCTACCCCAGACACTGAGGAGGAATGTTCTAGAAGCACAGCCCCTTCCAGTCCCCTAGGGGAAGATCCCCCAAATGGGCGGGAGAGTTCTGCTGCTTATAGCCTAGGAAACTGAGCATAATCTTAGGTCAGAAATAAAGATTATCAGGAAAAAAAATAGGTACTAAATTTGAGAGCCCCAGATAAAATGATATTGGACACAGAAATAGTCACCCTAGTCTCCCCACATGGACACTGTCGTTACTATTAAATAGCATTTCCTTTATTCCTGACTCTCTGAGGCTATTCCAAAAGTCATATATTTTCATGTTTGAAACAGGCTCTTAATTACACAATTGACCCTTGAACGACACTGGGTTGAACCACCAGGGTTCATGATCTCAAAACTATAAGGTACAGGATTTTCTTGTAAACCATCAACATTAAGAAGCCTGTGGTGTCAATAAATACAGTCCAGCACCCCAGTAGCCAGGATCCTGTCTTCCTTAGGGTTTTTAACATTTTCCTCTCTCCAGTTTCCTTCATTATAAGAATAGTGAATGATGCATGTAACATACAAAATACGTATGTTGTACCCTATGTTTCTGTAGTTGTTAACTGGTTGTGTAAGGCTTTAGGTCAACGGCAGGCTACCAGGAATTCAGTTTTAGGTAAGTCAAAAGTTGCATGTAGATTCTGACTGGGTGGGAGAGAGGCAGATCAGCACCCCTGGGCCCCAAGTTGTTCAAGGGGCAAATGTAGTTTAAATCATGATTTCGATGGAGTGTCGTGGTGGCCCCATCAAGAAAGTGGGGTGAGGGGTACAATCTTAGGCAACCCTCACCATGGTCTCCCAAGGCAAACCACAACAAAAGATTGTCACCTTGCTGAATCAACAGAGCCCCATTTGCAGAAGGTTCCATGAAGCCATAGACCTTATTTTTAGTATCACAAGCAAAGTATTTATAAGCATAAAATAATAGTATTAAGACTATTAAGTAAGGGCCTCCCCTGTGGCTCAGCAGTTGAGCGCTGGGCTGCGAAGCTGCCTGCAGCCTCTGCAGCGCCGGTTCGATCCCCAGCCGCCAGGGAGGGTCCCACATGGCACGCAGACCTCTCCTGCAGCCCGCTGCTCCCCTTGCAGTGTACTTCGTCAGTCTGCCTGTTCTGCTGTCTGCCCTGACTCTGGTGAATTCTCTCACCCTCCTGCACTTCTGACTGTACACAGTGCTTGTATGTATGTATGCATGTATGTATGTATGTATAAATAAATAAGACAAAGAGCTCAAATTAAAAACTTATCCTTAAAAAAAAAAGACTATTAAGTAAGCTACCTACAAATGGAAGCCCCCATATGGAGGTTACCTAGAAATTCTAGACCCTCAGAACATAACCTTAATTTTCAAAGTCTACACACCATAGAAAAGTCGAGAAGTTTCTGCTCAAAAATCGTAAGGGCTTGTATACGTCAAAAACCAAAAATAAACTGGAATGCCATTCCTTGCAGGAAGAAAGGATGCGATAACAACCTCATTCTAATAACACTGTGTATCATATTAACAGATTAAAGGGATGGAAGAGAGAGGAAGAAAGATATTCTAAGAGTAATATCCTCAGTAGGGGTGGAAACAGTGTGGCTGTGGAGGTTAATTTCATGTGTACCTAGATGTCTGGTCAGACATTACTCTAGCTGTTTCTATGAAGGCATTTTTTTAGGTGAAATTAACACTTAAATCAGTACACTTGGGGCAGAACAGATTCCCTTCCATAATGCCGGTGGGCTCATCTGATGAGCTGAAGGCCTTCATAGAAAAAATGTTGACGCTAGCCAAGCAAGAAGGAAAACTTGGGAAGAGATGTATTTACCTTTTACCCTGTGCTTCTGTAGTTAGAATTCTTTACAACAAAGCTGTGCTCAGGAAGAACGTCTACAATTTTAATTCACAGTGAAAGCAGTAAGCAAATACAATGTTTACATTAATACCTTTCTCCTTACGAAACACCATCTTATGACAACTATTGTAAACAAGCACAAACAGAACCGGCTGTGAAGGCGGAGGAGGGGCAGCCAGCAGAAGAAACAAGAGCTGACAAATAGGCCAGGAAAGAGACTGAGACCCAGAGAGGCAATACAAACCCACGGCCAACTGGGACAGTAATCGATAGAGTAGCGCCCCTGGCATCCGGAAGAAAAGGGACATTACCTGCCACAATGAAAGAAAAACGCCCATCACTCAACGTGCAATTCATGAAAGTGCAGAACCGAGAGACTACACTTCACCTACTTGAAAATCAATTTCTAGAAAACACCTTTATATGAGTATTGTATAACCTTTATATTAATGCCATCCCCCAAAGGAGAAGTGTTGGTATTTTTATGAAAGAACTAGGAATTCTGGTTCCCTAGAGACACGCTCTGTCCCTCGGAGGCGGCCTGGCCATTCTGCTGGGGGAAGTTAGGGTGTAGTTGCAAGAATCTCGCTTAGGGTTAAGCTCCAGGACCAGAGTAAAGTCTAGGACGGGGTATTTCACTACGCTGGGGACCACCAAGACCCCAGCCCCAAGAGTCACGCCTGAAGTCACAGGAGCTGGAGGACGGCTGTGGATTCCGTGAATGAGGACCCGGATTATTTAGTAAACAGCTTCCTGTTTGGTAAGCGGATCTGGCCGCTGCAGGATGGCAGTGCCATGCCCACGCTCAGCCTGAAGCCACCGAGCTTGGCACACACACTCCCAGACCTCGCTCTGCACATTTTCCTAAGAAGACAAAGAAAACAAAACCACATCACAGTAACATTTCTTAAACTCGCAGTTTCTAAATCATTCTCACCAAAACTATCACTCTGTGAATGCTGCCTTTGTGTTAGATGTTTTTAAAAAAGTGCAGGTTTATATAACCTTTTTCTTGTCTGAGAAATGTTTCTGGGTCCCCTTAGCAGGGGACAGTCGGGGTGGCTGATGAGGTCAGGCGGCCAGTCAAGTCCATAATTCCCCAGAAAGGGTTGCTGCGGGCCTGGAATCTGTCCCATGAACCGAAATGCAAACTCAGGCCGGCCGTCTGGAATTAAGACCCAGCAAAGCCGTCTCTCGTGAACATTAAGACAATGAGAATTAACATCCAGGGCCTAAGAAGCATCTTCCACAGAGGAATCCAGGATAAAAATAAACGGCGCCACCTGCTCACAGAAAACACAACGGCCCTGAAGGGACGAGGTGGCTGTAAGGGGCCGGGGCCCCCGACTAGTCCCAAAGGGTGATGCAGAAGGACACACACCCCCCAGGGTGGAAGACTGGCTTCTGTTCCACCCCAAACTTCTTCTGAAAACACCTCCTGACTATCCCGTGAAGCCACCGTCCCAAGGAGATGTCAAAGGGGGATTTTACTAAAGTTTAACATTTCAAATTCCCAGGACACCAGCTCATGACTTCAACCATTTCAGACCCGGGGTGAGAAGGAAGCCACCGTGTGAGGGGGGCCCGTGTGAGGGTAAAGAGACTGCGGGCTGCTGGAAGAGGGCCTCGGCGCGTGTCCTTGGCAGGGGAGCCCAAGCTGCACCCCAGCCCTGACGGGCCTCAGACTCCTCACTGACCAAGAAGCATGTGGCTGGAGGAGGGCCCCCCGACCGTCTCAGGGTCACTGGGAGCTCAGCCACATGGCCGGTCACAGTGTCCTCAGGACCCCCCAGAATCCAGATGTGCATGCCAGGTGCTGCCTGCCTTCCTGTCCTGCACACTCCAGAAGGTGCTGGTTGCAATTTTTAGTGTCTTGAGCTGGATTACTTTGTGGGAGGCATTGTCAGCAGTTGTCAGCATTGTCAGCATTGGCGGGGAGGGGAAGCATGTCCATGCAGGCGGGCTGACCACCTGGCCAGCAGGCAGATCCCCAGGCCCTGTCTTGGTGTGGTGTGGCCCCAGCACTGCTCAGAGTCAGCTCATAGTAACAACCACCCAAACATTTCACGTGGAGCTGGGAGAAGCTGACCTTATATAATGAAGCCATTTTGAAAACGGAGGAGGTGACTGATGGAAAAACTACATCTTCTCTCTCCTTTGAAGTGGCCCAGAAGCATTGTGGGTTGTTTTTTTTTTTTAAAAGATAAGTATTTATGCATGCAAGAACTGGGGTGCAGGCCAGAGGTGCAGGGGGGTGAGAAGATTCACCAGAGACAGAGTGGGGAGCAGAATAGGCAGACTGACTGAAATACAGTGCTGAGGGGAGGAGCGGAGAGACAGGAGAGGTCTGCTGCGCTGTGTGGGTAGCTCCCTGGCCGGGGACCAAACTCATGCTGCAGAGGCTGGTGAAAGCTTCATAGCTATCGTGCTGAGACTTTACCCCTTGTGCCACCAGGGAGGCCCCAGAAGCAATTGTTTTAGAACTCCCAGGTAAGCCGCTGGTAAGGATCATCCAGATCAAGGACCTCATGACCACAGACTCAGCTGGAGGCCAAACCATCAGCTCCTTTTGCATTCTTCCTAGACAATCAGCGACCAACTAGGTGCAGCCAAAAACAGTTGCCACCTCTTACCACCGATCGACTCTCTCACCACTGACCTCATCGCCCTGTTTCCTCCCATAAAATATCCTGACTTGGCCAGGCTGGAAGAACCCAGAGGGGCGGTGGTGATCTCCTTTGGGATGCTGTAAGGCCGAACACGTGATGACTGCCGTAGCATCCCCCACACGCAGGTCCCTCATCTTATTTATCCATTTCCCTGAACTGATAGGCATTTAAGTTGCTTTCAAAGTCCCACAAGTATAAATATGGACCACTGCAATAAAGTCCTGGATCTCTTGACAGACCTGAGTCAGAGCAGGTCAGGGTTTCTTCGCTGCAGCACTGTTCGCATCCGGGGCCAGGCAGCCCCTTCAAGTAAGGGTGGCCTTGTACACTGGGGGCCGTGTAGCTGCATGTCTTGCCTCTACACAGTATATACCAGGATCAGCTTTACTGCCCGTTTACGCCAACCAAATGTCCCCTGAGAGCAAAGCCGCTCCAGGTGAGTTAGCCAGGGAGAGCAGAGGTGCTGGCGCGCTGCCCAAGAGCTTCCGAAAACTAAAGGCCAAGCAGGTGCGTGGGAGTGATACCTGCTCTTCATTCTTACCAATATTCAGTGCTATGAATGAATGTTTCATTTCAATTTTAATTTAAATTTAAATTGGTGGTGTTCTCTTAATTTCCACCAATCAGGTGGATACACATTGCTATTGTGTTTTTTTAACAGTCCGCTGGCTGCCAGTAAGATGGAACATCTTTTAATATGCTCATTGGCCACCTGGATGCTCTAATGCGTAGAGGAACAGAAAGGTGCAAGCCGAGCCCGGGACTACAACTCCCAGCATGCCGTGCGCCTGCTTCCTGAACAGGGGGCTGCTGGGAACGAGGGGCGGGGCCAAGCGGCCAGCTTGGCTGTCACTGCACACACGTGGGCTCCTGCTCTCTTGCTTTTCTGGTTTTTGGTGCCTGGTTACTGCCAGAAGGAGACACTGGAGCAACCTGAAGGAGGGACATGCGGTGACTCAGAGGAGGCACATGCAAGAAACAGGGGCGGCTGCTGCTGGCAGCCAGTGGTCCACTCTTCAGGTCGCCAGCTTTTTCACTCACCAACTAATTTTACATTTTGGTGCAATCAAATTAACTTTTGACTTTAGGAGGATGTTTTTGTGATTTAAGACATCCTTCACGTTCAAACACCGCTAAAGACACTGCTCTATATTTTATTCTTAAAGGTCTGAAGTTACTTTCTCACAGCGCACTTTCATTCACATGCAAAAATTTTTCCCAGTAGGTAATAAAGGGTAAACATCTTGCTTTATTTTTTCCCATGTGAAGAGTCCATTTTCCCAGCACATCTATAGTCAAATCTGCTCTATTCCTTGATTTCTGACACTCTGCTCAGGCCTCCCCATTCATGAGGAGTGTATTTTGTTTTTGTTTTTTTTTAGATTTATTTACTTATGCATACAAGAGCTGGGGTACAGGCCAGAGATACAGAGGGTGAGGGGATTCACCAGAGACAGAGTGGGGAACAGAACAGGAAGACTGACGAAATACACTGCTGAGGGGAGCAGCGGGCAGACAGGCAAGGTCTGCTGTGCCATGTGGGTAGCTCCCTGGCCGGGGATCGAGCTCGTGCTGCAGAGGCTGTGGATTGCTTCATAGTGCGATGCTTAACCCCTTGCACCACCAGGGAGGCCCATGGAGTGTATTTTGGATATTGGTTTCCTTAGAGGGATGATCCATGTTGGCCCCAAGACAATCCTGACTGAACAAGCACTCCTGCCTGCTCAGAGGGAGGAGCCCCACCTTGCTTCCCCTTCAAAATTACATTGCACAGCTGCCTTGGATGATCAAGTTTCCGGAGGAAAAGCTGAACTCAGTTATCAGTCCTACTAGCAGGGGTAAAAGAAAGAAGCGCAAGCTCTGACAGGAGATCACGAGCGATGCCCTAAGACTTGCTTCAACCGCCAGGAATAAACCTTGGCTGCCTCTCCCAGGGCGGGACAGAGGAAACTGCAGTGGAGAAGTGTTGACTCAGTGATGGTGAGCTATAAATAATAAGATGAACTCTCAGCGAGTCTAGCAGAAAAACAAGATCTGGAAGCATCTAATATGCTGCTGCTCTTCCAAGTAACCCTGAGGATCCCCCAAATGTCCCTGCATTATCTCCTGTTTCTCCTGCCACTGGCCAGTCTAGGACCCACTTGGCCACATAAGAAGGCTGGCACAGAAGGAACAGCTACAGGCACACATACGTTTTTGAAAACCATGGACAATTCAGTTCTGGGGCCCCTAGGGCTGTCCCCCCATGATGTAATTCTGTTTCTGCATGGAAGAATTGCATTTCCCCACCCTCTTCTTGGGGCCTGACCTTATCTGACTTGCTTTAGGTGATGAAATGTAAGGGAAATGCTAAGTGTCACTGTAGACAGAGGTGACATGAGTTGCCACATTCTCTTTCTTTTCTGCCTTGATGATCCTTCGGCTGCAGAGGGAAGTTCCTCTATGAGCCCAGTGCCCCCTCCAGCGAGCCCACAAGAGCACAAGGAGTAAGAAATAAATCGTTGTTATTTTAAGCCCCAAGAGGTGGGCTTGTTTTCTATCACAGCAAACAGTCCCTATCCCAACACAAGACGTCTGTGGAATCCGCGTGACTATGTATGTTTCCACGTGTGTCAAGAGTAGCCCAAAGACTGTCCTCGGGAGACTGCCCTTCCTTTTAAAAAGACGTCTCTCCAGGAAAAAGACTAATCAACACAAAGTAAAAATCAAAATCAACAAGCAACTATAAACCAGAGACACGCTGGGGGGGGGAGGGGGCGTGGAGGGAGGGAGCAGTGGGGAAAGAAAGGACTAGAGTCAAAATAAGGGGGGGGTGCAATTGTATGGGGAATATAACCAAAATGAAAATGCAGACATTGTGCAAAGATGAAAAAAGATGTAAGAATTATATAAAATAAAATATTTAAATTAAAAAAAATAAAAAAATGAAAAGACGTCTCTGTTATTTGATTATGCATAAAACATATGCAATTAGAAAATGACAAGGATAGGGTTTATGATTATCCTTTCAATTTTGTTTTTCGCCTGCAAAATAAAAATTTGCTAATTATGTCATAACACGTATTCCAAACACACTGCAGGAGGCCAGTCCACCAGGCTGGCTGCTGTCCATGAGCTAGCACTAGCTGCCACCGAGGCACTGACCTGACCTGGCCACACACAGTGTCCACCGTTGGGTTCCCCAGGGCCACCCCACACAACCTCTCGTTCGGTCTTCCAAGCCCCCAAGGCTTCGCACATACCTCGGCCTCCCCTGGGCCAGGGTCCTTCCTCCCCCATGGCCCCCTCGCCTGGGGTGCCTGCCGCAGGCCTGAGCGTCTTGGCTTAAGACCTTGTGCCCATTTTCTGGAGCTGCCAGAGTCTCCTGGCGCACAGCACTCCTCCCTGGAGGTGAGAGCGTGGAGAAGGACCCCACCTGTTTAACGCCGCTTCCCCGGCCCTGGCACATACCAGACCCTCCGTGGCATTTGTCGAATCAATGACACGTCCCTGAAATCTGCCTACCTCCCACCTCACACATGTGCACAAACTTCCTCTAACCTGAGGCGCTGATGACTCACAATGACATGAAATTTAAGCTTTTATCTCACTTCTACACTCAAGTCAGGAAAAGACTTGAGATCCCAGGGAAACTGCAAAGAAAACAGTTGCCTTTAGCGGGCACAAGACCGCTGGACTGGTGCCTTGAGACCTGGGAGCGCAAGCCAAGTGCAAAGAAAACGAGAAACCAGCCCAAGAAATGCACCCCTAGGAATTCACCCTCGGGACTTGAAAGGTGATGGGGATCTGTAGGTACATGCGTGTCTCGTGTCTCGTGTCTGGGGAACCTGAAAACCGCCCACATTTACATCGGGAGGTGACTGGCTAGTTCAAGGGCTGCCACGAACTACATCACCCCACCAGGGAGGGGACTGGAGTGCAGGGGCTGGAGTGCAATGGCTGCAGCACGAGTCAGCAAAGGGGGCTGAGCCAGGACAGAGGAGGGTCTCGAGCTCCAGGTGCTCGTGTGTGAACTTCCGAGATGTTAGCATCCCTCCTGCAAAGGCTGTGCACATGAGCGATCTCTTACTCTTCTGAAGAGAGGCAGAAGAAACTTCACTGGTCACCTAGGAGGCACATACTGTGAAAGAGGAGACTTGAAGATTTTGCTATACATTTTGGATTTGTTTCAATGGCCTCTCAAGCCACATGCATTTTTTTAATGATACAAATAAATTTATACTGCAGTGGGCTTACAGGTGACATTTATACTTTCATTTCTGCTTTTCTGTTTCAAGTAAAAAGATGCCTGATAAACTGTTTCTAGATAAAGAAATAAAGCAGGGGCCTCCCTGGTGGCCTAGGGGTTACGTCTCAGCGCTATCACCATACAGCCTGAGTTGGATCCCCGGCCAGGGAGCTGACCCACAGGGCGCAGCAGACCTCTCCCGTCTCCCTGCTGCTCCCCTCAGCAGTGGATTTCAGTGGATCTACCTGTTCTGCTCCCCACTCTGCCTCTGGGGACTCCTCTCACCTCCCCACACCTCTGGCCTCCGCCCCAGCTGTAGTATGCATAAATAAAATAAATCTTAAAAAAAAATAAAACAAACATTGTAGAGATAAAATGTATAAAATCTATCAGAATTTAGTCAGAGGCAGAGCTCACCTCCTTGCTTTGTAAGGAGCAGAGGGAATTCACAATTTTCCTTTAGAGTAAACTTTGCCTAAAACGGGAATGTTATTATCACTGCAAACCTCTTGTTTGGATTTATAATTTTCGGCCCTTAGCGGTTTTAGGGAACTGCTCTGTTCAACTACAGCCTCCCTGCAAACCCACGTCTGTCTCTCACCCCACCCCGCTGACCCTTGCACAGCGACGGGGAGGGCGCAGGCAGTCAACAATGCAAATGTGTCCTCGACTCCCCCAGGCACTTTACTGCTCATCTGCTCTTGACCAGAGCCTCAGCGACGGTGAACACGTTTTACAGCCATGTGTTACACGCCTTATCCTTACAGCAAAGTCACCCGGGGGTAATGGGGCGAAATAAGGAGAGAGAAAGCCTTTCCCGCGCGCCCTGTCACACACCCAGAGTTATGTGCCCTGCGTGCGAGGAGCCGCCTGGGCGTGCACAGTTCACCCCGCGATGCTCCTGGGTCAGCTGTACTCCAACCTAATTTGGGTGTATGCTCCTGATCCAAAGAAGGGACACACACACAGAGAGAGAGAGAGAGAGAGAGAGAGCACGATTCTCCAGCTTTCCCATACTGGCACAGTTTTCAGGGTCATCTTGAAGCAGGAAGTTGCTGCCGCTTGCTGGAGCGGAGACGCTGCTGGGTGACGGCTCTGCTCATTCCCGGCGGTGGCCACGGCTGCCTCGACCCCTTCCCGAACAATCAAGAATGTTATGCTACGATGGGCGGGCGAGCAGCTTTCCTCACACAAGCTGTATAGAACCACCTGCCATTTCTGCTCTCGGGTGCTCAGCCGTTGGGGCGCGATCCCACAGAGCCCGCTGGTGTGACAGGTCAGTCTCTCTCCACCCCTCTGAGCGCCGTCTGACTTCGCCGGGAAATTGCCATAACAATCTTAGGAGAAGTCCGTGACAGAAGACCTGCTACCGGAATAAGCAACTGTCAATGATAACGGCTCCTTTCACCTTCATTCACTGAGTCTTCTCGAAGTCAGGCTTGGAGTTTGAACAATGACACGCAGAGCTCAACAGGGAACCCCAGGGAGCAAGAGCAAGAACAAAACGTACGAAAGCGACACAAGCAGAAGCCCCTCTCTGGCACCGGATGGCGGTCGGCTGTGCAGCCATCAGCTCTCAGACTAGATGGCCCGGCCCTCGCGAGCTGGCCTCACAGGAGCCCCTGGCAGCGCCCCAGTCAAGCTGCCTCTCAATTCCTGGGGGGCAGAAACCAGGGGGAAATCAGCTCTCTTTACTCTCTGAACCCACCCTTCTCCGGGGCGACACCGCAGCACTTGGTATGGGACGCAAACTCCAGCCCCGATTTCTGAGCCCACACACGGGAGCAGGCAATTCATGGATGCCGCTGCCTTGAGCACGTCCCACCCCACCCCCGACAACAGCTGAACACGTGTATCCCTGGTCCATAAACCATGTGGCGTTTTCTCAGTCTCTGACCACTGAGTCTCGCCAGACGCAGCCGAGGGGCAGCAAGATCCAAATAATGCCACAAACCAGCTAAAGAAACTGCCCCCGGGTCAAGTCAGTCACACTGGAGTCTCAAAAGAGATGAGAATCGTGCTATTTCCCCCTTTTTTACAAAAGTATCCTCCTTTTGAGATGAGAAAACAAGTTATAGAACATTTTTCTACGGTGTCATCTTAAATGTTATCAAGGATTAGTAAAGACGAAGTATGTGGGAATCTGGGTCACAAGGAAAGGTGTCCACTGTAATATAAAGCCACAATACATGTGCTTTTATGCATAATTCTCTGTCAACAATGCATGAAAAAAAAACTACAAAGCAATACGCCGAGATTTCAGGCCTGGTCCAGCCGCAGGCCGCCCGCGGCGGCCTGGAGGCCACCACACGAGAAAGAGAAAGCCGTTCTCCTTTTCTGGAGAGTTGGGAAGGGCGTATACAAATCCTTTTGCAAGCAACGCGTGACAAACAAACTGGGCCTGCCAGGACCTGTAGACTGTCATCAACTTTCTGAATTGGTTGTGAAAATGCTACATAAAGACTCAAGAGAGAAATCCAAACTATCCATGACACTGGGTTCCAAGAACCGAAGCCCTTGCTGGAGGGTTCGCCGACTCTGCAAGTCTTGTCCCTCCCAAGCCCCACGTAGCAAATACTCCCCCACTTCTCTCAAGTCACATTTTTCACAAAAACTGTAATGCACAAACACTGGCTACGTCACATAGCGTGTGGGCCCGGCCCAGCCCAGCAGAGGGAGAATAAACAAGTGACTCACCATCTCCCCGAAAACAACCTATGTGCTGCTTTCACATTGGTCTAACTTCAACCCAACCACTCACGAGGGCTGGGACGTCCCTGGAGCAGCAGCAGCCCCTGCAGCTCCCCAGGATGCTGGTTTCAGGGCCCGGCCTGGGCCTGCTGGTCCAGAGGTTGCACTGTCACAGCCCCCAGAGGGTGTACAGGGCACAAGTGTGAGAAGCACAAGCGTGCAGGGCGAGCTCTCAGGTGGTCAGCGCTGATGGCCATTCCTGCACTGGGGAACCCAGGTGCAGACTTCTGGGTACCCCTTGGCGGATGCCGGCGACGGAGCTGGACTTAATTTCCTTGTTCAGTTTAAATCTGACAGCTTTTTCTTTTGAGGGGGAGGCGCCCGCCTTCTCCTCACACCCAGTCTGTCATACAGTATCAGCATCGATTCTTCCCAGTGCTGGCCCAAGGGCCACAGCACCCCTCAGACGTCACCTGGTTGGTCTCACGTACCCCTGGCTCCCTGATCCCACACCCTGAGCCGCCGCTGGTCCCTCCAGGCACCACCAGCAGGCTCAGGCACAGTCTGCTGAGACAGACCCGGCGCTACAGAGAGACAGCGCGAGCCGGCGGCGCACACCTGCCTCCAGGTACAGCGGCCAGTGGGTGTCAGAGAACAAGTCCACGAGAAGTGGGCTCGGTGGGAGGATGAGCCCACCCTTCAGAATGTCCTCTGCACCCACCGCCCAGCAGGCGATGCTGACGGCCTACAGCCTCCGATGCTGGGTGCTGAGAGGACAAAATGAACCTTGAAATTAAACAGTCCTTCCCCTCGGAAATGCGTCTGGGGAAGGAGATGAGGAAGTAAACAATGAGCGGAGTCCGCCCAGGAGACTCGGGAGGACCGGCCTGGAGACGGGTCCAGGCTGGGGGAGGACTGGCACCGGCCCCGAGGAGCCTCGTTGGCCAGCCCGAGGCCGAGCACCCGGCGGTGCCAGGGGAGGGCACAGAGCTCCACGGGACACGCGACAAGCATGTGCAGAGGCCAGGAGCTGAGACGGAGCGGGGAATTTAGGGAGTTACAAGTGGGCTCACCCCAATACCCAGAGGAGAAGGGGGATCCGAAGGGAGATCCGCCCAGTTCTCGGGCAGATCTGCCATCATCAGACGCGTGCCCAAACGCCTGCTTCTCGGTGGCACGGGGGGGGGGGGGGGGGGGATAGGGGAGCATCTTGCCATTTTCTCCTATTTTCAAAACAGTCCTTCAGTGCGCTCTCCCCTCCCCCTTCTCTAGCTGATCTGGCAACTCCTTTGTGATTGAAGATGTAATAGAAACTGACATCTGTCTGTCTGACTCAGAGCTGTCGGGGCGGCCGGCTTCCTCAGAACATGCGGGGCTTTGGCGTCTGCTCTCCAGGTGTTCATGAATGTTTTGAATTTGATTTTTTTAATGTAAAAATTTAAATTATAACCTTTTCCAAATGTGAAGGTTCTTGATACCGTTAGTCATCAAGGAAATGCAAATTAAACCCACACGGAGATAGCACCACACACCCACTGGCACGGCTAAAATTAAAAAGACTGACAATACCAAATGCTGGTGAGGGTACAGAACTCTCCAGTTCCCAGCAGGTGGGGGGGAAAGTGGAACAAACACTGGGAAACTGGTGGGTTCTGATGCAGCTCAGCACACGCCTCCGTTACGACCCAGCAAGTCCACGGAAATGAAGTGGACATGCAGACCCACATGCAGACGTGGACGAGGGCTTAGCACAGCTTCACCACAGCCTCCAGCAACCACAGCAAGCCGAGCAGCCACCATCCAGGGACTGGACGGGCAGACCCTGCTGTCTTCAGGCTTGGGAATACTACTCAGCAAGCAAAAAGAACAAAATCCCAATACACACAGCTGAACTGACTGATCTCAAACACATTACTCAGAACAAAATAAGCCAGATACCGAAAGTACAGGATGTTGACGCCATTTAACATACATAATCTAAGAACAAAAAAAATTAATCCACGGTGATAAAATCAGTGAGGGGATAACTGGAGGGGGGCGTGCAAGAAACTTCTGGGTAGAGAAATGTCCTATTGTCACAGGGGGGTCCCCAGGAAAAGGGGAGGTTCCAGGTTTCCTGCCCCACCCAAAGAGGGTGGAGCTGAGCAGGGAGAGAAGAAGCTGCAGAGGAGACTGAGAAGGAAGGAGGCAGGATGGAGCCAGAAGGAGACCTGGAGGAGGCACATGGAGCCAAGAGACACGTGAGGAAACTGCGCCTGCCTTTTGGTCATGGACGGGGTGACACAGACGTGGGGGAGAGACCCGTGGGGTGGTGACAATGGCGGTTTTTGTCTTGCTTTTGCTTTTGCTCTTTTCCTCCCCTGTCTGGTTGTTTCTGACCCTTTTCTGTGGGTCCCCCCTGGAAGGTGCTCTAGACTTGGGGCAGGCTTTGGGGCCTTGCTCTGGGCCAATCCCGCTTGGGTGGACTTTACCCCACGAGGGGACGGGGAACTTTGGGTGCTTGATTTAGAAACTAGATTCTTCGCTTTTTCCTGTATTGTTTCCACATTGTATTAAAGTTTCTGTTCATTAAAGTCTCATATGTTTTGTGCTGAGACAGCGGATGGCAGAACCTATTTAGAGCAGGCAGGTTTGTGGGGTCTGGGCTGCCCCTCTCCCTGACTGCAACACTGTGTCCCCATCTGGGTGGCAGTCACATGTGTATATTGTTGAGTCAAAAATCATGGAGTTGTCCGCTTAAGAGGCATTTCACCACGTGTAAGCAATGATAGCATAAAAACCACCTTAGCCAAAAGCATACAAATAACCAGCAAGAACGTGAAAAGCTGCTCAACAGCACCATTTCCCGGGAGGCACAGGTCTAACCGCAAGGAGACAGCATGTCACGCCCACCAGGAAGGAGATAATCAAACAAACAGAAAATAACAAGTGTCTTGGAGGTGGTGGGGACACTGGACCCCCTCAGGGCTACTGGTGTGGATATAACATGCAGCCACTGGGTTTAGAACATTTTGGTTATTCCTCAGAAAACTAGACTCACCATACAATCTAACACCCTCCCCCTACCCGGGAAGTAGATACCAAAGGCATTAAAGCAGGAAGCCGGACAGCACCCGTGTGCAGCAGCAGTGACCACGGACAGGTGAATGGATAAACCAATGAGGCAGATCCACGCTGTGGAATATTATTCAGCCTTGAAAAAGGAAAGGCATTCTGCTACATGCTACACCACGGATGAGCCTCAAAGACATCGTGCGAAGGGAGATAAGCCAGTCAACAAAAGGACAAACGGACTGTTCTGCTTCTGTAAAATACCTAAAAGAGGCAAATTCAGAGACAGAAAGTAAGGGAGAGGTTATGTAGCTGGGAGGAGGAGGAGGGAATGGCAGGTGATTGCTTAATGGTTACAGGGCTTTGTGTGGGGCGATGCAAGCCTTAGAAAGAGACAGTGGTGATGTTTACACAACACTGAGAGCGAATCCAGGCCAATGACCCATGTGCTGGTTACGAAGGTGAAATGGGACAACTTATCTTCCAGTTTGTCACATTTTTTAAATAACAGCCCGTGTCAAAGGGCACACTGGGTTTCCTAGTTTAGAGGGGCGAATTATACAGTATATGAACTTTCTCAGTAAAGCTGTTAAAAATGAAAGAGTAAAGGAACTCAGTGACAGACTTGCCATGGCAGGTGGAGAGACGGCAAAGCCATCAGGTGCTCCTGGAAGAAGCCAGCGCCTGGGCGCACCACGTGGTCCCAGCAAGGGCCCCGGCGGGCTCACCCCACCTGGCAGGGGAGTCTGAGCGGTGCTACCCCTGGCCGGGGCCACACAGGAAGGCGTCAGAGGGAACTTCCTGTGGGGAGGGTGGTGCTGCTAAGGGGGGAGGCTCACGCACGTGCGTGAATTCATCAAGTCATCAGCTGTGCGTTTGGAATTTGCACGTCACTAGGCGTGACTCCCCCTCCACTAACCAGGATTCCCGGAAAGGGGGGGGGGGGGGTTCAAGCCTCAAGGCAGCAGCACAGCTGGGGACGGGGCATGAGAGGGCAGGAAACCCGGGGCAGAGCCACATGTGGAGATGGCGGTGGAGGAGGGTGGGCGACCGACCTCAGATGTGGGCGCCTAAGGAAGCAAGAAAAGCAGCAGCAAGGAGGGCCGGCGCTGGCGAGAACACGGGAGGGCGGGGGCCTGGGAATCCAGCAGGAATTACAGGAAGACTCGCACCCCAGCAGAGACGGACCCTGGCTCCGCGCTTCGGAGCAGAAAGTGGGATCGCCAGGCCCAGGCGCCTTTCTTTTCAGTGGTTTGGCTGGGGGCGCGCTCTGGCCGGGGCAGTCTGCGGGCTCTGCCCTGCGCAGCATGCCACCCTCCTGAAGCTTTGCCCTTAGCGGGTGAAAGTCCCTCTTCTGTCCAGAGTTAGGGCGCCGGGGAGCCGCCTCACACCTGCCGGCGGTGAGAAACACGCAACGAGGACTCAGACAGGGACTTTGAGGGTGACGGCAGGAAGCCGGGGCAGCCAGAAGAGGCTGGGGTGACATGTCGTTCCGGGAGGAGCCCAGAGCCCCCGTCTCTGAACACCGGTCCCTCGTCCGAGGGGCGCTCAGAGCCTCCCCTCTGCAGGCCCTGACCCCAGAATCCTCTTCCAAGAAGCCCCTCCACGTAGAGGCTGAGCCACCAGCCCGGCCCGCACCTGCCCACACACCGCCTGTGGAACACACGTCCAGGTCCTGGCCTGGCCCCTGGGAAGGTGGGTTTGGAAAGAATCTTGGCAAAAGTGCCCGAGTCAAGGATCTAGAGGCGAGGTCAGGCTGGAGGCTTGAGACACAGGGGAAAGGCCCTGGGCGGGCAGATGCTGACAGAGCTGCAGCCGCAGGTGGCTGGAGAGACAGGGAGGCCCCTCCCCCCGGAGTCGCAGAGCAGCACGGACCGTGTCACCTCGCCCCCCAGTCTCCACCCGTTGGGGCTGGGGCTACATTTCTGCTGTCCAAGCCACTCAGCTTGGGGCACTCGCTCCAGCTTCCCCAGAGGCTCACACACCACCCCCCGCCCCCCACTCAGAAGGTCCCCGCCTCTCCTGCTCAGGAGATGCCACGGGGGTCGGATCCCCTCTCAGCTGCTGCCCTGCAACCCACTGCTCCCCACAAGGCAGAGGACTGGACCCCCCTTTGATCACATCCCCCAGCCCCGCCCCAACCCAGCCCTGGGGAAGAGGCCGAGCTTCTCTTCCACCCAGAAAAGGGCCTGTTCTTCCTCAGACATCAGGTGAGCCGTGAGTGAGGAGCCTCCTGGGCCTGCATCTGTGCACCCCGACCAGGCAGAGGGGGGTGGCCGGAGAACCGCCTCAGCTCCCAGCAGCGCTCACCAAGACAAACACAGCTTCCTCGGGTGGGAGTCAATTAGATCAGGGCCCAAACACGCCTCAGCGCATGGGCTTGCTAAATACTCAGTCACTTTTCACTTGCTAAATACTCAGCCACCTCCGAGCAACGGCTTAACTGCAGAAATCTATCCAGATGGGGACTCCTCTGCTAACGGTTGCTCCAGCTTCTCTGCTGCTGGGGAGTCTGTGTTGTCATCTTGTGTCCTAATGGCCGTGGGCCAAACTGTCTTCTTTCTTGGGTAACACAACTGCCTCACTTCCCTCTTGCTTTGACCCCCTGAATAAAACGAAGGTCCGGGCAGTGCCAGGAGGCTGCTGGACCTGTTAGCATGAATGCTTGGGCCAGACAGGACAGAAACCCCGCAGATGCACCCCCAGGGGAGCGGGGGCCCATCAGGGCGATGAGCACAGAGTGGCCTGTGTGGGGCAAGCAGCTCAGTGACCACGACTGCTTTGAAGCAGGAAAGGAGGTGACCCATCCCACGTGGGAGGGGGTCACTGGGGCCCAGGGGAGGGAGGACAGTGAGCTTGGGGGGGGGGTGAGCTGAGGTGGGAGACAAGAGGAGCTCAAATCGGAGATGTGGGGGTTCAAAAAACCCTGAGTACGTTCACGTTTCAGGCATTAGCAAGTAAAGCAGAATTCCTCCACAGCGTGCTTCTTGCAAGAGAAGAGATGAAGTGACGAGGAGCTAGACCGACTGTGTCTCCTCAAAATGCATATGATGAAACCTCACCCCTATTATGAGGGTGTGTCAGGAGGCGGTTGGGGCCTTTGGAAGGTGATTTGGTCACGAGGTGAATGGGATCAGCACCCTAAAATAGAGGCCCCAGAGCGCACCCTCCCATCTGCCATCTATGGGCCGGGCGGCCTGACCTCACCCACACTGGACGTGCTGCACCTGCTCCCAGGCCCGCAGGCTCCACAGCTACCAGAAATAAATGTCGCCTAAGTCACCCAGTCTGTAGCCACCTGAACAGGTAATGCACTGTGTGCAGAAGAAAACAGAACATGCAGCCCAGCTAATGCGGTCCTTAGCCCCTTTGAGGATTTCTAAACTCAAACACTCAGTGTGTAAGGTGGGTGGGCTCACTCACGGCACCGGTGATTTGATGCGGGCAAAAAGTACTCTTGCAGAAACACTTAAGACAGAAAGATATTTAACATGCATTTTATTTATGGGACTAGTCATTTTATTTTATAAAAACTGTACGGGCAGAATTTCATGAAAAAAATAATAGGCTATAGAGATAAATGAGTCCCTAAAACATCATTCAGTCTACTTATTACTTGAGAATATACCTTCACTAAATGTATCCCCAAGCAGCACAGACAAACCGTCTGCAAACATGTGTCTATCAAAAACGGGCACCGTCTTGGCCAGTCTGAATGCTGCCCCTTCTCAAAGTGGGTTAAGAGTTTATCGGGGGGCCTCCCTGGTGGCTCAAGGGATTAAGACACAACCTATGAAGCTATCTGCAGCCACTGCAGCACAAGTTCAATCCCCGGCCAGGGAGCTACCCACATCGTACAGCAGACCTCTCCTCTCTCCCCGCTGCTCCCCTCAGCAGTAGATTTCAGTGGATCCACCTGTTCTGCTCCCCACTCTGTCTCTGGTGAATCCTCTCACCCCCCACACCTCTGACCTGCACCCTAGTTCTTGTATGCATAAATAAATAAATCCTTTAACAAAAACAAAAACTGCCAGGGCATAACTATCAATAGATGAGGTTGTCCCTCTCTGTGTGCAGGTGGCGAAGGTTCTAGCACTGTGACCGCCGCATCTTAACATGCACGACTTCCAAATGCACAGCATCCTTGACAGCTTGACATGATGATGACACCCATAGGCCATGCTTGATTAAGAGAGTTTGTAGGAAAAGGTACTGGGCCACTGGCAATTTTTAAATAGTTTTCTAGAAGACCAAAATACAAGCAACATCACTCTATTTCCTGTTCAAAGATAATCAGCTAAAAAAAAAAAGAGACCCTTCATATTTAAAGAAAAATAAGCCAAAAAGAAACTGGGGCAGGGGGAAAGAGGAATTATTTGACACATGTGCAGAAACAAGACCTTCCTGGGTCTCATCAGTGCCCCTGGCCCAGTGCTCTGAGACGCCCTCTTCCGGGTCCCCTCCGCGCCCAACTCAGTGGGCATGGGGCGAGTGGCACCTGCTGTGGGGGTGCAGATATTGCTCTGCGCATTTGCAAAAGTAAGATCCAACTGTGTGGGGCCTTGGTGTTCAAAATGCCCAGCAAGTTGCTTAGCTTTCGTTCCCCCAGCCGCAGGCAACCTCAGCTTTTCATAAATGGAAAAATATAGCTGATCAGGGGAGTGAACAGAGCAAACACCACAAACACAGCCTTGCATTCTAAACGTGGCTCCTGCAAAGTGCGGATGCAAATGCGAAAGAAACAGCCCTGAGCCACTGCAGGCTTCAAAGAGCATCCCCCACGGGAGCAGAGACGCTTGCTGGGGCTGCCCACCCTCTCGTCTACCCTTGCTCCTAGGTCCCTGTGACAGAAGTTGACGCTGACCTGCAGGAAGGTGGTGTCACAGCAGGGACGACGCCTATAAGTCACAGACCACAGAGCATCCCCGGCCCCGCCTTTCCAGGGCGCCTGGTGCCCCATCTCGGTTCTGTGACTTGGGCTCCAGGTGCCTCTGGGCCTTCACAGTGAGCAGCATTTAAGTGCACTGGAAGCTGCAAACATGCACCTGCAAAGTTCTACTGTTTTTTTATTAACAGATTTTCCTTTTGCACAGCAGTTTTAGGCTCACACACAACTGGGTGAAAGGGACAGATATTTCCCTGCCTGTCAAGTTTTTTTTTTTTTTTTAAGATTTATTTATTTATGCATACAAGAACTGGGGTGCAAGCCGGAGGTGCGGGGGCGGGGGCGGGGCGAGAGGGTTCACCAGAGACAGAGTGGGGAACAGAGCAGGGGGATCTACTGAAATACACTGCTGAGGGGAGCAGCAGGGAAGGCAGGAGAGGTCTGCTGCGCCATGTGGGTAGCTCCCTGGCCGGGAATGGCTGTAGTGGCTGGCAACAGCTTGACAGCACTGAGACTTTAACCCCTGCACCACCAGGGAGGCCCGCTGTCAAATCTTAATAGCTCCTATGATGACCCAAGCAAAGCAGCGCCTAAGTCACATCCAAGTATCAACAGTGGGGCTGTGAAAGCTAAGACTGGCCTTTTGTTTTCTTTCTTTTTTTATTTATTTTGTCAGAGAATAATCGGTTCATAGGTAAAGCTGTACTCCCAAAAAAAGGGAGGAGAGCACAGTTACATGTGTTTTATGCCATAATCATCAAAATGCTACCTCATAGGGCCTCCCTGGTGGCACAAGGGGTTAAGCGCAGTGCTGTGAAGCTGTCCTCTGCAGCGCCGGTTCAATTCCAGGACGACCAGGGAGATTCCCCCATGGCGCAGCAGACCTCACCTGTCTCGCCTGCTGCTCCCCTCAGCAGTGCTTTCGGTCCGTCTGCCTGTTCTGCTCCCCACTCTGTCTGGTGAATTCTCTCACCCTCCCACGCCTCTGGCCTGTACCCCAATTATTATATAAATAAAAAATAAATCTTTAAAAAAAAAGTTACTGCATAAAAGAGGGAAAGAAGTCCCAGCACATTAGCTGCACCTTCACTTAACAATAATTCTATTGTCCTAATAATATAAATGTTACATGTTTGCAACTCTCAGAATCAAGCTATGGACAGGTGGGGATGACCATAAGCAGAGTTAGAAATTTCAGAAAATGTGTCGACCTTGCCGGTGGGAAGAGAATGAGGAAGAGAGGAGGGCCTGGGGCAGGTGAGGACTCTGCTCTGGTCCTCAGACATGCTGGCTCGACCTGATGGAAGAGACACCAAGTGAAGCGAAATATATTATACAAGGAATCAGAACAGTAAGTATGAAAAATGGCGGGTGAGTGTGTCTGGCCGGGGAGTGGGGAGAGCAGTGGAGAGAGACAGGAGGCCTGACACTGTGGGCAGGAACAAAAAAAAAGGAAATCCCCCCCATGCCCCAGTAATGCCACTCTTGGGCGTGTGCCCCAAAAATACGAAACCATCAACGCAAACAAGGCTATCACCTAAGTGCAATAAAATGTTTGCTGGCGCACTGCTTGTAACAGTTAAGAAACGACTCCGAGCCCGGGGCTGGAAGAGTCCATGGAGACGCGCTCTAGTCACACCACGGGATCCTGTCCCGCCACGAGGAAAGACGGACTGCCGTCATTTACAACAGAGCACAGGGGGCTCGAGGGCATCGTGAGCAGTCCTCACACAGCCAAAGCGAGAAAGACCAATAGTGGACATTGACATAGCGGACAATGTGACAAAGCAGAATATTTACAAAAACTAACAGATATTAACAAACACCAGGACTGTGAAGGCAAGGGGGGGGGCTCTAGGGGCGGCCCAGGGGGGCAATAATAACAACAATAATAATCTTTAAAAGTAAGCAGTGTGAGTCAGCAAAGGCCTCCACCTGCCACCCCAGGGAGTTATCAGCATCACCCCAAATCATAAGGCCAGACAGGCCATGAAGAGCAAACTGTCCGCCCACAAGAAGGGTCACTTCGGAGACGCAGGCCAGAGGGGAGGGAGTAACACGTCCTTCTGCAAGATTCCCTTTTCTATGGGACGCGTCCATCTGCTCCCCACTCTGGCTCTGGTGAATCCTCTCACCCTCCCGCGCTTCTGACTGTACCCAGTGCTTGTATAAATAAATACATAAATCTTTAAAAAATAATAATAATAAATAAAATAAAATAAAAGTACATTGGTGGAAAAAATTAAGCAGACGGCCTCAGAATAAGATCTTTGTCTTCAGACTCAATGTCCAAAGGGGTAATCCGGAAAATGCATGGCTTATTTAACCAACTCTGTTAGAAATGCTGATTATTAAGAAGAAAAAATACACACCCCCCATATTAAAATACAATTCAAAAGGGCAAAAACAGTAAGGACAAAAATTAATACGTAACAAATATGCCTACAATGGTTAACTAACGAGAAGGAAGGGCTTCAAAAGCACAAGAACTTTGAACAAAATGTCAAAACTATAAAAAATGTACTTAACTACATGAAAACATAATATCCATTTACTTCAAATATCCTTAATAAAATTAAGAGGAAGTTGAAAAACAGCAGCCAAAATTCATGACATAGAGGGGATTTTTTTAAAATAGCAACAGAAATACACCGACAGTATAATTTTTAAGCAAATAAAGAACAAAAAAATCAAAGCAGCACAGCAAAGAGCCAAAAAATACATACGAGATCGTCACAACCTCACCAGTACACAAAGTCACGCAAATTAAAATACTAATAAGACATCCTGGACTTCACAAAAAAAGATTATATTGCAGAGATCTTCACTGAGGGTGGATCACTCAACTAACGGTGCTGCACAAATGCCCCCGTCATATGGGAAAACATGAGGCTGGGGTTTCACTTCCCGTCTCGTGCCAGAATGAATCATTAAATTCCCAACTATAAAAACAGTGGAACAAAAGTTTGATGATTATTTCTATAAAGTTGGCTTTATTTTTTTTTTTACTGCTTTCTTTTATTCATTTTTAGACAATTAGTTATTTCTTATAGCTTTGTCTATATGGTTTTGGTTTTTGGTGGAAACAGGTTAGAGCTCTAGTTTTCTGGTACTCCATACTTTTGTAAACCCATTCAGATGTCTGGTATACATTATCAGTTTGATTAAGGTTTGTAGAAATGCAATGGTTTTTTTTTTTTTTTTAAACAAGATAGACCTCTTTCCTAATAGCTAAAACAGTTTTTTTTAATAATAAATTTTATTTTTATATTTCCCATACAATGGCAACCCCCCCATTCTGACCCCAATCCCTCCCCTCCCGCCCCCCACCCCCCAAAAAGTGTCTCTGGTTCATAGTTTTTTGTTGATTTTGATTTTCACTTTCTTATAGTTATTCATTTTCCTGGTCCCTTATTTAAAGTGCCCCTTTATTTTTTTTTTTTATAACTTTTTTTTTTTTTTAGAGGCATGCTTATTTATTTATTTATTATATTTGTTTTGTTTATACAAGCACTGGGTACAGTCAGAAGCGCGGGAGGGTGAGAGAATTCACCAGAGCCAGAGTGGGGAGCAGAGCAGGCAGAAGGACTGAAGTACACTGCTGAGGGGAGCAGCGGGTGGCAGGAGAGGTCTGCGCACCATGTGGGATCCTCCTCCGGTGGCCGGGGAGCAGCAGGGGATCGAACCGGCGCCGCAGAGGCCGCGGGCAGCTTCGCAACCCAGCGCTCAACCGCTGCGCCACCGGGGAGGCCCTAAAGTGCCCCTTTAAAGCCAACTTTAAGTTATTTAACTTAAATAAGGGACCAGGAAAATGAATAACTTAAAGTTGGCTTTAAAGGGGCACTTTGAAGCATGATTTCAGAGCCAGAAAACAGATAAATCTGACTAAACAAAAAAGTCGATGCCATCTCAGCAAAACCACAGTATAAACAAAGTCAAAGACAAGAGACAGGCCCTTTCACTTTCAGCTCTGAGACCCCTGGCCACTGAGCCCACCGCCCACGGAGAGCAGCAGGTTGAGGCTCGACTTTTTTTTTTTCCCACCCATTTGGACACATTAGACTTCCAAGGTAGCCAGGACCACCAAGGCCCCAGAGAGGGAAGAGCCGGAGATGACCTTCTGCTCTCATCACGCCCCCCCTACGGTGTCTGGGATTGCTCTGGAACCAGCAACATGTCGAGCGCAGTTGTGAGGATGAGAGGGGCGAACCAGGGGCTCCAAGGGTCCACGGGCTAATCAGACAAACTCAAAGCTCACGCCTGGCGAGTAAGCCCAAGGGGCTGGCCCAACAGGGCGAGGCAGGCCAGACCAGACCTTGCAAACACGACAGTGCAGCCTGGCGTCGCCTGCCCCCTTTGTCTGCCAGAGCAAATTAAATCCTCCGTGGAGAAAGGTCAGCACTCCCTGAGAGCCGCCGCCACTTCTCATTCATGATGTCTTAACATTCAAAATAAATTGATAACCAGGACCTGCTTGGTGGCGCAGGGGTTAAGTCTCAGCACTGTGAAGCTATCACCAGTCTGCACATGAGTTCAATCCCTGGCCAGGGAGCTACCCCCATGGCGCGGCAGACCTCTCCTGTCTCCCCGCTGCTCCCCTCAGCAGTGTGTTTCAGTCAGTCTGCCTGTTCTGCTCCCCACTCTGTCTCTGGTGAGTCCTCTCACCCCCGTACCTCTGACCTACACCCCAGTTCATGTATGCATAATTAAATAAATCTGAGAGAGAGAGAGAGAGAGAGAGAGAGAGAGAGAGAGAACCAGATGTACCAGGAGACAAGAGCAAGAAAAAAAAAAAAACAATAGAAAACACCTCCAGAGATTCAGAGAGGAGAGGCCGACTTTAAGACATCAACATCTGTTACATGATCAACATGTAACAGAGAATAATGATAAATGGAAGCCAGAGTCTAGGCCTGGAACAGAAGGCCCACCAGCCAGGACTCACACTGGACTCGCCAGGGCACGTGGCAAGGCCGAGAGTGATGCCAGGGGAGAGGCCTTCTGGTGGCCAGGGAGAGGCAGAACTACTGTTGAAAACAACAGAACCCGCCCCCACAGGCCCAAACTTAAGACCTAGTAATTTCCTAAGAAAATGATTAAATCAATGTGCAAAGATTTATGCAAATTGCTGCGTGGCTCCAAAATGACAAATCCGAAATAGCCTCCGTGTCTACCGGGAAGTCATAAACAAAACCAATGAAAATATCCAGGAATTAGAATACATAGTAGTTGTTAGAAATAATGATGTGTATTTGCTGATATGCAAAGATGTCCTGATGAGTTGCCAAGGCAAAAAAATACCACATGTACCGTATTATATGAAATGAAGTTATACCTAAAAAATGTGATTATATCTAGATCTGTGTTTTCCTCTTTGGCATTTTCCCATCCCACCTTATCTGCATATGCTACAATAAGCGTGCATGACTTGGAATGTGTCAAGAAACAACAAAGCCATCGCCATTTAACAATTCATGTTCGGCATGGTGAAGATGTAACAGGCAAGTTCTTAGCCTGCTGGTGGAAGGAGAAATCAGTGCGATCTCCCTAGAAAGCAGGTGACCTTTAAAAGATTCAGTATCGGATCAAGAAGATGTTGTCCATATACGCCATGGAATGTTACTCAGCATTCAAAAAAGATAAACACATGCAATTTGCAGCAACATGGATGGCGCTGGAAGGGATCATGCTCAGCGAAATAAGCCAGAAAGAAAAAGAAAAATACCGGATGGTCTCACTCATAGCAGGAATCTAGAAAACCTAAATAAGGGACCAGGAAAATGAATAACTATAAGAAAGTGAAAATCAAAAATCAACAAAAAACTATGAACCAGAGACACTCTATGGGGGGTGGGGGGCGGGAGGGGAGGGATTGGGGTCAAAATAAGGGGGTTGCAATTGTATGGGGAATATAAAAATAAAATTTATTTAAAAAAACAAAAATAAAAATAATAAATAAATAAATAAAAGATTCAGCCTCCCCAAGCCAATATATGCCTTCTAAGATTTGATCTAAAAAGGGGTGCTCCCTTGGGCCTCGCTGGTGGCACAAGGGGTTAAGTCTCAGCATTATGAAGCTATCACCAGCCACTACACATGAGTTCGATCCCCAGCCGGGGAGTTGACGCAAAGGGCGTAGCAGACCTCTCCTGTCTCCCCGCTGCTCCCCTCAGCAGTGTGTTTCAGTAGATCCGCCTGATCTGCTCCCCACTCTGTCTCTGGTGATTCCTTCACCCCCAGCTCTGTACGCATAAAATAAAATAAAATAAATCTTTAAAAAATTTTTCTTAAAAAAATTGCACCTTGCTTTCCCAAACCCATCCTCTGCACACATCATTGTTGCATTATTTGTTGGACATTTTGGGTTTCTGAGATTCTGCTGTACAAGTATTGCTCTGTGAATGACACTCAGTATATCATGATGGATACCCACCCGACTGTCCCTTTTTATCTTATTTTTTAAAAGATTTATTTACTATGCATACAAGAGCTGGGGTACAGGCCAGAGGTCCAGGGGGTGGGAAGACTCACTAGAGACAGAGTAGGGAGCACAGCGGGTGGACTGACTGAAGTACACTGCTGAGGGGAGCAGCGGGGAGACAGGAGAGGTCTGCTGCGCCATGTGGGTAGCTCCCCAGCCGGGGATCAAACTCGTGCTGCAGTGGCTGCCAACAGCCTCCTAGTGCTGAGACTTAACCCCTTGAGCCACCAGGGAGGCCCCAAGGTGCATTTTTAACATAGAAATGAGCTTATCCATGAAAAGAGTAGGCTGCAAACTGGACTTTCAGGCTACACGCTGCAGAGACAGACAGGTCACACCCAACACTGGCTTCATTCTCTCCAGGTGCTGCATTAATTCTCTTCTTTGCATTTTGCTTTTTCCCATGTTTTTCCACATCTAAACATTTCTATTGGAAATAGAAAAAAGTCTAATAAATATTACTGTTCAATGTTGTCAGCGTAAAGAGGAAGGACCTGAGAGTGGGGAGAACAGGGCATCTACGAGGAGCTTCGCGAATCACACAAATCAGGACCCGTGCCCCATAATGAGCTCTTCACGAGCCCTAACATCATCACCCTCTGAGATTCATCAGACAAAGGACACCCCAACCTCTTATTCGAGCCTGCTCTGCTGCGGAGAGTCAGGACTCCCAGGAGTGATGAATGTTCTGGGAAATGTAAATGTGTCAGGAAAGGGCCACACACCCCGAGAAGTCACAATCTGGAAAGCAAATGAGCCACAGCCCGGGACGTGGAAATGTAATGAGAAAGGCCCATGTCTGCACCGGAAAGACCTTTCTTCATTGGAATCTGCTCCCACCATGTGAGTCCAGGAGCAGCGTCAATTCAGCAGGAAGAGACTGAAGGCGAGACCCATTCTGCTGGCCCAGAGGTCATACTAAACTATATGGAGAGAGGAGAAAGCAGCTCGCATTTGCACACGCACGTTCCAGGGACACACGCATCTTCTATTCTCATCAGATTCCAACAGTGACGTCCACCCAGGTGAAGAGTGGCTGTGGCACGAGGCAGGCGTCTGTCTCCCCCACAGGGGCTGCACTGCTCCTCCCTATGACCCTCAAAGAAGGGGGTACCTGCCGCGAGGAGCAAGGAAGTTCGCAGCTATTAACGAAGACTCAGAGTCTAAATGAATTTGCAGCAGGGGGAGGCTGGGAAGAGCCATCGAGAACAACTGTGCCTTTCACTCTCCCAGCCCAAGCTTTTATAAACAATATGAACAAAGGAACAAGAAAACGGTGCGCAATTGGTTTCTCTTACATGAATGAATACCTCACTACGGGAACACGTTTTCCTAGTGAGTAGAGAACTTGTGCACAAGTCAGCACGTCCTCAGAAAACAGGAGTCAGTTCTGGGAAGAAGTTCTGATTGCAGAACTCCTAACCTCCTGGAACTCCGTGTGCTGAGTAAACAGGTGCTTTCAGGAAACTCGAGCCCCTTTAGTGCAACAGGCTCCCAACAGGTGCCACCAACTGGAGGCCTGGCATGGACACCCCACGGTCACTCAGCATCAGGGTCTTCAGCACAACTGTGGACAAGCCCAGGCATCCCTGGCTTCCTCGCAGGGCCTGGTCTGGGAGGAGCGGAGGGCGAGGAGGGTTAGTTCTGGCCTCTGTTCCAGAAAGGAGGGCAGGGAGGGGCTGAGGCATTCAACGTCTTCCTGATCCAGCACCGCGTGCCTGTTCCACTTGCCACCCCCAACCCCAAAAGAAAACCCAAAGCCCAAATGGACCTCCTCCTTATGGGAACCAGGAACACCCCACTAGGAGACCAGCTCTGGGAAGCTGGGCCACAGCCTAAAGAGGAAACCACAGTCCCCCCAAGGGTGTCTCTGGTTCTAGAGGTTTCCTGTCACAAGAGCAAAGCCTTGTGTAACACGGAGTTCCAGATCCACCTTCTTGAACTTCCCGAGGCAAAGGAAACAACCGCCCAGACATGAAGTCAGCGGAAGCTCAAGGGCCCAGGTGAGCAGCCTGAGCCCAAGGCTGCCGTCGGGGAACAGTGTTTGGAGACCCTGATCTCTGAGGCCCCAGGTAGACGTGAAATGTTTGCTGACTCAGTGGCGTGCGTATTAAAAAGGCAGTAATTCAACTCAGAGCCACGCAAGACGGTCTCGTCCTCCCTAAGTCTCACCGCCCAAGTCTGCCCAACTCTCTTTAACAGATACGCCAGCCACTCCTGACCCAGTCTCCTGCCAGCTTCCCCACTTCCCCTCAGGTCTTCTAGCCATTCCAGAACATTCCAGACCCTCCCACCGCCCTTTGTGCTTCCTACGCCATCTGCCTGGTCTGCTCTTCCCCAGGAAACCACACAGAGCAGCTTTCACTCCCTCCGGGCTTCCCTCAAAGTCAAAGAGGCCGATTCCGCCTCAGCCCAACTCTGGGTACCCACGTTCAGTAAATATTTGCTAAATAAACAAATCCATTAAATGGGTAAGAAGGCGGCTTCTGACAGAATCAAGAAGCATATTTAATGCACATTGTTCTTTGTGGTATTTCTTTTCAAAGGAAGAACTGCAGGAGGAATTGCTGGGCAGTGTTGGCTGCAAGTGTTACTCCTTCATAAAACCCCTTTGAAGGCAAACCTGAAATGCACCATTCTCTTATCAGGGGGGCGAGGCCCAGCCTCCAAAGGCATGAAACGCGTCATCACTGGCTCATCAGTTTCATTATCAGTCCAGCTCCCCCTGAGCACGGGGTGGTCACTGTGGAGAGAGGCAAAGAGAGAGCCCCGCAGACCCTCGGGAAGTGAGGGGTGCGGCAAACCTCTGCGGCTACTCTCCTCGCGCTGTTTTTAAAAGCACAGCTTGTCCTGTTACGAGTATTTCCCACAAGGAAAATAGAGTCTAATGTGAAGATTCTAACAATACAGCCCACGAGAGGCTGAGAAGGGCTCGTATCGCCAGGAACGCTAATGAGCGGGTTCTCTCACTTCACAAATAGGAGCATTTGGAAGGAGCTGTGAATAAATGTCCTACTAAACTGTGTAAATTATTTAACTTTAAAAAAATCACCTGACAGCGCTCTGCGTGACAAAGAGCAACAGCGCACCCAGGCCAATACTCCAGGTCGGGCCTCCCCAGTGGCGCAGCGATTGAGCGCTGGGTTGCGAAGCTGCCCGCGGCCTCTGCAGCGCTGGTTCGATCCCCAGCTGCTCCCCGGCCACCGGAGGAGGGTCCCACATGGCGCGCAGCCCTCTCCTGCCGCCCGCTGCTCCCCTCAGCAGTGTCCTTCGGTCCTTCTGCCTGCTCTGCTCCCCGCTCTGGCTCTGGTGAATTCTCTCACCCTCCTGCGCTTCTGACTGTACCCCGTGCTTGTATAAATAAATAAATAAATAAATCTTTAAAAAAAAAAAAAGTTATGACTTGTGAGTTTAAAAAAAAAAAAAAATACTCCAGGTCCCCTACAGTCCTAGCAGTTACTCCACATGGAAGGGATTCACATCCCCAACTCAAAATCATAGAATGAATTTGCCTTCATCTCCCCCTCCTCCGAGGGGCAAGTGAATGTTAATGTCTGGAGACAACTTTGGTTATCACAACTCGAGGAGCTGCTGAAGGCCAGGGACACTGCTCGATACCCAACGATCCACAGGCCCCCCAGTGTCATAGCGCCAAGTTTGCAAAGCCTCACCACAACAAAGGTTACTTATGACAAGTCCACAGCAAACAACATAGTAAGAGGGATGCTGACATCTGTTCCTGGCACAAGCGAGGATGCCCACTCTCACCACTTTCATTCAACATAGTATCAGAAGCCCTAGCTATAGCAATCAGAAAAGGAAGAGAAACAAAAGGCAGAAAGGAAGAAGTAAAATGGTCTGTTTGCAGATGACATGATCTGACATATAGAAAACCCTAAAGGCTCTTCCCCAACACTGTCAGAACTGGTAAATGATTTCAGTAAAGTTGTAAGATACAAAGTCAACGTGCAAATATCATCTCCATTTCTTCACACCAACCAAGATCTACCCCAAAATAAAATCATGAAAACAGTGCCATTTTTAACAGTATCAAAAATAGCAAAATACCCAGGAATAAATTTAACCAAGAAGATAACGATCTCTACTCTGAAAACTATAAAGCATTGATGAAAGACAGTTAAGACACCAGGGCCTCCCTGGTGGCCCAAGGGGTTAAGCACAGCACTATGAAGAAATCCAAAGCCAATGCAGCACGAGTTCAATCCCTGGCTGGCCTGGGAGCAACCCACATGGCAGGGCAGACCTCTCCTGTCTCCCGCTGCTCCCCTCAGCAGTGTGTTTCAGTCAATCCACCTGTTCTGCTCCCCACTTTGCCTCTGGTGAATCCTCTCACCTCCCCACACACACACCTCTGTCCTGTACCCCAGTTCTTGTATGCATAAATAAATAAATCTTTTTTTTAAAAAAAGACACCAATAAATGGAAAGATATCTCATGTTCATGAATGGAAAGAATTACTATTGTTAAAATGTCCATGTTATCCAAGGTGTTCCAGTGCCAATGCAATTCCCATGAAAATTCCAACAGCATTTTCCACAGAAATAGAAACAGCCATTCTAATATTTGTATGGAGTCATCAAAGATCCTGAATAACCAAGGGAATTTTGAGAAAGAAGAACAAAGGTGGAGGCAGCATACTGCCTGACTTCAAATTATATTACAAAGCTACAGTATTCCAAACAATATGGTACTGGCAAAAAAACAGACTCTCCAGTGGAACAAAATCAAAAGCCCAGAAATAAACCCACACATTTACAGCTCATTAATTTTTGACAACAGCACCAAGAACACACAAAGGGGAAAAGATAATGTCTGCAATAAAGGGTACTGGGAAAACCAGCCATCCACATGAAAAATAATGAAACTGCGTATGTATCTTACACCACCCACAAGAATCAATTCAAAATGGAGTAAAGACTTAAACAAAAGACTTGAAACTGTATTTTTATGTATTTTCAAAATAAAGGTGTACAACTGACAGCAAGACATGGTGCTTTGATTCTACTGAATAGGCAAACACCAACCACCCACTGTGTGCAACTAACTCGCCAGACTGAAGAAGGCATGCACTGGATGATGCTGAGTGCTTCCCTCTCGGAGCTTTTCAAGGTCGGAGAGGAAATATCCACCCATCCTCATAAAACAAAGCAGAAAGAATGGAACTTTCAGCCGTGACAAGACTTCAAAGTCAGATGCCAATCAGCAGAGGGATACAGGCCAGGTTCCTGAGGAAGGTGATGTGAGAGCTGTGTGCAGAGAGGGGAGGAGCATGAGTTCTGGCGAGAGGAAGAAGCTGCTAGCCCAGCGGAGGTGGCCCAGAACGTGGGGGACAGCAAGGCACCCAGCATCTGCACACAAAGCAAGAGTGGGGCCCTATGGTGGGAGCCTCAAAGGAAAAGTGAAGATGATGCTGTGGTAATACAAGCTGCCCTGGGCATAAATCCAGAAGTGGATTTACTGGAAAAAAGAGGAGATACAGCCCTAGAAGTGAGCATCTGTTAAGACACCAAAGGGGCCTCCCTGGTGGCACAAGGGGTTAAGACGCAGCCTATGAAGGCTATTCGCAGCCACTGCAGCACGGGTTCCATCCCCAGCCGGGGAGCTGCCCACACAGCACAGCAGACCTCTCCTGGCTCGCCCACTGCTCCCCTCAGCAGTGGATTTCAGTGCATCTGCCTGTTCTGCTCCCTACTTTGTCTCTGGTGAATCCTCTCACCCCCCACACCTCTGGCCTGTACCCCAGCTCTTGTATGCATAGATAGATAAATAAATTAAAAAAAAAAAAAAAAGGCAAGACACCAAAGCCTCAAAGCGACGCTGCCACGAGACATCACCAGAGACAGCCCAGTGTTTAGAAGGTGACTGGGTGCAGGAATGATGCTAGGTCAACTCCAGGTTGCAATTATGGGCAACTGGAAGCATGGGGACAACCAACAAAATTCACAGCCCCAGCACAAAGCAGAACGGCAGCACCTCCTTCAAAATCACCGAGTTTCAACACAGCAGCACACGACCCATGTGACCCTTCCAAGCAGAGGTCCTGAGGAATGCACCACTTCCCTGCAGTGTGCACCCCTGCAGCTTGCCCTGCAGGCAACTGCAATAATGTTAAAAAGTTGCAGTGGTGGGTGAGTTGTTTTTCAAACATGGAAAGTACCAGACACTGGGAGGCTGGTGGGAGAAATCCTGTGGATAATCTTGAATGCAAGTCTGCCTCTCAGAAATGCATTCCAGGCATCGGTTGTGCAAGCCTGAGGGGTTCTGCAGAGGTAAGATTCCCAAGGGAATGCATGAGTCAGAGTTTTCCACCCAGAGAGACAGACATAAAGAAAGGTATTTTAAGGAACTGGCTCACATGGTCATGGGGGCTGGGAAGTTGGATCAAGCATGAGCAGATGCTGCAGCCAGAAGCAGAAACCCTTCTCCAGTCTTCGTTCATCAAGCCTTCAGCTGATTAGACATGGCCCACCCACATTGTCTCATTTATAACCCAAAAGATTTAGATTTGTTTACACCCCAAAAAAGTCAAATGATTATCTCTATTAAAAATATATTTGCCATGGCCAAGAGGCATATGAAGAAACGTTCAACATCCTTCATAATCAGGAAATGTAAATCAAAACCACACTGAGATACCACCTTACACCAGTGAGAATGGCACATAAAAAAACAAGCAACAACAAATGTTGACGAGGATGCGGTGAAAAAGGAACTCTCCTACATTGCTGGCGGGAGTGCAAACAGGCCCAACCATGGTGGAAAGCTGTCTGGAGGTTCCTCAGTCTGCTGAAAATGGAGCTACCATACCCCCCAGCAATTCCACTCCTAGGGATCTACCCAACGGACAAAAAAACATTGATTCCAAAGAACACCTGTACCCCTATGCTTATTGTAGCACTATTTACAATAGGTAAAACGTGGAAACAACCCAAACCCCCCAAAATAGATGACTGGATCGAGAAGATGTGGCATAGATACACAATGGAATACTATTGAGCCATCCAAAAAGAGAAACTCATGCCTTCGCAGCAACGTGGATGGAGCTGGAAGGAATTATGCTCTGTGCAATAAGCCAGAAGGAAAAAGAAAACTATCGGATGGTCTCACTTACAGCAGGAATACAGGGGAACCCAATAAGACATCAGTGTAAAAAAAATGATAACAGCACAAACAAAACACAACAAAGCAAAAACGGACCATTATAAACCAGAGCCATCCTGCAGGGGAGGAGGCGGGAGAGGGCTCAGAGGGAGGGAGGGAGGCGCACAGGGGACGGTGGTGATGGTGCATGGGGGCCTTGGGGAAGGAAACTCTGTGGGGACTACACGGGGAGGGGGGGAGCAAATATTGTTTAAAAATGAACGATGATGCTAAATGAATAAATAAAAATGTATTTGCCGCAGTTTCCTCGCTACGTGGCAGGTATCTGAATTTTTTTAGGGAGACGTGTCTGCACCACTTTCCGTGCATGGTCATGGAGACCCAAATCTCCCCCTCCCGCCCTTCTCCACAGATCCTCCTGGTCAAGGGTTCTCGGGTCTCCAAAAAGGCTCCCAGTAGCTGTCCCCGCTCCGCGCCCCCCTGCAGGGCAGCTCTCCCCTGTGATGAAAGAGCCCAGGCTGCGTAGCTAAGTTGAGCCAATGCTCCTCCTTGTCTGGAGACAGCGCGCACCAGGTAGCGCCTGCCTGGCTCACGGCGCCCGCCTGGTGCTTCGCCAGTTTCCTAAACCGAGACTCATGTTCCCTAGATCTTTTCCCTGCAGATGAAACAGGCCCCCCGAGACCCCAGCACGCCGGCAAGTCAGCATGCCTGGGGGAGCTGCAGGGATGCTCGACCCGGGACAGGCGTGCAGCGACCCGGCTTCCACGTCTGCACGGCGTCCAGCAAGGCCCGGGGCTGCCGCAGGCGCATTTCATTTCCTAGAAACCCCGCCCTGCTCTAACAGGTCAGAGAAAGTCTAACTTGAGCCGCCCCGGCGGAGGACCTGTGTCCTCACCGCTATCTTTAGCAGCCACCGTCCCTGGAGTTCTCAGATACAAAAGCTGGAAGGTCTAGAAGGAAGCCGTCCAGACTGACCCTCTGGATGGGGTCAGAGCCGGGCGCTGCGACGCCTGGAGGACGGAAGGAATCCGCTGCAGCCCCTGGTGCGGGGGGACTTTGCAGAAGTCCCAGGATGGACCCACCGGGACCGCGGGGCTCTCTGCAGGAGCCTGTGCTCGGGGAAGATGCCACGGGAAGAAGGCAGGCCCGTGGCCATCTCGGCCCCCGGGCACTGCCCTCCCTCCTCGCCACTCACAAGCCGGGGCCCTGCCTCTGAACGGAATCTTTCAGATGGACCTTTTCCTCAGTCTTTTCCCTGGTCTTTATTTTTGAACCGACTTCACGCACTGCCCCTGCGCTCAGAAAATGTGCTACTATAAACCTAACACCTCCAGGGCCCCCCCCCCAGCACAGCCCCTGCCTCTTCGTCACTCCCGCTGCCCTCTCTCTGTCCCCCTCAAAGATGGCGTAGCCTGGCCAGTGGGGTGTCCACGTCAAGAGTCCGCTGAGCCTGAACTTGAAGGCTGGACCACCCGTGTCCACGCCAGCCATGCCACGTGGGGTGCGCGCTGCTGGGGGGGGGGGTGCGCAGGCCTTGGGAAGGACCCACTTGTTTTTCTGCCACTTGGAAAATGCTCTCAAAACCCACCGCTCCAGGGAGACGTTGCCAGCAGCCGGCTGTCTGGCGGGCATCTACCTCCATTTCTGTCTCTTGACTTAGCAGAAATAAGGACAACGTACCTTCCGCTTCTTTGTGATGCAGGATCAGTCTCTTCCAGAGTCGTTTATGCGCAGCCTCTCCTGTCAGGATCAGCCCGACTGATACGTTTGGGGGGTGCCCACTGGGGAGCTGAGGGTCGGCACCTCTGCTGGGAAGTGTGGGTCACAGGCAGGGGCACCACTGGGCGCTTCTCCTAAATGCAGGGCCCCTGGCCTCTCCCTGACCTACAAGGAGACACATGCACAGGCACACAGCCAGCCAGCCAGACAGACAGACACACGGTAGCAGCAGCACTCAAATCCTTCCACCAAAACGAAAGCAGCCGTCAGGAGCGATGCTGGTTGGCACGGGACGATTAGGGTGTGGAGGTCCCTGATAACCTCTATTTGGGCACCTCACTAAAATTTTCCACAAAGAAAATAAATTTAAAATAAGCAAACACGTGATTAAGGTCGTGAATAATTCACAGGAACAGGTAAGTCTGTGCTTGGCCAGGAACCTGATTCTTACTGGCTCTGCCCCCCCCAGAGCTCGACCCCCTGCCAGGGGAGCAAGCCCAGGATGCCCCATGGAGGGTGGGGGTCCACCTGGAGCGGAGGCCAGTCACATGGCCACCACGGCCGTCCCCAACTGGGTGCCCGTCCAGCAGGGTCGGGCCGCCCTTAGCAGATGCTTACTCTGGGGTCCACCCGTGCGGTCACTGCTTGTTTCTCATGCCGCGGAGCGTGGTCACCCATAACAGATGCGTGGGGAGCAGACACACGGATGCTGCACGTCATCGTGATGGACGCTGGACACTATTCGTTTGTGCAGGCCCACGGAAGGCACAACGCCCACAGGGAGCTCTGGTGTAAGCCACGGACTCTGCCCATGTGGGTGCCGTCTGGGGCGGACGCTGACAGGGGAGACTGTGCACGTGAGGGTGCGGGACACATATGGGACATCTCTGCCCCCTCCCTCAACTGTGCTGAGAACTTAAAACTACTCTAAAAACATGCTTCAGCCTTTAAACGTAACAACAGAACCAAGCGCACCCGTTCTCTTACTGGGCCCGGCGCGGCCCTTCCGCAGCAGCAGGGAGAAGCAGACGTCAGCCTGCTCCACGCGAGTTGGGGCCTCCAGACCCCCGTGGGGGTCTCGTCTCTGCTCCAGCCTCTGGGGCTCCGAGTCTAATCTGCTCATTCTCACCTCCTTGCTCCCACCTTCCAGAATCTGCAGCCAACACACGCACGCACACCCCCTCACAGCGAAGCCCAGCTCTCCCCGGGCCCCACGACTTTCCACAAGCACGAAGCAGAAGGCCGGGGCTCCCTGTCTATACTGCCGGCCACTTCCAAGCGAGCGGCCCGTGAACGCTGAGGCTGGGCTGGGCGGGGCGCCCGGCAATTTGATTTTCATTTCAGGGAAAGGTGCTTCCAAAGTGGATCCATCTTCCGGCCACATTCAGAAAACGAGACATTTGCTCACGTCCTTATCAAGACTGGGGGGCCAGTCCCCACTGAGCTCTAAAAGGCATGCAAGCCCCTTACGGGGTGCGGTGTGGGCGCCACTTGCCACCAGAGGAAACATGTGGAAGGACCTTTGAGAAATTTCTCCGCGAGGTCTTGGAATTTGAAGGCAAGCAGAGGAGGCTGCAGTGTTTCAAATTAGCGTAATTGGGCCTGCCTCGGGCCAGAGCTGGCTGGCAAGCCCGGGGCCTCTGGGACAATGAGAACAGCACACACCAGGCACTTCCTTTGTTTTCAGGGCTGTCTCCAGAGCCCTCAGGCCGGAAAGGTGAGCCTCGGGAGACAGTAAGTCAAAGGCAAGAATGAAGGAAAAGAATGGGCAGCTGTCACTGTCCCCAAGCGAGACAGAACAAAGCTGCCATCGCTTTAAAAGCCACACGTCTACTTGGCCTGTTATGGGGGGGGGGGGGGGGCTCTGACAAATATTTACAAGCTGCGCATTACATTATGCCACGCTTTTAGAGCAATAAATACTTTAGAAGGAAACTGCAGGAAGCCACCTCCAACATTCCATCAACCTCAGGAGTCGGGAAAGAATGATCCCTGGTTACCCCAACTGAACGAAACACCTGTCAGCTTAGGCAGCGCTCCCTCCTCCGCCAAGCAGGGACCAGCAGCTCGACACACACACGCACCCCTGAAAACATTTGAAAGGCCTGAGAGACATTCTCCTTCCAGGAAGCAGGCTTTGGGCAACTGGGAGCTGACCGAGTCATGATGATCTTGCAGAACTGCCTGCCTCAGGGCCTTTGCACATGCCCTGCCCGCTGCCTAGAGGAGCTCCTCCCAGGTTATCTTCTCTGCATCTTTATTCAAAAGTCACTGGCTCTCAAATGACCACCCTCGATCCCTGAACTCCTGGGCGGCCCTGACCTGGGTCAGGGTGCTGCTGGCTTGGACGGGGGGCAGCGCGAGGAACTCCCTGCAAAGGAACCGTAAATCAAGAACCTGAAGGCAGTGAGGAAGCCAACTGTGTGCCCATGGGGAGGTGGGGCGGGGGGTGGGGTGCTGACAGCCCCAAGGTTGGACACCCGAATGCTGGACCCAGAGTGTTTCCTAAGTTTCTTTTTTTTTTTTAAAGATTTATTCACTTATTTATACAAGCACTGGGTCCAGTCAGAAGCCCAGGAGGGTGGGAGAATTCACCAGAGCCAGAGCGGGGAACAGAACAGGCAGACTGACGAAATACACTGCTGAGGGGAGCAGCGGGCGGCAGGAGAGGTCTGTGTGCCATGTGGGACCCTCACCCGGTGGTCGGGGATCGAACTGGTGCTGCAGAGGCTGCGGGCAGCTTCACAGCCCAGCACTCAACCGCTGCGCCACCAGGGGAGGCCCGTGTTTCCTAAGTTTCTACCTGCTGACCAGCTACTCCGGCTGGCCTCTGAGGCTTCAGCTCCCACACTGGCCCCTCGCCATGCCACATTATGACCCACCACACACCACCTGCCTGACTAGACAGGCCTCGCACCACCGCCTCCAAAATCTCCTTCCTCAGCTAACAGGACTGTCCCGGGCCCCTCCATCTAAGTCACTGGCTCCACCTCTCTCAGATGCCGCCTCACGACTGCCCCTGGCTGGTCTCTGCTGTCCCAGCACCGGGCAGCGCTGCCCTGAGGTTCCTCCATCCCGGACAGAAAGGTTAAGACTCGAAAGCAGGGAAGGTCGGCTCATCTCCGAGTCTCCACAGTACCTACCCAGTGCCCTGCACACAGTAGGACCACGATCAGCGCGTATACAGGGACTGACTACTCCCCTCTGGCCTGAGGACTTTGCAACACTTGGTGCTTTCTCAGGTTTTCCGGAAGGTGGACTGTTTGGACAACAGCATCCAGAAGCCACAGGGCTCCCGCCTGCCCCCCCAAAGCCCAGGGTCAGGAGAAAAAGAAAAAGTGGGGGCTGGGGGGGTTGTTTTACATATTGTGGGCCATGTGCCACCTCTCCATCATGATTTGGTGGGGAGCAGAGAGAAGAAAACTAAAAGCAAAAAAAAAGGGGGGCTGGGGAGCATGGGCTGGCCGGGCACAAGGACATACAAAGCCTGGCAGGCGGGTTTCCTGAGCGGGGCGCGCAGAGCGGTGGCGGCCCACCCGGGCCAGGGCGGCCTGGGGTCTCAGGCGCCAACCCCGGAGCAGGGGCTGTGTTCATCCCTTCCTACATGGAGGAAACCGAGGCAGAGAGCCAGGAGGAGGCTGGCGGTGCCCTCCCCAACCCGAGTGCACCCTGCTCTATGCTAAAAGAGCACATCTCAGAAGTGGCCCCAAAACTCTGGGAGTCCCCTGGGAGTGGCTTCTGTCCTTCTCCCATGACACATTTGCAGCTGCTTGGAAACTTTTATTTTGACCCCAAAGGAAGTGCAATAAAGCGGAATCCAGCGGAGCCTGGGGCGGGCGCTGGGGGGCCCCACCCTGCTCCTCCAGATTGGGGGGGCTCCTTCAAAGGGCCCCCCAGGTTTCCTGCTTCAGGAAGCAGAGGTCTGACATAAACAGCTGTAGGAGCAGAGCATCCTCGCAAAGTGAAAGTAGAGCCGGCCCGGCCCTCCCCGAGGCCCCTCCCCGCGGCTGCAGGAGAGGGGCGCCTCCCAGGGGGATCCATGCCGGCCCCCCACCCCTTACCAACCGCACAGACCCCCCCCCCCAGCCGGGTCGGGTGAAAGGCGTAAGTGTGGGCGCAGCAGACGACACCGGGCGGGAAGCCCAGCCCAGCCCACCGCGGGGACAGTCCACTCCCCCGGACAGCAGCGGCGGCCCCGGCACAGCGGCCCCGGCCCCCAGTCCACGCGCGTGGGCAGGGCCAGGCCGCAGGGGTCGTGCTCGCGCGTCCTCTCTCCAGCCAACTTTTTCCTCCGTCGCCCCGGCTGCGGCCCTCGGGCGCCCCCAGGCCAGACCCGGCGGCGGGTCGGTGCCGAGTCGGGACCCGCGGGCCGGCGGGCAGAGCGCGGGCGGCGGGGGTCCAGCCCGAGGGCGCGCGGGGGCGCGCGGGCGCGGGGTCAGTAGGGGAAAGGGCAGGCGGGGGGTGTCCCCGGGAGCAGGCGCGGGAGCGGGCACCGGGCCGGAGGGAGAGTCTCCAAACCGGGTCCCGGCGCGGCCCCGGGGGAGCCCAGCGGCCAGGGGGCGGCCGCGGAGACGGGGTGCCAGCGGCGTCTCCCGCGCGCGGAGACCCCGGCGGGGCAGGCGTGCCCGCAACCCCACCCAGCCCGGGGGGACCGGCCACGTTGGGGCCCCGCGCGCCGCGCCCCCAGAGCGCGAAAAAGGCGCGCGCGCCGGCGCCCAGGTCCCCGCGGAGACCGGCCGGGGCCGCGCGCGGGGCGGGGGCGCCGGGGCGCTTACCCGGCCGTTGCGGTCGGTCTCCCGCACCTCCTCGGCGCGCGGGCCCCGCCGCACCAGCGTCCGCAGCAGCCCCACGTCGTTGGCGCTGGCGGCGCGCAGCAGGGTCGCCGCCTCCGGGGCGCCCTCCGGGGCGCTCTCCACGCTCGCCGCGCCGCGCGCCTCGCCTCCGGGCGGGTAGAAGGAGTCGTCCGAGGCGACGCTCGGGGTGTCGGGCAGGCGCGAGAAGTCCTCGTACTCCTCGTCGTCCTCGGGGTCCTCCCGGGCCTGCGCGTCCCGGGGCGGGGATGGCGGCCGCGGGGACACGCAGCGCGCCCCGCCGCCCTCCGGCCCGGGCCCGGCCAGCAGCACCATGCCGGCGGCCGGGGCGCGGGCCGGGGGCCGGGGCTCGAGCCGGGGGAGCGCGCCGCGGGGCGCGCGCGGGGGTCACCGCCCCGAGCGTCCGGCGGCCCCGGGAGAGCCGAGCTCCGCGCGCTCAGCCCGGCGGAAGCCAGCGCCGGGCGGCGGCGGGAGAAAAGCCCCGCGGGGGTGGGAGGGGCCGGGGGCTTTCCCGGGCGGCGGGGGGCGGCCGCGCGGGGGGAGGCGCGCGCCCCAAGGCCCCGCCCGCGCGGGCTCCGGCCGGAGTGGGGCGCCTCGCGGGGCGCCCGGCCGCTTCGCCCGGCAGCGGAGAGAGACGCGCGCGGGAACCAGATGCAAGAACTCGAGAAGCCGCTCGCCCCGCCCCGCGCGCCGCGGCCCCCGGGAGGAGGGAGGAGGTGGGGCGCCCGGGGGTGGGGCGCCCGGGGTGGGGGTGCTCCCGCCGCGGAAACACGCGAATCCGCGGGGGCCACCGCCTGCCGGGGCGGCGGGCGAAGGAGGCGCCGAACCCACGCTTTCCCCTCCCCGGGAGCCCGGGCCCCTCGCCAGCTCCACCCCGGGCTTTGGGGCCGGGCCTCTGGGGCGCATGGGGCTCGGAGGGGACCCGGCCCGGAGGGCGCGCGGGGAGGGGTGTCCCGCGGCTCGGAGCGCGCGCTCGGGGGCCACGGGGAGCCGCGAGCCGGCAAGACGCCCCACACCGCCCGGGGCGCGCAGAGCCGGGCCCGCGGGGACCCGCTACGAAGCCCCCCTGGCGCGGCATCGGGGCGCCCGGGAGGAGCCTTGGGTCCGGAGAGGTGGCCCCGGCGCGAGCGAGCGGCGAGGGGTTCTCGCCTCCCCGGCCCCGGCCCGAGTCGGGGCCTCCGTCCGCGAGGTGGCACAGCCCTGCGGGCCCCGGCCGCGCGCGACCTCTCCCGGCCGGGCGGGCGTCTCCGCGGGGAGCCCCGACGGCCAGGGGCGGGAGCCAGCGCCACTCACGGCGGAGCAGGCGCGTGGAGGCGCGCCCAGCGCCGGGATGGGGGTACTGCAGCTGGGGCGCGGGGGCCGCGTTTACAAAACTTTTGAAGTTGGAGAGCCCAGCGTCGCCTCCACGCGCGCCCCTGCGCGCTCCACCGGCGCAGCCCGCCCCGCGCCCCGCGCCCCCTCGGGGGCCCGCGCAGTCCTGGGGGCCAGAGAGCCCCGCTGCGCGCCGCCAGCTGCTTTTCTTGGGTAAAATTCCGCAAGTGAGTGAAGCCACCCGGCGACCGTCTCTCTCTCCGACTTTCTGACTTGGCACCATCACCTCAGAGCCACCTGTTTCCCCCAAAGGGCGCTGCTGCTTCGCCTGCAACAGCCGAGTGTGCGCCCCCGGCTCGGACGCGCGTGGAGCAGGCCGGGCCCGCCCGGGGCTGTGGGTCGCGCGCAGGGACGCGGGGCGCGGGCGTCTTGGGGACCCGTGTTGCGCACTCCCGGGTCAACGCCGGCGGGGCAATGGCAGAGGGTCTCCGTTTTCATTTTTTTGCGACGTCTCCATCCCGTTTTCCACAGCCGCTGCCCAGTGAACCTCCCGCGGGCGCTCGCGGGCGTCGCTTACTCCCAGGCGGCTCAGCGCAGGCTGCTCCCACCGGGGTGAGGCGCGGGCTCCATGTGGTTTCCATCTTCATCTCTCTGTTGCAGCTTTAACTCCCACATGGGGGTCGAGGGAGGGGGCGCGATGTGGAATCAGAGGACCCCCCACCCCTCACTGTCCCTGTGCCACCTTTGGTTCCATTTGTGACCCGGGCCTCCAGGTGCCAGCCCGCGGTGACCAAAGGCCAACCCAAAGGGAACAAAACTGGGTGGACGCAGCCCCTGGGGACAGGCTGGGGGACCCTGGGCCCTCGAGGGCAGTCTGAGGAGCACAGTGGGGACATAGGCTAAGTGCCCCGGGCAGGCGCGGAGGCCAGCGAGGTGCCCTGAGCCCCACTAGTGCCCAGCCAGAGCCTGGCGTCCTGACCCCGGGGAGGGTGAGGAGAGGCGATGCTTGCGAGGCCTGTCTTTGCCTGAGTTAGCAGTGACCTTGAGCCACTCACTTCTTTGTGTACTTGGGGCTTTCTGGAGCCAAAAATAACCCAAATCATGCTTTGCTTTTACCTTTTTGTTGGGGCATCAGCCATATTTACATAAATTCCCACTGGGATTTCCCCTTTCAAGTTTCCTGAGTCCAGTTAAATGAAACAGGGGATTTACAAGCCGGGTCTGCTGGCCCTCCCCTGGCTCCCCAGGCTGGACGGCAGCCTGTGCACAAGCAGCGTGGACCACCGCTTCCTCCTCCCCGACCCTGTGGGAGTCTGTCCAGCAGGTGCAGCCTCATGTCCTTCTCTAGAGTCTCCGGGTCCTCGTCACTCGCCCCCGACACCAGGGAATTCAGACTCTATCTTCAGAGCTCACCACTTCCTCCTTTCCTTCCTTAGAAATGTGGCTTCAAATAGCCCTGGAATGGCTTTTCCCTTTACAGAGAAACTTCTGGAACAGTCTGCTCCAAATAAGAACCAATGTGGGCCTCCCCGGTGGCGCAGCGGTTGAGCGCTGGGTTGCGAATCTGCCCGCGGCCTCTGCAGCGCCAGTTCGATCCCCGGCTGCTCCCCGGCCACCGGAGGAGGGTCCCACATGGCGCGCAGACCTCTCCTGCCGCCCGCTGCTCCCCTCAGCAGTGTCCTTCGGTCCTTCTGCCTGTTCTGCTCCCCGCTCTGGCTCTGGTGAGTTCTCTCACCCTCCCGCGCTGCTGACTGCACCCAGTGCTTGTATAAATCAATCAATCAATCACTCAATCTTGTATAAATAAATAAATGAATAAATAATCTTTAAAAAAAAAAGAAGAACCAATGTTTTGTGACCCGAGCTGATCATTCCCGGCTTTTAGAAATGAATCCCTTTCCCCGGGGCAGATTCCCAGCATTTCTGAAGGACGGGCTTTTACACGTCACAAACGCAGGCATCTCTATTTCAGAAACGTCAGCACGTGTCTGTGCAGAAGCCTCCCTCAGAAGGCGAGAGCTGCCTAACGCCCGGCCCCACCCTCAGGGCAGCCTCTTAAATCGACATTTGCAGAAGTGGTGTGTTTTTCTAAGAATATTTGGTTTCCGTCAAGTCCTTTAAATTATTGTTTTTGAAAGTTTTTATCGCTACAGAATGGCACGGTTTGTTGGTTTTGTTGAATGATTTGGTCCACCCTTTAAAAGTGCCCCGACCCGAGCTCAGCTGCAGTTAGAGGTGGGACAGGCCGCCCACCTCTAACGCCTGCAATAGGATCCTTTCGAAATTACTAGCGGCCAATGGAAAGACTGAAAACATATTTATTTTTAAAGATAGCAAATGCAGAATACAGCTAGAGGGGTTCCTCCCTCCCCCTCCCCCGCCCCAAAATTGGAAAGACAAAAGTCGTGGAGCAAACCCCCTGTATAGAGTGACCATGAGGGGCGCATGCCTGGAGCCCAGCACACTGAGGTCAACTTTCGCTATTACTAAAGCTGAAGAACTGTTCCGTGGGGGAGGCGCAGGTTGTGAGATCAGAGTTGGGCTTCCCCGCTGTTGGGGTGGAGCCAGAGTTCTAGATGTTGAACATCTATTCCTTGGGTAGAGTGTGTTTACCGACTCATCTACTCTTGACCCATTTCCAGCATTTTCCGACTATGCTCAGATGCACTCTGGCCCAGGTGTTTTATGGGAAGCCCCCGCCTCCTGCCAGGTGGCTTCACTTTCTTAAACACCAATATTTTCTTCATCGCTGTGTTCCAAACGGTAACCCCAAGTCTGGAACAGTGGGAGAGAGACTCAAGAAATCTAGAGGCATGGATCTCAGGGCACACGATAGAGCCTGTGGAGAGCCGGGCAGGCATCTCAGGGGAGACAGGGCTGTAGGTTCTGTTCGTCTCCTGCTGTTCTAGAAATGGCAGGACCAAGCGCCAGTGGGTGTAGGAGAAGGGAGGTGATGACAAAGTCAATCTTGGGCACATTTTGTGAGATAATGCATGTCTAACCTGCACGCTGGCTGCTGCTGTTCTTTTTTTTTTTTTTTAAGATTTATTTATTTATGCATACAAGAGCTGGGGTGTAGGCCAGAGATGTGGGGGGATGAGAGGATTCACCAGAGGCAGAGTGAGGAGCAGAACAGGAGGATCCACTGAAATCCACTGCTGAGGGGAGCAGCGGGTGAGTCAGGAGAGGTCTGCCATGCCAGGTGGGTAGCTCCCTGGCCGGGGATGGAACTCGTGCTGCAGAGGCTACAGACAGCTTCACAGTTTGTGTCTTAACCCCTTGTGCCGCCAGGAAGGCCCTGCTGCTGCTGTTCTTGAACCTTCCCAGAGTCGGTTTCCATTCTAGCAACTAAAAGACCTTCATTCGACAAAAAACCACATTTAAACAAAAAAAAAACCAAGATGGTCAAAAAACATTAATTATAGGAGAAATATTTACAGTGCCTGCCTGTGACAAGCGGCTCCTAGAATATACAGGCTTGTTTGCAGGTCAAGAGGAAACACTGGGCGTATTTATTATGCATTTTGTTAACTGTGTTGTCACCTGTGAGTGGCAGGAAGCTGTCAGCCGGCTGGGGGGGGGGGAGCCCCCAGCTGAGCCTGAGCCCCTCCCTCCTGGGGTCTAGACGGAGTGACGCCCGCAGAGGAAAGGCAGGAAATCAGCCTTTCTCTGGGGTAGTGTCCGAGAAGGGAATGGAGGCCTGAGGTGACCCGGGAATCCATTTCTCACTCCCCTCCCCGAATCCATCTTCAGGGTGGAGGATGGAGAGGCGCCTCAGCTTCTGGGCCGGAGCACCCGGCCTGCATGAGAAGGGACTGCTTTTCACTTGTTGTTTAAGAAAAAAAAATGTTTAAATAAATGTGGGTTGGAGTTTCTCCGAGGTCCCCGGGCTGACTGCAGTCAGGAGGGATGCGGCGAATCCCGAGGTCTGTCTCCAGCGCGGCTGGGCCGGGGCCCCTCTCGTCTGCTTAGAGGAGCAGAGACTCTGGGTCTCTGGGGGCCTGTAATCCTGTTGATGGAGCCTTTCAGGTTTCACTTTCGAACTCGCTCTCTTTCGGGAGGATTTTCTGCCTCTGTGGGATGTTTGGAAGCACTGGCTGTGCGCGCGGTCATTGCCGAGTCTTCTGCCCTTTCCTGCCCTTGCTGGGAATTGACAGTAAAGGGTATAATGGGAGAGGCTGTGTCTGCTCCAGGGACAACAGGCCATGGATCTTCATCTCAACAAAATGGTTGGAATTTTAAGGCTTTTTAGGGAGCCCCTAGGCTGAGAACAGCCATTGAAGGAACTTTCCAACAGAAGGTCCCTAGAGGACCCACCCTGGTCTCCCCCAAGTACAGGGCAAACACCCCATGCTGCCCTCCACTCACGCCTAGAATAGCTCTTATTACCCTTCTTTCCTGTCATTTGGGGAAAGCTCTTCCTTTTTCCTTTTTCCTTTTTTTCCTGCTCTCTTCCCTCTCATTACTTGAGCTCACCAAACGCATCACTCCCAGCATCTCAGCATCAAGTCTTACCAACTTGGTCCATAGAGAACAAATCCTTTGTCAAAAACAAAGTTCATCCAAATGACTTTAGAGAGCTGGTGGGTGCTAGTAAGGGATTTATAAATCGACCACGTCCCATGCACAAGGAGCGAGGCCCTCCCAGGACGTGCGCAACACGGAGGCCTTTGCGGTCTGGGGAACAGTTGGAGAAAAGAGGAAAGACAGAGGACGGCAGGCCCCGCCCCGCCCCCAGGGGAAGGCCGCGCACCCAGGCCACCGCAGCAGTGGTCGGGGCTGCGCCCCAGACCTGTGACCCCACCCCAGCGGGACAAGGAGCAGAAAGATGCCTGAAAGTCAGCCAAGAAAGATAAAGACCCGGAGAACAAATCTGGGGGCGAGGCCAAAAAGAAGTGGTCCAAAGGCAAAGGTCAGACCAAGCCGATAACCTCGTCTTGTTTGACAAAACCGCATGACTCTGGAGGGAAGTTCCCAATCGGCCAAGAAGATTCGTGGCTCCCGGCCAGGGAGGCCCTTCAGGAGCTGCTCAGCGAAGGCCTCTGAAAACACAGAGCCCGAGAAACTCACACCAGACACACCAGGAGGAGAGGCCCCAGCTGCTGGCGAGGATGCAACAGGTCCCTCCAGCTGCACGTTTTGAAAAACAGAACTTTTTTAAATTAAAAAAAAAAATCAAAAAACAAAAGCAGGAAAGCAGATGATCACAGTAACTGGCCGGGTCAGCCAAGCAGGCTGATGGGTTTAAAATTCCACTCTTGGGAGCGGCTGAGCAGTGAAGTTAGGTGTGGGGCGGGGGGCGGGAGCAGCGTAAGTGGCTCCTAGGGGACCTGTTGCTCCCTTGTAAAGGAGAGAGAAGGGTGCATGGCCGACCCCCCGCCGCTGCCCCAGGCCCCATCCATCTCTCGGGACCTCCTGAGCGGTCACAAGCAGGAATAGAGCAGTGGCCACACTTGCCTTTTCTTACACGTGCAAATCTTTGCATCTTGACAACTAAAAAAAATTAAAAAGACGCAGCAGCTGAGGTTGGAAGACATGGGGCCCCGGGGTATGTGCAGATGCCCCCCCAACTTCTGAGGGCCCCTCCACCGGGAACGCCCAAGGCCGTCCTGTGGCGTGTGAGCACTCCGTTCAGACTCCAGGGGGCGCCCGCAGGAGCTGTGCGCACCCCCAAGGTGGTGTGTCCTCTAGAGGCACCTTGGGGGGAAGCTGAGCTCAGATCCGTATTTGCAAGCGAAAGGATCTGTACCCCTCTTTGTTCTAGGCTGGCAAGTAGACAAGCCCGAGAAAGGTGATAAAGGGGGGATTAAAGATGCTTTGCAATAAGCTGTGCGCCTCCTGACAGAGCCGGCAGGACGACTCCCCACGTGGCTTCAGATGCCATCTTAAGGAGCTTAGCTAAGACAGCAGGGCCTTGGGGGGGCCGAGAGGGAAGGCCAATTGGGGAGGCTCCCAGGGGAGGCACAGCAGACAAGGGTATACAGATTGAAGCTGTGCCTCGTCCGCTGGAAAGAGGAGAGCGGGGTCCCCAGCAGAGGCCTCGTCAAGGTTTATAAGAAAATAATTTGTTCAAGCAACTTCCACCCCAGGCTTCGGAGATCCATGAAAGCCACTTTGTGCCAAAAAGACATATTTCGGGGTGGCAGATTTATGCTCCCCGACACCCACATGCAAGGTGTCACCCATCACTCCCTACCGGAGCGTGAATTCAGTAATCAGCGCAGTGACTAAAGCAGCATCTTTAAATTACCCCATGAGTCATGCCGTTCGGGGATGTCTCCCAGCGGCCTGAGCTCTCCGGGCTGGGCCCCGGGTCCAACGTGTCCGGGGGGGACAAAGTCACGGGCAGGGAGACCTGGGCCTGAGCAGGCGGTGCGGCTGGGGGGACCATCCAGCACGCCCAGAGAAAGTGAAAAACAAAATTTAAATTTCCTGCTGTCTTTGTTTGCTGGGGTCACCCTAACAAAGCATCACCATGCAGCAGGTAAGCAATAAAAATAATTCTCTCATAATTGTGGAGGACAGAAATCTGGGGTCAAGGGCCAGCTCCCCCTGAGGGTTGGGAGAGACCTTGGTCCGGCCCATCTGCGCCTCTGGGCTTGGCTGAGCATCACCCGCCTCTGCCTCCGCGCCCACGGGCTGCTCTCCCCGGGAGCCCCTCTCCAGGTCTCCCCTTCACAAGGACACGGTCCCACGGGATCAGGGCTGCCCTGTGACCTCATCTCAGCTAGTTACATCTGCAACAGCCCTGCTTCCAAATAAGGTCACCCTCCGAGGTAGTGGGGGGTAGCACATGCACCTGAATTTTAGGGGCACCCCTAGCCCCTGACCTCAGGGGCCTCCATTCTGTTGGGCCCATGCATTTAGCCCCCCTCCGTGAACTAGGGTCTCTCCTGCCTGCCAAACAGACCACGATATCAACAGGCTGGGATCTCAGCAGCCCCCCCAAAAGCCCCGCAGTGAAGCGGGGTGTCGCCGTGTAAGGATGTGGGTCACGTTCCCTTGTGGCTTGGTTACCGGGTGGTCATCTGCAAACAGCAGCCACTCAGTAGTAGCCGGCACAGAGGGTAAAGTGACGTTTTGGTGTGGAAAATACTGGAAACCGAGACAAATCTCCAATCTGTGGATTTGGAGAAAACGCTTCAGTTTTACTCTGGCTGCAGAGGCTGCCGTGGCTTCACCTGCACAATTACCCCCAGCCGCCCCCTTCCCCGCGCCACCGTCTTGCTGCCAAATCCCCAATCCCCAGTCCCTGGGGTTGTTTATCCCCCACCCAGGGCCACACCCTCATTCTTGTGCTTTCTTCCTCCCCAGCTGAGCTCATGCTCAGAGGCCCCCCCAAACTCCTCTCTTATCAGACTCTGCCTCCAGACCCACCAGCCCTGGCTGCAGGGCCAGCCCTTACCTGCAGCTCCCTTGGGCACCAGCACCAGGCTGTTAACACCTGCCAGGGCTGTTTAGACCTCCCTGGTGGCGCAAGGGGTTAAGTCTCAGGACTGTGACGCTGTCCGCAGCCTCTGCAGCCTGAGTTCTATCCCCGGCCGGCCGGGGAGCTACCCACAGGGCGCAGCAGACCTCTCCTGTCTCCCCGCTGCTCCCCTCAGCAGTGTATGTCAGTAGATCTGTCTTTCTGCTCCCCACTCTTTCTCTGGTGAGCCGCTCACACACACCCCCGCCCCTCTGGCCTGCACCCCAGAATCTTGTATGCGTAAATAAATAAATCTTTAAAAAAAAAAAAAAAAAAGAGCTGCCAGGGAAAGTCTGCCAGCTAAAAAAGGGGTCCTAGACGTGTGGGTTTGGTGTCCACACTGGGAGGTCTGAGAGTCACTCAGCTATTCTAGATGCTCCCCCACTTTCCCTCCCTCCCTGCTTGGTCTTAGCAGGCCTCCTGACCCTCCCAGGTCAGTGTCCACCAAGTTCTTGTCTCTGCCCCACACTCCCGGGGTGTCTCACTTGATCCTTGCTTTCCGCACAGCGGGGCTCCTGAGCGCAGCCGTGAGAGCAGCCAGGGGGCGCCCGGACAGTGCCGTCCACGGGGGGCCCACACTCTCCCCCCAAATGGCTCCTCTGCTGCTGTCAAACTCCATCACACATCACCTGCCAGACACCACAGCCAGGGACTCGCACCTGCTCCTCACACCCCCCAGGCCTCCCCAGAAAAGCTTCTGCTCCCCTTTCCTCCCGCTGCAACCCCCACCACAGCAGGGGCTGCCTCAGGAGTGCCCGGGCCTGCCCACAGCCCGCCTGGCGCTGTCCATGGTGCGAGCAGCAGCACAGCTGTAGCAGCACACCCGGGGCCGGACCCCACTTGGCACCAACATTCCAGCTCCAGCTCCCCTCCTGGGCAAGGGGCCAGCGCCAGGGACGAGGCTGAGGCTGTTCACAGAGGCTGCACCTGGGCAAGGAGGAGGAGGGGGGGAGCAAGAGGGGGGGAGCAGGAGGGGGGGAGCAGGAGGGGGAGGGGAAGGAGGGGGCGGGGGAGGAGCAGGAGGAGAAGGGGGAGGAGCAGGAGGAGGAGGGGGAGGAGGGGGGAGGAGTAGGAGGGGGAGGATGATGATGAGGGGGAGGAGGGGGAGCAGGAGGGGGAGCAGGAGGGGGAGGGGCAGGAACAGGAGGGGGAGGAGGGGGAGGAGCAGGAGGGGGAGGAAGAGGGGGAGGATGATGAGGAGGAGGAGGGGGAGGAGCAGGGGGAAGAGGAGGGGAGGAGCAGGAGGGGGAGGATGATGAGGAGGATGAGGAAGAGGGGGAGGAGGGGAGGAGGGGGATGATGAGGAGGGGAGGAGAAGGGGGAGGAGGGCAAGGAGGAGGGGGAGGAGCAGGAGGGGGAGGAGCAGGAGGGGGAGGATGATGAGGAGGAGGAGGAGGGGGAGGAGGGGAGGAAGAGGGGAAGGAGCAGGAGGGGGAGGATGAGGAGGGGGAGGAGAGGGGGAGGAGGGGGATGATAATGAGGAGGGGAGAAGGGGGAGGAGGGCAAGGAGGAGGGGAGGAGCAGGAGGAGGAGGGGGAGGAAACAAAGACAACAAGAACAGGATGAAAGGACAAAGTCACCCACAAGAGTCTGGGCCGACGTGGTGCGGCATGCGGTGGAGCACTATGCTGCCATGAAAAAGGGTGCCCACCATCTACTCGACTGTGTGGATGGACGTCACCAAAACAATGGTCCAAAAGAAGCCAAACACAAAAGAGCGCGCGCTCCAGGACCCCCTTACAGGAGGGTCAGTCGGCGAAGCGAATCTCTACCACCGGTGGACACCAAGAGAGTGTCCAGCACTGGTGAGGAGCAAGGACGGGGTTGGGACGGGACACCCTGAGAAACGACCACAGACGCATGTACCGTGAGGTCCCTTAGCCGTTGATATTTCTGCACGTCTGCTGCACCTGAGCAAACTTCTAAGCCAAGCACTTTTTACCTTGGAGATCATTTAATCCTCCTCTGGAGGGGTCTCCCGGCCTAGGGATACTCCAGGGATGGCAGCACCTGCCTCTCAGGATTGCAGTAGAAGACCGAGAAGAGAAATGCACGGGAAAGAGCCGACGTGAGACCCACAGTTGGATGAGCACTTAGTTACGATCAGGTCTTACTAACCGGCGCTCAGTAGCTTTGTGGAAGATAAAGCAGAACTGCAGCTCTGCCCTCGCAGGAAACCCCATTGATCTCTGCAGCTGGAGGCCCCACCCTACCAAAGGCCTCTCCCTAGAACCCGCCTCTCCCAGCCTCACGGGGAGGGTGGGATTCCCACCACACCGCAGCAGAGGAGGGGCCTCCCCCTGGCTCTGGAATTCTGGACTCATGCCTCAGGCATTTCTCCTTGGCTGCAGCAACCGTGACTCACCTCATTGTTTGCCCACATTCCTCATGGCCAGATCACCCACAGGGAATGCCCACCCCGCGGCCCTAGCGCCCAGGCTTCACATTTTAGCACAAAGAGTGACACGGAGGACGAAGTGTGTATCCACCAGCACCCAAGCCCCCAACAGGCCCCAAACATCACCACTGCTCTCCAGGCTCGGCCTCAGCTTGGGGGCCTGGAGCCCCCCAGGCTCAGGAAACAGGCGCTTCCTTTGAGCCGTGAATAGTCCTTCAGATACTAGTTACTCTTCAAACTCCAGCTTCTCCGTAAGGATGAACAACCATAACCTTCCTCATCGTTTTGTTAATGAGAATGAAATGAGCTGATTTATGTAAACTGCGCCTGGTGTGTGACCAGCTGCCCAGAGTGAGAACGGGCTGCTGTGCTCCAGAAGGCGGGCACACTCTTTCCCCAGCGTAGCTGTCCTGAAGGGTGAGCTGCGGCCGCCTCTGCTCTGCACCGGCTCCAAATAGACCAGGTTCAGGAAGAGAGAGCCGGGAAAGCAGCGTGGAGCGGGGGCCAATACAGCCGCCGAGAGCCGGGGACAACTCGGGAAGTTTCTAACTCAGAGCAGCGAAAGACGGTCAGAGATGAGGCAAGCATGTCGTCACATGCTCGCCAAGCCTCAAGGCCGTGCACAAGCCCAGACATTGGGGGAGCCAGCTGGGGTCACCTCCAGCCCAAGGCCACTCTGCAGCCTCCAGCAGCTGGGGCTACAATGCCCATTCCTTCGGCAGGCGTCTCTTTTAACAGCCCAGAGTGCTCCCACCCTGGGATCCCGCAGGCTGGGCCGTGGGACAGTCACTTCCAGTCTACTTGGCTTTTATCCTTGTGGCTGAGACAGGAGTGCAAGAATAACAAACATCTCAGAGTTTCTAGAACCTTCCAAACTTCTGCAAGCATAGGCCTTCCCTGGAGCAGTCAACTCCCCTCCACCACGATGCATGAAGCCCTGCTCAACTCCCACCCTTGGCTATGGGTAGGGATAGCTGACTTTCTGGAACTTTCCTCCACCCTTGCCAATCCCTTCTTGGGGCAACCTGATCTTTCCTGCCACAGGGGCTGCTTCCCACTCTGAGGACAGGAGAGACCCCCAGGCACAGCCCTGCCCAACCCTGGTCTCAGTGAGTATTCTATCTCTGAACCTTCCAGGCCCCAAATCCACCTACTGGGCTTCAACCCTTTTGGGTGGATGCCATGAAATGTTAGAAACCCAACTTAAAATCCAACTCGTCCTCAGTCAGAAGCAGTTCTTGATGAGTCCAGCTCAGCTCCTGGTCATCCTTAGACGGTGACAAGTAGCCCCCCCCCCACCCCCCTGTCTATGGGAGTCCATGATTGGTCTCCACCGCGAGCGGGCCACGGTGCTGAGATCTTCTCACAGCTCTTTCTACTCAGGAATATGCTGCAGCTATTTCCATCTGGGTCATGCTCTGTTATGTGATGGGTTGACTGTGTCTCCCCAAAAAATATGTCAAAGTCTTCATCTCCCGTATCTCAGAACGTGACCTTATTTGGAGATAAGGTCCGTGCAAATGTAACTAATAAAGACAAGATCACACTGGAGGAGGCTGGACCGTATGTAACTGGCGTTCCTCTAAGAAGAAAAAGACACACAGGAGAAAGGTCAGGTGACGCCAGGGCGGACTCCGAGGGAGGCAGCTACGGCCCAGGAGCGCCGGGCATGGCAGGCCATGGCAGAAGCTGGGCAGGCAGAGAAGGATCCTCCTACAGGTTCCAAAGAGATCGTGATCAGACGGACACCCTGATTTCAGACTTCTCACCTCCAGAAGGGCGAGACAATGCGTCTCTGTTGTTGGAAGTTACCTGGATTGCGGCCCTGAGTTCCCGCAGCCCCAGCAACTAGCGCGCCAGATCATAAGCACGAACCCGCAACCTCCGTGACAACTGTCGCACGGAGGCGCCTGCACATGCTCATTTTTTTAAACAATCACGTGCTGACGAGCCCTCGTTTCTTGTCAGGGTCGCTGCCTTCCCCGAAGGGCAATCGCCTCCTTGTCTCTAAACACGCATCCTTGTATGCAGCATATAACTGCGGGCGTCTATGGAATGCGCCCGGCTGTCTATGTCCTTACAATCCTTGCTAAATTCCTCGTGCAATTGTGTATGTGCCTCTCAAGGCTTTGGAAATTTTAGAGCAAATCACCTACCAAAAAAAGGGAAATAGGAAAATGTGTAAATAAGAAAAATTTTACCCAAAGAAATTGCCCATTTCCAAAAAGGAAGCAATTCAGGAGTAAGAACAAACGCCTTCTCTGCAGACCGCCCGGCCGGTGGGAGCCGCCTTCCCCGCTCCCTGCGCCTGCTCTGCCGCCGGACAGAGAGGAGGCACCGAGCTCAGGGCCGAGAAAGGAAAGCCCCGGAGAGGCGGGAGCAGAACCTCGCTCACGGTCCCTGAAATAAGAGAGTCGGAGCTAGTGCCAGCCAGCCAGCGTGGTCTTTCTCAAGGCAGGCGAAGGCGGGCACTGGCTGGGCCAAGGGCCAGTGAGTCCCACTTGTGCTCACACGGAGCCACGGGGGACGGCGGGCCTGGCCACGGGAAAGTGGGTACATGAGGGAGAAGCTTCTGTGTCAGGTGCTCCGCCCAGGTGCATGACAGGGACCCTGAGCACGCGCCCCGAGGCCGAGCAGATCCCGAGTGCAAGCTTCCCGGCGCTCAGGGCGAGACCTACTCCGGAGGTCTGCGCCAGGCTGGCCCGGCCCACAGCAGGGGAAGGGCAGTCCCTGAGGCTTTCTTTTTCTTCCCCTTTAAAAAATAAAGTAAAATCATAACTCCTGCGGCCATAAAAGTGCACTTGCTGGAGATCGTATTTAACAATGAAGAAATCTGGCCGATGCGCCAACCCGCTGCGAGACCATCTGAAGAGTGAGACAGGTATTGGAGCCAGGGATGTGCAATGAATGTGCAAATGAAGGCAAGCTGGTTTTCCCAAGGGGAGGGGTGGGGGAAAGCTCTTCTGAGCAGGACAGATTTGCTAGTCTAGAGCCAGAGTTGTTTGCCTCAGCGGTCAGTGCCCACGCCCGGCTGAGCGCGTGCGCCCGGGAGTCCACAGGTCCTGCGGATGGGGCCTCATCTGGAAATAGGGTCTTGGCAGGCGTAGGCAAGTTAAGAGGAGCTCACCGTGGCTGAGCACTACCTCTCATGTAACTGGTGCCCCTGCAAGGGGGGGATTTGGACACGGGACACAAGGACGTATACAATGAAACGTGGACTTTCCATCACAGCAGCATCTAAACTCGAGGATGGGCTGGTTCTTTTTTCCTTTTATTTATAGGGGATACGCCAACCTTCCTTCCAGGGAGCCTCTCCCTAGCCCCTAGCCCCTAGCCTAGCCCTGGCCCTGGGCCCAGGCCTGATGCTGGTCTTGAATGTGGGTCCTGGTACTTTCCAGGGTCCTGCCCAGCCCACCCAGCCCTGGGGCTCCCTCGGGGCTGACTTCTTCTCCATGAGCCCACATCTGCGGCGAGGCCCGTGGCTGCTGTGCTTCAGCGCACAGTGGAGGGTGCTGGCCGTCACCACCTGCAACATTTTGCCTAATGGAGACACGACCCTATATTCCAGAGGAATGACTGACAAACAGCATGGCCACACGCACCTTCGTTCACAACCCGAAGACCGCCCGTTTCCATATTTTGGTTTTACGTCAAGAAAATTAACGCGGTGGAGAGCCTCAAAACAACTCTTGCTCCTCTAAGTTCATCGCTGGGTTATTCGTGGGAAGCTCTTCCTCTGACGGAAGGATTTGGTGGGGGCGGATGCCAGAACACGGAGGGCCAGCCTGAAAGCGGCGGCACTGATCTAATATCCTATTTGGAAAATTAAAAACTTGTGTTTATTTTGCAGTACAAATGATGGCAAATAAGGAACAAGTCTCCCGAGCAGTGGGGCCGAGCAGACCACAAAGCCAGAGCACCGTTAGCAGAAACTCCCGCGGAAGGTCCCGCCCGTGGTCTGTTCACCTGGACCACGAAATCCAATTTATTCTTGTTTCCTACGCACAGTAGGTGAGCTTCCTCTCCAAATACAAGTGTGCATATGTTTAAAACACAGCATTGGATCTCGTATTTATAGTAGTAAAATTTGGCAATTTGCTCGAGGACCGTCTTCTGTCTGCGTAGGCCTGTCTCGGAAGGATGAGCTCACACGACTGTCAAGAAAGCTCATTCAAGCTTGTCGTCACATGGGGCGGCTTCAGGGCGGGGACAGAGTCTGGGTACCCAAGGTGGGCTCAGGATTCCGAGTTTCCAACTGGCCTCAGTTTGCAGATGGGACCAGCTGTTTATATCAAAACTTATTTTTACTAATTTTTTTCCTCTTGGGCAGTTGAAGGAGACATCAGAACTGTGGGCCATTGTTCAGCATCATATGTGGTTTCATGCAAAAGGATGACCAGCTCCCCCCTGTGAAGGTGGAGTTCCTAAAGCGTTAGAGAATTTTAACAGAAATGTTTGATTTAAATGATCTTTGAGTCAAAATATTTTTTTTTAATAGAGGCATGCTTTACTTATTTATTTATTTGTTTGTTTGTTTATACAAGCACTGGGTACAGTCAGAAGCGCGGGAGGGTGAGAGAATCCACCAGAGCCAGAGCAGGGAGCAGAGCAGGCAGAAGGACCGAAGGACACTGCTGAGGGGAGCAGCGGGCGGCAGGAGAGGTCTGCGCGCCATGTGGGACCCTCCTCCGGTGGCCGGGGAACAGCCGGGATCGAACCGGCGCCACAGAGGCTGCGGGCAGCTTCGCAACCCAGCGCCCAACCGCTGCGCCACCGGGGAGGCCCTGAGTCAAAATATTTTAAGAGGACATTTTGTCGTGCTTTGTTAGTCCTGCCCAGGAGAGTTTTGTTTTTGTTTTTGTTTTTTGTCTGCTTTTTGCTTACACAGGACCGGCTAGAACTAGAACATAATATCAGGAATCTACAAAGAGCGAAGTTTGGTATGATCAGCGTCATCCATCGCCAAGACTGAAGCCAACAAAAGCCGACCTCCCCTTGGTGGAGAAACTCATGTGAAAATTCCTATTCCCAGGCTGCAGTTTCCTTTGGAGAAAGATGCTAAGAAAGAAATCGAGAGTCTCCCTGGTGGCGCAAAGGGTTAAGACGCAACCTAAGAAGCTGTCCCGGTCAGGGAGCAACGCACAGAGCGCAGCAGACCTCTCCTGTCTCCCCGCTGCTCCCCTCAGCAGTGGATTTCGTCAGTCTGCCTGTTCTGCTCCCCACTCTGTCTCTGGTGGATCCTCTCACCCTCCCACACCTCTGGCCTGTACCCCAGTTCATAAATAAATGAATCTTTCTAAAAAAAATAGAAAAAAAATGGAGATGATAGTTGAAGCCAGTCCAATTTTTCGGTCAAATGATCAGATGAATGAACTTAGGACATCAAACCTCGGTTTTCACCGGATTGCTGTAAAGGTTCCCTTTCCCTGGGTAAACCAGTCGAGGAAATCGAGTGTAATTTGATTGCACACAATGGCTCAAGATACGCTGGAAACGTAATTTTCGCAGATGATGTATCTGAAGTATGAAAATTCCTCAAAGTCAGGGGGCCTCCCCTGGTGGTGCAGCAGTTGAGCGCTGGGCTGCGAAGCTGCCCGCAGCCTCTGCAGCGCCGGTTCAATCCCCGGCAACCGGGTGAGGGTCCCACATGGCCGCAGACCTCTCCTGTCAGCCCCGCTCAGCAGTGTCCTTCGGTCCTTCTGCCTGCTCTGCTCCTCGCTCTGACTCTGGTGAATCCTCTCACCCTCCCGCGCTTCTGACTGTACCCAGTGCTTGTATAAATAAATAAATAAATAAATAAATAAATCTTTAAAGAAAATTCCTCTAGTCAGATTCCCAGGTGGGAAAAAAGTGTCCTTTTGTGCTGGTGGGGCCCCTGGAAGGCTGGGCTTTGCAGATTCTGAGTGAAAATCGAAGGAAGCAGTCATTTCTAGCAGCTCTGGGTCATGCACATCAGCTTTCAAAATCCGGCCCGAGGCTGGATAAGAAACCTCAGGTGCAGTGATGAGCGACAGAAAACTCTCCCATCAGCCTGGGCAACGCGCTCAGCCCTCCACAAGGCCTGGCTCCTGCGGGGTGGGGATACCACATAAATGAACAGCTCCCCTGCAGCCAGAAGCAGGTGCCTGTTTGGGGGAGACTAGAGGAAGGTCCTGCCACGGTAGCTGTCGGCGAAATTCATGGTACTTGACACGGTATTTTAGCTTGAACACGTCCCCTTCGCTGAAACGTTTGGCTCCCAAATCAAGCCACAGATGCCGGGAATCGGCTGTGATAGTGTTTTCATTGATGTTTTCAACTGAAAACTTTTAAAGGCCAGGGTCTTGAAAAGAATTTCATGGAAAACATACATTTGAAACTAGTGTGTGTATAGACTGAATTTAGGAACTATCTTCTAGATGAAAAACATCCCCTTCCAGAGCTTATCAAGAAACGCCCTTCCCCAAAAATCCCATCTGTGCTGGAAAACATCGAAGAAGTTTTTAAGTTGGGGCTTTTGCCAAAGACAACGTCCTGAAAACCCTGGCGGAGTACTCGTAGGGCCGCTGAGAGCAGCGCAAGAGTTTCCTTCTGCCCCAGGAGGCCAGCTGCTTGGGGGAGGAGGTGACCCCACGACCAGTTCTGGGCTCTGCCCATCCGCACAGCGTCCAGTCTCACCACTGGTCCCGGGATGACCCAATGAAGGGAACCATCCACGCAAGTGACCCTGGCCTTCTTGGGGACTTGCAGGCAGACCTACTCTGTCCCCTCTGGATGTGGGGGAGCAGGTGACTGACTTCCGCAGGTCCAGGGCGGAGCTGTCTGCGCAGAAGGGAAACAGCCAAGCCCCTGCATCACAGAACTGAGCCACCGCCCCCGCCTCTGGGGCTCTGCCCACCCCAGATTCCCATCACGGGAGCCAGCGAGCTCCCACTGTCTCTGAAGTTGGATTCCGAATGGTTTGCCACATGAGGAGGCTTTGCCGAATGGGAACCTGGTGCCAGGAGGTGGGCTTGGCAAGGCCCAGGCCCAGAACAGCCTGGAGAACCGTGGGGACCCTGTAGCCCCGTTTGGAAGCTGCGGGTTCTCGCTGTGTGTTTGCAACGGGTTTCATTAAAACTGTTCACTTTGGAAAGAAGCAGGCAGCGGCCAGAGAGCGCCAGGCCCTTGGGAAGACATGTCCTGGGACCTGTTGGCCGAGTCTTGTCTTCTGTGAGGTTTTAAAAAACAAACAGGCAAAAGGCAGTTTGGGGTGGAGGCAGCCCCGTGGACTCAGAAGCAAAACCCTTGTCAATCAAGACAGAGTCTTCACCGCTGTGACCAGTTTGGACAGAAATGCTAGGCAAGGGTCCCTCTCCACAGCAGGGGGAAGCCGTCTTATTAGAGCCCATTTCTGCCACATATATTTGACTTTTCCTTACTGTGAACTTGGAAGCAAAACAGTCCAACAGACCAGACGCGGGCAGACCATAGCGAATTCCAGGGTGCCCCTTCTTCAGGCGGGACAAATGTCAACTCCACGTTGACGCCAGGTTCATACGAACTGATAGTTCCTGAAATGTGTCCTTAAGCACAAAAGTAACATTTCCTTCCATGATGACCATGCACTGGTCTGCTCATATTATTTGCTTTAAAGTTTCTAATAACATTAAAGGAAAATATGAATTTTCTTCTCAAAACAGGCATAAGGAAAATAAAGTGGGGAGAGAGCCTCCCTGATGGCTCAAGGGGTTAAGTCTCAGCACTATGAAGCTACCCGCAGCCACTGCAGCACGAGTTCAATCCCTGGCCAGGGAGCTACCCACATGGCGCAGCAGACCTCTCCTGTCTCCCCGCTGCTCCCCTCAGCAGTGTATTTCAGTGGATCCACCTGTTCTGCTCCCCACTCTGTGTCTGGCAAATCCTCTCCCCCCGTACCCCTGGCCTGTACCCCAGCTTTTGTATGCATAAAAAAATAAATCTTAAAAAAAAAAAGTGGGGATAGATTTTTGAAGATTGAGAATTTCTGCCAGAGACTGTGGAGGCAGAGGAAACTAAAGCTGTTCAGACTTATTGTCATAGGGAGCCCAACCAAAAATAATTGAAAGATCATAGAACAGTAATGTTAACAGAGGAAGTAAGGAGGAATTTGATTTGCCAAAAAAAAAATCACTTTTATCTTTAACTTTTATAGAACTTGTCTGTTTTGAAAGGCAAGAGTAATTGAACAGCTTTCCACCGCCATCCGCCTTCCTGTCAACGTTTTCAAAGCATGTTTTTCTAGCGGTGGCGACACAGGTAGCTTGCTGCTCAGCAGCTCCCGGGACGCAGCACTCTGCAGATATTATCTCATTAGTCCTGTGTGCGTCCCCAGACGCTTTGTCACATTCTCCTCCCTTTGTAATGACTGTGACTCGAAATGGAAATGACACCAAATCTCCTGCGGCTGTTTAAAAAACTGCCGTATGTAAATATGTGCTCCTGTCGTTACTCCAGGCTCTTGGCTGCAAACCCCAGAACCCCCCAGCTGCCAGCCTAAGCAGAGAGGGGGGTATTAAAAGGCATTGACTAGCTCTCCGCAGTGCCTGAAGAGCTGGAGAGTCTGGGTCACAGGCGGGCCCCCCAAATCTCCTTGCTGCTGGGTTTTGCAGTTTAATCACCTTATCGTCTAGAGCAGCTTTAGATGGACGGGCGTTCCTATGCCCGGCCCAGTGTCCCCAGTGCTGACACCGTCAGGCTCGTGCATCTGTTACAAACCATGGACCTACGCAGGGTTTTATTCAGGGGTCGGCAACCTGACTAGATGGGGACTCTTGCCGGAAAGACCACCTCTCCCGCTGGGCCAGGCAGGACCGCCTGTGGGGTGGCTACGGAAGGGGGCGAGGCTAGAGGGTCTGCACCAGTTAATGCAGCTCCCGGAACCCCCGAAACACGGCTGACCTGGGCCCTTTGTCTGAGGGAGCAGAGGGGTGTTTTCCACAGCAGGGTTGCTCTTCCCCTGGCCCCCTCCCCTGTGCCATGTGGGGGTTCACTGAGGCTATTCCCAGATTAGCAGATCAGAGACCAGGAGGAGGTGATGTGCCTGGATCAGGGGCGGCAGGGGCGGCTCTCACCTCCTCCACCCGTGACCCCACCCGCACAGGGCAGGCAGCAGACCCCTGGCCTTGACCCGTCGCGATCCCTGCCCGCCGTGGGACCTGCCAGGTTGGGCTGACCCGCGAGCACCCCCAGGAGTGGCCAGCCCCAGGGCCCCCATCTTGACCCTGCCCCGCCCCGCGGCTCTGCCTATGTGGTGGATGTTGGTCTGTTCATTTGGGTCCTCCGGGCACAGAGGACGGAGGCTCTCCCAGGCCCCTGCAGTGGGCAGCGGGCCTGATGCCCCCTGGGTTCTGGGGCCTCCCGGAGGCCCAAGCCCCGGTGTGTGCGGGCTGGTCCTTAGCACACGGGAACTCAGGCCCAGGCCCGAGACCTAGAGCATGACCGGCCCAGCGCGGCTGTCCAGCAGGATGGCCCCCCCAGCCTTCCGCGTCGCCTCCCCCCTCCCTCCAGCCCGGAAGTCTGAGGAGCCCGGGGTCCCCGTCCCTGCTCCACCTGCGGCTGGGGCAGCCAACCCCCCACCTCGCTGTTGCTCAGGGCTCCGCCGGCCTCGCTAGCTGCACCCAGCTTTCTCTTGGGCTGGAAGTCCAGCCCTGGCCACCTCGCCCAGCCCGGGAGGGCGCCGGGGCCAGCGCCCCGAGCTGCGGCCGCCCAGGAGCCCGTGACAGGGGACCCAGCCTTGCAGGGCAGGGGGCGCAGCCAGGAAGGCTAGAGCCCTCTGGGAAGGTGGGAGTGGGGCGCACGCGAGGGGTCCCCCGCAACGCCGCCCCCACTCACGGCCCCTGGCGTGTCCCCTGCCCCAGAGGAAGCTTTTACGGAGCCACCCGAAGCCCCTGGCCAACGGCGTCCCTCCCCAGCCTCGGCGTCCCCATCTGTGTGTGCCAGGGGCGGGGTGCAGAGTGACCCTCGAGTCCATGCACACCCCCCCTCGCCCCCCAGCGTCCTAGCTCCCTCGGGATACCCTGGAGCCGGGGCGCCTGCTCGGGGCTCAGCGCATCACCCACTCCTGCCGGCAGCCCTGGCGCGTGGGCAGCGTGGGGCGCTGCTCGCTGTTCCCTCGCCCTGCACAGCGTGTTCCCCGCCCGATTCATTCCCGGCTTAGAACCGGGGGAGTGGCGGGGACAAGTCAGCCGCCCCCCACCCTTTCCCTCCCTCCCCCGGGGGCCTGCAGAGTGGGGGAGGGGAGCAGGGTCCCCAGGTGAAGGTGGGGACAGCCAGAGCCCCTCATCTCACCCGGAGCCCCTCACCTCACCCGGAGCCCTGGGCAACGCACACGCACACACGCTGACGCCCTCTCCCAGCATCTCCCCTGCAAGGACCCGGGGGCCCCAGGCCAGGCCACGCTGCCCTCTCCTTCGCTGCCCCCCCCGGGACATGCTGTGGCTGCCACCGGCTGAGGCCTGGACTCCAGAGCCTGGGCTCCTGCCTGCAGCCCTTCTGCCCCCTGAGGTCATGGTCCAGCTCATTCCACAGCGGAGAACAAATGACAGGGGGGACAGATGTGGTGAACACCCCAGCTCTTCAGCTGGGCCCCCAGTTCCCTCCAGCTTGGTGGCTCACGGCCCTGGCCTCCCTCCCCCCGCCGCGACTCTCCCTTCACCCCCGTCCCTCCCCGCCCTCCCCCTGGCTGTCCAGCCAAGTTCCGGCCTCAGCCGCCCCGTCCCCGTCCCCGTGGGCTTTCTCTGTGTCTGGACCTGTCCCCTCTGAGGCCTCTCCTCCCCAGACCGCCCTCCTCTCGGGCCGGGGTGGACGGGGCGGGACAGAAGAGGCCGGGTGCAGGCAGGGGCAGAGGGACCCGGGGAAGGTGCCCCAGGCAGAGGAAAAGGGGTGCTGAGGGAGGCGCTCAGACAAGAGAGCCTGGGGGGCCCTCCCCATCCGGCAGCAGCTGAGCCGGAAGAGCCCCAGGGGCGCCACACCCTCTGTGCCCGCTGGCCTCAGAGCCCCCCTCGGGCCAGGCCTGCTGAGCCTTTGTGGAGGGGCCGACTTAGACTCCCCGACAGCCTCAGTCCCGGAGCAGCAGGACCGGCCTGGGGGGCCAGGAGGAGGCTTTCGTTGGCACAAAGGAAAATGCGCCTGGGACAGCTGGGCGAGCAAGCTGGGGAGCCCAGGGGCCTTCACCAGCGGTTCGTGGCCACCCAGAAGGCCAAGTGTGGGGGCCCAGGGAGCAGAGCAGCCAACACCCAGCTGGTCAGCACGGGGCTTGCCACGGACAGCCTGACACCCCAGGCGTCCTGGGGAGGGGCGCCGGAGAAGGGCGTCCGCAGGCACCCAGCTCTGTGGCCTCCTGTCCCCCACCCAATGCAGACCCTCGAAGCCACTTCCAGAGGATGGAGGGGCTCCCGGCTGTACACCCAGATATGAGCAAAGAGGCCCCCACTCCAGAGGGCCCCGCTCCCCATTACAGTGCAACAGCCCTTCCAGGATCTGTGGGCGATTCTGGTGGGTTCACCCTACACCCCTGTCCGAGGCCTGGGCTTCCTCTCAGAGAAAACGGAGCCTCTTGGCCACTGAGTGGTGCTCATGGGGCCGGGACAGTCTCACGAACTAGAGCTCAAAGTGGACAAGCTGGACTTCCCAGCTGTCCTGCCCCAGAGCTGAAGGGGAGTCGGGCCTGGAGCCTCGTCGCTGCCCCCTGCGCGCTGACGTGGCCCTTCCTGGGGGCTGCGCTTGCCTGCGCGGGGGCACCCGAGGGGCTGGCACCCCACCCGCGCCGCGAGCCTCCCCTGTCCGCCAGCTCTGGGCGGCAGGACAGCGGCCGGCGCCCGCCCGGGGTGTACCCAGCAGGGAGAGGCACAGATTCCTGCGGGCGGGAGCAAGCATCTGGGGGGCAGTGCCGCGAGGGGGCCCCAGAAGTGTGGGCCTCGCCAGCACCTTTCCACGCGGGCTCAGAGTCCAGCGTGAGCAGTTCGTTCCCGGCGGCTCCCGGCGCGGCGTCCCGGCGTGGTCAGTGCGAGGCCCAGGCCCAAGTGCCCCTCCGGCGCTGCTCCCCCAGGGCCCAGGGGCCCATTCAGGGGTGTGGCAGACCCCCTTCCTCCCAGCCCTTCCCGAGAAGGACAGGGTGCACTCTGAGGGCACAGAACTTCTGGGGGGACCTGCAGGTGGCAGGGCTGTCCCTCTGCCCCAGAGCTGGGGGGGGGCTTGGGGGGCAGCTGGGGGGGTTGCCTCGGCCCGGCGTGAAGAGATTGGCCAAGAAGCTGGAAAAGAGGATGCGCGGAAGAAACGGGGTGAGGCCAGCAAGTTCCCCTGACTTCATCACTTCTGTGTAGGCAGAGCTTCTAAAAGGACTTACTTCTAAAAGCTAAGCGGATCCCAAAGCTTCTGCTTTTTATAGAACATCGGTCCCTGGTTCCAAATTAGGAACCTGAATCTTCCGCTGGTCTAGTTCTGAGGCGACTGTTAAGCTGCTGGGTTAGGATTTTCCTCTCTCGGTGCAGGATCATCCCGGGGTGACGGGGGGGGGGGGGCAGGAGGGACAGGATTGGGGGGCAGGAGAGGACGGAGGAGGGAGCTGATGGCCGCCCCGCCTGGCCCTACCCCGCAGGAGGAGAAGGTGGGCGTGGGGCAGGCCTTGGCACCGGAGGGTGTGCCCCGGCATCAGCCAGCAGGGCCACAGGACAGGCACGGCCCGCCCTCTCCACTGTGCGCCCACCGTCCTGATGAAGGAGCCCGCGGGGCAGGTGGTTTCTTCATCGGGGGGGCCAGAGGCCCGCCTGAACTAGAACCCCAATGTCCCCTGAGCTTCAAGGGTCATGACGCATGAACCCCGGGATTTCCCACCCTCACAAGCGGCTGCCCCCGCACCACGGACGCCCGGGACGTCACCTGCCTGGTCTCGTAGTGCCCGTCTCGGGGAAGGGTGTCCCCAGCTGGTCGGCAGCGGGCAGCGAGGCCACCCCCAGCCCTTCCCTCCCGGGAAGACGCCGCCAGCGGGCCCCAAGGCAGGTGCCCGGCTCAGCCCCAAAACTCCCTCAAGGACAGCGGCCAGGCCCCGGGGCCCAGACGCCCCTCGGGGCTCTTACCCCACCGGCAACTTGGGCCTCTGCTCTACTGCCAGGGACAGGGCACCTGAGAGCCCTACTGTGCGGGCGGGGGCACGCGACACGGACGGACACATGGACACACAGGTACACGTGTGCACACTGCCTGGCACGCGCATACACACGTGCACACACACGTATACAGATGCTCACACAGGCACAGTCACCCGATGGTCAGCACGGAGACAGCCTCCATGACCACCAGGCACGGGGGCCCTTTTCTCCCCAAGAATCAGGGCCCCCGGGGCGGGGAAGGTGCCATCGCCTCCTCGGAGGGCGGGAAGGGCCCGGTTCTCCCAAGTGGCGGGGACATCCCGCCCTGGTCTCTGCCTCTGGCTGCACGACATTCACTGTGTGTCTGTGTCCAAATCTCACAAATCTCCCCTTTTGGTGGGGTCCCCCATCTTTCTGGGCTACAGACACGCCGGATGCCAGACGGCCTCATCTCCGCTAGCAGCAAAGCCCCCTCGGTGAGGTCACGGGTGGGGGGACACAGTGAACCCACACCTGCAGGGACAGCCTCCTTCGCTACAGAGGCGTCTCCGTGGCAGGGGGAGGAGAGCCCAGCACAGTCCAGGGGTGCCATTTCCCCACCCCCTGAATTCAGCCGCCTGGGACGGCCGCTCCCAGCAGCCCGGGCTAAATGGGGGCAGCCGGGAAGGGGAAGGTGGATGCGGACACTGAGGTGGACAGAGGAGGGAGGGACACCGCAGAAGGACGTGGCGAGACACGCGACGAGGCTGCTCCTGCACTTCACTTCAGGCCTTGGCAGAGACGCGGCTCTGGAGCTCGGCCTCGTGGTCAAGACGGGCCCTCGTCTCCTCTCCCTGGGGCCTGCAGAGCGCCCCTCTGCGCCTCCTGCCCGCATGTGACTTGGACGTGTGCTCTGTGCGTTCAGAACCAGCAGCCCCACTTTGGCCAAGCCCGCAGGCGCCCTGCGGCCCATGAAAGGGGAGGTGATCCCCAGAGTGTGGTTGGGATCTGCTCTTTGGAGTCTTTTCTGCCCCCAACGCCCCGTCTCTCACCAGTTAAAGCTCTTGCACACCGAGTCTGCTCTCTTGGCCTTTGTGCGGATGGCCAGACCCTCTAGAGCACGCACCCCTAACACCTTGGGCCCCTGGGTACCCCTGCGTCACCCAGTTACACTTTCTCTCCTGTTTGTTCCGGGAGATGCCCCTGGAGACAGTGACATCAGACTCCCTCTCGGACCTGCTCCGTCCTGACCTCTTCCCCAGCGGCCCCCGGCCCTCCGATCCCACCCACCTGCCCCAGGGCAGCGTTCAGGACTTCTTCGGTGAACACGAAGCACATCGCAGGTCTTCAGGGTCGTGGGGTCAGCACACAGGAGGCGCCAACCTTGAGCTCTGTGTCCACACAGCGGACGTGAGAAAGATTCTGGTGTCGCCATCTTGGGGCTACGCAGTCAAAACTCCACTGCATCCCCTCAAGAACCAGGAGAATTAAACAGATGGGCCCCCCCATCTGCCTCGTATGAACACAGCATCCGTTTAATCACGATAAAAATTTCACATCTATTAATGTCTCTTTCAACAATTCTGAACTCACATTGTCTCTAAATATCCCAGAGAGCAACGCAGCAATTTCCTTAAGTGAAGACATCCTAAGGGAATTTAGAAGTCTCTAAGATTATAAATTTTGCCCCCGTCCTCCAAAAAAAGACATCATCTGCTTCGAAGGTTTGGCTGGGCTCATCTCCGAGAGATTCCCCTCGTGACGCGGTGACTCAGGTCTCGTCGCGCACAGAGCGTGGGGCCGGGGCTGGGGGGCGGGGGGTTCCGCTCTGGCAGCTGTGTGACTTTGGGCAAATTACTTAACCTCTCTGAGACTGGGTTCAAAATGCATAAAATGTCAAAGCGGGTGTGGGGGCGGAATGAAGCGGTGTGGCTGGGGTCTCCTGTAGAGCAGGGGCACAGAGCAGGTGTCTGCTAAGCCCCAAATTTCTCTGACACATTCCCCCGCCCCGGCAGGCATCTTAACAAGGCTCCTCTCCCCTCCCCTCCTACCCACAAGAGGATCATGTCCTCCCAAGCAGATGAGTCACATGCAAATGTAAAATATGAATATGCAACTACTTCAGTGCGTTTTTTAAGAAGAAACTGGAAGTTATGTTAGAACCACAAATCCCAGACTTCTAGTGAGACAAACATTAACTTCAGAGGTTGGTGGTTCTTCCTACTCTTCTAGATGAACGCTCAGCTGAGGTTTTTTATGCTTTTGATACCCTCCCCGGCCTGCCTGCCACACCCTGGCACCTGCCTGTGTTCACTGAATAAGCGAGTGGCCTGTGTGTGAGGTAGGGCTCTGGCTGCTGCTCGGTGCAGGGGGACCCTGGCCTGCCCACCACAGACCGTGGTTCCTGTATGCCGAGAAGTTTGAAATCACCAGTTTTGCTTCCACTATTGGATAATGCCATGAGGGACTCAGATGAGCTCTTCACCCTCAGCCTTGATTCCTCTTGATTTCAAAAGGGCTGCTGCAGCTCCAGACATCACGTCTACCTTCAAGGTAACGAGACGGAGGAGGCCATGCCCATGCCTTTTAGCACGAAAGTCAAAGATTTTGCAGACACCAGGTGACTTCTGTGCCTTCATTAAGTGGGCCTCCAGCTTTAAGATCATTTTGTTACAGGGCCTCCCCGGTGGCGCAGCGGTTGAGCGCTGGGTTGCGAAGCTGCCCACAGCCTCTGCGTTGCCGGTTCGATCCCCGGCTGCTCTCCGGCCACCGGAGGAGGGTCCCGCATGGCGCGAGGACCTCTCCTGCCGCCCGCTGCTCCCCTCAGCAGTGTCCTTCGGTCCTTCTGCCTGCTCTGCTCCCTGCTCTGGCTCTGGTGAATTCTCTCACCCTCCCGCGCTTCTGACTGTACCCAGTGCATGTATTAATAAATAAATAAAAATACATGCCTCAAAAAAAAAAAAATAGATCATTTTGTTACAGATACGCTTCTGTGAAGGGGGCGCGTGCCATTTTCCTCACCCCCACTTACACGCAGCTGCCTTGGATCGCAAATCCCAGTGTGCCATGCACCAGGTTTCCCGAGCAGGGAGCTGCTGGCAACTAGGGGTATTGCTGAGTGGGCAGGTGGATTGATATTGCACAGAGGGCAGTGGATACTCGCTCTGGCTTCTCTAGCCCAGCCTGCACCTGGTTCTGCTAGCCTTGCAGGGGACACGGAGCAGAGGCGTGAAGAGACCCTGGAAGAGGCGCGTGGGAGAGTCTCGCGAGATACATGGGGAACGGCTCCTGGTCCTGGCAGAGAGAACGGCCGCCATCGTCTTGAATTGTACTTTGATTTTGAATTTTGAGTCTCTCCTTCCATCCCAGCTCTCTGAGATCTGGGTAGCCCCTTCCTTGTGGTTCCCTGCCAGAAGGTACCTTAGACCTGTGGGTAGCTTCCCGGCCTCAGCAGCCCGGCTTTCATCCACGCCTCTTTGACTGGGCATTTGCCCCCGAGGGCAAAGCTCTGGGTTTTATTAGGAATATCCTTTCTTCTCTCTCTGTGCACACTAATTCTACTAAAAATAGTTCATACGAAGAGTACAGTTCTGGGCCTCCCTGGTGGCCTTGGGGTTAAGTCTCAGTGCTGTCATCACGATGGCCTGAGTTCGATCCCCGGCCAGGGAGCTACCCACGTGGCACAGCAGACCTCTCCTGCTCCCCGCTGCTCCCCTCAACAGTGTATTTCAGTGGATCCGCCTGTTCTGCTCCTCACTCTGTCTCTGGTGAATCCTCTCACCCTCCTGCACCTCTGGCCTGCACCCCAGTTCTACACAAAAATAAAATTATATATGTGTGTGTGTATACATCCTTTAAAAAAATAAGAGTGTGCTTCCTTTGCCTTTGTGCACGTGATAGCCCAATCTTTTCAGAGCCTGCACCCCTTAAGAGTTGGTGTTCCCTGGGTGCCCCTCAGTCACGCACTAACAGTTGAGCTGGTTGAACAGTGGCTCTACACTACCAGGCAGAGGGGAGAGGCAGCTGCTTACGGGCCTGCCCTCGAAAAGCAGGGTGAGCCGAGACAGCCGCTCAGTGGAGGCCCTGCTGAATCTAATCTGGTGTCTTCGGAGATGCAGGAACCAGGCATGACCTTGCTCCGGAAGCGCCAGCACTCTGGGGCCTCTCTTAATTGTGTAAAGGCAGAAATGTATGGGAGAAAAACACCTGCCACCTCAAATGTGTCTTTATTGGCAAAAGCTTGATTTCAGGGAGGGACTCTGAGGATTGGACGGAGGTTGCTTTTGGTTTACCTCTGAACATTTCCCCATAAAGGTCTATTCCAGGAAGACCTAAATCCTTACCCTTTTTCCATGAAGAACATAGAAGGAGCTTTATTTTCTCCCAGTAAATACTCTGATTTTGCCTTTCTCTCCCCAACTTCTGCCCCTAAGTATGTAAGACGGAGTCTGAGCCGCATGGGGGGCAGCTCGGTCCTGCGGGTCTCTCTCTGGAGGACGTGTTACTGCTGAGCTGCTCTGCGGGCTTTCTCTGTTCACTCGCCCACTGCTTGTGTGATTATTCGCCAGCCTAGAAGAACCCCGAGGGACACGAGTGATTTCCTTTGTGCCCCAAAGAAAAAGAAAGTAGGAAATGGTACATATACACACAGAGACACAGACACACACAGACACACACACACAGGCGCACACACACACCCTCCTTCTTCTGAAGCAAGGACATCTTGATAGAATGGTCTGGTCTTTGGAGAAACACCCCCTTAATTATTCTGGCAGATTTGCATTTGTTTGTAAACACCAGTTGTGACCATGAATGAAATGACTGGCTGAAAAAAAAAAAAAAAACCTGCCTGGATTTGCCCTCTCCGTGAAGGTTGTCATGGCTGTCTTGGGGGGGGAATACTTTTATTTTATTTATTTATTTATTTTCTGAAGCCTCTGAAGCGTGGGTTCGATCCCCGGCCAGCGAGAATTCCACATGGCGCGGCAGACCTCTCCTGTCTCGCCCGCTGCTCCCCTCAGCAGTGTATTTCAGTCAATCTGCCTGTTCTGCTCCCCACTCTGCCTCTGGTGAATCCTCTCACCCTCCCACGCCTCTGGGAAATACTTTTAAATAATACAATTGCCTTTGCCACTGTGGGCGCTTTCAAAATTCAGCTTGGGTCCTCCATGAAAATCAGTTTGATGGTTTCCAAGCTAGTCCCCATTTTTCACCTAAATATGCCTTATTTACTTCTGCTTGATCACCCACCTTGCTCCCCGGACTCAGCATGGAACAGCTCAGCTTTTTCTAGGATTCAAATCAACCCTCAAAAATTAAAGTCTTTAACATTTTAAATTTTTTTTCCCCCCACAAGGCTTGAAAGAAATTCAAGTGTTTGGGACATAGAACTATGCATCTGGCACCTCATGGTGACTCTTTAGGGACCTCCGTGCCAGAGGTTGGGGAGAACGGGTTGCATCTTCCTCATCCTCCCGCAGCATCCTCCGCCGGGCCTGTGCTCCCAAGGGAGGAATGTTCAGAGGATCAGCTGCTGCCTCGAGGCCCCAAAGCAGTCCCAAATGACAGCCATAGACCAGGCTGGGCCCTGAAAGTTGCCGAGCTGGGAAAATATTGCGCCCACTACTGACCTGCACAAGGCTGGGCCGAGCTGGCACCAGGAGATGCCCCTGCATGGGGCCAGTGACCCAGAATGTCAGCCACACTAGAGGCCCTAAGAGGCAAGACTGCCATCCACACGCTTTTTCCAGAGACACAAGTTTCCAGTTATTTCACAGACATGTTCTGAGGTGCGTGGAGCCCCTGGGCCAATGCAGGGGCCTGGCAATGTGGGCACTGAAGAAGAGGGAGCCGAGGTGGCAGATGCCAGCCAGGACAGGAGGCCGAGGTCCTGAGGGGGGTCGGGCAGCATGGCTCTGTGCCTGGTGCTGATCCGTATCCTCCTGTTTGTACATGTGGGCACTGAATAGGTGTGTGCCTTGCATGGGAGGTGCTGGGAATCACAGTGGCTCCAGGCTGGGAGACTTAAGTTAGAAAGACTTTAATTAGATCCTCTTTTCTGCCAGTGCCTTTGAGCTGGGTATTCATCCACTCTCATCCCACAAACATTTATTAAGTTCCCACAATGTGGCAGCTCCTGGCAGGATAACACTCAGCCTTTTGGGAACCAAAGTGATTATAACACAAATCTCTTTTTTGGCCGATTCCAGCCTCAGTGGCTGGGAACCTTTTCAGGAAAGCCATCAAACCATCATCTTCAATAAAGGCAGAGGCTACCTACCTATTTGCAGCTCGACAGTTTATCATAAACAGAATTTTTATCAGCGTAATTTCAAAAGTATTACAGCAGACCCCCAGGGACAGCACTGCCCAGGCCTGAACATTAGCTTGATGCCCAATGGAGTCAACCACCAGCAGGTGTCAGAGGGAGTCCAGCCACAGGGGACTATTTGGTAGCCAGAAGAAGTGAGGTGGGCTCACTCACCCCGGAAGAGAGCGAGGAGCCCAGATGCCAGTCACCTGGCTATTCTGGATTAGTCTTTCCTATCTGATGCAAAACATATTGGGAGTTTCTTTGAATAGTAAATATGCATGGAATTGTTTGGTTATATTACCTGTAATTGTTTAATTGGTGCTTGTGTCTATAACAGTGCTCATCAGCTTATACAGATAAAAACTTGTAGATAATAATGATGATGAAGATCAAAGACAGAGAAAAAGTGGATTTGCAACATGCCTCTTTAGTTCTTACATATGAAATATTAAACAGAGAGGGGAGAACGACATTGAGAGAGAGAGAATGGCTTTGCAATGTGCTTCTGGACCGTGAGGCCAACCAAGACAGCACACGAGGAGGGGTTTGAAGGCTGGAGGATGCTTTGAAGCAAGAGCTGGCTTGGCTGGCCACTGGCTGCAGTACTAAGCAGCAGAGGTCAAGAGAAGCGTTTGTGGTTTGCCCCCAGTTGTGTAAAATAGCCTGCGTCCACAAATCCCAGAGACTCCCACAAGCAATCAGTCCTGAAATTTGTTCTCCAGCCCCTTCCCGCTGACCCCCCCCACCCGGGAGTCACGCTGCCTGCCAGATATTCCAGGTAGATGGACCCAGGGCTGAGAGCTGAGGAGGCGCCCCCTGCGAGGGGTTTCCTGCCCGCCTGTAAGCGCTCAGCCCTGGCATCTCACGACCCTGGTGTCGGGGATGGCAGCATCCCGTGCTCAAGCCCTACCCCCCCCCCATCTTCTTCACTTTGGTGATTTGCTAGAAAAACTGATAAGACCCCATGGCAAATTGTACTCAGGGCTAAGATTCATTGCAGCAAAGGGCGTCAAGCAAAAGCAACAGGAAAAGACATGCATAGGCGAATCTAGAACAGCCTGGCCCTCCTCACACCTGCTCGTCTGAGCTCCCTCTGAACTCACTTTTCTCCTCTGGCAGAGAACTACAGGGTCACACTGGAAGACCTCTGCCCAGGGAACCCACGCAAGTCTCGGGGCCTTAGGTGTTTACGGAGGTCAGCTGCGTAGACACGTCCTGCTGTCAGTCAGGCTGGCAGCCAGAACATGGGGCGTCCAGCAAGGAACCCAGCATGACTCCCCAGGCCCAGGCTTGTGCAGTCACCCCCACAAGCACCAGAGCACAAGGTCATCATGGAGACGGCATGTCCTCCAAGAGCCACACCCCGTAGGACTGACCTAAGGGGCCGTGGGCCCGGGGGGCCTTGGAGACACACTGGGAGCAGGCACGCAGACCTGCTGTGCTGGGTCTTTGCAACACTGACCAAGTCACCAACGGCTGACACTTCCAGCTCAGTTTGGACGGCCTGTGGCAACCATTTGCTGCTATAGGGTCATTGCCGTGGCCCTGGTCAAAGGGGAACTGGAGGAGAGCACCACAGAGCACCACAATGTCATAGAGCACCACAAAGCATCAGATAGTGCCACAGAGCATCAAGAGGAGAGCTCCTCAGAGCGCCACAGAGCACCACAGGGTGCCACAGGGTGTCATAGAGCACTCACGTGGCCTGGTTTCAAGTCTCCACTTGGTGTGGATCCTTGACACATCAGACTCCTTCCCACCTGCCACACCCCGGCCACGTGGCTCAGGCGCTGTCAGGCACAGGCTGAGGATGTCATCATTCTTGCTCATCACCCCATTTGTACAAAATCTCCTTCCTCCTTCGGTTCCCCCATCTGAGATCTAGAAATCCACAGTCTCCACTTACGATGATTCAGGAAATCAGCGCCCACCCCCTCGGGGTCATTTGCTGACCTTTCTCAGAGGGTTGAGTTTTACTGACTGGACCCTACACACAGCACTTGTTAGCTGCCCGCAAACCTCTTCCTGTGGGACGCGTCTGTCAATCCAGTTTGTCACACGTATTAATAACATCATGGGGCTGAAAACAATTCTTCGTTTACTGGCAAGGGGCGTTCGTTCAGCAGATTTACAGCATTTCCAGCCATAATAATGATTCTTGTCAGCAAGTACTTATTGGATGCAGGCTTGGCACAAGGCGGGCGAGCAGAGGAGCACGCGGGGCCCTCTCCCCGGAGATTTCCATGGGCCTGCCAGGCACAGGGAGCAATTATCCTGGTTTGCAGGGAACCGGGCAGGTTCCCGGATGCAGCATTTCCAGGGAAATCCCGAGCAAAATGGACAAGTTGTCACTATCACCGAGATATGACACATGAAGGTGTTTCCTCGCTGGGCGGCTGTCACAGGGGGACACACGCCCCAAAACAGATGTTCTCTGGATTTCTAAACTGTCCAAGTTCAAGGCAGCGGGGCAATAGATCCCTAACACAAAAATTTACCCGGAGATGGGGTGCTAGGTTGGGAAGGGTCTCCTCAAAGCCCCTGCCCACCTGGAACCTCAGAAGGGGACCTTATTTGGGGATGTAATCAAGTTCAGATGAGGCCATCCTGGGTGAGGGGGGCCTACCCACTTGATGGTGTCTTCATGAAAAGGGAAAAACTCAAACACACAGACAGACAGACAGGGCCTCCCTGGTGGCGCAGGGTTAAAGTGTCAGCACTATGAAGCTGTACGCAGCCTCTGCAGCACGAGTTCAATCCCCGGCCAGGGAGCTACCCACACGGTGCAGCAGACCTGTCTCCCCGCTGCTCCCCTCAACAGTGTGTTTCGGTCAGTCTGCCTGTTCTGTTCCCCACTTTATATCTGGTAAATCCTCTCACCCCCCACACCTCCGGCCTGTACCCCAGTATGAAAATAAATATAAAAAAAAAAAAAGACAGACACACGTGGGAGGCGGCCGTGAAGACGGAGGCAGAAAATCTAAGAACCCCGAAGACGGCTGCAGCCTCCAGTCTGGAGAGGGAGGGGCGGTTCTGACCCCAAGGTTTCAGGGGAGGGTCACCCTGCCCACACCCTGCTCAGGGCGCCCACCTCCGGCCCTCGGGGCAATAAACTGCTGTGGCTTTAAGCCCCCGGCCACTTGCAGCACTTGGCTGCACAGCCCAGGAGTTCAGGCCTGGGATGCACCGAGTGCGATGTCAGAAACCGCACTGTCTTTAGCCCAGTTCTGGGCCAGGTGCTCGTGGTCGGCACCCCCAGTCTGCGTCAGCTGGAGGGGGTGAGCCCAACCCAGGGACCCCGCCCAGGGGTTGTCTGGAGACCGCCAGGCCGGCCAGCTCTCCCGCAGCCGCGGCTGGCGCCCTGGAGGCGGCCTGGGCACTCGCAGGCCCGTGGGAGGCCAGGCTGCCCGCCCAGAGCCCCCTCCGAGGCGGGTCCGGGTCCGTTTGCCACCCGGGCCTCAGGGAGGGGAGCTCTGCCGCGGGTGGGGGTTCAGCCCGCGTCTCCCCTCGTCCCCTTCGCGGCGCCCTCGGGCAGCAGCTCCTGGTGCATTCAGGGGCCTCGGGGCAAAGCGCAAGCGGCCGCCCGCAGTGGCGCATCCGCCCGCCCTCACCCCTGCGCGTCCGTCCGTGTCCCCCAGCATCGCTCCTCCCGCGGCAGAGCGCGTGAACCCAGAAGGGGGTACCTCGGGGTCCGGGAGGCCGGAGTCGGGGGCAGCGCGTCGCAGGCCGGGCTGGCAGGGGCCGGGGCCGGGCCGGGTCTGCAGCGTCTTTGCGCCCACGCGCCACCCCACCCGGTCCCGCGGCTCCCCGGGGCTCCTGGCTCCACCTCGCGCTGGGACCCCGCCCCGTTGCGCTCTCGGCCTGACCCACATTCCAGTGACCCGCTTCCAGGCAAACGGGGTCACCCCCAGCTCCCCGTCGGCTCCGGAGCCCTGGGTGGGGGGGGCTCAGGATGGTCCGCGCGCCCCGGGGCGCCTGGCAGCAGGGGCCGGGCTGGGGCAGCCCCCCCCCCCCCCCCGCGAACCCACACGCGCGCTCCTGGCTCCTCAGTGCCCCCTTCTCAGAGGGGCCGACAGCGGCGTCAGGCAGCGGGTACCCTCGGCGGGGGCGGCGGGGGGCGCCGGGCGGGGGGCGCAGCGTCTCTGCTCACCAGGCTGTGGCCGGGCCTTGGGCTGAATTCACAGCACGTGCACCTTTTGCTCTTTCTGGTGGTTGTTGTTTTTCAGCTCAATAAACACTCATTGAGCGCAGCTGGGGTGGAGGCCGAGGCCCGCCAGCCTCCCGGCCCCCCACGCACACGCTCGCCTCGCCGGCCCGGGGTCCCTCGGTCCAGCAGCTCCGCGGCCCTGGGTTCCAGCCACACTGCTGGGGGTGCTGCCAGGCGGTGCCTGGCACGGTGGCAGCACAGCCACATGCCCGTCATGCTCCATGACAGGTTTACTCAAGAAAGATGGGTCTCGGGCATCCCTGGGGGCGCAGGGGTTCAGCCTGGGCACTGTGAAGCTGTGGCTGCCTCCCCAGCGCAGTTCTTGCCGGGCCAGGGAGCTGCCCACAGGGCGCAGCAGACCCCTCCTGTCTCCCCGCTGCTCCCTGCAGCAGTGTACTTGGGTCAGTCTGCCTGTTCTGCTCCCCACTCTGTCTCTGGTGACTCCTCTCACAACCCCCCACACCTCTGGCCTGTGCCCCAGTGCTTGGATGCATAAATAAATCTTTTAAAAAACAAAACAAAACCAAGCCCCAGGGGTGCACCCAGGTCGAGGTAGCGAGTTAGGTGTCCTGCTCCACACCTGAGCCTTTGTCTGCTGAGGACACCTCGGTCTGGGGAGGACAAGGGTTGAGTCCTAGATATCAGCTCCTCGATGCAGAAAGTTCAGGAAACTCCCGTTCGTGCAAAGTTCTTCTTTCCACTGCTTGATGATGTCAGTGGGAAAAGCATTTATTTCTCTGACAATTATGATTTCAGGCAATGAACTAAATATCCCCACCCACCCACCCATGACATTTAATTCAAGCACAAATTCAAACAAAACTCAGAAGTGTAGGAAGGAATAAGCAGAAACAGGGATAAGGAAGAAGTAAAAATAGAACAGAAGCAAGGGGCATGTTCCATCTGCTTTTGGATTTAAAAAGATCTGGCCGCTGGGGACGGCAGGTCTGGGGCCCCAAGGACACAAGTGGGGGGCTGGGGGCTGGGGGAGCCTTCCTGGTAGAAGAATAATCAGGAATTTCACCCTGCTGGGGCAAAACAAAACAAAAACCCATGAGCTTTCTTTGCCCCTCACTTGAGGGGCAGGTGACAGCCTGGGGGAGCGAAATTAACCAAGACGCAGGCGTTAACCACAAGGAAGTGCTGTTTCCTGTGTGGCCAGCCCGCAGGAGCGCTGGCTGCGGAAGCTGCTTCCCCGGAGCCGGAGCCAGGACCCTGACGACAGCGCCCGGGAATGCCCATGCCACCTTCTTGCTGCAGCCGCCTCTTCTTTGGAAAACGGCCACGAAGTAGCCCACTCGAGTCAGGTTGAGACAGGGCAAGCTAGGGTCATTAGGCAGCTTTAGGGACAGTGCAGGAGGGGACCTCTGAAGAATTTACGGAGGCTTCAGAGATAAGGACAAGCAAGGAAATGAAACCAATTCCACTGGGAAAAACAAACATCCCAGAACCACAGACAATCTTGTTAAGGATGGTCCTGGTTTTCTTCAGGTGATAAAGATAAGGTGTGGAGATGCTCTCCCGGAAGACTAGGCCATAAAGATAAAGATGCAACAAATGGGGAAAGAGAAAGCTGCTAGATAAGGAATGTGAAGATCCCCACTCAGTAGCAAATTGAGTGAGACAGCCGAGACCTGACCCATCACAGAGAGACGGGTGGAGCTGTAGAATAATCAGGGAAAGAAGGTCTATGTTCCCTGAGACACGGCTCCACTTTGGCTTCCTTGCCCCTCGCAGGCCTGGTTCCCTGGCCTGGGAGTCCCACTTTATTTCTTCTCTTTTTCTCCTCAATAAACTTTTTCTTCTTCTAAACAAACCTGCCTCTTCTCGCTTGCTGGCCTGAGCGTCTGCGAAGTCCCTGCTGTGGCTTCGTGAGACACCAGCCCGTGGGGGTCTAGCGGCCGGGGCTCAGCGCTGCCCTGCAGCCTGGGATCCGTTCCTGGCTGGGAGACTCGGCCTGACAATTCCGGTATCAAGGTGATGGGCGTGGACGACCAGCTCAGCTCCAGGTGAAGAAACGCACCCAAAACCCAAAACAGGCCCCGCGCACCAACCCCCCCTTCGTTGTCACCTGGTCCGAAAGGCTCCAGCTCGATGACAGTGAACCAAGTGACAGGAGGAGCCCCACTTCTGCTCAGCCCCCTCCTGGAGGGCATTTCCAGGAGAATAAAGCAAGGGGAAAGGAGCCGGAAAATGATAGCGTGAACTTGCATAAATTGGAAAAATGGCTCATTATTTTCTAACCTCATTAGTGGCGACACAGACGACCCTGCCGTCTTCACGGGGCAATGATGAGGCAGGAAGTTTGCTTGCGGAAGGAGCACGGTCTTCATCCACCAACGACAAAAAATTAGAAAAGGAGAGTGATGAAATAAATAATAAAATTGAAAAATAATTTAAAAAATACAAACTCCAAGCCTCCCTGGTGGCGCGAGGGGTTGAGCACCGCACTACGAAGCAATCCGCAGCCTCTGCAGCATGAGTTCGATCCCCGGCAGGCCAGGGAGCTACCCACCTGGCGCGGCAGCCCTCTCCTGTCTCCCCGCTGCTCCCCTCAGCAGTGTGTTTCAGTCCATCTGCCTTTTCTGCTCCCCACTCTGTCTCTGGTGAATCCTCTTACCTCCCCACACCTCTGGCCTGCACCCCAACTCTTGTATGCATAAATAAATAAAATAAATCTTAAAAATAAAAACTCCAGTGCTCAGGAGCGTGGAGCTTCTCAAGGTGTGCTGGTTGAGGGTGCAAGTGATTCTGTCCAAAAGCGGGTCCCTAATCCTGTTCTCTTTCCTCTAGCTCCCACCCACACCTCATTCTCGAGGTGAGCACTTTTCAGACACAGGACAGGGGATGCCGTGGGTGCCAAGGAGAAGGGCAGTCCCTGCAGGGCAGCTGGAGCACAGGGCAGAGAACGGGGCGGGCTCCCCTGGTGCGGCCTACTGCGGGGGAGGCGGCCTTAAACAGCCCATCGGGGGCAGTGGACGTGCCCGATCAGGGTGTGGGCAAGACCAGCGCCCTCTGAGACTCTGCTCAGACACTCCCCTGCTCTGGGGCGGCCCACGTGCTGCAGCTTCCTTGGCCCTGGGCACCCCCTCCTGCCTCCATATCACCTGCTCCCTGTGCCCCCCTTCACAGGGCCTTCTACCTGAAAATCCAGCTCATTCTGGACTCGGGGCCCACCGGGCTCCAGTTGTCACCTCATCGTAAGTTACTCTCTGTTCCAAGGCGGCCCCATTTGCAGGATTTGGCGGGGACGAGGAGCAGGACAGGACTTCAGCGTCTTTTCCCCCAGGGGGACCCGCTTCAAGCCACACCGTCGCCTGCGCCTGGTGGTCTCTGGGGCTGTGTTAGATCATGCCCCCAACCCCCAACCCCAGGCTGCCCCCCAGCGAGGAGAGCCCTCTTGGAGACCCCGGGGACCGTGCCCGGGGATCTTGAGATGTAACTTCAGTGCCTGCTCTTCCCGGCCTCTCACTGGTGCCTGCTGGTGCACGCCCCCCCCCCACAGCGCGCAGGAGAGAGGGCTGTGAAGCCCCCCAGCAGGGCAGCCAGCCAGAGGGCACAGGGCCAGGCTGCGGGCAGGCCCCATCCTCGTCAAGACCCGGGAGCGGGAGGGAGGCCGGTGGGCTGCTGTCACGGACACAGGGCGTGTCTCTGGAGATACCAGGCACAGGGGCTGGCACTGGGCTGGCAGGCAGGGGAGGCGGGTAGAGGGAGGAGTGAGCGTGGGCAGCCTGGCACGGCCGGCCAGAGGTAGGGAAGGGGCAGGAGCCAGAGGACCTGAGCCAGAGGGCAGACCCCCTGCGTGGATGTCCTTCCCCGGGGGACTCAGCTTCCTGTCCTGGCCCAGCCTCCTGCGCCAACTCCCCTGAACATTCTCCATGCCTGGGTTTTCACAGCCCCCCGCAGGCACCCCCACTGTGAACAGTCAGGACACCCCGATGCCCTTTCAGCATGAAGGTGCTGGCGAGGAGGGGCGTCTCTTCCAGCACCCGGAGGGTGTATTCGTTCCCATGGTGGTCGTAACCAGGGACCCCAAGGGTGGCTGGGAACCCCAGAACCGAATCCTGTCCTGGTTCCGGAGACCAGAAACCTGGAGTGGCGCGTCCAGGGCGCAGCCAGAGGCTCTGCGGGTGCCTGTTTCTGGCCTCCGCCACTCCGGGCAGCAGACTCGGCCCTAGACTTGGCCATACCACCCCCAGCTCTGCCTCCAGGGTGGCATCTCCCTCCCCTTCTGATGTCAAATCTGCCTCTGCCTTGCCCTTAGGAAAACACCCGTGATGGCATCTGGGGGCTCTGGGATAATCCCCCGCTCTGCTGCACGCAGGCTTTGCCCTGGGAGACACCTCCAGACTCCGGGGATGCCGTCTGCCTCAGGGTGGGGTCCTCACCCGGCCTGCAGCAGCAGGTGGCACCCGAACTGCCCCCTCCGCTCGCCCCCACGGGCGCCCTGAGGGGAGAGCACAAAGGGGGTCTTCTCTAAACTTTGCTCTGAAACGTGCCTTTTGCAGACACAGCGGGGCCTGGAGGCTGATCACTAGCCTGGGCTGGGCTCCGACGGCTGGGGCTGCGAGAGGCGCGCACAGAGGAGGGGGCTGGCCTGGGTGGGGGGCACCAGAGCTTCACAGCTCACTGAGCTGCAGAAAAGCCTTTTCCTGGCACGTGGGAACTGCCCTGAGATTGGCCGGTGAACTTCAGCCGCCTGCACGGTTCTTTGCTCGGCCCATTTTTTGGCCAGTAAAACTTAACTTGGTTTCAACTCTGGTCCCCAAGACTCGGATAACATTTCCTTCCTCGGCTGGTGTCAGGGCAGGACGGGCACACGGCAGGGTCTCTGTGACCCAAGCACACGGGGCAAAGGAGGAGTCCTGGAGCCCATGGTGGCTTTTCAGGCTTTTATTGCACGCGGCAGGCAGGGGCGCGGGGGGCCGGGAGGCTGGCAGGCTTCACCCTTCCCGGGCTCTCTCATGCTCTCTTGCGCGCTCTCCGCTTCTCTCTCCGGTTCTGCTCTCTGCGCCCCCACGACGCAGCCCTTAAAAGCCCCATCTTAGCCCAGGGGCATCCCCCCTACCTGTGCCCACCCCCCACTGCAGGCGCCGCCACCAGGCGTGCATTCGGGACGGCAGGGCTCTGTGGTCCATCCTCATGGCGGGAGGGCAGAGAAGCCGGCTGCTGCGTCACTGGCCCTCCAGGTGGGAAGGCAGGTTTGCAGTCACTGCCAATTGCTTAGCAATGCAGCTCCTCAAGGTCTGATGTCACCGCGCCAGCCTCTGCGCCCTCTGGAGCGAGCCCTGCTGCCCCACAGCGACCCCAGCTCCGGCCTCCGCTTCATCCCAAGAGGGAGAGCAGGACCCCCCCCCCCAAGTTCCCCCCGGGCCTGGCCAGGGGTCTGAGAAGCCCCGCCTGCCTCGTCCTTCCAGCTCCTCTGCGGGGGACGAGCCCCTCGAGCTGGCCGTCTTGGCCTCCCGGACAACCAGCTCGCCTCTCCCCGGCCGGCCCTTCATCCTCTAAGCCCGGCAGGCGCGTCTGTGAACGAAGCTGCGCGCGGCTCTCCCTGTCCGCATCCAGGCTCAGGCCCGGCCTCCGAGGCCGAGGTGGGGTTAGGAGCACCTGTTGTTTGTCTCCAGCCTCCCTCCCCATCCTCTAGAAAAATCCGCAAGCCTCTCCCCTCCCGCGGGAGCCAGGTCATGTGGCCGCCCCCCAGCCCCCGACTCAGGGAAATCCCTTGTTGCCCTGGCGCTGTGGTCGGCCGCGCTGGACGTGAACTGAATCCAGACCAACCAGTGTCCCGCGCTGGCGCTTCTCACGCTGAAGCTGGGAGGCAGGCTGCTCTGGGGCGCTCCGGACGGGGTGACCTGCACCGTCCTGCACCCCCAGCTAATCCCCTGTGCTGCCCAACCCCTGGACACGCCTTCCAGGACCCTCCTGCGCCCGACACCTACCAGACACCTGCCCTGAGGAGGGCGACGGGTGGGGGAGGCCCTTCCCCTGTGGGAGGCGCACCCCAGGCGCGGAGGAGCTCAGCTCAGGGGCCGGCGGCAGAGGGAGTCCCGCCGGGCCAGGCCGGGTCTGGTCCTGAGCTCACCGAGGCCTCCCACCCGGCCCAGCTGTGGGCCATGTTCCTTTTCTGCCTGAGCGGGTTGGAATTTGGTTTCTGTCCTTTGCCACAGAGGCCTGACTTCGCACTCTCCTCTGGGAACCTCCGGTGGTGGCCCGAGCTGGGCCCTGGGAGCCCGGCAGAGGCCCGCGCCCCGCGCCCCACGGCAAGCCAGGCCCTCAGCCACGGGCAGCCGCAGCCGCCCCACCAGCCACGAGCTGCCTGTTCCCCCTCCAGGCTGTGCGCATGGGGGTGGGGAAGGGGGGAGACCCAGGGCTCCACCCCAGTGTCTCGGGGTTCGGAATCCTAGAACACGCTTAGCCAGTGTGGACGGAATGTCCAGACTCGCCGAGGCTTTGAAGTCCCGCTTGGGGGCTGTTTCAGCGAATGTCCCTGGAATCGCCAGAAGGCCTGAGGCCGTCTCTGTTCCTCAGTCTCCCCACCGGGGAGCCACCACCGCCTGTTCAGAGCGGCCCCGGGGCTTGAAGCACTGAGGCCAGCGCCCAGGACCACCATCTGCTTGTTTGCTGGAGGCTGTCGCCCCACCCCGCCGCCCCCTTCCTCTGGCACGCTGGCCCCGCGCGGGCACTGGATGAACCAGGGCGCTGCCCCAGGGAGTGTTTGGGGCCGGCTCTCTGGCAGGTAAGGAGGTCCACCAACACCTCAACAGAAAAACAGAAAGGCCCCGTGGCCGCTTATCCACCCCCTCACCCCATCCCCACCATGACCCCGATTTCCAGCCCGCGACCCAGGGCGCCCCCCACTGCTGCTCACCCTGCTGGATCAGCAGCCCGAGGCGCTGAGGCGGACCCTGCAGCTGTACCCCCCACCCCCACCTGGGCAGACACACAGTGAGCGGTTCCGGCCCCAGGGCAGGCCTTCCCGGAAAGGTGCACAGATGCATTTCCTCCCAAGCACCTTTCTGCTCTGCCTGCTCTTCTCTGGGCAGATTCACTAGACTATTTAAGCCTTTGAACAGTCCGTGCTGACTACCGGGGTTTCGCCGCTGGCCCCGGCTCCAGCCAGGCAGGGGGAGGCCCTGCAGGTGGGCTCCGAGGTCACGGGGAAGGTGCTTCTGGGCAGCTGGGCTCCTGGCACGCTGAGCGCTTGCTTGGAATGACACGTGCTGTCGTGTGTGAGGGAGGGAGCTTCTATGGGGGGCAGGGCAGGGGTGAAGGGTGAAGGGGAGCTGCGCTTCTGTGGGTCTTGCCTGTCGCCATCGGGCTGCAACTCCCGGCAGCAGCCCCTGAGTGTCCTTGGGGAGGAGCCCTGGGTCCCCGGGCAGGTCAGAGGACTGTGGGGTTTGCAGGAAGAAACCGAAGCTCTGGACGCAGACATCCCCCTCCCGCCTGTCAAATGGGGGTGGGAGGAAGCAGAGCCGATGGGCGGGCCCCCAGGCTGAGAGGGTCTAGGGCAGGGGCCCCAGGCTCCGAGGAGCCCGACACCCCGGGGGCTGGAGAGAAGGCAGCTCCCATTCGGCTCTCGGGCTGGGTTGAGAGCTCATTTCTAGCAGGCTCAGGGGGATGCCAGGGGCTGGACCTCAGGCCTGGACTCACTCAACACAGCGGGCATTTGCTGCTGTGCCCAGCTGGGGAACCCCATACTCGACTCCACTGCCCCGCCCCAAGCGCACATGGCCCCCATCAGCGTGGATTCTTAATTCAGGGCCGAAACGCCCTGGGATCCACCGAATCTTTAGAGCAGGAGCCAGGGCCCTCAGCATGGCCCTGACCGCCATCCCCTCCTGCCCTCCCGGGGGGCCTGCCTCGAGTCCCCCCCAGGTCTCTACAAAGCGGGCAGCTGCACCCACTGCACGCAGCCGGGGGCCGAGCATGTGCGTTGCATTACTCTGGGAAGGGTGTCGCTCTGTTTGTGTGTTTGTGGCTCTGGGGGCAGTGGAAAGAAACCCCCAGTGGGAATGTTTGTTTGTGGCCTATTTATTCATTCTTCTGCTCTTCTGGAAGCCAAGGAGGCCCTATTCTTAGCACCTCGTGCTCAAGCATGGGTTTCCTCTTTTTCCTTTGAGATCTCGGAAGGAGAGGCCGTCTCCCGGCCCCCAAACTGCAAGTCACGCTGTACACTCAGCAGCAGCGGGGGCGCAGCCCAGGCCAGAGCCTGTGCCCCGGCCCCAGGGACCCTCACAAGGCAGGAAAGGGGACCGCGGTGGTGCCCGGCTTCGGGGGTCTGTCCCGAAGCAGCCTTCTGTCCCAAAAGCGCCCTCCTGCCTGGGCGAGGCCCAGCGGCTGACAGCGGGGAGAACTCTAGCCGTGTGTCTGCGCGTCCCAGACTGACAGTGTCGTTTTCCACCCTTCCTCGCTGCTGAGAGATGCAGGCCCCCCCTCCCCCCCCCCAGCGAGTGCTTCTCTTTGGCCTGAGAACAGGTTTGGCGAGTCCTCCCCAAATCTCTCCCCAAATGCGCCTCCAGCCAGAAGCCCTGAATGTGACCTTGGTTGGAAGCGGGGTCTTTGCGGGTGCCCCAAGTGAGGAGGCCATCACAGAGTGGACACGCCCGCATCAGCCTCTGGTGTCCTTAGAGAAGAGGGCGAAGAGGGAGGCAGAGACAGAGCAGCGCCCCCAAGAGCCCAGGGACCCTAAGGGGGTGCCCTCGGCCACAGACGCTGGACGGACTCTTCCTAGAGCCTGGTGGAGCGTGCCGCCCGCGGACACCATGACCGGCTGTCTCGCCTCCAGAGCCCTGGGGGTCCGCCCCGTGCGAGGAAGGCCGGGCCCTGGTGCATCGCCGCCGCAGCAAACTCCTCCGGACGGGGAACTAGAGCCTGGGAACGGAACGCCCAGAGGGGTCTCCCAGAGCTTCCAGAACATTCCTGGCTGCAACGTGGGCTTCTGCAACATGGGCCTCCTCGGTCCCATCTCATCCACCCCAGGAAATAGGCACCAGGGGGCCCAGCGGGTGCCACGAGGATGCCAGGGAGTCTAGGGTCCTCTGCCCGCCCCGCCCGACCAGCCCGGCCCCTCATCCCCGCCCGAACCCAGGGAAGGAGAAGCAGCTTCTGAGCAGAGCGTGTGTGCCCTGCATGTGCCCCCACGACGCCCGTCAGATGCCGGCCGGCCACGGCCTCAGCCCGGCGCGTCCCATGTCCTTATCCGGCCTCCCCGAAGGGACGCGCCTTCTGCCCCTGCAAGGTGCCGGTGACGGGGCGGGACCCGTGAAGGTGGCGTGTCCAGGGGACAGGCCAGGGCCTCGCAGGCCCTCCCAGCGCCCCGGGGCCAACCTGCCCCGGGGCCAACCTGCTCGGGAAGCGTCTGGCGACATCTTCGAGGGGGTCAAGAGGGACCGCACGGGCCAGGGGTCGGCACACAGCCCAGGAGCGATGGATTTTTTGCTGTGGTTTTCCATGTTTAAATAGTTGGAAAAAAAACTGAACATCCTGTGAGATTCAGACTGTGCCCGTTTCCTTGGAACCGGCTGCTCTTGTTCGTTTGCCTGCTGGAGGCTGCTCCCCCCGCGAGCGGCTGTGGCGCGGACCACCCGGGGCTGGGGCCTCCTCGAGGGGCTGCCGGCCTGGCCCAGCCTCAGGGCCCCCCACCATCGCGCTCCCTAGCCGGGTGACCCGGGCAAGTTGTTGTTTTTCCTCTCCGTCCCGGCTTCCGGAGGCCTGGGGGAGCCTTGGGGGAGCCAACATTTTTAAGCCCTGAGAACCGCGCCTGGCTCACAGAAGCACCGTGCATGGATTCGGTTATTTTCAGCTCTTTATTTTAATCCTCCGTCGCCCTAAATCCTTGAGCGTCGCCATCGGCGCCGGAGCGGAGGGGCTGAAAATCCCAACACGGGCGAGCGCGTCCCTCCTTCCCGTCCTGCCCGTCCGACCCTCAGTGCCCTCCTCGCGCGCGCACACAGGTCTGGGCAGCTCAGCTCAGACTTCTCAGGCCCCACCGGGTTCAAATTCGCTACATTGGAGGAAAAACTGTTCCCGAGCAGGTGCGGGAGGCCTGCTGGTGAGTCACACCTGCCACCCCCTCACTTTGCAGCCTGCAGTGCTTTTTTGCAAGCGCGACTGAAAACAAAAGCCGCAAGAGGAGAATTTCCATCCGGCAGGAGGCTCCCTCTGTTTGGGGTGATGTGAGGGGGAGCCCTGCAAGGCTGAAACATGGGCCCTGGGTGTCACCCACGCCTGCCACCCTCTCCCTTCCACCACCTGACCAGCCAAGACCTCACTTCCCGGCCTCCTGTGCAGCGTGGGCTGGTCACGTGACTGCCCGCACCCCACCGGCCTGCATGTGGAGATGCCACTTCAGAGTCTGGGCCTGAAGGCTCAGTCCTCCCCGCCGCCGGAACCACAACCCGCAGATGAGGGGAGCCCCAAGGGAGCCTGGTCCCTGAATGACTTTGTGGAGCAGAGACCCGCTCCCCCTACCCCCCGCAGGGGACTCTTGCTTGACAGAGTAGGTGTCTGTGTTCTCTGCGTCACCGTCTCGTGGTGGCCGAGCTCTCAGCCAAAGAGACACGAAGTCCCTCCAGTCCAGTTGATCACAGATGGGGGTGCACCCCCATGCTGCGACCCCCATTTAGCTGCAGAACCAGGTCTGGAGCCCATCTCCCACCTCACAGCCCTGTGCTCTGACACTCGACAGGCACAAAGTCTGCTCACTGCAGACAGGCCGTGGCTCCTCGGGCCCCGAGATAACCCGCCAGCTCAGGGCGACCACCGTGCCCACGTGCCCAGGGGATGGTGCCCCAGCCTGGGCCCACCCAGGAGAGAAGTGACACCGTCTCTGCAACAGGGAAAGGCCAACGTGACAGTAACTAACGTGCTGGACTAAATCACTGCGCCCCACCACCAGAGCCAGGTCGATGGCTGCACCCCAGGAGCTGGGCGGCGGGACTGAGGGCGCCCTTGATCACCTCCTCCAGGAAACGCTGCGGCGTGTGGTTAATGACAAGCTGTATTTGGTGCCATGGTGGTAAGAAGCACGATTATGACATTAGAACGCGTTCTTCTCTGTACTAATGGCCTACGCCGTCTAAGGTTTCTCTCCGAGGTCCCCTAAACCCTCCTTGCTGGAAAGCCGAAGTCTGAAAGGCCGACCATGGTCGTCTTCCTGGCCTCTCTGCGGGGAGAGGGGAGGCTCGTCAGGGACTTCCCACGCACGCCTCGGCATCGTCATCAAGCCCAATTTGGAAGTTTTCCCTTTGAGAGGTTGTTCTTCACAGCGTCTGATCTGCCACCTTCTTCCACAGACAAGGCGCCGTGTTGCCTTGGACCAAGCGGCCTCTCCTCCCAGGTCAGGCGGCTCTGCTCTTCCAGACCGCGGCGTGGCAGAGCCCTGTGCGCGGCCCGGAGGACCCCAGGCCTGTCCTACCTGGGAGCCTGCGTCTCCCCCCTCCCTGCGCCAGGTGCTCCTCGCCAGAGCAGGAGCCGGGGGGGGGGGGGGGGGGGGTCTCTCTGCGGCGTCCACCAGGCGGAGCCGCGGGTCAGCCCGTGAGGCAGTGAGAACTGCGCGAGGACTCACTTTGGGGGTACAAGGAGCGCAGAAGCACTATCCCCCCTCCCGGGCGCGCTGGTGGGCAGCCTCCAGTGGCAGGTCAGGGAACGGGGGAGACCAGGGAAAAGGGGGTGTTCCAGCCACAGGGGCCCCCAGCCTCTCCCTGGAGGCCCCAGAGGTGTCTTTGCTGTGGTAAAACCCAGCGGGAGGCCCAGGAACAGGCCCTGGAGGCAGAGCACGGCTGGGGCTGGGGGCTTCCCCAGGGAAGGGCCCTCATCCTTCCTGCCCCACAGGCAGCTCCCCACAAAGGCGCAGGGGCTGCTCCAGGGGATCCCCAGGGCACAGAGCAGGGGCCCCAGAGAGGCAGGCCGTGAGCAGGCCACCAAAAGGGGGGACTGGGGCCCCCTGTGTGGAGGTGGGGAAGTGGAAGGCCTCAGGGACCCGCCTCTGGGGGCAGAAACCTGGGGGATCTGCTCTGTGCCGCGTCACCTCAAGCCCCTTCCTGCTTCCCTCTGGACCCCAGAACAGCTTCGCCTTCCCACAAGAACCCCCACCTGGGGGCTGGGCTCAGCTCCCTCCTCTGTGGTGCCCCCACGAACCGCCCGCTCTTCCTGGGAGTCCCCGGCAGAGGCCCCAGAACGGGGCACAAAGCCGGCGCCCCCTGCGCCTGAGCCCCGCTGCGCCGCCTGCCTGGGCGCGCCCCGCTCCGCCCTCTGACCTGCTGTGCTAAGAGCCCGGGTCAGCTTTGGGGGAACTTTTCTCAAGGACAGGACGGATGTTCCCCCAAAGGACCCCAAACCCCCGCCGCCCCCGCTCCCCGGCCCCGGAGACTTCGGGGGACCCGGCGGAGCCCCGCGCCGGCCGCCAGGGCCGCGACTCACAGGTTGGTCTTGAGCGTGGCCAGGTAGGTGTCCGTGTCCGCCGGCGACACGTCGCGGTCCAGCCCCGCCAGGTAGCGGTACGCGGAGGAGAAGGTCTCGAAGGGGATGCGCGCGGGCCCGCCCTCGGGGTCGAGGGTGAGGATCTCACACAGGTGCTTCATGGCGGAGTTCAAGGACTGCAACGGGGGGGGGGGGGGCTGTCAGCCCCCCAGCGCCCCCGCACAGCCCCCCCCACGCGCCAGGAGGCGGTCGGGACCCGCAGAGGCGAGAGGGGAGTTGTGGCCCGGGCGCGGCCGGCCTGAAAGCAACCTCAGACTTTGTCTTAGAGGAGATGGCCAGACTCGGGCGCCTGCACGCTCAGCTGCTTCTTGGCAAGATGCCATTACAAAGGACCAGGCCTGGGGCCTCCGCGCCGGCGCACGGGGTTAGGCACCACACACGAGGCTTCCGCAGCCTCTGCAGCACGAGTGCCATCCCTGGCCAGGGAGCTACCCACAGGGCGCGGCAGACCTCTCCTGTCTCCCCTCTGCTCCCCTCAGCAGTGGATTTCAGTCCGTCTGCCTGTTCTGCTCCCCACTCTGTCTCTGGTGAATCCTCTCACACACACACACACACACACCCCGCACCTCTGGCCTGCACCCCAGCTCTTGTATTCATGCATAAATACAAATTTAAAAAAAGAAAGCAAGCTGTGCCACCGGCCATTAGATGGGAGGCAGCGGCGGCGGGAGGAGCAGCTGCTGGGTGGGAGTCGGGTGAGGGAAGTCGGGGCGCCAAGTGAGCGGCAGCGAGGCCCTGTAAATCAGCCGTCCTCAGCGCCTTCACTTCACTGCCCCCTTCTTAAAGTCTGGGTTTTTTTAACCCATAAAGAAAAATGCTAAGATGCCAAACCACACCAAGACTGTCTCCTGGAAGTCGCAGCCCCACGTCCTCAGGGACCCTGGCGCCGCGGGCACACCGCGGCCTGGACCAGCGGGTCTCGGCCACGGCCTGGCTCCCGCAGACCCCAGAGACACGGTGCAGCCAGCCCCTCCACGCCTGCTCACCTGTGCGCCAGGAGGCTGCCCCGCCTCACCACCAGGCCCAATGGGGAAGGCGGGTCTTGCACACTTGAAAGGGGCCGTGGTGAGGCAGGGGTCGAGGGCCAACAGTCACCACCGTGCCAGGGAGGCTGAGTGAGGGCACCTGTGTGGGGGGAGCAGCAAATCCCAGGAAGGAACAAGCCGGCTGCTCTGGATGGCTCCGGTGCACACGGTGCGGCTCCGAGGGGAGGCCAGTGTCTCCCTCCAGACTCCCCCGCACCCGCAGGAGCCCTGAGCCTCCAACAGGACAAGGTGCTTTGTGTACTGGGTGGGAGGGGGCGGGGGTGGTAGGCATCATGACAATGGACCCCCAAAATATGAACTATTCTGCTTTCTCATCGTGATTAAAGTCTGAACTCACAACAACGCTGAGAGGTGCCCACAATGACCTTCTCTGTCAGCCGGGCCTGCGATTGCGCAGAATTGTTGATATGCTCTGCACAGAATATTAATGTGCGCTTTGCAATACGGTCTTCACGAACACATACCCCGCCCAGCATGCTGCATCCGAGCGCTAAGAATTTCATCCACTCGATTTTGTTCTCACAAGGATCCAATTGCAAGAGAGCTCTGAATTTTTCTACCGGCAGACACAAGTTTTTCCATTTCTGCTCAAGATCGGCTAACTCCACATAGGACTTGTGACTGCACTGTTTAGAAAACACAATTAGGAGGACACAATTTATATACATTTTTAAAACCTGCAAAAAACATACAGTGATGCTGTGAATACTGAAATATACCAGGGGCGGGCTCTGAGCAGCAGGTGCCGCTCTGGCTCCTAAACACTAGACAGTGAGGCTCTCGGGACAGGCCCTCTGGAGGCTCGGAGCCCAGGCCCCATGCTGCCCACCACAGTGGCAGGTTGTGACTTTAACAGTTTGCACTCAGCTTCCATACATGCACGCTCAGCTTCCATACACGACCCTTGTGTCTGGATTCATAGTTGCTGGGTTTTGGGGTTCGGTTTTTGTGGCGGTTTTTGGCCAGCAGGATCCAGCATCTTAATTTGGATTTGGTATTTCAGTGTTCTACAACCTAACCACCAATAGCTATTGGGGTCTCCTTAATGAGAGGACAATGAGGCCCCCAGATTCCTTCTGAGAAAGAAACCTTGAAGGTTCACTGCAGGGAAAGTGAGCTGGCGGGGCCAAGTGGGTGGTTCCCGCCCTGAATGTAGGGGGTGGGCCCTGCTTCATCCCAAGTTTATCTCTGAGCCCGGAGTGTACCTGCTTGTGCAAGATTTTCAGCAGTCCTTGAGTGAGGCCTGTGTCTACTTTCTGAGTGGCCACAGGCATTTCGATTCTGTCCTTCACAGGAAGAGGATCTCCTCTGGACAAAGCTGAAAAATACCTGACAACACAGCCCCCTCTGAAGATTCTGAAGATTCATCCAATGCAACAGACCCCTGAATGGGTGGCTTCTGAGACGCCCCCCCGCCCGGGGGAGACAGCCCAGGGGGATGAGAGCGGCAGTCCCTCACTCTCCCCTCTGCTCTCCGACAACCCACTTGGTGAGCCTCAGTTTCTCAGTGGGCCCCTGGGGAGCACTGGCAAGGCACCTACTCAAAATTTAAGTTTATTCGGATACCTGTGATCCTAACATTGAGCCTCTACCTCTGCTTACTGAAAAGGGGCAAAGAGCTTTTCTGTAAAATCAAAAGGGTTCCTTTTACTAGCTCTAAAGTCTATTTTTGGGCCTCCCCAGTGGCGCAAGGGGCTAAGCACTGCACTATAAAGCAATCTACAGCCTCTGCAGCACTAGTTTGATCCCCGGCCAGGGAGCAACCCACATGGCACAGCAGACCTCTCCTGACTTGCCCGCTGCTCCCCTCAGCAGTGTATTTCGTCAGTCTGCCTGTTCTGCTCCCCACTCTGTCTCTGGGGAATCCTCTCACCCCCCACCCCGCACCTCTGGCCTGTACCCCAGCTCTCGTATGCATAAATAAATAAATCTTAAAAAAAAATAAAGTCTATTTTCTTGTAACTTGAAAACGATGTGTTCTTGGAAATGGCTAGAATGCCTGCTGCAAGAAACTGCAGGCTCACTGGCTATAGACTAAGCTGGCAGAGGTCAGCCTCCTTAGGATGATGACCCCACATCATCTCAGCTGTTTTGGTGCCACCAGGAACCAGACTCTGAGGGGAAGAGGGATGGAGCCTTACCCGGTGGAATACTACTCAGCCCTCAAAAAGATAAACCCATGCCATGCGAGGCAACATGGATGGAGCCGGAAGGAATAAATTAAGTCAGAAAAAGAAACAAATACCAGATGGCGTCCCTTATACGTGGAACTGAGAGAAACCAAAGGGTCAAATAAAACCAAACTCAGCAGCCAGCCCCCGAAGCCGACCCCCAGCAGGAGCAGGGTGCGCAGGGTGGGGAGGGCGCACCGTGGCCCAGGCGGGATGAGTGTGGGCGCCTCGGTCGTGGCCGCGCTGTGGGATCCCGTCCTCCCAGGACACACACCACAGTGTGATCCAACGCAAGCGCAACGAGAAACGAGAACAAAACATTGCGCAAAGCAAAAGAAGAAGCCGCCGCCGCCGCCTTGGGGAGCCGCCCCCAGACGGCAGGGCCCTGGCGGGCGCGCTCACCCCGCGGACCACTGCAGCACGTCGGCGGGCTGGGTGCGGATGGCCGCCTTGGTGAACTGCTTGAGGATGTCGGGCAGCTCCGGGGGGATGTGGATCTGCTGCGCGCAGAACATGGTGTCGGGGAGCGGCATCGCTGTCCGCAGCCCGGACCAGGCTGGAGAACCGGTGCCTGCGGGGAAGGGGCCGGTCGTCTCGGCTGCTCGGGCTGGGGGCTGGGGGCTGGGGGCTGGGGGGGGATTGGGGGGCGGGGAAGCTGGGGGGGCTGAGGGGAGCGGGAGGGGCTTGGGGGGCTGAGGGGTTGGGGGGGCTGGGAGGGCGGGGGGTTTGGGGGGCTGGGGGAGGCTGGGGGGACGGGGGGTTGGGAGGACGGGGAGTTGGGGGGCTGGGAGGACGGGGGGGCTGGGAGGGCGGGTGGTTTGGGGGGGCTGGGGGGACGGGGGAGGCTGGGGGGGCGGGGGGTCTGGGAGGACGGGGGGGTTGGGGGGGGCGGGGGGCCGGGCTCGGGCGGGCGGGGCCGGGCTCGGGGCCGAGCGGGGTCCCGGGCTCGGGGGGTCCCGCGGAGGCCCCGGGCGCCGTGCGGGCGCGGGCGCCCCGAGGCGGGCTGGGCGGCCGCGGTCGGGGGTCCTTACCCGCCCCTCCTGGTGCTCCTGGGAAAGTGCGGGCCAACCGCCCCTGCCAGCCACACCCGGACCCGCGGCGCCGGCCGCCGCTATTGTGGCGCGGCGGTATCCAGGCAACCGGACGCGCGCGGGCCCCGCCCCCTGGCTCGGCGCACGCGCACTCGCCTCGGGCAGGCACCGCGCTTGCGCAGTGCACCCCCGCTGGCAGGTGCCCCTGAGCGCGCCTCGGCTCCCCCGCAAAGGCGAGGGCGGGGTCACCGGCGACCCCCTGCCCCTTGCTCTGGGCACCAGAAGACTCGGGCCCCCGAGGGGCTCGGGCCTGCCTGCGCGCCCGGAGGCCTCGTCCCGCGTGCACGTGCCCGCCCGGCACCTGCCGTGTCCCCGCGGCTCGCCCCGACGGCTTCGCACCTGCTGCGCCCGGTGCCCCCGGCCCCTCCAGATCTCAGTTCAGAAGGCACCTCGCGTACATAGACAGTGGGCTGTTTGCAGCTAAAAGAAGATTCTAGTTTTCCTGGCTACAAGCCACCTCTTCCGATAAATAATAAACAGGCTCTGGTCAAAGGGCAGGAGAAACGCGTTCTGGGGGATGCTGACCAGGGCAGCGGGCCGGGGTGGACCTGGGGTGAGGGAATACTGGCTGGCCGCCGGAGACCCCCCCACCGCACCCACCCCCCTCACAGGGGAAGATGAGGACTAGGATCTGGGGTCCAGCAGGGCGGCTGACAAGGCTCTTCCCTCCCACAGGCATCCAGCCCCAGCACGGCTGCTCGAGGCCAGCCACGCACCCCCAGTGAAGACACACATGCTGGCAAGTCCTCAGCACCAGCACGGGCTGCCAGTAGTCACCATGTCATGTTGATGACTTGAGTGTTGCTAGTAAGCTGGGGAGCGGAGGGGGGCATTTATTACCTTAAATATCTTTGATTTAATCTTCTAGGAACCCATGCTACACACCACTAGTCTGAGCCTATACACGTTTATCATATTACATTAAACCATGGGCTGTCTTCTGGAAAACACCATAGCTTCATCCATGCAGTGAATACAGCCTGACCCTTGAAGTGAGTGGCTGCTATGGACTGACATAAAAATAATGCCCTTGAAATTGAAGGGCGGAAAGCTCCCCATGGTGCTCTCTGGGGAGCCCACCCCTTGCGGTGACCTGAGGAGCCACGGATGTGGGCCATGTGGCCGATGGTGGTGACCTCTGAGAAGGGCGTGGTACTTTCAGGTTGTATTCTAACCACACATCATTTTGATCCATTTACTCAGCATACTCAACACCAGCTAGGTCCCAGTGACTATAATCCCCAGCTGTGAGAGGGGTAACAGGCAAATACAAACAAGACAGGTAAGCTATTCCCCCCTCCCCAATTACAAGGATAATAGAGAAAAACAGAGTGGTAACAATGAACAATCTTGATGTTACACTAAGGTGACCCTTGAGGGGCCTCCCTGGCGGTGCCAGGGGTTAAGTCTCAGCACTATGAAGCTGTCGGCAGCCTCTGCAGCACGAGTTAGATCCCTGGCCAGGGAGCTACTCACATGGTGCCCCAGACCTCTCCTGACTTGCCCGCTGCTCCCCTCAGCAGTGTATTTCTGTAGATCTGCCTGTTCTGCTCCCCACTCTGTCTCTGGTGCATCCACTCACCCCCCTCCCCCTACCTTCCACCCCTCTGGCCCACAGCCCAGTTCTTGTATGCATATCCTTTAAAAAAAAAAAAAACTGTTTATAACATTTTTGGCTTAGTAACTATAACCCAGCCAGTCTCTACCCACTAAGATGGGGACATCTGCAATGGTAGATTTGGGGGAGGGGATCCCCGTGTTGTTTGAGGGCAGCTGCAAGGGCAGCTGCTCAGATGCATCTGAAGTCCCAGGAAGAAGAGGGAGTGGTCAGCATACAGATGGCCTCCATGGCCACCAGACTGGGTGACATCAGCAGTCCTGCCAGAGCCCTGGGACCAGACAGGCTCAGCAGAAGAGCTGATAAAGGAGTCAAGATGGGGAGGGGGGGTGCTGAGTGACAACACAAGGGGCACCTCCCCAACCCCCTACACGGTAGGGGAATGTGCATTTGGCACAGATGCAGGGGAGCGCAGATGTGATGGTATGAGTGAGCGAAAAGCTGAGGGTGCCCATCCTTTCTGTGAAACAGGAGGAAGCCATCAGCCAAACGTGAGGAGGAGGAGGGTTCAGGCCTCTGAAACAGCCTATGTGAACACACAACTGCTTTTATAAATTGTGGTATAAGTAACAAGCAATCCATTGCACAAAATTGGCTTGGTTTTAAAAATAGTAGCTTCACTAGGAAAAATCGTACACCACCGAGAGTTGGTAGATGTCCACGTGCACCCCGAGTCCCACCAACACAGTGAACAGGCTTCACCCATTTTCTACATGTCCCTTTCAAGTCCAAATTCCTCCTGACCACCCCCTCCACCTCCACCCCATCTGCTTTGTAGATATTTCTGTGGGTTACTTTGCATTTTCTGGAATTTTATATAAAAGAAAGCACAAAGTACGTTTCTGGCGGATTTTTATCCAGCAGGTGTTCTGGGACTTGCCTGTTGTTGCTGAGCACTGTTCCCTGGCGTGTGCACGGTTGCTGGCTGGGCTACTCCAGACACAGGTACGTGAACACTCAAGTTCAAATCTTCACGTGGACTTAGAAGTTCTTTCCCCTTAGCGAGGAGTGGGAAGTACATGTTGTAACCTTCCGAGAGTTCTCAAACTATTTTCCAGAGTGGCTGCAGCGTTCTGATGGCTCCAGCAGAGTCTGACCGTTCCTTCCCTCCACAACTTCCTCAAGCCATACGGATATGAGGTAATTTTAGCCATTCTACAGGGGACGCGGTGGTATCTCACCGTGACTTAAATTCGCATTTTTCTAATGCTTCATGACATTGAACACTTTCTTACGTGCTCGTTTACCATCTATATTCTCTTTAGTCAAGTGTTCGCTTAAATATTTTGCCACTTTTAAAGTATTTTCTTTCCATCAGGTTTTGAGACTGCGTATTCTGAATGCATGTCCTTTGTATCAGCAATGTTTTATAGACGTTTGCTGCCACTCTGTAGCTTGCCTTTGTCTTCTGAACACTCTGCTCAACGAGCAGATGTTTTCATTCCTGAGAAAGTCCACTTCCATCCTTCTATGGACTTTTTTTTTTCTCCTTTTGTTTTAGAGCTCGTTACCACTTGGGGTTTTACATTGGGACTATGATCTACTTTGAATTGATTTTTACATACTGAAGACATGGGTCAATTTCAGTTTTGCCACTGGATGTCCAGTTACTCTGGCACCATTGGTTCGACTTTTGCATCTTCGTCAAAAACCCCGTCTATATACAAATGAGCATCTTCCTGGACTATGTTCTGTTCCATCAGTCCAATGGGTTTGGACAGCAAAGAGCAAAGGAGTGACTGGCCCCCTGTCGTGAAGCCTCTGTGCAAAACACACACGGGGAACAGAAGACCTGGTGAGGCCTCGCTGCTGGGCCCTGCTGCAGAGGTGCAGGCAGACGGTGGAGACGGTGTGTGACTCTGGTGCGGAGAAGGGGTGTGTCCTGTGCAACTCGACTTTTACACTTCCACTTAAAACGATGGCGGAGCGGTCAGCACATCTAACTTGAGTCACTTCTTCTTCTAACTATCCTATTAAAAATAGCTAGATTAGGGCCTCCCCAGTGGCGCAGCGGTTGAGCGCTGGGTTGCGAAGCTGCCCGAGCCCCTGAAGCGCCAGTTCGATCCCCAGCTGCTCCCCGGCCACCGGAGGAGGGTCCCACATGGCGCGCAGACCTCTCCTGCCGCCCGCTGCTCCCCTCAGCAGTGCACTTCGGTCCTTCTGCCTGCTCTACTATCCGCTCTGACGCTGGTGAATTCTCTCACCCTCCCGCGCTTCTGACTGTACCCAGTGCTTGCATAAAATAAATAAATCTTTAAAATAAAAAAATAGCTGGATTATAGCTACCTCTGCGGACCAGTAATGCACGTTTCTGTCATTTTGAAGCATTCTTGCAACGAATGCAAAAACCGCAAGCCGAGGACTTAGGCTACTGCTAATATTCACTTTATTCAATTCTGTTCTCCCAGAAGGCAACAAATGACCACATGAAAAAGGAAGCATTCGAAGATATCCACACATAAAATCAGTCTGGGTATCTAGGTGTTTGCTTTAATAGAAAATGGACATCCCAAATAACTAAAAGCTCTGATTTAATTCAACAACCGTCATTTCTAGGTCTTACAGTCATTCCATTTTCATTCAAGACACTATTCCTCTCGTGACTGCAGAATAGAGGGGGACAAAACTGACGTGCTCTGTACGCTGGGTTAATGCTGAAGCTATGTCGGGAATGACTTAAGGAAGGCCTTACGTGATGACTGTTTCAAAACATGACAGAGGGTGGCAACAGGCTGAAAGGAAAGCCACTAAGGCAGCAAATGAAGGCAGCCAACCAAAGGAGCTGGAGATCTCTGGGAGGCTGTAATTCCCACTTCAGGGATGACACATCTGAGTTCTCTCTCCCGGATGGCAACTGGACAGTGACGCAACACCTGGCTAAGTAACTCTCTATGGGAGGATTTTAAACATCATCATTAAATTTCACAGTGAAAAATTCTGCAGTAAGTAGAGAGCTTAAACTACTGCAAATCAGAGTAAGTAGTAAATTTATAAAGTTTAAAAAATGCCAGTGTTCTCACATGGGGGCAACATCCTCTGGTGGACGTTGAGTGTGTGCATGTACGTGTGCACAAGTGTTCCTAAAGGCAATATGATGTAGAAATGTGCAATGCTTTTCTGTTTTGTCTTAAAAAGCCATTAATTCAACCTAAATTCAAGAATTACACTTTAATAGTAACATTCTACCAAAACAGAACAGACATATCTAAGATCAAATTTGAGGGAAAAGTTATTCTCTAGTACTTGAATATGGGAAAGAAAAAAACACAAGACAAGAAATCCACAGTAATAACAGTTATATTAATATTGAAATAAAAATTACTTTTACATCTGGAATTGAGGTGCCCAATCTCCACCGTTTCTCTAGAGAATTAACAAGATAAAATCACCTAAAAACATGGCGTTCTCGTAAGGCCAGCTACACATATTGGCATTCTTCTTCAGTTTTCATCTCAACTATTAGTACTTAATGGTTTAAAAATCAAACATAATTTGCTAATAATAAGCAACTGCACACTGCAGACTATGACCATTTGGTAACTGGTTGTAAAACTAACCCCAAATGTTGATTTGTTTTCAACTTATAAATAGTACAAATACAGCAAAAAGGTCTTTCCTAATTCACTTCCGTTGAAAACTGTTTTATAGCCCGATGTAAAATAAAGCCAACAGACACTACCGCTATAAAAAAATTGTACACAACAGGTAGCAATACTCTGACCTAGAGGTTTTAAACAGCTCCAAGACTAGTTAGTAAGATCTTGATGCCACCCAAGCATGCCAGGAAGTGCTGCGAGAGGAAAGCACCCCTCTCACTGACAGGAACAGGACAACCACAACTGAAAACCAGGAAACTCCTGAACAAAGACAAGACAGAACCATCCGCCAGGATAATGGAGCGCAAACATTCATACTTTTTTGTTATACAAAATATTTGATAAGATTCATTCAAAATTTTGTAGAATAACAAATTTTACTCTTTTGCAGTATCTGCTTAGTTCTCTTTCTGGTAAAACGGATAAATGTGCCCCAACCACTGTGTATCAAGAGCTACAAATCTCTAAAAAACTAAAAAAAATATAAATTAATATAAATCAAGTTATAGGCCCAATTTAGTATTTTTTCTCCCAAAGAGAACAGTTTATATAGACATACACCGTTACAGGTGACATTAGTTTTAAATACTCCTAATTTTTCACAGCAGGATTAAATTTCCAAGTAAAGGTAAGGATAGCAAAGACCTTATTCCAAACACCAGAGAAAGGGCTACTTACTCAAAGTGCTGGGAAGTGTAACACTGACTCCTATGTCAAGCTTTTCTTCTGATACTGATATTTAAAAATATATTTTAGAGTAAAGTAATTGCTTACCACTTCGGGAAAAATTGTGGAACTATAAAGCAACCAGAACATTTTGGTAGCTTATGTTTGGCTGGCTTTCATATTTTAAGAAACCCTCAGATTTGAGTATATGAATTTTAATACTATACGGAAATTCTTCTAGTTTCTGAAGACCTATGCTGTCCATTTTCTCTGAGAACATCTAAGTTATCATCCAAAACCAACACTCGCCTTACAATGCCCCATCCTACAACACTTGGATGGCGGGCCTGACTACTCCTCACTATTTCTCTCATCTTCTAACTTGAGCTTTGGTTATGTGGGAAACCAAGTTCAACCGTGCATTTTCTGACTTTACAGTTCATCTCCAATGAAGTACAGCCTGCACTCCTATGTTAAAAGGCCAGCTCAGCCAGCTTCCTTTTGGACAAATAAAATCAAGATGGTTTTATTTGTAGTTTTATTTTGTAAACAAAAAGTTCTCACGGGAAACTAGGAGAAAAGTTCTTGCCAATCCTCACCAAATGATGCCAGAACCAGCAGGTCTTGGTGCTCTGACCGGTCTCCTCTAATGCTGTCCCGATCTAGACCAAACACCACACCCACATGTAACACACATCTCAGGACGGCCTAAGTTTGTTCCAGTTTGCTGCAGTACCGCTGGTGCTATTATTCTGTAGGATTTAAAATCAGACATGGACCTTTGGCCACTGCTGCCAAAAAAAGAAAAACAGACAGCTCTGTGTGAGAAGTGGGGTAGGGGCTTACAAAAATTTTCTTTTGGATAGTTTTCCCTTCTACATATAACATGCCCCTAACAAGCACAAAAACCCAGCTCCCAATGCTGATCACTAGAAATATTAAATTATCAAAATTAAAAATAATTTCCCCACCTACCACAAGATACTACACAATATTACAAACACAGACACATGGGAAATAAACAGGCAGTAGAAAATGTACAACAGCTTTGGTGTTATACAAAATAACTTCCAAAAATGATTGACAGTGAAGCACAAAGTTCATGTTTTCTTACCACAGAGACTCCACTGGTGATTTCTACTTGCTTCCTTTCACCTTCTGGTAAGGTATGGACAGCCAAGAAAGACAGAATGTACAGCTTACTGGTGAGAGCTGCCAGGACCCGTGGCACTGGGTTCCAGAAGTCATTAAAAAGTCTCCCTCTGCCCGACGGCTCTGTGGCACGCTGCCTGTCAAGATCACAGCAGGTCCAAAATAAAGTGACAACTAGAATTTAATAAATTAATATACATTTTGTTTAAAGATGTACAATGCACATTCTGTTTAATCCAAAGTTTCGGGGTATCCAGGAACTTCTATTTACACATATACAGATCTCAGACAGCGGCGATGTCAGAAGATGCAGAAAGGGCAGCAGAGCCTTCCACTGCTGCGCTCCAAAGGCCGAGACACAAGTCAAATACATTTAACTTAAAACAATGCTGAGAGATCACCAGGAAAGTCTCCAAAGAGAGAAGTCCACAAGAAAGGACACGTAAAGGCAAGGGAAGATCAAGGTAGTTGAGAAACTGCTTTATTCTTGGGACGACGCTGGCGGTGGAGGAGATGTGCCTTGCTTGCCTGATTTCCGCTCGTAATTCACAAGGCGCTGGCCCACCAGGTATCTAGGTGTAAAAAAGGGAGGTTACTCTCTCATATATATGATTGACACAGACAACATTCTTCTTAACAGTGGCAAGGGGTACATACATTCTTTTTAATGCCAATCCAATCGCTTCACTCCTACTTAAAACCCTTCCACGGTGAGGGAAGTACGGGGAGAGTCTAGAGCAAACACCTGCACAGGCAACAAAGGCAGGCCGGCCCTCACGGCAAGTATGGGGTGGCGCGGAGTGTCGGGAGCAGCAAATGTCAGAGGCCCCAGCGGGAGGACTTACTCCCACTGTAGAGCGGAATCCTCACTCACCAGCTCAGCTAGACTGAACTCAAGCAAGGGACTTATCTGTGATGGATCATATTTTACCAAACAGTTTAGTGGCTCTGTCTGAGGAAATGTATTGGCAATATCATCAGAAAGTTGGGTAGGGAGGAAAGCAGGGCCTAAAACTCTCTCCTTGGAGAGAAAAGGAGAGATCAAAGGACAAAGATGTGAATAAGGTCAAAGGGGTGACGGTGTGGAAGTGAGTGTATTATGCTAAGAAACGGGAGGGGGAGCGGTCCAGGCCCTGGATTTCCCGTAGCACTTGGCAGTGACTTTGCTCTCTCTCTCCACGATGGTTACAGTAACCTGATGGCCTTTAGCTGCACGAGGGATACAGCAGCACTAATTCTTAATGTAGGCTCTGTATTTTTATCTAAAACTAATACCGTGTCAAATAAAAGAACATCTGAAAAGACACCGACTGCTATTTGGGACTCTTGCTATCTACTGCTACACCACTGGCGCCCTTAACACAGACCCCTACTTGCATGTTAAACACCAACGCTCCCAACCACTCTGCTCCAGTCTTTTTCACCTCTATTAAGTGACAGCTCCACAGCTCCAGGTACTCAGGCCACTGAGTCCTCGATCCCACTCTCTTTCACATCCTATATCCAAGCTTTCAGGAAATGCTGGCAATTCCACTCAAAATATATCCAGAATCTGAGCACTTTTCCCTCTTTTATCACACTGAACACAAAAATTAAGAAATGGGCTATCTTCACAAGAGCAGCCAGAGCAACGGAAGTCTACACTTACTTGTCATTTTTAATATGTTCATAAAGGCGCTTAAACTGGCGGACCTGGAAGGACAAGATGCCCATCAACACCACAACCATCAATAAAAAGGGATAAATCCGCCGGTGAACCAAGTTTTGCATTTCCGCAGTGACACCTGCAAAAACAAAAACAAAAACTCGTGAGTGTATACAGAAATAACAGTGGCAACGAAGTGTGTTCTTTCTCTAAGAAGCAGGGACTGGCATGAAACTCGGGATGACATTGAAGGAGGCCAGGAATGGGGCCGGCCTGGCGAGGCCTCAGCTAGAGGCAGAGCTGGGTAAATGATGGCAAGGATCGTGTTTTAAAGGTCACAGAGGAAACAACCCATCGGATGCTGATCAACAGGAACCGTGAGAGTTGGTCTTTAAAAGGCCACTGTGGCCACAGCCTGGCAGCTGCACAGCAGGGACCCAGACCTAGCGAGGGAAGTCGGTGGGGGGCAGGGATGACCTCATCTGCACCTGCACCACTGCCACCACGGGCACAGGCCCCAGAGGCGAGGGACAGAGCCCGGAGGTGAGATCAGGGACCTGGAAACACCTGAGTGTGGGGAGCAGAGAAGCTTGGGTGATGTGGTGACCTCTCAGGTTCTCTGAGTTATACAACTCGCCGGATGAGGAGAGAGGGAGTTTAGAAGAAAAGGATTCGGAGGGGGAAACTGTCCTTTCCATTCTGAACATAAGCTGGGTTTAGCCCAATGAAAAGATAACGTCTTGCTAGCTGCTGGAAAGTCACACCCTAGCATCACTTCTCCTTTTACGTTAAAGAAGATTTCTTAAAAATTAGTAACTTTTTCTTAATTTTATGATTATAAGATCATAGCACTTCTATGATCTTATAGAAGACAACCTGGAAGATATCTGTTCCTATTTTGGGGAGATTGTAAATGTCAATACTTTCTCCCCAGAGAGAAAAAGTGCGCTGAAGAGCTTTGTGACCCACCTAACGTTGTCCCAAGTAATCAAATCTAAGGAAAGTGGATTTTGACACCACCGCACCAGCTGGATTTGTATTCACAGGTAAAGCAGTCTAGCTACTGACAAGAGTGCACCAACACACTCTCCAGCTTCCTGCCAGCACTACTCACCGAGTAAAGGAACGACACCAGATGCTATGACGTAAGGGACGCACAGGGAAAGCAGAAGCACAGAGATCACTGGGGCTGCAAGTTTGCGAATGATATAGTGAAGGTCAATGTTCCGGATGCCATTTGCATAAACCTGAAAGGGGGGCAAGGGAGCATGGAAATTAGAACATTAAGACTATAAAACAAATTCCTCTGGGTTGACAGAGTAACTTCTACTGAGCCAATTCCACATAGACTTGACTCTACCAGTCCTCCAAATTTCAAACTAATTTTCCAAAGTCAAAGCAAATTCTGAATGCCAACACGGGAGTGGCGGCCACAAGTTTTTTAAGAAATGCATTTCTCCACCACACTGTACAGTTCTCTCTGCTGAGGTGAAATGAGACTAACCTACCACCAGCTGTGCACTAACCCACGCCAGGTGGCATGCAGAGAGGCACTGCGAGGTGAAGGAAGGGAAAGCGGCAGCTTTACTGCCTCAGCACTGTCACACCTTTTTCACTTGGTGCTGACCTCAAAGACAGGCTGGCTACTCCAAGCACATTTTCTAAGTAATGAAAGTAAGTATCAAAATCTGTTCTGTCGGCTATTTTGGACAGAAATCTTGTTGAAATGAATGATTACACCGCCAGCCTTATTATGAGACGCTCCCGCGGTCATCACCGCAATGACCCGTGACCGGAGACTCTGTGGCTCAGCATGGCTCTCAGGTGCTGCACAGCGAGGATATTTCCAAACAGCTCTGCTTTTTTTGTTATAATTTTTTCCTTCCTTTCCCTGTATACATTCCCTTCATTAACTTTGGTTTGTCTCTGCTGTAAGCTTAGAAAACACAGAGGATACACAGCATTCCTGCCCTGGAAGTCGGCACACGTGCTGATTTTTGCGTCCACTATGGACAGGCTCGGGGTGCTTTAGTTAGGGGTTTACCATCCGGTGAGTTTCAGAGCAGCGGATGAAACGCACGGCCACATCACACACAGTGCCACTCTCGTGAAACAAACAAGTAAATAAAGGTTATATATGCTCATTAAAGAAAATGCAGACATAAACCGTCCCATAAGTCAAACATGGTCACTATCACTCCAGCCTTTTCCTAAAAACTGACTTGCTGACCTGCTCAATCACGGTCTTCAGCCACCACTGAGGCCCCATCAGCGTTATCGCTGCAATGATCTTCGCATGCAGGACTCCAAGTGCCCAGTCCTAGGGCAATAAAAACATTTATCTAATTTTTTGGTTTGTTTTTAGCAATAAACCCAGCATACAAACTATATAAAATTTTCTTATTTCAAAACAGAAGTCTTAACAAGATCGATAACAATTTTACATTAGATTAACATATGCTGGAAAATCCGGAGTATTTTCTCCCATCAGTTCAATGTTCCTATCAAAAATCATTCTTGTGTATCTTTCAGGGATCTACGTTTTCCCAAGATTAGTAGTAAAAGTGTGGACATTAATGGAGGTCTTAACACACAAACAAACAAACAGAACAGTGTCATGGTTTCCTTTCACTACACTATTTTTACCAACAATAAAACAAAGTTCAATTTCATTCTTTTTAACTGCTGCACTAAATTCCAAAGCAGATATACCTGGCATTTTATTTAACCATTCTGTACTGGACATCTAGTTGCTTCTGACTGTTTCTGCCATTATAAAAATCACCTTCAAGTCACGGAGTCTTCCCAAGTGAGGCCCCAGGTAATACAGAGCAGAGAGGGGTTAACCCGCCCTCTCTGAATTTCTGATCCACACACTGGTGGCCCCAATAAATGGTAGTCTTTGATACTAAGTTGCTCGTTATGCAGCAGTAGTAACTGAAGACCCATCAACTTACACCTGGTGGGTTCAGCACTCATAGGCGTTGCTTGGTGGAATCAATCTGTTGACTCCCTCAGAACAATGACTTTCTAATTGTTATTTAAGCCTTTACTAGCTGATACTGTTCTGTTAAAAAAACAGCTTTCCATCAGTCATCGATGCTGTGTGACGACGCTGCAATGAGGTTCATGCAGAAAGACAGCTTACATACTTCAATATTCTCCTTCATTCCTTACGTTTCTCTGCAATTCTGTGAGGACCCTGGACTGGAGGCAGTTCCCTAAGGTGTGCTCTTGCTCATGTGCCTAGGGCATTCCCGCCTTCTTGGAAATACCTCTTCCTTTCTTATTGATGTCTCGTCTCTACTAGGCTGTCCTGACATTATCTCCTACGGAAAACCACATCTGAACCCCCAAGTCAGGTTAAATGCCTCCCGACACAAAGCCACAGCTGCTTCCAGCAGTGACAGCACAGTTTACCTGTGCACATGTCTATCTTTCCCACCAGCCCATGATGGCCTCAAGAACTTCCTACATTATAGTTTGAAATCCACCTAAGTTACTTAGTGCAGAGGTTAGGCACACACTAAACACTCAGGTAGGTATTTATAGTTATGAAGTCTGCGAAGGTTTCCATGAACTCTATGGCCTTGCTGTAACCGACAAAGGTTCCCTCTGAATGCGCATTTTTAAAATAAGACTGCAACTTTGTGGGAAAACGTGCTGTAATTACTGAAGAGAGTAAGTCACTGCTTAAAGTTTTAAAGCCAACAAGAGGAGGAGACCTCACCCTAATCAAAAGGTGAAAAGATTAACATTTTAGTTTATACTGATGAAGAAGCCTAAATGAATAGCGCCATTTTAACCTAGAGAGTAAGGGCTTTTACACAGTAGTTATAGGACCTATGTGTTTAGAAAGCAAAAAATTAAAATATGTTATTTAATCAATATTACAAGGGTCCCTAGAAAAGAAAAAAAAAATCACCTTTCTAAATAAATTGTTTAAATCACATTAAAATAACTAAGGAATTTTATAACCCCAAATCCATAATGAAATATCATGAGCAAAAGAGACAGACTTACCTGCCATGGATAAAAAAGAGGAGTCTGATCCAAGGGAACCCTCAGGGGAGCGACAATGACCAGCTCGAACAGGAGCCCCAGGAGGAGGGGGACAACCCCAGCCAGCAGCACCGCAACGACCAAAGTCTTCATTATCTACAGGGGGACGAGGCTGTGTTAGCAAAGAGTCTAGCTTTCAGCCAAGCTATTCCATTCCAAAGTTATTTTTCTTTTTTCACCCCATGCCTGACAGAATAGAAATCTTACATCATCTACACACATTTTATGTGTTTTGATGAGACTGCTATTAAATACCTAGGAATATTATAATGAAAACATGAAATTAGGCACTGCTGCTATAAAATTATAGGAAATTCATTTTTCTACATAAATTAACCAGATGTTTGTGCTGTTTTTCTATCTCATTCCCAGGAATAGGCTTTTTTTGGTCCAAGAAAAGCTACGGGTCCCTGGCACAACAGCCCACCCACAGGTAGATCGGTTACTGCTGAGGTAGCTGGCATAGAAGGGCCATTAAGATGATCCATTAAGCTGATTGAAGTGGCTCCCTTGGAACAGCGCGGTCCAACAGGACTTACTATGATGACAGGTATGTCCTCTGTGTTGCCCAATACAGTGGCCACTCACACACAGCTACAGGACAAAGTGGCCCTATGAAAATTCAGCAGAACAGAGAGCAAAGAAGAGGCGCAGGGAAAAGACCACTAGGAGCTCCTGACAAAGCAGCAGTCTTCATGGTGGCCCTGGCGGCCCGTGACCCCAGGTAACCTCAGTGAGTACGCGGCTTCTGCTGACTAATAGGGTGTGTGTGAAGACACATCACTTGCTTCTTTACACGCCAACTTGTGGTGACATGATTGAAGACCATATTTAAATAGTAGAATGTCTCACCCCTATGGCTTAAACAGCAATGAAATCCCTTCACTTGGGGCCTCCCTGGTGGTGCAAAGTGTTAAATCTCAGTATTAAGAAGCAATCCACAGCCAATGTAGCATGAGTTCAATCCCCAGCCAGGGAGCCAGCCCACGTGGCACAGCAGACCTCTCCTGTCCCGCCTGCTGCTCCCCACAGCAGTGTGTTTCAGTCACCCTGCCTGTTCTGCTCCCCACTCTGTCTCTGGTGAATCCTCTCACCCCTACTCCTATTCTTATATGCATACATAAATAAATCTTAGTAAGAAAAAAAAGAAATCCCTTCGCTCATAACATACATGATCTCTTATGTTTACAGTTTTGTTTCATTACTAGTATTAAATGGTTGTTAAACTTTCAGTGAAATCAAAACATACAAATTGAGATACAAAACTAGAATTGATTATACAAACAGGCTTACGCAAGAGGCCTAAATATATTTACCAGTCATACTTGAATGATAATCTTACCTTTTTCCCGACAACATCTGTAGCAATTAGGTTCTTTACTAAGAGTATTAACTCATTCCATTACTTATTACACTTTTACGTTAAGTCAAGACAGTCTTGAATTCTAGCTTTAGGAGGAAACTATAATTAAATGAATTCCGTTTATATTAAAAACATGACATGATCAAGTCAAGATTTACATATTTAAATAGTTCAAAATAATCAAATTTTAGAAAATCATTATAATGAAAATTCCACGTCAACTAACTTGGTTTTATATTCTACAGGATATCTTATTCCTTAAAAATACAATCAATCCCCTACGTTTCTACTTGACAAGTATATACTTGACAGCCTTACTGGATCACTTAATAGCATTGTTTTCTTTTAACCTTCAAATACACCTGTGGTTCTTAGAATGAAGCAGAAAGCTACCGTCTTGAAGACCAGTCCTTCTAATTTAAAAAGATCAGCTCTCTAGACGTGATCAGAATAATGAAGAAGCCGAGTGTAAGGATTTAAAGAAATGTTTGGAAAAACATCCACTCTACCCATCAGACAGATCAGTCCTTATGACAAAAACCTACCATGAGGGACCACTCTTTAACTTTCTGGAAGATCACTCTGCGCCCCTGGGGCATCCATGCCACCAGCACGGTCACTGCCCGTATGGTCAGCCAGCAAACGTAGAGGCCACAAGCGGCAGTGTAGAGTTCATGGATTTTGGCAGTCCCCGTCCAGAATGACATTAACCAACGGCCGGCAAATACTGCAAACAGAAAGGCTGATAAATGAGACACATGGCTATACAGAAAGAACTATAATCTTGAGGTTAACGTTCTATTAGTATTTTCATATTGGTAAAAAGACATCACATTTACTATATATCAGTGTCTATGTTTTAAAAAAAAAAACAAACAAACCACAAACTCCACTTGATGAAGACAACCAACACACAGAAGTCCCTGGGGAGAGGTGCTCCTGAAATGGCAAGTCAATTATCTGTTTCTTTGGGGACTGAAAATGCACGCGGGGTTGTTGGTCTCATTGTTTTTATCACCAATTCAAATCATTATGTACATATTAGGACAAAAATGAGGATTTATGTTTATTATTTGTGCTTTTTAAGAACATTACAATAATTTAGACTTTCTTCTACCTGGCTCACTCATCAAGACAGAATACTTGGTTTATTTTAGTAAGTAGTAAGGCAGGAACATTTGAAAGCACAATGATCAAAGAATAACATGGTATTTTTCTTGGGGAAAAAAGTTAAGACTAAGTTACACAAAGAGCTTGGACACAGGCTGAGGGTCGTCTAAGGGACTACTCCCCACGGAAGCCTTACCAATGGGCTCAACAATGTCCCATCGACTCCTCTCAGGCGTGATCATTTGCGTAGTGAGTGTTCTTTACATGGTCACTTCTAGAGAGGCTAGACGACACCAGCAAGAGCCTAATCTCCAGTATCAATGGATTGGTTTCTCCTTAACAGCATAATGAAGCTATAATTTCTGGACACCTCAAAGGACCTAGTGCTGTGCTAAGCACATTCCACACATGATCACATTAATCCCCCAAAGTAGCTACCACCTTCATTTGGAAGACTGAGAAACCAAGGGTCAGGAAAAGCACTTTGCGCAAGCAAAGTCACGCAGGGTGGAGGCTAAAGTGAACTCTTTTCTACGCGACAGAGCTCATGCTCTTGACCACAACCCGTGCTGGCTCCAACATCAAAGGAAATCAGGCCCAAAACTGATATATCACGGGCTGCCTTCAACTTCACAAAATAGTGTGGATTAAAGTTAACTCATTCTTACAGACAAACACATGGATATGTTACATGAAATAAGCACCTGTGCATGTTAATTTGAAGATCTAAAAATCATCACTGATAATTCTGTAGAAATGTCTATGGTGGTATGTATATACCTACTTAAGCATTTTTTATTGTGGAAGGTTTTTGTTGTTGCTGGTTGCTTGTTTTTAAATATTTATCGGCCACCTTCTATCCCACATTTCACATACTGCTTATCAAAAGTGTCTTTAAAAGGACAGATTATATAATACTCTGGTTTCTCTTCAGATCGTATAAAAGGACAGATTATTTTTTTAGTTTGTAGTAACTTATTATCAGCTGGCTGGAGCTGCAGGAAAGCAGCCCCAAGGACATGCGCGCATGCCCTGGGAGGACCTGTGATGCAACAAGTGCAGTGCCCATCAGACAGTGGGTCAGTTAATCTTTAGTGGAATGTAAGGACTTTTATTTCCCAATTCAAATAATGAAACGAGTAATTTTTGTTGACTTTTTCTAACTTTTTTTTAAAGATTTATTTATTTATTTATTTATACAAGCACTAAGTACAGTCAGCACTGGGTACGCAGGAGGGTGAGAGAATTCACCAGAGTCAGAGAGAGGAACAGAACAGGCAGACTGACAAAGTACACTGCAGCGGGCACAGCAGGAGAGGTCTGCACACCATGTGGGAACCCTGACTGGCGGCCGGGGATCAAGCCAGCGCTGCAGAGGCTGTGGGCAGCCTTGCAGCCCAGCACCCAACTGCCGTGCCACCAGGGGAGGCCTGACTTTTTCTAACTTTTTAGAAATATTTCTTTGATGAAAGCATGACAATAACATTTTATAAAAGCCACAAATGTAAAACTAAGTTTCACACTTACATAAAGTCCAACAACTAAGTTTCCTCAGCAATATGCTTACTATCCTGCACCCAAAGATTAACTATACATTGCCATTTCAAGAGCTGTTTATAAGGAATAAACAGCTTAATAGCAAAGTTCTAAATGCCAAAGATCATTCATTATGCAAAACACACAAAAAAAATTTTTTTACTAATTTTAGATAAAATTACAATTCCATTGGGTTAAAAAAAGTGTATTATTTAGAAACCTCACGCAAAATAAAATTTCCCAGTTGCTTTTTCTCAGGTTTAGCACTCACCAGGAAACTTGAGTATTTAGCATAACTTTTACTTATAAATTAGATTATACTGCATTAGTACTATGATCAAGCCACTACTTCAATAGACATTTATGTTTGATAAAAGATATAAATCACCTTCCACTATTTAAGTGGCTAGCACACCAGCATGGTATAGAGTTTTCTAGCTGGCAATAACACTACCGGGGAGGCTAAGCAGGCCTGCCACACTATCACTGGCTTTGAAGCTCTCCCTCACCCCATCACCAGGGGCCTCTGGGAAAAAGGACAAACGACTATATTTAATGCACAGCTTCTTATGTGTTAGATGAAAATACGTTTGGCTGAAACTGAAAGATAAGCATTTGTGAATACCAAATGATAAAAGAAAATAACCTGGCTTCCTGAACATCATATAGTGGCTGGGAAAGATAATTACATGAGAGCAAATGTGACTGATATTGGGCCTTCCTGGTGGCGCAAGGGGTTAACAAGCACTGCACTATGAAGCAATCCACAACCTCTGCAGCACAAGTTCGATCCCCAGGAGGCCAGGGAGAAACCCCAGGGTGCGGCAGACCTCTCCTGTCTCGCCCGCTGTTAGTCTGCCTCTGTTCCCCACTCTGTCTCTGGTGAATCCTCTCACCCCCTGCATCTCTGGCCTGTACCCCAGCTCTTGTATGCATAAATAAATCTTTAAAAAAAAATGACTGATATCAAAAGACTGGCTTGAAATAATGGCTTACATCACACAGATGACATTGTCAAAATTCATATATAGGGCCTCCCCGGTGGCGCAGCGGTTGAGCACTGGGTTGCGAAGCTGCCCGCAGCTTTTGCAGTGCCGGTTCGATCCCCGGCTGCTCCCGGCCACTGGAAGAGGGTCCCACATGGCGCGCAGACCTCTCCTGCTGCCCGCTGCTCCCCTCAGCAGTGTACCTTGGTCCTTCTGCCTGTTCTGCTCCCCGCTCTGGCTCTGGTGAATTCTCTCACCCTCCCGCGCTTCTGACTGTACCCAGAGCTTGTATAAATAAATAAATAAATCTTTTTTTAAAAAAAAAAAATTTCATATATTAGTAAGACAAGGTCCAGGAAAACTGAGTGATCACAGTGCTTCACTTGCAAAAATGAATCATAAATTACATCTTGATTTCACCCAGCTTTACTCTAGAACCCTAAATGGATTCCAGAGTCCATAAAAATGAGGGGAAAACTATTCCAAGTCTGTATTTTTGGAAATATCACATCTCAGCAAAACACCCTTTTAAAACGAAGCCTCTTTTCATGCTGTCATTGGCTAAGAATGAGGATCGGCTCATACCTGGCAGAGTAAGGCAGATGAGGCTGGCGATCAGTAAGGTTACGCACATGAAGACAATCAACAGGAAGATCTGCAAGGCAAGACGTAAAAGCCTGAGTGGGCCACATGAGAGTAACACTGTCTGTCCACCCCCCAGAGCCAGCACTGCCACCCAGGAAAGACAACTGCCTGGAATCTGTACTTCCAGGTTTCCTGCCTTTCACACAGAAAGAAAATTTTATTTTAAATAAGATTACCTTTAATTTGTGTCAAAAGGAAAATAAGTATCTTCATATAATCAAATATATCAGCAAATAAAAATGTTTAAATCAGAAGCATAAAAATAAAGCCATCAATTTAAATTTTCCAGATTAACTGAAATTAAAAATTTTCATTTTATCAAATTCTCAGAAATAACTTCTCACAAAAGGCAAGCTCACTCTAACAGTGTGTCCAATTAGACCTTCCTGTGGAGATGGAAACGTCCACCCTGAACACCTGACAGGAGCCACTGGTGTTACGTGGCCACCAGGCACTTGACAGGGGTCAGTGTGTCGAGTAATGGCAGTTTAAAGACATTTAAGGGAACACGTGTGTGCGTGTGCGTGCGTGAAGTGCCTGTAAGTGACAGGCAAAGCTTCTCATGGCCAGCCCTCCTGAGGCATAACTGACAGAACTGTAACATATTTGGAGTGTACGATGTGATAACATGCATACATTGTCACCACAGAGATGTAATTAACACATCCATCACAATTTATAAATTGTATTACTTTAATTAAATTTAAATAGAAAACGCCACGTGCAGGAGTGGCTCCTCTGCTGGGCAGGGCAGATAACAAGCGCACACCAAGGGAGTGGCAGCAGCGGGAGACCGGCAGTCACCACCACAGCCCTGTCCCTGACACCGGGCACATGCCTCCCCGGGCCCAGCAGGCAGAACTCAACTGGGAAGGACAGACCTCCCAGTCCAAGAGGAGGCTCTGAGGCACTATCAGCTGCCACTGCCTGAGACACCCACTAGTGACAAACCTGTCTGTGACTCTGCCTCCAACCTGGACCAGAAAATGCCTTTTGCAGATCCATGAGCCTCATCTCTCCTGGCTCCTCCCACTGCTCACTGCGCACACCCTGAGGTATGTTCAACTCCCTGCAGCTCCCGGTCACCATGTCTATCCCATGGCTCGTTCTGGCCCATGCCTGGAATGCCCTCCCCAATTTTCTCTCTGCCTAGCCTGCTAACTTTAAAGACTTAGTTCTGGGCCTCCCCTGGTGGCGCAGCGGTTGAGCACTGGGCTGCGAGGCTGTCTGCAGCATCGGCAGCGCGGGTTCGTTCCCCGGCCGCCGGCGAGGGTCCCACAAAAAAAAAAAAAAAAAAAAAAGACTTAGTTCTGACACTACCTCCACCATGAAGATTCCTGAACACCTTCCAAACATATGCTTTGCAGACCAAGGAGTGATGAATCATGTCTGAACACTGTACTAACATAGCAAATGAGGTGAGGGCCAAGACCAGGTCACTGGAGTTAAACAGCACGACGATCACCGGTCCCTTGGGAGGAACAGTTTTGGTACAGTTTAAGAGAAAAGTCTCGCTAGGAGAGAGATGTCCTTAACCAATCTGGTCTTCAGTCTGGCAGATATAAATGTGAGATCACTACTTCTACAGCCTGCAGTATCTGGATGAGGATGAAATGGGGAAGGCGGAGATGGCCCATGGCAGCTCTTGACAGTAGCTGCAGTGTATCAGAGTGTTACCCTCTTATTTGCTCCAGAATCTTTTCAATTGTTCCTTTCAAACGGTGAGGAGCACCAGCGGATGGAACCCCAAATCTATAAACCAGCTCTCAAATTTATAAACTTATGAACACTTACACATATTATGCCGTGTAACAGAGACTACAACACACGCGCTTGTCACGAGACTGGGGGACATATCGACAGAGGGGACTGCCTGCTAATACAACAGCACCACATTTCTCAACATAAATGTGAAAAAACTCGACTTTTGGTTAAGTTTGTATAGTACCTACCCTGAGTGGGAAATTTAAAGGCCGGCGGTAAGGCTGAAAGCCAACAGGCCCTCCCTGCTGGAGTATGGCTTGGTGGGCTGCATGCAGGCCCTCCCCCACCACGGGAATAGCATTGTTATTCCGAGCATGCTGGTTATTGTTAACTTGTTGGTTTGCACTGTTCTCGTTTTCTTCCTGGTCTCCCAATAAATAGGAATGAAGATCCCTGTGTAAAAATTACATCAGTGAAAATTCTCACTACAGATTACAGTACAACAGCAGACACGAGACTTACGTTCTTACGCACAGGGTAGAAAATGCACAAGTGGAACGTGCACACGGCTCCATCACTTGATTCAGTCTGGATGCTGTGCGTGCTTTACGCTAAACCTTACTGCTCACTAACATGCAGAGTACCCCCAAATCCATCTATTTCACGTTCTCTTCAGCCAGTACCTGGGAAATTAGTAACTGAAAACAAAAAAGTACAATGTGCCAGATACTCTGACGTGATGAACTTCAAGGAAAAAAGCAACTTCTTTTCTTCTCATCAGAAGGCTGCGGTGTTTGCCCATTAGAGCCTCAAGTCAGTCAGGGCAAAAATAAGTCACAATTCACATAAAGATCTCTGCATGATGCCACATATTTTCTTAAAAAAAAATTTTATCATTAAAAATTCAACTTTTAGATAAGTAACTTTTTTAGATAAGCACGACAGGCCCTCGAGTAACACTGTCCAGTTCAATGTCACATGACAGTGTAACACCAATGAGAAGAGACAACCCTGGTCTAAACGAAGCAGGGAAAACCTGTGGAGGTGCCTGTAAAAGGCAAAGTTCGATAATACAAACGCAACCCACTGACTACATGACTGGGAAACCCAATCTGAGGAGAGCTCACCGGCCAGAGGAAGACATCTAGAGTAAAGAGGAGTTGGTTTGTTTTTAATGCACTGAAACCAATTCTATTTTTACCCTGTGTAAGGGAAGAAATCTGGGACAGCTGCAAGCCTCCAGGAGAATAAAACACGCCTGCATTCCCCACAAAAGGATGGACAATGATTAGAAAGTTTAAAAGTTTTGAGAGTATTATTTACCTTCTTACTCTTTCAGCGGACCTCACTAAACTGTCTCTTAGTACAGGTGATTTTTCTCGGGTGGGTCACGACACTTTTCAGAAAGGCAGTGACAGTGACATGGCGGCGCCCTGCCTGTACTTACAGCAAGTACCCAGCGGTCACCGTCCAGGCTCGCACCAGCCCCTTCAGCCACTGCCGTGTGTGGCCCTGTTCAAGTAGCGCCGGCAGGACAACCTGAAGCAGAAGCAGCTCGAGGGACAGCTCGCTCACGGGGGCATCACTAAGATATTACAGAGAGCATCACTCACCATGTGAACTCTGTTTTGCAGAACCACATCATATTAAACATTTAATGGATGACAGCAAAACTCCTGAAGAGTCACGTGAACTCACATTTTTGGCACCTCTTCTCCACAGTACCTTGAAGCAGCAAGGCTTTTCCTCCAACTGCACCAAGACAGTTCCCCACAGGTTGCTAACTGCACTGTCCTTCTCTTTGTTATTTGAATGTCACATGACTAGTCGCTCCTTGCTCCTAAAACACCTTTTCCTGAACACCTGCCTGAGACCTCTCTCCCCAACTGGAGCCCCACAATCTGTCCTCTCTCCCCACATGCTCTTGAGGTGAATGTAAACGCTCAAATGGTCTACACTCACCTTTTTTAAATTTCTACTTATTACTCTAACATCTTCCCTAACTCCAAATTTACTTATCTAAAGTGCCCACTTGACACTTCATGTAGACATCTTAAATTGGCCGTGCTCAACATCAAATCCCCATACTTCCTTTTTAATCCTGCTCCTCCAGTCCTCACCTCAGTAAATGGCCACTCCACCCTTCCAGGTTCTTGGGATAGAACTCTGACCTATGACTGCCTTTTTTCTAGCCCACTTTCAAATAGCCAGAGGGTCCTACAGAGCAAAAGCTGAAAAGATCCTGAATCTAACCCTTACCTCCTCATCCCAGTCACTGCCGTTCCTCTCCACATCAGGATCACTGCATTATCCTTTCTGTCTCTTTCTCCTGGCCCTGGCCACCCTGACAAGGTGTCTTCTCATCACAAAAAGAATGATGCTGGCTAAATCTATGCCAGATCTCGCCTCTGCTCAACACTCCCCAGATAACCCCACAAAGCATTCAAGTCAAAATCAAAGTGCTTAGGATGGCTGAGGTGCTCCAGAATTGACTTCCAAGATCTCGCTAACCTCATGGCTAAGCACTTTGCTTTGTTACCTGTATTCTACCACACCAGCCACCCTGCTGCTCCTCAAACAGGCCTTAGCACCACTGCCTTTAGGAACTAGCATTGACCATTCCCTTATCACCCCTTCAGAGTGCTCCTCAACTGGCCTCATCAGTCACTTCTAGATCACGGCCCCACCCTGGCTACTCTCTCCCTCTCCTTTCTTTGCTTCATTTACCCCCATAGCATGTAGGGTCCAATATACTATTTATGTGCTCTATGTCATTGGCTATCTCCCCCACTGAAATGTAAACTCCACAAGGCTAGATTTTTCTATTCTTTTTGTTCACGGTTATGTCCTTAATACATAGAAAAGTACCTAGCCTTTAACAACCCCGCAATTTTGTTGGATGAAAGAATGGACTAGACACTACCACACAGCACAAAGTTTTCTAACACGTCTAGGCACAAATAACTACTAAAACAGGCCTATTCCAACAAGACAGCCAGAACCTATGCTTCCTGGTCCCCGTATGACCAGGCCAAACACCTAAGGAGGAAGTAAGGATTTCCTCCACTTAGGGAAAAATCAAAATGAATGAAACCTGATCTGGATTTTAAAGGAAGAGCACAATCATGGCAGGCAAACACTGGACTGGTCAGTCCAGACAGAGAGGGCAAGACAAAGAACAGCCAGGCATAATGGGAGACCCGGTGGAGGTGGATCATGGCTAGAGAGTAGAAGTCAAGTCAGACTAGGCTGGGATAAAATGCCGGGGCGGCAGCATGCACTATGCCAAGGTTGTATGTCATTCTAAGTGACCGGGCAGTACCACGTAGACTGTGGAGGAAGAGGCAGGGGTGTTAGGATGGATGCAAATGAACAAGAGAAAAGCTTAACAAAGGTAGTGAAAAATCAAGATGGTAAAAAATTTTAAAGAATTAGCATTAACAAGATTTAAACAGGGCCTCCCTGGTGGCGCAAGGGGTTAAAACAAAACCTATGAAGCTGTCCGCAGCCTCTGCAGCATGAGTTCAATCCCCAGCCAGGGAGCTGACCCACATGGCACAGCAGACCTCTCCTGTCTCCCCCCCTGCTCCCCTCAGCAGTGTATTTCAGTCGATCTGCCTGTTCTGCTCCCCACTCTGCCTCTGGTGAATCCTCTCATCCCCACAACTCTGGCCTGTACCCCAGTTCTATGCATGAATAAATATTAAAAACAAACAAACAAACAAACAAAAAAACAAGATTTAAACACTAATTTCAAGCATATTTGAGGAAGAAATTCAATTTGCCTGACAGGCCTCTGGCTCAGGAGCCATAGTGTAGCCCCTGGAGGGAACACAGGAGGAGTGGTTAAAAATTAGCTTTCCAGGTGACTTGGATGTTTCAGTCCAAAGAGATTTCCAACATTCAGCTCTGAATCCTTTGTTAACCCAAAATTAAATGTGCAACCATGGCTCCGTTCCTTACGATGTGCTCCTCGTCTGAAGAGGACCCTACTAACACGCTCTCACGAGGTGTGTAGACATGTCAATGCCAAGCAGAGGCACACTCCATCTACAGGTTAATCCACCTCCAGGAAACGCTATACTAACCACACACTGACGTGACCCGGAAACAAGGCAAAACTTAACTACCAGATGATTCCAAATATCTCCGAGAAGTGAATACTGTAAAGGTGTGAACTCTATCCAATCCCTAAACAGAGGGACTAAGTAAAGCTTCTGAATTCTAAACACTTACCTGTACAGCATTACATTGTACGGAAGAAAGTGTGGCAGCAGACTCTTGATTATACGTATGGGAAGCCAAAGCATCAGGAGGACAATGGAGCCAAAGACAATCTGCAGCGAGAGAAGGGCCTGTCATCTCTGTGCTCGGCTCCCACGAGACGTCTGCACACCCAGGGCCCAAGCATCCTCACATGACATGCCCCACTTGGGTGCTCTGTGTCAACAGCAAATGTCTAGGCTGCTGCTCCCTTCTCTCTAGGACACAGGGCTCAAAAAGGAGGCACCAAAAAATAGCCACCCCATGTTATGGGAGAAGAGAGCTAGAGCTCACAAGGAAGGCTCCGAATCATCTGCAACTTAACAAAACACCCATAACCACAGGCATATCCATAAGAATGGCCACTGCAGGGCCTCCCCTGTGGCACATGGTTGAGCACCATACTGTGACGCTGTCTGCAGCAGCCTCTGCAGTGCGGTTCGATCCCGACCAGCCAGAGAGATTCCCACATGGCGTGGCAGACCTCTCCTGTCTCGCCTGCTACTCCCCTCAGCAGTGTGTTTCGGTCATTCTGCCTGTTCTGTTCCCCGCTCTGTCTCTGGTGAATCCTCTCACCCATCGGCCTTGTGCCCCGGTTCTTGTATAAATAAATAAATAAATCTTTAAAAAAAAAAAAAACAAACAAAACACACACACACAGGAATGGCCACTGCAGTTTCCAAAGGACACAGTGCTGCTCTTGGACTCCTACTGTGGAAAAACTTAAAATTTAACCAGGTAATTTCTTCTTCCAGGCAGGGAAGAAACGTAGAGATACTTCTGTTGAGAGTTTTAAAAGCTATTAGCAAGTCTCCATTGCTTCTCTGTAAATTAAATGTAATTCAGAAACCCACAGTTTGGCAATCAATCACACTACAAAAACTAGAGAGTATTTCTGTTGTATTATCTATTTTAAAAGCATTTTATCAAAAATAACCAATAAAACTTGACAACCAAGTTGCACAGGCTGGGATCAAACATCAACTATTCAATCTACTCTACCAATCCCCCAACAACAAAAGGCAAAAAAAAAACTAAAGGGTAGCTGACCTTACTTCAAAAACAATAAAAAGGTAGGCTTACCACTGACAAAATAAATCTTCGGAGATGCCTATAAATGGGCAAGTGGATCATTTCTTGTACTGGATTAAAATCCGGATCATTCAAATTCCTTAGAAACCACAGGACACCAGGTCGAAGTACCTGCAAATATATTTTAAGGTCTACAAATATGCACCAATGTTGTTATGATCTGCACAGGTCAGGAATATTCACTTAAAAAAGCTCTTAATATTATTTTGGTCTCGGGTCTCCCTGGTGGCGCAAAGGGTTGAGATACAACCTATTAAGCTATCCGCAGCCTTTGCAGCACAAGTTCGATGCCCATCCAGGGAGATACCCACTGGCACAGCAGACCTCTCCTGGCTAGCCTGCTGCTCCCCTCAGCAGTGTGTTTCAGTTGGTCCGCTTGTTCTGTTCCCCACTCTGTCTCAGGTGAGTCTCTCAACCCCCCGCACCTCCGGCCTACACCCCAGTTCTTATATGCATAAATAAATGAGTCTTTAAAAATATATACATATATACATATACAGCCTCCCCGGTGGCGCAGCGGTTGAGCGCTGGGCTGCAAAGCTGCCCGCAGCCTCTGCAGCACCGGTTCGATCCCCAGCCACCGGTGAGGGGGTCCCACATGGCGCGCAGACCTCTCCTGCTGCGCCTGCTGCTCCCCTCATCAGTGTACTTCATCAGTATGCCTGTTCTGCTCTCGCTCTGGCTCTGGTGAATTTTCTTATCCTCCTGCACTTCTGACTGTACCCAGTGCTTGTATAAATAAATAAATAAATCTAAATACATACATATATACACACACACATAATTTTTGTCTCCTATAACATGGACCCCAGAAAATTCATAAGGCTTTCCTAGAAAAAGATATTCCTAAATCAAAATCTTTATGAAAACGATCCTGTGTTTGATATCCTTTGATGCTTTTAATCATTCAATTAAAAAAAAACTACTAAGTACAATTTGTCAAGAAATCTAGATCTTCATTCTGGTGTCCTCCGGTGAGGGGGACAGGAGCACTTTATAAAAGTCCTAATCTGGACCTCCCCAGTGGCGCAGCGGTTGAGCGCTGGGTTGCAAAGCTGCCCGCAGCCTCTGCAGTGCCGGTTCGATCCCTGGCTGCTCCCTGGCCACCGGAGAAGGGTCCCACATGGCGCGCAGACCCCTTCTGCCGCCTGCTGCTCCCCTCAGCAGTGTACTTCGGTCCTTCTGCCTGTTCTGCTCCCTGCTCTGGCTCTGGTGAATTCTCTCACCCTCCTGTGCTTATGACTATACCCAGTGCTTGTATAAATAAATAAATAAATAAATCTTTAAAAAAAAAAAAAAAAGTCCTAAACAGAAGATCTGACTTTAGTTTTACAATTCCCTAGAGGAGTTAAGAATCCCTACAGCTTTCTAGGTACCTTCATTTTACTCTCTGCATCTTTCCCTGCCTCTCAATTGAAATGATCAACCCAAGAAGCTGATGGTGCAATGGGCGAGTCTGGCTATTAGTACTGGGTGGTCCAAACTCACTGAGTTACTACTTATAAAGCATCTTATCTGCCCAAATTCTATTTCTCCATCTTCCGAACAAGTGGATGTCGATATGACCTAAGGTTCCACCTAACTCCCAGATAGAAGGATTCTATAACAACAAAAAAGCCACACTGATAAAATTAAAATATTCACTAAAAGCACTGTCACTTACTGTAATGTAGAAGTAACTGATTATAATTTTTAAGAACACATACTGCACTTGCTTTTAATTTCAAATTTGTTTAAAAAAAAGATTACGGGCCTCCCCTGGTGGCATAGCGGTTGAGTGTTGGGCTGCGAAGCTGCCCGCAGCCTCTGCAGCACTGGTTCAATCCCCGGCCGCCGGGCGAGGGTCCCACGTGGCGCGCAGATCTCTCCTGCCACGCCCGCTGCTCCCCTCAGCAGTGTATTTTGTCAGGTCTGCCTGTTCTGTTCCCCACTCTGGCTCTGGTGAATTCTCTCACCTTCCTGCGCTTTTGACTATACCCAGTGCTTGTATAAATAAATAAATCTTTTAAAAAAAGATCTTTAAAAAACAAAAAGATTACAAGGCTTTATTTGCAAATAGAATTTATTGAACTTACTCTACATGACTGTGGAAAACATTTTGGTTCCAGCCCTCTCCTCAAATCTCTCAAAGAGCAACGCACACCAAGGATGTGGGCACAGTCCTTTGTACTTCTGTATTCTGTCCACAGTGGACTAGCTGGACTACCCCTTCTGGCCCTGCCCGTCTCCATTACCACTCTCAATGGAGTGAGTTTACTGGTTTAATGGCGATGCTGCTTCCCAGGAGGCATGATGGAGAAAGGGGCTAATGTCTCTGTTCCTCGTGTAGTTACTATTTGGGGGAAGAATGCACAGCAGCGAGTACAGTTATCAGAATTACCTCGTTTTGTACTTACTGCACCAGAAAGACTGAGCATGAGCTGTACACTAATCCAATGCTAACTCACTTTCACTGTCTTCCAATCAGTAAGGACCATATTCTGAAAGCAGGACTAGTGAACTGGAGTCATAACAGACTCTCACTTAACTCCGTATTTAAGGTGCCTGCTTCAAGACCATTTCACATGTTTGCCTTTGGCTATTTCCAGCATCGCACTTCCTATGCAATGAATCCAACACAGGTTCATAAAACACAAAATTCCAAGAGTTCATATTAAGAAATGATAATAGTACATACCAAGTAAAGCAAGTACTTACACTTTCCTCTATAATCTACTCATCTTTCAAGCTCTTAAGTGATTACAGAAATATTGAAACTTGTCAATTTTTCATTCAAATTACTGGAAAAAGTTTAAAGCAATTAAGTCAAATTTATCTATCAGTTATTCCCTCTTAGAAGAAAATAGAAAAATAGAAAAATAGAAAAAAATGATTTGGTTAGAAAACTGCCACGGACTCTGAGGCATGACTGTGCTTAAGTCCTCTTCATAAAGGCGTGCCATCAGCTTGTCCCTGAAGAACTCACCTCTCTCAGTAACAGAATGAAGGAGGCAAAGTAGAAGACATAGACCATTCCCACCAGCCAGTGCAGAAACATGGTCGTCCCCGGAGCTGACTGGAAGCTCAGTTCTCGGTCTTTCAGAGTCGCATCGAACATTTCCTAAACCGAAAGAGGGCAGGTGAGAGCCGTGCACCGCCTACATCTGACAAATGAGCATCTCCGTCGCCCAGGAACTGAATCGGCAGCCCACACACAGGTGGCAGCGGGCAAAGACGACAGCTGTCTTAGTACCATTTCATGGTGTCACAGAAACACAATGATATAAAGCTGGATGCTATTTCAAAGATGTACATGATACTTTAAAGATTTTAAATTGAAGAGGCAAAACTGATAAACCATTTGGTGAATAAAACTTTACTGGTACTGTTAAAAGAGACCTTTTTTGTTAACATAATCCCTTCTTTCCTTGGCTATACAACTGCATTAATGACGAGTTTTAATAGTAAGGCATGTGAGAACATGTTATGTCAGAAGGAATGGCAGCTTTTTCCACATATAAATTATTTCTGAAAAGCCAAAAACTGATGATCACTGACAGCCATTTAAAACTATAACCAAGACAGGAATCTTATTTAAACAGTTAAGGCTAAATTTACTACTACAAAGATATTCTTATCAGGTTGTTCTCTTTATGCATATAACGTTTTAGCACACTGTAAAATTTAGAAGAGCTTAATAAGTCAAAAAAAAATCAATCTCCACTGATTTTAGAAAAGTTCTAGTCAAAATACTGACATCAAAAATTTACACAAACCTCACAAAAATCAGTTACTCAGAAATCAGCAACATTAAGTCTCCACAATGATATATTAACAGAAGTAAAAATTATCAAATACTGACTTTCCTTCAAAAGGAAACAATCCTAAATCCTTTTTTTTTTTTTTGAAGCCTTTAAACTATGAGACTGTATGATAATGAATAAACAACTCACCAAGGAACAGATATCCAGCCACCAGCCACAAATGAGCGGGAACACTCCAATTTCTACCACCACTAACAAAGAGACCTGAAGTAGAAACAAAGGCTGTCATTATCACCCAAGTGGGGAGAATATCACTGCCAGTTTTAACTTACAACAGGAATTACCTTAACAACTATATAGCAGACGCCCAGCAAGCGACGGGACCTGTGAAATTTCACAAGAGTTGCCAAGCCCTACAGCATCTAGTCAAGGAAAATGGCGCATATAACAGCACGGTAAAACAGCCAACCATTTAAGCAACATTAGTATTTGACAGACACAATTAACTTATTTCATATTTTGTCTGCCTCATCTTTACTACAAATACCTACAACTTACACTAAGAGGACACAGGGAGAGGAATGGGGGAAACAGGGAAAGAGGACATGTATTAACAGGAACAACTGCTGGTTGGTATAAAATTACTGTTCTCCCAAGTAGGTTCATTAAAGGATACATGACAGATTATCAGTGTTATTGCTAAAAGTATATACCCAACTATGGTTGTGATTAGGCCTTCAAAATGAGATGCTTGGACCTAGAAAAAAGAAAAGAAATTTTAAAACTTTGGCCTCCCTTGGTGGTACAGGAGTTAAAGTCTCAGTACTATCAAGCTACTGCCAGCCACTGAAGTCTGAGTTTAATCCCAGCCAGGGAGCTGACCCACATGGCGCAGCAAACCTCTCCTGTCTTGCCCGCTGCTCCCCTCAGCAGTGTATTTCAGTAGATCTTTCTGTTCTGCTCCCCACTATGTCTCAGGTGAATCTTGTCACACCCCCATCTCTGGCCTACACCCCAGTTCTTGTACGCATAAACAAAAATAAACCTTCAAAAAATATAAAAAACTGTAATTTTACCACATCGCCTATACCCCAGTTTAACAATGTACTAAACAATCCAAGAAGACCAAAAGTAAACCACCAGGGCAATCAATGTATAACAGAAACAATTGCAAAATCCCCTTCTGGTGACATCTCTGCAAACCAGACTCTTCCACTGACTGCTATTACAAAAGGATGAGGAAAAATTCAAGAATGTCACTTTACTCAAGCAAAGTAAAAGTGGAGTGAATCAAATTTTACAAGCTAAGGAAAAGGTCACGATCCAGTAGCTGCACTCAGTCTGCTCTGAGGTGACTTGCCAAAGCTGAGCACCGAGAGCACAGTGATTGCCCGGGGACACCTGCAGCATATCCTACCAGCAAGCTGACACCACGAAGTGACCGTGCAAGCTGCCCGGGCTTTCCACATCTGCCCCATTCTCAACCAATAGAAAATAAGTCTGATAATGACTAAGACTGTCCCTCTTTTTCATTCCTGATTTTCAGACATCAAGTGGCAACAGCTTAGATTCAAACCACATCAAAGCATTTATCTGAATACTTTGAGTTCTTGCTTTCAACTAACAGGGTTCAGAGAGCTGTATTAAATGCCACAGCATGTCACCTCTGTCCTCTTAGGCCACCAAGAGTGACAGCTCTCCAGAGTCACATGCATGAGCAGCACAGTGTGGTTCAGAAAGCCAGCTCTCCCCTTACATGACTGAGTACTTCTAATCTCCCAAATAGCTCTTTTCATCCAACTATTTACCTACCTCTGAAAAATAATGGTAAAATGTCAAAATCGAAACAAATTGTACAGCCCATCATTTCAAGACAAACTAGCCCCCTTTTTTAAAGATTTATTTATTTATTTATACAGACCAGATGCGCAGGAGGGTGAGAGGATTCACCAGAGACAGAGCGGGGAGCAGAACAGGCAGACTGACCGAAGTACACTGCTGAGGGGAGCCGCGGGCGAGACAGGAGAGGTCTGCCACACCATGTGGGACACTCGCTGGCCAGCCGGGATCGAACTGGCACTGCAGAGGCTGTGGACAGCTTCACAGTGCTGTGCTCAACCGCCTGCGCCACCAGGGGAGGCCCCAAACTAGCCCTTTTTAATTTAACAAATTAAGTTTGTTAGTTTTTAAAATTCATCATATCTATGGGAAAGGAGAGAAGGAACACACAAGGTGTCACACCAAAAATCAGCTGGCAGGAAAGTTTTCCTTACTATGCTTTGGGTCTGCCCAAGAGGAGAGAAGTGCATCAAGGGACTTCAGAGCACAACAGCTTGGCTGGCAACATGGCCGACTGTGTCTTGAGCCAGTGGTTAATGTTAAAAGAACAAGGCCTGTGTTGGCTAAACTACCCCTTTGCATAAGACAGGATGAGAAATGAAGTTAGGGCTGTACATTATTAATGACTCAAGAATTATCAAATTTGGAGGTAATTAATGAAAGTAAGTTTATAAAATGATATACTCACATGTTCTTCAAATCCCAAACCAACAAGGGAGAAATGACCGATGTGGTAAGGGCAAAATGCTAAAAAGAGGGAGGAAAAAAACTCAGTGAAACTTCAAAATCAAAACAATGAACACTCCAAATACAACCCCCCCACACACACTAAAAGGAACTAAGGTTTCTTGAAGAAATGGAATACTCCAGAACTAAGACCAAAAACGCATTTCCTGTGACCGTCTCTATAATCAAGGTTTACTAGGGCTTAGGGCAAAAGGACACAGGCACCATTGTTAAGAGCGAGCCACAGGCCCGAGAGAGGCTGGCATAAGCATCAAAAGGAACAATGATCCAGATTGATGGGAACACGTGAATACTGACAAATCCAGTTCATAATACTCAAGAAGCAGGACAGCAGAACACCCAAAACAAGAACTACTAACAGCAAAAACACAACATAACAGAAAACATTTTCAACAACAATGGAAGTAGTTAGCATCAATTCCTCACCCTAAAAACTGTTAAGGAAAAAAAATCTGTGTATCTGTCCTGCTGCTTCTGAACAAACAAGTTCAGGTTAACTAAAAAATTCTAGCTGGTAAGAGTAAGTAGTTGTTTATAGAAAAACCAGTCAGTAAGTGTTAAAAATGAGAGAATACAAAAACCACCATTTTGTAATGCCAAACAGGGAACATCAAGGGATAATTTAAAATTCACCAGGTGGATGCTACACTGACAAAGCAGGATAACCAGCCAGACATCATCTACCTCCTGACGTGTGGCACTAACAGACAAATGTGCCCTAAACATACTGGCCTGGATCTAACCCGGCCCTGAGACTTAACTTCCAGTGTAAAGAAAACAGGAGCAGACTTCATCAGGAAGCAGTGGGCCTACGCAGAGCACAAGCTCTCAGGACTGCCACTGAGGTCTCAAGTCAGTGTCAATACTAGGAGGGGCAGAAGGGGCAGAGAGAAGCACTCGAGATGGAAAGGAACTTAGGACTGCACAACCAAAACCAGTGTGGGCCCTATTTGGATTTTCATTCAATCCAACTACACAATCAATGACATTAAAGGGACAATCTCAGACTTTTAACAAGATGGATTATTTGCAAATATTAAATTCTGCTAATTTTGTAAATTTTGTAAATTATGGTTGAACAAGAAAAAAAAATCTTAAAAATTTTCAGTCTTTTTATAGTCTTTTCCTCAAGGGTTTTTTTTTTTTTTTTAATGATTTATTTATTTATACAAGAGCTGGGGTACAGGCCAGAGGCACGGGAGGGTGAGAGGATTCACCAGAGACAGAGCGGGGAGCAGAGCAGGCAGACTGACCGAAGTACACTGCTGAGGGGAGCAGCGGGGAGACAGGAGAGGTCTGCCGCACCATATGGGCATCTCCATGGCCGGCTGGGATCGAACCCGTGCTGCAGAAGCTATGGACAGCTTCACTGCGCTGTGCCCAACCCACTGCGCCACCAGGGAGGCCCCTCCTCAAGGTTTTCTTGCCATGTTAATAAAATTTTCATTTGTTCATAATAATAAAATTTAATTATCTCAATGGCAAAAATAATTGTACGGCATAGATTATTAAGGAAGGAGGCAAAGGGGACTCAATTAATAATGCTCTTAAATCATGCTGGCCAAGTATCCCAAGGGTAGAAATTTTTTTGAAGAGGTACTCCCAATATACTTACACTTATTTACAAGCTATACACATGTATTATTTTACATACTGTGTATACTGTAAGACAAGAAATTTTTAAAGTAAAAAACTACGTAGAATTTTTCATATTCTGCTCTCACGCCCAACTCTGAGGTGGACTCGAGAAGGTCCCTGGGAAAATCGACCTTTCAAGTTTCCACTCTTTACATACATGTATTCACCTGAAGCACCAACCGTAATGATCAATTTCCACCCCATTAACCAGCAATTACTAGATAGGTATCCAGAAATTTAGTCAGTTTCTCAGGATCACTCCCTTCTACTGGGAGACTTTAGCCTTGTAAAGGCTATGATTCTGCAAAGTAAACCACCAACAAAATTCAAGCAAGGCCAGTGGAAAATGCAGTGTCCCAAACGGGAAAGAACACTGGTGTGCTTACTCCCGAAGACCGTACTCACCCCAAAAGAAAAGGGTAGCCCTCAAAACAAGACTTGTTCATTTCAAAAAATCCTAAGTATAATGTACATAAATTTACTACAACAAAACTGTTTTCATGATATAAGCTTAGGAAATTTGATTAGGAAAAAAAATTTACTTGGCTGAGATTTGATTTATGTAAGCGAGCTCTTATTTCCATAAAATGTATCTTATAAGTCACTTGTTCCTCCAAACATTAATTCTGCATAAAACTGTTCTTGTAAGAACAGACACTAAATTCTACAGATCAATTTTTCTCTGAAGAAAACCTGGTCAAGATCAAGAGACTTCCACACTCAATTATTTTACATGATGGAAAATAAACACAGAGTAATCTGCAGATACATATTTACTCCCACATGCAAGGACACCACAAAGGATGAGCTTCCCCTTACTTGCACAAACTTAAGTATCTACTGAAAAATAAACAATGAAACTTTAAAAAAATATTTTCCTTCAACAAGATACCAATACATTTCTTCCATCTTCTACAAATAATATTCAAAAATTACCTTCCTGTCACCTCCTCTATCTACATATTCAGTGTCTTTTGAACACATGGTTTCAGTTGAAAACAACTGTTCTCTGGATCACCATGTGGCCCCAACACAGAGAATAACTTGGAATTCGGTAGAAGAAACTTTGGTAGTTCTTACTCTTCTGCTCCATAGAGCTAAGGGGACTCATGCACTAAGGAAGGAATTTCTCAAAGACCAGCCCCACAAAGGTGTGCAGCCGGAGGCATCTCTCCGAGACACGAATCACATCACGGCCTAACAATAACCCGCTCTCTGGGACCCGGCCTTCTCTCCCTGCAGAGACGCAGAAACTGAGTTCTAAGGCCTTGGTTTACGTGACTCAACTGACTTATCGTTTCCAAAGAAAAATCTATCAACTGCCGTCTCTTCAACCCTGCCTTTCCTTCCCTAATTACTCCCAATGAGAGGGATTCTTGTGTGTTGTCACAGAACCCTCGCTGCAAAGTGTTTGGAAGTGGCTACATATGACTGATTCCAAGGGGAATCTACACTTGGGGAAAGTTCACTGTCTTTCCTCAGGCGTATTTTCCACCTTTGGTTACAGTTTTCAGACCAGGGTCACTGGCAAGGCCTTGGTCAGGCTATTCACAGGTGGAAACAAGATCTTTTGACAAAGGGAGGAATACACAGAGAATCAGCACAAAATTCAAGAAATGGGGCACTGCATATTCCCAAGTCCATAAAAATCAGCTTCCAAAAAGATGGAAATGTCCTACAGAAGCAGAGAGGTAGTCAAAGTTGCTTAGTAAAATTATTTAACAGGGGCCTTCCTATAGAGGATTACTATCTAAAACTGCCTCATATGTTCCTATGTATAAAAGCAAAGCAAAACCTCCAACAAGCGTCTCAGATATCTGAACTCCTACCCATAGCATAAATGACAGCACGAATACCACTTACCAAAAACAAGAATGAACAGCGTGTTTAAAGACACCACCCAGAAGACATGTTCCTAAAGGAAAAGAGCATTAATGAATCACATTCAATTCCTACTTGATGTTCAACAGGACTATTCCACTTCACTAGTTAGGAGACTCAATTTCCCTCTTTCATCTTGAAATTTCATTCTAGAAATGATGTACAGCTTTCCATTTTTCATTAGGTAGTTCGTAAAGCCAAAACTCAAAGTTCCTATCTGTTACATGTAGAAAAAGAAATCAACCCATAAGCATCTCCTTTTCAGGAATTAAACTATACAAATTTTCATAATTGCCAGATTTCATTGAAGTCAAATTGTAATTAAAAATTCCAAATGAAGAAAAATTTTAAAACCACAAAGATTCTCAATGCATTTTTGTCAGCTGTGACTCCTTCACAGTCCACACTGCTCTCAGGCTTCTGCAAGGTCACTGACTTTCTCTGCCCCCCTCTGCCCCATGGCATCCGTGTCCCCATCCGCATGCTCGTCAGGTCACCGATGTCCGCAATCCTGTGAGCCCTCCCATGTGAGCGCTACCCACTCCGTCCACCATGCCACACACTTTGCCCCACGCTGACACTCTCTGCCTCACACACTTGGCTCCACGCGGACACTGCCTCATCCAGACCTATGACCCTCCCCCACTGTCTCTTGAGAAAGACTCCTCTCACCAGGTCCCCTGATCTGCCACAAACCCAATTGGCAAGCAGGGTGCCTTGTTCGCCCTAGAGACAGCTGCTACACTCCTGCTCAACAGGCTGGCTGTCACCATTTGAATTTTTTCAGCTTCTGTCCTGAAGGACACCCAAATTGTCCTTAACCCAATAGCTTTTGCGCCTGAACCTCTAAGTCATCATCTCTAAAAATTCCCTGCTGCCAACTCCTCACTCCATCCCACTAAGAAATACCTGACCAAGCCCTCTCAGCTTGTGTCTCCGCGTATGATGCACACCTTTTCTCATGCGTCTTTAACACACAGTATCTCCAAACCTCCTTACTTACATATTTGCTTCTCTCTACTAAACTATAAAGCATCTCTGAGAACACAGACTGTGTCCCTCATCTCTGAATTTCCCAGGAACTATTACAACAGCTGTTGTGATAGATACTACGTATTTTTCACTGGGGAATGAAGATATCCTGTGAACATTTCCCCAATAATCAGAACAGGGTTGCGAAAACACCCCTGCCTCAGCAACCTGCTCCTCCCGCACCAGGGCCTAACAAGGTGAGTGAGGTAAGTATACAGCCAATCTTAGCTTCCAGAGAGACAGAAACCAAACATTGAGTAGGCGCTCATGAACATCACAGCCTCACTAACCTCCAATTAGTAACCATCAGATGTACTTCTCGAGGTCTTCATACTACTAACCTCAACTTCCTATCCTGTCCCCTTCCACCCAGCACCCACTCAGCAGCCTGCGGAGGACATCAACGGTGCAGACAGCAGAGGAGATGGAAATTATCTGGGTCTCTGATAACACTGTTGGGCCTCTGGATCAAGCAACCCTCAAACCCACCCTTCCTCTGGGCTTCCTCTTATTGCTTTAGTCAAGCAAAGATTTTCTCTTGTTGCTACCAGCTATTCTCATAGTCTAAACTTTTGAAAATTCCCCCAGCAAGTGATTTTTGTATCACAGAACCTTCAAAGAACATCATTTCTCCCTTAAAGAATTGTTCCTCACCTTAGAATCATGCTCTTCACGAGTGAGGTAAAGCTAGAGGGGGCTCAACACACGGGGATACAGGGACCCGGCCCTCAGCACAATGTGCACAGAGCTGCCCCGTTTACTGGCTAGGCTTGGAACAATTGCGGGGGGGGGGGGGGGGGCTTTAAAAGATCAAGTTCTTAATTACCACTTGTTTTCTACTTTGTTTCCTGTTCAGAAAACCAGTATTAAATAGTTTCCTTTTAAAATAATATTGCCTTTATGCTTTGGCAATATTTTTGACACACATCAAGTAATTGCCAACATATCAAGTAATCAAAAATCAATGACCTGTAGTATAAAAAGTCTGCACATTTTGTAAATTTGATATTACTGAATCACTGAGATGAATACTTAAGTCACAATTCCATTATGAAAAATATTAGCTTTACTTACTAGAAAAACTAGTGATCCATCAAGTCCTAGCATCTAAAATAAACAATAACATACATTATTTCAAGATGCAATAGAAATTTCTATTTATTAAAAGGGCTCAGGTTGCTTTCAGTTATCTTTAAACATGATCCTTATCTACTACTTCCCAATATGTCCTGTCATTCACAGAGAATAAAAAAAAGCCTGTTTATTAAAACTTTATATTTTGGGTCTCCACTTATTTTAAGTCATATAATCACAAAATCAAAAAGAAATTCTATCCTGGGATTCTAACATTGGGTATGGAGCCAGTCAACATTTTATGAAACAGCTGTATTCTTTTGTCAACTGAAGCATCAGAATATTTTAAATTGTTGCTTAATTTTCCAAAGTCCAAGATTTCAAGCGAAACATTCCAAGTAGAGCAAGGTTTGCAATAGAGACCAAAATATAGAAAAAAGGTCAACAATGAATTGCTGTAATAATATTTTCACCACAAAAATATATCACTAATGTTCTCTAGAAATTAAAGTGTCAGTAATTTTGTTTTCATCAACCATAACTAACAAAATGAGCACAACATCTAAATATGAACAACTTTAAAACATACAATAGGGTTAAAACTGTGTGATACTCGATAAAGAGCTACTCACTCTTTCCCATGTAAGCTCTTCTGCAGCCCGGTCCCACTCCAGAGCATTCCAGTTCATGTCATCTGGAAGCAGAATTGCAGTGTCAAGATCACTGATGGGACTCTAACTGCATGATAATATGCACTCTCTAAATTGGTATTTTTTTTAAAGATTTATTTTATTTTATTTTATTTATTTATACAAGCACTGGGTACAGTCAGAAGCGCGGGAGGGTGAGAGAATTCACCAGAGCCAGAGCAGGGAGCAGAACAGGCAGAAGGACAGAAGCACACTGCTGAGGGGAGCAGCGGGCGGCAGGAGAGGTCTGCGCGCCATGTGGGACCCTCCTCCGGTGGCCGGGGAGCAGCCGGGGATCGAACCGGTACTGCAGAGGCCGTGGGCAGCTTCGCAACCCAGGGCTCAACCACTGCGCCACCAGGGAGGCCCACTGAATTGGTATTTTTAAAGCCACATTTAAAAGTCTTCCACACTGAGTATTTTCTTGTTAGGTGATAAATTAAAATGCATATAAATAACTACAACATATGAAACAAAACAGCACAATAAGGTGATTCTAGAGTGTGATGAGTGCTAGAAAAGCAGCAGAATTTTATTAAAGAGAGGAATTCAACAGCTCTGAATCAGGAATGAATCTGGCAACTTTTGAGAAAAGGAAGGAAGCCAAGAGACCAAAATTCTCTGGATGAGGAAGAGTGTAATAGAAGAAAGGCCGACAGGGATCAGATTACACAAGAGGAATGTGAAGCCTGCATTTTATTTTGTCCCCTAAGGAAAACCACTGCAAGATTTTAAAGCCAAGAGAAAAACACTGCTAACACTATGTGGGAATGCACACTGGTCCAGCCACTATGGAAAACAGTCCCTCAAAATATTAAAAATGGAGCCTCCCTGGTGGCACAGGTGTTAAAGTCTCAGTACTATTAAGCTATTGCCAGCCACTGCAGCTCGAGTTCAATCCCTGGCCAGGAAGGTAACCCAAACAGCAGAGCAGACCTCTTCTGTCTCCCCTGCTGCTTCCCTCAGTAGTGTATTTCAGTAGATCCCACTCTGTCTCTGGTGAATGCTCTTGCCACACCGTACCTCTGGCCTATACCCCACTTTTTGTATGCATAAATAAATTTTTTAAAAAACTTTAAAAATATATATGTATTAAAAATGGATCTACCAAATGATCCAGCAATTCTACTACTTATCTACCCAAAGAATGCAAAAATGCTAACTCAAGGGGATATATGCTCTCCTATGTTCACTGCAGAGCTGTTTACAGAAGTCGAGCTATAGAAACAACTTAGGTGCCCAAGGACAGATGAGTGGACAAGGAAGATAAGAATATACACAATGGAATATTGCTCAACTATAAAAAAAATAAACTTTCGCCATTTGCCAACATGGGTGGAGCTGAGGGGATAATGAGAAAGCTTTTCAGAATGAGAAAGTGGAACACCAGGTGGCTTCTCTTCTTTGTGTGATACAGAGAAATAAAACACAGAGAACAGGGCCTCCCCTGGTGGTGCAGCAGTTGAGCGCTGGGCTGCGAAGCTGCCCGCAGCCTCGGCAGCGCCGGTTCGATCCCCAGCAGCCAGGCGAGGGTCCCACATGGTGCGCAGACCTCTCCTGCCATGCCCGCTTCCCCCCTCAACACTGTATTTCATGTGTCTGCCTGTTCTGTTCCCCGCTCTGGCTCTGGTGAATTCTCTTACCCTCCCGCGCTTCTGACTGTACCCAGTGCTTGTATAAATAAATAAATAAATCTTAAAAAAAAAAACAAAACACAACAGAGACCAGACAATACCAAACCTGTTACAAAACCCTAGAAATCTGACTGCAGAACTGAGGTTGCCAGAGACGGGGGTGAGGAGGAGAAGGCACAGTGGACTATGGTGGAAGACTGTGCGTGCCTTAATAGTGGGTGTGGTAGAGTCACATATACCTGATAGGTGTGAGCCTGTACCTACAAACACACACACAACACACACACACACACAGCCTTTTCAAATTAAAAAGTAATACTTTCCCATTGTAAGTTGCACTGACTTAATAAAAATAGCAAAGGAATGAGGTAAATGTGTGTCAAATTCTTGAATTAAAAAACTAGGATTATATCACCTTACAAATAATTTCCTCCTGTCTATCCTACAGAAGTCCTACGTAAAATAGGATTTTTAAAACACAAAATGTACCCTGCTTCACAGACAAAAATATTCATGCATGCATAGCTCTAAGTTTGCCAAAATAAAGCTAAAAACAGGTTAGAAATGTAGCTTCGTAACATTGAACTTTGCAAGCGCTCATCCGGCCCCGGGGCGAGCGGGCGTGGACTGCGAGGGAAGGACACAGGCAGGCCTTACCCTGAGCACCGTTGTTGGCGTCAGCCGCGTCCTCCCCACCCGCGTCGTCTTCCTCCTCGTTCTCCTCCTCCTCCTCCTCTGCCTGGTCGTCCTGCGCGTCGGGGTTCTCCCCCACCACGGCGTTCTCAGCGGGTGGGTTAGCAGGCTGGTCGGGGGCAATATTTTCAGCACCATTTCCTCCTGCTGGAGCCTAAAATGACATAAGAGCCCAGAAATTTCACTACCTTATCCCAGTTTTGCTTGTTTTCAAATCATACTATCCTAAATAAACAAAACTAGCAAACGAACACAAGCTTGTTTAAAATTAAAAAAAAATATTCTACGTCATCTTTCTAAATGTATCTGATTTTGGATCAACTTGGTATTGCAGGACATCAACTCGTCACAGCATATACACTTAGTATAACTCAGGAATCAACATTTCCCAAAAGGTGATAGGAAATGGGCTAAGGGGTGGGCTATTCTGAAGACATCATTTTGCAACCCTTGTTTGTAAGGGCTCTCCTATCTTTAATGACATCCTCTGGGATGAAGACCTATTTATGTATCTGTTCCTTTACACATCTACAGATACATAACAATCTTGTAATCAGTTGAAGACTTAAGGAAAAGGACTCTAATTTCTGTTCAGTAGGGACGTGCGTCCCTATGGACCGTCGTGTCCACATTCACCCCACTCTGCCAGCTCTTTTGAGCTCTGCTTCCTACAAATGGCAGTTCCTAGTCATAGTTCATTAAAGCGCTGAACTTCCATGGAGATGATAAAAGTTATAAAAGAATAATGTATTAGATGCTTCAAAGTATTGGGTATAATGATAAAGAGTATTAAAGTGGACAAGAAGAGCCCTTTCTTTACAGTCTTTCATTTCAGGTATATGGTTTTCAAAAGAGATGAGGCTCTCTTAATTGTGTAGAGGAGAAGGTATAGCAGCAGTCTGTAAAATTAATCAACAATAGCAAAAGATACTGGGAAAAAAGTCTAAAATGAAACATTAAGTTGCCATTTGTCATTTTCAGTATTTTACAATTTTTTTATAATAATTGGCTTCACGGGCCTCCCCTGATGGCGCAGCGGTTGAGCGCTGGGCTGCGAGGCTGCCCGCAGCCTCTGCAGCGCCAGTTCAATACCCAGCCACCTGTGAGGGTCCCACAAAAAAATAATAATAATAATTGGTTTCACAAGTAAGTGGCTATTTTTCAGACATTTTTAATCTGACAATCTCTCTGCAAGCAAGATAACAAGAACTATTTATTATATCTTCTTCCTCTTCTCAAAGCTTCTGGCAGTGCTCTTACATCCAAGCATATCATCTCTCCTAAAGAAAAAGTAAAACTGCACTGGAGTGTTGTAACAGGGTTTCAATATTTCTGCTTTGGGTTATGATCCTCCCAGGAAGAATTAAAGGTGAGGATTTCGCATACAGAGAAATTGATGAACAGAGAAAGGAGGTAATGCTAATGCCACAAGTCAGCAGTATATGCAGAAGTTTGCATCTTAGCTTCCAGGGCAGCATTAAGCAGTTAACTCAGGAATACATCTCAGACATTGTTCCCTTTCCCTGGAAAATTAAGAGGTAAAATCACAACAGCATGTGTTTGATCTTTCACTTCACCCTTAACCTCCTCCCAAACTTTTTCACTTTTTGCAATAGCAGACATGGGTTTGGGTGTGAGAGGGTGACAACAATTCTCAAGTCCTATCTAAATAACGTCAATTCCAGGGTGAAGACACGTACCTCATTTTGGTGGTGCCCAGCAGCGTTGAAGGGTGGAGCAGCGTGCTCCAACCAAATTGGTGCCCCCCCGTGAACTATCTGCTCTCGCAGCCACACCAGGCTGATGAAAGCACACAGCGTGCAAGTCACCACAAAACAACCCTGCAAACAATCTGCCAATAAATTGTCCCTATTAAAAAAAAAAGTTTGTAGAGTTACTCCATAGAACACTTAAAAGATATAAGTAGGTAACAGTATTTCATTTTACACTAAAATCTCAGTAAGAACAGCCAGAAAAATCATTTTCTGGGTCAAAATTCCATTCTTTAAACATAACTATTTATTTTTATTTTAAAGATTTATTTATGCATACAAGAACTGGGGCCAGAGTTGCAGGGGGGTGAGAAGATTCACCAGAGACAGAATGGGGAGCAGAACAGGCAGATCTACTGAAATACACTGCTGAGGGGAGCAGCGGACGAGACAGGAGAGGTCTGCCACGCCATGCAGGTCGCCTCCCTGGCCGGGAATCAAACTCATGCTGCAGTGGCTGCCGATAGTTTCTAGTGCTACGTCTTAACCCCTTGCTCCACCAGGGAGGCCCCGAAAAATAATCATTTCTGAGGATAGTGAAATTCTATCTTATAAGCTGGCCAGATTTATTTATTCATATATTCGTATTATGTGTGTTTATAGTTTATCAGGCCAAAAAAATAAATAAATAACCCCAGCACTACATGGAAATGAGCTATCTACCATCTCTCCTTGAACAGGGCAGAGAAGCACGAAAGCAACAAAGAAAACACCAGAAACTCCTGTCACCATTTAAACAGGCCAGCAGCTGTCGAAGGCGGAGGAGCACACATGTGCCGACTACTCCAGGCAGTTAACTGTCCACACCTACGAGGAATATCCTTATCCTTACTTCACACGTGACTTTACCACATCAACGATGGCCCAAACAAATGAACAGCAGCAACAAAACAAAGTCAGAGAAGGGCCTCCAGGAAGACCCCAGGGCAGGGAGAGAAGGAATGCTTTCTGCAGGGAGGTGCAGCCGACCGTGTCTGCCACACACTGCAGAACCTGTCACTCAACAAGCAGGTGAAATGTTTATGCTAACTGCAAATATACTAAAAGTATATTAGTTCCTCAACAAATTCAGACAGACAAACTCTACTTCCTTTGGCAATCGTACACGAGACATCTTTATTCTTTTCCTCTCTGAAGAGTTTTGTTCTTCCCTATATGTCTCATTCCAGAATAATTCCAGGATAACTGGAGAATCTTGGCAACCATTAGAAAATCCACTATCATAATGAACTGACTTTCCACCATAGAAAAGACGAGGATCAACAGATGTTGGCCTAGCATCTCCAAATTTAACTAGACTCACCTGGCCCTCAGATTTTCTACGAAACAGACCCAAATCAAGAGGGCTCCTGACCGTCACCATCCTTGCTAAGGAAGCCTCCATACCATTAAAGCTGTGATAGGCTGGGTCTGAAATATTAACACCTCTACGCCTTTGTATCAGCATTAAAAATAACTACTGGTTGCAGATTTTAATTAGAGACAAACTCTTTGTGTAATTGCTTTTTTCCTCACACACTGAATCTGGGCTGGTTTTGTGAAATGCCCAGTAATGCTGCCCGAGTTCCAGCCTAGAAGCTTCCACTCTGACCCTTTCAAATGCTGCCACGTGACCACCATGGAAAGCCTGCGCTAACCCTCTGGAAGATACCAGGCCAGGTGAAGAGAACTAAGGCACCCCAATTAGTGACATCCTGGACCAGCCAACTCAAGGGCAACCCAGGGGCAGCTGAAGCACGCCCAACCCATGAACTCAGCTAAGATCAGTCCAAATGGCTGATCGCCAGAATTATCAGCAAACAAGTGATTATTGTTTTAAGCCACTTTATTTTGGGGACAGGATGTTTTGCAGCGATAGGAAACTGATACACCGTGCCTAGAGATGACCTAGAGACTGAGCTACACAACAGGAGTAGCTCTAAGAGGTTAAGAAATTTAAAGTATAACTTCAGAATGTAATTTATTCTATAGATAAAATGAACACCACCTCTAAAAAGTTTATTACAAGAATTTTCAGAAAAACTGGTTCAGTTCTTCAAACTGTGAAAGGCAGCATGGTTTATAAAAACAAGCCATATTTACATTTTCTTTGAACTATTCTCCCCACCCCCACCATGCCTTCAGCATCACCCCAGAGTGGATGGATGAGTGTTCTCAAGGAGGCAACTCAGGAGGCACCCCCGCCAGCCAGTCAGATGAGGGGGGAAGAGCAGCCTGTCAAGGTAAGCTACACAACAGTGCTAAGCTTCAGTGATTTGACTATATATTTTAACAAGGTGCTCAAAATTTTACATGTTGTTTCTATATATATATTTGTGAATTTAATCTCTGAATGGCCCACTCAAATCACTAAGGTAAGATCTTCCTCATTTTGCAGATGAGGAAACAAGATTAGAAAGGTCCACTATCACCAGAAAATGGCAGATGCAGGGGACATTTTTTTTATCCCAGTGTGAGTGTTCCTTCTGTTAAAACCAACTACCTAAATGATCCACTTGCCAAAAACTAGACATTCAATGCTTCCACAACAGGAAGTAAAGGTGGCAGGTAAGTGGAAGACTACCTTCTTTATCTGGCATTTTCAGTGACAGAGAGTTCATAAAAACCTGTTTTTCATATAGCCGAAGCCTACCAATTTAAGCATATAATTTGAGCATTGGTAAACATTAACATATTTTGCCATTTAAGACAAAAACCAGGGGCCTCCCTGGTGGCGCAAGGGATTAAGTCTCAGCACTATGAAGCTACCCACAGCCATTGTAGCATGAGTTCGATCCCCAGTCAGGGAGCCACCCACATGGCGCAGCAGACCCCCCCTGTCTCCCCGCTGCTCCCCTCAGCAGTGTATTCCAGTCAGTCCACCTGTTCTGCTCCCTGTTCGCTCTCTGGTGAATCCTCTCACAACCCCCATACTTCTGGCCTGTACCCCAGATACTGTATGCATAAATAAATCTTTAAAAAATAAATTAAAAATGGGCCTCCCTGGTGGCGCAGGCAGCTGAGTGCAGCGCTGTGAAGCTGTCTGCAGCCTCTACAGGGGCAATTCAATCCCCGCTGGCCACGGAGATGCCCACATGACGAGGCAGACCTCTCCTGTCTTGTCCGCTGCTCCCTTCAGCAGTGTATTTCATCAGTCGGCCTCTTCTGTTCCCCACTCTGTCTCTGGTGAATCCTCTCACCCACCCGCACATCTGGCCTGTACCCTGGTTCTTGTATAAATAAATAAATCTTAAAAAAAAATTTTAAAGGCCTCCCCGATGGTGCAGCAGGTTGAGCGCGGTGCTATGAGGCTGTCCGCAGTCTCTGCAGCGTGGGTTCGATTCCCCCTGGCCAGGGAGATTCCCACATGGTGTGGCAGACCTCTCCTGTCTTGCCTGCTGCTCTCCTCAGCAATGTTTTGGGTCGTCTGCCTGTTCTGCTCCCCGCTGTGTCTCTGATGAATCCTCTCACCCTCCTGCATGCCTGGCCTGTACCCAGGTTCTTGTATAAATAAATAAATCTTTAAAAAACAAATTTAAATAAATAAATAATAAAACAAAAAAAAACCAGTAAATCAGTAATATAGCTCTCACAAATGAGAACTCATTTTACCCTTTCTAGACAACTGTGGTACTAACTAGCTGCTACACTACACTCTAAAAAAAAAAAGCATAGAATTTTAGCAATGAACTAAACTGGAATAAGATTTCCCTGTTTGAACTGATTTTTATTAGTTTATAGGTGCTAAAATGTAACTTCCAACAATCTTAGCAGTCACCTTTTGTTTTTCCCTGGCCTTCCCTCACTGCTTTTCAAATGCATCTGTTTCATACACAATTCCTAGATAAAAGTCAGAATTGAGGCATCTCTAGTGGCGCAAGGGCTTAAGATGCAACCTATGAAGCTATCCGCAGCCTCTGTAGCATGAGTTCAATCCCCAGCCAGCCAAGGAGCAAGCCACATGGTGCGGCAGACCTCTCCTATCTCCCCGCTGCTCCTCTCAGCAGTGTATTTCAGTCTGCCTGTTCTGTTCCCCACTCTGTCTCTGGTGAATCCTCTCACCCCCGCACCTCTGGCCTGTACCCCGGTTCTTGTATGCATAAATAAATAAATCTTAAAAAATAAACACACAAGGGCCTCCCCGGTGGCGCAGCAGTTGAGCGCTAGGCTGCAAAGCTGCCCGCAGCCTCGGCAGCGCCGGTTCGATCCCCGGCTGCTGGCGAGGGTCCCACATGGCGCACAGACCTCTCCTACCGCACCTGCTGCTCCCCTCAGCAGGATACTTCCTCGGTCTGCCTGTTCTGCTCCCCGCTCTGGCTCTGGTGAACTGTCTCACCCTCCCATGCTTCTGACTGTACCCAGTGCTTGTATAAATAAATAAATAAATCTTTTTAAAAAATTAAAAAAAAAAATACACACACACACAAAAACCCTAATGTAAACAATGTTCAAGTTCAAAACGTCTTCATTTATCTGGTCCCTGTACTGCCAAGGACACAGAAATTAAATAACCTGCCTATTCTAGTCAACAAGGGAGAACCAATATGTACGAAAATGTGTCACAGGCAAGTTTAAGTTTAATTTTCCTGAAATTTTCAACCACGATATAAAAAAACTGATGCAGACACAAGAAATCTCCTCCTTGATTTGTTTTCTACCAGAAATTTAACCTCTATTCTGCTGTATTCTTTGCCACTCGGCTCGTTTTTACAAAATAGCAATATTCTCTGAATGCTTCTCTTGACAAGAAAGTCTCAACACTGTTTTTTTGTCTTTCCTGACATAGGGATCAGAAACCCAAGGTCATCTGAGCACATACAAAAGAAGATTTAGCAAGTAGGGACAACTCTTTTGTAAGCTTCAGAATCTGCGATCATGATATGGTTCATTATTTACATCATTTCTAATTCTGACATTTTTAATGAAACACATGGGCCTTTCCCCCAAAAATAAAATTTACAATAGCAAATAATGCAACTAATATGAACGAGTTTTTAGAATCAGAAAAAAAAAATTAAGATTTATTTATTTATGCATACAAGAACTGGGGTACAGGCCAGAGGTGTGGGGATGAGAGGACTCACCAGAGACAGAGTGGGGAACAGAACAGGCAGATCTACTGAAGTACACTGCTGAGGGGAGCAGGGGGCAAGTCAGCAGAGGTCTGCTGTACCATGTGGGTGAGCTCCCTGGCTGGCCGGGGATCAAACTCATGCTGCAGAGGCTGCGGATAGCTTTACAGTGTTGTGCTTAACCCCGTGCACCACCAGGGAGGCCCCACAAAAAAAATTTTTTAATGGATCTGAATTCAAATGTATATATGTTGTTAAAATGTCATGTTTAAATAAACTCAACATAGGAATGCACAGTATATACCTTGTACTACACTACAGTCTATTAAATAATCTATCCCACCATTACAGTCCTTTAAAACAGGCATGTTTTAAAACAAACATCTTTTATATATGTAGCTATAACTGTTACAATATGAGACATAAGTTATAAAGTTTGTCCTCGAAACAGAACATAAACAACAGCTGGAGGAAGCAGTAGCTCATATAATCCTCCCATACAATACTCACGTGGACAGCATGTCCAGCGGCAGTGTCAGCAGTGAGCTCACGGAGCCAGTAAACAAGCACTTGTAGATGCGGCCTGTCAAAAAAGGCACATTAACTATGGTCACAGCTCTCTGCTGGCCCTCATTATTTTTAATGCCTCATTACACCACATTGTCCCATCTATATCTCAAGCATCTATAACTTCCTTATGAACAACTTTAAAGGCTCTCATTTCTAACCGCTCCTCATAATTTCTCCCATGCTAAGGATCATCTAAAATTTCATTCAACTGTTGCCAAAAAACTACTTGTTCCTTCAGCTTAACAATGGCGCCTTGGCTTCAGCTGCACTTGTTTCCTGCTCTTCGCTGCTCACCCTTCTCTAACTCCTTGCTCGGCCGAGGAAAGTGACCCCCTCTGTGAGCAGTCTGAGGTGTGTACACTTTACAAGCCCTTGCATCAACTGAAATGGATCCTGTCTTCATCTTGAGACTAATTTACAGGTTGAAGACTTTAGTTTCAATTTTTTTGTGAAATTTTGAAGTTTCTTCTGCTTCTGGCATTCAGTGTTGTTGGTTTAAGTCCAATGTCAGTCTGACATCCTTTACTCCGTAGGATAATGTGGAAGTGTAACATCTCCAACCATCCTAACTGTACTGGAAGGTTCAGATTGTGAATGTCTTAGGAGTCTGTGTCCTCCATCAGTCAGTTCACCCTCATTCTATGTGATGCCTGCATCTCTCATCCCCAGTCTCTTCTACGTCCTGGAACACTCACCAGACAAGGAGCAACAAGATGCAGCTCCATCTCTCTGCTTTTCCCTCACACTTGCAACGTTTTGTCTCTCTGAGCTGAGCTATATTGGTATGAGAATGCAGTGCTCAATCTTCTAAGGTCACTAACTCAGCCCTCAGCAGTACCTGTTTTGCTACATGGTAGAGTAACCAAACTTTTCATTCCAATCCTTTTATTTTAAGGAGACAAAAGGATATTAACTATTCTTGCTTAAAACCTTGTTTGCATTTAATGCCAAAGAATCATTTTTTATAGACTCTGGCTCCATACACTATCTACATCTTCTATGTATTCAAGAACAAAGACTCAAAAAAGGATCAACCAAAGGCTAGTATACTAACTTCCCAGAGAGTCTTCTATGTTTCAAAGATAAGCTTCCCAACTATTAAGGACAATTAGAGATGAGTGTCTTTAAGAGGACCGCGGGGGGTGTAAAGTTCTCCAAAGAATCTATCTTTCGCAATACTTGAGCGCTCTAATATACTTCAATGAATAAAATTAAAATTCCTTCCAATTATGGCCTGATTTTTGCTTTTCCCTTCTTTTGTGCACTTTATCAGTTACTATATGAGGTGTTTCTTTTCCACATCATTCAAGAAATTGACCAGTTAAAAAACAGTTAATAAAGGGGAATAATGTTTCTAAGCAAGGTTGTCCTAACATATGACACTATAATATCAAATAATTAAATTTCAAAATGAAATGGACTATTACTTCATAATATTAAATACTTAATGCAATGTTTAAATAACTCTACCCACAAAAGACTGAATGAATACTCACATGCTGTGAGAGGCACAACTCCCAACCACGCGAAGGCCACAAGTGTATAATGAAACCAGTATCGTATTGCAGTGCCAATACTTGTAACCAGTCCAGCAAATATGTCTTGGATGGGAAGCCGGGAAGGCATATCTGGGGAATAGACTATTAAAGGAAAAATGTACATATAACTTCATGAAGATTTTATATATGTAAATATGAAAAAGGCATGCAGCACTATCTTAACTTCCAATATTTGTAATGCATTTAAATACTTTTCCTCTTTAAAAAAGTGAATCAAATCATTACAATAATACCACATTTACCCAGGAATCTTTTATGACAGCAAATCACAAGCAAAATGTAAAAATCACAAAAAAGGCTTCTGAACAGGAAAAAAAGATTCAACAGACGTTCCCATTCCTCACTCATAGCCATGTTCACCTCATGCAAAGCTAATTTACATGTAACTTAGCATTCAATCAAAATAATTATCTTGTTTTCAAGTTATAAAAAAAATCAGATAAAGCAAGCAGGAGCAAAAGGTGAGGTCAATGGCTGTCCACAAGAGCCTTCCCCCACACTGCCCAGACACCACAGCCTGCCTTGCGCCGTGGGAGCAACACCCCACTGGAATAGAGCGCTGCCCTATTCCAAATGGGAGATTCAGATCTTATCGATTTTCTGCAGATGTGATTCAACACATAGAAACAGTTCTGCCATGCTTAGAAAGGTTCCCTTTTTAAATGAGTCCAACGAAAACTACTGTTTCACCGCATGTAACTCAGAACACACAAGAGGAACAAATGACTCTTTGTCCAATGAAACCAAAACAAGGAATTATGATGTATGAAGTTTTAAAGTCAATGAGCTAAAATTAGGAGAGCATTATAACATAACTGGTCACAACTATAAACATTCAGGATTAAACAATGAACAAGCAGCAACTTTTTGTAACATACCTAAAAATATGGCTTACTATAAGAGGATATTTGATTCACAAGAGCAAATCATTACACTAGTAAAATACAGTTTGAGACAGATAAAGAAAGTAAGAGCATGATTATCAAATGAAATCTAAAATGTGCAAACACAAGCTTTTACTGGGCTCAAAGAAGCTCAGTATTTCCTATCAAACTTTATGAAGATATTGAATGACTTAATCTTTCACACTTTGCTGTAAACTTTAATGTAGTTTTTATGCTCTATTAAAAAAGACTACAAAATAACAATTGACATTTCTCAATGGCAATGAATATAAATCTCCAAAAGTGGAAAATGTAATCATTTTAATTATTTATAACCATTACAGAGAAACAAAGTAAAACTAATCCTATTTACCCCACTATTCAGCATCGCAAGATGCTCATTAAAAAAAAAAAAAAAAAACCACGAAATTCCAGGATAAAAATTATACTTCAAATTCTTGATAATTTGCTAAAATACACCTCTTTTAAGTTATATTTACACTAAATATCACCCAACAGACAGAAGAATTATAAAATATACTCGAAATTTTAAAGACCTGCGAAATATTTACCACAGGCTTACAAAATACTAAGATTTGGGAAGTCTCACTTTTAAAAAGGCAATTTAAAACTTGCCCTATTATTTTCCCACCCTATACAATTTTAACTCAAAAGTATCCCAAACTTGCAACTGGACAGTTGATAAAATCAAGGCATTGGTATCTGTTTTTCCAAGTGAATATTATTAAAGTTATGTTTGTTAAAAAAAATCCCTACTTTTCAGAAATACATACTGAAATATGCAGATGAAATAATAAATTTGCTTTTAAAAGGCTGTATTAGTGGGGAACAAGAGCACAGATAATGCCATGTAAAAGTCATGAGCTGAAAATGGGTAAAACTGAGTTAGGTTATCTATGGGCTCATTATACATTTGTGTATGCTTGAGCTTGTTTATAAAAAAAAAGGAAAAAAATCCCACAATATACTTTTCTGTCTCTTTCATGCTCATACATGCTGCTGAAACACACATGTGTTTAAAGCTGACATGAAGTTTTTAAAAATATTTTCCAAAATGTTATAATACTATTACTAGCAAAGACAAATCAAAAATATTTGCTTTGAAACTGTGTATACATCTTTATACAGCCAGCTAGTCCCAAAACTCACAGTGGAAACTCCGAAGAACTTACTTGGTGTGAAAGCAAATCTGTGCTTGCATAATTCACAGTATTCTTTTCGACTGTGTTTCAGCCACTGAACTAAGCTGCAATTACAAATACTTTCATTAGCACAGTGGTCATAGTAAAGAACTTCAAGATTTAATTGAAAACTAATGTTGTTTTATTAAAACTTTACAAATTATAGAGCTTTTTCAATTTTGACATTTTCGAATTTAGAATATTCTTAACTTTATAACTAATATCTAAGAACATAGAACTATAAAAGGTAAAAATAAAAGCAATGTTTTTCTGATTATGTAAAAGGCTCAATTAATCTAAATTGTACTTTCCTCAAAAGTAATTGAATTTCGAAGACTCTCCAAGCATCAATATCACTTCTAATACTTGTGTGATAATCCTGACACTTGGCGGCTAAGTCTGAATTCTGGTTCTAACTGGCTATCTGTGTGACCCAGGACAAGTTAACCTTTCTATGCTTCATTTTCTTCATCTGCATAATACTCCAGCTCACAGTTTTGTTAAGCATTAAGTAAATTAAGGTATGTAAAAAGCACTGAACATTTACCTGAAACAAAGCACTTGATAAATGTAAGCTTTTATCATGCCAAGCAAAACTAGGAAACTGTAACGCAATGAACAAAATAAGCTCTCCATGATAGAAATAAACAAATGGGTACTCAAATGTAGCTGGAAGATAATATACCAAAATGACAGGCATAAAAATGTGAGTAATTTCCAAATTTTTATTACAAAAAATTTTTGAATACTAGTTATAGAAACGATCCCCTTCATTAAACAGATGACAAAAAAAGCTCAGACATAAAATTTTCTAAAAAGATGACTCACCATTCTTGATGAATAAATTTAATACTGCCAGTACATACACAAGGGTGATAAAGAGGTTTCTCAGGTGTTCCTTCTGACCGGCACACCCTACATATGTCTGTTAGTGAAAAAGAAAAGTTGAATTATCGTTAGTTATAACTTTTTTAAAAATACAAACCACAGGGCCTCCCCGTTGTTGCAGCGGTTGAGCGCTGGGCTGTGAAGCTGCCCGCAGCCTCTGCAGCGCCGGTTCGATCCCCGGCCGCTGGGCGAGGGTCCTGCTTGGCTCCCAGACCTCTCCTGCCGCCCGCTGCTCCCCTCAGCAGTGTCCTTCGGTCCCTCTGCCTGCTCTGCTCCCCGCTCTGGTGAATTCTCTCACCCTCCCACGCCTCTGACTGTACCCAGTGCATGTGTAAACAAAACAAAAACAAACAAGCAAACAAATAAAGAAAAACATGCCTCTATTTAAAAAAAAAAAAAAAACTCTATTACTTGCTAAAACATTACTCAACAGCACAAATAACTAAAAAGTGCGATTAAGATGGTAATTAAGTAAACTTCCCTAACACGCAAGGTCCTAAGGTCCGGTGTTCCGTGAGGGCTCAGGAGGCTGCCGGCCGCTCTCCCGCAGCGCGGATCCTGACCAGACCCCACAGCTTCAGTCCTAACAGGGAAAGTCCCAAGTCCAGTCTTCACAGTTTAAAAGCCACAAAAACACACCTGAGGACTAAATGCGGCAAGTGCGGGAGGGCGCGGGCGGCACCCTGCGGCAGCGCCTGGCACGGGGGTGGGGGTGGGGGGCACGGCTGCCCCGCGGGCGCCCTTCCAGGCCGGGCAGCGCATCCGGCCCGAGGACCGCCGGGCAGAGGCCGGCCGCGCCGCAGGGACCGCTGGCGCCCGGAGGGCGAGTCCCCGGCGCGGACCGCGGCCCTCGCTCCCGCCTCCGCGCGGCCGCGGGCACCCCTGCGCCTGAGGCGGCGGCACGCAGCGCGGAGGGGACGCCGGCCCCGCGAGCTCCCGAGGTCCCCCGCAGACCGCCCCTAGGGGGCCCGACCGCTCGGTGACCGCCCAGCGCTGACCCCGGTGGAAAATCTGCCGGGGACCAGCAGGACGAGCTCGCGGCCCACTCTGGAGCCCTAGCCATGGGGGTGACTGTAATTCCCGCCCCGTCGCGGAGGGGCCGGAGGGGGTTCGCGCCCGCGCGCCCCTCCAACTGCCCCCTCCGGCGGGGCCGCCCCCTGGAAAGGCGGGGCCGCGCAGAGCGCTCGGGGGCCCGACTGGAGCGCACCCCGCTGTCCCGCCGCCGCGCCTGGCAAGCGCGCCCGCGCGGATCGGGCAAGCTGCGCCCGCCGCGCCACCCACCAGCCGCCAAGGCGCCATCCCGGGTCTGCGGTGCCGGTTTCTCACCAACGACAAGGCGGGGCCTCACGGCGTCAGCTCCGGACCCGGACCCGCACCCCCTGGCCACCCCACCCGAGGGACCTGGTTTCCCGGGAACGGCCGGAGGGCGACGGGCGCGGCTGGCGGTCGGCAGCTGGACCCAAGCGAGGAGCTGCACCTCCCCAGGCGGGCTCTAAGGCTTTCCAAACCGCCACGGTCACCTTCTTCCTCGACGAATGGAAACATCCTGGGCAGCCGCCGTCTCTCGGGTGAAGGCGGCGCCCGCCCTGCCGCCCGCCGAGCCTCGCCAGGAGCCTCGCCAAGTTCCGAGCCCTGGAAACCGCGCCCACCCCAGGCCGCCACGCGCTGCGCCGCGCACTCCCGCAGGGAGGCGCCCAGAGGGCATCCCACAGGGGCCGCAGCGCAGCAGCGCAGCCCGACTTCCCGGGCAGGACCGACTGAAATGCACGGGGCGCGACAGCTGAAGTGGCACAGGGGTGTGCCCGGGGCGAGACACGGCGCAGGCACCACTGCGCTCACCCGAAGGAGGGTCCTGAAGTGGCCTCCAGGAGCACGGTCCTGCTCCAGCACAGAAACGCCACCTGGTCCAGCACAGAAACGCCACGCTGTGCTGGGGCAGGGCAGGGAGAGCTCTTGTTGGCACACGGCTGGGAACGTGATGGAGGGACAACAGGGGAGTGACATCCCCGTGGGTGCAACGGCTGCACCCCGGTGAGCCAGTCCCGTGACAGGAACCAGCCCCGCCAGGGCACCCCAGATGCACGTGGTGTGACTGAACTGCAGGGAGCCCGAGGGGCACTCTCCTGAGGAGGGGCACATCTCCCCAGACTCCCCTCGTCCTGGCGAAGGCCTAGGGGTGAGTGACATTAAGAGTTGGGGGAAGGGCCTCCCCGGTGGCGCAGCGGTTGAGCGCTGGGTTGCGAAGCTGCCCGCAGCCTCTGCAGCGCCGGTTCGATCCCCCGCTGCTCCCCGGCCACCGGAGGAGGGTCCCACATGGCGCACAGACCTCTCCTGCCGCCCGCTGCTCCCCTCAGCAGTGTACTTCGGTCCTTCTGCCTGCTCTGCTCCCCGCTCTGGCTCTGGTGAATTCTCTCACCCTCCCGCGCTTCTGACTGCACCCAGTGCTTGTATAAATAAATAAATCTTTTAAAAAAAAAAAAAGATTAAAAAAAAGTTGGGGGAAGGGGACCTCCCTGGCGGTGCAGGAGGTTGAGCTCAGTGCTGTGAAGCTGTCCGCAGCCTCTGCAGTGGGGTTTGATCCCCGCCGGCCGGTGAGGGTCCCACATGGCGCAGCAGACCTCTCCTGTCTCCCCGCTGCGCCCCTCAGCAGTGCATTTCGTCAGTCTGCCTGTTCTGCTCCCTGCTCTGTCTCTGGTGAATCCTCTCACCCTCCGACACCTCTGGCCTGTGCCCGGGCTCTTGTATGCATGAATAAATAAATCTTTAAAAAAAAAAAAAGGAGTTGGGGGAAGGACTGGAGACACCAGACCTCCATATTAAGGGACCGCGAAACATACATGAAGATAGAACACTATTTTCAGAAGACCCCACCCTTCTGAATAACAAACAAATACAAAACTAAGCAAATTACCCAAATTCAAATCTGGGGCTCTGCTTAACATAGTCTAGAACAGAAAACTGGGATTCACCTGGCCCAGGCAAACTCAAAGCTATTTTTGTCCCAACTCTAGGACAGTTCCCTTTTGTCTTGCCAGCGTACAGTGGAGTTTTCCAGAGACTGCATGAGGTAACTGGCTGAATGCGGCCACAGAAAAAAATAAAATACTCCAGCCTCGACACATTCAACCAGACATTTAAGAGACTTGCAAATGTAAAATCTACTCTTCTAAGTCTTTTTGGTTTGGAATATAGTTATTTTCATGGGGAAAATGATATTAGGACACAATGGGTGTGTTAAGTGAATCAGTATGGCAAAGCCAAGTTTTTCTGAGTCTATATGGCCTTAAGATTCTAAAGAGGATGGGTCTCCCTGGTGGCGGAGGGGGTGAAGCCTCAGCACTACAAAGCTACTGGCAGCCAGTGCAGCACCAGTTCGATTGCTGGCCAAGAAGCTAACCCACAGGGTGCAGCAGACCTCTCCTGTCTCCCCGCTGCTCCCTCAGCAGTGGATTTCAGTCAGTCTGCCTGTTCTGCTCCCCACTCTGTCTCTGGTGAGTCCTCTCACTCCCCGCATCCCTGGCCAGTACCCCAGCTCTTGTATGCACAAATAAATCTTAAGGGAAAAAAAATCATTTAATATGAATGACTCTAATGCAGAATTTAGTCCAATAAATACTATCACAAGTATCTTTCGCAGTACTGTTTTTCCCCACAGGTAGTTAAGTAATTTTTGTTCAAGGGCACCTTATGAATAATTATCTCCCCTAAATAGAAAGACAATTTACTGGTATAAATCAGCTAGCATGGTAATAAGCCTTCACTATAAAATACTTGTATGGCAAGCACTCAGCTGCTGAGCAGGCCCCTGTCCTGCTCTGACTGCATAGTGGGCACAACCACAACCCAAGCAGGCATCCAAGGAGATCTGACTCCTTTTAACCTTCACCCCCTTTTTTTTTCCCCTTAAAGATTTATTTATCTATGCATACAAGAACTGGAGTACAGGCCAGATAAGTGGGGGTTGAGAGGATTCACCAGAGACAGAGGGGGGAACAGAACAGGCAGACTGACTGAAATACCCTGCTGAGGGGAGCAGCGGGCAAGGCAGGAGAGGTCTGCTGCGCCACGTGGGTAGCTCCCTGGCCAGGGATTGAACTCGTGCTGCAGTGCTGTGAATAGCTTCATAGTGCTGTGCTTAACCCCTTACGCCACCAGGGAGGCCCCACCTTGAACCCTCCCTCCCTCATGCCCAAGGCACCTTTCACAGTATTCTATATACCTTAATGCTTACTCTCTCACTATATCCTAATAATTCTTATCATATGATCCCCAGTACTATTCCTGGGTATTTAACCTAGCAAAATGAAATGTCCACACACACACCTCTGGTTAAGAGGTACCAATGAGGACATGCATCGTGGTTTCATTCATAATTCTCCAAAACTGTAAAAAAGACACAAGCTTCTACAACTGGGAACAGACCAGCTGTGGGACATTCCTACAACAAAATGCTACTGAGCAATAAAAAAGGATGAACTATGCTAAAGCAAGAATGTTAACAAAGCTGATTTTCATCAGAAGCGCCTCTGTGGGGTCAGAGGACAGAAAGGGTGGTGTCATTTCCTACTGCTTGCTCTGAGAACAGCAGCGACAGCCTAGTGCGAGTACTGCAGCTCCTGCAGTGGTCACAGAAGTGTGGGGAGGGGTGGAGGGATTGGCCAGCAGCGCAAGCAAATGAGTTCAGCCGCAGAGGAAACAGAGGGAATGCCTCCAAACAGTTCAGTCCGAGCAGAAGCGCCAGGTGTCAGTGTGCTCTATCAGTTCCCAACTCGTCCTTAAGGACCTGCTCAGTGAGAAAAGACTGAACTCTCAGGCATTGCTGAGCAGCGGGGTTTGTCAGTAGGGTGCTGGAGGACAAGGAAAATAGTGTTTTCTTGCTCCTGCTGCAGTCAACAGGTTGTAGTGGCCAACTTCCCACAGCCCTACTGATAAGAATCCACACGCTACTGGTCTTGCATCCACAGTGGCATCACAACTACCTCTGCATTCCTACCCATCGTCCTTGGCGCTCACTCTGGGGCTGTTTTCTGCTCACTTAGAAACAGTGGACTAGCACTGGCTTGGACAACTCCACGTTTCACTGAGGTCAGAACCACAGCTTCAGTAAGAAGGGATCCCAGTCCTTCCAAGTTTGTCCCTCCTTGAAACTCCCTCATGCTCAGGGCACCCTTTATAGTATTCTTCATATCTTTTAATTACTCTCATCATCACAATTTATTCATTCTCTCAACTTCTTCTGGTTGAATTATTGTATGTTTTCTACTTTCTGACTAGACCCAGACTGCAGAGAAAACAGAAGTTTTTTTTAAAGATTTATTTATTTTTATGCATATAAGAGCTGGGGTACAGGCCAGAGGTGGGGGCAGGGGCAAGAGGATTCACCGGAGACAGACTCAGGAACAGAACAGGCAGACTGACTGAAATACACTGCTGAGGGGAGCAGCTGGCAAGATCAAACATGCTACAGAGGCTGCAGACTGCTTCATAGTGCTGCCCTTAACCCCTTGCGCCACCAGGGAGGTCCAAAACAGAAGATTTAAAGGAGAAAAATACAGGGACTGTGTCCTGGACTCAAGGTAAACAGCAACGGCTGCCTCAAGAAAAGGCATGGTATCATTCTTTGGAGTAGCCAGATGAACCAGCCGCTTTTTTACTGAAGAAACACCATTAATGGGCCTCCCTGATGGCTCAAGGGGTTGTCTCGGCACTATGAAGCTAACGGCAGCCACTGCGGCCTGAGTTCAATCCCCAGGCAGGGAGCGCACCCACAGGGTGCAGCAGACCTCTCCTGTCTCGCTAGCTGCTCCCCTCAGCAGTGGATTTCAGTCGATCCACCTGTTATGCTCCTCACTCTGTCTCTGGTGAATCTCTTACACCGCTCCCCCCTCACCTCTGGCCTGTATCCCAGCTCTTGTATGCATAAATTTAAAAAAAATCTTTAAAATGGAAAATGTTTTACAAACAGCAACTATTCGGGCAGATTTGGATATGTTGCAGGCATTTTGTCACAAAAGACTGGAATGAGCCAAAGAAAACAACCAATAATATTTGGCTGCCAAAGATAAAAATCAAACTTTCAAGTAAAAATTATAACTTTATACAAGACCGCCACAATGACAGCTTCTCCAGTATTTATTTTTTAAAGACTTATTTTTTTATTTATGCATACAAGAACTGGGTGCAGGCCAGAGGTATGGGGAGGTAAGGGGATTCAGCGGAGACAGAGTGGGGAGCAGAACAGGCAGATCTACTGAAATCCACCGCTATGGGGAACAGCAGGGAGACAGGAGAGGTCTGAGGCCTCACATATGGGTTAACTCCCTGGCAGGCCATCAAACTCAGGCTGTAGTGGTGATAGTGCTGAGACTTAATCCCTGTGCCGCCAGGGATTATATATTATATATTATATGTTAAATATAAACTATATATTATATATTATTATATGTTAACCATATAATAATTCAACCAGAAGAAGTTGAGAGAATGAATAAATTGTGATGAGAGTAATTAAAAGATATGAAGAATACTATAAAAGGTGCCTGAGCATGAGGGAGTTTCAAGGAGGGACAAACTTGGAAGGAAGCTGCGGTTCTGACCTCAGCGAAATGTGGAGTTGTCCAAGCCAGTGCTAGTCCACTGTTTCTAAGTGAGCAGTATTCTTCTCCAGTATTCAAAGACTCTTCAAGATGAGATAGATGGTAATGGGAACCTTTATAACACATATGAAATATGGAAGATGCACAACACTCATCCACCCAATATGTAGTAAAGGATCAATACACGACATTACAAAACCAGGCCTGAGTAAGAGACAAACCGTGCAATAACACGGTAAGTATATGTTTGTTTACCTTTTTAAGAAACTGCTATAGTGATTTCTAAACTGACTGTACCAATCTACACTCCCACCAGTAGAATAGGAAAGTTTTGTTGCTCCGCATTCTCAGCAACATTGGGTACAGGCAGTCTTCATCATTTCAGCCACTCTAGTATGGATATAGTGCTCTCTCACTGTTTTAACTTATTAACAGCTTTGCTGGAATGTAATTTACATACTATACATATCCACATACTACGGAAAGTTCGGCAACTTTAAGTGTACATGTCAACAGCTTTGAATTATTTAGTTAAGCAACAATACCACAGTCTAGTTGTTAACATCCTCATCATCACCCCAAAAGAAACTATTAAGTCATCTGCCCATTCTGTTAGCTCTACCCACTAGTTCACTTTCTCTCCATATAGATTTGCCTATTTCATACAAAGTGGATCATATAAAAGGTGGTCTCTCATGTTTCTTAGAATGTTTATGAGGCTCACCCACGCTGCAGCATCTACCAGTACTCCATTCCTCTGTACTGCCAGAAAACACTCCCTTTTACACACATTCCACATTTGGCTTATCCACTCATCAGGCAACAGACAGGAGTTGCTGCCGCTGTCTGGGAACTCCATCATGAATTCTCTTTGTATTCATCTGGGAATGGGACTGCTACATCAAGTGGTAACTCAGTTCAATTTTTTGAGAAAACTGGCCAAAATTAGCCATACCATTTCACATTTCACTAGCACTGAGTGAAGACTTCAATTTTTCCACATCCTTGCCAACACGGATTTTCTGCCCCTTTCGCGCACAGCTGTTCTAACAGGGGGAAAATTTCTGGCTGTGGTTTTGATCTGCCTATGAATTGTGAGGTGGCATTTTCTCACGTGCTTACTAGCCACATGCATATATTCTTTGGCGAAGCATCTGCGCAAACCTTTGGGGCTTTCTTCTTCAAATGACTTATTCGTTATCTTGTAACTGAGCTCTGAGAAATTTTTATATACTCCAGCTAAGTCCTTTACCACATACACGTTTCACAAACATTTTTGGTGGCCGACCTTCATTTTCTTAACAGTATTTTTCAAAGAGCAGATGAGCTGTCATCCTATTTATTAAATTCTTCTTCTGTGGATTGTGCTTTTCTGTTGTGCCTACAAAATCTTGGCCTATCCCCTGATCACAAAGTTTTTCTCTTATATTTTCTTCAAAAAGTTCATAGTTTAGGTTTTTCATTTAGGTCTACCATTCCTTTTAGTTAATATTGGTATATGGTGCAAGACGTGGCATGAAGTTCATTCTTTGCCTCTGGGTATTCAGTTATTCTAGCACTATTTGTCAAAAAACTATACTTTTCCCACTGTTTTTGTGCCTTAGTTAAAACTCTGTGGCCTAGGTGTTAAGTCTCAGGGCTAGCACCACAAAGGCCCACCTAGACAGCATGAGTTTGATCCCCAGCCAGGGAGCTGATCCACTCAAAGTGCAGCAAACCTCTCCTGTCTTGCCTGCTGCTCCCCTCAGCAGTGAATTTTAGTGACTCTGCATATTCTGTTCCCCACTGTGTCTCTGATGACCCCTCTCACCCTCCCCCCACCTCTGTCCTACACCCCAGTTCTTCTATGCAAAATGAAAAATCATTTTTAAAAAAAGTCCTATGGGTCTCCATCTTAAAGCGTATAAAGAAATTCTGAGACCAGTGGTCCTCAAGCTGTCCCATTCAACACAAGTGCAGAACTCTGCAAAGTTTGAGAATGGAAACAAAATCAATGCAGGAAACACTGCACGAAGGCCTAAGCACACAGCTGGCATTCGACTTCTTTTTTTAAGATTTATTTATGCATTTATGCCTGAAAGAACTGGGGTGTAGGCCAGAAGTGTAGGGTGGATAAGAGGATTCACCAGACACAGAGTAGGGAGCAGAACAGGCAGATTGACTGAAATACACTGCTGAGGGGAGCAGCAGGCGAGACAGGAGAGGTCTGCTGCGCCACGTGGGTCAGCTCCCCGGCAAGTTCGAAGTCAGGACTCAATGGTGATAGCTGACACCACTGACACTTAACAGTTCCACCAGGTATTCGATATTTGGCACGCAGAGATGAAAACAAAAAAGGACAAGGAATCTCCAAATCCTACATCTCAAAAGTGCTACAACAGAATTGTACATTATGTCTTTCATGGACTGAACTGTGTCATTTCCCTCACCACCTCCTCCAAAATTCCTAAGTTGAAGTTCTTTCCACCAGGATGCACAATGACTGCAGTGTTTGGAGATGGGGTCTTTAGAGAGGTAATTAGGTTTAAATTATGGTCATTAAGATGGGACTAGGACCTTATAGTGGGAATATGACTAGTGACTTTCTAGAAAGAGAAGGTCAGGACACAGACATGTACAGAGGAAAAACCAAGTGAAGATAAAGAAAATGAGATGCTCTGCAAGCCAAGGAGATAAGTTTAAGAACAAACCTGCCAAAACCTTGATCTCAAACTTCCAAGACTCAAGATCTGTGAGAAATAAATTTCTGTTGTTTAAACTACCTGTGCTATGTTGTTATGACAGTCCTTGCGCACTAATACACTGTCCAAAGCCAAAGATTTCTTCCCATTCAGTTGATATAAACTACACAATAAATCATTTTTCATTTTTTAAAGATTGACTTATTTATGCTTACAAGAACTGGGGTATAGGCCAGACATGCAGGGGTGAGAGGATTCAGCAGAGACAGAGTGGGGAGCAGAACAGGTAGATCTACTGAAATACCCTACTGAGGGGAAGCAGCAGGGAGACAGGAGAGGTCTGCTGTACCCTGTGGGTAGCTCCCTGGCTGGCCAGAGATCAAACACGTGCTGCAGTAGCTGCAGACAGCTTCATAGTGCTGTGTCTTAACCCCCTGTGCCACCAGGGAGGCCCCAACAAATCTTTTTTTTTTTTTTAAGATTGATTTATTTATTTATTTATTTATTTATTTATTTATTTATTTATTTATTTATTTATTTATTTATGCAAGCACTGGGTACAGTCAGAAGCGCAGGAGGGTGAGAGAAGTCACCAGAGCCAGAGCGGGGAGCAGAGCAGGCAGAAGGACCGAAGGACACTGCTGAGGGGAGCAGCGGGTGGCAGGAGAGGTCTGCGAGCCAAGCAGGACCCTCCTCCAGTGGCCGGGAGCAGCCGGGGATAGAACCGGTGCTGCAGAGGCTGCGGGCAGCTTCGCAACCCAGCGCTCAACCGCTTGCGCCACCGGGGAGGCCCCAACAAATCATTTTTTAAATCCTCATCTCTACACTGCTACACAGTCACTTTTTTCTATTAATTCTACCCTGATCTGTTTTTCTTCTTTCTCATTCTTTTCCTTCCCACTGCGTTAAATGCCTGTAGTATTGCCTAGTCCACTGCAACAGCATTCTAAGGCATTATAATCTGAATCAGTAAATTTCCCCCTGGAGTCTTAGTTCCTTGTTCCTTTTCTAAGAACTTTTCCCATTATATCTTTATTATACAAAAAAAAAAACAAAAAAAAACTGGTCTTCATGTCCTTACAGCAGAGAAGTAAATAAAGCACTATTTTAATAAGCCTGGTCTGGGGCCTCTCCTGGTGGTGCAGCGGTGGAGCACTGGGCTGCAAAACTCCCCGCAGCCGCTGCAGCGCCGGTTCGATCCCCAGCTACCAGCGAGGGTCCCACATGGCGCGACAGAACTCTCCTGCCGTGCCTGCTGCTCCCTTCAGCAGTGTGTTTCGTCAGTCTGTTCTGTTCCCCGCTCTGGCTTCCATGAATTCTCTCACCCTCCCACACTTCTGACGGTACCCAGTGCTTGTATAAATAAAGAAATCTTTATTAAAAAAAATAATAAGCCTGGTGTGGTAGCAGGTCTGGTAAATTCTCTCACCCTCCCACACTTCTGACGGTACCCAGTGCTTGTATAAATAAATAAATCTTTATTAAAAAAAATAATAAGCCTGGTGTGGTAGCAGGTCTGGTAAAGCCCAGCATTAAGGGTGCCCAACATTCAAACCTATTCTATCTAGTTCAACAATGTAGCAGACATCTTTTCTCCTGCCCAGATTATCAATGAACACAGCCAGTCATGATTTTTTTAAAATATAATTTAATAGCTAACATATTTAAGTGTGCAACATGATTCAATATATATATATATTATGAAGAGATCACAATAAGGCCATCACCACAGTCACAATCTTTCTTTCTGTGATCATAACTTTTGAGAACTACTTTCTGAGCAACTTTAAAATACGTAATACATCAGTATTAATGATAGCCGCCATGCTGTGCGTTACAGCCCAGGCTTACCTTATAACTCTGAATTTGTACCTTTTGATGTGACTTTTCATATCATCTTCTTACCACCACCCAGCTAATGGGTTACAGATGGGCACCTGACCCAATGCGCCAATCAGAATCTAGCTCCCAGAAATTGGGGTTTAAAGTTGATCAGAAAAGAGGCAGACTGAGGGAAGCAGCTAGTGCGTGTCAAGAAAATTTGCTTTGCCTCCCCAAGCTCCCCAAGCCTCATGCTTGTGTAAGTCAACCTAAGTCTTCCACTAGCTCCCTCTCTACACTCTCTACTAGCCCTGTGAAGTCAATGACTTGTATTTTACTTATCTTTCCAATTCGTTCATTCCATTACAGATACACCAATCTCCTGGCTACTTATTTATACAAGAGCTGGGGTACAGGCCAGAGTCATGGGAGGGTGAAAGGATTCACCAGAGACAGAGCGGGGAGCAGAACAGGCAGACAGACCGAAGGCACTGCTGAGGGGAGCAGCGGGCGAGTCAGGAGAGGTCTGCTGCACCATGTGGGATTCTCCCTGGTGGGCCGAGAATCGAACCGGAGCTGCAGAGGCTGTGGACAGCTTCACAGCATGGCGCTCAACCCACCGTGCCACCGGGGAGACCCACTCCTGGCTACTTCTTGAACATTCCTGGCATTCTCCCATCTTCGAGATTTCACACTAGAAACACCTTCTGTTTAGAATGCTCTGAATAGAGCATCTGAATGTCTAACTCTCCTCTCACACTTCTCGGTGAGGTCCTCCTCTGCTGCCACACTTAACACGGCAGCACTACCCTCATACCCTAGCACTCCTTACTCCTTCCTGATTTAACAGTTTTCCACAGCACTTATCCCCTACTAGCAAAGCCGCATAATTTACATTTTTATTTTGTCTCCCTTTCCTCCCCTACCAAGTCACAAATAAGAATGCCAGCTCTAAGAAAAAAAGGATTTGTTTCTTTTGTTCCCTGCAAGCACATAAAATAGTGCCTGGCTTATAACAGGTGCTCAATAAACATTTGTCAAAGAAGTGCACGGATGCTTTGGTCATCAGCATGCCAAAGCAGTGAAAGTTGATCTGCGGTGAGAATGAAGCAGACACGTCTGGAAACAAATGAAAAAGACCACGTAGTTGTAGAAAGACAGTAACTAGCTGTCTGAGCCTCACAACTTCCCTCCTTTTAACGCATTTCTTCCAAATATAAGTCACCGCAAGTTTTTGTCATGGCGATACAGACCATGATCAATTACAATTACACTTCAACTTCTTACCTTCCCAAAAAAAGTGTCATAAAGCGTAAAGAACAAATGCCTTGGCATTACACACACAGAGGCACGCTCACACACAGCTCTGATAAGATTTTGTATTACAGTCTGCTACTGTAAGCAGCAGAACTTAGCAAAATGAAAAAAGTCAACTCTGTATCACTGGGCTGAAATGAAAATACTCTAACAAAATAGTATCTTCATGAACAATGTAGGAACACTGATACTTGCTTGCAACATCTGTCCCAACAGTGCCATATTTTTCCTCTAAAAAAATAAACATCAGGGCCCCCCCTTGTGGCCCAGCGTTAAGAGCAGGGCTGCGAAGCTGCCCGCAGCCTCTGCAGCGCCGGTTTGATCCCTGGCCCCCTGTGAGGGTCCCACATGGCGCGGCAGACCTCTCCTGCCACCCGCTGCTCCCCTCAGCAGTGTATTTCGTCAAGTCTGCCTGTTCTGTTCCCCTCTTTGGCTCTGGTGGTTTCTCTCACCCTCCCGTGCTTCTGACTGTACCCAGTGCTTGGATGGATAGATGGATAGATAGATAGATAGATAGATAGATAGATAGATAGATAGATAGATAGATAGATAGATCTTTAAAAAAGACAAAAAACTTTACATCACACAGATATTTTTCCCCCAAACTGGAAAATTCTCAGTATATTCCAGGATCAGACCTCTAATCCATTAAACGATGATCTCTTACAGCTGTGAAATGTAAAGATTTGATGATGGATAGCAGTGTATGTAACACATCTGCACTTACACAACTACACACAATGAGAATGATGTACTCCTCCTGTCTTACAAGAATGGATTATAAACATTGTTGATTTTACACACACAAGAAAAAAAATTTTAAATGAACACTTTAGAGATCTCTAAAATTTAGCAAACTCTTAATATGAAGGACCAAAATCCTTATGGCAAGTGATCAATTTTCTAACAGAATTCAACACTGTTTATTATAAATAAAAAACATTCTGAATATTTTATTAAAACATCATAGATGGTACCTTCAGAGGAAAGCAACATGCTGGTTTTTTTTTTAATTTTTTTTTTTTTAAATAGAGGCATGTTTATTTATTTATTTATTTATTTTTATTTGTTTGTTTTGTTTATACAAGCACTGGGTACAGTCAGAAGCACAGGAGGGTGAGAGAATTCACGAGAGCCAGAGCGGGGAGCAGAGCAGGCAGAAGGACCGAAGGACACTGCTGAGGGGAGCAGCGGGCGGCAGGAGAGGTCTGCGCGCCATGTGGGACCCTCCTCCGGTGGCCGGGGAGCAGCCAGGGATCGAACCGGTGCCGCAGATGCTGCGGGCAGCCTCGCAACCCAGCGTTCAACCGCTGCGCCACCGGGGAGGCCTGCAACATGCTGTTTTGTAAAAGAAAAAAATTATTTGCACAGTTGGTATTTTAGAGACTTTTTTTAAAAATGGAAATATCAGTTATTTTAACAATACGTTTTAAGATTAAAAGATTTAACTCTATTATTATGTATAACCATTTTTTTTTAAGATTTATTTATTTATACAAGAGCTGGGGTACAGGCCAGAGGCACGGGAGGGTGAGAGAATTCACCAGAGACAGAGTGGGGAGCAGAACAGGCAGAAGGACTGAAGACACAGCTGAGGGGCGCAGTGGGCGAGGCAGGAGAGGTCTGCCGCGCCATGTGGGAATCTCCCTGGCAGGCCGGGCATTGAACCTGCGCTGCAGAGGCTCAGACAGCCATGTTTTTGAACTGTGCCACAAAAAAAACTGTTTCTTCTGTAGTCAGATAAAAACAATTATACTTCTTTAATAAAGAAAATCTAGGACAGGCCTTCCTGGTGGTGCAGTAGGTTGAGCGCAGTGCCATGAAGCTGTCCACAGCCTCTGCAGCCCAGGTTCGATTACCGGACAGCCAGGGAGATATCCACACGGAGCGGCAGACCTCTCCTGTCTTGCCCGCTGCTCCCCTCAGCAGTGGATTTCAGTCCGTCTGCCTGCTCTGCTCCCCACTCTGTCTCTGGTGAATCCTCTCACCCTCCCGTGCCTCTGGCCTGTACCCAAGTTCTTGTAGAAATAAAATCTTTTTAAAAAATCATTTTTAAAATAAGAAATAATCTGGGACAACAGCAAATAGAACAGTTGTTTCCAGGCTTTTTGGCACCTTTATTTTAGCATTTTTATCATGAAATCCTCCCTCCCTTTCCTTCCAGTGTTTTTTCAATTTTGAAAATTTCTGAGACTCCCAATTTCAATTTTGCAGAAGTAGGTATGAGGTATATTAAAATCCACTTTCGGGGCCTCCCCGGTGGCTCAGCGGTTGAGCGCTGGGTTGCGAAGCTGCCCGCAGCCTCTGCGGCGCCGGTTCGATCCCCGGCTGCTCCCCGGCCACCGGAGGAGGGTCCCGCATGGCGCGCAGACCTCTCCTGCCGCCCGCTGCTCCCCTCAGCAGTGTCCTTCGGTCCTTCTGCCTGCTCTGCTCCCCGCTCTGGCTCTGGTGGATTCTCTCACCCTCCCGCGCTTCTGACTGTACCCAGTGCTTGTATAAATAAATAAAAATAAATCTTAAAAATAAAATAAAATCCACTTTCGCTTCATGACTAATAGTTTCAGAAAACAAATGTAAAATAAATGATTATGTAGATAATTTATTCCATAAAGCAAGTTACAAAAATAAGTTATTTCAACACTGGATAACTGGATATACGCTAACAAATACCTAATTTAGCCGTGGAATCGAACACACCTGAGTCTGACCTGACCGCTGCCTCTGGCTGCCGCGCGGGGCTCGCACCGTTACGAAACCGCACGAACCCTCGACTCCTCTGCCTTCCTCAGCCTGAAACCGTGAGAGGCTTGAAGGCGATAAAGAGTTCAGCACGCGTGCAGAGTCACGTCTCACAAGCGTGAAAGCCAATAAAAGTCACTTGCATCTTACCCTGATTATAATTTTACGTGGAAGAGCACTGCTCGAGCACTACAAGGACACCGAAATTTTTTCTTTCAAGACTTGATATAAATGTCCAGATTCTGCAAGGCCTCGGGGACGAGCGCGACCCCGCACCCGGCGTGCAACCCCGAAGCAGAGCCCAGCTGCAGCGCCTCCTGCACCCGTCGAGCGGCCCCGCGCGGCCGGCCGGGGCGCGGGCGGGGACCCCCGGGCCAGAGCGCGCTCCGCCAGCCCCGGCGCAGCTGCTGTTCCCTCCGCCTGCCCCGCGGGGCCTGGGGGCGGCCTGCAGGGCTCCCCGCGCCACGCGCGCGCCGAGGCGAGGGGCACCCCGGGTGGTGGCCCGAGCACCCCAGTCCCTACCGCGAGCGCGCGCGGCGCGGACGGGCGGGTCGGCCCCGGGAGCCCCCCGGCGCGCTCTGGACTCGGGGCCCGCGGGGAGGCCGCGCACGGGGCGAGCAGGCCCGCCAGCTCCTCACCCCGGACCCCCAAACTTTCTCTCCCGAGCGCGGCGCGCCGGGCCGGCCCCGACATCCCCACGCGGGACCCCGGGCGCCGCGCGCCCCCCCGCCGCCCGCCGCCCGCCGCGGCCACGCGCGCTCGAGCACGGCCCCCCCGCCGCGACCCCGGCCGGCCCGGCCGCTCGCCCCGCGCCCCGCAGACGGCCCCCCGCGCGCCGGGGCCGCCCCGGCCTCCCGAGGCTGCGCCGGCAGGTCCGCGGGCCGCGGCACGCGCGCCCCAAAACACGCCGGGCCCGCGGGGGCGCCGAGAAGCCGCCCCCGAACAAAGGGGCCCGAGGGCCCCGCGCCAGCAGCCGCCGCCGGGCCTGCGCGCCGCGCCGCGGACACCCCGGGCCGCGCCGGGTCCGCCGGGCGAGCCGCGCGCTCGCGGCACCTGCGGGGCCGGCGGCCGCGCTCCGCGTCCACAAAGGGGGCGCGCGGGCCGTCGCCCCGGCAGACAAAGCGGCCCCGACGTCCCCCCGCCCCCCGGGCCGCGCGACCCCCCGCCGGGCGCCCCGCGACGCCCCCGGAGCCCCCGGCCCGGCCCGCGCGCGGGAAACGGCGGGGGCGCCGCGGGGTCACCTTCCGCCGCGCCGCCGCCCCTCGCGCCGGCCGGGGCAACGGCCCGCGGGCCCCGCGCCGCCCCGGCCCGGCCCGGCCCGGCCCCGCCTCGAGCGCCGCCGCCCCGCGCGGGCCGGCCCGAGCCCGAGCCCGGCTCACCTTCCTCCGCGGTGTCCATCTTGGCGGCGGGCGGCGGTGACGCAGCCGCGAGGCTCCGCGGCAGGCCCGAGCCTCCCGGCGGGGCGGGGCGAGGAGCGGCGCCGGCAGGTGCGGGCGCCGGGGGCGAGGGCAGCGCGGCCGGGCGCGGGACGGGACGGGACGGGACGGGACGGGACGGGACGGGCGAGGGAGCGGCTGACAGAGCGCGGGCGGCCGGGAGGGGGAGGGGCGGGAGCGCCGCGGGGCGAGGCCTGGGCGGGGCGGCGCGGCGGAAGGGGCGGGCGGCGCCGGCGGGTGGCGTCACTTCCGGCTGCGGCGGCGCAGAGGCCCGGCCGGGGGCGGGGCCGGCGCGGGGCGGGGGCGGGGCCAGGGCCCCTCGCGGGGGGCGGGGAGCGGCCGGGACTCGGGGTGCAGCCGGCGGCGGAACCAGCGAGGCGGCCCCGCGAGAGGCGACCCAGCGGGGACCAGCCGGGGGTTCGGGGGAGGCCGGGGCCTTAGGGCGCCTAAGCATAACCGGGGGGCGCCCCCTCCCCGGGCCGCGTGGCTGGGGCGGGCCCCCCAATATGCATGTGGGCTGGCACCCGGGTGGCACCGACGCCCGTTTGGGGGACGTGCCCAGACAGTCCTGAAAGAAACGCGAGGAGACAGACTTGCCCCCCACCCCCGCCGGCCGCGCGCGGGAGGCTCCGGGGGCCGCCGCTGGGGCGGGGGGCGGGGGGCGGGTCCCCCGCGGCGGGCGGGGGGCGCTGCACACTCGGAGCCCCGCGAGCGCGCGGGCACGTGCAGGAGGCGCCGCGTGGTTTCTGGAGCGCAGAGTCACCTGTCGCTAATTGCCTCGCCTGGTAAAGGCCGCTGCCCCGCCAGCCAGCACGGCGCCCCTCTCGCACAGGAGCCGTTTCAGAACCACGCTCCAGAAGGGGCACCAGCCTAGCAGTGCCTGAGCAGGAGCCAAGATGTCGCCCCCCTCTCTCCCCCCCCCCCCAGTAAGTAGGTTAAACAATGCGCAGACACCGAGCAGAAGCAGGCCCAGCAATGCCCGTCCTCTCGGTGGCTGGAAGGGGCAGAGCTGGGGAGACCCTCCCCAAGCCGCCTCAGAATGAGCCTCAGAATGAAAGGAGGGGGCCACAGAGGTGTGACCCTAGAAGACCTTCCTGATTTTGTAACAGGGGGGTCCCCAGGAAAGGGGGAGGTTCCAGGTTCCCTGCCCCACCCAAGGGAGGGTGGAGCTGAGCAGGGAGAGGAGAAGCCGCAGAGGAGACTGAGGAAGGAGGCGGGATGGAGCCAGAAGGAGACCTGGAGGAGGCACATGGGGCCTAGAGACACGTGAAGAAACTGCGCTTGCCTTTTGGTTGTGGACGGGGTGACACAGATATGGGTGAGACCCGTGGGGAGGTGACAATGGTGGTTTTTGTCTTGATTTTGATTTTGCTCTTTTCCTTCCGGGCTTGTCTGGTTGTTTCTGACCCTTTTCTGTGGTTCCCCACTGGAAGGTGCTTCAGACCTGTGGCAGGCTTCGAGGCCTTGCTCTGGGCCAATCCTGCTTGGATGGACTTGTACCCACAAGGGGACGGGTCACTTTGGATGCTTGGTTTAGAAACTAGACTCTTTGCCTTTCCTGTGTTGTTTCCTAGTTGTATTAAAGTTCCTTCCCATTAAAGTCTCATATGATTTGTGTTGATGCAGCGGATGTCAAAACCCATTAAGAATACGCAGGTTTGCTGGGTTTGGGCTGCCCCTCTCCCTGCCCTGTAACAGATTTGGCGCCCCACATGATTTAGGACAGAGCCATCCATGGTTAGTCAGCCAGGTTTGCAGGGTTTGGGCTGCCCCTCTCCCTGCCCTGTAACAATTTGACAACATCACTCATGGTACCCAAGGCAGAAAAGAGCTCAAATTCTTGCAATGGCGACCTTGAGAAATGAGGGTTCTCAAGTCATTCCTGAGAGGTTTCCACGAGCCTGTCTCCTGAGAAACAGAATACAGAAGCTCACTCCCCAACCCCATCCCTCCCGCCATAGAGCAAGAGTTCACCTTCCCCATCAGGCCAAACCTCTTCTCACACAGCTCAGTCCTGGGGCACAGTTCAAGACCACCAGGCCCAGTCTTGGATGTTGCATAGCATAAGAAGAAGGATTCTTAGAGCCAGAGAGAGACAGATTTGCTGCAGGAGGTGAGACAGCCCAGGCAGGGAAAAGAAATTGAGAGCCTTAGTATGTGCGGCCTAAGTGCCGTTTGAACGGTGGACCAAACGGTGGACGAGGAAGCGGTTCAAATAATTGGACCCACCACCCTGACCTTCAGGTGCCACCTTAACGAAAAAATGTTAGATCCTGACTAGCGATGATCTCCCAATTTCCTCCAGCGAGGGAGTTGAGAGCCAGCATTCCGAGGGGGGTGGTGGGTAGCCAACCCGGGAGGTGACCCTGCTGCTCTGCAGCCCTCCTCATGGACTTGCTCTTTCAATATCGCCTCCTAACCCCCTTTGAGGACCCAGGCAAGCACTGGTTCCCTCATGCAGGAGTCTCTAGTAAACTAGTGCTCTGGTGAATTCTTTCCCTAGAGGGCCAAGTACCACACTTTTTGGGGTGGTTAACAGAAGTACGAGTAGTACTTCAGGATAGGTATGTGACCGTCAGCTTGGGCTGCATATATGCCCGAGTGGCTGAGACCACTTTTTTTCTTAAGATTTATTTATTTATGCATACAAGAACTGGGGTGCATGCCAGAGGTATGGGAGCTGAGAGGATTCACCAGAGACAGAGTGGGGAGCAGAACAGGCAGATTCACCAAAATTCACTGCTGAGGGGAGCAGCAGGCAAGACAGGAGAGGTCTGCTGCATCATGTGGGTAGCTCCCCACCTGGGGATCAAACTCATGCTGTCTAGTTGGGCCTTTGTGGTGCTAACTCTGAGACTTAGCTCCTAGGCCACCAGGGAGGACCCCTGCCATGGGGCTTTTGTTATACATTTATTAAAAGCAAACACAAAACCTTAAATTTGATACATGGAAACATAAGTAACTCTGATAAATGTAGTGTCAGACATTAAAAAAAAACTTTAGTGAGAAGAAATTTTCTTTAATGAGAAGAAATTTTTAAATTTTAGTGAAAAGGAATTTTACAAATTTCTTTTATGTCTGCATCATTAGCAGAGATTGGATTTTCATTTCTGTCTCTCCTGTTACTCTGTGGCCATATGTTATGGTTAAAGTATATGAAGATCTTAGAGATAATTTAAAAAGGGAGACATCTTTTGAGATAATTTTGGATATTCTTTAGTAATATGCCAAAACTGAGCAAGTGGTAGTTCATTAAGATGTGTTATAGGGCATCTTTAAAGACACATCACCCAAAGCAGTGATAGTGAAGGAAAATGTAAACAGATGGGACTACACCAAATGAAAGATCTTCTGTATAGCAAAAGAGACAGTAACCAAAATAAAGAGACACTCCACTGATTGGGAGAAAATTTTTGCACACATGATAAAGGACTGATCACAAAAATCTACAAAGAGGGGCCTCCCCTAGTGGCGCAGGCGGTTGAGCACAGCACTGTGAAGCTGTCCGCAGCCTCTGCAGCGCCAGTTCGATCCCGGGCGGATGGACGGCCGGTCAGCAAGGGTCCCATATGACACGCAGACCTCTCCTGTCTTGCCCGCTGCTCCCCTCAGCAGTGTATTTCAGTAGATCTGCCTGTTCTGCTCTGTCTCTGGTGAATCCTCTCACCCTCCTATACCTCTGGCCTGTACCCCAGCTCTTGCATGCATGAATAATTAAATCTTTAAAAAAGACTCTAAAAGGTATAGCATATACAAGGTCCCCATTATGTGTGTGTATGTGTGTGTGTATTTACAGTGCCATGAGGATGCTATAATCTAGTAATGCTGGGTCTCCATACAGCAATAAAATGAATAAGAGGGGCCATGCAGAAAGACACAGTATAATTTTTTGAGCACTACCTCTGACAACAATAATTAACCAAACTCCCTATCACGCCCACTCAACATCAACAGCAATCCTGGAAGTAAATCCTGTGCCCATTTCACAGATGAGGAATCTGAGACTCACAGCTGCTAAGTACCTAGCTCTTGGCCATACACATAGACAAGGAACCCCACTGTTTTGCCACGAGCAGCCTTCCTCTCCACACCACCACTGAACTCTCAATTTTTTGCTCTGAGCCCAGCCCATGTTTATATAGAGAAACCCATGCCATTGCAACAGTAGCACACAATTGCTGCTGAGCAGCATAGACATGGTCATTAGGCAAAGGCCTCATTATAAGCTTTCAATTATTTTTTTAAAGACTTATTTATTTATGCATACAAGAGCTGGGGTGCAGGCCAGAGATGTGGGGGGGTGAGAGGATTCACGAGAGACAGGGTGGGGAACAAAACAGGCAGACTGACTGAAATACACTGCTGAGGGGAGCAACAGGGAGACAGGAGAGGTCTGCTTTGCCATGTGGGTTGCTCCCTGGCTGGCCTGGGGATTGAACTCGTGCCGCAGAGGCTGTGGACTGCTTCAGATTGCAGTGCTTAATCCCTTGCGCCACAGGGAGGCCCTAAGCTTTCAATTATCAACACTAGCAAATTACAGAAGCAATTTATAGCCTCTTAATATTAAACCCTCCCCTTTCTATCTTCCCTGCCGTCCTATCTTCTCTCCTCCCATCTTCCTTTTCCTCTCCATATTTCTTTTCTATTTTTTTGTCCCTTTGTGCAATGAGACACAATAGCAACGTGGACCAGAACATGGGGGTTGAAGAGAGAGCCATGAACGGACGGGGAAGGCTGGCGCGGTTGGACAACTGATAACATAGAGCAAATAAACACAGATATCTATGAGAGCGCAATGAGAATCAGATGGCCCACTGCTGGGAAAAACAGTAGCACGGAAAAGGGGGAGGCTAGAAAGAATCTTGAGGTGTTGGGGTGGGAAGGCAGGCATCACCATGAGCTCATTTTACAAAATATGAACAGGACCTCCCTGGAGGCACAGGGCTTCAATCTCAATGCTCTAAGGTATCAGCAGCCACTGCATCCTGAGTTCGATCCTGGCCAGGGAGCTACCCACATGGTGCAGCAGACCTCTCCTGTCTCCCGCTGCTCCCCTCAGCAGTGTGTTTCAGTAGATCTGCCTGTTCTGCTCCCCACTCTGTCTTTGGTGAATCCTCTCATCCTCCTGCGCATCTGGCCTGCACCCCAGTTCTTGTGTGCATGAATAAATAAATCTTAAAAAAATAATAAATCCTTAAAAAAAAAATAAAGTGATGGTATGGCCAAATTGTTCATTGATTTTGCGTAAGTAAAGAATCCTCCAAAAATCCAAGACAGGCTTCAAAGAGCTTCCAGGTTGACGTGTATGTGGAAATTTAGGGAGAACCATCCTGCCACAGAGAGCATGACTGACTTGTGCCCTTTCCCGTTATGTGCCCAAAGCAGCTCTTCCATCAGGCTCTTTCTAAGTTATATCATTTGTAATAAATCTAGTGAGTAAACAGGGTTCCTGAGTTCTGAGCTACTCTGGCCAATTCACTGAACCTGAAGAGGGGGCCTGGGAATCTCAATTTATATATCCAGTCGTCAGAAGAGCAGGTGCAAGCTAGACTTGCAACTGACACCTGATGTCTAAGGGGAGGTGCTGGGCGCCCTGGACACACAGCCAGGCAGTCAGAAGCACATGGAACAGCCGGCGCTTGAGACCAGACCCTGAAGCTGAGGGTGATCTTGGGAGCGTGAATCCTTATTTTGCGGAACTAATGCTGTAGGCAGCCTCAGAACTGAGTAGAATTCTGAGACGCCCTGCTTGTTGGTGTGGGGAAGCCTCTTTTCACGCCGGACATTGAGTGTGGGAACCCTGAACGCACACGGAAGCCACAGTTCTTCAGGTCCTTTAATTCACAGCTTTTTCATTAACTAGAACGGCCACATTTTTTTTAAAGATTTATTTATTTACACAAGAATCATGGTACAGGCCAGATGGACAGGAGGGTGAGAGGATTCACCAGAGACAGAGCGGGGAACAGAACAGGCAGACGGACGAAGGACACTGCTGAGGGGAGCAGCGGGTGAGGCAGGAGAGGGCTGCCGCGCCATGTGGGACCCTTGCTGGCGGCCGTGGATCGAACCGGCGCTGCAGAGGCTGCAGGCAGCTTCACAGCGCGGCGCTCAACCGCCTGCGCCACCAGGGGAGGCCCGAATGGCCACATTTTAAAGTCATTCTTAAATCTGAAATGGTATGCTATCATTCAAAACATTCTTGTTGGTATTTATGACAGGTGTGTATTGTACAGAACCTTCTAAACTCTTTACCCAAAATGTACCCATAATTTATGCAGTGAAATAAAACCTCATTCTATTTTTGTGTCAATCTCCAAGTCTTACCAAGAAATAAAAAAGTCACCATTGATTCTAGCAGGTGACTGGCAACACCCTGAGTGTCTGTCCTTGTGAGGTAGATCAGGCCCTGGCAGTTCCTTCTGAATGAAGAGGCCAAAGAAGGACAAAGAAAAGTTGGAAATCCTTTCTTAAGCTGCACAGGATCCAGACGGAGCAGCCACACCTCTGATTTCCTTGTTCAATGCAAGCAGATACAGGAGGTGGGCGCTTTATTTAGTGCTCAGGCACGAAAAAGCTCGCCCACAAACAAAATGTTCCCCAACTATTGTAAAGGGGCAGAGTGTGTGGTGAACCACGGGGCTCCAGCATGGTCGAGGGCACTGTGCCCTCTATGCAACACTGAGCAAGTCGGTAACTCCTGGGCACACCCTGGACTCCTGGGGTGAAGCAAGACTACAGCAGGGGAGCAGGTGCCTCATCAGGGCTGGAGTCCGTGAGCATCAGCAGTTGGCATCAGCGCTGGGAGTGTAAATAAAGTCAGAAATGAGGCTTAATCTGATAGTCTGAAATTCTGCCAACCCAAAGGAGACCTGGCATGCCACGTGCGCCTGCATGGCCTCCCCAACAGGTCTCCCTTCCAAAGCGAAGCATGATTTATGAGTTAGGAAGAGCTACGGGCAAGCTGAGGAACACTAGGCTTCTCTGCTTTAGGATTTCTGGGTACCTTCAGTCTGTCAAAAAGTGTTGAGAATCTACAACAGGGAAATAAGGCCACCGGTGCCGTCCACGTGCCCTCGATCACTGAACCTCTCCGCAGAGGCTCTGTCACCCAGCATGCACCCTGCAAAATGCCCGGCCAGACCAGCCCCATAGGTGTCAGGGATAAAAGAACCAAGATCTCCCTCACCGAGAGTAGGAAGCCTCTAACTTGGCGATGGCAACTTCCACCTCCGGAAGATCCTTTAGCCCAGGAATTCCTTGAAGTTGTGTTGGATTTCCCAGGCTAAATCAGAACGCCAGACTGGCAATGAATCCCATCTCGGAGGGCTATGCCAGGCTACCTACTGTGAGCTCACGGGCTCAGCACCAGACGTCTCGGGAGCTCTGGGCCGGTGGGAATGCATCTGCAGGCGTGGACCACGACTGCTCCATGTTCTTGCCCCTGGAAGGAGAGTGTAGTGACTAAATGGTGCCCTCCCCTTCCAAAAGATGTGTCCTCGCCTTAATGCCTAGAAGCTGTGGGTGTTACCTTATTTGGAAAAACAGTCTTTACAGTTGTAATTAAGCTAAGGATCTTGCGGTGAGATCATCCTCCCAGATTCTCCAGAAGAACCATAAATCTTGTGACAGGCGTCCTTATGAGAGGCAGGTGGGGGCAAATTTGAGACACAGAGAGACGATGATGTGAGGCGGGAGCAGCCCAAGGGGCACCAGGAGTCGCCAGAAACTGGATTCTCCTCAGAAACATCTCTGCAGGAAATGTGTCCCTGCCCACACCTTGACTCCAGACCTCTCACCCACGAATATGAGGCAACACTTTCCTGTTGTTTTCAGCCACCAGGTGTGAGCTTATTTGTTATAGGACCCCAGGCAACTCTTAGAGAGGTTAGGGACTCTCCATGCTCACCACAAACTTCATCTATTTATTTATTTATTTTAATTTAATTTATTTATGCATACAAGAACTGGGGTACAGGCCAGAGGTGCAGAGGTGAGAGGATTCACCAGAGACAGAGTGGGGAACAGAACAGGCAGATCTACTGAAACACACTGCTGAGGGGAGCAGCGGGGAGACAGGAGAGGTCTGCTGCGCCATGTGGGTAACTCCTTGGCCAGGGATGGAACTCGTGCTACAGTGGCTGCGGACAGCTTCACAGTGCTGAGACTTAACCCCTTGTGCCACCAGGGAGGCCCCTAAACCTAATATTTTGAGTGTACAAGTTATGTGCAAGCTCTAAATCAATCACAGTGAACTCGGATGAGGCGCCTGGCCCTGCCGGGCTCTATCCAGCCCAGTCAGTAACTCATTCAGTTCCTTAAACTGATGAGGTTCGAGCTCCAGAGGACACTCAGGCTGTGTGTTACACAGGTTCCACATATCCGAAGTGACCCACTTGGCATCTGGCTCCAGGTAGGGGCCAGCAACATCCCCAGCTCACAGGAGACTCTGTGGGTCTCCCTGGACCCTGCTCCCTGGATTCTGGTTCGGGTGGGTGTCCAACCTTGCCTCCCTGCCTTCCTTTCCTCCCTCTGATGCTCCCTATCCCACCGCTGTGTCCATTGCGCGGGGCCTCAACCCCTGGTGGGGACCATACAAGTGACTGTCTAACTTGTGGGCCCTGAGAGACATATGGGACAATGGGTGGCCCGACCACGCAGGACAATGGAACCCTGACCCATCAGCGGCAGCCGCCAGTCCAGAAAGACAAACCGTGACCTCAGCTGCACTCCGCCTGACCTCCCAGGCTGCCCTCCTTCTCAGTCTGCCTGCAGCTGCCGGGGGCACCAGCCTCCAATCAGGGCACCCCCAAGCCCTCCCTTTTCCACTGTGAAATTTCCCATTTCTCTGCCTGCCTTTGAGTGTCTGGCAGACCGGAGAGTTGGTCGCGGGCTCCTTTTGTTCGGCACCTCTGAATCAAGAGGCCCCCATCTCACCTGGGTGGTCTTTGTTTCCACATCCTTTTGGTTTTAAGGGGTTCTGAGAGCTTGCTCCCTGGCCTGGTCGACTCCTGCCCTTCAGGTGACCTTCACGGATCTTTTCTGTCTGTCTCAAATCTCAGATCTGTCCCATTTCTGCCTGAATGACCCTGCCCAGCAAGCACCTGCCTGTCCCCGCAGTGACTCATCAATTTCCTCATCAGGCCTCTCATTTCGAGGCAGGTGAGACCTCCAGTTACTACAGGGACACCTACAGAGCTGCAGTTTAGCCCCCCCACCTCCCCTCACTGGGAAGCAGTTGCCATAGTGATAGATGCAGCAGCCTGGAAGGCGAGAGGGTGGCTCCCAGCAGCCTGCCCACGCCAGGGAGGAGTCGTCCTCTGCTCGGTCTGAGCAGCTCAACCCCCATCCCCCCCCTGGGCAACCCGAGCAAAAGGGACTGGGGGTGGGGGCTGTGCCTGCAGGTCACTTCTGGTTGAGCACATCCCCCACGTCGGCTGTCAGTGATTGGCGTCACTTGGTGGTTCAGCTTAGACTGTGTCGCTTAGCAACGAAATAACAAACAACGTAAATAGAATGTTCATTGAATCTGCCTTGAAGGTCTTGTTTACAGGGAGCAACCCCCCCCCCACCCGCAGCGCTGAGGTGGGGCTGTGGGCGGGCTCAACCTTTTCAAACGGAGGATTAGCACATACAATAGAAAGTGCACAAAGCTTTGGTACACATCTTGATAAGTAGTTATCACCACCCAGATCAAGAGATAGAGTATTTCCAGGGCCAGAGAATTCCCTCCTGACCTTCGCAAGCAGGCAATACCCACTCTCCAGGGAGGTGGATGTGACTCATTGTTATCAGTTTGTTCTGTCTTTGAATTTCACTTGAATGGCATCGGACAGTCTGGGCCATTGGTCTGGTTGATTTCATTCTTTGCGGTGGTGAGATTCCCCTGCTGTGTGTGTAGGTGGAGGAGAGGGAGATGCTAGAACACCATGTTCCCTCCACCCCTCCACAGAACTCTCACAACTTTGAACTTCAACTTGCTAGCATCTGAGCACCTTCCCCTTTGAAACTGCCTGGATGGATGTCCCTGTAAACCAAGCCCAGCTTGCCAAGCTGTGACAGGGCAGGGAGAGGGGCAGCCCAAACCCCGCAAACCTGCCTATTCTATATAGGGTTCTGCCATCCGCCACATCAACACAAAACATGAGACTTTAATGGGAAGGAACTTTAATACAACTAGGAAACAATACAGGAAAGGCAAAGAATCTAGTTTCTAAATGAAGCACCCAAAGTGCCCCGTCCCCTTGTGGGTAAAACTCCATCCAAATGGGGTTGGCCCAGAACAAGGCCCCAAAGCCTGCCACAGTCTAAAGCACCTTCCAGTGGGGACCCACAGAAAAGGGTCAGAAACAACCAGACAAGCCCGGAAGGAAAAGAGCAAAATCAACATCAAGATAAAAGCTGCCATGGTCACCTCCCCACGGGTCTCACCCACATCTGTGTCACCCCGTCCACGACCACAAGGCAAGCGCAGTTTCTTCACGCGTCTCTCGGCTCCATGTTCTGTTGTAGAGCAACCCCGATACAAAACGGGGTGCCTGACTGTGGGTCCTCACCCGCGCGCTTAAAGGCGCGCTTAAAAGGACTTATCCATGCTCCACTGCAGGCACACGTGAAAGGTTAATAAAAGGTTTATTTACAAGGGAAGGGGAAATGAGGAAATGTACAGCTCAGGGAGAAAAGTGGGAGACAAAGTTTTAAATGAGTCCTACCCGATCCGCCGATCAGGAATCCCAAAATGGCGCTCTGAGAGTTGGCCGCCAGCCAGGAGCGGTGAAGCCAGGAGGTGAGCGATCGCGAGCCAGAGAGCCCAAGGCCCACGTGTTTGGTTTTTTATATCCAACCTGGCTGCCCAACTCCACCCTCAGGTCCCAGCCACCCTCCCTTGGTGGTGATGGGATTTGTCTTTCCCAGACTCTTGATGGCTTTAGTCTGGAGTGGGGGTGGGGTCCACAAAGCCTGTATGGGATTAACTCAGGACATCACTTCCCCCTAACAGTTCCTCCACCAGGTCTCCTTCTGGCTCCATCCTGCTCCTTATTCATATGCTAAATACCTTAAACTCGTCGGGACAAAGGCTTTCTCCACGTGAAGTGGCCCCTCCCGCACAGACTCCTGAGGCTTCAGGACCAGGGCCTTCACCACGTGACCAGGCCCCTCCTGAGGCCCCTCCCGCACAGATTCCTGAGGCTTCACAGCCTCCATTGCCCTCCAGGGAGGTAGTTATCACGGCGTCTCCTCCCCACACTAGGAGCGGCACCCATTTTGGCAGTAACGACCGCTCTGTGGCAGGACAGTTTCCTCTTCGCCAGCTGCCGATGGGTGGCGTGAATGAAGAGGGGAGACCTGCTGGGTACTTTTGGTCGCACCGTCCTTTTTGCACCGGGGACCTCCAAACTTGGAAGAACTCTGTTCCCCCGTACCGGCAGGCTCCTAAGAGGATGGCGGACTTGTTCGCCTCTGTTTTTCTCTCCCACCGCCCTAACTGGGCAGATATACAGATGATGTTACAAGTTTTACTAGGTCTAGATGAGCGGAGGATAGTAGTGAGGAAAGCCAGGGAGGAGGCTGCACGTCTCCGCCAACAGGATAGCCAATCCCCAGAGCCACAGATTGCTGTCCCAGAGGTAGATCCTAAATGGGACCCCAACAATGGAGGAATGGCGAAGTTGGATCTGTATAAAAAATGTTTATTGGTAGGACTGGAGCAGGGAATCCCCAAACATAAAAATGTTAACAAATTATTGGACCTTACACAAGGGGCTAATGAGGATCCATCAGAGTTCCTTGAGAGGATTATTCAGACGTATAGAGACCACACGAATATAAATCCGGATGCCCCAGAAAATGCTCATTTGTTCACTATGGTGTTCATCACATATTGTGCTCCAGACATAAGGAAACAGTTAGCAAAGGTAGACGGCGTCACAGAGATGAGTCCGTCCCAGGTAGTGGACTTAGCATTTAAGGTTTATAATAATAGAGAGGACAGGAGAGAGGACAGGAGACCGAAACCTGCGACAGTTTTTGTACAAAGAGAGCACAGGCCAAGGTTTCGGGAAAACAGTAATGGACGGAGATGTGAACCCCTAGGAAGAGATCAGTGTGCTTTCTGTAGGGAAGAGGGACATTGGAAGGACAGTTGTCCCAGGTTACAGAGAAGAGGCAGACGCAGTAATTACAGAAGGCAGGATAGAACACTGAGGACACCACGACAGGATGATTCACGTAGGGGCTACAGGAGGGAATATAGGAGGGGTACACAGAACCAGGAACCAAGGAGAGAGGAAAGGAGACAGATGTTAGCACAGAGTAGAGGCTCAGATGATGATAGGAAATACGGACGGAGAAGAAATCGAGAGCCCAGCACAGAGGAAAGGAGACAGATGTTAGCACAAAGTAGAGGCTCAGATGATGATAGGGAATACGGACGGAGAAGGAATCGAGAGCCCAGCACAGAGGACAGGAGACCAGTGATAGCACAGAGTAGGGTCTCAGGTGAAGATAGGAGGGAATATAGACAGAGTAGAAGGAATCGGGAGCCAAGTGTGGAGGAAAGGAGACAAATAAAAGTTTATGGAGAAGGTTCAGATGAAGAATAGGGGTGCCCAGGGGTTCCACTAGATCTTAAACCCATCAAAATAACCCCCTTGGAGCCCCGGGTAACCCTCGCTGTGGGGGACCGTCTGATTGATTTCTTGGTGGACACTGGAACAACATACTCAGTTTTGAATTCAAAATTAACTAAAATGAGCAAAAAGACTGCAGCAGTCATTGGGGTTACAGGGAAGTCACAACAGACACCCTTCCTGCAACCTTTGGAGTGCCGGCTAGGCACCACACAGCTCCAGCACAGCTTCCTGTACATGGAAGAGTGTCCAATCCCTCTCCTTGGTCGTGACCTTTTAAGTAAGCTCAATGCACGAATTATATTCTCACCCAAAAATCAGAGGCTTCACCTACAGGTTCCTCCAGAGCATGCTCTGCGATTCCAGATGTTGCTTACTCAAGATGCTCCACCAAAAAGTGAAATTTTACCTCCAGAAATTGTTGAAAGAGTAAGTAAGTGGGTTTGGGCTGATGGAACCCCAGGACGTGCGAAAAATGCTGAGCCTGTAAGGATAGAAGTGATAGAGGAGAGCAAAACCCCGAGAAGGAAACAATACCCCTTAAGGGAGGAGGCCTTAAGGGGAATTGAGCCAGTATTGAAAAGGTTCCTTCAATCTGGACTCATTCGGCCCTGTCGCTCACCGTACAATACTCCAATTCTGCCAGTGAAGAAACCCCATACAGGCGAGTACCGTTTTGTCCAAGATTTAAGGGCTATTAATGATATTGTTCAGGATTTACATCCCACTGTGCCTAATCCGTACACCCTATTAACTGCAATACCTGGTGACTATGGGTGGTTTTCAGTATTAGACCTGAAGGATGCCTTTTTCTGTATCCCAATTGATGTCCAGGATCAACCGCTTTTTGCCTTTGAGTGGCAGGACCCTAAGTCCAAGAGCACTCTCCAGTATTGTTGGACTGTGCTTCCACAGGGATTTAAGAACTCCCCAACTATTTTTGGGGAAATACTGGCCAGGGATCTCAGGAAGGTTCAACTAAACCAGGGTGTCTTATTGCAATATGTAGATGATTTATTGATTGCAAGTCCAGACTACGAATCTTGTCTGGAAAATACCATAGTGGTACTGAACCACCTGACAAAATGTGGCTACAAGGTGTCACCTAACAAGGCACAGATATGCAAACAAACTGTGACGTATTTGGGGTTTGAAATCAAGAAAGGCAGACGGAGCCTAATGACGAAAAGAAAACAGGTAATTTCAGCCCTTAGAATCCCCAGTAACCGGCGACAGTTGCGCGGATTTTTGGGTATGGCTGGGTTTTGTAGGATTTGGATTCCTAATTTTGGACTAATAGCAAAACCTTTATATGATGCTCTCAATGGCCTGGACTCTGAACCTTTGTCTTGGACTCCGGAATGTCAAAAGGCTTTTGATGAAATAAAAGTAAAGTTGATTTCAGCACCAACATTAGGACTTCCGGATCTTAGGAAGCCATTCAGACTTTATGTACATGAGAGACAGGGGGTTGCCCTAGGAGTGCTGATCCAATTGTTGGGACCAGAAATGCAGCCCGTTGCATATCTGTCCAAACAGTTGGACCACACCACTAAGGGATGGCCTTCATGCTTGCGTGCTGTGGCTGCCACTTGTAACCTCCTACACGAGGCAGAAAAGTTTACATTGGGTCAGCCCATCACTGTGTGTGTGCCACATCAGGTTTTGACATTGCTGGAGCAGAAGGGTGGACTTTGGTTAACCGCTGGGCGAATGGGAAAATATCAAGCAGCTCTGTTGGACAATCCTAATGTGAAACTGCAGGTTTCTAATTCCCTGAATCCTGCCACACTGCTTCCAAGCAATGCAGACAGACTTGAGGATGACACTTTAATCCATAACTGTTTAGAAACCATAGACACAGTGTATGCCAGCCGACCAGATCTAACGGACCAGCCTCTGCTGGATCCAGAGTGGGAGCTATTTACAGATGGCAGCAGCTTTATGGATCAAGGCCGTCGATGTGCTGGATATGCAGTGGTGACGCTCCAGAACACCGTAGAAGCCAAGGCTCTTCCGGCAGGTACATCAGCACAGAAAGCCAAATTAATAGCCCTGACCCGTGCCTTGGAACTCTCAAAAGGTAAAAGAGTCAATATATTTACTGACTCAAAGTACTCTTTTATGATTCTCCACATGCATGGGGCCATTTGGAAGGAGCGGGGACTTCTTACGGCTAGTAACAAGGATGTCAAACACCCATTAGAAATCCTGGCCTTGTTAAAGGCAGTAGCTTTACCATCAGCTGTCGCTGTGATGCACTGTCCTGGCCACCAAAAGGGTGGGTCTGACTTGGCAAAGGGCAACAGGGCAGCTGATCGGGCAGCTAAGGCCGCTGCCCGTTCTGCCCTCCAGGGTGCACTCATCCCTCTTGTGGACCTGACTCAGTATGTTCCTAAATACACCGAGCGGGATGAGGAGAGAGCTCGTGCATGGGGATTTACTGAGTTTGACCCCAGCTCTACTTGGAGAGTAAACTCCCATGGGATGATACTCCTCCCAGAGGCCCTGGTATATCCGGTGCTAAAACATCTTCACGAAGGATCCCACTATGGGAGAGATGCCTTATTAGAAACTGTGCGCCCATATTTGAAGGGACCATATTTGCATAGAATAGCACAACGGATCACCCGAGGTTGTCAACTATGTGCCAGGAATAACCCCAAGACTGACTCCCACCCCAAAGCCGTTGGGGTTCAATATCGAGGCAAGTGCCCTTTTGAGGACTGGCAGGTGGACTTTACACAAATGCCTAGAACAACAGGCAACTTCAAATACCTGTTGGTTTTTGTGGATACGTTCTCGGGATGGGTGGAAGCATTTCCCACAAAGACCGAAAAAGCTTCTGAGGTTGCAAAACAGCTGCTAAAGGAGATAATTCCTCGCTTTGGGTTGCCGGATTCTATCCAGAGTGATAATGGGCCAGCATTTGTCTCTGATGTTACTCATGCAGTAAGCAGTGCGTTACAGATCAACTGAAAATTGCATGCTGCATGGAGACCGCAGTCTTCTGGGCAAACAGAAAAGATAAACCACACCTTAAAAAAAACCTTGGCGAAACTGTGCCAAGAAACACAGCTTCGTTGGGACCAGGTACTATCCCTTGCCCTCCTCCGCATAAGAGTGGCACCTAGAAGTGGGCTACAATTAAGCCCCTTTGAAATTGTGTTTGGAAGACCCTTCCAGGCCTCAGTTCTGAAAGCCAGTCCGGAAATAACTCAAGATTGCCGGATCACACAATATGTGAAACACATCCAGGAGGTTCTAACAGTGATTCATAACTTTGCAACCTCGAGAATCTCTATGCCTCCTGATCAACCATTGCATCCCTTCAAACCTGGAGATCAGGTCTTACTGAAGACCTGGCAGAGTGGGGATGCCCAAAACCAGTTGTCAAAAAAATGGACTGGTCCATATAATGTTTTGCTAAGCACACATACTTCTCTGAAACTTGCAGGAATAAAACCCTGGGTACATCATTCCAGAATTAAAAAAGCGCCAGAAGGAACGGACCCAGAGACGAAGTCCCATTGGTCTTGTGAACCCATTGAAGACTTAAAATATTTATTTAAGAAACAAAAAAAAACTTAAATGTTACTGACTTCTTTTCCAGTTATTGTTGCAGGATACCCATGAACTCGTTTTTTTTTTTTCTGAAGAAACCCTGAGAAGAAAAAAAACTACCATGCTCTAACCAATCTCTTCCTTGCAAAGTTTAGGAGATGTGAAATGACATCTAGGATCATACATATGCTGACAGTATTTTTTTTTCTTTCATACAAAGGTTTTTAATCTTGATTTTGTTATTTCCTATCAACTTTTGTTTTTTTTTTACTTTGAAGTTTTTTTGTTTCCCTGCTTGTTTTTTTATTATTACTTTGGCCTATCAGACAAACTGCAGTTGTATGGGATATCCCACGCGTAATGAATGGTAACTAAAGAGCTCTTTGTGTCTATATGTTGTCTGTCTGTATGTCCTTGTGTCTAACCGTCTTGACCTCCAGTGATTGACAAATTGGTATACATGGTCCCCATAGACATTGAAAAAAAAAAAAAAGAGTCTCCAGTTATGAGAAAAACAAAAAGTTATGGCTTGATTGTCAACATTGTGCTACTGAACTAAGCCGGTGCCTTCATAGAGATTGAATATTGTTGTTTCTGTTACTTTTCTGATATTTATGGCAAAGCTTCCCAAAAATCTAAATTCAAGTACAAATTTGGTGGCCTGTCATTTGACTGATGCAAGGAAATTTTGTGGAACCTCAGTAGAGCTCCTGAGACACTCCACGAAGTTTCTCCTTTTCCTCCTGGGAAAGCATTACATGAATTTGTTCTATTTGGCTTTTATCTAATGAAGTAAAACTGGAAGGGAAGCATTGTCACTTGGGAAAATGGTAAAAACTTTGGTATGTACAATATGTTAACAGTAGTATCGGGTATGTATGTAAATTGTCAATGGTGATTGTCACCTTGTAATATTGTATAATTCAATTGTTTCACATCTACAAAAATTGTTTCTGGAAATATAAGGAGAAAAGGTCTCAACAGATTCCTATTGATGGAACTGTTGAGAGTAAAAACTTTCCTACAAAGGACTGAATAGACCTGGAAATACACCTGACATTTACTAAGGTTTCTTTGACATAATACTGGAAATTTTTTTTATGCATTCTGTCCTGAATCCACGAAAGTTTTGTTTTGTTTTGTTTTGTTTTGTTTTGAGTAACCAGGATCTGCAGAAAGGTTGTAATTTTTTTTCCAGCAAAGCTAACTTGTCACTTTTTCTCTCCCCTTGATACCAACACAGCATACAAATAGTGGTAGTAATTTTTGCTACTTATCTTAGAGTCTGTTTTTGCATAACTTCCATAGGGATTTTGCCTGTTTTAACAAAAAAAATCGGACGCAAGTTTGATTGTGTGGCTTTGTGTGGAGTTCTTCCAAAAGTTGAAAAAGAGCTAAACCAAGAAGAGGAAAGCCTGTTTGCCTTGTTTGTAGGGTTCCAGAGACCTCCAAAAAAGGTGAGGAAGCTTGCCTCCATTGGCAGGACTGGACAACCCAGCCAACGAAAATGCCCTGGTACCCTCGCGAAGAGGAAAGCCCAGGTGGAGTCTGATGAGACCAACTTTATACCTAAAGCCTACATCGACTGGATGCCACCGGTTCGCTCTGATCCTGTATGGAATATTTCAACAAAGCCAGCTAAAATTGCTGTTAGTTATTTCTACTCTGTGATTTTATGCAAAAATAGAAAAAATGGTTTAAAAGTAGATTTAGTTTGCAAACTTTTGCTTTGCTGTTAAAAGTTTGGGATCAAGGTTGAAAAAATTTGTGTTTTTACATCAGTTGAACCATTTTAAGATTTTTTTTCTTCCTGAAATTTTTTACATATCTGCTGACTTGTTTTGGCTAACGCCTCCAGATTTTTTTTTGGCTTAAACTGATGAACTATTTTTCCTGGAGTGGAGGACTTTTGCTTTCCACAATGGACAAATACCTGGAGAGACTGGTTTTCTTTCACACTGGAACCTGACAAAACGTTCATCTGAGACTGCATCCCAACCTCCATATATTTGATCTTCATCACCATGGAAATGGTGGCAAAAAGTGAAAGGGGGGAATTGTTAGGGGGAAAAGGCGGTCCCAAAGCAAATTACATACAGGCTTTGTGGACTCCACCCCCACCCCAGGTCAAAGCCAAAGACACTGGGAACTCCAAATCCCATCACCACCCAAGGGAAGGTGGCTGGGACCTGAGGGTGGGGTTAAGCAGCCAGGTGGATACAAAAGGCAGACACGTGGGCTTTGGGGGGCTCTCCATTTTGGGCTCTTGGCCAGCAGCAGCGTCCGGTCAGCTCTGAGAGTGACTTTGGGGTTTCCAGGTCGTCGGATCGGGTAGGACGCATTAAAGACTTTATTTCCCTATTTTCTCCCTGAGTTGTACATTTTCCTTATTTCCTTTCCTCTTGTAAATAAACCTTTTATTAACCTTTTGTGTGTGTCTGTAGTGGAGTATTCATAAGTCCCTTTAAAGCGCGCGGGTGAGGACCCACAGCCAGGAACCCGTTTAATATCGGGGTTGCTCTAAAACACTTCCTCAGTCTCCTCTGCAGCCTCTTCTCTCCCTGCTCAGCTCCACCCTCCCTTGGGTGGGGGAGGGAACCTGGAAACTCCCCCTTTCCTGGGGACCACCCTATTACAAAGCCTCCTTGGACACTGACCTCTCTGCAACTGGGTGAGACTGTGAGACTGGGGGTGCTTCCCGTCCAGTTGCCCAAAACTCATTTCTTCCCCAACAGTTAGTGCACCCTGCACCCCTCTTTTCACAGCCTCTGAGTTAGGGCCCCCAGAGTCCCGACCCCAGACAGTTCATTGCATTTGAATGTCAGGCAATAGAATTGTGTGTCCTCTAGTTAGTGTCTACCTGTCCAGTTCACTGACCTCCTTCTATTACTGCAAACTGCTTGTTTTGACAGTAAAGTACAAATTTTCCTATACATTTCACCCACTTTCGCCAAATGTTAATATTTTGCCACGTTTGCTGCACCATTATTTGTCTCCATACATGAATAATATTTTTATTAACTTTTCTGGGGCCTCCGCGGTGGCGCAGCGGGTTCAGTGCTGCACCTCTGCCCACTGAGTCTCAAAGTTGTGTAGGGATCTAAGTGTGTTCTGTCAAATATTCAGTCCAGGGCCTCCCCGGTGGCGCAGCGGTTGAGCGCTGGGTTGCAAAGCTGCCCGCAGCCTCTGCAGCGCCGGTTCGGTCCCCGGCTGCTCCCCGGCCACCGGAGGAGGGTCCCGCATGGTGCGCAGACCTCTCCTGCCGCCCGCTGCTCCCCTCAGCAGTGTACTTCGGTCCTTATGCCTGCTCTGCTCCCCGCTCTGGCTCTGGTGAATTCTCTCACCCTCCCGCGCTTCTGACTGTACCCAGTGCTTGTATAAATACATAAATAAATCTTAAAAAAAAAAAATTCAGTCCAGATATGTCAACAACACACCGGCCATACACACCCCTCAAGGCTGCGGCCGGAGCATCTTGTGGGTCTGCGAATTCCCAGGGAGGGATGAGACACCGCAGTGGTGCAGCTGGAAGCTCGCCCAGGCCCCCCACGCTCCCCACCCTCCACGGCGCTGGCACACAGGCACCTACAGTTCCCGGGCCCAGGAGGGAGGCCCTTTGGAGGGCTCGGGGTCCTACCACCACGTGTTCTGTCCATTGTTAAATGAGGAACACACGTTATTTTGGTAATAAAAATGTTAGGGGGAAAAGGATGTCCTAAAGCTAATCCCACACAGGCTTTGTGGACTCCACCCCCACCCCAGGCCAAAGCCAAAGACACTGGGGACTCCACATCCCATCCCCACCCAAGGGAAGGTGGCTGGGACCTGAGGGTGGGGTTCAGCAGCCAGGTGGGTATAAAGCCAGACACGTGGGCTTTGGGGGGGGTCCCCCATTTTGGCTCTCTGCCAGCTCGCAGCCCCGGCCAGCTCTGAGAGGGCCTTTGGGTTTCCAGGTCAGCGGATCGGGTAGGACGCATGAAAGACTTTAGTTCCCTATTTTCTCCCTGAGTTGTACATTTTCCTTATTTCCTTTTCCCTTGTAAATAAACCTTTTATGAACCTTCTGTGGGCGCCTGCAGTGGAGTATTCATAAGTCCCTTGTAAGCGCGGTGAGAACCCACAGCCAGGAGCCCGTTCCATATCGGGGCTGCCCTGTAACAAAAACACCTGTTAGCAGAAAGAAGGAGCAGATGAGGTTCCTCCTCCTGCTCACCCCTTCACCCTCCCCAGACCCCCTGCGCACCCACCGGCTCCTGAAGCTCCCCCCACTTGGGGTCCGCAGCTGGCCCCGGGAGACCCCCGTGCGGTCGGCGCCAGGTGGAGAGGCCTCGCTGCTGGGTGGGGACCCTCCCCAAGGCCCAGCACCCCCGTCCCCCCACCCCCGCCCCGCTCCTGCCCCTGGCGCAGGCAGGCCGGCGGCCTCCTCCACCCCCCCCAGTCCCCCCCCCCCCCCCCCCCCGTGCCTTGGCCGCCGCGACCCCGAGTCCCCGCGCGCCCCTGCTTCCCCCGCGCACACTGCGGCCCGCGGGCACCGACACTCGCGCCCCTTTTCCCTCCCGCCGTCCCGCGGGTGGGCGTCCTGCCCGCCGGGCCCAGCCCCCCGTCCCTGGAGGGGCTCGGGGTCTCCCCGCCCCGATCCCAGAGCCACTGCCTCGGCGGCCCTGGAGGCCCGCCCTGGGGTGGGGGTCGGCTCCGCTTGGCTTGGGGGTCTGGGGAGGCCGACGCGCACCTGGAGCCGCGCAGCTCCGGTGGTGTCAGGTGCTGCCCCCCCAGGATCGCAGCCCGGGGTGGGGGGTTCAGGGGGGCGAGGGGGCAGGTGGGAAGCCCCCTGCGCACGTGCAGCTCCTCGGGAGCGCCTGCCCCGGAGGGGGGGGGGTCCTGAGTCACCCTCCCTCCAGGCTGGCGCCACCGCACCCCAGCCCAGCCTCAGCAGGAAGGCGAGGGAAGGGGCAATGGAGCCGCCCAGAGAAGGGGAAGGGTCGAAAGCCAGAAGCTGCTTCCCAGGCGATTTCTGGCTTAGAACAGAGACGACCTGACTGAGGCGGGGGCCGGTGGGGGGGTACAGGGGGTGGGGGCCTGGAGGTGGTGACGCGCAGGCAGGCGGCTGCAAGGCTGTGAGCCTGGAACCAGCCGCTCCAAGCCAGGAGAACAGAAGTGAGGCTGCCCAGCCTCTGCAGCACCAAGGGCTCCTCCGGGAGTGCTCTGAGGACCACGACTGCCAGGCCGGCCATGGAGGGGCTCACACAGACCATCCACGCCTCGTGTGCAGGCCGCTGGGACTTGGGTCCTTCCACTTCGGGCTACCCTGAGGAGCTGCTGTGAACATCCATGTGCACTTTTTCTTAGATTTATTGATGCATTCAAAGATTTATTTATTTATGCATACAAGACCTGGGGTGCAGGCCAGAGGTGCGGGATGAGAGGACTCACCAGAGACAGAGTGGGGAGCAGAACAGGCGGATGCACTGAAATACACCGCTGAGGGGAGCAGCAGGGAGACAGGAGAGGTCTGCTGTGCCATGTGGGTCACCTCCCTGGCCAGGGATCCAACTCCAGCTGCAGCAGCTGGGGACAGCTTCATAGTGCTGAGACTCAGCCCCTCGTGCCACTAGGGAGGCCCTCTATGTGCACTTTTTCCTATGGACCTGTTTCCAGTTCTCTGGGCTCTGTTCCTGCCAGTGGCATTGCTGCCTTATAGGGTAACTCTAACCTTTCAAGGAAACATCACAGACTTAATTTTAGCTTTTTGGGGAAGAGGGAGGTAGGGTCAGTTCAAAAGTAATTGAATGGATGTGCCATAGCACCAGGTAGCTGAGCTCCCTGGAGCTGATGGAGAATCCTCAGTGCAAAAAGTCTACCATGAAAGGAGATCTAGAGAGGAACTTGTCACTGTATTTGTTATAGGGCAGCCCCGATATGGAACGGGTTCCTGGCTGTGGGTGCTCACCAGCGCGCTTACAAGGGCCTTATGAATACTCCACTGCAGGACACACAGAAGGTTAATAAAAGGTTTATTTACAAGGGAAAAGGAAATAAGGAAAATGTACAACTCAGGGAGAAAATAGGGAAATAAAGTCTTTAATGCGTCCTACCCCATGCGCCGACCTGGAAACCCAAAGTCACTCTCAGAGCTGGCTGGACACTGTGAGCTGGCAGAGAGCCAAAATGGGGGAAACCCTGCAAAGCCCACGTGTCTGGCTTTATACTGATACCGGAATTGTCAGGTCTAGTCTCCCAGCCAGGAACGGATCTCAGGCTGCAGGGCAGCGCTGAGCCCCAGCCACTAGACCCCCACAGGTTGGTGTCTCACGAAGCCGCAGCAGGGACTTCGCAGACGCTCAGGCAAGCAAGCGAGAAGAGGCAGGTCAGGTTTGTTTAGAAGAAAAAGTTTATTGAGGAGGAAAAGAGCAGAAATAAAGTGGGACTCCCAGGCCAGGGAACCAGGCCTGGAAGGGGCAAGGAAGCCAAAGTGGAGTCGTGTCTCAGGGAACATAGACCTTTTTTCCCCTCATTATTCTAAAGCTGCCCCAGTCTCTTTGTGATTGGTCAGTTCTCGGCTGTCTCACTCAATTTGCAACTGAGTGGGGGATCTTCACATTCCTTATCTAACAGCTTTCTCTTTCCCCATTAGTTGCATCTTTAAATTTATGGCCCAGTCCTCTGGATGGACATCCCTGCATTGAAGTTAAACAGCTGCCCTTCTAATGTGACCATAAATGAAACCACTCTCCATTTCTCCAATCTCCGCCTCCCTTTACCCCCTGAAGGAAACCAGGACCAGCGTTAACAATGTTGTCCTTGGTCCTGGCATGTTTGTTTTTCCTAATGGAATTGGTTATATTTCTTTGGTTGTCCTTATCTCTGAATCCTCCCTAAATTCTTCAGAGGTCCCCTCCTGCACTGTCCCTAAAAACTGCCTAATAACCCTAGCTTGCCCTGTCTCAATACCAACCTGGCTGCTGAACCCCACCCTCAGGTCCCAGCCACCTTCCCTTGGGTGGGGATGGGATGTGGAGTCCCCAGTGTCTTTGGCTTTGGCCTGGGGTGGGGGTGGAGTCCACAAAGCGTGTATGGAATTAGCTTTAGGACAGCCTTTTCCCCCTAACATATTGAGATGCCCAAGAACGGACTTAGGAAAGGCTTGATCCAGGGAGGGCTTCCTTCTCCCAGTGAGAAGAGACAGATATTCCAACCCCCAGCTGTAACCTACTGCTACTCCCAGCTGCGACACAGAGAGGACAGAAATCCGCAGGAACTCCCAGCAGAGGCTGGTTGGGGTGGAGGTTCTGGTGAGGTTGTGGGGAAGAGCACAGCTGAAATAATATTTGCCTCTACCTCCCAGAGACTCTGTAGCCCGGAGGGGACAGGGTGGGTTAGAGGCCAGGCATGTGAACTTGATGTATTTGGCAGTGGTGAAAGGAGAGTAGGAGTGGGGGGTGGAGGCCCCGCAGGGTAAACTGAGACTTCAGTGTCACATACAGGACTTTGAGCTTGAACCTGTAGGCCCCGGGAGCCATCTTAGGCCTTTGGAGGGGATGGTTCCCCTGTGTCCTGGATCCATAGCCTCAGAGGAGAGGAAAGCAGGAGGCCTGAGCTTGGGGGGCTTCCTGCTGGCAGGTGGACTGAGAGTGAAGACCTGAGGGTGGGAGGAAGCAGGAGGCAGCCGAGAATATTGATGGGATAGCAGGAAAGGTGGGAGAAAGCGAGGGCCGGGGAGAGGAACCTCGATGGTAAGTGGTTATTTCTTTCCCAGAGAGAAAGACTTGTCTGTGACATTACAGCACCAGGGCGGTCAGGCCGCTGAGGGCTTTAACTGCACCTTTGGGCCAGCTGAGTCCCAACAAGAAGGTCGCTGAGACGGGAACTCAGAATGAATGTTCAGAGAGGCTTGCAGATTCTTTTGGTTTGGGACAAAACCTACACCATCCGTGGCCCCCTCCTGTGGCACGCACAGCACCCCAAACCCACGGCCCGCTACACATTTGCTAGTCTCCCCAGACTCCTGGCTGGCAGGAGGGCCCCCTCGGGATCATCAGGAGTGTGGAAGGAGGTACCTGTTTGCAGAAACATCCTTTTCCTTCCTTCTTGCCTCCTTTCTCCATGTCTGTGTTTATTCTTCCCGCTCCCTTGTCTGTAAGAACCCCAAATCTTCCTGCACCCAGTCTCTGAGCATGGTGCCACTGGCCCAGCATTAATGTTCCAGGTTCCAGCACAGGCTGGGGGTGCAGAAAATGCCCCCGATTGAAGGGAAAGGGCCCTCCTTGAGGAAGGAGGGGGGTGGGAAACACGATCTGGGAGCCCTTCCTGAATGTCAGGTCCTTCACTTGAACTTTTACCCTCTTTGTTATTTATCCTGTTAATGGGATAGGGGAGGGGGGAGGGGGGGACTGCTAGTTCAAAGGCTTTGAGGGGCCTCCCTGGTGGCGCAAGGGGTTAAGTCGCAACCTACAACCTATGAAGCTAACCACAGCCACTGCACTGAGTCCAATCCCCAGCCGGGGAGCTACCCACATGGCGGGGCAGACCTGTCCTGACTCACCCGCTGCTCCCCTCAGCAGTGGATTTCAGTCAGTCTGCCTCTTTTGCTCCCCACTCTGTCTCTGGTGAATCCTCTCACCCTCCCCCACCTCTGGCCTGTACCCTAGTTCTTGTATGCTTAAATAAATAAATCTTTAAAAAAACAAAAAAACAAAGGCTTTGACATGAGGACAGAGCATGATGACTAATTGAGGCAGGTGTGTGGGCAGGTTCCTGACCTTGATTTTTTGCACTTCCTCCCAGGGAAATCTTGGAATGAGCCCAGACGACAGAGGTGGTCAGATGTCAGGGCGGCCTTGGTCTCCATCCAAGCAACACTCCTTATTGCCAGAATGTGACAGCTGGGGGCAGAGGGGACAGCAGGCTGAGCTCTCCAGGTCTCTCTCTGTGCCTTCCACTCCAGGGACACCCAGCGTTCCTGCTCTGGCTCAGGTGTGCCCGCTTGTGTGCAGGTGTGCCCACCTCCTCTTGGGAGCAGATCCAGTTCATGTTTCTACAACACTGTGAAATGTTTAGACATCAGGAGTCCTAAGAGAGCCAGCATACAATTAGGTAATAATAGTGCATTTAAATAGCTAATGGGTTCAGTGGGACTTTTCTCTTGGTCGTTAAAATCCCCATAAAACCACAGGGTCGGATTTCTCTGACTCATCTATAAGTGGATTGTGATTGTTTTCAAATAAAGATTAACTACATCAAACCTGGGGTGAATTCGCCCTTCTGATCCAAAATGTATCTTGAGCCTAATTTCATCCAACTGAGAGTTTCCGAGCCAAGCACTAATCTAATTAGAGGTTACAGGAGCTTTGAATGTCATTAACAATAATGTGGAGCATTGTCACAGCCAGGCCCCCCCATGAATGCTGGCCCAGCGCTCTCATTCCTTCACCATGTGATTTGGCTGCTTCTCCCTAAATCCAGACGTGGCACCTATTTCTTCACCCTTGACTCTGGGCTGCCCAGTGACCTGCGCTGGACACTAGTATGCAGCAGTAGTGACCCTGTGTCCCCTCGGAGACCAGGCCTTAAGAGATAATGTCAATGCCATTTTCAGTGTCAGAACACCCAGGGAGCCCAGGGAAAGAGGGGTCCCTCTGACAGCGACGCAAGGCCCAAGGCGTGAGAAGGAGGCTGTCTTAGCCCTTCCAGGCTTAGCAGTGCCACCAGCTGTCTGACCCCAGCGGAGAGCAGCAGCAACTTGAGAAACTGTATATATGTAGTTATATACATATTGTAGGGGCAGGACAGGACACGGTGCAGGTTTTCTAGGATGCAGCAGACCGGGTAAAGGAGGAGTCAGAGTCCTCAGTGGCTTCTTGCAGGTCTTTTATTGGGGTTTACCAGGTACACGCCAGGCAGGGGTGCTGGGGGGCAGGGAGGCTGGCAGGCCTCCCAGCCTCCAGCAAGTCTTCACTCTATCTGGGCTCTCCGGCCTTTTTTCTCTCTCTCTTGGCTTCTGCTGCTTCTTTCTCTGCTTCTCTTTTGGCTTCTTGGCTTCTGCTGGTGTCCCTGTGACGCCGCCCTTAAAAGCCCAGTCTCAGCCCAGGTGAACCCCATCTACATGTGCCCACACCCCGTCCCAGGTACCGCCATCAGGCATGCACTCAGGACCGCAGGGTTCCGTCATCTATCCTGATGGGGGAGGGTAGAAAAGCCTGGTACCTTTAACCTTACCCTACACATATACACACATCTCTTCATATATAGAGAATTTTGAAAATATTCTCTATATACATGTAGCTTTATATGTTGCAGACACTATATATCATTACTTTAAGTCACTAAATTTTAAAAACATTTGTTATGCAGCAAGAGATAACTCATACAAATAGCATATTATGTGGTAATAGAATGGAGTTCTATTAACACACAAGAGTTATATTATTTTTTATAAGATTTATTTATTTATGCATACAAGAGCTGGGGTGCAGGCCAGAGATGCAGGGGGTGGGGTGAGAGGATTTACCAGAGACAAAGTGGGGAACAGAACAGGCAGACTGACTGAAATACTCTGCTGAGAGGGGTAGTGGGCGAGACAGGAGAGGTCTGCTGCGCCATGTGGGTAGCTCCCTGGCTGACCAGGGGATCGAACTCGTGCTGCAGAGGCTGCGGATTGCTTCATAGTGCGGTGCTTAACCCCTTGCGCCACCAGGGAGGCCCAAGAGTTATCTTATTTAGACTACAAGCTAGTTAGGGAGGAAAAAAGACAAGCGGTGGGGAGTTCGGTGCTTGCTTCTCATTTTGCCTTCCCGATCTGCACTTGGCTTTGAATTAGCAACATCCTGCTTTCCTTTCTGCAATACCTTCACTGGAGACACTGTTCTTACTCTGATATTCCATTTTTCTCTCGAGGAGGAATGGAAGTTAAACATATCCCCAGATGGGAGCCCCCGGAAACAATACTGGTATTTCAGGGGAGACGTGAGTGAGGTCAGTTAGGGGTGTGTGTGAGACTCGAGTTGCAAATATGGACCTTGGCGGTAAAGTGCTCTCGTTCGGAGGACACAGAACTGAAGGTCAAGAAAGGACCCGGACACTCGGGGATGTGTATTAATGTTAGGGGGAAAAGGATGTCCCAAAGCAAATTCCATATAGGCTTTGTGGACTCCACCCCCACCCCAGGTCAAAGCCAAAGACACTGGGAACTCCACATCCCATCACCACCCAAGGGAAGGTGGCTGGGACCTGAGGGTGGGGTTCAGCAGCCAGGTGGGTATAAAGCCAGACACGTGGGCTTTGGGGGGGAGTCCCCCATTTTGGCTCCCCGCCAGCTCGCAGCATCCGGCCAGCTCTGAGAGTGACTTTGGGTTTCCAGGTCGTCGGATCGGGTAGGACGCATTAAAGACTTTATTTCCCTATTTTCTCCCTGAGTTGTACATTTTCCTTATTTCCTTTCCTCTTGTAAATAAACCTTTTATGAACCCTTTTGTGTGTGTCTGTAGTAGAGTATTCATAAGTCCCTTTAAAACGCGCGGGTGAGGACCCACAGCCAGGAACCCGTTTAATATCGGGGCTGCTCTATAACATTAACACTTCTTAAGATTTAAGATATTTTACAATTCTGTGGGCAAAGATGATAGCATGTGCAACATTGATCGTGCTGCTGGTGATTCCTATTGATAGCAGTTGGGATTAATTTTGTCTGGTAGAGATGCAAATGACTCCTGTCTGCTTGCAATGCAATCAGAGATGTTTTGGTTACAGTGTTAATGTCTTGGAGGTTTTCTGCCAGTTTTTTAAAATCTAATTTAGCAATCATTTTTATTTTCTCCAAGTTTCTTTCAACAACTTTAACCAGCCTGCTGCTTCCCTCATGAATGAGTCGCATATTTGATACCTTCAAAAGAGACTGCAAAAATGTAGCTTTGAATACAACATGTGGACCCTCTTTGGAGACTGTTCTCCAAGGAACTGATCCTAATGGCATTTTTCAGGAGATGGAGGACATTTATATAAGATGATCTAGGTATTAAGGAATTATTTTAATGTTGTTAGGTATGATGATGGACTTGTGGTATGAAAGAAAATTATATGAATGTTTAAGTGTACTAGTTATCTGTGCTGTGTAACAAATTACCCACATAATTGCATTTTTATTTATTTATTTATTTTTGTGTGACCCTCGCAGGTGGCTGGGGATCGAACTGGCGCTGCAGAGGCTGCGGGCAGCCTCGCAACCCAGCGCTCAACTGCTGCGCCACCAGGGGAGGCCCCCCACATAATTGCATTTTATTTTTTATTTATTTTTAAAAGAAAGATTTATTTATGCATAAAGAATGGGGGTGCAGGCCAGAGGTGCAGATTCACTAGAGACAGAGTGGAGAGCAGAAAAGGGGATCCACTGATATACACTGCGGAGGGGAACAGCAGGCGAGTCTGCTGCACCATGTGGGCCGGCTCCCTAGCTGGGGATTGAAGTCTGACCAGCTCCCTAGCTGGGGATTGAACTCAGGTCATAGAGATGACAGCCTGAGACTCAACCCCTAGATCACCAGGGAGGCCCCGCATTGCTGTATTGTAAATGCAGGCTTCATTGTAGTCCTTTAGGCAAGGCAAGGTCTGCAGATCAGGAGGTGCTTCCTTGAAAAGAGATTATTACACAAAGAGAAAGGAAGCCACTGTATCAAATGGGCCTCATGGGGAAGCTCCAGGCCATTCAGTGTGGAGGGGGAGGGGGGAGATGCAGGCAAGGGCCTTCTCGTGGTCTCCATGGAGAGGAGAGCAAATTTACGGCTGCTAGGATTTTTTTTTTTAAACATACTCCTTTTTTTTTTTTTTAATTTATTTATACAAGCACTGGGTCCAGTCAGAAGAGCGGGAGGGTGAGAGAATTCACCAGAGCCAGAGCGGGGAGCAGAGCAGGCAGAAGGACCGAAGCACACTGCTGAGGGGAGCAGCGGGTGGCAGGAGAGGTCTGCGCGCCATGTGGGACCCTCGCTGGTGGCCGGGGAGCAGCCAGGGATCGAACCAGCGCTGCAGAGGCTGCGGGCAGCTTCGCAACCCAGTGTTCAACCGCTGAGCCACCGGGGAGGCCCCTCTGCTAGGATTTTAATAGGCTCCGAAGCCAAGGGACTGTCCCAGGTCTGCGGATGGTTAGTGCAGGTAAACAGTGTAAGTCCAGTAAAGGTGGTGGTTGGGGGATAAGCTCTAGATTAGTTGGTTTTCATATAAAAAAGTCTGCACTCTCTCTGGGCACCTGCTAGCCCTGGAGGGCAGGCTCCTCAGGGCCCGCCAGACCCTGTAGCGAAGTACCAGGAATGTAGTGACTAATAGAGTGACTTGATTTTTTTTTTTTTTTTTTAATTATTTGATGCTGTTTCTGGGGATCAGGAACCTGCCCAGCACACAAGCCTCCCCTGCCGGCTGCCCACGCCACAGTCAGGGTGGCAGAGTCAGCAACACGCCCCCAAAATGGAGACAGATGAACTGGAATAAACTCTCTCTCAGGTATTATTTTGAGATGCTTCGCAACACACCAGCACGTTTTCTGATTTTGTTCCAACATTTCTTTAGAGGAGCAGTTTCTTGGAATCTTTTTCCTGAGCTTGCCTTCAAGGTCAGTGTCAATCACTGGGTTTCGCTAAGTCAGCAGGCTGGTTCAACTTTGCCTTTGTCCCGTTTGTTAATCCAGCTTGGGTTTACTCAGCCCCTGGAATCCATTTCTTTATTTCATCATGAAAAATAAAACAACTTGCAAGGGGTATCCAGCGGGGACCGCTGAGTCAAAGCTCTTTAAATTATTAAGGAACACCATGAAATCCCAGTGCTCATTTACACTCAGTTTCTGTAAGAATGTAACTTTTCAGTTTTTTTGAAAAACCTGGTTTAAATATTAACTTGGGTAGTGAATTTTCCAGGGGAGTTTGGAACTAAAAATGGTAAAACTGAAAAATTGCCAATTTGGTGTTGCAAGGAGCTTGTGCAAGGGCATCGGCAGTGAGTGATAACGGGCGGCTTGTGCCAGCCTGGCTCGGCCAAAGGGCATCTTCCAGAATTCCCTCTGCTTGTCTGTTTCCTGGCTGATCGTGACCCTGCAGAGTCACATCCCCGAGGGCAGGACCCTCCTCTCCAGGTGAACCTAGAACAGGATGTGGTGTCAGGTCAACTGACATGGTCCACTCGACCTGCAGAGGCCCCCAAGTTCAATGGGGGCTGAGCCTTGGCCCATTCCAAGAGCCGTCTGGGGAGCTTTTTTTAAATACTCCCCGGTGCCACCCCTGAAGATTCGGCTCAGTGGGGTCTGAGCCCAGGACATTTGATTGTCACAGGTGGTTTCAGTGACCAGTCAGATGGGTGTGCTGGTCACTGCGAGGCTGCCCCGTGGTCCAGGCTCAAAACATGCTCCTCGAGCCAGGAGAATCTGCGTCGTCACTGGGAGTCCTGCTGGACAGGCAGATTTTTAGGGTCCACCTGGACCTCCTGAATCAGAGGCTCTGGGGTTGGGTACTCTGTGGTTTAACTAGTCCCCAGGACAAGGTGCCCGCTAAACTGTGCATGGTTGAACTGTGCAGGGACCAGGCTGAAGGTTGCCAGCAAGCCCTGATTGCTGGAGAGGCCCAAGCAGAGCGGAGACGCTGACATGTGCTGTACGCCTTGTGCTGCAAACACATGCTAATGTACTATCTGACCTGCAAGCAAGAGAAAACGCTGGGCCAGCAGAGCAAGCTGCAGTTTTTCTTTCTTTCTTTCTTTTTTAAGATTTATTTATGCATATAAGAACTGGGGTGTAGGCCAGAGGTATGTGGGGGGGGGGTGGTAAGAGGATACACCAGAGACAGAGTGGGGAACAGAACAGGCAGATCTACTGAAACACACTGCTGAGGGGAGCAGCTGGCGAGACAGGAGAGGTCTGCTGCGCCATGTGGGTAGCTCCCTGGCTGGCCAGGGATCAAACTCATGCTGCAGTGGCTGAGGATAGCTTCATAGTGCTGCGTCTTAACCCCTCATGCCACCAGGGAGGCCTCAGCGAGAGGCCTCAGCAAGCTGTCGCTTTTAAAACATGTTTTCAGGGCTTCCCTGGTGGTGCAGAGGCTGAGCGCTGGGTTGTGAAGCTGCCCGCAGCCTCAGCAGTGCAGGTTCAATCCCTGGCTGCTCCCCTCCACTGGAGGAGGGTCCCACATGGCGCGCAGACCTCTCCTGCCGCCCGCTGCTCCCCTCAGCAGTGTACTTCGGTCCTTCTGCCTGCTCTGCTCCCCGCTCTGGCTCTGGTGAATTCTCTCACCCTCCTGCCCTTCTGAATGTACCCAGTGCTTGTATAAATAAATAAATAAATAAATAAATCTTAAAAAAATAAAATAAAATAAAGCATATTTTTAGTTGAATGTTGAGGAAACAAAGAGAAAGACTTTTCCCTAAATATCATGGTGAACCTACCAGGGCTTGACTTCTTTCTTCCTCAACTGTATGACTGAGCCCGGGGTGCCTCTTAGGCTTTAACCTGCAGCTGCAGCTGTCACCAGGTGGATATACTGCACATGCCCTTGAGCCCCAACCTCTAGCCTCCTCCCAGCTGTCCCTTTATAGTGTGACAGTTAACTCATGGGTGACCTGTACACAGCCAGGCACAGCTATTCAATCTCTGCCGTCCCTCCTGGCAAGATGCTATATGGTTCTCTTTAAAAAGACCTCCTGGGGGAAGGGTGGAGCAAACATTGTTTAAATGAGGGCCTCCCTGGTGGAGCAGGTGGTTGAGCGCCGCACTGTGAAGCTGTCCATAGCCTCTGCAGCGCGGGTTCGATCCCGGCCAGCTGGCAAGAATCCCACGTGGCGAAGCAGACCACTCCTGTCTCACCCGCTGCTCCCCTCAGCAGTGTATTTCAGTCAGTCTGCCTGTTCTGTTCCCCGCTCTGTCTCCGGTGAATCTTCTTACCCTCCCGCGCATCTGGCCTGTACCCCGGTTCTTGAATACAAATAAATAAATCTTTAAAAAAATAAAAAAAATGAACAATATTGTAAAAATATATAAATAAAATAATAATAACTCACTGTTTTAGCAGCCGATCAACTTGGAGTGCCTTTTATTCTGGGTTGTTTTGTTTTATTTATTTTTCTAATTTATTTTCCTATTTTTCTAATAGAGATGTGAAAGTATAGCAGGTTCAAAGTTCCCGATGAAGAGATACAATTGATGTTTTCTGCACATTTGTATTTCAAACAAGGGAGCTAAAACTTGATATAAATTCCTCCTTTGTCATTTTTGGCTTAATGAATAGCATTTATTCAGTATGAAATCTTTACACTACAAGTTCCACGAGCTAGGAATGTGTTAAATGTGGTTTAAAATCAAGAAACCCAGCAGAGAACCCCAGGGATTTTGAGCCAACCTAAAATGGGAGACTCAAATCTGGAAACGGAGCCTGAGGGAAATGCAATGGTTTAAGGCAAGAAGGCTCCACTCCTTGAGCTCTGCTATTTTAGGGGAGAATCCTCCCAGCCACTGTCTTGAGAACCCCCAGTTACCACATTTGTGAAAAAGAGGCTTTCTTTCACCAGCGAGGTGATACATGACCCAGTGACCCAGTTTGTAGCATGAGATGCCAAAGGAATGGTTTCTTAGGAATGCGGACAAGGGAATTGTAGACAAGTCAGCCTTTGGGGAAGAATTCCAAAAGCTGGATCGGATTTGCACAAAGGGAGAGAGAGGGCAACCCTTTCCTCCAACTGGGACACCAAGGGAAGGAATGGACGCCCTGGGAAGTTTCCAGCCTGGCTCCAGGGAGGTGCAGGTTCAGATAACAAACATCTTTCTTCTTGGCAATGCCCAGCCTCTGCAGCACGAGTTCGATCCCCAGCCAGGGAGCTGACCCACAGGGCACAGCAGACCTCTCCTGTCTCGCCCGCTGCTCCCCTCAGCAGTGTTTTCAGTCTGTCTGCCTGTTCTGCTCCCCGCTCTGTCTCTGGTGAGTCCTCTCACCCTCCCGTGCCTCTGGCCTGCACCCCAGCTCTTACATGCATAAATAAATAAATTTTAAAAAACAAAACAAAGCATTTCACCCTTGGTGGCTGCTGGGAGCTCAGAGGGAAGCAGTTACCAGGGCAGACTTGATGTCACACAAAGAGCTGAAAATCGCTCTTGAACAATCACATTAAGTCACAAACCTCACAAAACGGGTCTTTTGAGGTGTTTGATTTGCCTCTGATTGAATGACAGCTCCTAAAGGACAAGGTCAGCTGCAGCCAGAAGGCGCACCCTGTCCGCTTAGAAGCAGCCAAGCCAACACCTTGCTGCCACCCAGCCCTCAGTTCTGGTTAAATCCTGGTGGCGCCCGGGCCCTCATTCCTGCTGTCACCCGTTTTGTGCCCTTGCAGTCACAGTTCCCCGGGTTTTCTTGCTCGACCTTGTACCGTAGCCAGTTGACTGGTCAGCACGACCTCAGTCAGGTGAGGAGACACTCCAGGGAGTGGGGGAGGGCGGCACAAGCTCGGGTAGGCGCCTTTATTTGGGGAAAATAGCCCATTTCTGATTTACAGCAGCAAAGTCACAGCCTCAGGAGCCGGGCCTGTCAGTCCTGCCGACCTCCCTGCTCCCTGCTCCCTGGTCCTCCTCCCCCGGCCTCCAGGCCACCTGCCCTCCCCCGCCTCCTGCCCGCCCCCCCTACACCCACCCCGTGTCCCTCCTCGCTGCCCGCCCCGCTCCGGGCTCGGCCTCGCGGGGGGCTGGGATCCGGCCCTCGGGGATCCCCCGCCCGGCCCGAGGCGCCGCCCACCCGCTGCCCCGAGACTCCGGGGCGCCCGGGCCGCGCGCAGGGAAGGCGGCTCGACCTCCCCGGCGGGACGAGGTACGTGGCTCCCCTGCGCCCCCGCCCGCGCGCTCGGCCACCCCCGCCCCGCAGCGCCGGGCCGCGCGGGCCAGCCCTGCCCGGAGCCCGGCGGGACCCCCGCGCGGCGTCTCCGGGGATCCGGGGATCCAGCGCCCCAGCCGCGCGCCCACCCCGCCCGCCGGGGCGCATCCCCCGCCTTCTCTGGTCGTGCCTTTGACAGCAGAGCTGAGGCGCGGTTCCTACGGTGGAGACCCTTGGGCTGTCTGGTTTTCATTAATGCTGCAAAACTGGGGCCGTTTGCACCGCGAATGTAGCGTTTTATTTAGCAGGGCTGGAGCGAGAGGGGAGGTGCAGGTTCTGGAGTCGGAGGCCCCGCAGGCCAGACGCTTGGCCCCCAGGCAGACCCAGCCTGTGCACCCTCAGCCTGGCCAGCGGGGTGGAGGCAGGACCCGCGCTCCAAGGCTAACCTAGCCGGGTGCGGCCGGCCTGCAGGCTTCCTCGGGCGGGGAGCTTGCCACCTGTTGTTTTCAAACCCATTTAAAATAAGGTGGACAGAGTGAGCCCTGCGGGTATCTGGGGAAATGCTATCCAGACCTCCAGCAGCCCAGAAGGGGCCAGAGAGGCCACGTGGTTGGCCGGCTTTCAGGAGGCTGTGCTCACCACCCTGCGGCCTAATTAACTCCATCTCCACTGGTGCCAGGGCCACGCGAGCCTGGCTGCGGAGGCATAAGTATTGGGGGGAGTCGAGAGCCGAGGATAAGTAGGCCCTGCCTTGGCCCTTCGAGATGGAAAACCAACTGCCTTGCAGTGTCCCAGCTGTCTGCCCAGCAGCGGGAAACCCCCAGCCGTCCCCTTTTGTCACCCCTTCCAGCACAGGTTGAAGCTGCCTTTACCCAAGCTGCTGTGCACTTGGTCTGGCTTCAGTGCGAAATCTCCAAACCCCCAGCAGCTTCTTCCTCGCAGCCTTCCTTGCCGGTTTCACCCCCTCTGCATCCAGACTCTTCGCTGGTCAAAATCTGTTTCCTCTGCTTGGGTTGGAGAACTTCATGGCCTAGGAGAGTCTGCCCTGCGAGTTATTGAAGGCGTTGGGGGTAGGAGAGCGGGACGTGCACACTCTGTCTTGCGTCTTCCTGGCTTCCAGTTGTGAAAAGGGGTGTGTTTGATTATTCTAAGCGATCCCTTTCAGTGCAAGGTCAGTCGTGACTCATACCGATATGCAAGTGGACACGTGGTAAAGGTTTTATTTTGCCGATGAGAAGGGAGCCGGGCACGGGAGCACGGCTGTTGAAATGTACACCCGTGATTCCCCAAGAGCCCCGACTCCTGATTTTGTGGGGGGATTTGTTAAAAAACCTAAAGGTGGACTTTATTCAGGACCAAGGACTAGGTGGAGGCCCCACCTCCAGGGGGACTTGCCATGGCGGGAGGGGTAGACTCTGAACCCAACATAGAAAGTGAGAATTTATAACCAAGGAGCAGGTGGTGGCGGTTAGGGCATGGAAAATTACTAAGAGGCAGCGCATGGGTGGGAAGGGAGTCCTGGCGGAACTGACTGGCCGGCCAGGATCCCTGTAGCAGATAAGCCAGGCTCGTCAGCCATCACAAGGTTGTCTGGGTGGGGGTGAGGGACTCGAGGAGATATGGCGGTGGGTGTTCTGCTGAACTTTGCAGGATTCTTCGTAAAACTGGACAATGCAGAGGTGAACTTGGCAGCCCAAGAGCCAGGGCCTCCCTATGGAGTGAGTTCAAAAGAGCTTGGCTAGAGTCTGGGCCCAAAGGTGCTGGTGCAGGAACAGTGAGGGTGGCCTGGAAGGAGGGGCTCTGTGCGCCTTCAGGATGTGTGGCACGTGGCCTGGATATTGGGGGGAAGCCCCCAGCTGGGCGCAGCTTGCCACCGTGGCCTCGCTCAATGTGCCCTTTGGGGTGTCCACCACAGAGCAGCTTTTGACCAAGAAGAGGACCTTGACTTTCAGAGGCTTCATCAGAGGAGACCAGGGTCAGAGCTCAGGGTGGCCGGGCTGGGTTCTCAAACCCACCTATCACATGAGGACCCCACTATACACCTCAGACCCAGGACTCCCTGTCTAGGGGGACCCCAAACCTTATTCTCCACAGCTGCAATCCTGAAAGGCTTCACAAAATGTTCTCATGATTCAGTCAGTAGAGGGTCAAGGGTGTGTCCCCAGCCTCGCCAGGGCCCACAGGGGCATGGTTATAACCACGGAGCTGCCTGCCCTGCTCAGCCGCGGCCTTGGCCGGGACACAGGCGCCATGGGAGGGGCTTCATGGACCTCGCCCAGCCACTGCCCCTGCCTGCAGACAATCACCTGCTGGAACCAGTGCAGAGCGTGGCTTTCCCGACTGTAAACCTTGGTCGTTTTCCTTCCGACCAGTTAGGACGTCTGCCTCTTTTCTCCAGTGGGTAGGAGAGATTCAAAGCGTGGGTAGCGGGCCTCCCTGGTGGCGGAGGGGTTCAGGTCAGCGCTATCAAGCTATTGGTGGCCACTGCAGCGCGACTCTTTACAAATTCAATGTGGAAATCTCTCTACTAGTGACTCTAACCTACATTTATTTGCCTGTATTTCAGCCACATGATTTCTTGCTTTATAGTTCATAGGTTTTTGATTTTCCTTTTGTTGTGCTTTCTTTCCTGCCTTCTGTTTGGTGCAGCATTTTTAGGTGTTTTCGTCATTTCTACCTCCACTCAACGTAAATTTCTCCTGATCCTTGTCTGTTTGGCTCCCTTGCTGTGTGTAGAGTTTGTGGCTTGGGCGGTGAAACTCTCACCCCCAAATGGATTTGCATTCGGTCCTGCCAGATGCCTCCGGGCTCTCGCTGCCCAGGGGCAACTGTTAGGCTGTCTTTCCAGGCTTTGCAGTCCCCCTTGGGAAGGCCCGTGTACTTTTGGGGGACTGGCTGCTTTTTTCCTATCCTGGGTTTTCTGTTTACATTCCTAGTCCTGCTTGGTAGAGTTTCCTCTTTTTCTTTGTTGCCGTTTCTTTTTTGCTTTTGTTTTTTCCCACTACAGAGAACAATCTGGGCCTCTGACTTGTAAAGGAGGGGTCTCAGTTAAAAGCCTCATCTTTTTTATTAAAAGCTTTATTTATTTATGCATACAAGAACTGGGGTGCAGGACTGGGGTGTAGGGGATGAGAGGATTCACCAGAGACAGGGGGGAGCAGAAGAGGAAGACTGACTGAAATCCACTGCTGAGGGCAGCATCGGGGAGACAGGCAAGGTCTGCTGTGCCATGTGGGTAGCTCCCTGGCCAGGATTGAACTCTTGCTGCAGAGGCTGCGGACAGCTTCATAGTGCTGTGCTTAACCCCTTGTGCCACCAGGGAGGCCCCGAAATCCTCATCTCTTGGTGGCTAAGGCCTCACTGGGCTTGGGCCCTGGGCGCTGGTTGTGTTTGGGCTGTTCTGGGTGGGTCTGGCCCTTTGGCCCAGGTTGCTGGGCCCCCTTAGCACCTGCTCCTGCCTCCCTCACCCTGCTTCACTCTCCTGTCCAGACCTGGCTGGGGGTTGCTGCCATTTTCCCGTGAGTTCCACTATTTCTCTTTGTATTTGCTGGTTACCTTCGCTCTGGCGTTGGATTGCTGCTAACCTCATCTATGGTGCTGCTGGGTTTTGCTTGGTGTGATTTCTTGCACACACTCGGGCTAGAGTTAAAATTAATTTTTCTCAAATCTTGATTTCATTGTAATTATTCCTTAGAGTCTTGGGCTTTGCCCCTTAGAGAATTATTCCTTGGAATTCTCCCCTTAGAGACTCTAACATGCCGTTCTCTCTCTGCAGCCCAGCTTGAACAGTCTGCCATGGCCAACGAGGCTCGCCCTTGCCCGTGCGACATCGGCCACAGGCTGGAGTATGGGGGCATGGGGCGCGAGGTCCAGGTGGAGCACATCAAGGCTTACGTCACCCCGGCTCCCGTGGACACGGGCAAGGCCGTGGTCGTCATCCAGGACATATTCGGCTGGCAGCTGCCCAACACCAGATACATGGCCGACATGATCGCAGGCAATGGATACACGTATGTGGCGGGCTCTGAGCTCTGTTCCTGCTCACAGTGAATCTCTGTGCTCGGCTTTGTTCCCTGAGCGCGTTCTCCTCCGCGTTGTCCACTGGCTGACCTGACCAGCTGCGGGAAAGTGGGAATGACTTAGGGGGCGTCGGCACCCGCGCTCCGAAGGGAACAGGCCTCTCTGTGCACAAGGCAAAGCAGACGCTCAGGGTGAAAGACCTTTAATAGCATTAGTGTGCGCAGAGAGAGGAGAGCAAGAAAATATATTCGGAATAAAACCAAAGCCCCCCCCCCCCCCCACACACACACAGACAGGGTTGGCCCGAAGCGGTGCGGGTGAGACCTGAACACCTGCCACAGGCTAGGGCGCCTCCTGGCGGGGGTCCCTCGGAGGTGGCCTAATGTGGGGCCCCGAAGCAGGTCCCAGAAAGCTGGGTTAGTAGGCGAAAAAGCCAAAATTCATTAACACGCCTGCGGAGAGCTCACGTGGTTGTAAATTCTGAGCAGGGCTACCTGCGTGTGTTTCAGGACCTGGGGGAGAGAACAGGAGACTTCACGTGGCAGCCGAGGGCTGACCTCACTGTGAGGTGGAAACCGGATTCTCAGGGAGGCCGTGTTCACTGACAACCCGCACCGGCACAAGCCCCCGAGCTGCATTCTTCTGGGCATAAAAAGGGGAGCAGTGATCACGGCTTCCACTGGGAAAGGGTCAACAGCTGAGCAAGGACAAAACCTCTCACCTCTAGAACCTTCACGGCTCTTACGACACGCTGCGTCCTTTAAGATGATGGCAGCAGAGTCCCGGGCTCACCGGGTCTGGACTGACCCCTCGTCCCTGCGTCCAGGTGACCCCTGGGCTGATTGAGAAATGCCCTCCGATCTGGGGAGACCGCCCACGAGCACCTGCCTTAGACGGCACCTCTGCTCTGCAGGTCAGGCCCTGCAGCGCCCGGGTAGCAGAGCGAGTGCTTGGCTGCTGCCTGGCCGCTGGCCAGGTGTGCCCTGCTGGCCTGAGGCTCACGTGACAGGTCGGCTGACAGGTGTGGCGCCCCGGGGCTGGAGGGGCCCTCCCCCCACACCCCGTCCTGTGCCCTCCTGGCCCCACTGCCTGCCTGTACCTGCAGTTGTGCAACACTTGACCCTGGGCCAGGTGGCCTCCTGGCTGGGAGCGGAGCTGTTCCGCGGGCCTGTGAGCCTGCGAGGGAGTGTCCTGTGTAGGTAAGCCTCGCCGAAGCTAAGTCCCGCACCTCCCTGTGTTCCAGAACTATCGTTCCGGACTTCTTTGTAGGGCAGGCGCCCTGGGATCCCTCTGGGGACTGGTCCACCTTCCCTGAGTGGCTGAAGACAAGAAATGCCCGAAAGATCGATAAGTAAGTGCTCAACATTGTGCTACATTTGTGGGGTCCCCAGAACTCTGGGGGCACAGGTGGGTCCAGCTTCACTATGGGGATCCCTTCTCCCTCTGAGGGGAGCAGACGAGCACCAGACAGCTTGATAAGAGAAGACACAAAGAACCCCAATGTTAGCATGTTACCCTACACCCCCCCCCTCCCCGTCTACCTGGGAGAAGCCCAGAAACAGTCACCTGCATACGAGACTCCAGGCTCATCTTCGGTAGCTCGGCTAAGGTGGGGAGAGGGGAGGGGAACAGCTCTAGGAATGTTCCAGGAAGGCGCCATGCGCGGTATGTGCAGACTAAGCTCCGCCTTCTCCCTAGAAATAGATGGGGATCAGGTCTTCCCAGGATACACCCTTACAGAAGTTCATCTTTTTCAAAAGCAGCCTCCACCCAGTCTTCCCAAGAAATCAGACTTTTGCCAGAGGCCTATTTTGGGGTGGCAGATTCTGCTCCCCGACAATGTCAGCCACTTTGTCTTAAGTCTGCCCCATCCTGGCAGCTGGGGGTGGTGGTGTGTGTGTGTCTGTGTCCTGGAAGGGTGTGACGGCCTGGCTCCCTCTCCCAAGCATGGGAGGCAAGCGTGTGACCCTCAAGAGTGGGAGATCCCCATGTAGCTCGTGGGGCCTTTTGTGGGGACCACACAGCAGTGCCCTCCTCTCTCTCCCTAGTCCCCGCTTGCTCTGGAGGATGCTCTGGGCCTGAGGACATCCCTTGGGGGCTGGAAGATGCAGGGTTGTGGTGTTTAGCAGAGCGAATGTGTGCCAAGTCAGAGCATGTGGGGAGCTGCCCGGTTCCAGCTGGTGTCTTTTGAGAGACAAGACTCTGGGGTGCTCGCAGCGCTCGGAACAGGTCTTAGAGTCATGCTAGCTCCAGGCCCCTGTTCAGATGCTGTACCAAGCCGCTGCTCGGCTTTGGTTGGAGTGAGCCGGTCAGATTCGTGCTTTGCCAGGAGTTCCCTTGTGGGGTGGTCGGAGGGGCAGGGAGGACCCATCTCTGAAGGTGAGACCCCAAGCCCCAAGGAGCTGCTGCTGGTTGACTCCTGGGCCCGGCCCGCCCCAGGGGCACACAGAATACTTCTCGGTTCTTAACCACTTTTCTTTGTGTTCCAGAGAGGTCGATGTTGTCCTCAAGTACCTGAAGCAACAGTGCCACGCCCAGAAAATTGGCGTCGTGGGGTTCTGCTGGGGTGGAGTCGCTGTCCATCATGTGATGATGAAATATCCAGAATTCAGGGCAGGGGTGTCTGTCTATGGTAAATCCGCTTGTTCATTTTTACACGAAAAGAACAGGAGGAGGAGTGAGCGCCAGGAGCCTCTTTCCAAGTTCAGGGCTCCGGGGGGGCAACACTAACCCCATGGGGCCAACATGACCCCTTTTAAGAAAACTGCCTTTAGAAAGCTGCAGGTGCAGCTGCCGGGGACTGTGCTGGGAGTGCGGAGGCCTTTGGGGAAGGGGCTTGCTGTCTCAGCAGCTTCCCAGGGATGAGAGGAATAGCATTGTCTCGGTGATGGGTGCTGATGACAGGCCTTTGCCGTGAGCAGTATCCATGGAGGTATTTCCCAAGATGTGACTTAGTCTCAGAGGCACACACACTGCAAAGGAGAGGAAGGAAATGTTATGGCAACATCAGCATTTCAGCCAGGACAGACCAAAGGTAACATAGCAAGGGAAGGAACATCAGGGTGCGTCTAGAACCCGACAAACTGAATTCTCCATATAGAAGCACTCAGACCCTAAAAATGTTAAAAAAAAAAAAGGGCCTCCCTGATGGCACAAGGGGTTAGGATGCAACCTATGAAGCTGTCCACAGCCATTGCACCCTGGTTCGATCCCCGGCCAGGGAGTACCCACATGGTGCAGCAGCTACTGTCTCGCCCGCTTCTCCCCTCAGCAGTGTATTTCAGTCAGTCTGCCTGCTCTGCTCCCCACTCTGTCTCTGGTGAATCCTCTCACTGTCCCGCACATCTGGCCTATACCTCAGTTCTTGTATGCATGAATAAATAAATCTTAAAAAAGTTAAAAAAAAAGACAAGCTATTTGACCTTCCATATTGTATTTCATAGTATATCAGTGATGCCTGTTTGGCTTGATAGTTCCTCACTGTGGTGTTTCTGCTGACTTTTAGCATCAAAAAGAAGCCTTGACTTGTTGGTTTACACAAAAACAAAGAAACCCAGGTTGAGCAGCCACTGTCAGGGATTCCAGGGAAATCGCAGAAAGTGGCCCAGAGGCCGACTCTCGGGCTCCCCCTGCTGTCCCGGCTGCGCAGCGCATGGTGGTGGCGGGGAGCTCGTGGCCGCCCTGGCTGGGGTGTAGGTAGTGGGGTTACCCGGGGTCACCTAGCTTTGCTGAGCTGCCAAGAGGAAATGGAAACAACAGCTACCTATTATTTCCTCCTGTTTCCTTATTAGACTCTTTTTTAAAAAGATTTTTTTTTTTAATTTGTGTATACAACAGCTGGGGTGCAGGCCAAAGGTGCCGGGTGGGGGGTGAGAGGATTCACTAGAGACAGAGTGGAGAGTGGGGAGCAGAATGGGCAGAGCTACTGAAATACACTGCTGAGGGGAGCAGCGGATGGCTCAGGAGAGGTCTGCTGCGCCATGTGGGTAGCTCCCTGGCCAGGGATTGAACCAGTGTTGTAGTGGCTGCTTCATAGTGCTGAGGCTTTAACCCCTTGTGCCACCAGGGAGGCCCCTAGACTCCCTTCTTGACCAAACCTGAGTCAGGCTCCTCTGTGGGTCCTCCGAGTGGGCACCTACCTCGGGCTCTGGCCCAGCCCGCGGTATGGTGAGGACACCCCCCATCTGTTGGTCACCCTGTCCTGCCTACAGTGAGAACCTTGTCCACTTCTCCAGCCAGGAAACCCCCAGTGTCTCCTTGTGGTGGTTTCGACCTGCCGACCCCTCTCTCCTTTTCTGGCCATAGCCCCCCATCTTTGCACTTGGGGCTGAACCCCGTCTCTGCCCGCCCCAGGCCCTGCGGCAGTGGCCCCTTTTGTGGGCCATCATCTGAGTGCCAGTGTCCTTGCTTTCCCGGGGAGTGGGCACACCCCCAGTTTGGTCAGAGTCCCTAAGACAGAACATGCTTTGGCTAAAAGATCCCCGAAATTCCGAAATAAAGAAGACATACATTTCACTACCAGCCTGCCGGGACCAGTGCCTGGTGCCAGGGGATCCCACACTCTGGAATCTCGGAGGACTCTGGGCCTCTGAAGGCAACTATCAGTCAAGTGACTGACCTACCTCTTCAGGGGCCTGCTCAGGTGGCTGGAGTCAGAACCTGGGGGCTTGTGAGAAACTTCCAGAACAGTGGTGGCAGGGGTGGGGATTTGGCAGGTCTCCTCTCACTAGGGGGCCGTTTTCCCGCCCACTGTCTTAAAGCCTGGTTCCCCTGTGGAATGGCCTGATTGTTCAGGAATGAAGGGAGTTTCTCAGTGAGGCGGACTCAACAGTGCAGGTCACTCTGTGAAGCGACTGAAAAGTCAATAAACAAAAGCCCCAAGGCACGGATTTGACTTTGAACAATCAAAGCCGTTGTGGCGTTGTGGCTTTCTGGGCCTCGCGGTCGGCAGTCCCACCGGTGTTGCTGTCCCCTCCCAGGCATCATCAGGGACTCGGACGACGTGCACGGACTGAAGAACCCCACACTCTTCATCTTCGCGGAGAACGATGCCGTGATTCCTCTCGAGCAGGTAAGTGAGCACCTTTCTCATGTCTGTGCCCCACGGACCTGGCAGGAAGGTGGCATCTGGGTTTGGGCCAGGCCTTGCTGCTGTTACTGTGGACATGTACTCCCTGACTTGGTTTACCCTGAGAAGTCGCCACGTTGTTCTCTGCTTTGTACACGTGAGCGCATCTCTGGTCTAGACAGAATCCAGGTCCATCTCAAGCAGCTGTGGGCTCCCTCTGGTTTGGAGACCCCTGTTGTAGGCGGAGTCCTGCCCCCACCAGGCCTCCATGGCTGCAGAACCTCTTCTCATCTTTAGATTCAGTAGCACCTTGACATTCTGGGGAAAATGCCCCCAAGGGTTCATTTGTTGCTCCAAATACTTTTCAACCTTACAATTAGTTTTTTTAAAGATTTATATTTATGTATGCATACAAGAACTGGGGTGTAGGCCAGAGGTGTGGAGGTGAGAGGATTCACCAGAGACAGAGTGGGGAGAACAAGCAGATCCACTGAAATCCACGCTGAGGGGAGCAGCGAGGAGACAGAAGTCTGCTGCGCCTTCTGGGTCAGCTCCCTGGCCGGGGACTGCACTCAGGCCACAGCAGTGATAGCACCACAGCGCTGAGACTTAACCCCTGTGCCACCAGGGAGGCCCCTGATATTAATCTTCTCTGAGCACTCACAGATTTGGAGAAGGGGACTCTTGAGGGCTCAAATCATATCCTCCTGAAATCTTTTCCCTATCAGGTCTCGTTGCTGACCCAGAAGCTGAAAGATCGTTGCAAAGTGGAATATCAAATTAAAACATTTTCCGGGCAAACTCATGGCTTTGTGCATCGGAAGAGAGAAGACTGCGCACCTGACGACAAGCCCTATATTGATGAGGCAAGAAGGAATTTACTTGAGTGGCTGAACAAGTACATCTAACCATGGCCAAGTGCCAGCTCACACCAGCTTTCATCCAGAAATTTGCCTGAAGTACTTCATGATTTAATTTTCACTTCATGTAAAATAAACCAAGAAATCCTGAAATTCACTTTCTTTTTTCTTTTTTAATAGAGGCATGTTTTATTTATTTATTTATTTATTTGTTTGTTTGGTTTTTGTTTATACAAGCACTGGGTACAGTCAGAAGCGCGGGAGGGTGAGAGAATTCACCAGAGCCAGAGCAGGGAGCAGAGCAGGCAGAAGGACCGAAGGACACTGCTGAGGGGAGCAGCGGGCGGCAGGAGAGGTCTGCGCGCCATGTGGGACCTTCCTCCGGTGGCCGGGGAGCAGCCGGGGATCGAACCGGCGCCGCAGAGGCCGTGGGCAGCTTCGCAACCCAGCGCTCAACCGCTGAGCCACCGGGGAGGCCCTGAAATTCACTTTCACCCGAAATACAAGTTCAGTAGGAAAATTAATGTATGAAATAATTTAATTTTTAATACGTGCTAAATAAAAGAGATTAAAACAGGCCCATAGTGGAAGAATCTAAACGCCAGAGTGACACGGTGAGCGCACGCCCAGGGCCGCGCCGGAGCCGGGGTGGCCTTCCTGCCTTGCGCTGGGCTCCTCCTTGGACTGCAAAGCCCAGAACATGAACTGTAAACTCAGGTGGGGAAAAGCCAGCTTGATTAGATGTGTATTTTGTCCTCCTGCGGATGAATTTGCTACGGCCACAAATGGCACCGTGAGAAATGCTGAGCTGAAAACCTGGCATCCAAATGACCTAATTATTTCAAGCTAATAAACTTAATTCTGAGTCTTATAATGTATGGCTTTATCTAAAAGCTAATTAAAAATGATGGGATTCACTTACTGTCCGGCTGTTTCTAGGCAGGGATTCTCTAAACCCTGGCATTTTGGGGTCCCAGGAGCCGGGGCTGCGTGAGAACCCTCTCATGCATTCAATCAGAGTTAATTACAGTTACACCACTGACAATGGCAGGGGAAAGGGTATGAGGGGGAGGGTTTGGGGGTTGATCGGACAGTGTCCAGGCCTTAGGTGGGGTCCTGCAGGCGCAGGGCGTGAAGCTGCCCTCCTGAGACTCGGCGTTGTCAACCAGTGCAACCCGGAGGGCGATGAACATCTCCAGCTCCTTAGCAGCCCTGGCTGCGGTCAACACCCCTGTGGCTGGGCACAAAGCGAGACCCACTTGGGGCAGCGCCGTCTACACCAGCCACGGGCCTGACTTCCCCGGCCGCTGCTCTGCGTGACAGCCTGGGCGTGCCTCTCCTAGCTTCAGCAGGAGTTGAGTCCAGAGCGGCGACCTTTTCTCTCGGGATCCTGCGTCTGCAGTGCCCACCCGTGGCCCGGGCTGGTGAGCCCCCTCCACCTGGGGGCTCCACAGGGAGGGTCCCTGGTACAGAGCGGGGTTGTTTCCACCCGTTTGTGCCACGGCCCATTGGGGGCCACACCACCTCTGCGTCTTGGCTGGGCCTGGGGGGGCCAAGGGGTCTGATGGTTTCGGCTTCTTCAGAGAGCACTGGGAGCCACAGCCCTCTGCAGGGGGGCGGGGGGAGTAGTGACGGGAGGGGGGAGTAGTGATGGGGGCTGGGGGGGGGAGAGTAAAGAGCAGCTGGGAGGACGCAGCGGCCCTGCGGTCTGGACGGGAGATTACCTGGGGGTGCAGCAGCAGAACGGGGGCCATGGAAGTTTGGTTTTGGTCCTGCCTGGAGTATTAGGCTTTCTTAGGCTGCAAATGACAACGCTTGACTGGCAGTGGCCGAGAGTAACACCGAAGCCCCCACACCTCTCAGGGTCTTGCTGGCATCAGGATGTGGGTGAGGGCTGCCACCCCGGGCCTCACAGAACAGCAGCAGTGGCAGGGAGGGTCTCTACCTGTACCTGTTGTTGTCAGGGGGCATTTTCCAGAACCCCCTCCTGGTTTCCCGTATGCCTTGGTTAGGGAAAAGGTGTGCGCGGCCGGGACTGACAGGAGCTGGATGTGTGGGGTGGGCAGCCGGGGCCGGGAAGCCCGTGTCTCCCTGAAGACTTGCGAGCCACGCGTTCCGGGAAGCAGGGTGTTTGAGGGGCCGCCTCCTCTCTGGCTGGACGTCTGTCCACCACGCACCGGCCGTGAGTGCCACTGCTGTAAGCGGGTCTGTCTGACCGGGTTCTAGACCCAGAGTCCGTGCCCTGATGCCCCGCCAGGAGGCGGGCTGCTCCCACCCGCAGGAGGATGGAATGCACCCCAGGAACACACTCAGGTTTCCGCTTCCGACACGGAGCCGTGTTCCAGAAACACTGAAATGAAGACCATTGGCACTTACTCCACTCTCCACTTCAGTGAACCCGCCAGAGCACTAACGTAGAGACAATGACCGACGGTCAGCACCGGCCAGCGCCTGCGTTCTCCTGAGAAGGTAACCCTGTGACATCACCCAGGCCCCGTGAGACAACTGGCATATCCTCATTCTCGAGTCCCATCCGCAAATCCTCCCTCGGGTGGCAGTGACCTTAGTCACCTTTTCCCAACATTCCTCCACAAAATCCAGACACCTAGACGCAAGCAGACGGAGGCAACCCAGCATCGGGGATGAGAAGCCTGGAGTCAGGCATCTGGTCTGCCCCAGCTGCTGCTTCGCGCCGGGATGCAGGCCGGGGACCACCTACCTAAGGCACGAGAAGCGCACCTCCCCGGTGTCTGGAAGGGCTGGCTCCCCCCGGCCTCTGTCACCTCAGCAGGGAGTCACTACCTGCATGTGGCGACCGTGAGCCGTCTCCTCCTGCTCAGTCCGTTTCCTCGCTTTCCACGCTCACCCTCCTTGCTTTGCCCCTCGGAGTGGAGAACACCCTCCCAAGTGGCTGCAGGTGGCACGCGACACCAGCTGGCTGTGTTCAGGGTGGGCCAGGGCCAGAAACAGCAAAGCGGACCCTGCAGAGCGGCTGCCGGGAACTGCAGAAACCGCCTAGGTCTCGCGCCTGTAACCTGGCAGGTACTGAGGGCCCCCCAGTCGCCTGGTGGGGATGCACCGCCGCAGGGAGCCCTACAACCGAAGGGTCCTCCATTTGATGGTACAGCATTGAAAGGCGTTTTGTAAGGTGTTTTAAGCGGTCTTACAAATCCTACTCAACCTCTCTCCAATTATGGCGTTTGATTATTACAATGAATGGTTCACTAAAACCTGAAGAGCGTCACACAGCCCGGGGGACAGCACCCCCACAATCAGAGGACTTTGAAGCCAGTTACCAAACAGCTTTTTATTACAGCATCTCAAGCGGCTAATGGAGGATGGAACAATAAATAACTGTAGATGTAGCACGGGACACCATCCAATCACAGCAGCAGGTCTTACTACAATTACTCTAGATTCTTCTTTATTCTTCAGATTCTCCAGGCTTACGGATGTCGTCAATCTTCAAAATCATCCTAACCATCTGAGTGGCGAGAGAGATCTGCTGCTTTTTGCCGATCAAGGTTTCTATGACGTGTTGTTGCTTCATATCTGAGAAAGAACAAGTTTATTACCTGAGAGAGCACACACATTTGTACCGGCAACTTTCTCCACCTTGCAGGATCATAGTAAAACTTCAGCTGTGCGGTGACTAGTGCCAGCTGTATCTGTATCTGAAGGACACCTGGAATCTGACCCTGGTCACCAGAGAGCTGGGGTGGGCGGGAGGAGGACCTCTCTTCAACCACCAGTGAAGTGTCAGGAGCCCGCTAGGATCACATCTTTCAAGGACACTTCATACCTCCCAACCCGGCAGCCGACACAGCAATTTAGCAAACCTGCAATCTGTACCTGAAATTACAACTAATTTCAAGAAAGACTTAGAAATGGTAACATTTTAGCATAATCACTCCTTTAAGTTGAAAAAAAAAATTTAATTACCCGTCAGAGGTGGCTGTTATGAAACCCCCGGGGTGCAAACTGCAGAAGGCCCGACCTACTCTCTTCAGTAAAAGCAGACAAGTCTGCGGTTGGGACTGATCATAGAGCTTCAGACTCGGCCAAATTAGAACAGAAACGACGGGGCTGCCCTTTCAACAAGCCGAGGTGGTACTGCCTTCTCAGCAGATGCTGACGGGGCAGCTCAGTCACACCACGCTTATAATTATAAACACCCCTGGCCAACAGGCCATGCTAGGAATAAGCAGCTAGAAGCCGACCTCAGAGCTGTTTTACACAACACCCTGAGGCCACTGTGACAGGTGTTTGTGTGAAGAAAAGTGAGTTGGGCCTCCCCGGTAGCGCAGCGGGTTGAGCGCCACGCTGTGAAGCTATCTGCACCCTCTGCAGCGTGGATTTGATTCCTGGCCGGCCAAGGAGCAACCCACATGGCGCGGCAGACCTCTCCTGTTTCGCCCGCTGCTCCCCTCAGCAGTACACTTTGGTCAATCTGCCTGTTCTCCCTGCTCTGTCGCTGGTGAATCCTCTCACCCTCCTGAACTCCTGGCTTGTACCCCAGCTCTTGTATAAATAAGTAAAATCTTAAAAATATAACATCTAACAGCAATCAAATACAGTTTTCTTAAAAAAAAAAAAAAAATTGACCTGGGAATTATTTTTTAAAACTAGAGACTGAACGTCACCTTTGGCGTAAGCACACTAGCTTGTCACAGAAGTGAACTCCAGCTGTCTAAGCTGCTCCGGAGGCGAGATGATCGAACACTCAAGTTCAGGACCCAAATACCCAGCGTGTGAAGCATCTCGAAGACCCCACCTGGCCAGCACGCCCCACCGGCCTCCCACCCAGGACGCGGGGACCCGGCGTGAACCAGCCCAGCCCGCGTGACGGTGGCCGCTCACCGTTCGTGCCCTTGTGCAAGCAGTCAATCCCGAGAGCAGGGTTCGCCTCCTTCACTTGTCTGGCTCGGACTTCGGTCATGGTCTGGATGGGGTTCATGCCACTGTTTTCCGAGAGGGCCATGGGGATGACCTCCAGAGCGTCGGCGAAGGCGCGCATGGCGTACTGCTCCAGCGTGGGGCACTGCGGGCACGGGCGTTGGGTGAGTGGGGGCGGGAAAACCAGCGGAGAAGCCGACACTTCAATCACATACTCTGAAAGACTCAAGAATTCTAAGACTGGGCTGCCCTGACTACTCTGAATCCACCACAACATAAAGTCACCAATGAGTGAGGACGAAGCCACACACGAAAGCAGTCAGACAACGTGCTCTTACTGCTCTTAGGATGGACTTTGAATTTCAAATCTCGTTCAAAGACCAGAGAGCTCACCCACCACAGTCAAGGCTCAGGGCCAGTGTCCGATGACCAGCATCCGACCCCGGGGCACAGGGAGGCACGCTCAGGCCGTGCAGCTACTCACCTTGTCTGCTGCTTGGCTCACGGCCAGTGCGCAGGCGATCTCCGCGGCGCCTCCGCCGTACACCACGCGGTTGTCCCGGATGAGGTTCCGGATGACGCACAGCGCGTCATGAAGGGATCGTTTTGCCTCCTCGATGATCTAGGGACACAGATTTGCCTGTATCAACATGGCTGTGATCTCTGCACCCATCCTGCTGCCTGGCACCTCTGGTTTAATCTAAGTGCTCATTGGGCACTGGCTGGCCCCACCGTTCACCCCATCCTGGTTACAAGCAAGCGCAGGCTGGAGGTTACATTCTGCCGTCACCCGCCCTCTCTCCTCCCGACAATACAGTTTAAACAAACCAGCCAAATAACCGAACAGACAGCCCGGGGTTTGTTGCAGGACGCCACCATGTGAAGGCGGCCAACAAACTGACAAGAAAGCCCCTGGGAGTGCTGTGCAGGGGCACTGACACCCGGGGGTGGAGGCCGGCACAGCTGTTCCCCACGCCCCCATTTCCACCCCTGGGACTGACAGTGGCCGTGACCTTTAGCATCTCACATCGTATGCTACTGCGTCTCCGATAAGTGTTTTGGGGAAGGGCAAACTGGAATCGGGGGAGCACATCCCACGGAACGCTCACCATCTTATTTCCTCCTCGGATGAAAATGGTCACAGCCCTGGAGTTCTTGCACTGCTCGATGACCAGCATCTTGTCCTTGGTCGTCCCAAATGAGATCTCTTTCACAAGCCCAGCAAAGCCCAGTTTCTCAGCGGTCAGCTCTGAGAACCGTGGGACGATGCGCCCCCCAGTCGCAATGGCGATCAACTGGTCGTGGCAGACGATGAAGGAGAAGAAAGGAGAGAATAAGCCCAGGGACAGCCAATCTTCAAAATCAGACCACCAATGTGCCGACTTGCTCTATGACCCTATCCACCCCTGCTGTCCCCCTCTGGCCGAAATATTGTGGAGTCTTGCTGAAAGCAAGAGGTTCTGAAGAGCCGGCGTCCTGCTGCACAGCTCCCCATCTCTTGACCTTGTCTCGCCAACTGTGCTCTGCGATCACAGAGCTCTGCAGCTGCCCTGCTGTAAACCTGGCTGTGGGGAGGACCAAAGGCCGGGGTGTCTGCAGTGCAGACCATGGCTGGGAGGCTGTTAGCGATGGGCTGACACAGAAGGGGCAGATGGGCCTTCCTGCCTCCAAGAGCCAACGAGGCCCTGTGAGGTGACACGTGGAAACACCCCAACGCGCTGTGGGAGCACGAAAACACAGCACAGACTATGACAAGAGGAGCCCTAGCACCCTCCCTCTCCCAGCTCCTCCTCCCCCTTCACAGGGCTGAGTGGGACGTGGCTATTAAGGCTGCACACCCAAGAAACCCCCAAATCCACAACTTCATCGTAAGCTCAACCCCTAGTTCATAAGCCTTTCCCCAAGGAGCTCCCTACCTCGATTTCAGGTCCTCCCACCCAACGAACCGCAGGCAAGTTATTCTGAAGAAGTAAATGATTTGCTTCGTCATCAAAGCCCCACTGGCAAATAGCAAGGTTGGCGCCAGTTTCTTTAATCTGGGAAAAGATAGACCACAACTGTGTTAATATGAAATAAGACTCCTTAACACGCTCACATTTGAAAACAGGCTAGAAAAGGGTGAGATGCACAGTTGGGGGTGCGAGGGGGAAACATCAGAAGAAAAAGTGGACTGGAAAGGAAACAGGTGGACTCTGTCAGCCCAAATTCTGCATGATAAACATCACAGAAATCGCCTCCTTGGTCAAACTGTGCTTTAAAAGTTAGTTAATTCATGCTGAAGTAAAACCAAACATCCGTAACACCCTCACCCCTGGAAACCAGCGAACTGTCACTAGTACCAGGAGGCAGTGGCACTCACACCAGCCTGAAGCAGTCTCGTGACACACATTTCCTACCACGCTTCTACCGGTGTGGCCTGTCCTTGGGAACGAAGACTGAAGCAGAGGCAAGTCACCCTCCCCCATGGCCCCGCCAGAGCACCCAAAGCACCCACCCCATGCGTTTTGCCAAGAACCAGGGCGTACCTGCTGAATCATCTCTTCGAATTTCTCCTTTTCATATTTCTGAAGGGCTTTATAATCTTCTACAGAAGTCACGTCTAGCTTATGCTTTGTCTTTGGTTTCGGTGGCTCAAATGGACACGTGAGAATGGCAATCTTTGCGTTTTCCACTTGCTGCCAGGAAAAAGAGAAATGCTGGAGCCGGTGGATTTAACAGTCAAGAAACAACGTAGCACCGTGAAAGGTGACGACTTACTTTCGGCATCTGCGGGTGACTGAAGTCCTTGTCCACGATCACGCCCTTAATGAGCTTCGTGTCCTCCAACCTCCCGCCCACTTTGCCTTCCACCTTGATGAGCTCGAAGTCGACATCTCGCCGCTGCATGTCGGCGACCGTGAGGACCGCGTTCACGGCGATCTCGGCCATTTGCCGGTGACAGCTGTTAACCCTGAAGAAAACCAAAACATTCTTTCATGTCCACTGAAAACAGTCGCGACAAGAGCAGAAAAGGAGATGGAAAACGGCAACTCTGGCACTCAGCACCACAGTGTCACCCAGTGACGGCTTATAAAACGCAGGGTGCTCGGTCTCGTTCAACCTGCACTTGAAGGCTCTTAGGCAGGGAGTCCCGTCCTCACCTGGGCGCCCGGGACCCCAAAGAGAAACATAACTAGGATGGCAGAAAAAAAATCACATCTCTATTTTCACCAATGAACCGAAATGCACTATCTCCCTGCACTACAGACGTGGCCAAGCGAGCCCCAAGTGGGACACCACACACGTAGAGCCTGCTCTTCAGGACTGCAGAGCGGCCGTCACCGGACCTTGAGGGCTCTGAGCCTGCAGAGGGGGAAGCTGCCTTTTGGGAAAACTCGCACACTTGAATAGACTGCTTAAACTCAGTGTTCACTCAGGAAAAACCACAAGGGAAAGCTAGTACTTGAATACAGTGCCTGAATGCCTACAACTTTCTGTCATCTAGAAAAGATAACTGTGGAACTGAAATCGTCATCCTCCTAAGCAGGTGACTGAGTGTCCTGCTTCAGGGTAAATGCACGTGGCCATTTCCAGGGACCGGAGCTTCTCCCGCAGTGAAGACCCACACACGCTCGGCACCCAGGGAGCCCCGAGAGAGCAGGGCCAACCCATAGAGCAGCAGACATACACTTTGGAGCCCAGCGTGGTCTTGGCAGTCTGAATCAGGGGTTCGATGTCCGTCACGTCGACGTAGACGCTGTCGCTGATCTTGTCCAGGTGCTCGATGGCGATGCGGGCAGCCTGCTCGTAGCCGTCGGCGATGCGGATGGGGTGGATGCCGCGGTCCAGCAGCTGCTCGGCTTCCTCCAGGAGTGCGCCGGCCAGCACTGCAGGAGAGAGGGCACATAGTCGGTGCAGGACACACAAGACCGTATTTGTAGTGAAATCAGAACTAGATGCTATTTTGGAAACAGAAGCTTCCAGAATTAAGCTGAGAGTATCTCAGAGGTGAGGCCACCTAATTAATTTTTAAAAAGGGAGCCTCCTGTTTGTTTCCAGCAAAGGTCTAATAGGTCTAGACTCTGAGTGGTGCAGAGACTGTTAACCAAGGACATGATGGAGGGGGGAAACGTCATGCTTCTGGGTCAGGGACTTTTTAGTGAAACTCGTGCTGGTGACAAAGGACCGAATGTTTATTCTAGCGCCAGAGATGAGGCGCTTTGCTTGTTTTCATTTGGCTGCACCCCAAGTACATCCAGATAGTGCTCAGCGATATCTGATTAATAAAGCAACTCATACTTGATCATTCTTTAATCTCCCCCAACTTTTCAGATATTCCAGACCTTCAGAAACGATGCCGGAACAGTAAAATGAACCCTAGCTTACTAATGACGGCCACTTGGCCACACTGGCTTTCTCTGCACACAGTACTTTGTGCTTAGCAATTTGAGAGTGTGTCCCGGGAACCGCGATGGGTCACCCCCGAAGAGCTCAGCACACAGCCCTAAGCGCAGGTGCGTTATCCTATCTCAGTGTGCAAGAACTGACACCCTCAGGAACGCCACACTGAGAGGACACTAGTTTGGAAGACACAGCCCCCAGCCCCTCGACTCAAACATCCTTTCAGCTTTAAAAACCAAACACCCGGCACCGATCAGGTGCCAGAGGTCACAGCTAGCGCCCTGTCTCTTTGGCTCCTTTTACCAGAAGAGCTTAACCAGCCCCTCGTTCCATCGCTGAGCCTGGGGGACAGGGGTGCTGGCCTGGCAATGTGCCTTCACCCGTCTCCTGAGAGCAGGTTCTGAGTGAGCGGGCTCAGCAGGGACTGCCTGTAACAGCTCTTCAACAAGAAGGATCTCCCGCCTTTTCTCACCAACGACTCCTGTGGTTCCATCTCCAATTTCGTCATCCTGTGACTTGGACAGTTCGACCATCAGCTTGGCAATCTGATGATCGACGTCCATCATGCTTAGAATGGTGGCGCCGTCGTTGGTCACAGTCACGTCGCCATCCTTATCCACCATCATTTTATCAAGCCCTAGGAAGACAGCGATGTTTAGAATGGCTCTGGGTGAAAACACTTAGCAATCTATACCAAGGAATTGGACTTCTTGAGTCGGTTGCTAGCTATGAAACTATAAATAAAAACTCAAGTGACTATCTCCAAAATGACATTTTAGATTCACTAACATAAAGCAAGCCCTGGCAATGCCTAAAACCAAGGAAATAGCAAAAACGCCACAGAACATCACCATGAAGCTACTGTAATAACAAAAAAGGGTTCACGGTGATCAGGAAAACGCTACTGTCACGCGGGGAGGGGATCTGACCTGGAAGCGCACACACTCGGGGACGACAAATATGCTAACAGCCTGGAATTCACTGAGGAGTTTGGCCCCGCCGCGGGAGGAGGCTGCCCTTCCATGTTGCAACCTGCTATAGCGGCTGTACTGACCACTTACAGAATTAAAAAATTTTGTTATAAACAAAGAACGAGAGACTCTTACCGTTTGGTCCGAGAGAAGTCCTCATTGTGTTTGCTACAGCCTTTGCCGCCATGATGTGAGACTACGGGGAACAACGAGAAAGCAAATATTCACGTCACGCACAACTGTAACCGTTACGAGCACACAGCTGACAGCGATGAAAATCACCCCGAGGCTCCTGTCTCTGAAAGCGTCTACACTGAGATGCAACAGACAGGCTGAAAAATATGCCCACGTGTTAACATTCACGACCAGTTACGGCACGACTCTTTTTCTGACTTATTTATTCATTCATTCCCGAGACAGCATTTATTCATAACACCGCGCGCAAGATTCCGGGTACAGGATCTGTCTTCAGGTCCCAGCACCCCCCCCCCAACACCCACAGCCCCGCCCCGTGCTCACTCTCCTGCCTTGCTCCCTCTCCACCCCCTCCGGCAGCCTCAGTTCTACAGTCAGATTTCCAGGGTTTGCTCCTGGTTTGGCCTTTTATTTCTGACCTTTTTTCCTTCCTCTATAGTCCATACGTAAGTGAAACCACCTGCAGTTTATCTTCCTCCTGACTGACTTCGCTCAACACAGTCCCCCATGCTGCACTGTGCAGATACCGAGGCGCGGAAGCGCTGGCTCAAACATCTATTTTCAATGTTTGGAGAAAACGCCATCCACAGGGGCTGGACTGGTCTGCATTCCAGGTGGCAATTCTTATGGAAAAGAAGCAGAACCCAGCATGGTGCATGCTGTTCTCTCCCTGGCTCCTCAGCACATCCGTCTGGGAGGCAGGCCCTCGCACGGAGGCTTGACCAGACCACCGAGCAAGGTGCACACTGGGCGATGAGTCCAGTCACAAGCACACAGCACCTTATAGAGACTCTTCTCGCAGCCGGCCATGACGCGTACGCTGAGGGTCATCCCTGCCTGTCACCTGCCAGCGGCAACAAAACTGAAGGGCACAGAAGCCCGCCACCATCCTTTCCTTTAGACCCATTTTTCTCCTTCCAAATGTCTTCATCGTCGCCATCACCAACCCAACCCAGGAGGCAAGAACCTATGGAATTCCAGGGACTCCTACTCCACCTCCTATCGCTATCCTTCAGATTCATCCCACCTAGAGCTAACCCAACCATTTTCCTCAAACACTCCACTTATCAGTCCCCAAACGAGTTCCCAGTGCACGCTCAAGTCTAAAACTTCTGCTTTTCCTGAAAGCTCCCTCACAATCTGAGACCTAGACCCCTTCCAGAGGATGGTCTCTGCTAATCCCCCAAACCTGTCTTTCAACCCCCATAGCACTGATGGCAGAAGGGCCTCTAGCCTCCAAAATCCTGACCGCCTTTAAAAGCCATTTGAGGGCCTCCCCGGTGGCGCAGCGGTTGAGCGCTGGGTTGCGAAGCTGCTGGCGACCTCTGCGGCGCCGGTTCGATCCCCGGCTGCTCCCCGGCCACCGGAGGAGGGTCCCACATGGCGCGCAGACCTCTCCTGCCACCCGCTGCTCCCCTCAGCAGTGTACTTTGGTCCTTCTGCCTGCTCTGCTCCCTGCTCTGGCTCTGGTGAATTCTCTCACCCTCCCACGCTTCTGACTGTACCCAGTGCATGTATAAACAAAGAAACAAACAAACAAATAAATAAATAAATATGCCTCTGTAAAAAATAAATAAATAAAAAAAAATTAAAAAAAAAAAAAATAAAAGCCATTTGAACGCACACGTTCTGCGTAGTCACCCGTACGGTGGGTAACAGGACACAAAGTTCATCTGGGCTGTGAAAATACCTGTAATCCTTAAAACACCCACTGCCTTGCCTGTATATTGGAGTCCTTACAGGACAATAATCACAGGCAGGTGGTTCTTAATCAGGGATGAATTTTATCCTCCAGGAGACACTTCTGGTAGTTACTATCGGGGAGAGGCTGAGACTGGCATGGAGGCTGTATCTCTGATGGGTTGAGTTGAAGGGGACATGTCTACATGAGCACAATTAGGATCATCTGACTCAGTCTGTCCAACCAGCTGTCTACTGGCTGATGCTGACTGTCAGGGAACGGTCTACCCATGGTCAAAACGACAAACATCCTACACAGCAAGGCTCCCACAAGACACTGGCCTGGCCCTCAATATTACTAGTGCCACGGCTGAGACCCTGTCCCAGACCACTTGCCACACAGAGGTGGGCTTGAATCACACCCACTTCTTTATTAGCTGTATGAGTGTAGGAGACTACTTAAGTGCTCTGGGGCCTGGTTTTCAATTCCATAAAAGTCGCTAAACTAACACCTATCTCAGGGGGTGAAGCCTGCCCGACATAATGCTGTTGAGCAGTAAACACAGGAGCTGCTGCAAAATAACCTCTAGTGTCCACGCTGTTATGCTGGGTGGGGGTACTGGCCGGTCCTGTAGCTGAAAAATGAAACCGAATTTGCAAGACAGGCCACCCCTGAATTTATGGCTTCTCATTTCTGTCTCCAGCGTGCAGAGGCATTAGATCATAACCCTCTGCAGAGGAGGTTCAAGTAGAAAAAAAAGAGTCCATGAAGAACGGCCTGTTTTAGTTTCAGCAACTCTTCCTGACAGATACTAAGCTAGTCAGGAGACCTCAGGCCCAGGCCCAGTCTTTGCACTTCAAACCCTAAAGAAGTCGGTGGACTCTCAAAGCCCCCCCTTCCCGCCCACCCTGCCAGTGCTTCTGCGAGCCCACGACCCTCCTCGCCGCACGCCCAGGCCTCCTCCGGCCTTCACCGTGCTCTCAGCCCATCCCAAACACCGAGGCCGAGGACGGCAGGTTTTCTTGGTGATTCAAAGCCCCCCACGGATCCTCCTTCCCGCCGGTAGCCCTGATCCCGGGGCCGCCGGAGCGCAGACCGCGCCCCACGCAGCCCAGGAGCTCTGAGCCCAGCAACCTGCCCCGCCCTGCGCCAGCGCTTCCCTCTCCCGGCCCGGAGCAGGGCTCATCCCCCCCCTTCCAGGCCGTCTCCACCGAACCCCGGAGCATGCTGCGGCTGCCACCCCCGCCCCCAACGGGAGACTCCACGCACCCCGCGGCGCTCGCCCTGCCCCGGCGACAGTGGCCTCTTCCTCGGGGACGGCGTTTCGCGCCCACGCCGCAAGCGACTGAGCCTGTCAGCCGTGACAGAGGCGCCCCCGTTCCGTTAGGGCGCTCGCAGGTACCCCAAGGGGAGGCCCAGAAGTGGGCCCACGATGCCTTCGCTGCCTCCCACACGGGGACGCCCCACGGAGCGGCCCCCGGGCGGGGTCAAGGCGGGGTGCCCCACGGAGAGGCCCCCAGGGGTGGGGGTCACGGCGGGGCGCCCCACGGAGCGGCCCCCGAGCGGGGAGACGGGGGACGCAGCGCCCACCCCCGGGACGCGAGGCGGCCCCACCCCGCGGAGGGCCCTGCGGCCCCACCCGCGCCCCCAGGCCGGGGCCAAAGGCTACTCCGCCGCCCTCTCCTGCCCTGAGGGAACGGGGTGCGGGCGCGAGGGGAGGGGACCCCGCGGCCTGCCGCCCCGGAGCACATGGCGGAGCCGCTCCCCCTACACTGCGCAGGCGCAGAGCCCCCGGGCCCGCCGCCTCCCCGCCGCCCGCGCGGGCCCCCCCGCACCTTGAGGGCCTCGAGTCCCATAAGACGGGACTTGCGGTCCTGGTCCTTGATGATGAGGAAAGGACGCCCATACTCGTCGAAGGCGAGAGTGCCCACGGACGCCATGGCGCTGCCGCGGAGCTCCGTTCCCAGCCGGCGGAGCCCACCCCGGAAGCCGGCGCGCCACTTCCCCCCGCGGGCGGGCGCAGCGCTCGCGCAGGCGCAGAGCAGGCCGCGGGGACTTGTTTCGCAGCCGGGACTAGTTTAACGCCGGGACAGCACCTTCTGGAACCGGCCGCCCTCGGAAACTTCCATCTTTCAGAAAGTTGTGGGGGGAGTTCAAAGAGGCGGAGCGAACTTTTAGAAGCCACACACATGTGTAGCTCGAATGCGGTCATGTCGTTAAGCTACAGAGTGAGGCCAGCTGAGGAGCGGGCGCCGCGGGGAATTCGCTCGCTCAGAGCATGTTTTCTCCCTCCTCCCGCCCCGGCTCCCCGAGATGGTAGAGTCCACTTCCGGATTCCCCCCCCATCCCAAATCTCGCGATGGCGGGAGGAGGTGAGCGGCGGCCGCGGCGGCGTGGGGTGCGCGTGGTTCTGGGGGCGCCTGTGCCCGGCCGGCGGGGGTGTGGGGGCGCCGGCGGCCGCCCGTGCTCTGGGGTGCGGGGGGGCTCGTGAGCCCGCGGGCACGGCCGTGACCTCTGAGCGCCCCTCGCCTGGCCCAGTCCTCAGACTTGCCGTCCGCTCGGCTCTGGTCACGACTCCGAGCACATCCGGGAGCCGGAGTTGGGGAGACAGACTGACCGGGGGGGGCTCGGGCTGGGGGTTTGGGGCGGCGGCCCCAGGATAAGGGGCTTGTCTGGAGGCGACGCGGGGCGCACGCGCCTCCGGGGACGCCCCGGCACCAGGCCTTGACGCGCGCAGCAGGTCACGGCGACGCCGCCCCCCGCCCCCCCAGTCCCTGCACCCCACTTCTGCAGGGCGAGCCGCCACACGACGTTGTCACTCTCAGGCCTGCGCCGGGGCTTTCTGCGCCCTCCCTTCCGCTGCCCAGCGCCCTAAAGGGTCGTGTTGCGTCTGGGTCGGGCCTTGGTGAGGACGAGCCAGGGTAACTCACACCCCGGGTGGGCGCTGAGCCTCCAGACTGCGGCCCTCGGGGTCGCTTGGCCCGTGACAGATGCGGGACGTGGAAGTACACGCAGCACGAGTTCGATTCCTGGCCGGCCAGGGAGCTACCCACACGGCGCGGCAGACCTCTCCTGCCTTGCCCGCTGCTCCCTCAGCAGTGGATTTCAGTAGATCTGCCTGTTCTGCTCCCCACTCTGTCTTGGGGAGTCTTCTCACCCCACGCACCTCTGGCCTGCACCCCAGCTCTTGTATGCATAAATAAATAAATCTTTAAAAAAAAAAGTACACTCGGACTACAGGGGTCTTGGAAGCCCCTCCCACCAGGCTGGAAAGTGCCTGGAAGCATGTTGAAGTCCCTTGACTTCAACCCATCACACACCAACCGTCCTAAACTTCCTGCAGTCGGATTTTGTGGTGGAGGTGTGTTGTCACTTGGTTTTCCACCTCGAAGCCACTTTTAAGTCACTTTAGTGACCTCACGAGTCAAGAAGAACTACCCTCCTCCCTCCATTGGAGGCGCCGTGGGTGGTCACATGCTGTGGAGAGTTGCTCATGGCTGGGGACCCCCCCTGTGTTCAAGTTGAGCCGCCTCAAAGTAGGACAGGTGACCACGTTCAGTGTAGGTGGGCAGAATAATGACCCCCCAGTATGTGCACATCCTGGTGCCCAGAATCTGTGAATAATTTATGGGAGACTGCAGACACGGTCAAGGCAAGGACTCAGCTGGGAGTGTCATCCTTGTCCCTGTGGCCCCGTGTAATCAATCACCCTGTCTGAAATAGGGTAATAATTAGATACAGTCAAGCTTGCTTGTTTATGAGACTTTGTTCTGAGCCATGAGAACAGACTGCACGGTCAGCGCTTGAAGGAATGGATGCTGAATTCGTAAGAATCCAGATAGGCTGGAAGACATAGTTTTCCAAGATGACTTCCAGAAACAAAAATCAATGTGTTGGAAAGAAAAGATTTCAGTCTTCCATTAGTGTTGAATCATTTTCCCTGAGTCGCTTTAATTTAGTGACTGGAATCTACAACTCATTGTGGAATCATACGTTGGCCATTAAGACTGTATTCAACTACATCATTTTTTTTTTTTAAAGATTTATGTATTTATTTATACATGCACTGGGTACAGTCAGAAGCGCGGGAGGGTGAGAGAATTCACCAGAGCCAGAGCGGAGAACAGAACAGGCAGAAGGACCGAAGGACCCTGCTGAGGGGAGCAGCGGGCGGCAGGAGAGGTCTGCGCGCCATGTGGGACCCTCGCCGGCGGCTGGGGTTGGAACCAGTGCTGCAGAGGCTGCGGGCAGCTTCACAGCCCAGTGCTCAACTGCTGTACCACCAGGGGAGGCCCTACATTATTCTTTTAAAAAAGCATGATTTTATTTGTAAGAATTGTAGGGGCTCCCTAGAGGCACAGGGGTTAAAGTCTCAGCGCTATGCAGCTATCACCAGCCACTGCAGCGTGAGTTCGATCCCCAGCCAGGGAGCTGACCCACATGGTGCAGCAGACCTCTCCTGACTCCCCGCTCCTCCCCTCAGCAGTGTATTTCAGTAGATCTGCCTGTTCTGCTCCCCACTCTGTCTCTGGTGAATCCTCTCACCCCCTGCATCTCTGGTCCACACCCCAGTTCTTGTGTGCATAAATAAATAAATCTTAAAAAAAAAAGAATTGTAGGGAGAAAAACAGAACCTGAGATTTCTGGTTTGCTGGCACCTATGTATTTTCTGCTTGCTCTCAATCCAGGTGCATCCACAGAAGCACTGAAAGAAGAAAGTGGGTCACCACCTGCCCGGCCCGCACCTCTGGGAGTCAGCGGCCCCAAGAAGAGCCAATGGGGCTTCTTAATTACCGGGGTTGTCGGCGGTACACTGGTGGCCGTGTATGCTGTGGCCACACCGTTTATAGCACCAGCCCTCCGCAAAGTTTGTTTGCCTTTTGTGCCTGCAACGACCAAGCAGATCGAGAACGTCGTGAAGATGTTGCAGTGCAGGAAAGGCTCGCTGGTGGACATCGGCAGCGGCGATGGGCGTGTTGTGAGTTTTGTTAAAGACATTTGAATAAAGTTTGGAACTAGAATTGTTAAAATCGCTGTGGAGCTTTGCCCAAGACTGGCTATATATGACAACATAATGAAGTAGTTTAATTTTGTGTGTGCTTGGCCAGACTAGCAAACCCTCCGACATGAATTTGGAATTGATTTTTCTCTAATTTTTTCTTAATGCAGTACTTTGTAGATATCCCAGGTAAGAAGGAACAGTTAATTGGTGATGATGAAACTGTCCATTGAAAAACTTGCACCAACAGAGTTAGTGTTAGTAAAAGAAATAGGTTAAATCATGGCATTTCATTTCTGCAATATTTCACATTTTTGTACCCATATTGGCACCTGCGCCTTTTTGCATCTATATCTATTTCTGTTTCTACACGTCTATTAATCTCTACCTCGTAATGTTGTTGAGATGGGGAGAGGCAGTGCCTTAGTTCCCACTCATCCAAGATCAGACTGTTGGTGACTTCAACTCACGTTGACCCTGGCTGAAATCCATAAATAAAGACGTAAGGCCATTGACCAGCCAGTGGGTGTTTCAGAGTGTTCTGTGGGGGAGGTGGCACCGTCCTCTGGTGACAGGAATAAGGCTGTGCTGACATGACCTGGACCCTGTCATGTCAGTGGGACTGGGAGTCATTGGGAACAGGTTAAAAAGTGACCTGCTGTGTTTTAGAGAGATCAGGAGCTGTGTATGTAAGTCAGGAGAAAGTTTTAACATCCATATTTAAATGTCTCACATCGCTGAGTGGTTTCTGAGTGGTTTCTGAGAAGCTGGTTTCCTTCTTAAGGGGTGAGACCATAGTTGCTTGGGAAGTTCCCTTCGTTGGGAGACCCCTTCAGGGATGTCCGCTGGAAGCGGGTGGCAAGATAAGATGAGCAGAGAGACCCCAGGCCCAGCCCATCTGCTCAGGAGAGGCCGGAACCTCCTTGACTTTATTTGGGATTCTTCCCGTTTACCTGTTTTCAGTTCTGAATGAACAATCTTAAATACTAAGGAAACATGTCATTTACTGCATTCTCCTCATCGTCATGTTGTTTTTATTAAAGATCACAGCCTGCTCACCACACTTTCTCCCAGGCCGGTTCATTTCGTGGCTTTCTGTCTGACCCACCCGGGGCTGGCCGGTCCAGCCGGCCAGTGACACTGCTGTCCAGAATGAACCCAGCTGTGTGCCCTGATGCTTGGGTGAAGCCTTTAACGAAAACGAGCAGCTGACCTCCCGGGGCTGGCTTTATCTCGTCCGCAAAACTCAGTGACTTGGAGACACACCTTGAAATATTTTGGACAAAGGAGGTGCTTTTTGGGCGGATGATCTAGGATAAAAGGCCATAAATAGAACGTGTTCACGTCCTTGGGCCATGTAAGATGGTGTTTTCTTCTTGGGAATAAACATGGCCTCTTCCCTCAGGTGATAGCAGCTGCCAAGGAAGGCTTCACGGCGGTGGGCTATGAGCTCAACCCCTGGCTGGTCTGGTTCTCCCGGTACCGCGCGTGGCGAGAGGGTGTGCAGGCCTCGGCCAGGTTTCACATCTCAGATTTGTGGAAGGTATGTGAGGAGTCCTGGAAAACTTTATAATTCATGATAATCATGAGTGAACATTGAAACGTGTATTAAAATAAAAACGGTTAAAACACACCTGACTGTGAGCACCTTTGAAGTGGGGGGTTTAAACACCCACTCTTGGGGGCAGAAGCGTAGGGTTTGGGGCAGGATAGGTCAGGTGAATCCCGAAGATTTATTTGCTCAATCGAAACAGTTCTCATTTCCACCTATTTTGAAATGATGAGATTTATCTCATTTGGGAATCTTATAAACTGTGATTTAGGATTCACTTATTAATGTCATTTTAGGTAAATAGCAGACTTTTCAGTGGGTGGGTGTGTGTATTTTGAGAAAAATGGAGAAGGGCGTGAGAGGAGAGAGCCCGTCAGCCCAGCTGCCGTGACCCTCTCTGTTCTTCATAAAGTACGTGATGCTGCCAGGTCCACCTCACGGGCTCACCTCGGAGACACTGCGGTCGGTTCCAGACCCCGCAGTAAATCTAATGTAGTCATAAAGAGAGACACATGAATTTCCTGTTAGCCCGTGCATACAGAAGCTATGTTTACGCACTCATAGAGCGTGTAAAAAAAAAGTATGTGAAAAAAAAGCAATGTATGCATCTGAATTAAATTTTTTTTTATTGCAAAAATGGTAACTCATGGAACTTTTGGAAAAACGGTGGCAGTGGGCTTGCTGAACACAAGGTGGTCACAGAACTTCAATCTGTAGGTAGCACGAATTCTGCAAAGCGCAATAAACCCAAAGGCAATAAAACGAGGTGTGCCTGTCTGCTAAAGAACGGCCTGTGATTCTGTCTCAGGAATCCTCCATAAATGCCTTTCCTTAAATAAGAACTGACACCGTAACGTCATCAGTAGCTCGTAAACACTCACTTGAGTTTTGCTGCATTGTTTTTTTATATCATATGTGCATAAACGATCTCTCTCCAGAGTAAATAAGACTTTTATTGGGCAATAAGAATTTTGACTGGCAAAGCACTTCCCCAGTTTTTTCAACTAAAGACCGTTTCATTGCATTTTTTACGTAGTACTTTAGAGAAGAGGAGGGGCTAGAATGTTAAGGTTATCTCCACATACACACAAGGTGTCCCTGGCCTCCTGGCACTTGGTGAGCGGTGGAGTTGAGCAGGGACGTGTGCAGCAGGGGCCAGGTGGCCCAGTGTCACCGGGCTCGGCCACCACCTGATCAGTCCCTGGCCTTTCTGACAGATGACCGTGACTGGGGAGATGGGGAGGCGGTGGGGTCCTGAGTGGAGTTGCCCTGGGATGGGGTCCTCACTGGGCAGCATTTGGAAAACCAATGCATTGAATTAGCATGGAAGGTGTGAGCTGATCACCTCTTCCTGATGAAACAGCAAAGGGCATGTCTTTGTGAAAACCCGCTATTTGAGGAGATGGAAAATTGCTACTCGTTTTGAAACAAAAGTTAAGCTTAATGTTTGGCTTTTAAAAATCAATGTCTGAGGGCCTCCCTGGCGGCACAGGGGTTAAAGTCTCAGTGCTATCAAGCTATCGCCAGCCACTGCAGCATGAGTTCAATCCCAGCCAGGGGGCTACCCATATGGCGCAGCAGGCCTTTCCTGACTCACCTGCTGCTCCCCCCAGCAGTGTATTTCAGTAGATCGGCCTGTTCTGCCCCCACTCTTCCTCTGGTGAGTCCTCTCACCCCCCACACCTCTGGCCTGCACCCCAGTTCTTGTATGCATAAATAAATCAATCTTTTTTAAAAAAAATTAATGCCTGAACCCCTCTTGCCTGCTTCTCCTAGGTGACTTTTTCTCAGTACTCGAACGTCGTTGTCTTTGGGGTGCCTCAGATGGTGAGTACCGCCAGTGCCTGGCCTTGGGGTGTTGATTCAGGCTCTGTGCAGCCCCCCACAGCAGGTGGCTTCCCAAAGCCCCCAGATGCTGGGCCTCAGTGCATTGGTTTAATCAAGGACATCAGGGCCTTAAACATCGAATGAGGAAAAAATCAATCATAGTTTTTTTTTTTTTTTGAGAAGTAGATCTTTATTTATTTATTTATTTTTAATAGAGGCATGTTTTATTTATTTATTTATTTGTTTGTTTTTTGTTTATACATGCACTGGGTACAGTCAGAAGCACGGGAGGGTGAGAGAATTCACCAGAGCCAGAGCGAGGAGCAGAGCAGGCAGAAGGACCAAAGGACACTGCTGAGGGGAGCAGCGGGCGGCAGGAGAGGTCTGCGCGCCATGTGGGACCCTCCTTCAGTGGCCGGGGAGCAGCCGGGGATCGAACCGGTGCCGCGGAGGCTTCGGGCAGCTTCGCAACCCAGCACTCAACCGCTGAGCCACCGGGGAGGCCCTCAATCATAGTTTTTAAACGTCTGCTTCCAATAAAATCCTCAGTTGTCCACCCAAGCCAACAAATTCCAGTCTGAAACCACTTTATGAGCTCCTGGTGGCTTGGGTCGTGTGAGGCTTCCGCTCCTCCTGACATCCAGCCGGAATCCCTGGGGAGGGGCCTTCTCTCCACTGTGCAGGGCGGGTGAGGTCCGCTGGCCTCAGCTGGCCTCTGTTGACTGGCCTCTGCTGGACTTTGAATGTGCAGTCTCAAAAGTGAGGATGCTGCAAAAGTGAAGAGGGTCTGGAAGTCCAGCGTTTGGAAAGATGGCGGGAGCGAGGCTGTCGTTGGTTGTTGCTTTGCAGACCGTAGCGGGAACCCTCCCTCATTTTTCAGTCTATAACTGTAGCCATCATAATCTTGCTGAGATTGGATGTTTGCTGAAAAACTGCTATATAAATGACAGAGTGGGTTTTTATTATTTTTTTTAATATATTTTTTGCAATGATTTTCTTTTTTAAAGATTTATTTATACAAGCACTAGGGTACAGGCCATAGGCGCGGGAGGGTGAGGGAATCACCAGAGAGAAAGTGGGGAGCAGAACAGGCAGACTGACTGAAATACACTGCTGAGGGAAAGAGTGGGCGAGACAGGAGAGGTCTGTCGCGCCATGTGGGAATCTCTCTGGCTGGGCGGGAATCGAACCGGCACCGCAGAGGCTGCAGGCAGCTTCACAGTGTGCGCTCAACCAGCTGTGCCACTGGGGAGGCCCCAGTGACATAATGTTTAATTTAAAAAAAAAAAAAAAGGAAATTTGCGTTTTGGTTATTTTGTTTTCTTTTTTTTTTTTTTTAATTTTCTAGAGGCATGTCTTATTTATTTATTGTTTGTTTGTTTGTTTGGTTTATACATGCACTGGGTACAGTCAGAAGCGCGAGAGGGTGAGAGAATTCACCAGAGCCAGAGCGGGGAGCAGAGCAGGCAGAGGGACCGAAGTACACTGCTGAGGGGAGCAGCGGGCGGCAGGAGAGGTCTGCGCGCCATGTGGGACCCTCCTCCGGTGGCCGGGGAACAGCCGGGGATCGAACCGGCGCCGCAGAGGCCGCGGGCAGCTTCGCAACCCAGCGCTCAACCGCTGCGCCACCTGGGAGGCCCTGGTTATTTTGTTTTCTATTCCCACTTTAATTTTTGTATAGTATGTTTCAGCGCTTGCTTGAGAAATTTTTTTAGTGTTAGGACCTTCAGTAAAATGCCATTTTCTTTTCTTTTCAAGTCGATGGAGTAGGAATGCTTTCGTTAGCCATGAAAGTGACAGGATTCTCTATGCTTGCAGTTAATTCTCAGTAAGCCCGAAATTAGGATGAATCCTGGGTGTCTTCCACTTTGATTATAGAACCGAGAGGAGGTAGACGGGCCTGATTGCTGGCCCTTCAAAGGAACTAGCTGGGATCACAGGCTTGCCAGGGAATTTGGTGTTTATTTACCACTTATGCTTGGGCCTTTCTGTGTTTAATTTGAAATATTTTTTCAAGCTGGCGAAACAACAAGAATAATTCTTAGACTCTGTGAGGAATATGCTGGTGGCCCTAGGGGAGGGGAGGGTGGGGAGGGGGCGGGCAGTCCCGGGTGCTGGGAGAGGGGAGGCGGCTGCAGAGGGAGGGCAGGTGGTGGGGCTTGGTGGAGGGTGTGAGGCAGCTGCACACAGGGAGGGGTGAAGTTGTACTCCTCAGATTTTCTAGTTATGCCAACGACTGGCAAATCAAAATTTGAGGGGGATGAAAAGCATTTGTTTTAATGTTAATTTGAAGTGTTAATTTGATGTTTAATTTGAAATCCATGCCCTGTAAAGACAATAGGGGTGCCGAGCTGTCTGGAGAGGCGGGATAAGCCCAGGATCTGGCGGCCCAGCAGCTTGGGGCCAGCAGGGGGCAGCAGTGGCCTTTGGCGGCGCCTTGTTGGTGGAATCGCTGGGGTCCAGCGCCAGAGCTGCTCAGCTTTTGAGTGTGGTCCCTTTGGGATCTGTTCACTTAGCAGCGAGAGTCCAGCTATTCTGATGAGCGCTTGTGCTGTTGTTTCTACAGCTGAAATAAGGAACGTGTAGCCTTTCCCCATTCCCAAGAAAGAGGATAGCCGGAGCACCTACATTACCGCCTCCCCATGTCACCTTCCAGAGCCCTGGTCAGTGTGGATCGGCACAGCCCACGCAGCACAGACATTGCCTGGCAACCCCAGGACAGAGAGGTCTCGAGGTCCTAGAGGGACGCTTAGGAAGGGAAGGTCAGGTCAGAACTAGACCTGCTGTTACAAGTCCTCGTAGGGGGATCACTCTTGAGATCAGGGGTGCTTCCATATGTGTGTCTCATGCCCAGGCTCCTGGACGCCCCTTTGGACCTGCTGGTCCAGTTCTGGGCGGTGTTCCAGAACCGGAGCCGCATTCCGGAACTTGCAGCAGCAGTGTCTGCAGGCGGAGCTGTCTGTGATTGCCGGCTGCTCTGGGCTGAGGCTGAGGCCAGGCCCTTGGCTAGGTGTGGCCACCGTGGGGCCCTGACCTCTCACTTCAGAGCTCCGGGAAATGAGGGACCCCGCAAAGGACTCAGGAGTAGGGGCCTGGGGAGGAGGGCAGCTGGCGGTGGGGGCAGGAGTGGAGGGGGAGTAGGGCCAAGAGGGGCAAGCTGAGGGGAGGGGTTGGTCACCCTCAAAGCTAACATTTGGGGAGGCGGGAGGGATGGAGTGACCCGCTGGGGTGGACAGGGCTACTTTGTCTTATGCCTTGGAGCTGGTTTCAACTTCGGTTTAAAGTTTTGAAGAAGTAATTAG